>NC_137548.1:63412626-64740126 GCF_963082525.1 Nesoenas mayeri
TTACAATGGTAACAGCCATAGGGGTGTGTGTACATGTATTTATTCACAGTACTCCATTATTTGCAGCAACTTTTGTGCTTCAATTTGATTTTGTCCAGAGGCTTCAGCAGCATTGATGCTCAATTCCTGCTATGGCAGATGCTTTTTAGAAACAGTTTTTCCTATTATGGCACTAAGTTCACAGAATTAAGGTTTTGCCGTGAAGCGTGTCCTTGCAACGTGCCATTTATCTGCTTGTCTGTCCTTCCATGGCCACAGGAGTTGTGTACCTGAACCTGCAGGATTGTTTTTTCCATCATATTTGACAAAATGACATTGTTTGAGCTCTTACTTTGCCTGTATAAACCAGGGCACAGTGAGTGGAGCTGGCTTGTCAGGTTGGGCAGAACAGTAAGAAGGGGCATAACAACAATATTACTTTATACTTTCTCTTCTATTTGAAGTTGGATGTTTCTGCCATTCCGGTAACGATGCTTTCATTCCCCAAAAAGCGACCTGGCTTTTGCTGCCCTCTGTGTGACAGTCCTGATGCATAAACTCTGGTCCCTTGTCACAATCCTAAGGTTTGTTAATAAAATACTTGCCCAATCTGCTTTTCAGGAAGCAAGGCTAAAACCAGGAGTGGGATGGCAACAATCACTTTCCCTTTGTAAAGGTAAATGTTAGTGTTTTCCAATCCTCAAGTAATTATCTTATTCTGTATAATAATATAGGGAGGGAAGAGAGAGCCTCAAATATCAGTGTCTTTAGCAAGACCGCAGCTGGCTGCTTTGCTTTCAGATGTCTGTTTCAGAATTTCTGGCCATCCTGGACACAGATGTTCAGGTAAAACCACGGATGGTTTGTGTTTAACAAAGCTGAGGCCTTGCCGTGTGCATCTGGTATCCCAAGAATCCAATCTGATTTGAAATTTTCTTCTTGTGACTTTGCTTGGCATGAAATTTAGGTTCTAATGATATTATGGTGTTTCTAATACCTGAATAATCAGCTTAATTTAACAGGTGTAATTTGTTGCCTGTTAGTGACGGTAGCTAGTAATACTTGAATCTTTATTTGATGATGATCGGCTCAACAATCTGCTGCAAGAAGCTGGAGTTATTTTAACATCGCAAATACCAATTTGCTGCAGAGCGATGTAGTCAAACACCAAACAGCCCGTCTTGGAATTCCCCAGTATGATCACTGAGTTAATGACGGCATCGAAATGTCTCCTACCTAGTGGCACTCGTTTCAGGTGGTGTCTAGGTGCATGTAATTGTTGTGTAGGTTTCATGGCTTTTTTATATTGAGCCACTGAAATTCAATTCTTATGGCAAGTTAAATGCCGCAGATGACTTTCCCATTTTATACAGCGTTTTAAATAGTGTTGCTAATTTGTAGATTTGCCTTGCGCGGCTATGCTGCTTCTTAAACTCAGTTACCTGCAGATTCTTGATAAGAACAATTCCATCAATAGAGCAACCAAGTTTACAATCACTTTCAAACTTCTGTATCTCACGTCAGCATCAGCAACGCTTCTGCTCGGTCAGCCACAGCAAAATGACTCCAAGTTATAGAAATTTACCCACTGCTTGTCAGCGATTATCTCCTTGGTAGGTGAGATTCAATGGCAATTAAAAGCTTCGGTGATACATACGCTTGTTGCTGATCCTGCTTGAAGATTTGGTTAAAAGGTGGTCAGGGTGGCCCAACATCAGCAGCAGAGAGAGTGTGTGATCCCAGGATTTGGAACCTTGATGGAATATTGACTAAGTATCGTTAATTCAGTATGAAAGAACTGTAGAGAGCTCATGGAAGTCAGCACACGCGTGTCAGTGATGGCCGTGGGCAGCTGTTGCAGGGCCTGCTGCTCTCCCTGTGCCGCGGTTCCTCCCTCGTCCTGGCACAGCGTGTACTGGGAGGACCCCACCGGGCCACACACAACCAGTGGCCGCCGGTTCCGCCCCCCCCATTTTCCCGGGGTTCCGACCCCCCATTTTCCCGGGGTGCCCCCTCGTCGTTCCCTCAACGCTCCTGCGGGGCGGGCACAGGGACGAGGCCGTGAGGCGGGAGGGGCGGGGCGCGGCGCGTGCTGCGGACTAGCGCGGCGATTGGCGGAGCGGCGATCGGCGGGCGAGGCGATTGGCTGGCGCGGCGTTCGGGTTGCCATAGCGGCGGCGAGGGCGGGGAGAAGCCGCGGGGGCCGCCGGGAGAGCGGGTCGTTCCGCGCCGGTGGTGACGGGCGGGCTGAGGAGGCCGTTAACCGCCGTTATCTGCCGTTAACCGCCGGGATGAGCAGCGGCGCCCGGCCCCAGGGCAGGAGGAGGAGGGCCGCCCGCCCCAGCCCGCCGTCCTCCGCCAGCTCCGAGGGCGAGGAGCCCCTCAGTCCCTCCGGCTGCTCCCCCGCGTCTCGCCCCAGCTCCCCGAGCGGCCTGGAGGATGAGGAGGAGCGGGCGGCGGGCTCCCAGAGCCGGTGAGGCCATAGGTAACCCCGGCGGCTGGGCCCGGCCTGAGGGGCCGGACTTCGGCCTGGCCTCTCTGCGCCCGAGGCTTAACGATTATTTCCTCTAAATATAGTTTTATTTATATAGGTAACAGCTTCAGGCACCTCCTTCCCTTTTCGGATATTTTGGGAGTTTGCAGGTTATGGCAATCTTTTCCATGGGCAGTGTAGTATTTTCTTGGGTTTGTAGAGTATCTATGAGCTGTTGACCTCAACCTCAGGGTCTTTGCAAGTTAAGCTTCAGCCATTTCTGTCAGCTTTTCAAACATTCTTAGAGACTGAAGGGCTATTTTGCTACATCCAAAGTCAGTTTTGTGTGTGTGCGCATCACACAGTTCTTCCTGTGTCTTAATTTCATTCACTGTTAATTATATGTGAACTTAATATGTCTTCTTTCCCTTGGGATCTCCTCTGCTTGACAGGAGAATAAATTCTTCTTATTCTTCCCTTTAAAATAGAAGAGAAGAGCAGGGAGTATGTGTCTCGTTCTGGAGTATGAGCTTCGCAATGGGAAGTCTGCAGATCTGTGCAGTGACTTATGGGGGATGTAAGCAGCAAGACATTTACATCCAACAGCAAGTGCTGGTGGGTAAGGGAAGGACAGGTCAGCCCCATGGGAGTGCAGGGTTCCAGTGCGGTTCTCAAACTCCCATGGAGATCAGTGCACCCCTCCCAAGATGGACTGGAGGAGTATGGGCCACAATGAACTTTTCTTACATGCGTTTCTTGAAAAAGTTGCCAAAAGTCCAAGGAAAGTGTTTAAATGTAATCAGAAATAGAAGCTTTAGAGCAGGGGTGTCAAACTTATTTTCACCAGGGGCTGCATTAGCTTCACAGTTGCCTTCAAAGGCCGAGTGTAATTTTAGGACTGTATAAATGCAGGAATCCTAAAATCACATTCAGGCAACTGTGAGGCTGATGTGCCCCCCCGGTGAAAATGAGTTTAACACCCCTGCTTTAGAGTGAGAAGGATATTAGCCTGTTTATGATCACTCCTGTTCCAGGTTTTCTGTTGCCTCTCCTTTTACTTCTTCCCGATATCAAATTCTCTTCACCTCTTTGAAGTTCTGTAGCACTCATTTCAAACTATTATGTGTCTTTGCAGCTTGACACTATACTTGAAGCAGCTGTCAGTTTTTGGGTCTGTTGCTGCAGTATTCCCTGCAGTGGGAAGATGTAACTGAAGGCAGCCTCTGTTAGGGAATGAGCTGGAACAATCTTATTAAACTCTGCAGGCACAATAGAACTTCACTCATGCATACACTGCATCTGAATAATACTGCTACTGTGTTCTAATAAGTGTCTACCAAATGTTCATAAGGCAGCTTCCGCGTATAACTGCCAATGTCTCAAAGGTATAATAATAAAAAACACTGCTTGTGCAGCCGCTACCCCTCCCACATATGCACACACTCTCAAAGAGTCTTTTTGTTGTTGTTGTTCTCTTAAAACTGCACAAAAATTAGCTGCAGGCAGACTTTTTAACGTGGGAAGTACAGTATTTGCAAAAGAGAAGAGCTGAAAACAAGGCCTTGTGAAATGATGTTAGGCATTTTCATACTTTCATTATGGATCAGTGTTAACGTTTGATGGCATGACTTAAGTGACTATATGGTGAATGATAATCTCAGTGTTTTCTATTAATCAGACTTCAGTTCTGATGCCAACCGTGTCTAATTTGATTTGAGATGCTTAACTACAAATGTGCGTTTGAGAATGTGGTGCTTTGAGAAGTCTGTTATTTTAGTTCTTCTGAGGAAGGTCATAGTTGTGAGTGTGCTAGTGTTTCAGAAAATTGTCCCATGAAATTCAAGGTCTGTGTGGCTCAAAATACATGATCACTGTGCCAGGGAGAGTGCGGCTGGGGCTGGGACGCCACTGGGAAGGCTGGGTTCCAGTCTGTGCTCCGGTGCAGTCTGAGAGCTTTAGACACAGTACTGCAGAAGAGGATTCAACAATTCTTCATATTCAGTTTGTGTTTACCTCTGCTTAAACTTCATTTTCTGTTATTTCTTACTTGTATACAGTAAGCGTTTAGTTTATTACTGTGAATTATTTTTTGAGACAGCTTGAACTTCGTAATCACCGATACAAGAAAATACATAGTAAATACTTTTTTCTGAACTCATTCCTTCTCCTAGTACTTTTTCTCAGGTTGATCTAACACGTCAGCGCTATTCTAGTACAAAGTGCCATAATGCAAATCGCACATAGCAAAAGAATGTGTTGAGGAAGTTTCCCTGCCCAAAATGTCAAGTCTGGACAAAGTTGTGTTGGTTTCCTGAATTTGAATGCGTAATACTTTTATCTTTATCTTTAATAATGTTTCAGAGAGTTGTTTTCTAACAGGATGTGTTATTAGGCATTCTTAAGTTGCATCCCTTATTACATGTACCTGTTTAAAAACCGTCTCTGTTAAATTTTGGTGTGTGTTAAAGCTGTAAACGGCCTGGGGTGCAGCAGAAGCTGTTGGGCACTTCTGGGCCTGGGCGTTGCTTGGCCTGTGTTGCTCCTGTCCATGCGCTGTCTGTGTGTCAGGGTGTCCTGTCTGTCCCGTTGTGCTACATCTCTGTGCCAGCACAGTGTAAAGAGGTTTGGGAGCTGATTCTGTGTGGGGAAAACACCCCCTTTCCAGGGTAGTTTCAGCGTGAATCAGTTCCCCTGGACATGTTGCAGCATGAACAGTATGTTGGTGCGCACCCACACGGGGAACAAAAATGGAGAAGAGTAGGACAAAGCTCTTTAGCGTTGACATTGTCCCCAAATGCTTTGCATCACAGAAATAGGTTCTAAAGATTACTGGGATGTAAGATGTTTTGCAACGCTGTTCCCTGTGAGCACGTAATATTTCTGTATTGATAGAAACAGATATCTCATGCTTAAAAGAGTTATTTCAGGAGTATTAGTATAATATGCTTGTTTGGATGCCTCTTCTGTAGCTCGTATTCAGCAAACAGAATTGCTCACTGTAGTGAAGTATGTAGATAGGTAGGTATTTCTAGAGCCTATATGTCCCTATAAAATACTGATGTGAAGTCTAGTTTCACTGCTTTGTTTATAAAAAATTCTGTATAAGGTAGAAGAAATCTTACAAAGAAATCTATTGGCATATTTTCAATTTTCGTTGACTTAGAGCCTGATATACTGTCTTACTTATGAGGTAGTACATGTATAGAGTATTATAAATGATATTTCTGGCCTGGGGCTAGGATTCTTGAATTATTAATGAGTGAAGAAGTTCTAAGTTATGCAAGGTATCCTATTAAGTCTGACAGAACCTTGTATAATAACAAGTGTTGTACACAAGCCATGTATCTTAAGTATGTTTCCTGTGAAAGGAAAACTTTACCTATTAGAGTGAATGGATTCTTAATGGTGAGGTTGCTTGATATCATGAATCCAATTCTATAGGACTCAAAAGAAGAAAAAATATTGTTGATTATCCTTTCCTCAAGCTAAACGCCACTTGATACATGGGGCCTCTCAGTGACCAAGGGCAGGATGTGTTTGTAAAATCTCTGATTTTCCTCGCTTTCCATATGTGAGAGGGCAGGTGGCACTTTGGTGTATCTGGTGTTAGTTTTTGTTTAGTTCATAAAAGGTAATGTTTGAATCTGTTCTATAGTTTCACTAACAAGTTAGAATTTCATTGGTAAAATATAAGGGGGATGATGGTCAGATGTACTCTATAAATGTTATTTATCCATTCTGGAGGTTACTAAGCAAGTAGAAAAATAATGTAATTGTTGTTACAATATACCGTAAAAGAAATGTCATTTTTCAAGGCAGTAGCGCTGCTTAACTTTTCAATCAAATATATTATAGATAATATTCTTTCACATTTCTCATTTTTAATTCAGGAAGTCTGAAGACTCTGAAATAGCAGGGGGGGAAAAAGAGTCACCTTTGAAAGACAACCTTTCACCATGGGAAGAATGGTTCATTGGAAAAGAGAAGGAGCTACGTGCCCGCTTACAAGCTAGAGCTGCAGAGGTGAATACATTCAATTAACATTACGTTAAGTCTAATAGAAGACAGTGAGCACCAAAACACAGGATTGTCTTGTTTTGGTTGAGGAAACTCAAGTAGTTTTGTCCACTTTTTTTAGTGTCTTGGGCTTCCATAGTGTTTGTGTTTGACAATGCTGGCATGATTCATGCTACATGCATTCTATGTAGCTAAATGCTGTACTTTGCTGAAGTGGTGCTGTATAATATTGTGCTTTTCAATCTCTCAGGTAATGGTTTGAGTTTAAAGGATTAAAACATTTATATAATTGGTACCTTGATTTTGATCATGGGTGCATACGCCTGCATGTAGGTAGTAAAACATGACAGGGCGTGTGCTGGCTGTAAGTATGACAGACTACTTGATTAGATATGAGCCGTAGTGTCGTTACCCATTTAGTGTGTAATTATACAACTGTTTGGTGTCCTTTCCCAGGAGAGATTCCCCTGCCCCAGCATTTTTTCCTTCCACCTTTTCCCCCTTTGCAAATGAACAGTTGTCGAATACTGGGGCAGAATTGAGAATGCTATATCTTTCCTTGATTAATATGTTTGTAGTTGCGGTTGATTAAATGATACGATTGTATAAAATCAAATTGGAAGTATTGGGTAGTGGTTAGAACAATCACATCAAAGTTAGATCGCTTCTCACTTTAGTTACTGATTTACTATTTGACCTTGAGCAACGTTCTAAACTTTCTGTGCTTCACCTCATCTGTAACGTGAATAAAACATACAGTTGTTTTACGTGGGCTACCTCATGCTGTTTATAAAACACCCACCTCTGGAAGGTTCTGGAACAGTCTTTTAGTGGTCAGCTTAACACCAAAATCTTTTGCTAAACTGGAGGAATATGTTCTGATCCATTCATATTCACCACACACTTCATGACTTTCCCTTTAGATTCCAGTTTGGTAATTGTCTATCCCTATTTTGATTTTTAAGTATAAAAAATGAGCCAAAGTAATTTCTGGTGTCATGTAGAAAATGAGATTTGTGTGTGGACTTCTCATGTGGTCTTGATGAAGAAGCAAAGCAATTTATTCTGTGTATTGCACAATAGTGTTTGTACAGTACTAAATGTGATCTAGGTGTCTCTCTTAAATGTATGCTAAGAGTGGTCATGGGACAAGCATTACTTAAAGCCCCTTAGAAATTGGTGGAATAAGTAAGTGTTTATTTTTAATTTGTAGGATTTTCAAAACATTAGATGGCAACTCGAATAGCTTCTATCAGGAGAAAAAATACAATCAACCTTTTTGTAATATGCCAGAAGAGAATAAAACATGTGATTGTGATATAAAAATGTATTATTACATTTATGTATAAAAAGTATCTAAGAAACAGCTGTGAAGCCCCAGATCTTTTACTGACAGCAGCAACAAGTCTGCCCTGAACACTGGAAATGTGGAGGGACATTTGGAGTGATAGTTCCTTCAGAGGTTAGGTAGAACCTTCAGAGGTTCTGATGGTGCCATCTCCTTTTACAGAAGCCAGGATCCCTGCAACCCAAATGTGTCAGAACTCAAGCAGGTGTTAGTTGCTCTAACTTTTCCTCAGTACAGCAACAACTGTATTTTCAGACTATACCTGTATTGTGAGTGTTTTCTTTGAGCTCTCTATAGGCTCTTCTTTTTTCTTGATGTCTTAATAAATTCAAACTCAGTATCACAAGAAAAGGGGATTCTCTCTGAGACTACAGCATAGGGACCATAAAATCAGTCTCATGGAAATAATTCCATCTATCTGTGTTTGAAGGTATGAATTTTCATTGAAAAATAGCACCTTTTGCCGATGCTACTGTTAGAGAAGCTAGACATCTCAAATTGTCATCTTAGTCATGTTTTTTCTTTATCAATTAATTTCTTTGGAGAGGTATAAGTGATTGCATATATACTGTATGTGCTATAAAGATACTTCAGTATTTCTTCTCTTCAGGATAAAACTCCTGTTTCAACATTTGCTAAAATCTGTGATAATTTTGTCTTTAATAAGCTTTGTGTTAAGCCCTGAAGTTCCTGTAGTTCTGGTACTAAAAAGTACAAGTAATATTTCGCTTATCTTTCGATGCCTTTTTGAATACAGAGCAGTACACTGTGTAAATTTTAAGTATTGTAGAAAACTTCTGCTGCAAATTAAGATTCCACTGACTGAAAGGGCATTTAAATAAGCTGAGGAATGTGTTCTTACGTGGAATTGTTTCCAAAGCCCAATTAACATAATTATTTTCAGTTCATATTCTAAAAATCCTACATTTCCATTGATTGTGTTTCATTATATTTGTGTTGTCACTCATCTTTTCCAAACTCCTAATGAAGGAAAAATTTCCAACTGGAATGCATACATTGCGTTAACTGCGGCACTCTTTCCAGTGTTGAGTGTATTGGTGCAGATGATCCCCACAGATTTAAGACGTACACTTTTTCTTTAATTAGGAAATGAATACACAGCTCGAGAAGATGAAGCAAAAGCAAGAACGTGAAAGGAGGAAAAGGATAGCTGAAGAGAAACACAAGGAATGGGTACAAAAAAAAAGAGAAGAGGTAAACATTGCTTTAGCTGCAAATATTCTAGCACATACCGTGCTGAAGTAAACCTATGTAAAATTTCCATAGACTGTTTGAACAACCTTATTTTTAGTTTGCTGAATGAATGGCCGTTTTAATTGAAAATTATAAAACCACTCCAACATAGTGAAACATTTTTCCAAGACCGTTGGTTTGGTGTTTTGTTTTGTTTTGTTTTTCTAAGGTATAAAGAGATTTGTTTGCTGAGTAGCCAGATAACTGACAATTATCCTATATTAGCCTTCTTCTAATTATAGCTGGGGCTCTGGTCTGCAGTACACCCTGCTCTTTCTGACTTCTTAGGGTCAATGCCCAAGCATTTTGGGTAAAACATACGTCTTAACTGACTGCAATGTCTCGTACAGCAAGTAGAGCCCGAAGAAGGATTTAGTTAAGTACCATTGTGGACAGGCAAATAGTACGGTAGAGTTTAGAGGGATAATTGAGGTGCGAGGCCAGATTCAGGAAATTCTCAGTATACCACAGTTAGCAGTTGGGAATTCCTTCATCCAAAAAGTCATTTCTGAGAGGGATCAACATTTTTTTGTAAGTTCTCTTGAAAGGGATGCCTGAGTCCAGGGTCAGGAGACAGAATCCTGACCTCAGTGGGCAGCGTACAGCTCTGTGTCACACAAAGCAGCCACGTGTACTGGGTGGCAAAATGGGAATGTTTGTGAGACTTGGGCTTGTTGAGTCCTTGGTAGTTTGTGGTCACATGCATTCGTTGTCTTATAGTCTATAGCAATGCCAGTTGCTTACTGTTCTGTACTTCTGGTTCTGAATAAAATCAGATGAAAATGGATTAAAAATACCACAATGGCACCAACTGGGCTCGATATCCAGACCTCATATGTTTGTCTTCACTATTGCAGAACTCCTCCTTCAAATTCAGTCCAGAACCGCCAGAATGACCTGTGCTTGGATCTAACCTAATTACTTTTAGTCTTAATGGTAACTGGATGATTGGCATGAAGCTGCCCCAAAACCAATGCTACCTTAAGTGTTTATTATGCTGTAGGAAGGTTCTTTCCTTATTAAACTACACAGCGAAAAGTACATTTATTATTCAACATAAACAATGCTATTTTTCTCTTCTAAAATGCAAATTAAATTATAGGTGTCTGTGACTATTCATTGGCTTGAAAGAGTTTGGACTGCGTGTTAAAATTGTTCAGAGTTTCAAGTTCTTGTTCTCTCTCCTGCCACCTCCCATTACTCTGCCTTCCAACTTCTGCAAACTTCTACCTGTTTCTGTCCTCCAAAGACCTTTGTCTTTGTGGATTTACTGATTAAGAACTATTCTATTGTCAGTGGGAACAAGAGGTCTTTTTTGTGGTAATCACATCAGCCAAAAGGACAAGGGAAAAAAACATATTTGTGTCTGGACTTTATCATATTATGTTTTGGAAGGATAAGATCATCTTTAGGCCGTGTCCCAAGCTTTTACCAAAAGTAATCTGATTTTCATTTAAATCAGATGATTCACTGGCTCGTCTTTTCTGTAAACCGCACTCAAATCAACAACAAACTGGACTTAAAAGCTTAGCTCTCTTTAGGATATTAACTGCATAGATCTTACCATTTCGAGTTTCCACAAGATTATCTGTGGATCTGTACACAGACTGGAGGATAAATGTCAGTTAGGTGACTAAGAAATTGTTTAAAATCACATGAAGATTTCACATGAAGTTTAAGGTTAGATCCATGAGCAATGACAGTTACTATGATTTTCTTGGGGCGCGTTTGTACGTATTTGGGAAAGCTCACTTCATTTTCTCCTGGAAGCATCAAAAAATGAGGCAAAACTTGCAGTATTCTTCATTGAAATACACCTTAAGAACCCACCTTTTTTATATCCAGTTCCTGATTCTGAGCTCCTGTGTGTGGACTGCAGAAAATGCTTTACTTGACAGGAGATGGTACTTTGGGGCTTGGATCTCAGATCTCCCAGAGTCTTTGTCCTGTCCCACTGCTGGACACTGGACTGCTGAAGGAAGTAAGACATGGTTGAGCATACATAGAACTTTCTCCTTCTTCTTGAGCATCCAGCACCAGGACAATCTTCATACTGTGAATACGAGAGACATTTTTGTCAGAATTAGGGCGTTTGTATGCGCATGGGAGAATTCTGCTGGTTTTCTGTATGCCAAGCCAGTTTTCTTGCGCTTTATTGCATGACAATGTCAGTGGTGATGTTCTTACTGTGAAATATAGCCCTTTAGGGTCAGATTAGGAAGCAAAGCTTGAACGCTCGTTTTGTTCACTGGCAGTTTCATTTTTTATTTTTAAATATATATTTAAATCTATATGCTGTGAAGATTTTTAATGCTTCAAATCATTTTACATAAACTATTTTTGAAAATGAAGGAATCATAACCATTTAATACTCTTCTATGTAAATAGCTTTTGTGATTTTGAAAGGTTGTAAATGAACTAGAAGTAATATTTTGAAATATGAGCTGTCAAAGTACGTTCTAAATAATGAAATATGTTCATGCAAATATGGCGAAATTTTGCAAATCACTAGGAATTAAGAACTTAATAAATTCAACTCTTAGGTGCTATCCTGGTTCTACAAGTGCCTTTACAATTTTCGGTAAGATACCAGATGTCTCCTGGACAAAAATAGTCTTACTTGACTTGTAATAGAGCTCTTCTTTTTTAACAAGTCACAGGAATATAAGTCAAAATATTTTAGCTCTAAAGTATCTCCAAAGGTTCTTTTGATTCCAGAGGAAAATCTGCTTGAACCCAACATGATTTTGTATGTAGCCAGTTCTGGGTTAATGTTAGATTTATTGATTAATATGAGGTGGGCATGATTAGAAATGCTGAGCAAGCAAACCTGGTGTTCAGTGTCATGTTTTCATTATTAAAGTGGCCTTGATTTGAGTGGCATGCAGAACCAAACAGACATCAGCAAAGCCGTCAGAACCCATCTTAATCTGTCTGGAATGTTACGACGTTTGCTTGATTGCTAATTGGTGTATTTAGACTTCAACTTGGTAGGGAGCTCTGTGGAGGCAGCTCATAGCTGAACTGTGAAGCTTAAAAAGAAAGGAATTGACATCCTTGGTTCCCATCTCATCACCGAACTAAATCCTGAATAGGTAGTGAAAACTTAACTGCTGTCTCATTTCTTCAGGTTAGAATTAATGTTTGTGAAAGCTTATTTTCTCTGTGTCTCTTAATTCTGGGACTTTATATGGTTTTTTGGGGGGTGGGGGGAGAGCAAGAAAGGACACATGCTCAGTGGAATTAAGTTTGTTATTGAAAATAAAACCAACAGGTAGAGAATGGCAAGAATTTATCATTAAAAGAAAAAGAGACTTTTGAAGCCTATCATTTCATGTTTATATACTGACTCCTTGTAGATAGTGAACACATCAGTTAACTTCAGTCATTGTTCTTCACCACTGAAGTCTAAAAAAACCAAACACCACCACCCTCACCCCTGCCCCCCCCCAAACTGTATCTTGGAATTATTTGGATTGCAGGACCTACTTGTGTGATACATTTTGAAAATCTCCTCTCAATAGTAGCATCTTTTTATCTTGTCAAATATGTTCTTGCTTAATAAATGAGTTTTGTGACCGTTTACCTTAGCAGGCTGTAGATGGTAGGCATTTTCAGACCTGGGTAAATTACAGTTCAAGAAGGAAGAAATAACTGCTTAGCATCTTCAAAATATTTGGGAATCACATTTCTGTTTCCTTCCAAGGACTTTTCTCTCTCATCTAAATTCTGATGGATTAATATGTGACAACAAAACTCTGGCTGGGTATAAAGATATGCAAAACAAAAAGCAGTAGGTGAGGTCAGAGATGTTCAGAGTTGATCACTCATTCATACTTTCTTTCATAGCGTTTCCTTTGCAGACCACCACTAGTCAGGGTTTGTCCAATATCGTTCAATTCCAAGTTCCGTCACGGTGTGACCAGGCACTGGTTCTACTGCCTGATAACTTACTGTGTTCTACTCAGTGGAAGTTTCTGGAGATACTAGTGAAAACCTTCTGTTCTGTTCTGTAAAATATGTAAGCTGCTGTCTGAAACCCGTTTGTTTGTTTTTTCCCTCATTTGCCCTTGACTTAATCAATTCAAGACGTGTAGCGTTCTTCCAGGACTTTACCCTTACAACCTCATCTCCCAAGAATGAGGTAGAGTTTAGTTTAAAAACCCTTTGTCTTTCTAGGCTCCTGTTCTTCCTTTATTCAGTGTCCTCTTACTGGTATTTCTCTAAAGAACTGAGGATGGTTTTGACTATGGAGGTTTATGTAGTTTCACATGAATTGTTGTTATCTTCACGTAAACAGGGCCCCAACCCCTGCCTTTGTAGTTTCTAAGCATAATTCGTTTAAGGCTTGCCCGCCTATCAAGAGCACTGTGTTTACAAGACTGTATCTGAAGAACCCCAGGTGTATATGACTTATTTCCTAATGTTTTGCCCTAGAATAGGAAGCTTCTTGTTGACAGGAGCAAGTTTTTTTCCTTTTCCTATTTTACATGAACTTTTGATCCTGAGCTGTGGAGTCTCTTTCGTTCCTATCAAAAACTATGGGGTTGAGCACTAAGTAAGGTACATGTAATGGCTGAATTACTGATTAATTGCCTTCAAGTTGAAGTACCAAAGGCTTTGAGAAATGCATTGTGCCTGCATAAACTGTGAAGTGTCTGTAAATTGCTGCGACTGTTTAGAACTTTGTCGTAACACTCGGAACCTCTTATGAATTAATGCTGAATAAAATATGAGGATTAAAGGCCAGACCTGATGACAACAGCTTTTTGATTAAATATTTTAAAAATTAACACTAGCACAGTGCACTCCGCCCTCTATGCTCTATTTAGTATGGTATCTTCCAGTCATATTTAATCCACCTGTACTGACTCTGCAAAGCTGCTTCATTCTTAGAATTGTGTAGCTCATGTTGTTAACATCCTTGTCTTAGTCTTACATGTAATACTTTATGCTATATTAATAACATATCTAGCAAAGAACACAAGCAGCAAAGTTACACATTTTACATTGGAGAAACTTATTCTAATGCCAATCTTAATTGGACTGTAGCATTTCTAATATGTTCTGCGTTGTTGAATAGAGAATAAGGCATTGCTTTTCATTTTTTTTCTTAACACTAAATAATGGGCAAAGCAAGCATTAATTGTGAACTTCGTTCAGCTTTTATTTTTGTTCATTTTTTCTTTCAGTAAGTCCCCATTACTTACTGAAAAATACAATTTTAATGGAAAACAGGTGCAGGATGGGAAAATTCTGTTTTGATGCTTTTTCATTGAAAATTTTGTTCTTACAATTTAATTTGCTATTGACTGACAGACTTTATGAGAAGGTTCCAACTCTTACTCCAAAGACTTTTTTTTTAATGCATATTTTATCTCACCGTTGTTAATAGAGAACACAGATTGTTCAGCAGTTTGAGCACGACTTTCAAGTTAAAAAGTTGCACTTGCTCGTGCTTTCTTTCTTTCATCCAAGGAGTTGTTAATTATTTTGTGAGGAGTGGTACGGGGTGGAAAGGGGTGGAAAATCCTGTTGTCCCAGCCCACAGCCTGACTGATGGAATCTTCTCCCCCTGTGGGACATGTTAGTTTGAATCCTCCCAGGCACAGGGGGGATGAAATCTGGATCTTCCCTCTCCTACGTTCATGTTCTAACAGCTGAACTGTTCTGAGTCAAAGCAGTGGTTGATGCTGCATTTATGTAGAACATGATGTGCTCTGGTTTTTGCTGACAGTTTAGACTTGAAAGAGGTGCTGAGATGTTCACCTTTCTCAAGACTGAACCCTTTCAAGAAACATATTTGTGAGGGAAGCTTAAATATCTAGAGTAAATACTTTCCAATCTTGAAAACCAGCTTGCATTTAAAACTTTAAATATTCTGTTTACATTCCCGAGTCTGTTTTTACATATCTAAACTTTTTTGTGACTCTGGGCTTAATTTCATAAGATTGTTTGTTTGTTTTGAGGTTTTTGTTTTGTTTGTTCATTTGGGGTTATATTTGTTTGGGTTTTTTTCTGTCTATTGTGAGTTTTTCAGCATCTAGTTACAAAACAGGCTCTTTTTTTCCCCTCTTTAATACAGTGCTGATGTGTCTTTACTCAAAACTTTTCTGTGAGGTTGTGCATGGCCACTGTCGTGTTTATAATTTTAGGTTGTACTAGAATCTTAATTGCATCTAGACTTACTTTTAGATTTCTGTAAGTAGAATGAACTAATTCCTCATGGTTAGTGTTAGAATGAGTTTTAGATAGACTTGTGGAGGAGGAATTGAGGGTGACAGGTGATTAAAATACGAGCACTTGTATATTTCGGCAGCATTCATGGCCTGTGTGTTCTGAAGACCCTGAGAGTGTTCAGGGACAAAAGTGCATTAAGACTTTGTCATGTGTATTGAGTACCCATGTCAAAGGAACAGTTTGGGAGAAAGATCCATGTGTGTAACCACCTTAAAATTCTTCAGTTACTAGGCTGCAGTGGGCTCTGCTTGGACTTGTGTCAGCTTGAGCAGTAAATCATTGCAAACCTGCCTGCTGGTAGACAACTGCAGCTCCGGGTTGGTTCACTGACCTCCTTTCAGCCTCTTCTTCTTTTCATGTGCTGATTCTGAAGAGATTGAAGAGATATTTCTGTGGGCTCGGCTTGGTGAGCTATGGCTCAATTGCAAAGATAATAACAATTGGCCTAACAACTCAGATTTCTGAGGCTGGTAAATGTGATTGACGTTCAGGATTATTATGAGGATAAATGAGGAAATTTGGGTGTACGTTCCGATGTTGGCAGTGTGGACTTTTCCTATATTTTGCCATCAGTCAGCATAAAATGATGCTAGAATATGGTAGCTAAGATGTCAGAGTGAACAGCTGTGAAATAGAACCATCACTTATCTATGAAAAGAAAAATGTCACATGCTGCAGAGCAGAACATGGGGAAGGATTGCTGTGAGAACAATCTTAAAAATATAAACCACAACATGAATTTCTGGGGATATTTCTATCCAGTGATACTCTACATAGAAAATGCAGAACAGAAAGCAGCTCTGCATTTTACCCTTTCCAGCCTCTCATTTAATCATTGATATGAACATACAGAAATATCTACTGTATTAATTTGCTTCTGGTTGGATATAGTGTCTCTTTTTCAATGGCAAATGGGCTTTTTTCTGCCTGTAAGATTATTTAATGTTTGTCTTCTGTCAGGAAGAAAGTGGGATGCTTCTTCAAATTTCAAATTCATTAGATGATTCTCCCCATACACGTAGGTCTGATTTTTCTTGAGAAGTCAGTAGTTCTGCTGATGAAACCGTGGGTTGGTATTGACTCAGTGCGACACATGCTGCCAACTGAGTCACCATCGCCGCTTTGTGGGACGGCTGGATTTGGTTTGGGTGGGAATTTTCAAATGCTGACCTGACCTGGGCTTCATTGAGTTCTGAGGTTTGACAGGATCAGGATCACAGCCCAGAGTGATGAACCCACAGGGCAGATTCGTATCCTTTCTCCTTAATAATGTGTTTGGGTGGGGTGGTGGGAGAACAAGCCTTTCTTCCAATGAGTAACTGGGATGTTTTA
The DNA here is from genome assembly GCF_963082525.1 of Nesoenas mayeri. Lineage (NCBI taxonomy): Eukaryota > Metazoa > Chordata > Aves > Columbiformes > Columbidae > Nesoenas > Nesoenas mayeri. Next base: position 63,429,270 of record NC_137548.1, read on the forward strand.
CAATCAATATCTTAATTTATGTAGTACCTGTAATCGTATTTTAAAGCGTATGGAAATTCAGTTCGGTGAATAGATCATGTCTGTTTCGAACACAGGATCAAAGAGAATTTTTAAAACCCAATCTGACTGCACCAAGCATAAACAAATTAGAAATTTCCCTCCCCTCATGTATACATGGAAGGAGGATTGAAGAACGTGTACATTAAATACACATTCCTCGCATTTTTGATAGACTTGTATAAGGGAAAGTAATGAGGATAGGGGGAAGCTGGGAAGAGCAGAGTGACAGGAGTTTGACGTGAAACAGGTTATTAAAGCAGCTGGGAATGCAGCGCACACTAATTTTATGAACGAAAAGCTGGTCTGTGCAGGAAAAAAGAGGGAGAGTTTCTGATCTGTCTGCAGAATAATTTCCAGGTAGCTGCAAAGTCTGCAGTTCTGTGGGGAGTCTCCCTCTCGTAAGGATGTCTCACTGGAAGTAAAACTTCCCTATAGTTGTGGCTTTCATGGTAGTGTGTGTGGTATATCATGGTTTACACAGGACCTAATTTAACTTTGGATCAGCCTAGATCATAGCTAAACTCATCTGAAGTATTGTGATTAAGGATATATAATTTAAGAAGCTTCACTGCCTTTTAATTACAATCTTCAGAAAGGTCTCAGGAATATTGAGAAGTGTCTGAAGTGTTTTAAAAATATGTCTGAATAAATAAAAAAGTTGTAAACATAATAGCATGAGGAGTCCTGAAAGTAAATTATTTACCATGTTTTGCAACAAGTTTATCTGTTTAAAACTACTTTATCTGGAATCTAGTGATTAATAGGTTCTGTCTTCAAAGAGCTTAAAATATGATTTTACAAATTACAGTTTGTGATTATGTAAGAAAATGAAGTGTATTCCTCAAAAGATTTGCCCATTGAAATATACTGAAAAGTTTCTATTCTGTTTCATGTAGGAAAGAAGAGAAAGGGAACGAAAGTTGAGCAAAGAAATGGCTGAAAAAGCCACAAGGGAACTAGAAAAAATGCAGCTGCAGGAAAAGGCCGAAATAAAGTATAAGGAATGGTTAAAGAAAAAGAGAGCTGAAGAGGCAGAAAAGAAGAAGAAAGAGAAGGTATTAATCAACTAATCATTTATTTGGATGGAGTTACCTAATCTGTAACTTACATTAAATATATTGGTTGATTAAATTGATTAGAATATGTCAGATGGCAGTGTTGTACATGAGAGGAACTGGCAAAAGTTGTAGTGTTAGTGCATTGAAGACTTCAAAGTATGGTCAGCAAAGCAAGGTGCATATTAATGCGTTTTTGTTAATAGTCTTTGCAAACCCACTGTGGCTGGGGTACGATAAGGGAAATAAAATCCACCCAGTGTACCTCTGTTACTCAGTGTGTTGCATGGTGACCCAGACACAAAATAGGTGGCATTATGTGTATTTTTCTCCCAGGATCACTAGTATTATTATACTTGCACATATTTTTAATTAAAAACAGTTTTCTTCATATCTGTCCATAACAATCTAATGCTAGGAGTTCTGATTTTAATGTTATTTTGATTAATCACCTATATGTTTTTATATTGAGCTTCACAAGACCTCTCATTTCGTGTAAGCTTCCTAAAGTATGGGCTCTGAGGTCCTCTGGTTCACTAGAACAAATGCTCTATCAAGGCTACACTTGCAGGAATCATCCAGAATTCCTCTGAAATATCACAGATTGGTAATGACTATGCCTGAAAACTATGAAATGTACGACCAGATGTCATCTGTGAAGTTGATTGGTTGTCTTTTAATTAACATTACAGTATAATTTTTCAGTAGAATATGTAACATCATAGGAGTGCTACACTATTGTTGTAGCTAAGTGTGGGGAAGGATTGTGATGAGAGAAATTTATCTATATTCCCTCTGTAATTACAGCAGTTCTTAAAGTGCAGAACCCATTTGTAAGTATTTCACAAGTGTATATAATAATTTATTCAGATTAACTTTGAAACACTGTTACCTGTATCAGATCAATTTTCAGGCCTTAGTGACGTTAATTTTGCAGTCTTTCAAAATTTCCCATATAATTGAAACAGGCTTAAATATTCTGTACTGGTGGTGTTTATTTCCTACTTAACAAACTGATTCTGGGTCTCTTCTGAGCTGCTACATTGCACAGCACAAGGAGCCTCAAACCCAAGAAAATTCAAGTCATCAGACAGACTTAAAACATGTGCATTCTTATAGTTACATCTTCATTACATAGGTTCTTATCAATTAAACTGAGTTTAAATCCAGCTGCCATGCTTAAACACTTCTATTGGAAATATATTCAGCAGCCTTGGAATCTGCAAAAGATTTATTTACAATTTTGTATATATTGGAGAGCGCTTTGTTATATCTTTTAGGAGAAAGAAAAAGAAAGGGAAGCTGAACTACAGGAAAAGAAAGAGAGATCAGAGAAGATCTTTAAGGAATGGCTACATAATGCCAGAAGTAAACCACGTCCTGTTTTAAATGGTTATGGCTTCCCATGTGGGAAGTCTACAGGTTTGTACTCCTACTGCACGTATGTAGTGAGTTAGGGTTGTGGTTCCTTCCCTCTAATCAATGTAAAATAATTAAATTTTGTTTAAATATATATGTATATATACACAGATACACTTTTGTCTTTATTGTTTTCATAGAATTAGAATTATGATTATTTGAATTAGCAACAGAAAATACTTTAGGACCTGAAGTCCAGGCTCTGAAGATTTGAGCAAATGTATAGAGCAGGTGAACAACCTTTGCTCTTTTGCTTACATCCATTTGTAGATGGTGATACATTTTACCTTTGTGGGGTTTTTTGTGGACTTTAATTACTTCCCAACAGCTGCAATTACTTGTTCAAGTGATTTTTGAAAAGCATTTATATACTTAGTTGCGTTCATGCAATACAACATATTACAGACTTTGTTTTACCCAACCATATGATATATGCGCTGAAATTTCACTACAGACAAATGATTGAGAGGGCAACATGTTCCTTCTGTTGCATTTTAGGTTTTCTCATATTGCCTTATGGACCCTAGATTATTAATGTGTATGTGGATAATTACTGTATTTGTCTCCTCAAAAAAATGAAGAATAACAGTTAAACGAAGATGGAAAAATGTGTGAGCTTCACATATTTGGTGACAGGAAGTTATAAATGCTTTGAAATAATGCAGAGCAACCAATTTGTAGACATACAGCTTTTAGATATACAAAGGACTGAGCATTCTGAATGTTTCACAGCATTTGACCTTCCTGTTTTTTTTAATAGAGATGAAGAATATGGCATTTATTAGTATATAAAAAAGGTGGAAGATTCATTACTTGGATTCATTTCAATTGTGTGACGTGCCTGTGCTGTCATCCTTTGAAGATGCTGTTGTATCGCTTAGTCCAGATGATTATTATTACTGCTTGCATTGTAAAGCTTGAAGTGTAAGTATTCATTTTTAGTTATTGTCTATTTTTTAAATGTTTCAGGGTGTGCTAATGGAAATTTGTATCCAGCTCCAGCATATTGTAACCCCATTCCTTGGAAACCTGTACATGTGCCTCCTCCAAAGGAAGAGAATGTTCCTACCATGAAGAAGAAGAGACCTGTGTCTTGTCAGTCACGTGCATCTTCATCTATGGTAATTCATAAACCCAAGAGCAGCCGTTGTGTTGGATCCTTGTGCAGAAAGCAGTTTTAGTACGGAAAACAAATCCTTTCTTATCATCTTGAGTGAACTGGGCCATAAATATGAAGTTATATGTTCAAAACAGGCTGCTCTACTTTTTAAAAAATGTTTGCGAATGTTTTGTATTTATAGCTAATTGACCTATCAGCTTTTTTATATGTTTTTTATATGTTGCTTTTTAGTAAAAAAAACAATAAAAAATAAAAAATAAAAAAGTCCTATTTAGCCAATTGTAATGGAACTGTGCCTCAATACTACTGAAGTGCACAGGTTTGTTTATTCCTTTTCTCTTCTGTTGCTGAAGGAGCTCTTTTATCAATGTGATGATTATTTAGGGCCACAGTGTTATTGGGTTATTTTAAAGATGCTTCCTGACACAGCTGGGAGAGGAGCTGACAAGGGGAAGCTCTTTGCTGGACCTGATATGTGCAAACAAGGGAGAACTGGTGAGGGACGTGAAGGTTGGGGGAAGCTTTGCCTGCAATGACTGTGGGATGGTGGTGTTGAAGATCCTGAGAGGAGGAAACAGTAGCCTGAAGTTCAGAAGAGCAGTTTTTGTCCTGTTGAGGAACTTGCTTGAAAAAATCCCATGAAATATGGTCCTGGAATGAAGGTGGGTGATTTTCAAGGTTTGCTTCCTCCAAGCTCAAGGATGGTCCATCCTAGTGAGCAGAAAGTCAAGCAGGAGTGACAGAAAGCTTACACAGATGACCAAGAGTAAAAAGGAAGTATATGAGAAGGGGAAGCAGGAACAGGTGACCCTGGTGGAATATATTATAGAAACAATGTGCAGAGGTGGGATTAGGAAAGCCAAAGCCCATCTTGAGTTGAAGATAGCAAGGAATGTGAAGCACAACAAGAAGCACTTCTGTAGGTATGAACAAAATAGAAACCAGGACAAATGTGGGGCCACTGCCACATGAAACAGGGGCTTGGTGACAATGGACACAGAAAAGGCCAAAGCACTCGATGCCTTCTTTACTTCTATTTTTTTTTTTCCCCTGGGCAATCTGCTGATTGACCTCAGCAATCACAGGTCTTAGAGTCCAGTGGAAAAGTCAGGAGCAAGGAAAATAACCTTGGTGGAAGAGGATCAGCTCAGGAACATCTAAACACACTGGCCACACGTGAGTCTGGGATCTGATAGGGAACACCTGTGAATGCCCCAGCTGGCAGGGCAGGAATGGAGGGACCCTCGATTGACAGAGTGCTCAGCCAATGAGGTGCCCAGAGCCAGGGAAGCTTCTAGCCCATGCTCCTAACGACCACAGCTGCGTCCAACCTGGTTTTAAAATGGGGCCCCGCTGAAGTCCCACTTGGAATGGTCTTCTCAGAGCAATGAGACTGTGAACAGAGCCCTCCTCTGAGATCAGGGATGCCATCTGAGGAGACTCCCCAAGACTGAGAGCCCTCACCTGCTCCTTGGTGAGTGTTTTTCTTCTGGATATATCCCTAAGTGAGCCCTTGCCCACCCTGGGTGAGTGATTATTTCTTCTGGGTACCCTGGAGTGAAGTGGCCTCTTTTGAGTTGTAAAGTAATAATATCCCCAACTGGTACATTGAACCTGCAGTTTATCAAATGTTGCTGGAGTGCTGACTGATTATGCATTACCCCCCACTTACACTGGTTTCTGTTGTTTGGTTTCAGTCTGTTGTTTGGTTTTGGCACTAAATTAAAGTTATTTTAAGCTTATTATTTGCTTGGGGTGGTTTGGGGGTTCCTCCATGACAAGGGCACTCTCACTTCTCTTTGAGAGGTCATGGCAACCATGGGAGGTTGCTGAGGACTAGAAGCAAGCAAATGTTCATCCTGGCTTCAAGAAGAGCAAAAAGGTGGATCTGGAGATCTACAGGGCAGTCACCAAGAGAGGTGATGGATGTGGCAGAGGTGGCTGGCAGCTTCCTGGGCTGTGTGAGGAGTGAAACCGGTTTATACAATATGCCTATGGCTCTTCTTTCTAGATAATGCTAAATGCTAACAAGATTGCGATGTCTAATAGCGGTTCATGTTAACAGATTATTTGGTTTGTGTTTGTCAGTAATTTATGATCTGAATTAGGATGAACTCACATATTTAGGCTTTCACAAAGTACCTCACACTCACCTGTTGTTAAAGCAGTACAAAGGACATGATGCAATTGAGTTTTATTATTTATTTTACTCTGTAAAGTCATGAATATGAAGGTGTTCTTCATCGTAACGAAAAGGAAGAAAAATGCTGTAAAGAGCAATGTATGCATCTTTAAGCCAATTCTATCATTTTATTATAGTAGTGGCTGAAAATATCTACAGTTGGGATTGCTGTTTACTACAGGTGTAAATACAAGTGGAAGCCCATTTTAATACTTGAAGGTGCATCATGTAAGTTGACAAAATAGGCAAAAGCTAATATGAGTATATTTATCAGTTTATGACATATGGCGGGTGCACAGGCTGATCCGATACGTTTCACTTGTACCGTCACTAAGATATTTGGGCTCCACGGTGCTCGTGATGGGTCTGTTCTTGTTACTTCTCTGTGTGCAAATCAAGTGCCAAACTTATATGAATATGCAATATACAACATGTGTTATCGTATTAACTAATGAACGTCTGCTAAGAGTACCAGACTTTCTGCAATCTAATATTTTTCATAGGGCACACAGAGTAAAAATTGATTATTTTTAATGCTATATTTATTGAACGGTTTATTTTCCTGTTTATTCTAATACATAACTTAAAAAAAGACACTCGGCACAGCTCTCATGAAAGAGAATAAAAACTCCTAGCAAGGCCATTGCCACGACTTCCCAGAATGTTCTCTTATTGTTGTTGATAGGTTATTTCCATATTCTAAAGTATGTAAAGCTTTTGGTTCACTGCAGTTTGGTTTTATTTAAAGGCAGAAAATAATTTCAGTGGTTCATGCGCTATTCTCTTCTGTGTGTTTATTCAATGTTAATTTGACTATATACACTCAGGAGAAGTCTGGAATCCATAAAATATGTGGGGTGTCACTCTGTGCCCAGTTTTTCTGCAAGGACCTCCGCAGTGGATTGGTATGAAACAGATGGATTAATGGATTAGTTGTTAATCTCTCCAGCTGACCTTGCCCTCTGGAAATGTCTTATGAGAGTCAGAGGTTTGACAGTTGTGTAAGCTACCAGAAGCTCATTAGTGTTTAGATGAAGGGGCAGCATTTTACTGTAATGTAAATGATTAATTGTAGATTAGCTGACAGAGGTTTCCTGGGACTCTGATTTAGTTGAAGACCCATATACTATTGTATATTTTCCCTAATACCTTTCCTGAAATAGCATGTGGCCGCCAGTAAGATGTGTTGACATAATCACCTGAGTGTGTATTTATGACTTTGTATTTATTTTAGCATTTATTTGCTTGTAAACAGCCTATCACATGAAGATAGGCGTTGATAACGTTTATATTAACAGAGTATAAAGAATCTGTGGCTCGATTCTGCTGTAACACACAGTTAACAAGATTTCTGTAGGCTTGAACAGTGACAAATAGTAATTTAAGAGGGTTCCTATGCCAAGTCAAATGGAGGTTTCCTTCAGGATTGCATGTTGGCACCCAAGGTGAAGGGCTAAATAAATCTTAGATGTGTATTTGCTTCAGGAATGAGAAGATATCAGTAAACATTGAAGTCTAGTAATTTTCTTTCCAATTTCTTAGCCTGAAAAATCAAGCTGAGTTCTTACTGGAATTCTGGTCTAGAGATTTTAGAAAATATTAATAAATATCTAAAGGCATTATTCTTTTTTTTCTCCCAAGCAAAGATAGTGCCATTTTTACTTCACCAAATTTTCTGTGGAAAGGCTTATCCTGTCCTCAGAATCAGAACAACGTTTCCAGACGGCCAGCTTCACGTGGACTTACAGCCCCTAAAATAGCAACTTTAAGATGAGGCCCTTGCTGTAGCTGTGGCAGAATGCAAACCCCCCTTTCTCCCCCTCCCTCCTTCAGTATGGAAGGAGTGGGCACATCTCCCTCTTTCTCTGCTACTTGAGGCTAACAGCTTCTTTTGTTTGGTCCCAGAGCACCCTGACCAGGGCTATTAGGGAGTGCGGAGGCACCAGGGAGCCGCTGGGCACCTGCGGCCAGTGTGGAGGATGTTTGGAGGCTTCAGGGGCACCCACAGCCAGAGTGGGGGTGCAGAGAAGCTTCTAGAATGCCTACAGTCAGATCTGATCAGCCAATATAAAAACGAGTCGCGGGTCTCTCGGAGCACGAGCAAGATGCTGCCGCCGAGAGCCCCCCCGGGATGGAGACTCCGCTTGCCTTGCTGCCACGGGTGTGAGTAAAACTTCTCGCAGGATTGCGAGTATATTTATACACTTTGTGCACGTATGCACGTGTAACTTTCCATGCTCAATATGAGCACGTGTAAAATTAATCCTCGCAGAATCGCGGGTGTATTTTCCTTCCGTGCGCATTTGCACGTGTAACTTGCCGTGCACATTTGCATGCATACTTTCCGTGCTTAATACAAGCACGTGTACTTTCCGTGCACATTTGCGTGTGTAACTTTCCGTGCTCAATACGAGCACGTGTATAAATTATTTCCTCGCACAATCGCGAGTGTATTTTGCTCTCGTGCTTCCACATAAGCACGTGTAATATTCTGTGCACATTTGCACGTGTAAGTAAATTAACCCTCGCAGGATTGTGAGTGTATTATAAATTTACCCTCGCAGAATCGTGAGTGTACACTTCCCATACTCACTACGAGTACGTGTATCTCTTAAATCCCACACCGTGTTTAGTCAAGTGTGTACTTCTCTGGGACTCAGGGCCGACTCCAGCATTGTTTTGGGTGAAGCCATGTGCATGCACTCTGTGGACCGCCTGTTGTGTTAGTTGCTGCCCCTTAATAATTTTCCTCAACTGATATCCAAACCTATATTTAAGTCACTTTTGGAGTGCTAAAACAAGGGAAAGTGTAGAGTCCTGCATCTGGTCAGGAACAACCCCAGAGTCCAGTATAGGTTGGGAAATTACATATTAGAGAGCAGTGTAGGGGAAAGGGGCCTGGGGGTCCTGGTGGACAACAGGATGACCATGAGCCAGCACTGTGCCCTTGTGGCCAGGAAGGCCAATGGCATCCTGGGGTGTATTACAAGGGGGGTGGTCAGTAGGTCGAGAGAGGTTCTCCTTCCCCTCTACTCTGCCCTGGTGAGACCCCATCTGGAATATTGTGTCCAGTTCTGGGCCCCTCAGTTCCAGAAGGACAGGGAACTGCTGGAGAGAGTCCAGCGCAGGGCAACAAAGATGCTGAAGGGAGTGGAACATCTCCCTTATGAAGAAAGGCTGAGGGAGCTGGGGCTCTTTAGTTTGGAGAAGAGGAGACTGAGGGGTGACCTTATTAATGTTTATAAATATACAAAGGGTGAGTGCCATGAGGATGGAGCCAGGCTCTTCTTGGTGGCAACCAATGATAGGACAAGGGGTAATGGGATCAAGCTGGAACACAAAAGGTTCCACTTAAATTTGAGAAGAAACTTCTTCTCAGTGAGGGTGACAGACACTGGAACAGGCTGCCCAGGGGGGTTGTGGAGTCTCCTTCTCTGGAGACATTCAAACCCGCCTGGACATGATCCTGTGTGACCTCACCTGGGCGTTCCTGCTCCAGCAGGGGGATTGGACTAGATGATCTTTTGAGGTCCCTTCCAATCCCAAACATACTGTGATACTGTGATACCGGTTTAATAAAAGTTGTTTTGGACCCTGTTGTCCCTTAAACTAACCTCGGGATGCCTCCGTGACAGTAGCTTATCTATAGAATTGCAAATACGGTTCTGTCCCGGCTAAATTAAGGCAAGATAGCTCACGAGTGTACATATTGGCTCCAATTCAATCAACGTAATGGTTTTGCTGAGCAAAGAAGAGAAATATTGTTTGGATTTTTTCCAACAGGGTGTCAACCACACAACACAATGCTCTGGCCTCATCGCATCGTTTAAGATTTTATGCTACAGAAAGCTGTAATTTCATGCTGGTATGGCAAATAATTTACACCATTCTTTCTCAGATGTTAGAAAGATAACATCTTAACACTTTGTGGTAGCTTAAATAGCATTCTGTGCTCTCTTATTAAGTTCCCTCCTGAATTTCCCTGCTTGTGAAATTTCACAGTAGATCAAGTTGCAGGATCTTGAATTACTCACTAGAAACAATCCAAGATGTTGGATCTTGGTGTTTATGCTGCTAAAATAATGAGACTAACCTTGCCTTATTTTCATGCCCTTGTTTTTGTGGAATGTAAGAATTCACAGACCACTTCAAAATCCTGGCTGCTGCATCCTTGTAGGATTCACCACCTTTCCTTCTCTCCATCTGAAACTCATGGAGTGCCACATTCAGCGGAGAATTAAGTCACCCATGAGCTTTTACTGGTTTTGAAAACTATTGTGTAGGTGCTCTGTAAGGTAGCGGGGCTCTCCAGTAATTGACGGTGGATCTTGACAGGAAGCTCAACATGAGCCAACAGTGTGCCCAGGTGGCCAAGATGGCCAATGGTGTCCTGTCCTGTATCAAAAATAGCATGGTCAGCAGGACAAGGGCAGTGATCCTTCGCCTGTATTGGCGAGGCCACACCTGGAGTATTGTGTTCATTTCTGGGCCCCTCAGTTCAGGAAAGAGATTGAAGTGCTGGAGCGGGTCCAGAGAAGAGCAACATGACTGGTGAAGGGACCTGAACACAAACCCTATGGGGAGAGGCTGAGGGAGCTGGGCTTGTTTAGTCTGGAGAAGAGGAGGCTTAGAGGTGACCTCATCGCTCTCTAGAACTACCTGAAGGGCAGTTCTAGCCATGTGGGGATTGGTCTCTTCTCCCAGGCAGTCAGCAATAGGACAAGGGGGCATGGGCTTAAACTCTGCCAGGGGAGATTTAGGCTGGATATTAGGAAGAAATTCTTTGCAGAGAGAGTGGTGAGGCATTGGAATGGCTGCCCAGGGAGGTGCTGGACTCACCTGCCCTGGAGGTTTTTAAACTGAGATTGGACATGGCACTTAGTACCATGATCTAGTCAATGGACTGGAGTTGGACCAAGGGTTGGACTTGATGATCTCTGAAGTCTTTTCCAACCCAGCTGATTCTGTGATCTTCACACAAGTGTTTCAGGGTTGAAATTCTACAAGCAGTAAAGTGGATCAAAAGAATTCACAGAAGAGCATATGATGAGTAAGAGGCTGCTATTATAAGAGGCTGCCCAATAATTGCGTCAGGTTCTAATAACGTCCTTTCTAGTGTAACGTTTCATCATGAAATTAATGTATTCATTTGTCATTTTGAAAAACCAGATTGAAGAGCAGTCAGCAGTCCCGATGTAATTTTCAGTGGGACTTTTTTGTGAGTAAATATGGAAGATTTCACACCTGACTGTGGTGTCAGAAGGTGAGCGTTCCAGCCTGCTGTGCCCTGGGCAACATCGTGAACTGTGTTTAAGCTCAGTAATGAAAAGGAAATCTGAGCACCCAGATCTAGTAAAGTGCATGAACACTTGATTAACTTTAAGTGTGTTAGAGAGATGATAAAGTAGGGCTAAAATGGTCATGCTTTCCTGGATTTGAGGCCTAGGACCTAAAACCCATTCAGTTAGCAAAGCCTCCATTTCATATATTATTTCCATGTTTTTACATGTGTAACTCATTTTATAGTGACCTGTTAGACAGTTCTCTAAAACTGTAGTTAATTGAGTGAATTTTTGCAAAATGTGAAGACTTTTTTTGTTAGTTCTGAACCTAAATGTTTGCTTGGCCTTAGTGACTCAAGCAGAGATTGAAAATATTTAATTCACAGTCAAATTTGAATTTACAGAAAATGCTCAGGGTGGATGATTTGAAAAGTGCAATACTTGAAGCTCTTAATGTTGAAATCTATTGAACTGTGCTGTGGGCAGGTCTAAGGGTGGGTTCAGTTATAGTAATGATATTGTTACAAAGTAGTCAGAATTTGATGTTTTTACTGAAGCTGCAACTGAAATGGTTTCAGTATTATTACCGTTAAACAATGATAAGTGGTTAACTCAGCTAGAAAAATAGCATAATAGGTGCTTTTGTGTACAGCTTCTGTGGGAGCTATTACTTTCACAGCTAATTTGTTTAAACAATGCAAGGTTGTGCATTTTGGGTTTAAGGCAACAAGTTGTTAATAAGTAACCCAGCAGTGCCGAAATGTTAGTGGATGCCAGAATGTTTTCTCCATAACTTGAGCCTGACTCCCTTTTGTACTTGTGTCTCTTTATCCTGCTGCTGAGGCAGAATGTTCTCTATACAAGGCTGTAAAAGTCCTGAACTGCAGCACTCCCTTAAGAGGTGACAAGAAGGACAACTTAGCAGGACATCCTTTCTGTGAGCTTGAGCTTGAATGGACTGATAGGGAAGCTATTAATGTTGGACTTGACTGTGAGACTTGAACTTACATACATAAACTGTGTGTTACACATGTAGATTGGAAGAAGAGCATTTCGATTGAGTGGCATTGTCCTTTTGTTATAGATGTTTATGCTTAGTTTGACACTATTGAACTCTGTGCTTAGTGTTACAACTAGTATGGCACAATAACATTATTCTAAAACCAAAAGCCCCCTACAATTTTACTAAACTGTGCCACCATATATGTTGGTACAGATATGAAATACATAATATATAGGTCTTTTTTTTAAGACGACTATCAGAGTAAAAAGAAAGCTCTTCACTTTCCTTTTTACGTTGACACGTGTTCATCCATCTTTAAATAACAGTTACTGAAAGCTATGTAGAATATTCATCCGTACCCAGGAGGAAAGCGAGGTGACCGTGGAATGCCTGAGTTCAAAGAGCCCTTCAAAGATACCGATATAAATCCACACTTCAGCCTTTGCTAACAAAATTGTGATCAAGCTATAGAGGATGGGTCCCAGGAATTCCTGTGTTGTTCATGCTGAGTGCCCTGGTTTGAAGGGCACTTTTATTTCTGCTGTTCAGAAGTGATTTCTCTCTCTGCCAGGATGTCTATCACGGTGTGTTGAGTTCAACACTGACAAATGTACAAAAGGACATGTGACATTTACAAAAACGATTTCCATACCAGATGAAATGCAGGAAAATACCAGGGATGCAGGAAGAAAAAAAGACAAAAGGCAGATGGCGACTGAGGCTGCAGCTGTGAATGGGCAGAATACGGGACCTATGTCATGTTATTTATTTCACGTGACATAGAAATGTACACAGTGTGGAACTGGAACAAGCGAATTAATGTGCTCAGCCAGCAGTTTTTTTCTATACCACCCTATGCACAGTTTTTCAGAGGTATATCAGAATTATCCCAAACCAAGTGTGAATGACAACAGCTTTTGAAGTATTCCCATCAGTAGAATCTACACAGTGGGATATTTATGAAGCTGCTGCATTGATAGAGGGTTGAACAGAAAAGCTTTTGGCTGGCACTTGTTTGCGATGTTCCAGGTTATTGCAGCTGACATAAACTCTGTGGAACTTGTTTCCTTGCATGTACTTCAACCTGAAATGGCTTTCCAGAGCTTAGTACTGTTTCATATCCAAATTCCTGTACTCCCCAGGAAGGAAAATGGGAGGATGAGTCTGTTTAACTGTAGCAAGATTCTTGGTGTAGGGGAAGTGGGTAATATGACACCAATTAATTTAACAAGGAAATTTTTCTCATGCTGGTTTAATCTAGTAGCAATACAAAAGTTACAGAAACGATAATTCCAGTATAAGTTGGGGAATGACCTATTAGAGAGCAGTGTAGGGGAAAGGGACCTGGGGGTCCTGGTGGACAACAGGATGACCATGAGCCAGCACTGTGCCCTTGTGACCAGGAAGGCAAATGGTACCTGGGGTGGATTAGAAGGGGGGTGGTGAGTAGGTCAGAGAGTTTGTCCTGCCCCTCTACTCTGCCCTGGTGAGACCACACGTGGAATATTGTGTCCAGTTCTGGGCCCCTCAGTTCCAGAAGGACAGGGAACTGCTGGAGACAGTCCAGCGCAGGGCAACTAAGATGATGGAGTGGAGCATCTCCTGTGTGAGGAAAGGCTGAGGGAGCTGGGGCTCTTGAGCTTGGAGGAGAGGAGATTGAGGGGTGACCTCATTAATGTTTACAGATATATAAAGAGTGAGTGTCAGGAGGATGGAGCCAGGCTCTTCTCGGTGACAACCAATGATAGGACCAGGGGTAATGGTTTCAAGCTGGAACACAAAAGGTTCCACTTAAATTTGAGAATAAACTTCTTCTCAGTGAGGGTGACAGACACTGGAACAGGCTGCCCAGGGGGGCTGTGGAGTCTCCTACTCTGGAGACATTCAAACCCGCCTGGACACCTTCCTGTGTAACCTCATCTGGGTGTTCCTGCTCCGGCGGGGGGATTGGACTGGATGATCTTTCGAGGTCCCTTCCAATCCCTGACATGCTGTGATTCTGTGATAATTTGAAGAAACTCTATGATCCAGGTGCTGCTGGTGGGTTTTTTTGCCTTTTCATTTTTAAATTTTGTTCTCCTTGTTGTTTAGGCTGAAGCTGTCACTGAACTATTTGTGAAGTCCACGCTTAAGTGCTGACCATGGAACTATTTTCACTTCCATTTTGGTTAAGCTGAACAGCTTTGAAAATTGGTGAGATTTCATGTAATCTCCTGAATGTGGTGAATGTGCTGCTCATGTTTCATGACATTCCAACACAAACAAATCTTTGAAAAAAAACCTCCCTACTTTTTGTTATTTCAGGTGGTCTGGGTGTGTTGCTCACACATAAAATTGTTAGGTTTCTTCTAAGACTGCTTCAGAGGTATAGTATTTCAGGATTAAAATGCTTAAATAGGAGTAAGGCAACTAAGATTCAATCTTACGACTTTTACAACTATTGAAAAGTGGCATTGCAACTTACCCTTAAACCTTTGATACTTTTTAAAGCATAATCTTCTTGTAAAGCTGTTCAAATGTTTGGTATAGTCACTTAAAATACTGTTCTGCTTTGTGCCTAGTTCAGTGCTTTGAATGATCATTTATCATTAATTTACTGTCCTTGACACTAAATTTATAGAATCTGACCTCCCTCAGATATTGATGTTGAAACTGTTTTGTTGTTTATAGAATAACTTACAAGTAATAACGATTCCAGAGCCACTGGCCTAGAAAATAAGGTATGTGAGTTTAATTCTCTGATCCATGAGCTGTTACTCATATATGCAAAGTAAAATACTTCCAGCAGAAGGGATTAAACATCTCCAAGTAATATATTCTCATTTGGCCACTAGGTCAGTGACCTGAAGACTCATGGCAGAAATGAAGGGAAATGACTGGTGAATGTTGACTATTGGGAAATCATTAGTGAAAAATCTATTTTAGTCGTATTTTATTCATAGTCACAAATGAAAATGATTTTAAGTCAAAAGTTTAATGTTGAGTGAACAATACCTTATGCTTTTGATCTTGATAAGGGCAGTTTTAGCTTGGGTTTGGTTGTAGTTTGATATTTTTTGGGGAAAGGATTGAGGTGGGAAAATGTAGTTCTGATGCTAAAACCCTAATTATTTTTACAGCTGTGTCTCTCAGCATTAAAACTGTAGTTAAGGTTTTGCTGTACACAGCTGGTTGGTAGGATACAAACACATGGATAGTGACTCATATTCGTGCACTGCAACTTGCGTTTCCCTGTGCGGTCAACAGCGAGGCTTGCTGGGAAGAGAAACAGGATTAATTACCATTTTGACTTCATTTGTAATACAAGTATTGCAATACTGTGCTGCTGTTTCCTTTTAATTTTGCACATATTCAGTTGCAAATGATGTTTAAGCCCTATATAAAGAGAGTTTGCAATCTGGACTTTCTAGATCAAATCACCAGCAAACGAGACACACCTCACAAGTTAATGATACAATCTACAAAGTGTATCCAGGGGTTCGTTTGTTTACTTCTTCCTTCTCATACTATGAAGCATTTTAGTTCTGTTTTATCTTGAGACTTTTTCAAGAGTAGAAATGTGTATGAAATTATAATTTTATTTGCATAAAGATTTCAAATGCTCTTCTCTTGGAGTCTTAATATCTACAATACGTGTATTTTTATATATATGCAGAACATTTGGCTAAGTTTTACTGCTGCTTCAGTTTCTTAACACAAAAGGGAAGTAAAATGAACAATCACAAGCTTTTGAATCATGACCTCAAAAAATAGTTCTTGTCTAGCTGTGTAGAGTTTGTAGGATACTCTTTAATTAACACTGAGACAATATATAGTGGGTAAAGAATGCTGTCTTGTAATGAAGAAGTTATATGTCTAGCTCTGACTCTTTGTAAGACCCAGGACAAAGTAAGTAACTTCTCTCTGCCAAGGTTAGAGCGTGTCTGAAAGCTACAACGTGCCATAAATCACCACTTTTGATTGCCAGGTGAAAACATTTATGAAACAGGGTGCAGGAGGCTCAGTGACACTGAGTGATAAAAGAGACTTTTCACTGTCTGGCTCATTTGTAAAAGCACGTACAGCGTTACTTTAACTGCGCTGGTGTCCCATGGCTCTAAGAGGCACTGTCTGAAACAGATGCAATTAAATATTATCTAGAAACCAGATCACTACAAGTTTTCCACGACTCTGTTTTGATTTTGTTTCTATCTTTGCTGCCACGCTGTTGTTCTCATTTAGGAGTTAAAAGGCCTGCTCTGCTAGGCAGTTAAATGCACTTTGTCAACGCGAACATTTAAAAAGCTAAAATGTATAGTAAAAGCTTAGTGGTAGAACATAAAGCAAGCTCAAAGAATGTCTAGAGCTATCCTTGCAAGCCAGAAGATATTGCCTTAAAAAAAAGGCAAACAAAAGCTTTGGCAATAAAGAAAATTATAACTAATTGAAATTTCCAATGCTACATAAATAAGTACTATGTACAGAGCAATTATTACTTAGTAAAATTTTCCTCTCTCTTATCAGTTATAAAACATTGGGGGGCTTTCTACGCTTGGAGTCCACCCCAAATCCCTTTGCTAGCCTTTTTGGGGAAGAAAAACCAAAAACCACAAGGCAAAAAAGAAACAACTGCTCAACCAATCCTATATGAACCCTTGACTCATGCAGCCTGAGACACAGTTCAGAGCCCAGCTTTTTGGAAAGACGAGTTCTTCCTGTTGCTGGAGAAGGGAGGGGAGGGATGAAAGTCTGCGTCATGGATTTCAAACGCAACTTGATTTGCAACATTAAGAACTGGTCGCTGTGCTGTCTACTTTCAAGAGTGGTTTTAAATGCTGTTGGTTTTTTTTCCTTAGATGATCAACTTCTGATATGCTTCAAAGAGAAACTGCTTCTCAGTTTAAATCAGATATACGTTTCTTAAAATTTGTCTCAAACAACTGGAGACAAAGGAAAAGCCAAAGTCACTTGGGCTGAGTTTCATCTCGCCAAACTTTAGACAACACCTTGTGAATTACTCCCACTATGTCCTTTTATATCCAGGAGTAGATATTGGCGTGCTCAGTGGTGCTTGAGAAAGGCAAATTAAACTCTATAAGTGTTTCTTTCCATTGTATATAATTACTATCTTGGAGAGTACTATGTGCATCTCTGCTGCTTGGTCAGGTTTATCCTATCTGTGCCTTTTCTGTTCACAGCTTTTGTAGCATTAGCTGTTTCTTGAGATAAACTGTGTCTTTTGTTATTGTCATGGTCACAACTTTATTCTGAGTCTTGTATTTGGTATTTTTTAATGAAAATCCTGGGTTCAACTATAATCTCATTTTCATTAAAAAAAAACCCCACTTCAAAATGCCATGAAAACAGAGAAAGCTTAGTGTTGGCATTTGTAAGTTAATGCCCCAATAATTTACTGCGAAACAGCTCATGCTTTTTGGTGAGCAACGCTGCTGGTCAATCCAAACAAGATTTCTGTTTATTTGGGTTCCAGTTCCCACTGGACATCAGGTGAAGACAGCACACTCATTTTTCAGCACAGACCTTCATATTTAAGTCACATGTATCTATCAGATTTTAGCTATTACTGTGTTTTGTAACTAACTTCATTTACACTGTCAGGTGGAGAAAACCAAGAAGCAGGTCTTAGAAGTACAGAGACAAAATTTGCCTATGCGGCTGTGAAGCAGCCGTTATGTCCTCAGTCCTTATGGAGTTCCCAGCGTCACTTTGAGCAGGACCCAAATGTCTCTTAAATCAATGAACAGTATGGGTCGTGCATCTGGTGCCTAGCAGCATTACATGTTGCAGCAAAAGCAAGGTAACAAAGAAAAGCAATAAAATAATACTGCTATTGACTCTGTAAAATCTAACACTCTGCAAATTGTCTGGAAGGTGGTATTTTGTGAAGAAACATGTAGGAGGCTTCTGAAGCTTGTGCGGCTGTGAGAATGACGAGGTAGTTAGCTGATGATGTGCATAAGTTCTCAGCTTACAGTTTAGCAATGATATGGAAGTATTGAAAAAGGTGATATGTGAAAAAACAGAAGGGTTTGTTACAAAATCTAATTAACCTGTTCTTAAAAAATTTCTTTGGCAGCAGCAGTAAAATATCCACTATATAAGCCTTAATTTTGGGTTCACTCTCACTAGCACTGTTGCTTGCCATTTCTACCCATTTCCTAATGCTTTCCAGCAGCTGTGCAAACACCTTTAAAAATCCAGACATGCTGCAACGAGTGAAATGATTGGAAATTTCTGAGAAACCCTGGTTTAAGAGCCTCTGGCTGGATTGTGATACAAGAGATTTGACAAGAGCAATCTGATACGTAACCATAACTAATGATGGAATCCTAATCGATGTGAAGAAGAAACTCTCACAGGTAACTGGAGTCAGTCTGAACTCAAGAGTTACGGGATTCTGTTTGCTTTCAATCCAAAATTTTCTCACAGCATCACAAAGAGTGAAGTTCACATACCAAAACCTGTGAAAACACCAGGTCAAACGTAAGCAATTAAACCTAAGCAATTAAAACCTAAGCAGTTTAGTAGGTCAAGGATGTCTGACCCAGCAAAAGGCCACAGTGGGTAATACAATGTCTATCTCCATCTCAGCAGTGTTCCATCTCCTATGTAACAGGGATTGTGATAGTGTGGTTGGAAAATACATGTTGTGGGTTTTTTTCCTCAAGTTCTTGAAGGGAAAACATAAAAAACCACTGTCCTACTGCTCCGTTTTTAAAGAATATTTTTTCTTAATGGAAGATGCACAGCGAAACAAATATAGATGCAGTGTATAGCCAATATATGCTATTTATTGTGTATACAGGTGAATATAAATTTGCTTAGATTAAAAGAAAAACAAAGGAATGGATATTTATTGTGTATAATGGTGAATATAAATTTACTTAGGTTAAAAGAAAAAGAAGAATTGATAAATACCACGGTGTAAGTAAGAGAATCTGACCTAATTTCCAGTTTCAAGGAATCTGAATGTTTCTCATCATTAACAACCCTTGCAATTTATAATGAACCTGTGCCAATAGTTTTATTTACTTATTTATTTATTTTAACCTCCATTTTTGGTTGTGATTGTTCGGTAATTTCTATTTCAATTTGAAAGAGTGCATTTCTGTTTCACAAACATGATTCATGTGTTGACGTCGTATCTTTCCTGTGTATTCTTCTGTACGTGGTTTCCTGGCAGAATGTCACGGGTTCTGCTCTCATAAGGAATTTGCTCTTTATTTTATGAGCCCCAAGAAGCAGTTCTGGTGTATTTGAAGCCAGTGATGGTAGATGGCTTGAACTATGTTTGCCAGGCCCAGAGGGAAAATAATTAGCTCGATCTTTTTATTGGTTCAGGAATTAAGTCATTCCAGGCTCTTGTCATACTTTATGTCAATGCAGTTGTGGAAAACTTGTGTTTCCTTTACAAAGAAAGGAGGGTTCAGGCATCCTGTGCCGTGTCCTTCATCACCATTTCTGAACCTAAATATAAACAGATGTGGTTTACAGTGATAAATACACAGGTGTCTGATTAGTGGGTAGGACTTAATGCCGGACCTGCACTATCGACAAAACCAGTAAATGTTACTTCTCTGCATTCTTATGGTACCAAGTCTTTACTAAAGCGAGAACCTGATAAAAAACTAAAGCATTGCAAATGCTAAAAGCCCCATAAATAAGAAAAATTACTGATTAAAACTTTAAACAACTCCCAGAGACACAGATTAAATGATCTGCCTCAGTCATTTTAGGGGAAGAGGGGAATGACAGATGCAGAAGCATCAGCCTTTCCCAGTGGAACATGAATTTTTCCTTCCGTTGCTGGGAGTGGAATGCGGCACATGAATATCGTCAGCTGCCAGAGATCCCACACAGGTGCGTTTTGATGGAGCATCTTTCCACTCATATATTTTCGTGGAAACTTCATCAACTGTAAATGTACAGCTAAAAACCCATATGGTAATGATACTCCTCTAGGAGTGACCCTATAGACTTCATAGATCTAATAACTAAACCCAACACTGTTTAGTTTACATGATGTAAACTAATTTTACCTGCGATATCTTTTTCATTCACTAGATGACTTGGTGCTCTGTAATATTCTGGATGTGGTATGATTCTTCGTAAACTGAGTCTCAAAAAAGAACCTGAGACATAACCAGATGCTTGAATGTTTTGTAACCATACTTGCTAGCACAAGTTCCACCCGTTTTGAGAACCTTTTCTGGATTTCAGTACTTAGAATGTATGTTCCTCATTGCCTGCTATGGGATGAGGATGTGATCACACAATTAGACCATACAGCACTCATTTTGATTTTTAAGAAGGGATGGATGCTTTTTGAATCTGAAAACAATTCTGTCAAACCAAACAATCTTCATATCAATGAAAGGTTTGTCATGTTTGTCCAGTTCTGAACCTAGTGGAAAATAAATATTACTGCTCCCATTAGCTTTAGTTTTTTATAATAAATAGTAGTTCCACTTGATTTAAATAATAAAAAGATTGCAAACCAGATAATTCAAAGAAAATATCAATTAATCTTTGCATTATGCAAATGGGAAGGAGTTTGAAGACGTTTTCAATCTGTTCTGTTTGGATGGAAATGCCAATAGAAATTAGTGGGATTTTTCTTTCACCTAGTTGAACCCTAGGTTCTCCTAGATCTCTAGGTTCTCTTGTCGTTGTTGGAAGCTCATTCTCCTCAACTACTTGGGGAAGCAAATGTTTCAGCTTTGGGATGCAGCACATCGCATGCCCTCCAGGCCTTCTCTCGTGGAGTTGACTTTTTAACCCTCTGATCATGTTTTCTTTATCTCTTATTTCTCCTCCTCCAAGAAAGTCTTGATATCACAGGCAGGTTACAGGAAGGTGAGGGAATATGAGGACTTACCTTTCCTCCTTGTATCACCAGACCAGTATAAGGGCGGGGTGCAACATTTAATGTACAGTCATGAGATATGAACTAGATTGGCGTGATCTTAACGGCATATATAAGTAATATAGTTATGGGTTTCCTTTTGATTTATTCAGGAAGGTAGTACACATCTCGGGCACATTGCATACAAAGTTTTGCGTTGATATATGTGCTTTCAAAAGAACTTTTCTAGACTACTTCTGACTAAGGAGGCAACTCTTCAACATTGCATGAGGGTCCCTTCTTCTCTTGCATAAATCTCAATCTGTGTGTTTTAATCTAACAAAAGCAGACAAAAAGTTGATATTTAATTAGATTGTCAGATGCTTGATTCTCACGCAATACTTCATAAAATGTTGTGGAATGACTGTTATGGAAAGCAAGATTTTGACCTTGCTGTTCTTTATAATGCTGAGTATTTATGACTGGCTAAGGTATTTATAAAAGAGCTAATCTGCAAATTTTAAACAGGTTCCAAAAATTAAAAGCAGCTGAGGAGAGCAGTT
Source organism: Nesoenas mayeri (assembly GCF_963082525.1). Classification (NCBI taxonomy): domain Eukaryota; kingdom Metazoa; phylum Chordata; class Aves; order Columbiformes; family Columbidae; genus Nesoenas; species Nesoenas mayeri. The sequence continues at coordinate 63,450,799 of NC_137548.1, forward strand.
CAATATCTGGCAAAGGAGCTGGTTGTATTTTCCAAAGTATATCTCACATGTATGATATACGTGTGAAATACAAGAACTCACATTCTATGTATTAGATCTACATGGTGAAGATAAAATGTCAAATTCCATGTCTAAATTTTTACATTTGACATTAGATTACAAATATTCAGGTGCCAGCTTGTAAAAGTTGAACACATTGACACAGGAATTAATTCATCCTGTTTTTTTTAAAGATGTGAATCCTCAGCTTGCACTGACCTCTCTTGGAAGGATGCTCACTGTCTCTAAGGATGAAAACTGTGCTGTGGAGCTGGGTATGGAACCTCTGGCACACGCTTCACCTAACAGAGGACAGCAGAATGTTGTACCATGCAACATTTCAGGGTTGGCCGATGCTCTGCAGCATCCTCTGTAGCGCAGCTCTATGTTGTGTCTTCCTGGAACAGCTCAATGATTGCAAAGCTCAGAAAACCCAGATTAATGGAAGCTTTTGAAAACGTTCTTTGGTTGCTTGTGTGCTTGATAGAACAAGCAAGAGGGAGCAACAAACATGTTGCCCTTTATTGTGCTCCTCAAACTCTTGGGGCGCTCTCAGCCCTCGGCATCTCTTGTGGCTTGCTTGGTGCATTTCTCACCCTGTTTTCCAGCTGTTGTGATGAATTAGGTACAAAAATCCATAAAAGCTCGTGCTATTGCTAAAAAGAATAATTGTCTGAGTGAAAGGAAAGGGTTTTTCATCTTTGACATCTATGCTGTTAGCACATCTTTATATTTGATATTTGTAGGAAGAATCAACGTGCATGATTTCTGAGATCCAAGTTCCTCAGTGAAGGAGAGATTAATGTAAGAGACTGCAGGAGCCTGTTCTGATGGTTTCTATTTTAGGGGAACCAGATGCTCCGCAACAGGCTCTTCCATTGCAGATCTGCATTGCAGGTTCCCACCTGGACCTGTCCTTGACAAGCTAATTAAGATGCTACAAGGGATAAAAAGCCTCATTCTTGGTGATTTGGACCTGAACAAGCCAGATAATTCTACCAATTCACATAAAAACAGGCACGCTAGTAGGGCAAGAGAAAGCAGATGTGCAAAGAGAGAACTGAGAAACTGTTACATGTATGAGCCAATATTACTCCAGGACAGTCTCTGTAATCACAAAGCTGCCTTCAAATGCAGTTAACAAAGCCAAATGTTGACACAATATCATGCATTTCTGCTCTGAAGAGTGCTGTGTCTACTAGGAAAAAGCATAACTGTGCCAAATTTCAATGAGTTCTTCTTGACTAGGATGAACCTGCATTGTCTTCCCTGACCTGTCTAGTTTAGCAATGTCCCATCCTGGACATGTATAAAGGTGGCATGTTTTGTTTGTTAATACATTGTAGGACTCTGATCTGCATTATTGCTAATTTTTAGTTCATAGGATACTGATACAATCAAAATGATTATGAAGACCGGCACTATTATTTGTTGCCCTCTCACACTTAGAAAGTATCAGATGAATAGATTAAAAATTTTGCAAATCATCCTCTTTCTGTGACTGAAGACAGATTTTTTTTAAGACAGGAAACTAAGATTATTTTTAGCATAAGGGCACAGCATACAGAAGAACTAAAGCATTTTGCTGAAATCAGAAATTACAGATTTTAAAATTTTGGGCAGATAACAATTCAAAGGTCTGGAGTAAGACCCCTTTGCTCTAGCTGCTTTGAAGTAAGCTATAAATTAAGCTTGAGTGTTAACATTTAAGGTTAAGCGGAGCTTTTGTGTGTTGTTATGTTTTGTACTTCATCAGGACTCAAAAGGAGAGAGCAAATGATATGGTGCATTTTCGAAGATGAGGATGTTAGTATCAGTTCAGTTTCCTCTTGTTTATACAAGTGTTTGAGAATAGCTCAGTGGTTTGATGGGAGGAGATGGCAGATGAGATGTTTTTGGAAAGATCAGGATCATCCTTCATGTCACAGGACTGGGCAGGTGACAGAGCTGGAGGATTTCTGTCCTGATCATATTAAATAATTGGACTTTCCATTATAATTACTGACTTTAAAAGAAAGACATTGTAGCAACTGTGGGTTTGTTTTCTTCCTTCTCTCCCTGGAAAGTCACATTTCTGCAAAATCACATTTTGCAATGTCATAGTGAAAGTACTATGAACGCTGTCAGCAGAAGATACTGTGCATTGGGGTATATAGTATATATATACAATATGTATTGATACAGTATATTGGCACTAACTGTTGTCATGCAGGGTCAGCCTGCTGTCAGTCCCACACCTTGTGTGAGCCACTCTTAGCTGCATATTCTTCTTGTCTCTTGAGGTTATAACCAACCGAGAAGAAAGAAATAAATGTTCTGGACGGATGACACCAAAACCCCAGAACAAAACACAGCACTACGTGTCCCTCTTAACAGTTAGAATCATCCAGTTCACTGACTTCTGTGGCTTTTAAATAAGGTCCTATAAAGAAGGTGTGTCTTTATGGTGACCTTGTTTAACCGAGGCACATAGGAAGTGGTGGTTTATATTTTAACCCCTTCTTGTAAATTCTTATAAGTATCTCCAGGGTGGGTGTCAAGAGAACGGGACTGGACTCTTTTCAGTGGTGCCCAGTGATAGGATGGGGGGCAATGGGCACAGGCTGAAGCACAGGAGGTTCAATCTGAATATGAGGAGAAATTTGTTTACTCTGAGGGTGCCAGAGCCTGGAACAGGCTGCCCAGAGAGGTTGTGGAGTCTCCTTCTCTGGAGATATTCAAACCCACCTGGACACATTGCTGTGTGATCTGCTCTGGTGAACCTGCGTTAGCAGGTGGGTTGGACTGGATGATCTCCAGAGGTCCCTCCCAACCCCAACCATTCTGTGATTCTGTGATGTGTGAAGGGCTCTGGTCACCTTTGTCAGCAGTAACATAACCTGCATTTTAGGTTACTACCATTACACACACTCAGTTTCTACAGAGGTGATCTGGGTGTAATTGATAGATATTATCACTTGAGTTAAGGGCTGGGTGCAGATCTGAACAGGCCAATAACATCTCTATAAGAAATATGTTGTTGAAGTTTTGTTGCCTGGATAATTTAAATAAAAGCTTTGAACTGCTAGTTTCAAGCCAACCAGATTAGCTCCTCATTTCAAACATGTTTAAAACAAAAAACCCGCTAAAGCACCTTTTTTTTGAGGTGGGAAACACAATAGGTGAAAGGGAATGTCTGCAGCCATTGAAACTGCCTGCTGAACTGATTTTGACCATATAAGCTAATAAAGTTCAACTGTGACCTTGTTTAAGCTTATTCCAAAAGTGAAGTCATTTCTGGCATCTAAAGCGAGTCCTTGAAGCTTTAAAATCGTGGCTCTGTAAACTGGGCTCCTCTGCATTACAAATAAACTATTAGTATGCACCATTTCAGACGTGAATATGGGCTGTTTTGCTTCAATCCACATGCGCAGTTCAGAAGGTCAGGCGTTACCGCAGTATCTCTCCTGTTATTTTAGGGCTCTGGTGTTATGCTTGGCCCCGATCACAAGGCGTTTGGTTTCAGTTATTTTTTCCATGGGTTTGGCTTTTAAGAATAGACACATTTCAAGAAAAATCCAACAAGTTGTAAAGTTCACAAAGGCTGAGGGCTGCGATCGCTTTTAGATTTGAGCAGTTGAAAGGAGATAAGCATCTTGTTCTAAGGACTGTGGCTGTTTAATCTAAATATAGTGGATCTCAGTTATGGGTAATGGAGAGAGCAAAACTTGGTGTGGGTTATGGGGCAGAGACAAAAAGAAAATAGAGGCAGTTAGTGCTGTAGTAGTTCTTAGCAGCTTTATTGCTTAGACCAACTGTTGCTAAATTACTTGAAATTTAGAGTGAAACAGAGCCAAAAAAGGAGAAACAGCACTATTGGTTGAAGAAAAATCCAGTAATTAGTTTGATAAATAATGCAAGGAGTGGCAGAGGGATTCCCTTCTGGTCAAAATGCTGACCCTTTGATCCTCAGCTGTGGCTCATCATTTAAACTGGTGTTTTTCTTGTTTCTGTGGGTTTTACTGTAAGAAGTTTTTCCTAACCTCTGTGTAAAGACCTGCACGGCAAATGTAGGCACCCTTTGTTTAAAGAGTGCCTGGGGGTTAGAGTAACATTTCCAAGGACAGCATTTTAAAATGTATGTGGCTGTTTAAATGATCAAATACTAGTTGTATTAAAAGGAGTGTGTGTCTCCTCTTTTGTCTCAGTACCGACAATTTGCCTCGGGGCTTATAGACTGGCCGTCTAAACGATGTGGTAAGATTTTCAAAACCAGAAACTGCTTAGTACTTTGGAAAATTTGTTTGCCTCACCCATTCCTAAAAGTGCTTTTGAAAATGGAATGAAATGCATGAATGCCAGCATGAAAGAAGTGCAGTTTGTGTAGCCGTGGACTGGCACAGCCTCTAGCTGCTGATGTAGAAGTATTAGAAGGCAAGGGAGACCTGAAGGAATGTGCACTTGGGTCTTTCAGTCATGAAGAATGGTGTTATATACATATACATCCAGAGAACACACAATTATATAGGGAGCTGTGGATGTGGAGTCCTGAAAGGATAGTGAACGTGGCAGAGTTTGTTTAATTTTTTCAGACAAACCACGCAACAGAAGTTTGATGCTGCAGCCCCAACACTCATGGTGAGTTTGTATCTCACAGGAACATGTGCAGAGATCGATGAAAGACTGAAACGCTTCAGGAGAAGTTACAGAATAAGGAGGATTTATCTCTCCCACTATCTGCCACACCTGCTACAGCACTTGTTGCTCATGCCACAGGAAAGACGTGCCCTTAACTTACTCGGACTCCTTTAGTGTAATTGATTTTGTTTAAATACATGTGACAATATCAAGAGCCCAGATTTGGGGTTGTTGCAAATGTTGGCTCTGTTGTCATTGTTACTCTAATCCAAATTGAAACTTGATTCAATAATATGCTACTTTGGTAATGCAGATTTATCATGCTTGCAGGAGTTTGGATGTGTGAAGATTGAGCTTTACAATGCTAATAACAAGGTTTTAAAGACATCTGGCATCCTCTGTATTTTTGCTATGTGTTTGTCTTAAAATTGCTAGAGTAGCCATATGGTTAAACATAGTATAACTTCTGCTCCAGAGAAAAGCACAACGGAGATAAAGTAATACATCTACTGTAATACCTCTGGCTTCTGTCATTGCAGGATCAGACTGAAATGAGGAATTAAAAAGAATATTCTTAGTTTCTTTTTACATTAGAACCAACTTTGATGTGTTCTTCATCAATTATCAGTTTCAATTGTTGTTCACTGCACTTGTGTCACCATCGGAGGGAATTACTGAGTGAAAATCAGAAGCTGGACAGTTTGGTGGAGTAACAGGACCTCATCTGCTATGGCACTGGAGGGGAACTGCCATAAAACCAGACGCACCACTGTTTAATGAACGGTAGCTGCACTATTTGAGTAATGACATTTAGCTCTACAGTGGCATGGGGGTTAAAACTGGGAATGTAACTATTGCCTTGTTGTCTAAGGAAAGGAAAAACCAAGACTCCAAAAAGAAATGTATTTTTAAAAAATTATTATTATTATTTTTATTTCTGCATATTGTTGCCTAGTTCAACAAGGACTCAGTTGATTTAACCGAGGCCCCATTAAAACGGGTTTTACTCTGGGTCAGCTGGAGTTTAAGAAGTTCAGGAAGGGAGCAGAAGCAACACTTTCCTGTGTGTGTTCGGTGTGGCTCTGCGGGGGCTCTGCAGCCAGCGAGCTCGTGTGTGCATAGGGCCAGACCTTTTGGACAGACCCGCTTAATTTGGGAGGGGAGACGGGAACCTTGTCGTTAGTGGCAGGAAACCTATTATTTATTATCAGTCCAAACTAAAAAAGTATGTACAAGTCTCCTGAGAGAACAGGGGTGTAAAAGTAGCATCACATTCAAGTGTCTATCATTGCTTCTTTCAGGCTTAGCAGTATGAAAGTACTAAGACCTTTTATTTTGTTTTCTCCAGTGTATTTTGCTAACCTGCAGAGCTTCCAAATGATTTTTTTTCCTCTCTTCTCATGATTCTTCTTCACCTTAAGAAAACTCCACCAAAACCAAAAAGATGGAAGGAGAAAAGAAATACCATCCTATCTTCTCACAGCTGCCTTCAATTTCTGGAAGAATATCTACCTGTGTAACTAGTTTCCTTAAACTGAAGGGAACTTTTATTTGTTTAGTGTATATTTGCAATGGATAAGGAGTCTGTGGCTACAGTTCTCCAAAATGAAATACAAGGCATAAAAGCAACTTGAATTCATAGAAGTCATTGAGTTTTAGACTTTGTTCTTAATTTGAGAATTTGTCCCTTTTGTAATATGGTTGAGGCATGAGGGGTTTTTTTTGTTGGAGGTTTTACTTAAGCCTAAGACTGAAATAAGCATTGGTCACCTGTACATGGCACCAGCTCTCATAGTGAGATTCAGATGATTTTGGTAAATCTGGTATTTGGATGACTAACAGATATTCTCAGCTCTCATTTGCTTCAAGATGGTGGTTGTAAATATTGGTATAGAGACAGAATGTTTGAAATATGTTAATACTGGGGAATTTGTAGTTCAATTTTGCTGTAGGTATTGCATCTCCATCTAAAGAATCAGCCTTTTAATTCTTTAAGACTGTAGCTATTTTAAGATTTAGTGTCAGGTGTTCCATAGATAGAATCATCTTTTGATTTGCATTCAGAAAATAAGAGAATTTTCCTTTTTCTGTGTAGAGGAGAGAAAACATAAGGGCTAAATATAATTGTCCGGATGATGAATTAAGTCTAAACTTCTGGTGTCTTGGGATTCTCAGGTTCACAAGTGACCAGCAGGCACCAGGGCATTTCAGGTCCGTCTTCAGATGTCTCTGAAATATGCTGAAAAAGTACAAATTCAGTGTTATTATTTGGAATGGCTCATTTAATTTCTATGAATTGTGTTGCACAGCTGCTTGGGCTGGGTAGCTATAAGGGTTCATCTAACATGGGAATCGGTGCTCAGAGTGAAAACCTTTCGCAACTCGAGATTTGTTTAGGTCTGGTGTGGCAAGGGAGGTAGAAATGCCACCGCAGAGCAGGGTCCCTGCCATGCCAGGCCTGAGCAGGGTCCCTTGGGCTAGAAACAGAGTCATGGGAATGACACTGGCGTTCTATTCTTTTGTCTTGTATGAACCGCTGACTGCTGCTGGTCAGAAGTTTTCTGACAAAATGAGTCAATTCACTGGACTGGAATTGTTGCCAGGAAAGATTCAGTGAGGCTGAGTCTCCTGCGTAGGGGTTTTTTTTGGGTTTAAAAAAAAAAAGCCCCATTGACAATGCTGCTTTCACTCCGATAAAGGTTGAAATCTGAACAGAACGTTCCAAATGCACAGAAAGCAAAGCTGCTCTGTCCAGCCGGTCTGTCTTCCTGCGTAACGCTGACTCTGTGGACATTTCTCCCTTCAAATTTTCAACTCCTTTTGTGGTAAGGAAAAATGTTTGAGTTCTTAAACGCTGACAGGTTAGGAAAACTGTTTCCCTTGCTGCTCCCCCTGTAACTGTGCAGCCCTTGTTCGGGCTGGGACGGCGGCCAGGACCCGGGCGATTCGGTGGGGCTGGGACTGGCAGCGGAGCAGACGAAGGAGCTGCTCTGAGATGCCTTTGTTGTGCTGTCATCAATGTCCCATTGTCTGCCAGGATAATTGCCCAGTTAATTCTAACTAGTGGGATAATTATATAAAGCTCATGTCCAGTGTAAACAGGAAACAATATACTTGCCTTATCTTCACCAGGCATTAAGTTCCCTCGACTCCTATCAGCCTTCCAGGATTGGCCCTTAATTGTTCACTGCCAGACAATACAGGGTGACAAATTAACATCAGGGACATGGGATCAAATCCTAATCTCCCTTACTATTCAGGTGAAATCCCTGGTTTTAGGGCTTAATTTTACTGGATCTAAAGATTACTCCTAGTTAGATTGTGCCCTATGTCTGTAGCCACCCAGCTGCTTCTTCTAACTTTGAAACAGTTCCAGAAGTTGATGCTTTAACAAGCCTTTTCTCAGCTCTAATAGTAGTTCTGCTAATGTGAAAAAGTAAAGTGCATTTTTTTTTGTACCCACAATAAAGAGGACAATTACTGAGTAGTAATACAGCTCGCTGTATAAAAATTGGACTATGAATATAGCAAATTCTTGAACACATGGTTTAATAATGATTTTAAACCCATCACTTAACTGATCTTGATTATGATAAGCAGTGCTAAAAAGTATCTCGTAGTAACTGAAAAATGTTTAGTTTTTTCTCTTATTTTAACCCTTGAGATTTAAGAACAAGTTTTATTTTGCATTATCACACTGAATATTAGTGCCTTACAGCATAAGTGGGGCTGTTTGCTTCAGTGAGACTGGTTGTGCTGGTGAGCGTATCAATACGCGGCTCATAACAACAACTGTGTGCAATCAGTTACTGTGTGCAAGCTGGTATAATATTGGTGAAAAAAATGGACAGGGAAGACAATAAAGTCTCACATTTTATTTCAAAGTCATGAGTACATGTTGTACTGTTGGATACTGGCCTAAATCTTAGGAGCTAAGGAGATAAAGTGAATGCTGCCTGTGTAACCTTTCTGCTACCAGCTTCTTTGCTCCATAAAACCTCTCATATTTCCCAGGGCTGCCCACCTCCAGGAATGCTGGAATACTAAAGGTAAATCAGGCTCTGAATAATTACATTTTGCCACTGGGCTCTCTAACCTTGAGCAGCAGCCCCCTGCACACCCTGATGTAGGTGCCTGTAGTGTGCACAAGGTTATTGATGCTTGCTTTCCTCCAGTTCTCCCCGTTCAGGTTTTGTGCTGTGTGGACTTGAGCCAATGGTGGAAGTGGCAGGAACATTCCCTATGGTAGCCCAAGGGGACTTTTTAAATTTGCCTGCATTTCCCACTTATGTTAATGAAAAAGGCATGTCAAAAACAGCTCAAGAAAAGGCATTTTAAAGCCATAAGTAAAACCTAGTGTGTTAGGAAAGAGTTTTCTGGTATAGAGATGTGTCCTTCTGTCCTCAAACATCCTTTCCCTTCCAGACAACATCTGGTGGGTCCACAGAGAGAACTCCACTATTTTTACATTTATTAGCTTTGATTTTTATTAATTATGATATCCCCTGTTCCATCTGAATTTCTAGCTGGCAGCTCTATATGGTGCTTCACAGAATGGAGCTTGTTTGTTCCTGTAAACCTTTCTGCTACTTTTTAACCATCAAAATTTCGATTTCTCGAGTCACCTTACAAAACTCTAAAAATACCTCCAGGTAAAACAGTAGATCCACATTCCTCTCTCAAATATTTTTGAGGATTTCACTTTACATGACAAACAGCTTTTGAAATCCATAGTGCTGGACAGGACAACAAATCAGTTCAACACCTTTTGTCATTGGGCTCATTCCCAATCCCCATTGAGAAAACAAGAGTGTGGAATGATACTTGTTTGGTACATTTCTGGAATAAGATGGATTTTGGAAGAAATGAAGGATCTTTTAACCAGCAGCACAACTCCAGTGAAACATCACCTATCAGGCAGGTTTCTAATGGACTCTGGCCTTGCTTTTTTCATCTGTCTGACTTTTCCATGACCAGGTCACTGAATGATGACCTTCCCCAAGCCCATAAGTTGCATCTCCAGGTACATCCAGGAGATAAGAGTTTAGATGCTCATGGCCTGGGCTGGTCCAATGGTCCCAGCTGAAGCATTAAAAGAATGAAGAAACTTCTCACAGTGCTGAGTGGCTCTGAAATGCCATTTTGTTCAAGTATTTGGGTTCCTAGGCCAGCAGGTAACAAAGCTGGATGTGCCGGAGCAATTTTGTTTCAGCAAACAGGTGCTATTTCACCATATGTATTTACTTCATGAAATTTCTGGAAAATTTCAGAAAAAGTGTTGTCAATTGAAAGTCTTGAATTTCAGAGACATGCAGAAATAACTAAATGGGGAAAAATAGTGCAAGACACACTTGAATTTCTGAAGTAGAATTTGCTATGCTATTTTACAGTTAATGCTAGGATTTGTCCTGTTAGTCAGCCAACATACTTTTTCTCATTCAAATCTGTGAATAATGAAGTGTTCCATTAACATAACTTCTGAGAAGGACACACCATAAATGAAGGCTATCAATTTCACAATATCTGCTGCTATCTGTTATTGCTTCTCCCTTTCTGCTCTTTGTCGTCTTTGTTACTGTCCTTGTTCTGTGAACTGACAACCTGCTCTGTACAAGCTCAACATCGGTTGAAATATATTAGCTCTGACAATGCTATATCTGCAAACCTTCCCCAAAATGAAAGTTCTGGGAAAGAACAAATAACTTCTGAAGGCCTTATTTAGGGCTCCTTGATGAAAACAAAGATACCAGCAGTGAACAGTGAACCAGTAGAGATGTTGAGCAATATCCTGAGGTATGTCCTGCTGCCAGCAGGGTCAGGGCTGAATTTGCATCCCCTGGCTCTGTGTTCACACCTACCCAGTGCAATGATACAGCAGAAAAACAAACATTGTGTCTCATGGATGCCTTTCAAACTTGGTTTGGAAAGATGCCTCCTGGGTGCTGGTGGGACAACTGCTCTGTCCCAATCCACAGGTCTGGCTGAAATTCTTGCTTGCCAATTGCTGATGGAATTGCTTTCTCGATGCTACTGTTTAAGGCTTGTTTTCCATGGTGATGTTCTCAGGTTCAAGCCCTCGGCTAGAAGTCAGACAACAAATGTTGGAGAGGAAGGAAGGACCTGTTGCTCTCGTGCTGTAATTGCATGCAGAAGATGTAGGTTCAAATTCTGGCTTTGCTACAGATTTCCTACGTGACCCTGCACAAACATCCCGGCGCATCAGTTGCCGTAGCAAAACAGAGGTACCGTTTCCTTCCTTCCACTGCCTGTCTCACATACGATCTTTTGAGGACAAACATTTTTATTTACGATTTTACAGAACAACATTTGATGCAGTGTGGTCCTGACTTTTGGCTAGGGCCATTAGCTACGTACATATTACCAATAATAAATAAAAATAAAGCAGCTTTGTTCTGCAACAATGACAGCCCTGGACTGCTGTCCAGGCAAGCCTGATCAGAAGCATATGGGCTGTCTAAAAAGTATTTTCTCTCTCTTATTACAAATTCCCTGGTTCATCCAGGCTTCCAGTTATTCTTGTGTAAAGAAATATCCAGTGCCAAAAGGCAACGAGTGAAGCTGCAGCTCCCTCATTTCTCTTCTTGAGTAGGACATATGGAGAAGTAGCAGCTGGTCATCATCTTCTGGCATCATGTTGCTGCCTATGTGCCCCCTAGATAGTGTGGTCACTAAGGGGTGGAAGTGGAACCAGAAGCCAGACCAGTGTCAGTTCCTTCAGCGTGTGCTAACAGAGGTGACAGGAGGTTCTCCTGGCCTGTGTCTCTGGTGGAGGGTGTACAGAAAAAGCCTCGTGTTTGAGTTAATCTGCAAGGCCGAGTTAGGAACAGGATCATCTCTAGTGATGCTGCCCTGAATGCTGCTTTGGGCATCAGCGTTTCCCTTGAGGTAGATGTCAGAGCTCATCATGTCTCAAACTGCTACAGAAAAACAGCCTTAAAAAAATGTGATCACATATTTATCCGGAAAAGAGCTTTAAAAACAGGGTGTTGCGGGCAAATCTTTCCAGCCACCAGTTTCTGAGGGTGGAAAATGGCAACATTAGTCCACATCAGTAGTTCTGGCCTGGATATGGATGAAAATGCCCTGCACTCTGAGGAAACTATGTAGAAGATGTTCCTCAGCTTGAGAAACATCTCATCAATGTCTATATGGGAGTTGGGCAAGGGTGCTCTTCTTAAGCCGCACACGTCTCTCAAAGGTTGCAGGGGTCTCTGGGACTTTTGCGTTGAATAATGCAGATCTTTGAGAGATTTATAGTAGCTGGGGAGTAGAAAGGGAGTAGTTATGTTGGTGCAGTGATGCCTTAGCAAATACGCTTTGTTGTAAACAAGCCTTGGGACAGCTACCACTGGTATCAGAGTGGTGTCTCCTAATGGCATGGTGGGATGCTAACAGAACAGTAATTCACAGGGAGGAGTGCCCTCTGCAAAATTACAACGTCTCGCTTTTAAGCTCCTGGTATGTTTCTGGAGGTTTTCATCAGCCAAAGATTGGCACAACGCTGTTTATTCTAACTGAGGAGACCACAGCTTGAAGTGATTGTAGGCCATCAGAGTTACAGCAAAGGGGAGTATTTTAGGCACATTTGGGGACTTCAAGAAATATATTGACTGAGGAGGCACTACTTTGATCAGGTTCCAAGAAGAGCATATTAAAAACCTCTTTTTAATGAAAATTATTTTCAATTTTGCAGTAAGGTGAGAGAGGGATGGAAAAATGCTTGCTAAAGTAATTTCTGTCAGATACCTCTGCTTCCTTTCCCACTTGCCTGTTTTCCTGTGTTTTCCAATGGAAAAAAGACCTTTTGCCCCTGCCACTTGCCTGTGAACTCATCACATCTGTGACATTCCCTCTCAACATGCATCCATTTGCCTCCATTTTCAGTCCTTGTCTTCCTTTTTCTTTCTGGTCACTCTGTTTATTTTCCATTCCCTCTTCACCCTCCATATCCATCATCATGTTGTTTGTTGTTGACTCCTCGTCCCCAAATGCAGGGGAATTATTTCCACTTTGATAATTATGAATTTAGCAACAAATGGGTATGCTTTCACAAAGAGTAGTATGCTGAAGTGTTCGGTGTGCTGTCGCTGTTCCTGTTAATTGGGGTTTCTGTAAAGGTTGTTGAAGGTCAGTTCATTTGTGACTTACATACAAAAAGTTTTCAATTGGTCAAGCTCATGTGACTCTAAAAATAATTTTGTTAAAGCTTTTTGTAGGATGTGTGTAGACTCCATGCCAAACACATACTTGCCACAGTCAGATCCTTTAGAGCTCTGGTTGTCAAAAGTACCAAAGAGCAAGTGCTCAAGGCCACATTGCTGAATATCTATTTATTAATAGATTCCTGAAGTGGGAGTTTGCTCTTAGTTCTTGAAGTGGAGCTGAGTTTGGTTACCTATAATAGTTTTTCCAAGTTCTGTTTAGGACTTCTGGCTCTGTATTTCTTGCAGAATCCAAGCGTCACTATTACATTCATGTGGAGGCCAGAAACTGTAGGAAAAGCAGATAAGAATGTAGTCACATGAGATCAAAGCAGGAAGGCAGTAAATGCAACTTGGTTCTTAGCTGATCTTGACAATCAGCCAGCCATACAGGTTGGCTGGGGCTATTTCTTCATCTTCCACAAGCAAAAACTAGTTTTATTTTTAAACGTTAGATAAATACTTGCAGAATAGTATTTGTGTTTGTCTGTCTTGACAAATACTAATCAGGTTCCTAAGGAAGGACTCTTACTTCCAGACAATCAGCAAGGACAGCTTTCCTTATTCCCAAAGAGAGATTCTTAACAATAAATTAACATTTACAAAATGGGAATCCCTCTGAAGTGAGAAGAGGTTACTTTTCAGCTTTGAATGTGTTTTACTGTAAGATGAAATAGATGGCTTTTTTAGAAGGAAAGTTGTCAGTGAACGCTGGATCAGTGGTAATTTTATTAGCTTCAGAACTATCCAGTATTATTTGGAAGAATCTGCTTCATTTTCTATCTGCACATCTGCGTAGCAGCTGCAGGCACATACTTCCCAGGGGCTCAGTCTAATTTGTAGAATTACAGGGGTTGTGCCTGGCTATAGAAAAGGTCTATTAGTGTTGCTCATGTTCAAAATGCAAGCTTGATGCCTTCCACATGTGTTTTGTTTTGTTTCGTTTTGTTAGTATTTTTCTGGGTCTGTAATTAACCCTTTGACAAAATGTCACTTAAAGCAAGGTAACTATTGTGTTGCGTAACTCCTGATTAACTGTTTTCAGGAGGCCATAGTTTTGTACTGCGTCTTCTCTGAGTTTCTAACAACAGTATCAGATGAACCGTGAACTCAGTTGGATTTTTCTCTCCCTTTTAATTGCATACAGAAATCAATGTCTCCGTTCCTGGAAAGCAGCCACTGTCACAGAAATAGCGGTAGACAGAAGAAGTGTGTGCGAAGCTCACAGAGAAGAATATATCAGCCAGATTTAACCCTGAAGGTACTTTTGGATGGTAGAGTGACGTTGATGAGATTTGAATTTGGTCAAAATATAATACCAAACATGAGGCTTTGGCACAGTATTTAGCAGCCCCTGGGAGCTGCCTGCCCCTCCTGCAGCGAGGCACAGGGCTGGATTCTTCAACCACAGTAAATCTGTCGTGGCAGGGTCAGCCTTGCCGTGCAGATGGACTCCTCGCCCCTCTATTTTAGCCCCCCTGAAAACTACCATATGTTTATGTTCTGCAAGTGAAAAGCATCAGGGTGGAAAAAAAAGAAAATAATCACATTTTTCCATTTCTCAACTTTTGGGTAATACATCTGTTGTCTAGGGTCTGACCGACCGGGGGCTTCTTGCCAGGCTGGAACCTCATAGGGAAAAATGCCACCTTCTGAATAACCACCAGCCTGTCCTGCCCTCTTCCCCTCCTGTCTGCTGTCTGAACACCGTGACAGCTCGGCTCATCCGTGCCAGCAAAAGCCGACGGCTTCATGTTGGGCCCGCTCTGTGCTTGGAGGAGCCCTCAAGCCGAATTTTCAAGTGGGAAAAACATGGCACTTTCGTGTGAGCAGGGGGGTGTTGCTCTGTCATCGTGTGGAAAGAGAAACGAGGTCTTTTTAAAGCTATTTTGCTGAAGTTTTGGATCTGCTACTGGAAAAGAAATTGCAGCTGAGAAGAAAGCATTTAGTTTTTGTCAGGCAAGCTCTAAAAACACCAGTTTGTAAAGCTAAGCCAATTCTTTTCCTTTCAGATCTGCTTCCTATTAATCTGTGTTGATCTCAGTTGTTATGATACCTTCGCAGTGCTTTATTTCCCTCCCGCTGCAGGGCCTGGGTTCACTGCAAAAGCCACATCTTTCATGTCAGGTTATGGCCACACAGTTTGCATCACAGAAATCCCATCACGGTGGAACGCATAGTCCGTGGAGAAGTTTGGCACAAAGCACAGAAATGGAATTCGGGCAGACTTCATGACATGTTGAGAAAGCTGAATGGAAAATACTTCAAAGAAAATATTTCAACATTTCCTGGTGTTTTGGGTGGTAAATGCCTTTGTGGAGAATAAATATCAGTATTTTAGTTTTCCTCCTTTATTTGAAAAGTTAAAAGAATATATAATCTTCATCCATGAGATCAGATTTATAGCTTTCAAAGGCTGTCTTTGTGGGTAGGTCTCTGAATGGAGCATTGCAAGAGGCAAGTACATTGTCCATAGATGTTATGCAGTTGAAGGGAAAGGTGTTAAGACATTCTCTATATGATCAGTAGCTATGCATCATTGAACTTCTTATTGCATCCAGACCACCTGTGACCATTCCCCATATAGAGTCACTTCCTGTAAGGAATATAGAGGATTTTTGTATTTTGTAGTTAAAAGGGCCTTCACAATATTTAAATCTATCTAACCTGACTCTTGCTCCATATTTTTGTATCCTCTGTGTTACTTTTCTCTTCCATTCTTGAACCATAGAGATATATACCTATACAGAAAAGAATGAATCTTGTTAGTTTGATGTCATTGATCTTGTGGTAACCACTTGAAAAGATAATTACTCAATCACAGCATTTATTTTGAGTGGTCATCAAAACTCTTAGTGATGGAAAGAGGAAATTATTTTATTTCTTTTTATCACAAAATTCATTATTTCCTGTTGGCTTTCTACTCACCGTGCTATAGCTAGTGAATGGTTCAAGAGATTTTAAAGATTTACCTACTTTTTATAGGGACAGGGTTTATGATTTGATAAGCTAAGCAATTTGATAATGAATTTCAAGTACAAAGGCAATTTCAAGAAACGACTGTTCATTATCTGTATGTGGACTAATGATACCTGACATTCATCTGAAATATGTCGCACTAGATCCAAGTGCACTATATCCACGATTAACACGCTGATCCTGCTGAAATAATTGATTAAACTCCCATAATCTTCAGTGGAGCCAAGAATTCATCCTCATTTGAGGTCTTTAAGCCTGCTTGCTCTTTCTCTCCTTAACATCTGCCCTCTCCCTTTCTCTCTCCTTAAATTTCCTGATCTATGTTTATGGGTTTACTACTTCCATGGTTAAAACGCAGCTACTCCTGTTCAGCAGCTTGCAGCAGCGTTACGTAAACAAAGGAACTGGCCTATCAAATATTGCAGGTGGCCTTGAATTTTGTTTTTAACATTTAAAATATTATTAAAGCATATTTTGACATTTAAGGTTATACCACCTCGTCTTTTCACATGCTCTTTCTTCAAACCCACAGTTTTATTTCTGACAAACCCAGGTAATTCTGCAGGGATTGTTCAAGTGCTTGAAAGAACCTGTTGGCAGGTGCAGCTAGAAGCTTGCCACAACGCAAGCAGGCACACAGAATGGATTCAAGACCCTTTTGACTACAGTTAAGGGTCATTTTCTCATTGTTTTAGGTAACAAAAATAGGAGGCCTGGTGAAATAAATTAAAGATGACTAATCACATTTTCCTGTTCACTGTTTAGCTTGCATTCATCATCTGTTCTTAAACTATGAGCTCATTATTTTATATTCCTTCGGCTGAACTTGTACAAAAGAGCTATATTCTCACTTGCTGTGTAACCATCTGTTTGCTCTGGCAAGTGCTATAGTTTTGCTTTTCAGGAGGCTGCCATGATGTTATGCAAACATGTCTGTTCATTTGCTACACCATCTTGGTTACCCCTTCAGCCATGGTCTCTGTTCCAGCTTTCACATCTGTATTTCGAACTGTGTAATGTCCAGGCTTAAGCCAATTCCATTGCTATTTGGAGAACTTCAAAACGAAAGGGAAGATTAATGGTCATTTAATAACCTGTGAGCAAAACTCTCTGCTTGGGTTGTCTTCATTGTTTAACATTAGTTGATGTATGTGCAAAACTAAAAATGAAGTAATGGGAACAAACTCGACTAAGTCAGGAGATGTTTGGAAGTCAGATGCATTTTTGGTTTAGCGAGAGCCTGAAATGTAGCAGATCTGTGGGAAACATGAAAATATGTGCCTTAAAGCAAAGGGAGTCTCCGCTGGTCAGCTTCACTAAAATACACTGGTAGATTGTGCAGTACTGCTTTTGTGGTCTGAAAAACAAATAAACATTGGGTCACATTCTTAGTACTTGCCTGCAAGCACCCGGCCCCGAAGTCAATGAGGCTACACCAGTATGTTTTAGCTAAAATCTGTCCCTGTATATAAATAAAAATGGTGATGATAGGCCACTTTTTATGACTCCATAGGTCAAATTCAGGTTTCTGAAAAGCTGTGCTGTTGCTAGTAAGCACCTTCTGCCATTTAGTAGAATAAATAAAGGATACAGGTTGCATATATTGCTATGCTATGAAAATATTTCCCTACTATCATAACTATCATACTGATAATAATATTGCTTGGCTTTTACTTCCCTCCTTCCTTTATTTTCCCTCTGTTAATAGCAAACTACATCAATGGGTGCAAGGTGGCTATGAAGACCCTGCACCGGCTGAGCATGAGTGATGTTTCTAGCGAGCTCTCCAGTGATGGGCACCTGTAGGATTGTTGGTTAGGAAATTCTTAGGCATAGAACAGTAATAGAAAAGAAAGGTTACTGTTTGGTTTTGTGCCAGATCAGCGCTAAGTACTGTCGTGCTTCAAGGCATTTTTAAGGAAGTATATTTTCTAGCTGTTTTTGAAAACAGAAAGTTTGAAGGAGCGTAAGGCTTCTCGGGGCAAATTTTGATATGAATCTTCTGGGTTTTATTTTTCATCTTTGAGTGGGATGATCCATAAAGTTTATTGAAGTGTAAAAGTGCACTAGCAAGCCCCACTGGATAGTTGCATCCGTGTTTGCATTCAATGTGAACATTTATGACATCAGGAAACATTGGTTGAAAATTTAGTGAAACTATGTAAGCTTCATGGCCTTGTGAACTAAAAGGACTTGAAGAATGAGAATTTTAGAACTAAATAGAAGACTATCACGTTCTGGGAAAATACTGTTATGGATTTGGTTTGTTTGAATATTGGATCAGGAGATTTTCTTTTGTTTTTTGTCACTGCTGAGTCCAGCTCTGGAATGCTGTTGTCACATTAGTGGACTTCAGAAAAACGCTAGTAATTTAAAGGAAATACAGGCAGAAACAATGCATTTTATTTAGAGGCAGGTAAGAGTCATCCTTTTGTAAATGCAACAGAATGTCTGTACTAATAGTCTGGCTACAACACAGCCAGTACTTCCCAGGTATCTGCGCACGTGAATATATATCAGGGAGAGTGACTGTTTATTTTCGTCTTGTTATAGTTATTTCCCTTTACACTCTCCCAGCCAGAGGACAATTTTCGCAAAATCTCAAGAAATTTATATTAAAATTTCTTTCTTATGACGGTCTTTCTCTTCCAGGAGTTATTGTGGTCAGGTTTGTGCTCCTCACAGTTGTACCAAGACATGTTGCCCTCCACTGGGAGATGGACGGATGACTTTAGCAAAAGTCCCTTCAGTTCTCTGTGTCCTAAAGCAGTTTTTCTCTTATGAGGAATTTTGCAAAGCACGGGGCTCTTGTCACCTCGAAGAGGGCACCTCCAGGTTGTCCCTAGGAGGTTTTGACCTTGTTGAATATGAAAGGGGCCACGGATCTGTTCCTAAAAGCAAAGCAGGCTCTGAATCACTGCGTGCAACATGTTGGCAAATTGCTGTGCCACCGGGACAGATTTGCTGGAATTGGTTTGCAAATGTCCATGGCAAATCTCCAGACTTCCTGAAACTTTCCTTCTCATGTAATTCACAGCAATTCTTGAAAGCTTCCCAAATTTTTCCTGTGTTGCTATTTTTATTTTGAATGGGAAAGGGGGAAGGAGCATATGAACAGTACCAGATGTAGACACCTTTTATGTAAATTTATACTCTGCTCGTCTAATAGCACACAGAGATGAATTCATGATACACGCTGGCATCGATGTATGGTCTGCATTCACAAATATGTTGTGAAATGGATTCCAAACCAAACATTGGTCTCTCATCTGGGAGAAAATGCCTTGGTTAACTGCCTATGTACAGACTGCATTTCTACAATAATGATGGCAATGCCTTGCCTGCCTTGTTCACTTCCAAAAACTAAGATCGGTTCCAATTTTTCCTAAGCCTATTTTGGGAAACAGCAGTTCTTGGCTCTTCAAGAATTCA
This sequence comes from Nesoenas mayeri, assembly GCF_963082525.1. Taxonomy (NCBI): domain Eukaryota; kingdom Metazoa; phylum Chordata; class Aves; order Columbiformes; family Columbidae; genus Nesoenas; species Nesoenas mayeri. The sequence goes on from NC_137548.1 coordinate 63,470,088, forward strand.
CGCTAGCAAGGAACTTAATTGTCTCATTAGAGAGACTAATTTGGCAAATCAAATCATAATGTTTCATCCAAGCTTTACAGTTTAATTTAATTTTGAGTGATTTTCAAGGCACTTGGGACGCCAGCTGCAATGTGGTGAATGGCAGCTCTGGATGAGCTGGGGACCTGGTTGCACCCCAGGCGGGTGTTTGGGGATGGTTCCTTCCCAGCATGTGTGGAAGAGCAAGAGGGGTCCAGAGCACCTAATCCTGAGCCCTCTCCAGTGGATGGTGGATAAGTCCTTAGAGAACAACATGGGCGAAAAGCATGTGGCAACTCTTCTGTGAAATTAGGATACAAGGGATTTCCAAGTGGTACAGTAACACCTGAAATAAAGGAAGGCGATAGCTTGATTGTCCCTCTCTTGACACAAATACTCTTCTTTCCCTTTGACAGCTCACCTTTAGTTGAGATGGGGTGTTTTGCAGTGTAAAAGGCAGGTATTTATGGACCGTAACCACACTGTATTTTGAGAACTGTATGGTGAACCCAGTTGCTTCAGGCATTTACAGCTATCGGTTTCTAAACCACTTAGAATCACTTGATGGAGACTTCAGTATTTCTAATGGACAGTGGAGTTGTGTTTAATGAATATGCCTGGTTTGGGTGGTTTCCAAATATGCTATTTAGCTTATATATCACTGTATGCATCACTTCTCATCACTTCCTTATATTGTAACTGCCTTTATATACCTGCTATATTTACATATATGCACACATTGTGTGAGCAATTCTCTGGAGGGGATACTGTGTAAGCCAAGAGCCTGAGTGCTTCTATCTGCTCAAGACTTCTGAGTCTAAAGCATTTTTTCATTAAAAGGTACGTAGAAATTCTTGGTTCTCAGTAACTATGTCTCTTTTCTAGGAGGGCTATTTCTACATTACCTGTCATCTTGGCCTGTGAGTGCTCCAGTGATTTAAATGATCTGGAAAAATCTGTTTCAAGGTCAATTTTTTATAGTTTAGTGAATGTTTAGTGAATATAGGTTGGGAAATTACATAGTAGGGAGCAGTGTAGGGGAAAGGGACCTGGGGGTCCTGGTGGACAACAGGATGACCATGAGCCAGCACTGTGCCCTTGTGGCCAGGAAGGCCAATGGCATCCTGGGGTGTATTACAAGGGGGGTGGTCAGTAGATAGAGAGAGGCCATCCTTCCCCTCTACTCTGCCCTGGTGAGACCCCATCTGGAATATTGTGTCCAGTTTTGGGCCCCTCAGTTCCAGAAGGACAGGGAACTGCTGGAGACAGTCCAGCGCAGGGCAACAAAGATGATGAAGGGAGTGGAGCATCTCCCTTATGAGGAAAGGCTGAGGGAGCTGGGTCTCTTTAGTTGGGAGGAGACTGAGGGGTGACCTTATTAATGCTTATAAATATATAAAGGGTGAGTGCCACGAGGACGGAGCCAGGCTCTTCTTGGTGGCAAACAATGATAGGACAAGGGGTGATGGAATCAAGCTGGAACACAAGAGGTTCCACTTAAATTGGAGGAGAAACTTCTCAGTGAGGGTGACAGGCACTGGAACAGGCTGCCCAGGGAGGTTGTGGAGTCTCCTTCTCTGGAGACATTCAAACCTGCCTGGTCATGTTCCTGTACGACCTCACCTGGGCGTTCCTGCTCCAGCAGGAGGATTGGACTAGATGATCTTTTGAGGTCCTTCCAATCCCAAACATACTGTGATACTGTGATACTGTGATATTGGAGTTTTAGTAACAGATAAGATAGTAAAAGAACAGTAGACACACAGAACAAAATAAGTTATGTGTTTTTTTCCCGTCCAGGAAGAAGTTTCAAAAGCAGACCTGGCAACTTGAGAGCAGGAGTTGCAAAGCTGGAGCTTGCAAAATGGGTGGTGTCCCTTATGGACATACATACCAGCTCCAGAAGACTGTTCTGTGAATACTCGTTTCCCTCTTGTTACAAAGATGAGATGAAGGCACACTCCACCTCAGCTTTCCAACAAGCAGGAACACACAATGTAGGTGCGTGTCATTTTTCCACTCCTAGTTTCCCACTCAGTGGTGACAGTGGTGTGCTACTATGGGCTCAATACTTTTGCTATACTTGCAAAGCATGAAAAGTGATTCCCAAGAATAGGCTAATTTCCTAATTAGGAGACCTATGTCCACATGTACATGGCTTTTCAGCTAATTCCTGCTCAGTCATGCTGTTCTTAAGAACTTTTCTTCACTTACTGTGCAATATCTCTCACAGGAGCAAGCTCAGTCAGCCATGGTACAATATGGTATCGCAATGACCCTGTTATATTGTCAAAACCAAGCGTAGACGTTGACAATTATATTGCTACTGGTGGAATGAAGGAGCTAGACATACCAAAACACATCATTCAGCTTTATGAGGAGCAGAGTCAGACAAGGGGAACACAGTCGACTCCATCTAGTACCTGGCGATTGTAATGCATCTAGTTCCTGACTGCACGGCGTGTACAACATGACATATCTGCTCTAATCAGCATAGGATTTTGTGGGAGTATAGGTCTACGTGCACTCAAAGCGTTTGGCATTCTCTGATGAGGAGGGCATCAGGCTGCAGTGAAAAAAGAGGCTATTTGAGATGTAGAGTCACTCGGAGATGGAATGCAGGCTGGACAGGTTTCATCAATCAGAAGAGTTTAGGACAACACGCAGAAGGAGACATTCACTTCTAAAGGTTTTCAATCCATGCATTAGAAGGAACAACACAGTAAGATCTAACTGAGGAAAATGCTGAGTGTTTTCCCTGAGCATGGCAAACTCATGGCTTGATACTGGTTCCTGCCTAAGGTCAATATTTTATCAGATGAATGGAACATTTGTACAAATGCAGATTCTTGAGCATCCCAAATGCTGTAAAGTACTAGCAAAAGATATTTAAAGTACTTAAAATTATTCAGGGATACAAGGCCCTGCAATAACATGTTCTTTGTATCTACAATTAGCATATGGAGTTAAACTGAAGGCTAAGCAAGGCTTTCTGTGCCCATAAAGGTTTATGATTGTATTCCTTTCTTATTTTAACAGAATTTTTATACTGTAGATGATGCATTCACTGTGTATTTGGGAAAATGAAAGCAATTACTGCTTTAATAAAAATTCAGCAGAATATGATTGCTTCAGCCCACCTGCAGGTGATTTTTTAATCCATAACACAGGCAATTACAAAGATGCTCTAATCACCTGCAGGAAAAGCAGAACAAACAAAAAACAGCGGGAAAAGTCTATTTTGACTTAAGCCCATGGACCTGAGACTGGCCAAAGCACGCTGGGTGACATAACAGGAGTAGAAAGGCCCGATGCTAGCTTAGCCTCAGGAAAGTTGCTGGAGTTTGCAAGTTAATTTGGATCCAATCTGTTCTTTGTTAACAACCTGTTTCAGGATTCTTAGAGGTTATAAAAATAACCTCCTAATTACAGATGCGATTAGATGCCATACTATCTGTTTTATTAACCCTGACTTCAGTAGAGGCAGGATTTTATTCTTTTAACAATATCCATCTCCCAGGAATTCTACCATTTCTATCTCACAAGATCTTATTTTCCTTTTTCCTTTTGCCTTTCCATAGCATTGCAGTTTTGAAACTTCATAGGTAAGTCTCTAAAATAATGGCTTTGTGTAGCGCCCTCTGGAACAGGTAAATGTATCGACTCCTATGAATCGAGAAACTTTGCAGTTTTCCTGCAAAATTTCCTGGGCTAAACAAGGAAATATTCTGTCTGGGAAGGTAGTCTGCATTGTTTTTGCCAATCTACACGTTTCTTCAGAATTTACATTTGCATCTCACTACAGAGATCTACAATGGTACCCACCGTACTGCTAATGATGTTATTTACAGTGTGGAATATGTGATTAACTTGTGTCATAAAATAATATGGCTAGGGCAGTCTGAGCCATAGTGGTAGATAAAAAACCCCTTATTTTACTCTTTCCCTGTGGTTTTGTTTCTTCTTTAAATCATGTATTGCAATTTCTATATGTTCTCACTGCGATGTTGTCAAGGTTTAGAATAGGTATTTATGCACTGATATAATCTGTCCTCACGGAACTTCTGCAATTCATTTCGATTTAGCCTTTGTCAAATTTTACGCAGGCTATTGTCTAAAGATCCCTAAAAGCTACCCTAAGTTGAAATAATTCTGGATTTAAATGAAAGAATTTTACACAACATACCCGGTTTGTACAAAATAGGAGCTAGATATGATCCACCCTTTCTTATTAAAAACATATAGTTTGAATATGATTTTAAGTAATAAAACAAAGTTTATTAATCACTTTCTGAATGGTAGTTGCCTACTCAAGCAACATCTACGCTTGCATATAGTCAGTAGTTTCTTACCTGGAAACACAGGTTTTTCTTTTACTCATGATGATTATAGAAAGCACCTCGTCCAGCTTCATGACCCAGCTAGCAGTGTCGAGGGTTTAGATTGCGGGGTGACAATTAAACCCTGGCAGATGTATTGTTAACCTCCTCTCCCCCCCACTTCCCCCTTTTGCCCCTCCTTCTCCCCCTTCCCACTCAGGCCAGGCGATCGGGAGGGAAAGAAGGACAGAGAGAAGAGAGGTGGAAAAAAATTAAAGATGTTTTACTAATGCTACTAATAAGAATAGAGAAAATAATACAAAATATACAAAACCAATCTGGAAAGTCTCAGCAGCTGCAGAGCCGGCAACCAAAGTCCTGGATTGGACTCTGCAGCCAACCGGAGCTGGATCCAGTCTGTCTCTAGGCCTCAGTTCACAGGGACGACTAGCAAGGTCCTCTCCTAATGTCGGCCATAAGCAGAAGGGAAAAGGGAAAAAGGGCCGAGATCCTCGTGATCTCCCACTTTTATATGAAGTATTCACGTGAATGGAATGTTATACACAGTTGGTCAGTTTCTTGGTCACTTGTTTCTCGTCGCGAGATGTCCATCCATGCTTATCAATAAGTTTGCATTCCCTTGCTGTATTTACCAAAACATGTGTCTGGTTCTCCAGGAAAATGCAGCTAATATGAAGGCTTTAGCTGACAGGCAAATCCACTAAAAGAAAAACTTGTTTTTAACAAAACCAGGACACAGTTTGCTGGTTTGTTGCTCTGATAAACATGTGGGAAGCTGCCATGCATCTTCCTTTTCAAGCTGCCCAGATACACTGCAGTGCAGCCTTGTTTGCTGCAGCAGCAGCTCGGAATTTCAGAAGACCTGTGTTGAGCCTGGAGAACAGGAGGCTCAGGGGAGACCTCGGTCTCTGCAGCTACCTGAAAGGAGGTTGTAGCATGGAGAGTGTTGGTCTCTTTTCCCAAGTAGCAAGTGACAAGACAAGAGGAAATGGCCTCAAGTTGCACTAGGGGAGGTTTAGATTGGATGTTAGGAAGCATTTCTTCATGGAAAGGGTTGTCAGGCACTGAATAGGCTGCCCAGGTAAGTGGTGGAGTCACCATCCCTGGAGAGGTTTAAAAGGTGTTTAGATTAGGTTCTTAGGGACATGGTTTAGTGCCAGTGTTCAGTTAATGGTTTGACTCGATGATCTTGAGGGTCTCTTCCAACCAAAAGGATTCTATGATTCTGTGATTTCTACGCTTTGTTGCCATGTGGTCATATATTAGGAACTATACGGGTCCTACATGGTGATTTCATGAGAGAAGATGGAAAAGGTGCGTTAATTCATGCTGCTGTTAGTTCCATTGTCTCTTGAGAATATAGTTCAGCTGGAAGCCTTTTTTGTGCATCTACACATGGTGGCAGACACTTCCCTTTCTATAAGCAGGTAAAGCAGGTGGTGTTGGAGAGCAATCCTGCTCAGGTGTTAAACCACAAATGGGCCCAGACTGTCCTGAGTTACAGGAGGCCCAACAACATGCTCAGAGTGCTGCCCCCAAACATATTTTTGTTTTGTTTTGTTTTGTTTTGGTGTGTTTTCTCTTACTTGACTTGCAAAAGCCACCACAGTGCCAACCCACCACCCTCTTCATGGCAACATCGTTTAGCACCTCCGTTCCAGCCACAGCTGTAAAATTGAGACCCCTGGTAGATCCGAGTACCTGTGAACCACCAAACAATACATAATATCTGTGTAATCCATCAAACTTTTTTTCACGCCAGTTGCTCTATGACTAAAGCAAAGGTTGTGGCAAAAGATGGGAAGTCGCAACTGTAAAGTGACACAAGGAGTGCAGGGGAGACTGAAAAACGTTGTTTTTCTGAGACCGAGAGCATCTTAGGTCCATGGATATTTGTTAAGCAAATCTGATAGTGGCAATATGAACTTGCCTCATGCCCTCTCTGATGTGTAGGAAAAAATTCATATGAGCCCAGATTTTGTGCTCAGTAATACTTTGTTACCGGTATAACCATTTAAATGCTTCAGGATGACACTGTTTGCTCGTGCTTTAAGTAAAGGAAAAATACTGAGCTTAGTTAACAAGCAAGAAGGGGTTAAGACTTAGTAGCGCACATTCTTTGGGAAAAAAAACGTAGGGATGAGGGTTGTGGTACCTGATTTGTTTATTTTTGCAGCTGAGGTTTTTTCCTCTCAGGACGCCAGCTTGCCGGAGCAGCGCTCTATGTACAGAAGGTCCATTTACAGTGGCAGGCAGGCAGCTGCACTCCGAGCTCTATTTAGTTTAACTTGTGACGGATGACTTGAGTGGGAGACGTGAAGAGTGAATTAACAGCTTTAGTAAAAACACATTGTTTGTCTTCCCGTTGACTTTCCACTTCGCGTTACCTTGCTGTGTTACCTCCCTCGGGTCGCTGTTCTTGTCTGTCTTGCTCTCTCCTTGTGTCTCCTGTCTTTCAGGACTGCTTTCCTGCCTTGTTTTTGTTGCTGGATTACTTTTATTATCATTACTTTTTCTATTTTGCATTTCTTCTACTGCTTGTGGTCTGGGTGGAGGCCCCGCTTCCCAGCCAGGACACTGTTGCCAGTGTGAAGACCTCAAGAATCCAGTAATGCCCCTACTGGTGAAAAATTCATATCTGGAGGGAAAGATGCCTTCAAACACTTTTTCCAGCTGTGTTTGTCCTAAAAGGTGACTGAAGGACATTGCCAATACTCTTTGCTTGCTTCCCCATGTTAACTGGCATAGCTCACCTCTCACAGAAACAGTTTAGGCGCCTCTTAGGAAGCTCCACTCCAATTTACAGCCAGCCACCAAAACACATGGATGGAGTCAAGGCAAGCCAGATGTGACTCTGTAGGAAATAGTTCTGGAGGAGAATTGAGGTAGGGCATATAGTCAAGCTGTTAGGCTACTTGCCAGGCTGGGAGGCTGATATGCAGGCTTTTTATTCTTCTGTAGGTCTTTTCTTCTGCCTGACCACTGTAAAACAAAAATACCGCTGTCCCACAGAGAAACATCCTATTGGTTCTTGTCTCTTCTTTTTTCTTTCCTAGTAGTATCTAGACATACGTCATAAAAGATGACTAAAGCTCAATATAAAAAAGGTGAATTGTATCAGACCTAACTTGAGATTTGTAGAATTGGAAATTTTGATTTCATTTTTTTTTAACATTAAATGACAAAGAAACATAGGGCTTCATAAGACCTCAACAGATCCTGTAATTTCTTACCCAACACAAGGCCAGACAATCCATATTTATGAGGGTCCTCGCAGACATTCTCCCACTTACTCTTAGATATCTGCAATGAACATGCTCTAGTCTGATGAGTTCTTGGCTTCTAGTATCGTAAACATGATAACTTTTCTCTTAAGTTTCTTAACTCTTGAGTCTTCTCTGATGAAATATAATCCCCATTGCTTTCATTCTTCATACATATTGAGAATAGATTTCCTTTCTACAGCATCCTTTTATTTAGTATTCTACCTAACTCCCATACTCTCATCTCCAGGCTAAGCAGTCGAGTTTATGTCCAGGTATTTTTCCAAATTTCATCCAGTTCCAACAGGAACTTTATTGAAATGCAGCACTTGTTCTTATGGAACAGCATCATCTTCTTTGCAGGCCACTTCTCACATTTGTTTGGATTCAACTCTGCCCTCCAACGTCTTGGTTGCTCCCTCTTACCTTTGTGTTATTCATCAATTAACAACCTCATTCTTCCACTCCCTTGACTACTGGTTATCTACTCATGATCGTATAGTTGTAGTAAAGCTCCAGTGGCAATACATGGCAGGATCCTAGCTTCCATTTACATTAAAAGTTGACAACCAGCCTCTTTTCCTACCAGTTTTATATCTGAACTATTACATCTGAATCTAGGACACAGAGTGATTATAAGAATATATTAAAAACTTTACTAAAGTAAAACTATGTGATATATTATTCTCTTTTGCATACCCGCAAGACCCAATACCATATCATAGATGGATACTAGAATAGTTTGATATTGTTTGCCCTTAGTGTAGGTTCACGCCGACAGCCACTCATGAGCTCTTTTCAGTGCTTACAAATAGATTGTTTTATTATACGTGCCAGTGTATTTTGATAAATGAAGTATGCCGTCAGGTCTGCAAATTCCCAGCTGCTGTGTTTTTTGCTCCTTTGTAAGAATAATCACCATTTTCATTCTTCTGCAGTTTTCTGGTGTGTTATTAATCCTCCATAGATTTCCATAGATAAGCAACTGCCAGGGAGCTCTGGGATTTCACCAGTCTTCCTCAGGTTTTTGTATATCATAGCCTGAGTTGAAAGTATTTAGCTTACCTAAGTAATCTCTACCCTGTTCTTTCCATGTTCTTGCCTCTTAGTATTATCTAAAAATGCTATTTAACTGTGTTTTACCTTCTGAATTTTAATGTATTAAAAAAAAAATCTTTAAATAGTTTTGTCCTCTCGATACTATCTGTCAATGGATCCTTACTGACTTAGTGGACAAGCCTTTTCCTTATAATTTCTCAGGCTAGTGCCATACTTAATACGACATGAGATGCTGCTTTATAGGGACTCTTTTGCATCCTTTAGGATATGAAAAATATTATTTTTTTCTTAATGAAAGCTGAACTAATAATGGATTTAGGAGCCAGTCCTCAAAATATCAAATACATTAATATGCACTAAAAAAAAAGAGAGTATTTGTAACATTTTCTACAGGATGTAGGAATGTAGATAAATGCATGTAGAGAAACTTAATACCTGGAAAACAACTGTGTGGCTGGCACACTCTTTGCTTATTGATCTTCAGCTTGTGACGGTGGATCACTGTGTCAAATTACGTTACTTAGAAAATATGTGTGGTTTGTCAATTTTGAAATCTGATGGGATTCAATTCCCCTGAATCAGATTTACACTGAAGCAGAGGTGGGCTCTGATATTTTTAATTCATTGTATAGACATGGACATGCAGTACAGAATTCTAAAAGATGAGAACTGAACTGAATCGCATTGTTTGCTGCCAGTCATAAGGATGTATCTGAGACACAACAAATGAAACATTATTTAAATTTTATTACTTTCTAGTGGGGCTTTTGGTGTCAATTTAATAATTGAACTAAATGGAAAGAACCAGTAATTTCTGTGAGGGGAAAGTAGCACAGCCATTGAATTTTCCCACTAGTGACATGACTACTCTTCTGTTTTATTGAATTTTTCTCACTAAAAGAGAAAATTGTTTTTAACAAAACCAGGACAGCTGTGAAATGCAAAGATTATAAAAGAAGTTATAGTTACTAATTACTGTTTGTGTTTCAGGAAGAAAGAAAAGGGCTCTGATGGGCAAGGTGCTGTGCAAACACACAGCATCTGCACGGATATTATCACAGAACCACAGGCTGAATGGGTTTAGAAAGATCAGAGTTTATTGTGCTGCCCCAAGGCAAGATTAACTATCCTGTGTTACTCCTGAAAGCTGTTTGTCTAACTCGTTCTTGAGGACCTCCAAGGATGGACACTCCACAGCTTCCCAGAGAAATTTATTCTAGGGCTTTACTACCCTTCCTGTTAGAGAATTTTGTTCTATCGTGTTTAACATAAATTTCTCTTATTGCAGTTTAAGCTCTTGATTTCTTTTCCTCGCCACCACAGATATCGGAAAAAAGATTATTTGCTCATCTTACAGCAACCTTGAGCACTGTTATTTTAGCCCTCCCTTCCTCAGTCTCCTTTTTCTTTTTGGCTAGATGACAGCAATTAATTCAGGCTTTTCTCTGGGCCTTTGGTCTCCCTCTTGTGTTCCTCCCAAGTCTTCCTGGTGGTTTGTCTTCCTGAGGTGCCCCAAACACGATGCTGTTCTTGGCTGGGTGACCCACAGGCTCTGCTGCTCTTTGCGTCCCAGGGAGGTGTTTGCTTTTTTCACAACAGATTACATGGTTGATTCGTGCTCAGCTGGTGATCCATTACACCCTCCAAGACCCGTTATGAAAAATAACAGGTCTAACCCAGGCTAATCACTCCCTATTTTGAGTTTGTGTAGCTGATTAATCCTACCTAAGTGCAGTACTTTTGTTTTGCCAAGAGAGACTTGAGGGTGCGTTTTCCAGCTAGACAGAGGGTTGAGGTAGGGAAGAACAAACTCGCTTAGACAAGATCACACAGGGAGTTTGGGGAAAAGCCAGGAATAATTTCTAACTGACCTCCGGAGGCCTCATCTGCAGAGTCTCCTCCCTGGCGTTAATGGAAAATCATTGAATTGAGCACTGAAAATATGGCAAGCTCTAATACATTTTCAGTCTGACTCATTTTTACTCAATGCTGTTTTTATGGCCCTCACTAATGAGACCCAACAAAACGAGTCTTTGCCAGCCGTCTATCAGAATTTCCCTGCACATTTGCTCTGCACATGGAATTGGGTAAAACTGCATACTAAAAGCAAAAGTGATTAATATTGAAACATGTAAATATATGAATTAGTGGGGTTTGCAGGCAGATGGACCCCCAGCCTGTCGGACAGCAGCAGCTTTGTATTTTGTCTTCTTTGGAGATTAACAGCCTCTCTATTTTTCTTAATGACAAAAACAGGCATGGTAAAGCCAGCCACTGGTGTTTATCATGCTCCTCCATAGCTATATAGTGAAAAAAAGAGGCAAAGGGTGGGAATGCCATGAAATTGCTAAACTGCCTCTTTGTTAAGAAAGCTGGCCAGGTACAGAGTTTTCAAAGTGAATATCCCCAAATGATATTTCTGAGAGAGTGAGTTGTTTGGTGTTAAGCACTCTGGAATAACCGGCTGTTTCACCAAGTTCTCTAATGGGAGCAAAATCCTTTAGGAAATCTGAGCATTTATCTAAATATGAGTTGCTGAGTGATTTTTAAAAAGACATTGCTTAAAATAAGAGTTGCAAACAAGCCAAAGGAGCTTGGAACAAGTGAGAAAGTTGGTGTGAGCACAGATGAGGTGGATATAAAGCAATAATACAGTCGGCTGGGTAGGACACATCAGCACATACAGTTTTATTGTCTTTGGTGGTGTGATTTGAAATATTTAGCTTGACTCTGATGCTGTGTGATTGGAAACACGCTGTTTGTTATGAAAAGAGACAAATGAAATCTATTGTATTCTATTCTGGTTTTTAAACTGCACCCATCATTGTGGTGAACAACTTCTTTAAACATTTAGATATTTTTTCCAGCACAATATTTTTCAAAGTAATTTCTAGCTTTATCTGTACAGTTACAAGCGGTTCAGAGTTTATCTTCTGTCAAGTTGCTGATGTCTTCTCCCAGAATACTGGGTTTACAAGGTTTTATTTTGTTTCTGGTCTGGAAAAGGGCTTTCCTTGCAAGTGACCACTATTGCAAATGCTGTCAGGGTTGCATTTGGCCTTTGGGGAAGGTGTCCTTGCTCAGCTCAGTTGCAGACAAAGGTCTGTATCAGGGTTTGAGTGCAAGTGAAAATGGCCACGCAGACACTTTGGAGTTTCTTTTCTTCTATGTTGAGATGAGGCTTAGCCTTGTCTCTTGTTATGAGTTCGTATTTCTTTTTGGGATGCTAAAAATGTCCCTGGTGTATTACGTGCAGTTGAGTAAATGACCAGATTTATCCCAGAAGGATGAACCATGATATTGTTTCATTCTTCCGATAAAAACCAATATGTTTGTTTTGTATTTATCCTCACTGACCATCAACATTCTTGCTAGACGTTATTCTCTCCATACCCCCTCAGACAGAAGTTGGGGCAGGTGTAAATTTATCACTGATGTTTTAGCTGTAGCACTTGACTACTATGGCTGCCCCAGCTACTACAGGTTGGCCAGTGGCGTGAGTCCTGGTCACCTTCCTGTATTGCTGTATTTCTCCTCTGTCTTTTGGCTAATGAGCTTCCACAATGCTCTTCCAACAAGCAAAAGGAAAAAGGCACGTCCATTTAAATTACTTGTGTGCTACTTCATGTTCTCAGAGTTCCTATGTTCTGCAACTTGTGTATATGAATTAAATACCTCAGTGTGCTTATGTGATTTACCCTTGGAGTCAACGAGAAAAATCTTGATTTTAACAATGTCAAAATATAGCTCACTGGGTAACAAAAGTGGTTCTTGATGTTCTTGATTCTGTATGGCTGTAAAACTTGAACAAAAAGGAACCAAGACCTCTAACTGCAACATGCCCTTCTAATTAACTATTTTTCAGATCCTATTTAATTACTTCCCAGCTGAGCACTAGACAATAATCTCAGCACTAGAAAATAATCTTAGCACTACAAAATAATATTTTTTCAATTAGAGGTCACATTTAGAAAAAAAAAATACTCTGCAATTTTATACTTGCAGTCTGCTGGAGGGTGCAAATAAGTGAATTTAGATTTCTTCATACTTGACAATGCGATCATGCTCTCCTTTTGATAACTCAAGATTTACTGCTAAAATAACTGTGGAGGTAATGAGGGATGCTTTGCTGCCAATGCTTTTGCCTGTTAATGAGGAGGGAATTAAGCTTTTTGTCAGTTTGCAATTTTCTAGTTTGGCCTTGGCCTTAACTGGCATTTGTGAAGCAGATAATCTGTACCATCTTCAGAGAAAAGGAAGCTGAGGGGAGACCTTGCTCTCTACAACTATCTGAAAGGAGGTTGTAGCATGAAGGGTGTTGGTCTCTCCTCCTGAGTGCCAGGACAAGAGACAATGGCCTCAAGTTGCACCAGGGAAGGTTTAGATTGAATATTAGGAAAAATTTCTTCATGGAAAGGGTTGTCAGGCATTGGAACAGGGAAGTGGTGGAGTCACCATCCCTAGACATGTTTAAAAGACATGTAGATGAGGTTCTTAGGGACATGGCTTGGTGCCAGTGTTGGGTGAACAGTTGGACTTGATGATCCTGAGGGTCTCTTCCAACCAAAATGATTCTATGAGGAGGCCAGAATCTGAGCCCGGGGGCTGCACCATGTGGTTTGCAAGAACCTGAGACCTTGGACCTCCTTCTGGTGCCCCCTAATTCATAAGGAGCATAAGCACAGCAGCTCTGCTGTGGAGGACAAGGTATGGTATGAAGTGTACTACCACTTCTGTGGGGAGAAAGGGCAAAGGAGGTTCATGGTGAGGCTGCTCAGATGGGATGGGGCATAGATTGGTGCTGCAGATGATGTTTTTCCTGAGGGCACTGGAACTGGCTGTTTCACACTGTCATGTTGTAGCGTCATTGTACTGCCCACTGATAGTGTTTATGTGTGTAAAGGGTAGAGGGAAAATTGTTTGGAAACATGTTTGCTTTAGGGAGCTTCCCAGGTTCAGATCTGAGCTGCTGCGATCAGATTCTGCAGTTAGAAGTGTGGAAACTAGCTAAATCTGCTAAAAATTCCATTATCGGCACTAGAAGTCCAGTGAGATCCCCTGTCTTGAGAGCCTGCCATCATCCTGTGATTATATCTCACATACTTGGCTGCTCCTGCATGGGAGAAATGCCTCCTCTTAGATTTCGGTTCGCTTCCGATGCCAGTTCTCACGGGGGCTATATTTGCATTTGGGTTGGAATATGCGTGCAGTGGGACAGAAACCTCACCCATCCTTAATGCTGTCACCTCTGCGTGGGGTGACAAGAACAGGGTTTTTCTCCTTCCTCCTACTTTTAATCCCAGGGTTGTGACCAGTCCTGACTGCTCACTCCTTCAAGAAGTAAATTGCAGGAATTCGGTGTGTCCTTGGCTTCCCTCAACTTTCATCCAGACTGGCTGTACAGCTTGGCCAGGCTGTTCACAGGCTGATAACAAAGCACCCACAGGAATCAGCTGTGGTAATGCCATCACGGTGTACATGCAATTCTCCAATGTGCAAGGACCACCAAATGTTCCTGCCAAGTGGCAACAGCAACACAGAGCTGACTCCCAAGGAAAGGCAATTCAAAGGCAGGCTGCAAATCACATTTGGGAAGGGCTTTGAAAGCCCTTATGGCCAACAAGGAGAAAGGATGAAGGGATAGCAATAGGGGAAAAGAAATACTAGTAAAGAATAAAGAAATCCATTTCTGCTTGAGAATATAGCTGGTGATTATAATGCAGAGTGAAGTGGTGCTGGTGAGAAGATCATTTGCACCTCCTGGTGGCAAATGAAAAAACAAAACAAAACAACAAAACACTTAAAAAACATCCAGAGCAGATGTTGGAACATTTATTGGGCTATAATGAGTCTGGTCAGAATAACCTGCAATAGGACAGCAGCAAATTCCTGAAATCTATGTCTCAGGGGAAAGAAAAATACATACAACAAAAGCAACATATTCAAAACTTAGAGCTCTGCACATCACTTCTGAATCAAAAATAGAGCCACAAGAAGTGGCATATTCCTTTTAAAAGCCAGTTTTCCTTTTAAACCATCTGAATATTAGTATTTTCAATGCATCTATTCCAAAGGAGTATAGTGATGCAAAGCAAAACCGGGATAATACTTGCCTAAATGTGCAACACAATTGGTACTGTATCTTGTCTGCTGTTTGAGCCACACTGAGGTGATATAACTGCAAATATAAGACAACAGGAAAATGCCGTTTTCATTAGGAAATACTGCCCAGCAGCCTTGACATCGAAACTCTAGGGATGGTGCTTATCTCTGGTTAGCCATGGGCTTCCTAAGTGTTTCTGGCTCCTATGACTCAATTTAGCATTTGTAAAATTTTATCAGGCCTTTTTTGAATCTGAAAGATGCCATTGTAATAAGTATCAACTAAAGTAATAAGTACCTGTGGAGTGTGAATATCTCTAGGAACTCACAGGAGTGTCTATTTATCTTCCCAGGTAAAAATGAAGTACAGGACTTTCAGTGTCTTCAGAGATAGCAGTAGCTGGACTTTTGAAACACTCTGATGATAGTTCTATTGAAAAATGTTAAAAAATTAAAAAAAAATACTCCCCAAATTGTTTTAATCTTCTTAAACTTTTACGCGTCTCCTAGAAGTCAGAAGGAGCTTATTACTGTAATTCAAAGTGTGACTTGGAAGATATTCAATGTTCAGTCTTAATTGTGTAATGTTAGGGCAGAGTGGAAAGGAATAGAGATTAGTTTTTCAGTTGGGTTGTAACTCATCAGTCAACTCAACAGTGACCTTGCAGGCTCAGTAAGAAACTGCCTTACAGGACACGAGCCTTTGCTAATGTTTGTTAATGTAAATGAGACAAATGATTGTGCAGATGTCTCTCTGGGCTTCACGGCTTGGGCTCACTGCTCACCTGATCAACACTGAAATATTTGCTTAATTATGCTGGGCATAGCGTACGATTCTTGAGACGTTGTAGCTCCGCTTGTACACATGGTTGAGTCTGCAAGAAAAAAGATTTTCCTATTATAGCATTATATTATTATAAATTTATATTATTATAACTTTTTGGGCACTAGTCTAAGCTCCATCTCATGTACAGTATTGTTTTATAGGTATATATTTCAAGCAGAGACAAGGTCTTAAAAGTCAGTAATAAATAAACTGGGTGAGGTGCTTGACTCACGTGGGAAAAATCTTGCATTGTATGTAATGCAGCCTGGAGTGGCAGCAGGCACCTGGTGTCTTTGGGCTCTGCTTATTTCCCACTGTGTCCCCTTGGTCTCAGGGATGCTCAAGTCCAGCTTGTCTTGGTTTCCTGGTGACCCAGGTGTCCAAATGCCTTCAGAATGTCATCCAGTGATCTTGTGGTGAACGCACACTGGAAATATCCATCAGGAAATTAATAATGTTTTTCATGCGTTATTTGTATTTTACGAAGTGTAAAAATTGGAGGAAAAACATTGCATTCAGCAGCTCCAGAAATCTTTTCCTGGGTCTGAGCACAAGGACGCCTTGTCCAGTCTTCCCAAACTTCTCTCAGTTTATAGTTTCTGAGTACCTGTTTTTATAACATTTGTATTCTTTTATAGTAGGTCTTGGGAAGGCACTGCATTTAGAAAGTAGAAAAAATATATATGCCTATATAGTTGTATACACTATGAAATATATACAAAAACTCAGATGTTATCTTTATGTTCTGGTAACTGAAACTGTTGAATAGTAGCACCCATTGCAGCCGTAACAAGTTAGCCAGTTTTGATTCGGCCAGGATATAGATTTTAACCTGTAGGCTGCATGTCACAGTTCACAGCCTGAAGCGGGGCTGTTCTCCGTGCTGTGCTGTTCACAGAACACTGTACCTACAGCATTTACATACATTGGAGCAGCCACTGCAAGCACAATTACCGGTAATGTGAATGTCAGTCTTAATCCCAGCATATGCCAAAAACATCTCCCTTTGCAGAATATTTGGCAGGATAACCTTTCATTGCAATGCTTTTTTCAGCTAAAAATCAGTTTCTGCGTTTACAACTGATAACCAGGTTTGCCAGTTAAGAGTAATAATTACATATGCTTAGCATGGTACTAATTTCCTGAACAGTTACCATGATCTTCTCTAAAACCTTACAAGCCAGTCATGTTTATAATGAACAACAGAGATTGGCTGATGTTTTGTATAGTATATTTAAGGTTATTGTTGTGCTCTAGTGTTTTGGTTTTTAAAACAAATTGCCTAGGCTGGAAGGAAACGTAGGGTTTCATTTCTATAGTTGCTAACTGTTCTGTTCACCAGCATCCCACTGGCAGATGAGCAAACTCTATAGGAGCTAAATCTGCTTTAAACAATCACTCAACTGGAAGTTGCTAATTAGAACCTGAAATAAGAGATGCTATAAAAGAAAAATGACTTTATGAGGTGGACAGCTGGGATAAGTGCGACACAAAAAGAGGGAGGGAACTCAGTTAAGTGGGGACAGGTTTTCTTCTGGGGATCAAATGAGTCAGCAGAGTCACACTCTTGTGAAAAAGATGGGGTGCAATGCTGAATACCAGAATGCACAATGAATAATGTAGCTTGCTTGATATCTACAGTAATCTTTCTGCTATTCTCAGCACTGGAAAAACCTCAGCTGGACTTCTCTGGTGCTGCAGTTCAAGAGGACGTGGACCAGTTGGAAAAAGGCCAAAGAGGAGCATCGAGTGTAATTAGAGGTCTCGGATATGACTGGGGAGGTAAGAGCTAATCAAGTTACAGGGTTCAGCTTTTAGAAGAGGAAACATTAGGCAACACAGGGACAATCCTCAAATAAGCTGAAGTTAGGATCAAGCTGTAAAAATGACAGAAATAGTCTCTCCTAAAAGCTCATGTTTTATTTGATAGGAAGTTTTGATCTTACACTACATGAGGAAAGATGTAGGTTAAACAATAGGGAAAAGCTTTCTAACAGTGAGGATAATGAAATATTGGAGTTTCTGTCTTTGGAGGTCTTTAAAAGCACGTTAGACAAACAACTGTCAGAAATGATATAGGTATAGATGATCCTGCCTGGGGCAGTGGGATAAACCAAATGACTTCATGAGGTATTTTCTTTCCTCCTTTTTTTTTTCCTATGATTCCACATTGAGGCTGTGCTCATTTATGCACGTTTGGATCTGATCTATTAGACTAGTTTGAGAGTCACATTCCAGGATAGGATTTTAAAAAGAGCTTTGAAAAAATTAGGTGGGATTTGTGTGCCTACCTCCTTCTGACTGCTTCTGAGAATCCTAGTCTGTAAAAGTGTTCTTCATCCAGACAAAGACAGATAATTTTCTGTATGTTGATATTTAAATCCTCCGGCTTAATCTGTGTTTCCCTGAAATGTTTCTGCCTGCTCCAACATGCCCTTGTATGTTAAATTGCTATTTTTCTGGATGAATCATGCTGAGAACATTCAACATAACAAGCTGGGTATAAAATGTGCACTGAGAATGTGAGCTAATCAACAGCAGCTTTTATATTTCTTCTTTAAATACAAGAAGGACCATTTCCAGATCTCTCCACTGGCTCTGGGTAACCCAAATATTTGAACAATAAACTGACCCAACCAGCCGACAGCCTCAGGGGAAGCAGAGGTTTGGCAAAGACTGACTGATCTAGCATGAAAACAGAACATGTTTTAAATGAATAAAGTAAACAACTTTGTGAAATTCTGTTGATTCTTTCTTCTGAGCTGTGCTTATGGTCTGCCCTTTTTTTTTCTTCATGCATGCTCTTTATTGTTTACACCTGTGGACCTCCCTGTTGGCTACTGCAACTGTTTTTCTGGTGTCCTTTTATGTCCCATCAGTACTTGTCTTGTGTCCTGTTGCTCCACTGACTTCACCAAAGAGTCTTTTCCATCTTTCTTCTTGTTTTACATCAAAAACAAGGACCAAGTTATATTGGGGTTAAGGAGTCAAGCAACTACACTTGAGTGTAAGCCAAGAAACTCCACAGCTGAAATGTGCCTGTCCTCTGCATAACAGCCAAGGCAGCAGGACATTAACCCAGGAGCCTGGTGTGCTACCTCTTAGTCCAAAGGGCTTAAATTCACATTACCCAGGAAAATAAAGAGGGAGTTGTTCCTTAACCCATCTTCTCAAAATGTGTCACACTTTGGAGAGGGAATGCCTGGAGCAGGAGAAGAAACAGGCACACGCATGAGTGTGTAGCGGTATGAGGAAAGGATGTCCAGGGAGGAGAGTGCCTGCTTGCAACTTGGCCATTGAAGTATTAATACTTGCCAGGGAGCAGGGCTGAGCCACAGAGGGCCTGTAACTTTGGTTTTCCACAACCTGAAGGAACACGAGAACCATCAGCCCATCATATGAACCACATTAAAAAAAACAACAACATTAATCAATCAACTACAGATCATAGGCACTTTGGTTCAGAAAGCCTTTCGGAGCTCACTATGATCTGGGTCTCACACCCAGATGACCTGTGGCTCTCACTCTGCGAAAGATTATTTCAGAGATGTTACTTTCTTCTGCATTTCGTGCTTGTTAATTTAGTGCCCTCCGCAGGCCCTCCCCTTGCAAGAGGGAATTTAATTGCAGTTATTTTGCTGGATTGACTGGGTCAGGGGAATTTGGGAAATGCCTTAAGACCACATAGCCCTGGAGTTAGGTGTACTTTGCTGAGATCCACCTTGCAGACATCCCTCTGCAAATCTCTGCCCAAACTGTCACTTTCAGGGCTCTCTGCAGTTCTGTAAGGCTGTTTTGCTTGCTCTTATCCTGTGCTTTGCAGGCTTCCCTGTGCTATAATGCTTTCCTTTCCTTTTTATGTCATGCTATACTCCTCGCTTGCAACAACTTCCCATTTCCTAATCAGTTATAATTCCAGTTTGTTAAATCCCTTTTTTCCTGTTAGTGGTTGCCTATGTCTCTTTGGTGGCAAAGTGACTATGACATCTCAGCAAGACAACATCTCCAAGCCTTGAAGCCAAGGTTGCTGTTTGGTCCCAGGACAGTACTGGGCTGCTGCACTTAAAAACAGGTCCTGGAGACACCAATCTCATGCCTTAGCCTCAGTTCTCATGAATGAAATGTCTGTTCAACCTCCTACTAGTTATTTCGTTATCTTGTCAGTATTACTTTACTTCTTTAAGTAAGTCTCTCTCCATTTTTTAAGTTCCTTCAAAATGGCATTTTCAGAATAAAACATCCTGACTTTTCAGGACAAAATATTGTGGCTTCTGTGGTGAAATTATTTCTTAAAAATGGTATATTCTTGAAGGATTCTCATTGCTCAGAATGTACTGTTAAACGTCCTTCTTTCTGAACACTTCTGCTATACTGCTGGGCACACAAACTAGACAAGATCAGGCTTTAAGTCTGGGTGGATTCTGCTGTCTTAACTTTTGTGAATGTTTGCCTAAATCAAGCTGTAAGCAACTCAAGAAAAGCATCTGTCTTTGTGAGGCACAATGTGTCTTCATCTGCTTGTTGACCCACAGTCTTTCCGAATATAACTCCTTTCTCATCTTTCTTGGGAAGTTTTCCAGCCCTACTGTATTTTCCATTTCTTCTCCTTTAGCAGTGTGACTAAGCACCTCTTGAGGGTTAGTCTGTGACATGGTCATTTCATTTGATTTAATAATTTCTGGGAGTTAAACAGCTGGATTTGTGGTTTTAAGTTTCCCTTTACCCCATAACTTTTTTCCCTTGGAATGCACACAAGGATATGCACACAAACTAAAATCTGCACGTGGTTTTACTCGGAAGCCTTAATGAGAGTTGTTAATCTATGTGTTTCTAGTTTGTTTCTACAACAAAAAAGTTATTCTGAATTCTGTACAGAACTTCCCTTACATATGCAAAAAACGAAGATATTGGGCAATTACTATTTCAGCTAGAAAGTAGAATATTCTGAGCAATTCTGGAACATCACATTTATGAACTTTTCTCTTTCTACCATCCAAATCCTCTTCTAATGTCAGAATGACCTTGGTGGGCATCCTTCAAGTTCCTAAGGTGCATTTGCTCCCAGAAGCTAACCCCATATTCTGTTTTAGGCTTTCAAGACACATTAAAAACATTGCTGCATAGACCAATGCAGCTTTTATGATTTTTGTTATGATTAAACCTGGCCAGATTGATGTATTGGATTTAAGGGAAAGTGTCTGGGTTAAAGTGCAGGCCAGACTACTAGGAAAAAGAGGAAAGAAGGGCAGAGTGAAGGCAGGTTTAGTGCTGGAGGTGTAGTCCTCTGACGTCTCAGCCTGGGCTGGACAGTTCAGGCAAGTCTAACTTAGATCTTGAACTTTCATGGTTGCTAAACTTCACTCACACACTGATGTCAATAGGATTATGTGTGAGGTTAAGTTAGATTAATAAGTGTTTGCTAAATTGTAGGTTTGGACTAGGATAGTGCATGAGCAATATTGTTGTGGGCAGTGGGAGTCACAACTCTGAGTCACACCATTGATGAAACAGAAGGACCATCTGTTAATGGAAGGTGCTCTAACTGGGAATAAAATAAAATTAAGCACAAAATCTAGTTTCTCATCTCTTCGGCGTATCCAGGCCCATTTGCTTCTAATTGAACCTATTTTTCTGCACACAGCTGCAGTTTCCAGTCGCAGTTCCCTGGGGCACCTGGGTGCTAATGCTGCCCATGTGTGCTGGCTCTCCCTGGAATGACTGTTTGCAAACTCAGCTCTGCGGCCGGGGAAATCACTGCCTTCCTTTCATCAGCAAGTAAGTGTACTTTTCTTATCCGTATCTAGAAATCTGAGAATTTTAAGTAGTTGCTCCATGTGTTTGTTAATTGATTGGGTTTGTGCCGTACTGTGAATCCGAATGAAGGTTTGCTGAGTGGTTTTGGTTTTTGGGCTGCAAACAAAGACACTCAGAGAGCTTGGCTGTTCCTGTTACAGTTAATAGAGAAATCCTGACTATTTAAAGTAAGCATTAATTGCTTAATGAAGAAATTTTGTGTAGAAAGTATTTTCCGGGTTATTCAGAACCTCCAGAAGTGTTTTTAGTTAGCGTGGAACAGAGTTGGCTTTTAACACAGGCTGCTGTGAAATGAAGGAGACTGAGCAATGTATGAAATGTGGTTTATTTGCTCTCCCAGAAAGGACTCAAAATAGCAATTTGTGGCTTGGACATGAAGTGTGAAGGGGTTATCTGGCTGACCTGGGATCACAGAGGGTATCTGCAGTAGGGCTAGAAAACAGCTCTCTATCTTCCAGTGTGATGCTGCATCTAGTGATGTATGAAACAGCAATGAACCCTCAAGTGACCTTTATTACAAACCCAAATTCTCGTGTACCTTTCTCCTTTTTCTGAGTTTTTGTAGGCTCTTGCCACCATATTCAGACAGTGTTCACTGACCCTTAATTAATGATTTATTAAGGTGTTACTAACTAATCCAGGAGCTACAGAGAACTGCTCAAACTAGCAAATGCTTTTCTTTCTTTTTGAATGCAAGTTAACTGAAATTGTGAAAGACTATGATAAAACACTGAGGGTCTCTGGCTTAATCACATTAAGTGTTATACCTGTACTATCTCCTCCTAGGTTTGGTCATTCCTTGTCACTTGAAGGGCTGGTAGGAAGTGAGTTTCTAAAAATGAGTTAAAATGACAGGATTGCGTCGTTGTAATGCACAGATCTAAATGTGACCCATAGGCAATGACATTTTGTACTTGCTGAGAAGCAAGGCTGTTGGAATGGGAATGGTAGGACAGGTTGGAGAAAGTGGATAATCTTCAGCTGAGCCAAAGAACCACATGTCTGTGGTAGTGAATTAAATTTATTCCCTCTTTCAAGTGAACTTCTAACATAGCATGGTCTGAGAAACTTGGCTAAAGGCGCTGTAATGCACTATACTGGTCATCCTGCCTTTCTACTGTGTTTTTTTTTTCAGTTGGCAGGTATATTACCTGAAATATGATCTCCATGTGGTTGGAAAGAATTTAGTGGTAAAAACAAGTTTTCAAATGACATGCACGTTTTTTTTTTCATAAGAGTTCATACACTCAAAAATTATGCCTTTAATTTTGAATGCTTATTAACACAAAAAGCAGACCTTTGGATCTCACATATGAAAGGTATTGAAGTGACTGTGTTCAGCAAGAAGTTTGCCACTTTTTTGCTCAATATGGTTTCAAAATAGCCTAAAACCAAAAGAGGGACCCCTGTAGCTTCCCTATAGCACTCTCACGAGGATGCAACTATAGCAGGGACCAACTGAGGTGCGAGCCCTGAGATTGTCTATAATATAGTTATCAGATTCTGCTTTCCTTCATTAACCTTTGACCTCCAAATACCTGGGTTGCAAGTCCCACTGAGACATAGCAACACTGTTTGATAACAGAAGAAAGCACAAGGGAAATTAAAATTGCACTCTCAGTTGTCACCACCTTGTTTGCCAAAGGCGTGTGATGATGGTCGAGGGGCAGATGTTGAAAACACTATAAGGATTTTTTCCAAGGAAAGGCCGAGTGTGAGAATAAGGGTGACGTGTCTGAAGATCGGGTTTGCTTTGCATGTGTTAGCAGTACGTTAGAGAGAATGGAAGCTGGCAATGCGACCCTTTGGTTGTCTAGATATCTTAGGAAATATAAGATGTGCTATTTTCTGACCTATGTTTTTGGTAAGATGTGTTTTTGTGGGCAAATTCAAACTCTTGTGTGTGTGCGTTAGTGAATGCAATATTAAAATACACACAAAATTGCTGTTATGGTAAGCCAGCAGAGTAGCAGCATCTCCATCACAAATCTCAGCTCTTCAGCAGCAGTATCTTTATAGCTTTCTCTCTTCCCCCTCCACCTCCCTCCTTCTCCTTCATGTTTGGGGATGTGGTTACCTCTGCATTACCAGTTTTGGTCCTACTGCACTGGGGCAGATGGATGGGACTATTCAGCATGGTTTTATGCCCACCAGGACAACTGTCTCAGGTCAGGGAATGCTCAGGCAGGATGGGGCAAATGTGGTAGATCTACGTTTATGTGACTCTTGGTCGCTTATTTTGGGTAATGTGGATATGTCCAATACTCCACTTATTTTGGATAATTGTAGAGTCTCCTTGGGTCTTATGACATGGGGTATAGAGTAGATTTTTCTGCAGACTGCCCTTTTTCATACTGGCTGCTGGATCAGTGCCTGAAAGCAACTAAGCGTGGGCATCACAGCTGAAATCCAAAATTTGGGTCTTTGGGAGATGATGTGTTCTGATTTTCATAAGCTTTGTTTCATAATTTACATCCCTCCAACTTGAGTGAGGTGAGAACATGGATCTGGGTAATCTATTTTTCAGGATTTTTCTTAAGTAGTCAGAACTGAAGTAATACTCTCCAGAAACCATCAATACTCCATAGCAGCTGTTTTGGAGAGGATGTGTCAAGCAGAAACCTTGAGAACTTCTTTCATGTTGCTACTCTTTTGTCAAAGCTTCTCATTATCTTACCATTCAGATTAACATACCATCGACCTAATTTCTGTTCCCCTTTAAGTGCTGTGGCATTTCATCCTGGAATTAATGCGGAGTGCCGCTAAAACTCACTTAATTTATGTTCTGTTTGACAGAGCACTTCTGATTTTTGGATGAAGATGTTCTTGGAGCTCTGTCAAGCTCTGTAAACAGTTTATAACAATGAAAAAAGCAGTGAGATTTGACCAGATTGAAACCCAGAAGCTGCAGTTAAAACTCACTGGAGTTAAGGGGAGTGTTTCTGACCATCTATTAATCTCTGCATCTGCCCCAACATACATGGGAGTCTGAAGTTTGCAGCATGGTGCGTGCCCTATGTCAGGAATGAATAGCATCTGGTCTTTACATTGTATTTAGCCTCCTCCACATGCAGGAATGAGAACCCAAGTAACTTGTCCCTTATCTTAAGTGTCTCTCCCTTGTCACTGTGTCAATTGTCAGCTCTGCTAGTCTGGCTCATGTTTTATGTGGCCTCTTGACCTTTGACTGTTTAGTTGACATACCTGCAAATATGATCTTTTTGGTAGAGTTTTGCTTACTTGGGATCTGAAACACAAGAAAAACTTAAGGACTCAATGCAAGGTATTGAAATTAGTTTTGTTCTTAATAAAAAGCTCTTTTTATACTATATGAGAATTAATAAAAATATATCTATTTGAGCATTAGCGCTTGGCCAAACCTGCCCAGGAAACCTGTAATAAGGATTTCATGAGAATAAGTTGATGAACTTGTGTTCTCCTGATCTTTCTTGAGCACTGAACTGATTTCTGGATTTTTTTTGTCTGGGGGGGAGATTCGTAATTCCCTTGATTTAGAGATGAGTGTGTAACATTGCCTTTCAAGTGTAACCAAATCTATACCTCTGAGGTAGTATATTCTCTTCCAAGTCAGAAGGAATGAATTGTTTAACAACTCCTGGTTCTTCATCTACTAACTGGTACATCTTAGATGAAGATTTTCAATATTTTGTTCTGGATTGGTTAGCTGAATTCTCGTATTTGGTCAAATTCCTGTAGTTAAGTGAACTGTATCCTGTTCTGCATGCCAGTTTCTGGGACAGTGTTTGAAAATAAATACTACAATGGTATTTCTAACTGTTCTGAGGCATAAAACAGCCAGGTCTGTTGAGAGTATCATAGCACTGACAGTTGTCTTTCAGGGCTATAAAACATTTAAAATGTTTTTATGGAGTGCTATGTACAGTAACTGATGTGCGTTTAGAAGGCAGAAGGAGGGAATAAGCTTTCTATGCTCTTATCAGGGACAGAATACATGCAAGGCTTTGCTCTTCCTTGGATACACTGGAGCATTTAGGGTTAAAATGTTCTATACAACTACTAGAGAAACTCTCTTTACCATGTGTCACCACTGTATATACACATAAGCCCAAATAAAAAGCAGAGTATTCATAATAGGCAGTCAGTCTCTTAAATATTTACCTTTTAATCAAGATATGGAAGTCTTTATTATATTCACACGTTTCCTCATTGTCACATCTAGCTCTTTTGAAATGAAGGAGCATTCATGATATTGCATGGTGAGGTGGGAAATAGTCATGTTTTGGTATGGTACAGGCCAGGTGGGAGAAAAGCAAGATACATTTTATTTTAAAGCATGATTTTAAAAGCAATTTCTCAGTGATCCTTGTAGGGGATATTGTCTTATTGAGCATAGCACCGTCAAATGTGCCAAAGCTTTTCTGCTGCTTTTCTTGTTTGAAAATGGATATTAAAAGTATGGCTATACTTTGTGTTGTCATGAAACATGGCAGGGATACTGATAACTAAGTTCCATTGTCTAAAACTGCCTTTTTTTTAGAAAAAAAACAAAACAATCTAACATTGGATGTAGTGCAAGACATTTCAGATCAAAACCTACATGCTCACTGCAGTTGAAAACTTCTGCGGACCTCCTGTGACACTGTTTCTCATCTCTCCAAATGCTGAGACACAGCAGTTCACCATTGTACCAAACATATGAAAAATAACATCTCTGCCAGCAAATAGCTTCAACATATGTGATCTACTTTTGAGAGAAATGCCCCAATTAAAGGGTCGTAATTAGCCATTTAGATGAAAAAAAAATCTCAGAAAATAAATCAATTTAAAATTAATCTTTATATGAGCCAATTTCAGTGTTAAGAAAGAGAGTAAAGAGAGTCTTGAAATACTTAATCTTCTTGAAAATCATGAAGAAAAATATTGTGAATCTATAGTTGTGGTTTTGTTTTGTTTTTTATTTATTTGTTTGTTTTTTAAGCGAAAGCACTTTCCCCAAATACTTGCTCCATGAATACTTAATGGGACAACCACTTATTACTGCTTCAGGGGCCTTTAAGTAAAAACACTGAGGCTGTTCTAATAATCTTATTGCTGAAAATACATGATTTCTATTGTCTATGTTTTGCAAGCCCCAAGAAAGTTTCGATGGGTTGTGAAAAACAAGTTATTACAACTAACTTCATTGGAGTTCTCTTTTATTACGACAGTTGTTTGAAACTATGTTTAGCTAACCAGAAACTGCCATAAATTTTAATAGTTTAATTAAATTCAATTATATTTAATTTTCTGACAGATTAGATATAAATATAAAAATATGTCTAGGTATGCTGTGTCTATAAATAGGTATTTAGATATATCTGCACACATAAATTTATGGAAGAATTCTAATAAATAATTAACACATGAAAGTTGCAACATATAATTATTACCACCCAGGTAAAAATGCAATAAATGTTACTGAAAGGTACTGGACATGTTATTCTATGCTCTAGTGACCTTCCAGGTACAGTTTTTTACTGTGATGACAAGTAGGTATCATATATAATAAAAATATGTGCCTATACTGCTGACTGCTATCTCCTTTTCTGATGATAAAGTTACCTAAAGGTAGAAGTGGTTGCAGAAACCTGAACGGTGCCCAGATTTAGGCTCCGAGTCACGTTTCTGGACGGACAATTTAGCCACAAGTCTGTGATGGGAATCGAGCAAATAGTATAACTGTTTCTTCCTCCTCATACTTTTGACCTGCAAACAAGATAAGAGATGAAGAGAATCTTTCTAGTAAATAAGTAATGTGATTAACTCATAAAATTCATGGTCAGTTTGCAGAGTGATCAAAGTTGAAGAGTGGGATACAAAGTAAGAGAAAGAATAATTCACACTCTTTCTGCTGGCTCTTGTGCTTCTTGCCTTCCGGGTTAGCCTGGTGTTTTGCAAACTGCAACCCTTGGCTTTTTTGGAAACCAGAACTGAACTAATGTAACATTTGGAGTTCTATTAATACATTCTATATTGTTCTATAACATATTCCCAACCCTCCTCATCTAGACCCAGAACCTGAGGATAACACAAGTCTCTCTCAGCCTGACTATTGATTAAAGTCTCTCTTTTACGCTTTCATGTGTTTCTCTTCAATGAAGGGAAAAAGAGTTTGCACTTGAGTCTCTTAAAATTTGTCAGTTGAAAGAATGAGTGACTATAGTTTGTGAACCCATTTAAGCCTTGTCTTCTTCTTATTAAACAATATGTCAATCAGACAAGTCAATTTAAAGAAAACATAATAATTAAAAACCATCCCAGGGGGATGAAGACTGTTACAAAGGGCTGTCATTTGATGCCAACATGATTTTCCAGTGATCTTGAATACAAAGAGTGAGGGAACATTGAGCAGTAGACTGTCTCAAAGAATGGTCATGAAATACGTTTTTTTCTCCCTTGTCCAGTGAAAAGTTCATACAATTCACACACCCTTCGGTCAATTACTTGACAAGATATTTATCTCCCTGTGTAATCCCCATCAGTGCATGTTTCTGCAGCTGAGGTGGTTGTGAGGAGGATGCAGTAAGGCCAAGAGTGAGTTACTTTAAGTTTTCCAGCCACCTGAGGTGGGCAGAGTGATGGCAGAACGATGTACAACATCCATACATGGTGGTCAATGGAACGAGAGGGACAGGCTGCTAATAAATACACGAGACCCAGAGCAGTGGTGTGAAGTTGAAGCCATTATTTCACGTCCTCACTCTCACACTTAGCTGTAGAAACTCCAGGCCTGTCTGAGATGCCAACACACCAGTTTTATATCTTTAACTGATATGCAGGTGTCTTCCTTCTATATATACACTGGTGAAAACAGCTAGGTTTATTTATAGTTGTTTTCCCCCCTGCTTCCAATTTTTTTATCGTTACCAAACTTTCACCCTGGAGACTAGAAGCCTTTCACAAACCTTGAGTGTGACTTGGAAAATCTTTGCCCTGAACCTCATGGTGTTACTGGTAAACTTACTTTGGTTCTGGTGAGATCGTTGGAGCAGGGACAGTCACAATTTTTGACAGTGGCGAAGCTTCTATCATGCTGAATGTAATCTTGGTGGATTAAAGGACCAGCTGCTCTGCCTTGAGCCTGAAGTGATTTCCTTATAATAAATAACTCCTCAGAGAGGTGGCACTGCCTGCATAACTCAGAGACAAATACAGTTTCTGATGCTCCCTGGAGCCAAAGTCGAGTTTTCAGCTGTTGAAGAGCCCCCTGACTTCAGCGAGGTTGTTTGGAGCATGCAGATGAAATACACGCTCATATACCTCAATGCAGGAGGATCTTGGTTTCCTTGGGACGCCCACAGGCAAAATGCTGGAGGACATGTGCACCCGTGTGTTAGTGTTGATGGGATAAGAGACAACAATGCAGACCCATGTGTGCCTTCCTGCAGCAACTCTGCTCCTGCAAACTGCAGTAGGGGGGTTTTGTAAGGGCAGTGAATGCCCTCCAGTGGCAGAAAATAGGGAAATAGATTGGTTCAGTTTCCCATAATTGTTATGGCATTGGTAAATATAGTTCGATTTCAATTTATAGATGTATTCCCTTAGGGTGTAGCGGTGCAGTGTTACAAGACATCCTCACCTCTGGTCTTGCAGTTCCAGCACGCAGCAAAGAGCTAAACGTCAGTTGAAATCTTTGTTAGTAGTTACTTCTATATAAGACAATGAATGTCAGGATGCTCTTACTAACAAACTTGTGTTGGTGAAGGGCACGTAATCTGACTGTCCAGCTTCATGAGCTGCCTGTTGATACGATTTTGTTTGCTGGAGCATGTAGCAGAAAAGGGTCATCCTGCACGCTGCAGTCACAAGGTGGAGATGAGGAGAAGGGGAAATGTGGCGTCTGAGTGTGTGAATCTTTTGCACAGCGAGGTTATATATAAGTGATGGGGTTTTTTTCTGTCTAGTTTTTGGTTTTGTTTTTTAAATGATGCTGTCATAATGTATCCAGTTATATCTGTGGGTCAGAGCTGTTAAGGTATTTCTTGCTGGTTTATAACATGAAATCAGCCTTTAGAGGGCATCAAATATACTGCAGCATATTTCCATGTTTGTTATGGAATAATCCTCTTGTAATAAAGAGGCAATGTGGGAGGGAAATGTGCTTGATCGCCCTACTTTCAAAATTCAGAACAGGCTCATAAACAAATAAGAAGCTTTTATAACTATAAGCCAAAACCCCAAGAAGTCCTTGGATACCATGACAGTGCTGACTCCAACATGCCTGTTTGCTGCAGTGGTTTCCCCAGACTGCAGATACTCCATGCTGTCCCAGCACTGGGGAACTGCAGGGAATGTGCAGCAGAGCCAAAAAGCCAAGTTTGTGTCAAAAAGTCCGTAATACTTCAGTGTTGTCTTAGGACAAACAATTATCTGTGGATTCATTAGACAAGATGGACCCATAAATTGTTATCTCTGTTGTTCCTGCATCCCAGGCTTATGCCTGGGAATGCATTGATCTGTGTTCAGTTTTGGGCCCCTCACTATAGGAAAGACATTAAGGTACTAGAGAGACTTCAGAGAAGGGCAATGAAGCTGGTGAAGGGTTTGGAGCACAAGTCTGATGAGAAGTGGTTGAGGGACCTGGAGCTGTTCAGCCTGGAGAACAGGAGGCTGAGGGGAAACCTTATTGCTGTCTGCAACTACCTGAAAGGAGGTTGGAGCATGAAGGGTTTTGGTCTCTTCTTCTGAGTAGCAAGTGACAGAATGAAAAGGAATGGCCTCAGATTGCACCAGAAAAGCTTCAGATTGGATATTAGGAAACATTTCTTCATGGAAATGGTTTTGAAGAAGTGAAACAGACTGCCCAGGGAAGTGGCAGAGTCACCATCTCTGGACGTGTTTAGAAAACGTGTAGATGGTTCTTAGGGACGTGGTTTAGTGCCAGTGTTATGTTAATGATTGCACTTGATGATCTTGACTTGAAGATCTTGAGAGTCTCTTCCAAACAGAATTATTCTATGATCACATTGTTTGTTGCCAGGGGCTTTTTCTTCCATGTTTTATCTTGTTTTGATGGCCAGGCATTTAGTGTGCAGCCTACGCCCACTTTAAGCCGAGAGCCTGGAAGTGGAAAGTTGGCATCAAGGACAGAGTCCTGCCCAGCATATTTTTGCTCTGAGTTGCCCCAGAATTTAAACACCTGGAAATCACATTACCATGAACATCTTTAAAAACATCTTTTTTTTTTTTTTTTTCATGTGAGGTGTAGCCCTTACAAATATTCTGGAAATATTCACCTTATAAAAGATTGATGCTCATGTGTCTTTTCTCCCTGGTTGCCCTCTGCCATGCCTGTCCTGGTCCCAAGCTTGGTTACTCTGTGGTGGGAAGACAGTAGTCTTGATCAAGGCCTTCTCAGTTGTCTTTGATTACTTTAGCTTCTTATTCGCAACACTTACAGTAAGTTTTTACTCAAAACAAGAAGACGATAACCTGAGCTTTACAGTAATATTTTGGGGTGATATAGAGGCTGCCCTTTTGGAAAAGAGATCAAGCTGTGCTGCCTACGCTATGTGAATATCAGCACAGATAAAACTAGTAATTCGTACTTTAAATGACCCTTGATGTTGCCTCTGGAATGTTGCTTTTCCAGAAAGAATTTTCTGGGCTCGTCATCATTTGGTGGTGGCCCAGGAAAGAGTGAAGAAACTGATGGAAGCTTTAGTGAGAGACGTGAGAGTCTCTTGTAAACTGTGGCTGGATTTCTATATAAGCTTAGTACAAGTTATTTAGCAGTTCCCACATCTCCATGGGTGCCTCTGGATAACCAGCTACATAGAGGCTTACTATTTAAACATGCATCGCTCATGAGGATTACACTTAAAATATCTATAGGAAAGAGACTAATAGTGTTCATAATATTTACGTTAGCTCTCCAGTGTGCTAAGAGGTCTGCTTTCCTTCCCGATTTTGACAGATCATTGATTTTACGCTTCTTCCAATATTTTGCTCAGTTCAGCAAGCAAATATAAAAAGATATTTTTAATTTTGTTCTAGGAAATGCAATAATCTATTGGATTAAGTAAAAGACTTGCCAGAGATTTTCATTTGGAAGCACTTGTTGTTCTTCTTTTGATTTATTAATAAATTACCTAGCAAATTTGATAAAGATACTAAGAGTTGTAATAGACCTAATCAGAGCAAAAAAGTGTTTTGATTTTTAAAATAATTTTCTTTTTCTTTGAGGCTAATATATGAACACTCATAACACACATAAATATATATGGAGACAAATAATATTATTAGAAATTCAAGAGCAGAAAAGATCCTCAGTTAAAGAAAAAGATATTTTTCTGTTTTCTTCACATCAGTTTCCAAAGATGACTTACACCTTGATCCAAATGATATTTGTCTGCTGTTGAAGGCTGCCACATTACAAGTCATAAGCATAAACGTTCTTCACAGGATGCTCTGATGGAGCTGATTTAATACTTACAGGTTGCAGCTGAATGTTAAGTTTTCAATTTTCAAACACAAGTTATAATAGCGTGTTCATTCTGCACAACTCAAATAGTAGAAGTGTCCAAAAAGTAATTCTTGTTGACTTACCTCTTGAAAACTCATGTTCTCAAACTTCATCAGTCAATATTGCCTTGTGTGCGTTTGTGTGTATCGAGAGGGTGTCAGGCTAAGAGGAAAACATGAGCTCGTGTTGACACAGCATTACTTGGAGGAAAAGGTACATATCTGCTGGGAGAGCTGTGTTTAACAAGAGAAGTGGCGTTTGACAACATTACTCATTTAAAATCAAGCACTGCAGTTAATGTGTTCAAACGGCAGATCCACAGCCTTGCCTGATGTTTTGCTTCACCATCAGCCCCCATCTGGCTGGGCTGAGTGGAGTAGTAAAAGCAGTAAAAACAGGTATCTGCCTTGTTTGGTCCAAACAATCTTGTCCAGGGCCTGGCCTTGGTGGAGATGTGGTGCACAGCTCTCAGGTGGTGGCATCCCTGGAGGTGACTTTGTTTTTCCCAGGGAACATCAGTGCCATTGCCTCTGCTCCCTGCAACCCAAGAGCAAGGATTCGGGCTCTGGGCATCGGCTGGACCGGGAACTGATCTCCCTTTGGCTTTAACCTCACTGAGCCTCAGCTCCCAGAGCTAAAAGCTTCTCCTATAGCACAGACCTGGTGAGAGGGGTGTCCTCTCACATCCATTGCTCAGGCAGCAACGCCTGTCCTGAAATATACCGTATGCTTGTGTTCCCCGCAATTGAGATTGCTGGAATTATTAATAGTAAACTCTGAGCAAGTTCAGTGAGTGGTTATCTGCTTATCTAGCCAGCTTCTGGGTCACGCTGGTACTCTGATGCCAAAGGTTGGGCTGACTCAGAAGAGAACTGGGTTGTATCCATATTCTTCCACACTCAGCTCACTGATGTATTCAAATTGATAGGGCAGCAAAGCTGAATTTAGAACACAGAGGTTTTCACTCCCATTTTAATGTCTGTGCTTAACACTCTCATAGCCATCTCTCAGAAAGTTTTGGGATCTGTACTGTTTCCCTTGCCATTTTCCGAGCAGTATTGTGGCTTATGCAGAAGCCTTTAGGCCAGTGTATGTGGGCAAGAGCATGCAGGGGATCTTGAATAGTGAGATGCTGCTGTTTCAGATCTTTCTTTTCCTTTTTGTTTTTTTTTGTATTCTGAAGCATACCCTGTGAAGGAAAGGAATCCATGAGCTCATGGCACTTCTATGTTCAACAACCATTTTTCAGAGCGTGCTTTTCCCCCCTCCAGGAGGAGCAGTGAGGGATGTGTTTATGTGCAAGGGTAGTTGTGCATGGCAGCAGAAAGTCTGAGCTCATCCCATCTTTCCTAAACAAGAGCCCAAAAATAGTGCCAAAATCACTCGCTGCAAAACACAGAGTATGGTGTTCTTTGGCCATGTAAAAGCTGACTAGAGCTATGCCCTTGTTCAAAATGCTTTTAGATTTATAGGCCATCTGGACTAAGCGAAAATACTTGGAAGGAAAAAGGAGGCTTTCAAGGATTATTGACTTGTCACCTTATTCTGGACAAATAAACCTATGGATAAAAAGAGAATAGAAATGCGTTTACTGAGATGAGACATTTGATCTGATAGGGAAAGGCTGCTGTGGAGCCAAACTCACTCTACATGCTCTCTCATCTCCAGGAGATCTGGGCTGCAGATCAGACCCATTAGTCAGTCTGTAATCCCAGTGAAGCCTCCTGTAGAGGGTAAAAAAGGTCAGAGAAGACTGTGACAACACTTACTAATCCTTAGCCTGCACTACGGTGATTTTTTCAAGCTGGGTCCATGACTTTAAAACCCCATTTCTAACCTACGGAGGTCAGTGTTAGTACACACCATGTCACCAGCATCTTCAACAGCTCTGGGCTTTTATGTACCCTGCAGTGGGGACTGGAGCTCTGCACGGCTGAAAGGTGCTGAGAGCAGAGCAATGCTGAGATGGATGCCAGAGCTCCCCCCATTTTTAATGAGAGGCAGTGCTGAACGTGGGTTTCAGGAGGCAGAAGTGGGAGTGAATGGTGCTTTGAACATCTGCATGGGCATCCAGTGCAGCACCTGAGCCTGTCAGCCTGCACCAAGCTGCTGAGGTGTCTTCTCATGGGTACAACCTTACTATAAGTTGTGCTCAAGAATTATCTGAAGGGGAAATCCATATTCTTACCTATTTTCAGGCTGAGAGGGGCATTGAGCAAGCTTGGTGTACACCCCAAATCATCACCAGACTAGGAGGACAATTTTGCTGCTAATGCAGTAGATACGACCAAAACAGATCTGAGGAGTTTGACTTCACAACAGAAACTACATCCTTCACCATACTGTGATTTGGTTGACTCCTTCCAGCTATATATTTCTTAAAATATTGATGGCTGAGGTTGCCTTAGCAAGGCAGTGGAGTTTCAAAGACTTAGCAACCCGTTTGTGTTTGGGTTGAGAACTTTTCTGTGGAGCTGCTAGATGGAGGTCCCATCTCATCCACTGTAGCTAAAACTGAGGAGGAAAACTTAGTACAGGGGAAACAAAACAAAATGGGTATATAGGTGTTGACACAAGGGCTGGGAAGGGGCTGGGAATCGCAGGGATGGGGGGTTTAGTTCTGATAAGGGAAAGGGCCGTCCAGGAACCGTCCCCTTGGCACGGGTAAAGGGCCCGGGGACCTTTACAGTGCGATGCCAGCATGTGCCGGGCAGGGCAGCTCCAGCCTGTGTCTGCGTTGTGGTGTAGTTCGGGAAGTCTTCCTGGCGCCTGTCAGACGATCCTGGGGTCTCGTTGCGTTCGAGGGACACGAAAGGCGTCTCGGGTGCCGTCCTGGGGTCTGGAATGGCGGTGCCGACTGGCGTAGCGCCCGTCGGGCGCTGGTTTTCTGGTATCAGCAGCTGAAAGCGTGGAGGGTTCTTGTGTTTCGGACGTTTCCGTTCAGCAGTGTTTGCGGCGTTGTCCTGGGCTGTGTCGGCAGCTGTGCTCTCTACCCATCCAGTCTCAGGGACTGGAACTTCAAGATGCTGGGAAGAAGTTCTTAGGCGTTGCAGCAGCTTCTCGTTTGGTTGCGCCGTCTCTGCTCGGTTGTGGCTGTGCCGCCGTCTCGTCTGGAGCCGTGACTTTGGGCTCCTTTTTATTTGGGGTTGTAGGAGAGGCTCCTCTCCTCACCTCACTGCTGCCTCCCCGTAGATTAATTGGTTGGATGGCTGCCTGGTCTCGGAGTGTCATTTTCGTTGTGGAGCGTTTTTGGTGCCGTGGCCGTCGTGTGGTCTAAAACGTTGTGTGGAGCGTCTGTCTGCGCGGGTGCGCATTTGGCTGGGAGCTGCTCTGCCCGGACGCGTGGAGTCAGGGGTGGGTGGCCAGAGCTCTGGGAGTCCCCGGTTACTCTGCTGACACGTTAAATTGCGTAGGCAGAGGTTGTGCGGTCATCTGGGATGGAGTAGCCGTGGGCAGGGGAGTGGAGGGTCCCTGCGCAGGCGTTTTAGAGGCTCCATGAGAGCTTGGCATGTTATTGCGCAATAGAAAGCAGACCTGTGGAATGGTCAAGCTGTTGATGAGCTGCTGGGTGACTTGCTGAATAACTCAATTTCAGGTGCAGAGGGACAACTTGGCACGGAAGAGCGACGGAGGAGGCGAGCTGTGTGCTCTAAGCAGGTGGGTCAGTGCGTGGCACCAGAGGGAAGCTGTGCCGTGTGGCTTTAGCTAAGCTTGGTCGTTTCTCTGGGAACTGAGCAGGAGGTGGGTGTTGTGGAAGGGGTTGGTGTTTACCCCATGACGCCGTGTGCCGGCACGGCTTAGAGAGCGTGCGTTTTCTCGTGTTCCTGTAGATGCTCAAGAGGAACCCGGCCATGCAGGAAGACGGCCGTTGGCGCACGTGGCGTTTTCCCCTGTTGAAGACGGGTTCGATCCTTTGGCCCTGTGAAAGCTAAGTGGAGGCACGAGGGCTGGGAAGGGGCTGGGAATCGCAGGGATGGGGGGTTTAGTTCTGATAAGGGAAAGGGCCGTCCAGGAACCGTCCCCTTGGCACGGGTAAAGGGCCCGGGGACCTTTACAGTGCGATGCCAGCATGTGCCGGGCAGGGCAGCTCCAGCCTGTGTCTGCGTTGTGGTGTAGTTCGGGAAGTCTTCCTGGCGCCTGTCAGACGATCCTGGGGTCTCGTTGCGTTCGAGGGACACGAAAGGCGTCTCGGGTGCCGTCCTGGGGTCTGGAATGGCGGTGCCGACTGGCGTAGCGCCCGTCGGGCGCTGGTTTTCTGGTATCAGCAGCTGAAAGCGTGGAGGGTTCTTGTGTTTCGGACGTTTCCGTTCAGCAGTGTTTGCGGCGTTGTCCTGGGCTGTGTCTGCAGCTGTGCTCTCTACCCATCCAGTCTCAGGGACTGGAACTTCAAGATGCTGGGAAGAAGTTCTTAGGCCTTGCAGCAGCTTCTCATTTGGTTGCGCCGTCTCTGCTCGCTTGTGGCTGTGCCGCCGTCTCGTCAGGAGCCGTGACTTTGGGCTCCTTTTTATTTGTGGTTGTAGGAGAGGCTCCTCTCCTCACCTCCCCGCTGCCTCCCCGTAGATTAATTGGTTGGATGGCTGCCTGGTCTCGGAGTGTCATTTTCGTTGTGGAGCGTTTTTGGTGCCGTGGCCGTCGTGTGGTCTATAACGTTGTGTGGAGCGTCTGTCTGCGCGGGTGCGCATTTGGCTGGGAGCTGCTCTGCCCGGACACGTGGAGTCAGGGGTGGGTGGCCGGAGCTCTGGGAGTCCCCGGTTACTCTGCTGACACGTTAA
This sequence comes from Nesoenas mayeri, assembly GCF_963082525.1. NCBI lineage: Eukaryota > Metazoa > Chordata > Aves > Columbiformes > Columbidae > Nesoenas > Nesoenas mayeri. The sequence continues at coordinate 63,506,768 of NC_137548.1, forward strand.
ATTGCGTAGGCAGAGGTTGTGCGGTCATCTGGGATGGAGTAGCCGTGGGCAGGGGAGTGGAGGGTCCCTGCGCAGGCGTTTTAGAGACTCCATGAGAGCTTGGCATGTTATTGCGCAATAGAAAGCAGACCTGTGGAATGGTCAAGCTGTTGATGAGCTGCTGGGTGACTTGCTGATTAACTCAATTTCAGGTGCAGAGGGACAACTTGGCACGGAAGAGTGACGGAGGAGGCGAGCTGAATACCCTAAGCAGGTGGGTCGGTGGTGGTACCAGAGTGAAGCTGTGCCGTGAGGGTCTTTTGACCTCGAGTGACCTTTTGACTTATAGTAACCTTTTGACCTCGAGTGACCTTTTGACCTATAGTAACCTTTTGACCTCGAGTGACCTTTTGACCTATAGTAACCTTTTGACCTCGAGTGACCTTTTGATCTCAGGTAACCTTTTGACCTATACTAACCTTTTGACCTCGAGTGACCTTTTGTCCTATAGTAACCTTTTGACCTCAGGTAACCTTTTGACCGCAAGTGACCTTTTGACCTCGAGTGACCTTTTGACCTAGAGTGACTTTTTGATCACACGTGACTTTTTAAGCTCTGGTGATGTTTGTGTCCTTTGATCCCGTCACCTTCCACCTTAGACCTTGGACCTCTGACACTAGACCTTTGACCACTGCATTTTGAGTCTGACGCCCAGACCGTCTACATGTGACCTTTGAGGTATGACCCTTGTCTTTTGACCCTTGACATATGACTCTTGATTTCAGACCCTTCAGTGCTGACCTCTGACATTTGACACTGAGCTCTGACCCCTTTTATAGGAAATTTCAATGCACAATTTTATTAGTAATGTAGTTATTGTATCTGATTTTCTGTCTACTCCCTAGAAAATCTAAGTTGACATCCATACTGAGTCTCATTTGAGATGCAATCGCAGTAATAAAGTGCAGGTGCTGTCACTTCAAGTGAGATTCCAGGTAATTTGATAAGGCTGGTGGGCGATTGGGGTGATTGATCCCTGGCCTTTCCAGGGGATTGTGGGAAGGGGTGGGCGGGGCTCAGGGTATTTGAGCCCCAGTCCCCAGGTAGGGAGCTCATTCTGCTCCGGGACTGCTTCGGTGCCGGTTCTCTGTCGTTCCTTCGGCAGTCGGCAGCTTTTGGGCTGTTTAAGCTACGTGGGCAGACGTTTTAGGAGAAGCGGAGCTGTCCGTTTCAGGTAAGAGCTTCAGGCACAGCAAAGGTTCAGTAGCAGCTGTAGTAGAAAGGTTGTTTGTCATTATATTTCATTTGTTGATTCAGTTGCAGGTGCTTCCTGACCACGATGAAGATGGAGTGTTGTTTTTTGGTTTGTATTTCTGTATTACTAGTTGTTAAAATAATCTCTTCTCCTAGAAGAGTGTCTTGTCTCCAGGAACTTTGCCGCGCGCAGTGGCCCCCGGTAGATCATTCAAATGTACCTCCCGGAGCTCAGCCAAGGTGAGCAATGACTCGTAGGCTACTATGGATAACTATTATTTGGGTGCTTCATTGTACACACGTCCTTGCTTTCCTTTTTGTAGGTGACGATGGAGAAAGTGACAAGTGCAGGAAGATCCCCGTTAGCCCACGTCTTGTTTTCCTCTGTTGAAGATGGATTCGGTCCCTCGGCCCTCTAAAAGTTAAGTGGAGGCACGAGGGTTGGGAAGGGGCTGGGAACTGCAGGGACAGACAGAAGAGGGCAGTCCAGGAGCAGTCCTCTTCGGGCAGGTAAATGGGGTCAGGGAACTTTACGGCGCCATGCCAGCGTGTGCCGAACAGGGCAGCTCCAGCCCGCGTTTGTTGTCGTGTAGTTCGGGAAGCTCGCCTCGTGCCTGTCAGACAATTCTGGGGTATCATTGTGCTCCAGGGTCACGAAAGTAATTTCAAGCATCATCCTAGGGTCTGGAACGCCGGAGCCGATCGGCGTAGCGCCAATCGGGTGCCGGCTTTCTCGTAAGGGCAGCCGAAAGGGTGCACGGTTCTTGCATCTTGAACGTTTCCGGTCAGTTGTGTTTTATGGTGTAGTTCTGGGCTGCAACAGCAGCTCTGCTCTCTACCCATCCAGTCTAAGGGACTGGCACTTCTTCCCAGCATCTTGAAGGTTTTAAGTCTTGCAGCAGCTTCTCGTATTGGCGTCGTCTCTGCGTTTGCGCCAGAGCTGCCGTGTCATAAGAGGCCGTGACGTTAGGCTCCTTTTTTTTCCCTGGGGTTGCAGCAGAGGCTCCTCGCCTCACCACTGCCTCCCCGCAGGTTATTTTGATCGTTGCCATCTCTGGTTTGGAGCTGTTTTTGTTGTGGAGCACTTTTGGTGCTGTTGCCGTCATGTCATCTATAACGTTGTGTGGAGCGTCTGTCTAAGCATGTGCACATTTGGCTTGGAGCTGCTCTGCCCGGAGGTGTAGAGTCAGGAGGGGTGGACTGAGTTCTAAGAGTCCACGATTAATCTGTGGACATGTTATACTGCGTTGGGAAATGTTGTGCGGTTCTCTGGGATGGAGTAGCCGTGGGCAGGGGAGCGGACAATCCCTTCCCCAGTGTTTTCGGGACTCAATTAGACCTTCTGGTGGGATTCCTGAATAGTAAGCAGACCTGTGGAATGGTCAAGCTGGGTGACTTGTTCAATACCTTGATTTCAGATGCAGAGGGACAACTTGGCACGAAAGAGGGACGGAAGAGGCGAGCTGAGCGCCGTAAGCAGGTGCGTCGGTGCGTGGCACCAGAGGGCAGCTGTGCCGTGTGGGTCTAGCTAAGCTTGGTCGTTTCTCTGTTTCATAGGTGTGAAGCCAAGAGGAAAGCTGGGTATCGGCAGCGCAGCTCCTCGGGCAAGGTGAGCACGGAGTGCTGGGCCGAAGCGGCAGCTCGTTTCAGGTCCGTGTTGCTGGTGCAGTTGTGAGCGTCCTTTGCTTGTGTTTTACAGGCGGTAGCTGAACGTCTTTGTGCTCAACAGCGCGGCAGCCAAAAGTAAGGGTGGTCGGGTGGGCGAGAGCGGCCCAGGTAAGGGAGGGCGAGATGGGACGGTCTGCGGGCAGGCTGTATTTTCGGGCGGCATCCGAGCGCGTGCCTCTGGTTTCGCAGGTGCCGCAGACGAGCTGGGAGGGGCGAATCCGCACGCCGGCCGGCAGCCGAGAAGGTGAGGTGGCGGTGGGCGTTGAGGAGCCCGGTATTGCCCGGTTACTCGGTTCAGCGTTTCCTTATCGCTTCGAAGGCGCTCTGTGGGCCCTTTGGACTGGGAAGAGCATTTGCGGTGAGCCGGGCTAGGGGCGAGGAGGAGCGTGGGGCCAGGGACTCGTTCCAGGCGCTACAGTTGTTTTGCTTCTCGCCGTCTTAGGCGTCACGAGCGATGAGGGTTTGTGACTGCGCCCGCGGCACGAGGCGCCGAACGGAACGCCGTGGAACTTAGCAGGAGGTGGGTGTTGCGGAAGGGGTCGGTGTTCAGCCACGACGCCGTGTGCCGGCACGGCTTAGCGAGCGTGTGTTTTCTCGTGTTCCCGTAGACACTGAAGAGGAACGCGGCCATGCAGGAAGACGGCCGTTGGCGCACGTGGCGTCTTCCCCTGTTGAAGACGGGTTCGGTCCCTTGGCCCTCTGAAAGCTAAGTGGAGGCACGAGGGCTGGGAAGGGGCTGGGAATCGCAGGGACGGGGCGTTTAGTTCTGATAAGGGAAAGGGCCGTCCAGGAACCGTCCCCTTGACGCGGGTAAAGGGCCCGGGGACCTTTACAGTGCGATGCCAGCATGTGCCGGGCAGGGCAGCTCCAGCCTGTGTCTGCGTTGTGATGTAGTTCGGGAAGTCTTCCTGGCGCCTGTCAGACGATCCTGGGGTCTCGTTGCGTTCGAGGGACACGAAAGGCGTCTCGGGTGCCGTCCTGGGGTCTGGAATGGCGGTGCCGTCTAGCGTAGCGCCCATCGGGCACTGGTTTTCTGGTATCAGCAGCTGAAAGCGTGGAGGGTTCTTGTGTTTCGGACGTTTCCGTTCAGCGGTGTTTGCGGCGTTGTCCTGGGCTGTGCCGGCAGCTGTGCTCTCTACCCATCCAGTCTCAGGGACTGGAACTTCAAGATGCTGGGAAGAAGTTCTTAGGCGTTGCAGCAGCTTCTCGTTTGGTTGCGCCGTCTCTGCTCGGTTGTGACGGTGCCGCCGTCTCGTCTGGAGCCGTGACTTTGGGCTCCTTTTTATTTGTGGTTGTAGGAGAGGCTCCTCTCTTCACCTCACTGCTGCCTCCCCGTAGATTATTTGGATGGATGGCTGCCTGGTCTCAGAGTGTCGTTTTCGTTGTGGAGCGTTTTTGGTGCCGTGGCCGTCGTGTGGTCTAAAACGTTGTGTGGAGCGTCTGTCTGCGCGGGTGCGCATTTGGCTGGGAGCTGCTCTGCCCGGACGCGTGGAGTCAGGGGTGGGTGGCCAGAGCTCTGGGAGTCCCCGGTTACTCTGCTGACACGTTAAATTGTGTAGGCAGAGGTTGTGCGGTCATCTGGGATGGAGTAGCCGTGGGCAGGGGAGTGGAGGGTCCCTGCGCAGACGTTTTAGAGACTCCATGAGAGCTTGGCATGTTATTGCGCAATAGAAAGCAGACCTGTGGAATGGTCAAGCTGTTGATGAGCTGCTGGGTGACTTACTGAATAACTCAATTTCAGGTGCAGAGGGACAACTTGGCACGGAAGAGCGACGGAGGAGGCGAGCTGTGTGCTCTAAGCAGGTGGGTCAGTGCGTGGCACCAGAGGGAAGCTGTGCCGTGTGGCTCTAGCTAAGCTTGGTCGTTTCTCTGGGAACTGAGCAGGAGGTGGGTGTTGCGGAAGGGGTTGGTGTTTACCCCACGACGCCGTGTGCCGGCACGGCTTAGAGAGCGTGCGTTTTCTCGTGTTCCTGTAGATGCTCAAGAGGAACCCGGCCATGCAGGAAGACGGCCGTTGGCGCACGTGGCGTTTTCCCCTGTTGAAGACAGGTTCAGTCCCTTGTCCCTCTGAAAGCTAAGTGGAGGCACGAGGGCTGGGAATCGCAGGGATGGGGGGTTTAGTTCTGATAAGGGAAAGGGCCGTCCAGGAACCGTCCCCTTGGCACGGGTAAAGGGCCCGGGGACCTTTACAGTGCGATGCCAGCATGTGCCGGGCAGGGCAGCTCCAGCCTGTGTCTGCGTTGTGGTGTAGTTCGGGAAGTCTTCCTGGCGCCTGTCAGACGATCCTGGGGTCTCGTTGCGTTCGAGGGACACGAAAGGCGTCTCGGGTGCCGTCCTGGGGTCTGGAACTGGCGTAGCGCCCATTGGGCGCTGGTTTTCTGGTATCAGCAGCTGAAAGCGTGGAGGGTTCTTGTGTTTCGGACGTTTCCGTTCAGCGGTGTTTGCAGCGTTGTCCTGGGCTGTGTCTGCAGCTGTGCTCTCTACCCATCCAGTCTCAGGGACTGGAACTTCAAGATGCTGGGAAGAAGTTCTTAGGCGTTGCAGCAGCTTCTCGTTTGGTTGCGCCGTCTCTGCTCGCTTGTGGCTGTGCCGCCGTCTCGTCAGGAGCCATGTGCGGTGCATCTGACAGGAAACATCTGTCTGGGTTGCAGCAACATGGGGTCTGTTTCTCCTATCAGATTGGTTTGCCGTACTCTTCTGATGGAAGTGAAATTCCCCTGAACCTTTGGCTGCTCTGCTTCCCAGCTGAGTGCCCTCCACACCGCAACAGGGATGCTGAGCAGAGTGAGGGATGCTGTGGCCAACGGCTGGAAGGACACAGGGGTGGCGCATGACTTCCAGCCTCAGGGCCATTTGAAGATTAAACTTCAGTTATGAGAATTTAACTTGGCTTGGCTTGAACAGGGTTGCAGGTTGCATCCAAAAAAAGGAACAGGACTCAGTGTCTTTCTGCAGCCAGGGTAAGGCTGTAAATATCACCAGCCACACTTATTCTCACTGGACCTTTGTGGACTTCTCGCAAGATGTTGATGTCATTGCATTTCCACAAATTTCATGTGAATTCCCACAAAAGTGACTGAACACCTGACACCCAAGTCCCCAGTTTAACCACAGGCATAGTCTGGCATGTTAGCGTTTGGCCTTCACTTGGTTCCTGTACAAAGATGGCTTTGTGCTTCAGCTTACGTTTGTATCACTGCTCTTATGAGGTTGTAAATGCTGAGTCCAGGGAAAGAAATTCAAACAATCAAGTGATTGTAACCAGCTAGGCTGGTTAAATCCTATAGAGTGGGAAAGGAGCTCTTCGTGCAGCAGGCGGACTGTGAAATATGTGGGGTTACCCCTCTGCTGTATCTTCTTTCTCAAAAAGAATTAATCTGCTTGAAAAATAAAAGGTAAATGAGAAGTAAATGCTTAGCTCTGGAGATCAGCCAAGTGCACTGGAGGAGACAATGTCTTGCCCTCTGACAGCAATGCTTCTTTTAGCTTTGATAGCTACTCACTATTTTTAAACAACGATGGAAATCAGGGCAATGGATAAAAGTAAATGGTACATAAAGCAAACTGCTTCTCGATAACAATATCCAGAGTTAAAGAATCTAGTGGATTACACACCTCTGGGCAAAGGGAGTGTGTTGTAAGGGCAGGGGGGTGATGAAGTCAAGGAGAAGATGCAAATACAAGGCACAAAACTGGCTCCATTTACTTGCAGGGCATGCCGGTGGGAGAACTGCTGCCACGTGGCATTGGGGAAATGCAAGAGGATGAGGAAAAGCTCTTTCTAAATCTTTGCCAAAAACTCACATGATCTGTCTGTGTAGCGTGTGTTTTTCTCGGCAATCTTGTAGAGGAGCCAAAAAAAAACGGGTAGGGTTTTCCTCCTACCCAGCCTGGTCTGCTGTCTTTACTTGTCAGAGTCAGAACAAGGTTGCGAGGGAGCAATGTGGGAAAACTTCATCATGAGCGCGTTTCTGAAGACAGCGAAGGAGCGGAGGCAGCTATGGACCTGGGCAATTAGAAGTGAGAGTTGTGTCCTACTGATTTCCAGACCTGCCATGGCCCCTAGAGTATTTTTACAACAACATTCCTGTTGGGCTAAAGAAAAAAAGCAGGCCAAGATTTCAGAAATCGAGTATGACAAACTCTGACAATTGCTGTATCTTCTCCATGTCCATTGCTCTCTGATCTTTGCTGCTTTGAATGCTTCCAAAAATAACTTGAAAGGAACGTGTGGCTTGATTATTGCCAACGGGAGTAGTTATAGATCTACATGTCTGCTTGGAAAGAGAGGACAGTTGAGAAACCATGCTCTGCTATCCACATGTTTAGGCCTTCTGCCTCATTTTGCTTGAGCTAATGGGGAAAGACACATATTGTGGTGTGGCAACAAAGGAAATCCTCTGCCTGCTTTAAAGTTATCGGGTACTTTTTTATGTACTTTAATGACTATTTTTTTTAATATGTAACATTTGACTTTAAATATATTTTGCTAACTAAACCACCTCATATCCTACAAAGCCCCCAAAAGCAGGTCCTAATTATTTGGTTGACCAGATGCCCTTGATGCAACATGGAGCAGCCCTGGGGACACTCTGAACTGCTGTGGTTCTGCTGAAATCTCTTTGAAGCAGCTGGGCAAAACAGCAGCTTGTTGGTTGTTCCAGCTGCTTTTCTTGTTCCCCAGCACTGTCCTGCAGGAGGTGCTGAGATCCCAACCGCAGTGCTGTGTCCAGCTCCCAACGTAAGAACACTGAGCTGTTGGAGTGAGTCCAGAGGAAGCCACCAAGATGATCAGAGGGCTGGAGCATCTCTCCTGTGAGGACAAGCTGGTGGAGTTGTGGTCGTTCAGCCTGGAGAAGGCTCCAGGGAGACTTTATAGCAGCCTTCCAGTACCTAAAGGGGACCTATCATAAAGCTGGAGAGGGACTTTTTACAAGGATATGTAGTGATAGGAGAAGGGATGATGGCTTTAAACTGAAAGAAGTTAGATTTAGATTAGATATAAGGAAGAAACTGTTCACCATAAGGGTGGTGAGGCACTGGAACGGGCTACTCAGGGAAGCTGTGGATGTCCAATCCCTGGCAGTGTTCTAGACCAGGTTGGATGGGGCTTTGAGCAGCCTGGTCTAGTGGAAGGTGTCCCTGCCCATGGCAGAGGGTCTGGAACGAGGTGATCTTTAAGGTCCCTTCCAACCCAAACCATTCTATGATTCTTTGTTACAGGAGACGGGGAAACATTCTGTCCTCTCTTGTGTCCCCAGGAGGAGCAGTTCCACCCTCCTGCCCACATCTTGGTCCCCACAGCACCAGCACCAGGACAGAAGGGGTGGCTGCAAAATGCTCTCACTCCCTTCTATGAGATTTCAGCCCATATGCAATATTGAGATTGATTTCAGCCAGAAACATCCCATTTTTTGCCACATCTATGCTTTAGTTGAAGTTTGATACCATGGCTATTTTCTAGAGGTGTTTTATTAATAGCTAGTTCCCTGACCTCTACAATTTCCTTTTCTAGACTTTAATCAGTTGTACTGTAGACAAATAGGTTTTGTACGAGCAGTTGCAATTTACTTTCCTTTCATGCTTTGATGTGGGGTGGATTTTATATTTGGTTGGTTTTTTTTTTAAGTGGATTTTTGTGTTTTCTGCATCTTGGTGTTTACCATCTTTTTTGTGCTACTGGACAGGTGTAATGGGGTGGGGGAATCTTCTGCTGTAAGTTTAAAGTGTGTACATAAAATATATTTGTCATGTTAGCTTTTACCAAAAGTGATTTCAAATTTCCAGCACGAAATTTCAAACGTGGGCTTGCCCTAAACTGACAGCGTTATGCATGTGCAGAGCAGAATAAAAACTCATTCACCTTAGGGAGAATTTGAGACAAGATTGCTCACTACTTTCTGTGATTTGTGTCAGAAAAACATACAGTATAGAAGAAAGTATATATTTTTTTTCAGGAGTAATATATTGCACAAGTGATGAAAAGCTGCATTTAATTTGATAGATGTGTATAAAGGAATACATTTGAACCTGCAAAAATGGGCAGCTAATCCAGCTTTCTTCCCACAAGAAATCTCTCTGGACTGGGATTTACTGTCCACCCAGCCAAAAGAAGTTGGCACACGCTGCAGGTAGCACAGCAGTGGCTAAAATGGAGCCGTGCTGAAGTGTTCCACAGATATCTGGATGTACTGAAATGCCCAAGATACTGCTTGCTTTCAGCAGGCTTTGAAAACTAGCTGGAAATCTCAGAGATTTAAAAAATATTTTAAAAACTGTACATGGAAACAATTCAGTGGAGGCGGATCCAACATCCATTGCCACAAAATGCAATGGAAGGAGAAAAAAGCTAGCAAAAGGCATTGGCAAATAATAAAATAGATATGTTGTTTTTCCTGTTTCCTGTGCTGTGAGCCCACTTGGTGCAGCCAGTTGCTACCACGGGCTGGGTGGTTGATGCATCATGGCCAGCACAGATGTAGCATGGTGTTATAGCTTCTGGACTGCAACCAGCTGAGTGGAACCATGTCCATCAGCACCCTCTGGATACAGCCCAACGCTGCTCAGAGTTGTCTTGCAAACACATATCACCAGCTAATTTTTCTTGCTGCTCCATTATTTAGCCCGAGCAGGGACCGATCCAGTCATCTACTTTGCAGATAGAGAAATCTTGTCTTTTCCCAGTATGACTATAGTAGGATGCAAATGTGTTTAGCATTTAAATTTGTGATATAGATAGTAGCTGGATCCTAGAAGTTGAGCAGAGGTTTTGTAGCCAGAAGTGTTAATTGTTGATTGTGCATCAGGTTTGGGCAGTTTGACCCTTTCCCAGTTAAACTGGATATTGTGCCATAGCTCATGGAGGTGTTGCAGGGATTAGTATATTTGTATGTTTTTTCTCATTATTTGTATTCTACTCTACATGAAATACTTCATTGAATAACTAGTAGGTTGAATTATGTTTATATATTACACTAAAGGATTTATATGCTGCAAACTGGATGTCAAGAGGTTGTTTATCCTGTTGGGAACCTGGAACCCCAGCACTCCTACACCCACCCATCTTGTGTGTGTATGTGGCATATACCTGTGATCTGCAAAGATGGCTTTTCATAAAAATTATTATTGTTATTTATTTAACACTGATAATACATTATTTTGGGGAAATGTGGACAGTTCAAGGAGGTGTGGGTATATAAAGTACAATGTATCTCAGGCATAAAGTGTGAACTTTGGGGATTTTTTTAGTGTGAGTTTTAAATAGGGCACATTTCACTGAGGAAAATGAAATCTGAGCAGTGCAAAATGAGGTCAGTTGAGAACCTGGATTAATTTTGGTGTTGTTTTTGTTTGTTTGTTTTCCTTCGGGTGTTCAAAGCTATGGCTTTAGTTCTATTTTGACTATCAAGTATACGGGACAAACCTGAGTGGATCCAGGTCTCATCATATTGATGAACATTTGATAATAATAATAATAACTTCATATCTGTGTGGAAGATGTTATGTGGTTAGATGTGAGCCCAAACCAGTAATCAGTTCCACAGTAGCTTTTAATAAACAGAAATTTGAATAAAACAGTTTGCAGAAAAGTACAGAATAAAAGCAGAAAATAACTCTTTTCTATTAATCATTGGTATAAATCCCAAGATGTCTTGTTTTAAAGGTATAAATGGCAATCTTCATTAAATTGGTATATTAGGAATATCACAGTTAAAGCACAGTACTGCTGGTGTCCTACAGAATTTAGGTATTAACCTTTCGTCATATTTTCTCCCTTTTATAGAAAAGGCAAAAAAATTAATTGTTAAAGGAGGCACTGAGAAATCAGATTAAGACATAGCATAACAAAACCGGATTTTAGTAGTAATGTTAAAACTGTGATTAAGAACATTTCACTACTTAGTAAAGAGGAATGGATTTGAACTGCACCATGCTGAGTCATGACTAAATCCTAATGGAGTTTTATTTTTCAGCTGAGATATCTGTTGACTGTAAATGATAAGTAGAAGCTATGGAAGTGTTGACAAGCTGATGTTAGTGTCTCTCTTATGTTGGGGCTTTTTTGTGTCAGCAAATTGAATTCTACAGTTATTTAATCCTGTGGTTGCAGTTCTACTGTTTTAGCCCACTAGGAAGAGACTACAATTTATTTGACTTTCAAGCAATATTTTGAAGATAAACAGTGGAACAGAGCAGATCTGAGGGTGGAGGTGTGGTGGTTTTGTCAGGCGCTCAGCGTGAGTGAAAGGGCGTCCTGTTAACTCTGCAGCTGTAAGGACGGTAAAGAATAAACTCAGTGGACAGATTGTTGGGTATAAAAACTTCCTTTCTGAGTTTGGCATCTGAACATAGGGGGAAAAAACCACTACTTTGGCTGCAGAAGTTTTTACATAACATCACCTCTATTCAAAATGCAACCTAAAGGAAAACATCCTGCAGACCAAGACTATCAGAGACATACTCTTTGGTGTAATAAAAATGCATCTGAATCTCTTCTCTATCAGGTGCGGAGTCCATAATCATGTCTTGTGCTTTGTAGTTTCCAGCTGCCAAGCAGCATTGACGTTCCTCTTCCTGACTTTGCTCAAAAGTCTTTCTGCCCTGCAGATCTTACACCTGCGCAGAGCATCCGATGGGCTTTCTGACCCTATCTGCCGCCTCTACACTGAGATGTATTTCTAGTCCTAATGCAGAGGAAAATTGATAAGACACATTCTCCGGTAGCTCTATTGTTTCTGAGCTTATGGACTTAAAAATGTAGGAATAATTATTTGCGGCTGTGATAGTCATCACATGTACAGTGGGATATACAAAATAGAGCATCTGTTGAATGAGATCTTGTGTTAAGGCAGAGTCCTACCTAGAAGGGTGTGTATATAAAAATAACTCCACGGCAGCGGTTGTTTATTTTTACAATGAATTTTAGTTATGACTTATACAATAAAGAATGGCTCTCTGAAAATGGAGGAAGGTGATGTTCATAACAAACCTTTAGTAAGTAACACTTATAAGCTCTTTTCTGCTGCTCCCTTTTAAGCTTTCTGGGGAGGGCCAGTAGATTTGTGGGGACAAAGGAAGGCTTTGCAAAACCCCGTCAGTCCAGTTAAACGATAACCTTTCAAGCCACTTTGTTAAAAGGCAAATGAACTGACAGAGGTAGCAATGCATTTTATAGATTCAAAGACCAGGGCAAGGGTAAATCTTAAATTGTAATGAACAACAGGTTCCTTAGCTTATGGAACTCAAAAATAAATTAATTATGTTAGTTTCTGAAAAGAAAACTTGGTTGCTTGGTTGGTTGTTGTTTTGTTTGTTTTTGAGGTTAGACAATCTAGGTTTTGCTCATTCTGGTTAGAAGAAAGTTCAGTCCCTATTCAGGACGTTCTTCCTGAGGAGCCGGAGCCTGGACATGACCACGTCCCAGTCCGCGTAGGCACCTTCCAGGTGACGAGTCACTTCCGATCCCGACTGGTAGCTTTGGCGACCGTGAAGCACACGCCAGTTATCAAATGTCACTATGTCTCCTAGAAAGAGGTTGCACCAAAAGAATCATTAGATGATGACACGTGGTCTTAGAAATATAGTTTTCCCATTCATCTTGTTGATCATACAGAATTCTGTCTCTGTGTTGGTGTACCAAGAATCTTGAATTAAATTGCCTTTAGGTAATTGATTTATGGCAGCTTTGCATAGAGATGTAGGTGTCATTTATGCTTTTATGTTCTGGAAAATTAATATTCCTCATCTTAATGCCAAGAGTGTAGCATGATTACTCTTAAGCAACTACTAATATAAATTCCCTTGCATTGCCATTGCAGAAAATGATGTTAATCATGTACTTTTTCTCTTTGATGTGGTAGTCCTGAGAGTGTGCTAGGCTAAGAACTATCATGTTTTGGATGTGCATTGGTGATCTACGTTATGTTTTCTTATTTCAGTCTGTAGCAGAGGGTATCAATAATGATAGAGCAGATGCTGGTCTGTGATTGTCATATCTACAAGTCACTTGTCTACAAATGTCAACAGCCGACCAACTCTGAGAACATCTTTGCAAGAGCAAACACAAGTGCACTGAACATCTTTCAAATGGGAACTCTTTTTGGTCAATCATTTCTACCCAAAACAGGATTTGAAAGGCTCGGTTTATCTTTATTGTTCATCTAAACCATCCATTCCTCAAATGTTTATACCTTCCTATTAAAAAACTGATACATCATTTCTTACATAAAATTTCTCTGTGAGCAATAGTCAGGGAGCAATAGTTTCAAGTAGCTCAGCTGGAGATACACAGCGATGACATGGTAAGTTTAATTTAGTTGGTCATCCTCAACCAGAGAGGGCAGGTCCCTTTCTGCCTCTGCTTCTTGTATAACCAGGAGTTAAAAAGCAGAGCAGTAAGGAAGTCCATGCTGAGAAAAGCAGGACTTAAGGGGAAATGTGACCACAGCAAACCCATAGGGAGGATAAAAAGGGTAAAAGCCACTAAGATGATTTTAATTTGATCAGTCTGGTACTATTTTTGCTAAAGACATCCTGCATTATTCTCTCTGTTAACAGAATTTTACGAGAACAAAGTCAAGCCATTGAAAGTTAGGAAATCGTGTAATTAAGGCTAGCACGCCATTTACATTTTTTTTCCCTTGTGTAGCACCTCTGTGATAAATCTCTAATCAGATCACCTTATATTCCTTCTTTCCTTCTCCCCCTCCCCTGTACCACCATTTTGATGCCTTAATTGATGTGTTGGAGGGCACTAATGTAGTGTGAGGTACTTTGCTTTACCATTTATTATGTGCTCTTACAAATTATTTCATTGCATGTTCCCAATAGAGAGAGATTAATTTCCTCATAGACATTTTAAAGACACTAGCATCACAGTACACGAGGCAGTCAGATACACTAATGAATTTACTTTTGCGACATCTCTTGAGAGATGAGAGGCTATTCGTATCTTTATTTTCTATATTAGGAAATGAAAGAACAGATATTAAGGCCAAAGTAGTTAAATATACGCACAGACTGACTTTTAAAGAGTGGAGGGCATTTTTGCAGCGTGTTTTATGTTGAAAACACAGCTCTGTACAGCATGAACTGAGGTTTAGAGCCCTTTGCGCTTCTGCAAATCTGCCTCCAGCTGTCTTGCATAAGTCAACCAGATAAAGCAGCCCAGCAGCAGCGCCCTTCACAATTTCCTACGTGGGATGGGGTTTTGGTGTAATACAAAGATACACTGGACTTATCAATAGGTGAACTCTATTTCCCCCGTTTTTGTTTTAATAGTGTAACAATGGCAAAATAAATCTACGAGATTAATGTAAGGATGCAGCACAAATAAGTGATAGAAGGACTGAAATTTCCACTCAGTGCTTAACAATGCTCAAGTGTTTTGACTGTTAGGAAAAACATGTGAAAAATGATTGTGAGGAGAAGCAACTTACTGACCTGGTTTCAGCTTGAAAGTAAACTTATGCTCTGCACTGTTTAATAAATCATTAAATTCCTTTAGGGCGGCATAAAAAGGCCTCACTTTTTCAGCTGGTATGTCAAACACTGTGTCTCTTGTTGCATTATTATAATTGATGCGAACTGCTTCTCCTCTGGAATCCACACTGTGAAACAGAAGGAAAAGGAATGTATTATGTTGTTACTGAAACATTTTAACATGGTTAAACAACTGAACTCTCCTGCTGAAATTTCAGTACATTTCTATAAATGAAATTCAAACTGTTATTGAGTTGGATTTTGATAATTAAGCCTGACTAGGAAAAGAGATAATCGGGAGAAAGTGTGGACGCTTAATTTGCTTAAAAATATTTCTTCCTTGCTCTTTATTTGTAGAATCATAAACTTTAAATTCAGAAGAGATTATGGACATTGGCATTTGATATATTTGTAGTGTATAGTTTGTAATATAAATGCTTCAAATGATGACCTCTCTTTGGCACGGTACAGCTGTACATTGGCTGGAATTTAGTGACAGACAGAGCTGCTGTTAACCTGTGTTTGTACCCGGGAGTTGCTCTAATTATCCCACTTCTAAATGGTGTGTGGGAAGACCAAACAGGGAAAACTATGCTGTGGTGGTACAAAGTACACAACGAGTCATCCACTGGACAAACAAAACAAAGCCAAACACAATAACAAAAACAGAGACAAAAACTACCACCACAACCACCCCTGCCAAAATACAAAAATAATTAAAAAAAAAACCCCAAAATAACTATAGACCACGTTAAATCAGTGCTTCTCCACAAGGTGGCAGGAGCAGACCTTCTCCTACCAACACATAACCCAGTGTACAACAGGGATTTTATATTTCCATGTTGTTGAAACTACTCACTCTATAATCCTTTGTTTACATTGCACAGCAAAATCACAGTAGTCGACTCCAACATCTGTATAGTCTACAGCAGTAGAGGACAGGATCTGATACGCCTGAGGATTTTGTTTCTTCAGCTTGTTGGCTACGTGAAATCCATCTACAACTTCACTTTCACCCCCTGCAGCTGTTTGCTTTATACAGTGGAGAAACTGAACCTGTAATGAATTAACATCTCATTATGAGAAGAATTAGCTTGAGTATTTAACAGGTCATTAGTATCAGCTCCCTCATATCTTTTTGCTGGTTGGTTTGTGGGTTTTTGTGTGTGTGTTGTTGTGGTGTTTGTTGTTTTGGTTTTCAGTGAAAGACTGAGTTCCTATTAGTGCAGCTTCACAGTGCTGTCACACAGGCAGAAAATTAAAGTAGCATGTTCATAAATCCATCCCATTTTTGGGATACCTTTTAACGGCTGCAACCTGTGATTCAACTGCAAAGCTCTGGTCTTGTGTCTTTCAGTCCCTCTTTGCAGCAGTCCTATAATTTTAAATGCATTGCGGTCTTATCTCAACAAGGAGGATTAGTTTTCTCTTGCAGAAACAAAACCTGCTGTGAACTATCTGCTCGCAGAGGGATAAGGTGGCTCTTGTGGAAGGCAACCAGCCCAGTGTCTCTATCATAAAGTAGGATTAAGAGAGTTTCATTTAACTTCACAGTGAAATTGCCAAGGTGTAAGATGGAGCGGAAAGTCTAAACTGGGCTCTTGGTTGCACCAGTGTAAATCTGGGCAGTAAAACTCCCCATGGCAGCAGAGAGCCCAGCATCACACAGAGTGTAACTTCATCTCAGCCCAATGGCACAAATACACCCATTGTAACAGTGTTTGCCTTCCCCTTTTGTGGTGTCGAACACTGAGACTAAACATTCAGGATAATGTTATAAAATAATCCAATGTGCTTTAATACTTTCATTTCTTACAAGGACATTTGAATGAAAAAGGTTATGCTCTTTTTCTAATATTCCGTAGCAAAGTGTGCACTTTGGCATAGACAAGACAGTGAATTAATTCACATCTGCTCTCTATTAATGAAGCCCTGTTCCATTCTTGCTCCACATTAGTGAACAGCATCTAAATGATTTTAATTGGTGATGCTAGTGTGAAATCTTTGGCACTTACTTGTGAATAAATCACGTTGCCTTTTTATTTAATTATAGAAACAACTGATACAAAGTACTGCAGAATATTAGAAGGGGATGTTTTAGGTATGAAGCTTACAAACTTTTCCAGGTTGATCTATCTTCATTTTTACGTGTTTCTACTAGTTTCCAGTTCTCTGGTGAATTATGTGAATTAGGCTTTGATATGCCAGGGACTAGATGAAAACATATTCACTATGGTTGTTGTCCAGCTTTGCAGAATGCCCCTTTTTTGTCTACTGTGGAGGGATGAAAAGTATCTAACTTAAATCTATTCAGAGAAATCGACATCTTAATAATATTTCTTCTATTACATGTTCTCCTCCTGAGGTGAATAAATGTGTCCTAAAATGTCACAGCTTGACTACAGCAGGTAGACATCCAACTTCTTCAATATAATGAAGACAGTATCAAAAGTACATACAGAACCTTAATGCTTTCTCATATGGTAAAATTCTCAATACTTTCCATATAAAAATTATGGCATATAGTGCACTTCTTACGCAGAAGTTACATCATTTTATATATATATATATATATATATATTGCATAGCCATGTGTATATAGATTACTATATGCAGATTAATTGATTGTTATTTTTTTATATGTCTCTTTTAAGACAAAATTCCGATTTGCTGAACACTAACCATATTTTGTGTGATGACAGGAACATTTCCCTTTCCCATTTTGTGCTGTGAGAAAGCAGGTTGACCTTACCCCAGGTGGATGCTGCAGAACAGGGTAATCAGTGTGAAAACATAGTTTCCCGGTTGTATAAGCCACGTTGTTAGCATCTGCTTTGTCTTGCACTTGCCAGGTTGGTCTTTATAATGAAAGGGAAAAGAGAAACACGTGTTAAAACAGCCAGTCAGTGCACACTGAAACTGTGAAAACACAGAAGAGTCATTCCATCTTTGAACACCCCAGTATTACAAAATTATAAGGAAACAATGATTTAGCGGTGTCCCCTCACCCCAGCAAAGGGGCTTATTTCAGCAGTCTTTAGATTCAAGACACTAATTAACCAAGAGGTATTTGCTGGGATAAATCATCATCTTAATTCTGAGGCATCAGAAATAAGAGAGTGGAAGTTGTCCCATTTATTTTTCTCAACTTTCCATTTTTCCCTGCCAGGTAGAGCACATTGTCAGTGAAGTATGAAATTGTTAAAGGCAGTGTAATTTTTTCCCATTATTTTTAAAGCTTTATGATCTTGGAAAATACAGAGTCTCCTTTGCAGGGGGAATCTTTCCTATAATCTTAAGGCTTGCCACTAAAGGAAAATGTCTTGGTGAAAAACTTTGTGACTTCTTCCCGTTCTCTGATGCTCTTTCTGAGAAGTATGCCCATTTATTTTGTTACATAGTTTGTGTCTTAAAACTTGACAAAATTCAGTAGGAAAGTTTATTGATAACTGTGAAATAATCCCCCCCTTAATTGTATTATGAAGACAACACATTGCAACACAACCAAAGTCTGTTTTGAGCAACATGCCATGCAGGAGAATTTAAGAGCAAGAACCAAACCTTTTTTTGTAGACAGTTCACATGATTCAAGACAGTCCTCAGCAGATACACGTTGTATGTCCAGACATCTGTCTGGAAAAGTCTAAGTTGCCATACGCAGCCCATGTTATCACGGGAGCAAAATTGATTTAAAAGAAAATATGAAACTCATTTTCCCTTGTGAAATACTATACACCAAATATATTATGTTTCAGACGGTGTGCGTCTAGTGTTACAACTTAGTAATAGTTTAAAGAGAAAGCAGGTTGAAGAATGTGCAGACCGAAATGATTTATATATATAATATACAAATACTTTTGTTCTAGAAGTAGTATTTAGTATAGGAACTATGCAAAATGCTAAAACTAAATTTCTGGAATTGTTAGAGGGTGAAAAAAATGGGGAATATGTGCAAATGTGTTTAACTGCCTGGGAAAAGTAATTTTTGTTATTTGGTACAGCACTTATTTGTCTGTACATGACTTCAATGCTCAAGTGTGATAACTTCAACCACACTTTGGTCGTTCCCAGTTCTGTAGCCAAACAGCACATTATATCATCCTTGTCATTAGTGTGGAAGGTGGTGAGGTTCACTGTGTATCTTTAATTTAAAAGGCTCCAGTGTCACTTGATATTTCTAAAACAATTTAGCACATTTTAGTTGTCTCTTTTAAATGAATATATAAAATTGCTGGAATGGTAGTACCTTATCGTTGTGAGGTTTTGCAAAAGCAGTCAGTGTTTTCTGGGCTTTGCAAGGGGAGCTGGTTCCTGGGAACCTTCCGTCCATGCAAGGAGCTTCGGTCAAAGCTCAAGCTATTGGTTTGAAGTCAGGGATGAGTAAACAGGCAAATCGATGCTAATAGGGAACTTGGTGCTAAATGTGTGAAAATCAACCTTACTTTGTCAAAGTCTCAGCTGATCTGAAGTATAAATCATGGGGAGAGTGCATGAGAAACAAATAAAGAAAACGTGGGTAATGTCAGAGGACTCTCGGCTGTTGGGGAGAGTGAAGCGATTTGGAATGGTTTATGGTTTAGTAATTAGGGTCAGATTTCAGCATCAATTCCTCAGGCTCTTTGACAGAGCAGGAAATTTGGCACCAGGCAGGTGTAGCAATTTTTTTGCATTAAGAAGCAACGTGAGCTCCGTCTCCCTGGACAGAAAACTGGTCTGTCTGTTCCATCCTTATCCTTGCAAAATCGCTGCACTAGGAACTGAAGCCACACTTGAATCATCTGATCTTGTGCTTTTTTGTAAACAATCTGAGTCTCATTCATGAGAAGTATGGGACCCATGTCCTTCTCTTGCAGCTGAAGCATGTACCAAGCAGACATCTAGACGAGAAAAAGGTTTTTGTTTTTCCATTTGTCAGAGTTCTATTCATTACAGTTACATTTCAGTTTAAAATTCATGGCCCTGTTGAGGTAATGCTTTATTTGGCAAGCTTGCCCATTCCAAATTTAGCCTTTTATTTATAATATTTGGTAGGTCTTGTATTTGGCTGCTAGCGAAATAGCAAGGGAATTACTCAAAGTTATTATTTTATTACAGTTGTAAAAGGCACCTCAGAATTGGATGCCAGTAAGAAATGAGCTTCTGTTTTAGAGGTGAAGAGATGGACTGTAAAATGTTGCTGTAAGTCTGTTGTTAAGACTGAAAAGTGAATGGAGTATCTGCTACTGCGACAAATATATAGGAGCACCAAGACAGGGCACTACAGTAACTGTATCTGAAAATGGAACAGGCTAAATTAGGAGAAAAGACACTATTAGGGAAAGATGGCTTTTCTCTTTCCTAATATTTTAAACTGGGTTGCAGCTATACACAGTAAAAAGATAAGAAGCCTGTTCCTTATAAAACACTTTAAAAACTCCTCGTAGATCTCCAAAAAGAAGCTAAAAACATTAGTCTTTTTCAAGACTTCACATGATGAATTACACATTTAACAAACACTGGGTTATTAAGCTGTTTGAATACAGTTCTCTAACTATTTTCTGATGTGTTTAGCCTGTTACCACTTCAACCACATCTGTACTAAAACATTTGAAATGAGTTTTGTGATTGTATTTTTAAAAAATACCTTATGGATAATTTCTTAACACATAACAATACGAAGTTTATGCATGATACTGCTTGTATTTTCCAGTATTTGAGGAATTCCTCCATCCCTATTATTATTATTTTTTTTGCACAGGGATCTTCGGAAAAAAACCCATGATCTATAGAGTCATTTATTTAAAAATAAAATAATTATTTAAAAGCAGAATTATGAATTTCACTAGTATGGTGATGAAAGCAGCTGGGCATTGCAGAAGGTGTCAGGCTGCAACATACGTGCATGTGCCCAGGGAGTCAGTAGTGCAGTAAAACAGAGAGCATCTCCTTTAAACAGGTTTAGTATTTTGCAATCCAACTTTCTGTTTACACTCTTTGTAATTAAAGAAAACCCTCTTAAAGAGAGGCAAAAGCTAAACCAACTCCATCTTAGGGTGCACTAGGATGATGCTCAGGAGCAGTGTCAAACCATGCAGGGGTCTGTAAAACACACATGCAAACAGATCATGGTTTTGTAAAATGTTTCCTATAGATTTCATCCACTACCAGAACTCCTCAATGGCCGACAGCATCCTTCATCTTGCACACCAGCTTGGCAGCATAGAATAGAATAGAATCATAGAATCATTTTGGTTGGAAGAGACCCTCAGGATCATCGAGTCCAACCATAACCCAACTCTGGCACTCACCCATGTCCCTAAGAACCTCGTCTAAATGCCTTTTAAACCCCTCCAGGGATGGTGACTCCACCACTGCCCTGGGCAGCCTGTTCCAATGCCTGACAACCCTTTCCGTGAAGAAATGTTTCCTAATATCCAATCTAATTGTGCATAATTATGCTGTACAATTCTGGAAATTTGCCTTTCTATTACTGTGAGTATTATGTTTGAATAGATATGGCTTTCCTGTACAGTCTTAGCAAAAGCATCCTCACGGCGCATCTTGGAGACAGATAAACCATGTATGAACCAGGGAAATGAAAGCCAGGAGGTAAGGAATAGCACACTGGCCCCAAATCAGCTCACTGAGTCTGGCTCTGAGCTCCAGAGCAGCCTGCCTGTGTGCTTACAGTTAATTTCTCTCCTTGCAACTTGGCAACATACTCTGAAAAAGAAAAGTGTGTTCAACGATTTTGGTCCTTCCCCTGGAAGTCTTGGCTCTGCTAATATGCACATTGTATCATACACATCCTACCCCTTTTACAACTCTGCCTTTCCATTTGCACTGCAGCAGATGGTCTGTACGTAGCTTATTGACTTCACCCCATGGCGGAACTGGTTTTTGTTACCTGAAATCCAGACTAGTCTGCAAAACTGGTCTTTGGTTGTCAGGCTCTCTTTGAACTTATTCTCTTCAGATTCTAATTTAATATTGCAAAATCAACCTAATCATACACAGGAGCATATTATGGGCAATTTGGGCAAATCTAACCATGGTGACTCAATTGGGATGATGTACACCAGACTTCAAGACTGTCAAACACTACAGCTGTGTTTAAAAAGAAAATAAAAAGAGAAAAACAAACTAAATATTTGAACTATGATGTTTTCTTTTAAATGCAGAATTTGTAGTCAATTGGGAAAATTACTACAGCGTTGAGACCCTCTTTTTACAACCTAAACAATACATGGATTATTATAGCAAATTGCTTTTGGAAAAGCAGAGAGACTTACAGCCTTTAATTGCCACTTTATTGTGAACCTTAATACTTAAGGAAACATAAAAATAAGGTTCAATCAATACCAATAGTAAATCTGTACTAGTAAATAGTAAATTAAAAAGTGAAAGGAGCTCTAACTGTTATTTGTTCAAATAGTGTGTGTTAAGACCACATTTCAACCTTGATCTTGTACAGAATATTAATAGGTAGGAGGATGTATGAAAGCACTGTTAAATGTGTATACATATATATCTATATCTATATATATAGATATATATACACCTCAAAGACTCAGAATTCATCCTGACAAATTGCTTGTATTGAAACCATCTTTAAAGAGAGTAAACATAAATTCAAGCTGACTTTAAACAAGGTGAAACATACAACAATTATTACTGTTTACAATCATATTAGGGAAGAGTCAGTGAGGGACAAAACTAACTTTTTTAACTGTAAAAAAACCCCAAAACGTATACACAAAACCCTGCATACAAAAAAAAACTCTGATAACACAACTGATAAACTGGCAAGTCTCCTTAGGGTGGTCTGAATCTCTTGTTAGCTGAACTTAGACAAGGAAAGTATATCCTGGCAGTTAATGTACATTTATACAGTGAGGGAATTTTCAGTCTCTCTCAAACATAGCAGTTGTCACAAGCTGGATGTTGCAGATGGTTTCAAAGAGATGCTTGGCAGCAATTTTAAATAGCAAGGAGGATGAAGAGCTGATAGATAGAGCGGTAGATTTTATCTTACAATGCTGTGGAGTTAAATATCAAAAACTTCTGAATGAAAAACATGCTACAGGGCTCAGCAGATGGACAATAGGTGAAACACAGTGGGCTGCCACATCAAGAACATTAGTCTAGAGGATTTAAAGATCATTTTAGAATCTAGGAAATACATCTATATCCAGTTCCTCATCCCTGAAACTTCGGGAAACAACTAAAGGTTCTGTTGTAACCCAAGCACAAATCCATGGTGTATGATGAAGGGGTTGTTGTTGGTTTTGGTTTGGCCTTTTCCCCCCTTCCCTGAGGTATTTTGGAGATAAATATTTTCTTTTAGTGGTTTGCTTTAACCAAGAAGCAACATTTTTTTGTTGTTATCTGGGGCTGGCTGTATTCATTCCTAACTCAAAATGCTTATGCAGCTGTCTGGATACAAACAGAAAAAAACCTTTCATCCTTAAGATACCGAGGAAAGCTGTGAAACATTCTTAGATATGATCAGGATTGGATACCCCTAAGAATTTCCTCATATCTGTTTTTAAGATCACATCAACACAGAAGTAGAAAGCAGTAATATTTTCAAACTGATGCAAGTTTTAAACTGAGACCATAGTAGACTGCCCAACATAGAAGTGTTTGACATTAGAAATGCTTTAAGTGGTAGAAAATGTTTTGTAGCACTGGATGAGGTTTCCAAGAGTCCTGCTCCCATTTATTCCAGTAGGATTAACCTGACTGAATCCCAGTTAACTTTGAAAACCACTTTTCCTTCTGGCACAGTAAGCAGAAAGTAGAAACTGCACCTTAATGGAAGTGCATTATCTTAAAGACCCCAGCACATTTATACATTATTCCCTATAATGTTTTACAAATGTTTATTACGGCTGCTGAAACTGACCAAAAAAACCCTTCATAATATTAATGCTATTTTAAAGCAGTTATTCTCTCCATCCTCTCTTTTTGAAAGACAATTATAAAAAAGATATTTTAAAATGCCATTCTCACAGGCTGGTCTATAATACACTTTATAGGTTCATTTCAGTTGCTGCCAATTTCTAGAGGATATTTTGAGCCAACTTTCCTGATTTGAAGTCTGGAGAAAAATTGTGGATGAACAGGTTGATTTTCAACATAAATGAAACAAAAATGAAAGACAGAGATCGAGTCAGAAGCAACTTAAACACTGCTAGAAGCTGCTGGTCTATCACAATAGCTGCTTCTGTGCCTCTTAGAAATTGTTCGCTAAACCTAAAAGCCTGCAGCTTTTTTGGGGATGTATTTCTCACCTTAAACTCCCCACAATTCAGATTCTGAGATTATGATATGATATGATATGACTATATTATTATACTATACTATATTATACTACACTATATTATATTAGATATTATAGTATAGTATATTATACTATACTATATTATACTATCATATATATTATATATGATAGTATATATTATATAAGATATATATCTCCTGGTGTCACAGTGCTGCTTTTACCAACCTCACCTCATTGCATATTCCAGCAGAGCTCATATGTGCCTTCACACAGAAGGGTTAGGAGGCTGAAAATCTTTCCTTCTGACTTGCAATCCTGAGAGAACATGGTCTTTCTGGCTATGGTTGGATTTTTTTTTCCCACTTCCATTTATTTAGAGGGTTTTTGGTTTTCTCTTTTAAACAAAGGAGGATACACTGCTTATTGCCCATATGGTTTGCTTGCTTTTTCTCTGAACTGGAGGTAAATTCAAGTGCCACAATTTTTATTCTATTTATTCTATTATGGGGGAGAAGAAAGTTTTTCAGATGGGAAGCCCTGAAAGTTCTGGGTTTGATGGCTATTCAGGCACCAAGAAATCACAACTATGTTTAAATGCTACCATGTATTTTTGTGAATTATTATTTTTTTAAGGATAAGTACATATCCAAATAATAGGTTTTTTGATATACAGTGTAAAAAAAATACCAACAGTTATGGGTGAGGGACAGGACAATACTAATAACTAAAGGAACTAATAACTCTGCTCCTTTACTTAGCTAGATGGAGGTCACTGACACAGCCCAGCAAGACATGAGCCACCATCATCATTTATTTACTCACCTAGTAGGTGCTTGAGGAGGCAGACATTCAGTTTACCACCTCTTGGCATCAAAAGGATGATTTACAAGTTCCTGCTTGATCTCCTGCAGGTTGGGCTCTTATTTTTTGCAAAAAAGCCGTCTTAAAATAAATGTTTGCTGGGCCTGGTTGTGGCTTTCAGAGCAGACTCAGTTGAAAGCAGAGAAATGGGTTTTCTGCCCATCTTCTCAGTGATGTGACACACAACATTGTCTAAGTTTTATCTATTTCCATGACTCAAAATCAGGCTAAGAAAAAGTTTCAGTACACACAACTTCCTCTATTCCGAAGGGGACTGCATTAGAAGGTTTTTTAATTTTCTGCCATGGTATGGATAAATACAGCTATATTGTGGTTATCTTCTTATTTGACATCATCTGTTTTCTGGCATTTTTCCTACTCTCAGCAGTTAATATTGTAGCTGCTGCTCTTTACATACCCTGCCTGTGACAGCAAAGCAATCAGAATATTAATTGGCACCACATTTTCTAACATGCAGAGAAGAATAAATTTCACCTTGTTTTAATAAATTAATGCACAAAATAGGTCCAGTGAGCTGAGGTGACATACATTAGAGGTGATTACATAGCAAGGATATTAAAAAAAACCCTTACCCATAGAAAGTGAGACGCAGAAACCCAATCCTGTTGCCAAGTTTAACCAGTTCTCCTTGCCTAGTAGCAGCTCCTGTTAGCAGCACAATTCCCACTTTCTTTAACGTGCACAGCCACTTGTATGCACTTTCATCATTCAACATGATTTCTTCAAAAGGTATTTTGGGAAGCTGCAGGTCTGAGCCCCAGTACTGGCGTTCTGAAAGGAAAGAAATAGAGAATCAAGCACTTTGTTTCAGCATCAAAGCTCAGGACACAAAGTATGAAGTTAGTTAATGTGATTTCTCTGCGTTTGTGAATATACCTTCAGTCTGCCACCTGAAACTGGGTCCCTGAGTTTGTATGGATAACAAGTGATCTTTGTGATGAAATTCAACAAAATGTATCAATTACCAAATTTTAAATCAGAAGTTTAATAGATCATTTGAAGGGGAATTTTTGTTCTCAGTGCATCAGAAATGAGCTGAGTCCTTTTACCGTCTGTACTGGTGAACCACAAGAGTGAAAATATGAAACTAAGACTACTTTGGAAGTTTCTTGTCTAAGGTAAAGTAGCATGGAACAACCCAAGATCTCTCTCAGAGGTATCATTGTATGGATAGATAACAATGAATATAATATATTCCTGATGAAGGAACAGGAGACAAACATCACTATAACAGTTTAGAAGCAGAATAACTACATCAATTGCATAAGTAACCAATCAGTTTTCTTTTGTAGATTTGTCTTCATGAAATACCCAGTTATGTTAAATTTTGCAGGATGGTGTCATTCCTTTTTATCTGCAGATTTTTTGTGAGCATTTATCTTACTTCAGGAAGATGCAAAGGAGAGCATTTCTCTCCTGTACCAAAGATCTATTTCAGATTTATATTCCCCAAATACAACACTATCTGCCTCATTGCTCTCTTCTCTTTAATTTCCCCTTGTAAAATCTTATTAATTTGCCAGTTTACTGGTGTGTACGCAGAAATAAACATACATACACATTCAAACCAAAACCACTGCACAGTGATAGGTAAACAGGACAAAATTTCCTTTTGCATAACTTCTGCACTGATTCTAGTCTTTTTCGCAAAACACTAAACATTAGTTTTAAGTCAAGCATTCTTTTAAATGCTGAGTCAGAGCTCTTATTCTTATAGTAAAGACATAACTGGTTTCCCTTGTTTTGATGTATTTGGGCTGAAGTTGCTCGTTCTTTAGGGAGTGCACAGTAAAGCACGAAAAGGTCTATTCCATAGAATAATAGTTTTGTTTAAATCACATCTAGCTAACTTGGCATTTTAGCTAATATTCAGTTAACTTGTCCAATCATCAATCAAAGAGATTATGTACTAGAACTGAGACCACAAACATTTGAAAAACGTAGATGGTATCATTTTTCAAACCCTTATATCTTTCTTTTATTCCAAGATCCCTTCAACATGCAGGATCAATGAAAACTATTACATATTCCAAGCAGCTTTCAGAATGGGAGCTCTGAAGGATTTCAGCTGGTGACTGAGGGACGTGCTGCACTTCAAAGGGATGAAAAGGGCCAGGTTTGGCGTTTTTGTCCCCCTCTCTCTAGATATATGTAGCAAGTACAAAATGCAACATACTCATAAAAAGAGAAAACCCAGACACTACATAATTACAACACTTTTTCAGGAGTTGCAAAGTCTGCAAATTTCCAGCCACTAGTATTCCTCTCCCCTTTGGCTAAGGCGAGTTAGAGACTGTCCAAGAAACACAAAGCACATACCCAAATATAAGCTATCCACATAGACCATCTTCTATGCTCTACTCTGTGTTTCAAAGAAGCTGTAGTATGATTGACAAGCTGCTGAATTTCACAACATGTTCACAAAATTTAAAAAGCACAGTCCTGGAGGAGGGACATAATCTCACCTCATTAAATTCCTTTTTGAGACCACTCCATGGCCTGCTACTCACTGCTCCAGTGTGTTTAACTCAATAGACAGCCTTTCACACACTCGAATGATGGGGAAAAAATAAAATATGAATGTTTTCCTTTTTCTCTATTACAAGTTATGAAATTAAAATGGTTTTAGGTATGCTGCATGAACTGCCAAGAATATAATTTGGAAAAACATATTTAAGCCTCAGTGTTGGTGAAGGTAAAAAACTGTGTGAAAATAAATGGAATATTATGTTTCAACTTTTCCTTCTTAGTCTTTCTTGCTAATATTTTTTTTTCCTGATCTTCCTTACATAAAACAAGGTATAGTGGAATGTTGATATTTCACAGAATATATCAATGGGTTTTCCCCACTTTGGGAAATAAATATACACACCTGGAATTTAACTGCAACCTCAGGAGCCCCAGGCTTCCCCAAGTCAAGTCCTCTTGTTCAAATTCCCACTTCCCACTGTGCTTGCTACAAGTTCTACCTTCTGCAGCCAGTCGACATGGGTTGCGGTGTTGGGGTTTTGGGGTGGTTTTGGCTTTTGTTGCAAACACCTGCTTTGCCACAGCACTGCAAACCAGCGCACACTCAGCATACCTGTCTGGGACCATCCTTAATTTTGGTATAACATATTACACCCACCCTGTGGAGAACATCCAAGGAACATCAACTCATCTGCTCTTCCTCCCAGCCAGATCCCTGCAGTGGAGACATCTGGCCTCACAGCTCCAGCTCCATGGAGTTGAGGGACACAAAAGCCAAATACAAAATGCTTCTGTAAGTAACCTGCCAGAGAAATCTTTTCTCTGTGTGAAAACTATCAATTATGTGAATCCCACTAAGGTACCGGGAATTTAACCTTTTCCAGACTCTGTGGTGTATTCAGGAGTCAACACTGTTTGCGGACTGAAGAGATGTTTAACCTGTATCATTTGGTTTGCTATGACTGCACAATTTCAAGGAAACAGAACTGTTCACTAATACTCTCTGGGCAGAGACTAAAACTGAGACATGATTCGAGCAAAGCAGCTGCTTAGGCTTTTTTTTTTGATGTTTAGCTACATTGTATTAAAAAAAAAATATATATAGATATATATCTATAGATAGATAGATATAATAAAGGCAAGACAAAACCAAACCAACAACAACAAAACCCAAACAATGCCAGAAAGTGGTAAATATAGTTAAATCCCACCTGGGAAGGCTATAAACTCTGTCTTCAAAGTTCCAGTTCTGTTCCATGACTCCACTTGCAGTGACAAGTGCAGCCAACATCCTCAGAGGTTTGGGGCTGTTTTTCTTTTTAATCATGCGGGCTGGTCCACAAATGCTTATAAATCCTGCCTTATGGTTCAGAGAAGAAAGGCTCCAAGTTCCCAGCCCTGCAGTGACATCTTGATGCAGCCAAGAGCTGAGTCTTTGAGCTACTGCAGGAATAACCTTCCTCCCATGACATTTGCCAATGTACTCTATAATGACACTGCGGTAAATATGCCAAAAGCATTGTGCACAGCTCCAAGTATTACTAATCTTGGGAAACGTATGGGACGCAGCAGCAGTTGGTATCTGAGAGAGGAATAAGAAAAAAGTCCAGTGCAGCTTGGAAAGTTATTGCTATTAAAAATGTGCCTTCGCTTCATGTCTTAAAATCCTCTTTTTAATTTGAAATATTTTATCGTTTGGCTGAGCTAGAATTTTTTACCTATTCTGAATAGCATTAAGAAAAAAAATCTGTTCACATATGTACACATTCATTTGTATGGTGACATCTGTGCCATGAATATGGGAAACAAATGGATCCTTCTCTCTTCCCCCCTAACCCACACTTCATTTATTCCATGTGTCATGTGCAGGGATTTTCAGTGGGCACTCTGTCACCTTTTTTAATGTATGGTGTCCAAAATAGATACAGACTATAGAAGCCTTAACTCCATCAGATGGAGCAGAAGGACAACTCCATCTCTTCTGAAGGTTAAGTCTTCTCTTAGGACTCAGTTGAAAGCAACATTTGCCTTGATGATCCCAAACCAGCCTGCCAGCATTAAAAAAAACCCTCCATTTTTATATTTTTATCATTTTTCCTATTTGTCAAAGTCATTTAGAATTGTAACCTGGGTCCTTCAACACATTTCCAGTCAAGCCCTGGTTGGTGTCATCTGCAAATTTAATGTGGCTGTTCCTTTCAACCATAGTCATGGATGAAAATAAGGAACAGTGTTGCATAAAACACAGATCTCTGCAAAGCTTATCTATCTGTCTGGATGATAAACCATTACAGCTGCACTTTGACTATTTTTTTAAAGATGACACATTTCTTTAGGACATTCACAAATATGTGCAACAGGGTCAATTGCTTTATGCTGAGATTATGAATACGAGCACTTAATATGAAATATGCCAAAGAAAATGATGAAAAATAAGCAAAGAACAAACTTCCATACTTACAGCACAAGCCAAACCACTGTCTTTACAGCACTGCGTAAACCTTTCGAAATATTAGGAAGGCATAATCTCCATGAACAGAAAGATGCAGAAATGACTAAAATGAAGCAACTTATTTTCAGCAATAAAGCTGTGTAGAATGGGGAGAAACTTGCAGCATTTACACACCAGCTCAAGGCTGTATGCATAATAAATATGTTTACTACTAGCGAAGAGCTAATAAAGCTGCTGACAATCATACCACCTTTCCGCAGCTGATGATCGGACGGTTACTTAGACCAGGCGCATATAGTAAGTTGCAAAGCCCAGCTTATATGGTGACTTCCTCATCATTTTAGCACAGAATTTCCATGAGCCTTTTTAATCTATGCTTTACATCTTGGTAATTGTGGTGGGGCGGGAGGGGGATTCAGAGAGATCTTAGAGCTTAATTAAAATATATTGGTGCCACTTACAGTCATTGCAGTATCTGCAATAGATCTGAGGTGTGATTTCTTAACGCTTACATCTGACATATACTCATAAACTACTTTTAATTCACATTTGTAAGAAAAGCAGTGAAGAACAACTTCTCCTGACCGATCCCAGAGATCATCACAGCCAGGTAAGTACAACAGTAGTAGAAGAGAGACATGTAATAGTTCTACACTAAAATAAGCAGAATTTATAAAGATTTCGTTCTCCTCACCCCCAGATGAAACTGTTACGTGCTGTCCAATATTTACACTTTGACAAATTATCAGGTCCATAATTCTTTGGAAAAGGGACAGGAAAGCATACATCATAAAACCAAAAAAAAGAAAAGATTCTATGATGTAAAGATATTTAAGTTCTTCCACTTAACAATATTTTTTTAAAGTCCAAATGAAAGTCTTGGGAAATCATGTGCCCCACAGGGCATGTTATTCTCCCATATACCCAAAACCAGGAACTTTATTCCCATTTTTATCCACATCCCCTTCAGTCTGAAAAATCTATCAAGAACCTGCACTAGAACAGGGGCCATACTCTTTCCCACTGGGAAAAGCACTTGATCCCACTCATGTTCTTCATTACTTTATCATGTCGGCATAGCACGTGATTTTTTTCCCACTGTGTAACCACAGTTAATATGATTTCCTTTGTACTATAGTAGAAATCTAAGAAAAGAACCTCTAAAAGCTGAAGGGGTGAGAAAAATAGGATTGAGCCGTTAGTGGCTGGGCAGCCTTGAGTCTCACTTGCACAGCACAGTTGCAGTTGCCAAAACAAAAATATTTATGTTTACCAATGTAGCTAAAGAATTCCTAACGGATGAAAACAAATATCTTGTAGAACTATTTTGTGTATTTATTGATCATTTACATTAGGACTAATAATGCCCCAGATCTACCTGCTTTTCAAAAAGGTAAGAATGAACTGCTTTTGGGAGAATTAATGACTCGCCACCTCTTTCCATTTCAGAAAAATAATTTGGAAAAACAAAAAAAAAAAGGAAAGAATCCCATTTCTCAATCACACCAGGTTAGCCATAAAAAGCCATCTACATTAGAGTTTGTACAAAATGAGAAGATGGGCTTTGCCCAGTTAGTGCAGACAGTATGCATGCAAACATGCACTTGGAATTATGCAGCATTTACTGTGCAGACTGGGACAGTGCTGGTCAAAACCATCTCTAAAAGAGTAACAAGGGAAAGAAAGCATAGATATTATAGATTAACTTAATTCAGCTCGTCTACCAATGTGTATTGTAATGTTTGTTGAAAGCCAAATGCATTTTTGCTATATTGTGAATTATGTATATAGCAGCCTAACTCATGGGATAAGCTCTTATTAATTATTACTACAGGATAAATTGTTTTAGTAAAATAACTAGTTTTAACTTCTTCCTTTTATAATCTCTCAGGACTTAGTAGAGAAACTGAAAGCACCTTTGATGCTGTTAACATCCCAATTCAAAATTCGGTGGATCTGAATATATATACAATATGTGTATGTATATATATATATATATATATAAAATAACATATTACCATATTTTAGAGGTCCATCATCATCTGAAACCTTTAACCTTCGCTTAAAACTTTAACCTAACCTAAAGTTAAAAATATTAATTATGCAAGTAGCACCAGGTACTACTTCTGCTGAATCTTCTTCTCCACCTAATCATCATTGTGACATTATTTAGTTGGGTGTTTTTTGGGATTTTGGGATTTTTTTTCTCCCCAGGGTCCTGTTGAGATGGTAAATCGCTCCTGTGACATTTGCTGGGGAGAACACAAGGACACAGGAGGGGAAAAAAAGAGTATCTTTGAGCCATCAGAACTGGAGAAGTAGAAGACATTTCTTTTGCTGCTCTTTCGGAAGTATCTTGTACGCTGGTTGAAATGAGCCTCGATGGACACTAACAGCGGACTTTGCATACCCCATGGGGAGGATCTGGCACTGTTTTTAAAAGGGAAAACTTGACATATTGCCATGGAGCTATTTATAGTCACTTCCACCATACAGTGAAAATCTGACCTCCAGGTTTGACACATGCCTGACATCTCATTTTTTTTTAATCAGAAATTATGATGAAAAACCATCATAAAAGCAACATGAAGAGCAAATAATGTCTTGCAAAAACAAAGAATTTTTAAAAAGCCACAGCTGTAATAACGTCAGCAGTGAAGTTTGCTCTTACATATATGTATTTGTTGAACCAGCGCGCAGAGCTGGCATTTCACATCGCCGTCTGTAACCCTACACTGCTGGGATATGATTAGCTACTTAAGGGCATGTAATTTGCAGTGTGTAACTACACTGACCAGAAGGAACCAATTCTAAACTTACCCTGATACACAATGAGAAACAGGTCTTAAACCAGCCAGCAAGCAAACTCATGTGCTTTATTACTGCAGCATTTTTTTGCCACTGAAACCTGAGAAAAGCTGGGGAAAACTGTAAAAACAAGCCAGATCTTCTCTGGGAATATGAGGAAGAGTAGTACAGTGCTACTAAACAAAGCCCAAGTTAATGCAGGCTGTTATGTAGTATAATTTTTATAAACATATTTCTTCAGATCTACCACAGAAAACAGAATTTAGAAAAGCATTGCTCAAAGAATGAAACATATCTTTGGTGTATATTTTACCTAGATGGCTTCACTGGACATGAGCAGTAGCAGAGGGGAGAACTGACCTCCAAAACAAGAATTGTATAATATTTAGATGCTGAGAGTCAGCACTGTGTAAATGCGTGTGTATGAAGGCAAATGACAGCAAGTTAGGCTTCATAATGGGGGAAAAAGTAGCATTACATCTGAAATACTGAATTCTCAGTTATTGATACTTTTGCTAATAAACATAAACAGAGATCTAGACTAATTTGTCTGGGCATTCATTAAAGCAACATTCAATTTACATTCATTTACGTCCCCCCAAAGGCTACAATGCATCTTGCTAGCTTAATTTTTCCAAATAAAAATTCTTACTACCTGAGAAATCAAGTCTAGTTTCCCTGATGAGGTTTGCATCTTCACCACGTTCATTCTGGGAACGTGCCCAGACCTCCAAAATAGTAAACAGTGGAGTTTATTCTTGCCAAAGCTATAGACATGTATTTTTATATCACTGGAGGAAAAAAAGTTCCATTCTGAACTATGAAGAGTTTGTTATATGATCCACTGAAATGAGTGGAAATATTACTCATCACTTAAGTTTTAAGCCAGATATAAAAGGCTGAATTTTAAGACACTTGTTTTGGGGAACGGGTGATAGGAGCTAAGGAATAATTGCAGAAATTGGAAAAGATAAACCACCCCCTACAGCTGTCCTTAAAGTGCCAAAGCAAGCTCAGATGCAGAAAATACCTAGGGCCACATATTTTCCCATTTCTCATCTTTCATGGGAAAAAACAAACAAACATTGTTTTCTTCATGAGTATGAAAAACACCCCCCCGAAAAGGAGCATAAACCAATTGCAGATTTGCCTTTTGCTGAGCTGTGAGGAAACCAATACCTGGATCTGAGTTTCACACCATCAACCAGTCTCTAGTAATAGCCAGTTTTAACGAGTACAAGCTTAACTCTGAACACAGATCGACAACGCTCTGCAACAGCAGATCTCACAGGAACACTTTCAAGAGCAGCGGCAGAAATCTTGCAAGTTTTCACAGGTTTCACGCTCACAATCTGAAAGGCTGCCAAGGAAACCATGATGTGCATCATGACAAACCCGGTGGGTTTATAATTGCTCACTCAAAAGGGTGAGTGATTTGTAATGGGTAAATGTTAACACTGCTGGTTGTACAAAATGCTTCATGAACAAAAGACAGCAGGGGACGCAGAGCAAACACAACCTGAACTTCGGCACTCGACACTGCTATATTACACAGTTACTTTTTAACAGAAGGCCAAGGAAAAGGAATTCTTAATGTTTCAGTTATAACTCCCTTGTAATTCTAAATAATCTTTCTAAAAATAATTTAAAAAAAAATCAATAATTATGCAGTGCACACTCGCATTGTCACATAGACCACTGCTGGTCCACGGGGCTCATTTTTGGGACCTACCAACCCTTTCTGTTAGGAAAAGGCTTTTAGGAAAGCAAACACAGCCCAACTGGTTGATCTGTTCTCAAGTCCAGAGGTTAGAAGTGAGAAAGGGTCACCAAGAGCAATTGCTACTGCTCCAGCTGGGTAGACCTGGTCCCCATGTTGGGACTTAGAGCCGGGACTGTCAGGGTCAGACCCCTCGCATTTGAAACCTGCATGATAGATGTGGCTTTAATTCTTACCTGGTAAAAATAAATCTTTTCGCATTTCTGCTCTGGCTTCCTCAGAGAAACATCGTTTTTTCAGCCACTCAGCTTCATATTCGCTTGCGTGTTCATCAGGCCATGTAATAGAGATCTTCCAACATAAAACAAAAGAGAATTTTAGAACAAAAAGATTACAAAAACTTCACCCAGAACAACCCCAAAAATATCCTCAGAAAGTAATATTTAGATCAGTGTCATGGTTGAGCCTTCCCTTTAGCATAATGGCAAATGAGTAATGAAAACCCAACCTGAACATCATCCAAATTCTGATACCTTTTATAAACAGTCATTTTCGCATGAACCCATGACCTAATTTGCTGTTTTGTGTGGGCTGCTTTCGCTGGGGGAGCTGTGCTAAGCAGAAAGAGGAGAATCACAGAAGCTGGCACATATCTCACAGGGGAGAGCGCTGCACCACGGCTCAGAGAAGAGCAAAAATATCCTCCCCAAAACACTGACAGATTGTTAAAAAAGAAAAAGGACAAGAAAGAAACTCTAGGAGAGAAATCCCTCTCCTAGTTTTGAAACGTCTTCCCCTTTTCAAATGAATTTTTAAAAGTTTGTTTTGTAATTCCTGAAAAATACATTGAAAAAGAAAAGCGTATGGCTTTGCTTGTCATGAACTGAAAGAGCTCAGTGCAGCACAGACCCTCAACTGAGTTCTCAAGGCTGTTCAGTAGGTACAGATTCCCATTTCACATTATTCTGCCCGTTCACATTCACATGCTGTTGCACAGCTCAGCCTCTGCAAATTCACCCTGCAGTGGGGCTGTCCCAGCTGCTAAAGGGTTGACTGCTGCATTTTTAACATTTAAAACTTCTTTAACCATGAAATGAAGGAAGTGATTTTGCATATCAAAGGAGGCATGTATTTTTTTTTAATAAAACCTATATAATCAAAATGATTTATTAGGTTTTTATATGTCAAAAATAATTAAAATTCATAGCGGAACAGGTCCTGTCCCCTCTTGTCCAATAGCCTTCTCTTTTTAATGAAAAAATGATAGAGTGGGTAGATACAGATATAGACACAGACACTAGATCAGCTCTGAATATCGGGTCCAAATTTGGTTTCAATTCTTTCTCGAGGATGCAGTCCTTTGAACCTTGGATATTAGCTAATAAACTGATATTTTTGTTACGGATTAAGGTCCTCATCACTTTGGCATTTGTTTTTCTGATTTTCAAGATATCTACTTGTAGAGAAAAGACATACATGAAAGCGTAATTAAAACCGTGGGGAATGCCTGCGCTTTCTTTTGAGCATCTGCTGATGAAGAAACATAGAGCAGAATTTTTAAAAGCACGATTGTATTCTTAAATCCGAAGCCTGTCTTTCTGTGCTCTCTGCATAACATCTATAAAATGAAGTTTCACACAAAGGTGGGAAGATCCCAATTCCCCAGCTTGTGATTATTCCTAAAAGCTTTGCAGATACACGGCAGAGCTTGCAGATAAACAAATTGTGACTAAAGTATAACCTGGAACTCTAGGACAAACAAAAGCTTGCTCCACATACCTTTTTTCTGTCTGGCAGAGCGACGTCTTTCGCCACAATGTTCACATCCAGGTCCTCGAAGAGCAGCTTGCGCGCCCTGGCCGAGTGCAGGAAGCAGTGGGGACACTGGCAGTTGTCCCTCAGCCACACGCAGGGGTAGCGGCTCTCGCTCCCGTCCTCCCACTCCACGCAGACCAAACGACCCGCGTCCAAAGCTTCCACCCTCTGGATCCCCGGCTTCATGCTGAGCGTTTGGGGGGGACGGACCCCCGGAGCAGCTCCTGGACAGCGATGCCGAGGGGTCCCCCGGAGGAGGCTCCTGCCTGGCTGTGGTGGCGGCAGGCAGCACGTCCTGCCCGTGGGGACTTTGGCCCTTGGCAGGACCGCAGCCACCGCCCTCCACATTCCGAGTTGTTGAACAAAATTGTCAGAGGGAGAACACCTTTGTGGAGTTCCTAAAACAGCATGAGGAGCAGTTTGTTACCAGAGCAGTCAGTATAGCAGAAAAAACATTTTAAGATGATTCTCCCCTCCCTTCATCCTGCCCAAACCTTTACAAACCTTTGTTATCTCTTGCTAACATTTTTTTAAGCACAGAGGGTGTATTCGGATTCATCTATTAAAAAATTCCTTAGTTTAGCAGGGCTTCAGTTTGAATCATCAAGTGGAGACTAACTTTCGTAGATCATAGAACCAAGGCACGGAATCACAGAGTGGTTGGGGTTGGAAGGGACCTCTGGAGATCATCCAGTCCAACCCACCTGCTAAAGCAGGTTCACCAGAGCAGATCACACAGGAAGGTGTCCAGGTGGGTTTGAATGTCTCCAGAGAAGGAGACTCCACAGCCTCTCTGGGCAGCCTGTTCCAGGGCTCTGGCACCCTCAAAGTAAAGAAGTTTCTCCTCATATTCAGATGGAACCTCCTGTGCTTCAGTCTGTGCCCATTGCCCCTCATCCTGTCATTGGGCACCACTGAAAGGAGTTTGGTTCCATCCTCTTGACACCCACAAATCAAAAGCAGGAGCTACTGCCACCTGTGTTCAAAAGCTAAAGCTTTAAAGTACACCTACCTTAATTCCTGTTGTGGCTATGATGGAAAAGAGAACACAGAATCCATCTCTTGTACATGTGACTTTACCTACAGCAACAGAGTTTTCCGCCAGAGCTCCTTTCACTGTCAAACTGCTTTCTAGAGATATGTTCTTTTATTTAAAGCTAGCTGCATGCTTTGCTACAGAAACATGATGCATCCAAATCTTAAATTAGAAAAGATGTTCTGGTCTAATACTTTTCTTATTTAGAAAAACACTTGGCCTCCCCTGAATCAATAAGTCATTACATATGTGTTTTAATAGACTGTTTAACCATCTCAAATATTGCATATTTATTCAATATCTTTTTCTGTTGTTTTTGTTCTTAAGCTCAAAGGGCAAAATACTGATATCCTGCACCAGGACCAGTCTTTCCAGTTGTCTAAAGAAACTCAGATGCAACCAACCCTGCCAGACACAATTTATAGATAAAAACAACAACAAATCACAAAAACAAAATCCCAAACTTCCGGAAGCTACTGAGGTGAGTTACATTTATGTTACAAGGTGCAAGCTAAATGGGAATTTTCACCTTTGCTTGGATGTGAGAAGCTTGTACAATAGGGTTCATCTCACCTAATTTCAGAGACTTGTACCACCTGAACATCATATACACCATCCCCAGCACTCCTGAGAGGCACATCTAGATCACAATTCAGCTGACCTTGTCAGAAACTAACTGAACTCTTATTTCTCTCCACTGACTACAAAACCCCTGCTCCATGAGGCTGCAGTTTTTGGTGTCATCAGTCAAACCTATTGCTCATGACTAAGTATTCTCTTGAAATGCTTGCAGTGCTCACAGCCAGAGTCTGGAACAGGCACTGCATCCTGCAGAGGGGGGAGAATCTTCACAGGCTGCAGCAGGAGCCTTCCCTGTGCTTAGGATGGGCAACAATACCATTGGACACTTTGCAATAATAATAAAAATCATTATATGTGGGGTTTTTTTCAATATGCAGATCTATTTTGTCTGCTGTTAATCTGCCCCAAGACTCCAGACCTATTCAGATCTTTATTTATATTTATTCAATTTATATTTATTAAACTTGTACCTGTATAACAAAACCTAATTAAGAGAGAACTGGGCTCTCCAGCTCTAGTATTCTTCAGTTTTCTGGTTATGCAAGAGGAAGACATGAAAATTATTATAGCAAGAAGATTTCCCTTGGGGTGAAGTTAAGCATTTACTCTTTAAATGCACGGCATTAAACTCCTGTTTCTGTCTTTGCTGTAAAGCAGTTTTTCGGGTTAGCCACCCGCTGAGAGAAATCTTATAACAATAAAAAGGCTGTTTATTGTTTTCCTTGAGTGAGTCATATCATGGTGTCATTATTAAAATGAAAATCCAGATGATAATGATTAAAAATGTCTGGTACAGCACATCGTCTAGATGTTTTTCTTCTTTCCTCTGCCTGTTTCCAGCAAGCTGTAAGGAAGGATTTGTCTGGAAACTGTGTGTTATTCCTCATTTCTAAATGCTTTTTCTCTACATTGAGCACATCTAGAACATTAATAGCAAATAGCACTGAAGAACTCAAAACTGTTCATACTGATAACTTCAGGAAATCCTGCAATTCCACAATTAAAAGTACCACACAGAAACCAACTACTACCTTCCCACTTGATGGCAAAGACAATGTTCTTCCCCCTTTACTATTTAAATATATCTATAAATGGTACAACTGGACAAAATAACCATTTCTGTTCCTGATCAGCAATTTGCACAACCATAACTACTGGGTTATACTGACGTTTTTCCAAAACCTTTTTGTCAAGATATGATAATAAATGCTAGGAAAAATACAACTTTTTGTTGTGTCTCAAAAAACCTGGAGTCCAAGACATCTGAGCTGCTGGTAAGAAAAGCAAATCCAAATGCTTGGAGCTGATGGTGCCAGACCACAGCAGAAAACTCATCTCTCATTCTAGGAGGCCATTGAAGATGCTCAATGGAATCAATCACACAACATGTGGATTCTCTTGTCATGTTCAGTGTAGTTTCTCAATTCCTGACAGTTGTTTAAATGTTTGCCTCGTTATTTCATTTCTTTTTTTCATTTTTTCAATAAAAATAGGTGCTAATCTCAAACTAATTAAGGCTAAATTACCAGCAAGAGTTCCAGGAGTCTTTATCCCCTTGCCCCCTCAAAATTTTTAGGCAGACGCTTATCCCTATGCTACTATTCTACACTTGAAATTGTAGTCTGTACTAAACTAGATGCAGAACTCACTGGTTCACCTGAAGTCAATAAGCTCACAACCACAGTCAAATCAAAGAGCAAAACATAATAATAAAGCAAAACAAATTCTCTGCATCACAGCTCTCCCCACTTCTTCTCTCTGAATTACTGTGTTCTGCATGAACCTTGAAGATACCATATGTAACTCTCAATTATCACACCTCAGGTTTGTGTAGCTTAAAAGAAATACTCCCAAAAGCTCCTATGAATCTCACTATCCCCATGTGAACATCATCTCAGGCTTATGGATTTTCTGTCCACATTGTCACTATTCACTCGTAATTCTCAGCAGCATGAGGAGGGTCAGCCTGGGTGCTGACAGGCAGGATTTAAGGCAATCACCATCACCTGGAGGCAACACTGTCAGTCTTCCCCAGCTCCCCAGTTAAAAGCTAATGCTCACTATTCTCTCCCTCAATAATCTGTCTCCTTCACTCTCCTCAAACCTCACCCCATTATCCAGACTCCCCTGTTTGCTGACACCAGTAGTGTGTTTATTGGATTTACCTGCACAGCTACTTAAGATTTAATTCTGGTTAATGGTACTTCAAGGCAGTTGAGCCACTCTGGATAACATGCACTGCCCTCACACAAGGTTAAGCAGCAGCAGAAAAACAAACGGTACAATTTTTGTGTCACAGCCAAGTTTTAGACATGTCTTTGCTGTGTCAGAAACTGGTCGGTGTAACCAGCCCCATGTAAGACATAAGAGAGTTTAATGCTGCTGCCAGCTGCCCTGGCACCATGGATATGTAAACACTGAGACAACTGCAGGAAGAGCCCATGCTGGCCTCACACTAAACCGAGGTTTTACATCTTGCAAGTATCAATGCAAAAATCAACGCAAACTTCAGAGAAATAATAACCCTAGACTGAAGAAAGCGCATGTATCACCTTTACATGGCTGAATTATACCATCTTGTGTACAAGTGCACCAAAAAAAATCTCTGCAGGAAAACATTTGCCTGATGCTGCCATGTCAGATTACAACAGAAACAAGCAAAGATGTACCGTTAAGGGAAAAAACCCCCTGCGCATTTATATTACTTCACGACTTGCATAGTGCTGTGCATTAAGGCCTAGGAAGTGACACTGGCTAAAGGATTCCTGCTTGGGAGTCAGGCCAGCTTCCATTCTTCGCAATTAGCATAATTAGAGTAAACGACAAAGCAGCTCATTTCCACAGGCAGCTTTTACAGAGGAGACGGGACGCAAACGCCACACAACACACTTCCCCCGGGGAAGCGTGAGAAGGGGGCGAGGCGGCGGACCCGTGGCCGTGTCCCCGCTCCCGGGTGGGGCCGGGGTGGGTGTCGGGGCCGGGGTGGGTGTCGGGGCCGGTGGCGGTGTCGGCGGCAGCAGCTCCGCCCGCCCCGAGTCCGCGTCCGCGCTCCCGGCCCCGTTCTCTTACCTGCCCCGCAGCGGGGCTGGGCTCGGCTCAGCGGGGCTGGGCTCGGCTCAGCGGGGCTGGGCTCGGCTCAGCGGGGCTGGGCTCGGCGAGATCACCGCCCCCGCCGCCGCAGCGCCCTCCGGGCAGGCACACAGAATTACAGAATGTCAGGGATTGGAAGGGACCCTGATTCAGTCCAGTCCCCCCGCCGGAGCAGGAACACCCAGATGAGGTTACACAGGAAGGTGTCCAGGCGGGTTTTGAGTGTCTGCAGAGAAGGAGACTCCACAACCTCCTTGGGCAGCCTGTTTCAGGCTCTGGC
Organism: Nesoenas mayeri; assembly: GCF_963082525.1. Classification (NCBI taxonomy): domain Eukaryota; kingdom Metazoa; phylum Chordata; class Aves; order Columbiformes; family Columbidae; genus Nesoenas; species Nesoenas mayeri. The sequence goes on from NC_137548.1 coordinate 63,547,549, forward strand.
ACCCTCACGGTGAAGTTTCTTCTCAAATTTAAATGGAACCTCCTGTGTTCCCGTTTATACCCATTGCCCCTTGTCCTACCAGAGAGGACGAGAGAAAGAGAGGAGGAGAGAATGAAAATCACACACACAAAATAGCCAAAACCCTGGGGTCTTTATATGCCAGACATAGCCTACAATAAACACCACTGAATGTGAAAGACAGCATTTACAGGCAAGATTTAGTGGCATTGTGGCCAAACAGAACCTATGTTGCAGCATAAAATATCTGGTGCTGTTTCAGATGGAGTGGCCCTTGTCTGTGCATGATTTCTATCAGAACCAGCAGGATGAGGGCAGTAATCATCCCCCTGTACCTGGCACTGGCGAGGCTGCACCTCAAATACAGTGTTCAGTTTTGGGCCTCTCGCTATAAGAAAGACATTGAGGTGCATTTATTTGAACAGTGTGTTTACTACAGTTGAAGAAATGGAGGTTCTAACAGACAGAAATACGACTTGTGGAGCTGAAGACAATAGTGGGACATGGCACACACCAGTTTTCGGCTGGAGTGGCCCACGGTCTCCAAGTCTTTAGCTTATACAGGACTGGAATCCTCAGCTTCTTCAGTACGCACAAGCTGGTGGAGTGACTGACATGAAAAAGAAGAGCTGAACTGAAAAGGAAAATAGTTACTTTTCTCCAGATGGGAAGCTTTTTCCCAGCTATGCAAGAAGCGCTGGCTCCGCTGGGTGCTTGGTGACCATACTGTGGTCTGCAGAGCACCCAGAAGAGTCCTGGGGCCTCAATATAACCAATAAAGGGAAAATCTTCAACATAAATGTCACCTAAGCAACACTTTTCACAGACAGTAAAGCATTCAGAGAGATGAAAAGTTGGCTAGTTGGATGGAAACAAGTACATGCAGAAGTGAAAATATTCAATGACTGTTTAGAGACTAAGCATTTTGGCAGTTAAAAAGGGCTAAGACTGAGACTTATAGGAAATTAAATATTTTTTTTGGTAGTTTTCATTTAACATCTTCAATAAAAAACAATATCACATGCCACAGCAGTGCTGTAATGCATGGAGTTGGATGCATTACTTTATTTTAAGGGAAGAGCAGTAGAAATTAGTTGCTTTCAAATTAGGTCCCAAATCCATTTTCCACCTTCCTTTCACATTCTTTTTTCTCCCATTTTCTCTACAGAACACACGTATTCTTGGTCATCATGGCTGTCTTCCTGGCTTTTAAAAATTTTCTTAATAAGTAACTAATGTATACCTTCCTCTCCCCATTTAACTATGTTATTTGAAACCAAGAGCTTGAAAATCCTACATTATTTTCAAGGTTTGATAGACTGGATGTCTGGCAGATAATTGGGTTCATTTCATATATATCGTTTACAAATCACTTTATTTATTTATTCCAGGGTTTTAATTGTTCTTCCTTACAGAAAACAAACAAACTAACAAACAACCAAAAAACAAACAGATAACTCTGTACCTGTAGATATTTTGTAAAGTTTACATATCTTATTCCTTGTGTCCATCGCTAATCTGCGAGCAGTAGCTCTTAGGAAAGGGCAGCGTGAACTTTCTGCCTGTGTTGAATGTAAATTGTTGCTTGAGAAGCCACAGTTTTTAATTTCCTGACTCTTATGCTGTTGGCTTTGCAGCCTATGACATTAACACAAGGTTTCTTGAGTATTTTTGCCACTTTGTTTTCTTTTCGAACCAGTGCACACCCTATGAAATATATACTGGCTGAAAGAAAACATTTTATGTTGTATATGTTTATAGTTCATGTCTTATTTTTACTCGTTAAAGGGAGAAACAAGCGAATCAACTTGTTTCAAGCGTGGAGAAACAAGTTGTGTGTAAATAATATATTTAAAGATTTTTAATGAATGAAGCCATTATTAACTTAAACTAAGTATATAAGCATACATAGAAATCCCTGCCAGGCTGAAAAATAAAACAAGAAGAAATTTTGCTTAGACCTTAGGAAGAAAAGCTGTATATAGATCAAGAATGGAGGGGTTTTTTTCAAGCCAAAGGGGAACATTTTGAAGTATCACAAGCATAATAAGGAGGGTCTGAGAATCAAAATGATCCTAAGTCTCATTCGGTAACAGGAGCACTCCAAGGTGTTTGCAAGAGCAGGTCTCTATTTTTATAAGGAGTGTTACATAATACGCAAGTGGAAAAGTCTCCTATCCAAGTGGAAATAAAAACAAACTGCCTTCAAGATGACATAACTCAGCAAAACATGAATCATTACTGTTGTGCTTGTATTTGCTGAGTATGTATAAAAGACAGAATTTTAAAAGAGGTATGTCTGAAGTGCCTCAGAATGAACATCAGGACCTTATTGATTTTACAGTACCTTTAGGTGCCTTTTTTACTGTTTTGCTGAATCCTGTAGGGCAAGATCAGTTAGTTGATTCACTTTGGGCTTCACTGTCGCTCATACAGGGACATACGATTCTGTGGGGTTTGTGCCATAGGTTTCCATGTGACTAAGAGGCTAAGCAGTAAGCTACTACCAAATAAATTTAAGATTGGCAACAATGAGCAGGTAAAAGGCATTACGAAATTTCAAGTCACAGACATATGTACAAAGAACATAAGCAGAACACCCTTAGGAAGCAACCTTAAAAATGTAGAGGAATTTATATTAAATTCAGTAAGATTATGTGAGTAAATGAATACCACACAGCCTGCATATGGTTGTGGAACCAGACACAACGGAGACGTGATTAGGATAGAATGTATAAATCAATATATATGTAGCACAGGGGGATGCCTGGCTTTTCAAAAACCCTGATTGCCACAGAAATATAAATGTTTGAAACAATAACTAGGCCTGGTTGCAAATTAGCTTCTGGGGTCAATGAGAACAGGGTGAACTTCAGTTCATTCTTGATGTACATGGTCAGGTTTATTCCTCTCCACTCATATCAAGAAACAAAGCTGAGCATGGTTTACCTGTTATTCATTCACTTTGGTTTTTCTAGGGTTACACTTCTGAAATTAGAGGATATGCAAGATATTATTTAAAATTACGTACCTAATAGCACCCTGACTTCTGTGCTGACCCAGTTATGAACTAGCTTGTGTTTTGCTGGGCCTCTCTTAGAATCCAGCGTTAATTACATTACTTTGCAAGAAAGCATCAAAACATAAAAATAATTTGCAAGATATTTAACATATGCACTCATATTACTCTGCATTTTAACACAAATCTCAGTTAAATCACATTAAATTAGAAACAAATTCATATTCATAAAAAAAGACAAAGACTGCTCTTAAGAAAAGTTGGCTGCTCTTGATTAACCAAAAAGCTGATGACACAGAAAGTGTATGGGAAAGAATTCTTTAGCATGACCCAGGTAAAGGCATAACAAGCTCTTAGACAAATTTAAGTAAAAAAAAGCTGAAAACCCAAGACAAAAGACCCACTGAATTAATTGTCTTGGACCTAACACTAAACTGAAAATCTTGGTCATGTTTTTTTTGAGAAAAGATGATAAGTAGACAGAAAAAAAGACATCTTGCAATTTGGACAGTCTATCTATAGTAAAGTCTCTGCTATTCACACTAAAATTAAATTATGTTGGTAATTCCAGTCATAGTGAAATGTTTGCAGTGTGGAAAAAAAATATGGAAAATACGATGCGAGTATATATAGCTTTTTCGGTCATCCTGCACTTGCCAATATCTAGTGCTGGACAATTAATCTCTCCCTAAGCCAACCTTCTCCAAGGACTTTTTTCCCCCCCACCAAGGAAAATTCAGACATGAACAATTACTACTATGCAGTTAGTTTCTACACACTCAAAAGAGACACACACACAGCCTAGGGAAGGTTGTCATCTGAGAAAATATGACACACTTGGTACAGTCTTTTCTTATGAAAGAATGTTAATGGCATGTTGGAGACCGTCAGTGATACCTCCCCAAGGTGAGGCCGTTTTCAAGGGCAAATGGCTCTACAAACCATGAATGACTATGTCCAAGCCACATCATTAAAAATGTAATGATTATGGGGACCATATGTTTTTCTTGTTACAGAATTAGTCATTAAGTTCCGCCTTTTCCAGTTGTAAACTGATCTTGTAGGCAGGATGACAACTTTATGAAGAAAATAAAATAAGCACAGAGTTATAGTCTTTTTATACTTGTATATTCTAATAAAAGCTTTTTGAAAAAGCATGTAGTAGAGTCAGTATTTTTGCCAGTTTTGCATACTCCAGGAGTGAAATACAGATCCACAAATGATTCAGTTTTTGCTAATGGCTCACCAAAAAACCCCCTCAAAATAAAATAAAATAAATTCCCCAATGGGCTGTAAGTAAAAGTACATTTTAAAATAAGACAGAAAAATGCCAGATTTCGAACATACAGGATTACTTCAGGAATAGTGGCTGTCAACTACATTTCAGAAAATGACTCTGCGGTGTTAGTAGGAAACTTTATCAACCACAAAAGTGATAGCCCATGAGCATAAGCAAGAAGCTGGTAAAGCAACATGAAGCCCATCCAAATAAACAGCTACACCGACAACATCAGATGCACCCAACAGAATTTCTCCACTAAATAAAAGTTTTCAAGGCAAGATTATAACCAGAGCTGATGCTTTTTCTGTAGCTCATCAGGTTGTTTCTATTGCCTGAGTATAATTTTTGCTTCCCAGGTACACACACATCTTGGCAAACTGCATTTGAGAACATGACAGCCTTCAGGAACAACTTCAGACCCAGCTGGCACACACACGTTCTTTGAGAGGCTTTACCATGTTTTCAAAAGCTTCCCTCAACTTCTCTGTTCTCAACCTGTAGAACTTTGGTAGGTGAAATTCAGAAAGCCACAATTCGCATCACCAGCTACACTGAATTCCAGGCCATTGACTTGGCACAAGGCAAGCACAGCCTGTCTTTGTCCAAGATTTTATTAGTGCTGATGTGAGACAGGACAGTTTGCACCACATTTGCACTCTGAGCATCTTTCTCTCCACTTGTGTATCGATAGACACGGGAATGTCCACAGCACAGTGCTGCCTCAAACACTAACTGACCTGGAGAGGAGTGGAGGCTTCTCCCCTAGTGCCTTGCTTTGATTTGATGAGTTAAATCACAGGTTGAGTATCAAAGACAAATCAAGTATTGAGTAAGCTCTCTATGACTGTTCCAGCTGCATTACTTGATTTTTTTTTTCCAGAAAATGTTGTTACCTGTTCTTCAGTGCCATCGACTCTTCAATAAATTCAGAATATGCATTATTTGAAAAATCTCCGGAACACCACAAAAAAGACTGAGTCAGCTTAATCTTAGCTCCATCCTCTGCATTAAAAAGAGAAAAAAATATATAATCTAATATTAATGCAATATTTAAACACAACAGGAGGAACTATTGTGTCAATATAGCTGCTAGAATCATCCTCTTTAAGCTCTCTACTTAAACATCCTTGCTCAGCTTTCAATGGTAAAAAGGCCTTCACTATTTGAAATAGGTTGTATAAAACCACAGGATCTTCATCTCTTCTAATGTAATAAGTTTTATCAGATAGAAAAGCAAAAGCAGCAAAAATTATAAGACTGCAAAGAGGACTGCAGTATAGTTTCCATAGTTTATAAAAAGAAACCTATTTTGAATTTCAAATTTTAAACTGCTGGATATCACTGAACACTCAGTTCTTGCAGGCACTGCAGATTTATAAAGGCCGTTTAATGTATCAGCTCTGACTCAAAATTGACACATTTAATGGATGCACTTAATACGTACCTTTGCTTAGACCAGCCAAAATGATGTAAACCAAGTAGACTGAAATGCCCTAAAAGAGTTTTGTGCTGGCTTCATAAAATCCACATAAGACTGACCCTTTTGGCTAAACATGAACTTATGCCCAGACCAGACTCAGATGTATGCATTTTCACTTTTAAAGACAACATTTAAAGCATTTTATATCCAATGTTACAGAGAATTCTGATTCTGTTTCAGTTTCAAGTACAAAAATGTTTATATTTGGTTGAAACATAAACCAACCAAGATACTCATCATGATATTTATATTCATCATAGTAGTGTGGATTTTGAAGAACGATGGTTTTGTTTCATTAGATGACAACTTACAGATGTGTGTTGAGCAGAATGAGTTATACTGTAAATCTCCATAGGTCACGTAATCTCCTGCTTTGAAAGAAAGTGCTCTGCAAACATCTACCCTCTTTGTATGCACGTACTTTGGGATAGTTTGAATTTGACTAAAAGTTTGATACTGCAAATAGAATAGCCAAGCTCCTCCAAGCATTTCGCAGAAGCTGTGTTTTACACTACTACTATTTTTCTATTAGGATTTTCACACTGTTCTCATATGGCTAAAACACTAGTATAGTCTGCCGCTTTAGTTTCTCTACTGTTGTTTGCAGCTCATTATGCTCAATGACTCGGAAAGTGAGTAAGCAGAGACTAAAGTGCCTTTTAAGAAGCATCTGGGTACAAACGGAACCACATGACATCTTTGGCACCTGCTTCTAAAGGGGTAAGATTCAGAAAGGACGTGAATGAAACCCTCTGGCATTTTTAGAGCTTGGTCCATTCCAGAAATGCTCTTTAGTTTGCTGTGATAGTGGGCAGACATGGCCCAGAGGGCCCTTTTTGCTCCCGTGTTGCTACATCTAACCCTAGTGGCAAGGAAAGTATCATAAGTAAATTAATCTTTAAGAAATAGAACCTGTCATACCTTCTCACTTGACACCATACTTGAAAACAACACTGAGTAGTTCCACTGAAATCATATTTCACTTTTTTTCAGGCAGATCTTCAAAGACATTGGTGATCTAAAGGTGTAAATCAGCAGCTCAAATATTCTGCTAGGAGCTGCATCTGTCTTTAGCAAAAATGAGCTGCCCAGATGGTCCAGGGTCTCTGCAAGCAGGTTCCTCCACTCGACATCTCCCAGTGCCTTCAGCGCTCTGGTCCCAGGTGACTTATGTTGACCCATTGCACTTCTGAGTAACTTACCAACTGGATGGTTTGCAGACCAAAGTATAACCAAACACAAGTAGTGTTAACAAGATCTGACCTCAAATATCCACCAAACAGCTTCTCTTCCAGTGCTATGAGGTGGCTAGTTTCTTAAAAAGCCTTACAAACTCCAAAAAATCCACTCTGCATGCCCTTCTGTATTGTTGCTTTTAATGAAACTTGCTTACCTCTTGAGCCTGTAAATTTTTATTTGTTTTTACTAAAAGGCGAGTTATTTCATTTGGCAGGATCGACATACTCACAATTTTTTTGCTGAAAAGACATAATACAACAGCATGTTTTAAATTAAGAGTGTCTCAAAAAGAACAATAACAGAAAAAAGTGCTTCAACGTTGTTTTCAAATATTTATTAAAACAACATATGAACTTTTTTCATCCCAACAGTGAATTCGCCTGCAGCATCTGTAACCTAGTAGCCATATTACCCCAAACTGACAAATTGTATTGAGTCTCAAAACCCAAACAAACCTCCATCTTTTTCCCACTGGGCACTTTTGCTATTGTCTAGAAGCACAAATAGTTTTATTAATAGCTTAGCTAGCAAAAGTACAAAGGCACCAATGAGAAACGTCACTGTGCTGGCACAGACAAAACCTTTTTGTCTACTTTAGAAACATGCTCTTAAGAAACCCTGCTCTCCAATTTGGGATCTGAAGCTACAATCACCACTAGGGCTCCTTCTTCTTACTATAAAAATCTGCATCAGCGTTCTCAGATTCTGACATAAGCCTTTTTGGCTGGCTCTTGGGGTTATGGTAGCTTAGGGTCACAGATAAGCAAGCCTGGAAGAGTACAAATCCCGCCAGAATAGTTCCCGTCTTTCAAAACACAAATGGAAATCACAGCTTCAAGTTACGTAGTAGAACAATGGTTTACGTGTGTAGAATACATGCCGTTACAAAAGTTTAAGAAAATTAATAGAGGGCCCAAGATTTCACCCTGAAGGATAGTTACAGCAAAAGCAATTTAAGAATGTACCACACGTGAGTCCAGACACAGCTGGTGAGCACCGCGCTTTATCCACGCTTGCAGCCAGCGAGCCGCAGTAGAAAAGACGATATATAAACCAACGACAGGGAATCAGAGACGAGAGAAGTTACTTCACTTTGTAACCAAAGCTAAACAATGTAATTTTTTAAAATATGGGATATTAATCGTACCTCTAACCCCTGGGTTTATAGAAACGCCCTGTTTGTTTAGGAGGTGAAATGCAATAAATAAGTTTTTTCCAGGATGAAGGATGCACTTGCGCACGGAGGTGCTGCTTCCAGCCAGACCCCTGGCCCGAGGGCGCCTCCCGGGGGGCGGCCGGCGCCGTCTGAAGCCCCTCGCCCCGCGTCGGGGCGGCGGTCCCGGCTCAGGCGCGGAGATAATCGTTCTTAAGGCGGCTGAGGCGAGCGCCGTGGCTGCGGACGGTGAGGGCCAGGAGGTCGTGCTTGTCCCGCAGCCCGCTGGAGATGTGCCGGGTCTCCCGGAGCAGGGCCCGGGCGTGCAACAGCAGCCCCAGGAAGCTGTCTCCCAGCCGGGCCTCCTCCCGGCCCCCCTGCTCCTGCCCCTGACGGAACTTGCCCTCTAGCTCGCTCAGCGAGCGATCCGAGCTGGAGTAAGCGTCGCTGATCTGGGCGGACTCTCGGCGCAGGTACGAGCTGTAGCTCTCCTCCCCGTCCAGGTCGTAGGAGATGCTCTTGCCGATACCTTCCAGGACCCTGCCCGCGTCCTCCACCTGCCGGCCCAGCACCGTGAGCTCCTCCCGCAGGCTCAGCCCGCCGCCTCCCGCCGCCGCCGCCCCGCACCGCCGCTGCTCGCTCACCCTGAACAGCAGCTGGCAGCGCTCAGGGTCGTCGTTCTCCTCGTAGTCCCCGTCGGGGACGAAGTAGTGGTGCAGGGTCCCGTTGGACATCTCGGGGTACAGCGGGCCCTCGAAGTACCCGCGGCAGAGGCTGCAGAGGCAGCCCAGCCACAGCAGGAGCAGCGCTGCCGGCATGCTGCGGCAGCCTTAGGGGCGGCCGGCGCCGCGCTGCCCCCGGCCGCCCCGTCTACCCCCCATGGGGCTCCTCCCGCTCCCCGCCGCTGCCGCCCCGCGGGCAGGGCCGGCTCCGCTGCGGGTTGGGTCGGCTCGGGTAGCGCGGCCGCCGGCGCGGAGGGCTGGCGGCGCTCTGGGGCCGGCTATGGGAGCACCGCCTTTAAAAGCCGCGCAGCCCCCGCGGAGGAGGAAGCGGCCCCTGGGCAGGGCAGGGCTGGGCTGCCCCCCGCCCCGGGCATCGGCCACCGCCCCCGAGCATCACCCCCCAGGGGGGTTGTGCAGAGCGGGGAGGGAGAAACACACCTTTCTGCCCCTAATCCCCTAATAAACAAACCCCCCCCAACCCGGGGATTGGTCAGTTTTTCTCTCTCTCTCTTTTTTTTTTTTTTTTTCTATTAGAAACCACTACTTTGCTAATAGTCTTAATTTTCACAACAGCTCCACGTGCCCCTCCGCAAACACAGGGTGCGGGACAGCAGGACACAGCAAAGCTGCAAACACACAGTCACTGCCTTTTCACTGAAAAGAATAAAGATGTGGGTTCAAGTATAAGGGTGTAATGCAATAAACCTTGAGAGGGTAAAGATGGGGAAATAGAATGCAAAACCTGTTCTTAAATAAAACGTCAGATGCATCTGAGGAGAATCCAAATACAAGTTCATCTTATGGGGCTGACTATGTACAATTGTAAGCATTTCTCTTCCATGAAACAATATTCTGCATGAACCCAGCAGCTGGATTACAGCGGGGTCAAACCTTGCCCGTAACTAGTATAAATCTGTCTTTACTGTTTTTGAATTGTTAAATCAAGGTGAGATCACAAAAAGAAACGGTCTGTAAAGTTTACTGGTTCCTTTCACGTCATCTTTCCTCTTTCATGGAAAAAAATCACCGGCTAGCAGAGATTATACCAAATCCTGCAGTCATCCAGAGTTAAAACTCCCACTGCTGTTTGTGAGGGCTTTGTGTGCAGAAATATTTATGTCGCCTCTTTAATGTAAATATTTTAACTATCATCCTGATACTTTCTGCGTGTTGTAAATAAGTACGATGCTTACAGTTAACTTGTTTGGGAAACAGGCCAGCTGCTTATGTCATGTCTCTGTTTTTTTCACTGTTATGCTGGGCATTGTAGATTAGAGTCTTACGGGGCTCAGGGGACTTTGCCTCTACCATTTCTTACACCGTGATGACTTAGACACCTACATTTCAAACACAGAGTCTTGAGCTCCTTCCCTCACAGCAACTTCACGCTATAATCACAAACTATCCTGTTTTGGGGCACACTTGAAGCAAGTTCTCACTGGCAGTGTGGCCTTTAATACTTAATGATAACCTGTGCTATCAGCACAGTGCTGGTACTAAAGTGCTTTACATAAGCGCAGAAGGTCATAAGGCTAACAAATGCCAAGAAACAAGAGCAAAAAATAAACCAACCGGCCAGCCAACCACCACAATCCTAACCCAGAGACAGCAAGGGTAGTATCTAAACCCTTCATTTTCTGAATTGCTTTAAGTGGGCTTCCCAAGCCCTGGAGTCAGTGAAGAACATGAACACATACACCTCAAGGTGAGCAATGTTTGCAGAGTCCAGGCAACCTCTTTTGCACTGCTGAGAACCCAGGCCAGACAGGCTATCCAAACAGAAACACTCCACACATTTGGAAGCATTTTAAATTTGTAATTAAGTTCAGAAAACACTCATATAAATAGTCTGGATTAAGCTGAGCTTTTGTGCCTCAGCTTTCTATAAAAGGTTTAAAGCTTATTCAACTCAGTCTGCTTGGCATTTGTCCTTGGTCTGTGTTTGCCAACAGGGGCTCTTTCAAACAATTTTATTCCCAGGATGCTCTTGTTTCACCTAATATTTCATTTGGTTCCCAATTCTTTGCCAGCCATAGTACTTTATCTACATAATTTTCCAGCCCAGCTGGTGTTACTGCCAGTTGACTGGTTTGGCTGATACTTGGGTTGTGGTGGACTCCACTTTTGAGGTCTCTTCATGGAGGTACCGCAGTGTAAATCACTCGGCTATAGCTTTGTCAGCATGGTTATGCTCTCACCAGTGCCACAGTGGGTAAAAAACGCAGTCTTAGAATATATTTTTTATCTGTCTCTTCATACTTTAGGACTTTTAGAGGTGTCTATTGCTCCCTGTTGCAGCTGCGGACTCCCAGCCACTGCTGTTTTCAATCCAACATGCGTTATCCACGTTTCATTTAAATTTTGCATCAAAATAGTCTCTCCCCAAGTGACCCATTTGGAATGTCTGCTTTTGAAGGAAGTCTGTAATACAGGATCTGCAGCCTTAGTGACTCAGTGGGCAAAGCTTTGGTAAAAGCTTTTAGCACTTGCTGAAGGCTGCACAACAGCCCGATCAAGGCAACACCTGTATGGTTCAGGATTACAATGCAACAGAATCCTAAGTTTTAACTGAAAAGCCTGAAACAATGGAAAAGATGTAGGCTCACACTGCCAGTATGGTGCATGAGCAGCCATTATTCATTCTAAAAATCACATTTAAAAGACAAAAGGCTTAAGACTGCATCGAGATAATATCATATGTCCACAAAACCATATGCATACAAGTAAAAATCAGATTTTTTTTTTTTTTTGAAAGACAAACATGAAAAGCGACAATTACCTTCATGCATGAAGACCTAGGTTGAAGGGTCAGACATTTTCATCACACAGTTAACAGCAGCAGGAACATCACAGCGATGACTGAAACAACAACATAAAAATCAGTGTCAATATTGAGTTCTCAAAAGTCATTTCTGCCAATGTGTGGGAGGCACAGAGGGAAATAAAACCAAAGGAGGACAGAAGGGAATTCCTCAGAAATACCAGAAACACAGGGTGGAGAGAACCAGGGAGGAGAGCGAGCCATTTTCTGCTGAACATTGCACTTTCTGCTGGGAACCCATAGGGGTAGTTGTATGAGATCAGATATCTGGGGAGCTTTTGGGATGCATCCAAGAACCAGCTGCTCCTTGCGGCATGCTCCCATGAAGGCCCCCATTGATATCCCGGCATTGTCAAAAGGCCCATTGATTTCACCATGACAGTATTTCACCCTGCGTGCCTGCTCAAGCATTTAAAAATTCCTTTTGCATAAAACGAGGAAAAAGTACTGGAAACAAAAATAAAGCAGCATACCAATACTGTCTTTTTTTACAAATACTTGGCATGATATACTCTGCCTCGGTAAAGCCATTGTTTTCCCACTGAACAACATCAGGATTATAGTACTATAAAGAACTCTGCATAACCTCTTATGCAACAGCACCAAAGTCAGCCTCCAGTTTTGTCCAGAAATTGCCTATAAACTGATGGCAAATATGCAACTTGGCGCTGGATTTCAGGCCGTGCTTGCATAATCTTTCTCTGCAAGCAATGCTTCATCTTCGCTTCTTGGTTCGCATGTGCTCGCTATTTCTGTCGCAGATGACGGTAAATGTTGCAGCATCAGAATGTTTCAGATGTAAATAGTCATTAATTTGGAGAACAGATATATGTTATATGGTCCTAAAGGCCCTACAGGCTCTAGGGTATAAATGTTGTTTTCTGACTGCTGGCGCCTGTTTTCCTGCTGTGAGCTGTTCTATAGCTTTACATAAAGATACCTTGTTTAAACATGAGACTAACAAGTATGTGTGTGTAATTTCTAATTGTAGGGTGTAGTACTAAACGCTCAGATGGCATCAAGTTCGGTGGGCATGAAATAACCCATAAAAGAGTACTGACAGTTTTTTGTGGGGAAATTGCCATAAAATATGCCAGAAATTCTGCAGAATAAAAAAAAAAGATTTGTCAAATGAAACTTTCCCAAAACACTTAATACTCATTCAGTATAACTTTGGAATACAACAGAGATTAGGAGTGAATATGTTGAAGTATGAACTGTACTGAATGTTCCAGGACAAACGTGCTTATCTGTGGTTACACTGACATTTTGAATTTCTCAGAAAGGTGCATTGAATTCAGAATTGGAACAGCTGAACAAGAGATTTCTCACATAGAGCTTTGTAGAGAAAACAACATCGTTGTTAGCTTATGTTTAATGCTGACAGATTCTGATAAACCTTTTCTTCTTCACAGATTTCAGGCTGAAGCCACAGCTGTGTCTGGGTGTAAAGTCCTCTGAGTCCTTTAGTACTGGCACTTCTTGGATAAGCAACACAGAAAACTGAATTCAAAAAGCACAAGTAGCTATAGGAAGTATCGGGTATGAAGCTGGGCGTGAATACAACAATAGAAAGAGTCTGTCAGGCTGGTTGTCTCAGAAGAATATGCAATTAGTACTGAATCTACTTCAACTTTAGCCAACCCCAAAATGAGCTGAACCTTGGCAGAAAAATACAGAAAGAGATTTTACCACAGTCCCTCTCTGTAGTGGGTGCTGGTTTACTTTATAAAGATATAATTTGCTTAAAGGAGAAAATTGAGGATGTGCTCAGGTTATTTTTAAAAGAGAAGTGATGCATCTGGATTCTTCTTAAGAAGAGAAGAGGTTAAAAGAGGGATGAAGAGGGATGAATATTTACTGGTATTATACTAGTGCAGTTTCTGTTGTCTTGATGAAAAACCTCAAACCCCAAAAGGGATATTGCTAGTATTTCTTCAGCAAGGTTCCTGAAGTGGAAATAATAACACTTCCTTGGTGGAAATGAAAACACTTTAAAAAGCATCATCGTTGGCCAGCACATGGAGCAGTTTTCCCATTACTGTCAGTGTGGTTTGTTACAGAAACAGTGTATCGTGCTTTTAAAATGTTGATTTGATTTTCAGTCCTTTTTGTGTTATATTTAATGCTCTATGTGAACGTGAAAAGGCTGTCTGTGGAAACATACACTTTGCAGATGTTACAGAAACATAGTTCACTAATTATTCATGATAACATATTCTCCTTCCCTCTAACCTGTTAGGAGTAAAATAAGATTTATCTTAGGACATTAAAAAAAACCCACATAACTTCTCTTTCCTTCTCTCTCACATTCAAAAAAAAGTAGAAAAATCTTAAAACCTGATGTGTTTGGCTTAGGCAGGATTGGAAAATAATTTGAATAAAGCCTAGGAAGAAATCTAAGAGAGTTTGGTGGGGAAATGCTGATGTAATTTCCAATGGGATTAATCCATTGATACAGTTGCTCAGGATTTGCAGTCCTGTGATTTAATGTATTCATTTGAGGCAGGGTCTTGAAAACATCTGAATTTTATGAAAGCTGAGTTTCACCAGGACTATTCCCTAGCTCAGTTCCTGAACAATTTAAGTAGGTTTTACACTATATAATCTCCAGTTTTGCCACCTTTATAAGGATGGCATTTTTCTCATTTGCACATATAATTTTATGTATTAAGATCAGGGATGAATTCCTGAACCAAAGCTAGATCCTAACACATATTATACATCAGATTTCCTCTTCTCACCAATCCTTTTAAGTCCCTTCTCATTAATTTAGGGTGGGCGCCTGCAAGTTCAGGCTGACCAACTGCACATAGCTTTAATAAACATGTCTCTGCAGTGGTTTAGCCTTCATATTCTCTGCCTCAGATAAAGCTGAAATATTTCTAACAGTATCGTTTTTGCAGATGGAAGTGAAAGAAGATAGAAAATGAAAATAATAAAAAAGAAACCTAGGACTTCACTGGTTTAATCTCCTTTCACTCATACCTTTCCCAATGTAGCAAATAAAGAGTAAAACAAAACACACTTCTATAGTAAACTTCACTTATATTCCCAGATGTGTTTTTTTAGGGGTTGGAAAATGTCCTTTTTGTATCCTAACACATTCACTCAGATTTTTATTTAGGTGTTTTTAACAGTGTATTAAATTTAAAACTAAACTGACTTTGTATTTGAGCAGCATAAGACCAAGCATATGGTTTCAATTGAAATATACCAAAATCTTCCTGTTAAAAAAAAATATATATATCATTCCCTTTAACAAACATTCTTATAAAATTCTACTTGAAGAAGCAGGTGAAGGGATACTATTTACAGTCAGCTCTATATTTATTTTTGTGCAGTCACAGTTGACTGTTCCACGGGTTTTTAATGACTGGGTGCACACAGAGCACTCATTCAGCAGCCCTAACACTGCGTTATTCTCCCATACCTGAGGCTGGTGCAGAATATCGATAGGGATTTTATACCTCCTGCTGCAATTTATGACTTTTATTTGGAATCGGGTGGCTTACGAAATGGCATTTGAGATGACTTGTTGGTGATTCTGCAGGCCCTTCTGCAGAGGATGCAATGGACACTGGTAAGGCTTGTATTCACGACTCAGCCTGGAGCTCCAGCAGAGCTGTTTGCTACCACTGCCCTTGAACCAGGGTGCATGGGGTGCTCTGCAGAGCTGCAGGAGCACTCCCTGCCCGTCCCTGTGTTTATAGTAAAGCAGCAAAGACATATGATTTGCTTTGATGGAAAGAAGCTGGATTGAATAAAGTTTGTGGGCTTATTCAGGCTTAGGAAATATTACAGCTCTTCCAGCTTGGTTGCTTGGGATGAGAAAGGCCTGGCCTTGCTGCTGGAGTTCAGAGCCTCTGAACACCATGTTTGGTCTCACAAATCAGTCCGTTCTAGTTCTTTAATCCCACTGGGTTTTATGCTCCCAGAACCTGTGCCAGCTGAAAAAAACAGCTTTTCCCTAAGGACTGTCCTGCTGGGATGCTGGAAAGCCCAAGGCAGCAGGCCTGTAGTGCCATAGCAGACTTGGAAAGGTTTCCTCTGGGTTTATGTAGGTGATGCCTGAGCCTAAATTTGCTGAAGGATCTCAGTGCCCAAACCCACAGAAGCACAAAGAAGAGCAGGTTCCCTGTGCTAACAGGACAAATGCTTCTGTTTCACAGCAGGCAGCTTCAGAGGCGTTTAAAACACATTCCTGTTTGAAGCCGTAAGAAAGTTCAACCAAACCAAAGCAATGCTGTAACAACTGTTTGAAATTAAAATTAAGAGGGTGCATTCAAAACTGAGAAGTGTCTGGAAGGCAGGGCTGGACAGTCTATCCTGTCTACAAGAGTAAACCACAGCTCTGTGGGTTCAATGGCTGTATCACACATGGTTTATCCAGTGCCTGCAGAGCATGCCTGCAACTATGGGGTTGCTTCTCCTTCCCCTCTTGCTTTTCTTCCAAGGAAGACCCTGCATAGGTACAAAGATGATGAGTGGTCTGGAGCATCTTATAAGAAAAGGCTGAGAGAACTGGGTCTGTTCAGCCTGAAGAAGAGAAGCTGAGAGGGGATCTTGTCAATGCTCATAAATATCTCAAGAGTGGGTGTCAAGAGGATGGATCAGACTCTTTTCAGTGGTGCCCAATGACAGGATGAGGGGCAACGGGCACAGACTGAAGCACAGAAGGTTCCATCTAAACATGAGGAGAAACTTCTTTACTCTGAATGTGCCAGAGCCCTGGAACAGGCTGCACAGAGAGGTTGTGGAGTCTCCTTCTCTAAAGACATTCAAACGCACCTGGACACATTCCTGTGTGATCTGCTCTGGTGAACCTGCTTTAGCAGGTGGGTTGGACTGGATGATCTCCAGAGGTCCCTTCCAACCCCAGCCACTCTGTGATTCTACGATTCTGTGATAATTAAATTTCCAGCATTAAATGTGCAGGTAGCAGCAACAATAGCTGAACAGAAAGGAGTTAGCACTTGTTGCATTGGGTCATTTGCACGTGAATTTGATGGAGTAGTTTACCACAAATAAAACCACTTGGAATAGCAGCAAAGTTTTCTTGAGGCAATTAAACCATACAGGTTCTTCCATTTTCTACTTATCTTTACACTTGCCTCCCAAAGAACCTTGTGCAGAGCATGATTTTGAGATGTGCTTGACCTTCATATTTTGTTCATTTTCTCCTATTGCTGATTGAAAAAAAAAAGTTGTACATTTGAACTGTTCCAGCCTACGAAGCATCAGGCCAATCTCTCTAACATTACTTTGTGAAAAATCCTAGACAGTAGTCTGCGATATTTTGATTACTTGTAAAACTGCAGAATTTGAACCAACAAGGAAGTCTCATTGCTGAGATGGATGCACTAACCAAAACGTACTCAGACATACATTAAAACTAACCTACCTTTCTTTGGAAGTTGTCCAGCTGGGATCAGGTGTCACTATAGGCTACAAATTCAGGCTTGTTTTGTGGTGGTTTCTTGCATTTCTGAAAATGCATGCACAGGATATTCAAAAGTGTTAAAGTGAGCAGTGAAAATTATATTACAGCTTTTCAGAAGACTTGCAAGTTAGAAATCGTAATTAGGACCACTAATTCCATGGCATTCATTTAAATTGTATTCTTTGCATGTTATATTCTGTTTGTCTTATTCCATTTACCAATACTAGATCAGTTTAGTTTTAAATGACTGCCAAGAATGTGAGCAGACTTCCGAGAATCCTATCAGGACATTGCTACTGTTGCTCCCGCTGCAGTGACAGGGTCAGGAGTCCAAAGCTGGTTCAGCATAAACGGAGAAAATAACTACCTTAGTAACTAAGACACTTAGAAAGAGACATTGAGTACTGCATTTTCTAAGCAAGTTTTCTTTAACTCCTGCTGAAAGTGATGGGAACTTTACCCCTGCCTTTGGTGGGGCAGAGTCAAAGACAAATGTTGGAAATATTTTGCTCTATATTGTAACTGGCTTGCTTGCACTTGGCTTACTTGCAAATCACTTGCAGACAGTAGCCTTTTTTCTTCATTTTTTTTGGGCTGCAAATCATCTGGGAATCAGCACAATGAATAATACAGAAACCATTAGTTGTTTCTGGAAACACAAGTTTCCAGAAATGTTAGGCATTTCCAGATATGAGTAATAATTCCTAGATTGTTCATTGTGTTAATTCCAGATGATTTACAAAAAAGAATTTGCTATTGTTAATCAAATTACAGCTTACATAAGGCTTTCTAGCGGTTCTCTTTGCCCACCAGTTATTTGGTCCTAATTATTGATACATGGTGGCTGGCCTTGGGACAAAGTTGTTGCATGAGAAAAATCATCATGGCAAAAAATACTTCTGGTACAAATTTTCAGCAGAGGTTCATTTCTAGTGTGGTGTACACAAGTGTTGGCGTTTACAAACGGTTTTGGTTATCAAACATTTTCAAGCAATTAGCTGTATGACTTGATTAGGAATAACTGAGCGATTAAAACATTTTTCTTAACTAATGCAAACAAAACACTCCATTGCCTCATGTGATAAAAAATAATTTATTCTCTAAATTAGATTTTATTTATCTCCTTCTAAGCCTTTTTTTTTTCCTACTAAATAATCTGTTTTGATCTATTCATCAAATACATAAACTCATGACTCTAACTGGATATATAGTCACACCATGTGGGACTAACACATGGTAACACAAGAGCAATCCCCTCCAGACACTGTAACTTTATCAAGTTACTTCACTGGTTAACAAACATTTTATTTCTTTTTTTATATTTTGTCCAGATGTTACAGCAGTAGATATGTTGGAAGTGGAATGCATTAGCAAATAAAAACGTGTCTAATCTTCTCTGGAATGGCACAGAATTTTCTCTTTCATCGTATTCCCTATGTCTATTAGAAGCAGAAGGGTTTGTAGGTGAAGTAAGACTGCATGAACAAAACCGTGTCACACTTGTTGAAGTTAATATATAACAGTTAATAAAAAGAATATGATAACGCGATGAATGTTGATACCAGTTCAGATGTAAACAGACAGGACTTTAAGACCTCAATAGATCTAGAAGCATCAAAATTTTACCAGTTCTCAGTGGTTTCCCTGAATTGACACTTCTAGGCACTCCCATCAGCATCAGCAGCTGTAGGATCTGTGAGAGATGCACACGCACAAGAAACAGACCTTTCCAGTCCTACCTCCCCTCCTGTCTTGGACCAGATGTTGAGAGGAGGTTCTGCTGCCACGTCCATGACTCTGGATCTTGAAGGTGACTCTTTGGAGAGAGCTGGTCCATGTCAAGATTCATGGGGGTTTGAAAGCAGACGGCTGTAGCAACCAGATCTTTCAAGAGCAGCCAGCACAGGTTTCCATAATGCTGTAAGAAACCCAAAACACAAGTTTCTCATGCTCATCACCTATAAATGAGCCATGGCAGTGAAAACCAGCAGAAGACAGCTGGGTCTCTAAAAAAAAGAGAAGGTGAAAGAGAGAAATCCAACAGGCAACATGAAGATGGAGCTGTGCCTTGCCCAGCCAGGCAAATGTGTCTCTCTGCTTAGGAAGCAATGCTTTGGGCAGCATGTCATTCTGAAAGGACCATGTAGGGCATGGTGATAACCATGGTAATAGTCTTTCTGGAGGAATCTATGGGAATTCTGATTTTTTTTTTCCCAAATAATGGGCAGTGGTTATCCAAAATAACAGAACTATTTAAATTTAAATCTTCACCATGTTGACACCAAAGAGAAAGCATGAACTGACTTTGGAAAGGCCAATATTGCAGATTGCCATGGGAGAAGACTTTCAGTTACGTCTCAGCACCTCCCAAACTGACAGGGTTAGGACTCTGGACACAGCCCCAAGGAATTTTACAGCTGCCTTCACTGCATTCCGTTTGTTGTTTATATGTTTTGTGCACCTGGTTAGACCTGTGCTGATCCCCACATACTGTGAGTCAACGGAGCGCACTATGACATGATAATTCCTATGGATTCATAAGGAGAAGAAAAATTGACCTGCTTTTCCATCTATGCTTTTGGACATATTAAGGCTGAAGGCCACTTTCCTGTCTGTACTTACCTGTGTTCATGTATACAGTCCTACCAAACTCAGTAGGGGTTTTATATTCAGAAAATGAAGCACATGGTGAGTCCTCACAAGCCAAGGGTATGAGAGAGCAGATGTTTTCTGTGTGGTCATCTCCACCAGCAGGTCACCCAGCAAGTTTCAAACACCATGGGTGACCTCCTGAGAAAAGGTCTGGAAAATGGGTTGACAATATGTCCGTTCCAGGCATCTCAGCCCTTTCTTCCTTTCCCACAAATTGCTTTATGCTACTGGAGCTGTACCAGTCAATTTAAGGATAACCCACAAAATAATCATAGACATTTAGTTTTACCACCATGTCTTTTCCATTTAAACCACATGTAATACTAGATGCTGACCATATCAGAACAAAATATAAATAAGTATAAGCCAGAAAAAAAAAAGTGAAAATAGCATTTTCTCACAGTGACTATGAAGATGAGAAAGACAAGCATGGACAGAGATGCTTGGAAATTAGTGAAGATCAAAGAGATTATATATCAGGGAAACGTACTTTTTCATTGATTTAATGGTGAGTGTTCACTAAATATTTTCTTTCAGGAAAAGATCCATATAAAAGATCAACAGTTCAAACTATTGAACAACTTCTGAGGCTGACAGCTATGCTATTTAATACAAACAAAACATTGCCTCTCAGTAATGTAATCTACTAACAAGCCAATACCCAAGGTTACTGCTACTTGCACCACTCAGACATGAAAAATGAAGTGTCAAATCTTTCCTGAAAGCTTTGCTGGATCCCAAGCCACACTTGGATGCAAGCTTGGATGCTCCCATGCTGGCCTAGGTCAGAAATACCAAGGCTTTGTCCAGCTCCTTGCTTCATTTGTTATCGCTGTGCTTGGGCCAAATATACAAAGCTTAAAGGACTGCACAAACATGCAGAGTCAAAAGTAGGTGTAAGGAGGAATAATAATACCTCTTTTCTCCCTCTCTGCAATTCTGGTCATTGCTGCTGTGTCAGATCGCAGCCTCTTTTGGGACATGGAGGGGTTGGGGAGAGGGGCAGCCTGTCTCCCTGCAGGGCATTCCAGCACTTTCTCTGGATTTAAACCTGGGTTTAAAACAGTTTCTTTGATCAGACTGAGTGTGATTCCTGCAACACATTGTACTCCAGAATCATCTTTCATTTTGCCATCAATACCTAACCTGCTCTGGTATGCAGTCTGGGTTATTTAGCACAGAAATCTGGTTTGTTCTTAAGATGTATGAGTATAGTTACCTCCTTGAGAAAATACCATAATATCCAGGGAAGAACTGGAAATAACAATTAATAATTTGGAGGCCTTAAGATTATTTTAAGAGTAGTCATTGACACAGTCTCTCTTTTTTGGCTCATTCCTTTGTAGAACACAGATAACAGTACGTATGTCTTACCTTACTGGATTTTGCAAGGATTAGTTAGCGTTTGTTTGGTTTTGTTGTTTTTGTGGGGTTTTTTAATGTGTACATTTTTACTTGTGTGGACTGTATTTGGCAATGGGATCATGGCGGTGTAATTCCTTGTGGCCACAGGGGAACTGTGACTTCTACACCAAGAGTACGTACAGATGTGTGCTGTGCATCACAGCACGTGCGGAGATGTAACTGCTCCGTGCAGCACACCACTTAGAGCCGTAGCAGTAGCTGTGCAGCTGAAATATTTTCCTACGCTTTCCATTAAGTTTAAACCAGAAAAAGAAATAGGACTTAACTTCCTGCCATGACATCACCACAGAATATTTAAACCATACACATCTCCTCGTTTTAAAGTCAACTTTCCCCCCCGCTGTTTGAATGCAATCCCTTTTAGTTTGCTAAAATATCTGAGGACAAGCAAATGTTCGGACAGTGTTTGCTATTATACTAATCAGTTCCTTGTACTAATTTTTAGCCATGCACACAGCTAAAAACACTCTATAGAGAATCTCTTCTGTGTATATATAGATACAGTGTGCCAGTTTAGAGGCTGACAGCTGGAGGGCCTTATGGCTCAATAGATAGGTGCCCCAGGGCTCCATTTCATCAAAGTTTCAAGTTTTAACCACAACTTTTTTTCCCCACCATCCTGGCTGCTGCTACCTATGTGCTGTTTGGCTGGTGGTGCTACTCAAATGGTCCCACACCAACACAAAGCCATCACCTCCACTGTGTGATGGCCAGGCCAGTGCAGGAGGAAACCTTCAGCATCCCTGTTTGCATTTGCTGCTCAAGCAGCTGCTCCTTGTCTCCTCCAGGAGAAGGGCAATGGGCCAGATCTGCCTGTGGTCAAGGCAGCTGGTTGGACCTAGGCCTCAAATATCTTCACAGAGCAGCCAAATCCTTAGCAGCCACATCCTGCTCTTAAACAGGACAAGGAACATGGAGAATGGTTGCAAACCATTCTGAGTTACTCAATGGGAGATGTGTTTCAAGGTGGGAGCTCAGAGGACCGTTAAAAGTACATAGCACTAAGATGAGCAATTTTGTTCCTGTTGACGCAAATTATAACGTTTAATTCACCGCTTTGCTGAATAAATTAAAGTCCATACGTATAATCTTAGCCAGTCTGTTCGAGAGCTGCTGAGAGAAGAGTCCGTTTTAGAAAAACTGCAAACAAAACTAAACCTCAGCAGTAGTATGAATACTGTCAGAGCAAGACTCTGTGAAAAGCTTGTGGCAAAATCTCTGGAATTTAAATTAAAATTATAAACTATAACATGAAATTCACGTTTGTCCCATAGCTACAACTGAGGTGTATCTGGGTACCAGGGCAGTGCCTGTGTGTACGTCCAGTGCACTTCAGCCATCAGGTCCTGGCATGGTCCAGGATCTCCCCAGATCTCCAAGCACTGACTGGGCTGACCTGGGTTTTAGAAACAACTGATGTGTTTGCCAGAGAAGTCCCATAGAACCACAGCCCAGGGGATACAAAAGAGCAGCAAACGGCAGACTGGAGAGTCTCACCCAATTCAGCTGAAGACACCGTTGCAAGGACCCTTGAAGTGGGGCCTCCCACCACCATCCAGAGAGGGATCAGCCATCCTGTTCAAGAGATCTGTTTCCCCACGCCTGTGTCACCTGTGCAAGAGATCCCAATGAGTTAGGGTGTTGTTTTTTTTTCTTAGGGGTGCTGAAATTTTACAGCCAGAACTGAGCATTAGGATCAAAATGCAGCCCAGGAAGCCCATTCCTTCATGCTTTATCAACAATAGCCAGGGCTCTAGTCCCTCTCAGGATGGAAGAAATAGGCTGAACTGTTCTTCTTTCCCCTTTGCATTTATTCAAGAAAACAACCCCTGTTCCCTTCCAATCAAGCGTGGGATGAGATTCACTGTTTTTACAACCTTATATTTTCTCCTCTGAATTGTTAGGTTCTTTTCTCCCCGCACTACCATGGGCACGTGATGCACAGATGTTGCTCTAGAGTGGAAGTCCACTTGCTTATCTCCCTTAAATGCTCCTTTTGTAATTCCCCTTAATAACAATATCTGTTCCAGGACAGTTAGCATATGACTCTATAAAAGAAAAGGACCTAAATTTGGTGGATCTCAATGTTTTTCAGGTGCAACTGCACACTGCACATGAACCATATGACTCTTGTAAGATACAAGCCAGTAAAGATCAAGCTGTACTATTCTTGCTGTGTTTTTCTTGGACACTTGCTCTTCCTAGATAGCTGTGGGAAGCCGTCTTGTAATTACTTCTATATTCTGTAAATATGGCAATTTTCTCCGTGATTCTAAGTGCTGCCTGAAATGAAACATATAACTGAATTTTGAAATGGTGGATGTTGTTGTATGAATCCAGTGATTTCTGAGAACTGGAAAGCATCAGAGAAGAAACACAGCAGTTTAAAGAGATAAAAAACATTGCCATTGGGAATTCAGCTGGATGTGCCCTTATACCTTCAGCAAGCAATTAAGTAGAAATCCTAATCCTCAGGAGAGTTTTCAGAATGATAACCTTGGAGACTGAAAGCCATTAGCTGATAAATCGGAGATTTGGGTTCCATACTAGGAAAATCCTTGGGATTACCACCACTTTTGCCAGCAGTCAGGATGTTCAGAGTTGCCTCAGACATGCACAGTTTCTAGTCTTGTGTTATCTTTAGAGTACTGACAGCAGCTATTTGTGGCCAGATTTCAGCTCAAGATAAATGTTCAGGTATTTACTTCACTCATGACAGTGTAGATTGCAGCGAGTTCTGGACTGCAAAGGCTACACTGTTAGCAAATAGTTATGCACTAGCTGCCACAGCTATGCTTATATTAATACATCTAGGAATGACTTTTCAAACTTAAAGCAAATTCTGCCCCAATATGGGGCAAGAAATTATAAAGCTAGTCTGGAATTGGTGAAAACATCCTCCCTGGAAATACCCTGTGGAGATGATAACAAGGGCAAAGTTAAGCGTTTTGTCTTCCATCTGTTCATTTATTTTTGTCTTAACAGCAGCCACTATGGAAGGAAAAAAATAATCAGTTTGCATCATGCAGCACTGAGAGAGCAGGGGAACTTTAGTCGACATGGATATTTCCTTTATCACCAGCTGTTATCAGTGAAACAGGAGCAATGATGAGGTGATAAAAACCCAAGGCAGCCTTTATGGAGAGCACATACCGAGGAACCAGGCAGGCTAAAGGAAGCAAGCTGGTAAGTTTAAACCATTTATAGAGGGTTTCCAAGGAACCCAGAGGAAAATTAAATCCCCCCCCATAACTCACTGAGCCAGAATCAGGCTACTGAAAACCTGAAACCCCCTCAAAACCCCTTTCAGTCAAAACCCCAGTGCTTTTGGCTTTTTAAGCTCTTTAAAACTTAAAACAAACAAAAACCACCACGAACAATGAAAATCAACAAAAAAATGAAAGGAATAAGGCACTTGTTAAAAACAACTCTAGTAGGTAGCAACCGAAAAAATATACCTCTCTGCTCCATACTGGCAGAGAAGAATTCTAAAAATGAATAAATGTGCTTTTTCCAATACACCACAGAGAAGGCTGAACAGGATTATTTCTCTGGTACTTTCAACTTGTATGCATGGAGGCAAAATGAGAAGAAAATCATTAAGTATTATGAAGACAATAGTTTAAGAGCTCGTTAGGCTAGTGCAATCCTATGTATTGGAATAAGGTGACTCATTCACTCTGGATTTGCTGGATTTGGAAAGAATGGTGTCTGGGAAACTCATAATTATAACTCAGTAGGATTTCTTTCTATTAGGATCTAGCCATTTTTAATTTACCTGTGCTGCCAGTCTTTTTATATAGGCATAACCACAGCTTTACTGTCACCCAGCCCAAAAAAGAGCATGAAGTCCAAACAAGTTTAAGTCCTGTGTACATTTTAAGTGCTGGTAATGTGGTACGAGAGAAGAACAGACTGAGGTACCATTGGGCTGTTGCTTGCAATTCTTACTGTCTTCTGATGCTATTTCTTATTCACTTTTCACCAAAAAGCTCTGCTTATGAATAATACCCTGCAGCAATAAATTCTGGACAACCAACAAAAAAATGTCAATCTCTATGCAGAAGATCACATAAATTTAATGATAAGATATAAAATAGTTATTTTTATTTTTCTTTTCAAACAGGCTTCAGACATCTTTACTTTTTTTCAAGCCTAAAGAAAATGAAGATTTCTTTTGTTTATTTCTCAATGAATAAGAAACTTTCTGCCTTTTTTTTTTTTCTAGTCTATTTTTTTTAAAAGGAAACTACATTATCTTGCTTAATTGCTTTGTCTAGAATATTATGTTTCCTCAAATGATTCTTTCTTACACTTCTTTCCTCTGGCCAATATTTTGAATTACCTTACTATGGCTTGAAGCTCATGTAACCAGGAAATAAAGCTGTAGGGCTCTGGTTGCATAATGTAATTCACTATAGGCTCACAAGTTTACTCTAATGGTAGCATTTTCCTGAAACAGCCTTGTGTCCTTTCTTGCAGTTACTGTTTTACCTATATTTGTCCAATTCTAGGTAGCTGTCAGCAGTTTGACAGTTCCAGTGTTCCTGGGATAGGAAACAGGAATAAGATGAAGGAATAAAGACAAGACTATTTGCCATGTTCTTCATATTGGGGCAGGGGGGGGAAAGCTCTAGGCAACATAATCCTGTGTTTAAAGCATCAGCAATGAAGGACAGAGCTCCAGCAAACGTCCAGCACAAAAAATTAAAAAAAAAAAAAAAAGAATGAAAAATATCAGGTTGAGATCATATCATTCTTCTCATAGCAATGAGAAACGCTCATGTTTGGTTTTCCCAGCGTGCCTCTCTGAGTTGTGGCAGCTTCAACTAGTCAGGGGTTGCAAAGCATTTTCTCTTTAAAGGTCAGCTCTTTCAGGGCCTTGAACTCATTTTGCCCTGAAATTTGGTATGCATTGTTCGGTACGCTGGGGGTAGGGCGAGCCTGCCCAATATCAGACATTTGGCTAAAAGAGTCTTCAAAGATATATATCCCCAAACTATTACTATTATTTTTTCCTTAAGCTTGACAAATTATAGCAATTTTGGTGTGTGCAGGCTCAGTGATCTTGTTCAGGCACCCAAAGAGCATCCCCTGGGCAGGGCAGGGCAGGGCAGCACCACTGCATCTGTTGCTCACAATAGGGCTTTGTAGCTGGGAATCTCAAAGCAAAAAAAATAGCATTATATGGTATAACTGGGGAGATGGGAGTCAAGAAACTTTCTACTTCATCCATTCTTGAATACCTGTCATCTTTACACAGCACAGCATAAAATTGGCTCCAGGCAAACACTGTTACCTCAAAACTTCTCATTTCCAGACATTATATTTTTCTTTGATGTGTGCAGACATACGTCTTTTCATCAATAAGATAACCCTGCTGTTGCTACTTTGTACTCACTGCCTTATTTTGCAGGAAACGTTTGGTCTGTTTGCATCTGTTTATGGAAAGAGAACAAGCATTTCAAGGGCAAGAGAAAAAAGAGCAGCAAACTGGGAAAATGCTTTCTCTGTCAGCACTACAATATTAATAGCGCTTGCTGTTTTGCTCAGCAATAAATACCAAGCCATTCCTTTCTTAAAAAAAAAAGGAGCAAGAACACACCCTTAGCCAAAACCATCCCAAGGAGAAATGCCAAGTTTCCATAAGTGCAAAGCTACATTAATTATACGTCTAAACAGTTCACGGCATTTACAGAAAGCAACCGATCTCTGTCAGAGCTGTAACTTTTAAAATGTATTTTCAGCACTCGGCAGAGCCGATCAGCAAAACAACTGTTGTTCCTAAGCAGATCTATTTTTTTCGGTGGGGCTGGGAATGGTGAAATGCAGCGAGCAGGGCAGGGGCAGGTCCTGGGGCACCCAGCTCCATTTCAGTTTCCTCATGAATAAAACAATTCTGCTTCAAATATCTGGTCATGCTAATTCATAGAAAGAAGCTCAATTAGTTCTTGCTAATTCGTAGCTGCATAATATTACTACTCAAGCCTCCCGTGGCTTAAGCTTCTTTTTTTAGATCCATATATAGTTAGAGAATGCCTGTGTAGCAAACTTGCTGATGTAGCTGAGCTCTTTCCTTTGGAAAGTCTGACATGTGAAGCAGCTCTGTAAAAAGTTAAAGCTGCAGTATCGAATGTACTTGCAAAAATATTTTTTTTTCGGTATTTGTGTTTACCATCTGTTGCTGATGGAATAGAATTTCAGGAGCCTGTAAATGATCTCTTTCTTTATGGATCTGGCCCATCCTGCAGCAAGTTGGTTACCTGAGAGTTTAACTTCAAGAAAGTACTCTAAGTTAAGCACAAACTCCGTATTTTTTTTTCTGTACTGCACACACATATAGCAGTTTCTTTTGCAAAATAAGAAAATAATTTTCTACAGAATTATATTAAAAAATACCATGTGAGAGTAATACACACTTGTGCAATCACATCTGAGGTGTGATGGAGTGTGCAACCCTTTTTCTGTTCTCAGACAGCACATGAGATTTGCTATTATATGGAAGGTATTAATTCCTTTTTCAGACTGGAGCAATTAACCAGTGTTAAGTAGCTTCTTCTGAACTGAATTAATTTTAAGCCACAGGGTTTAAACTAAATTCACTCATTGTATTTCTAATATGCCATGGCTAAGTTTTTTGCCCAATAAAGAAAATCAAACAGGAAAAACCCACCATTATCTCAAAGATGGCAATGGCTTTTGATGTAGATGAGTGATTTTGTGGCAGCTCTTTGGGTTGCAAAAGCACTGTGGGGTCACATGAGCCTTGAGAAGATCTGATCCAGAACAGTTTCTACATCACCAAAAGGCCCAATACCAGCTGATGGGATGTTATCAATTTATTATACTAATTACTATATACTATTAATAACTGAAGTTGCAGTGGCGTTTTTATCTTTGCATCTACTGTTGCAGTGAACTAATAGTGGAGGGGAAATAAAGCAGAGGTGGTGTGATGAAATCAAAATACCTTGATGCTGAGCAAAGGATGCAGCCTAGTTCCTGACTTTCATGTGTGTGCTTGGCTTGAATGTAGATCTGCCCAAATACCCATTGCTCAGGAAGACACTTGTGATCGTGCAAGTTACCAGAAAAAAAGTTAAAAAGAATAGGAAAAAGTTAAAAAGAATTGCAAAATCATAGTGTTATCTCTTCTACCTCCTTTCCTGCCAGGCTCGCTGAGCATCTCATGCATGAAGGCTGCACTACTGAGCCTCCTCCTGAAACAAAAATGTGATTATTTATCATCTCCACTGTGTTTAGACTGACTGCCATGGCTGAGACCCCAGGGAAGAGGGGACACTGGTTGCTGTGCTCCTTTGCATGGTTGCACAAGGCTGTGCTCCTGCTGCTGCTGGGAGCCCGTACCAGCTGCACTGGGATGAGGGGCAGCAGTTCTGCAACACCCAGGGGACAAGGGTGGCCTGGGGACCAACGTGTCTGTTATCACCCTGAGCAGTCACAGACATATCTCACTGTGTCACATGCAACAGCAAAAGACTTGCACTCATCTGCCAGATTACATTAAAATAAAAGGAAAAAGAATAAAAGAAAAAAAGAAAAGGGGAAAAAAAGGAAAAGGAAAAAGAAAAAAGGGAAAAGGGAAAAAAGAAGAAAGAAAAAAGTTGCTAGTATAGCAGCCATAGTTTTTCTTTTTTCCTTTTTTTTTTTTTTTGATGGTGTTGTTTTAAAATTAGTCCTATATTAGATTACAGTGAAATATTTCCCCAGATCAGAGCCATGTGCATCAGTTTCCACCCCTACCTTGAAACAGATGTTTGTCTTCCTTATTTCAAGGAAGAAAATCTTGCGTTTCCCTAGCTGTGTGTCTGTGTGCTGTCACCAACACGTACTGGTTTTGGTGTTGAAAGACTGTTCTTCTTCCCAGCCTACCAAAGTGTACTGCATAGGACGATCAGTTATTTATGTTCTTTCTTACTTACATTAACTCATAATTTACTGTGTGGTTGTCTCCCTTACTTGATCTCGCAGGGTGGAAAACATTTGCTGGTGGAAAAATGTTGAGAGCCTGTTCTGCCAGCTCAGGGCAAGTGGTGGAGACAACACAAGTTGAGAATCTCTCACTTTTCCCTAACTTGACATTTTCAGGAAAATGCCATTGATTTGCTCTATACCTGTGTACAAGCCACTTAATTTTGTGTACTGTTTATATTTTGAAAGCTCATGGGCGCTTCTTAGCACCTTATAGGCCAAGTCTTTGCAGGAACACAGCTTATCTCATGCTCCTGGAACTCAGGCCCTAATGTAAAAATATGGACTATAAGTATCAAGGTCTGAGGAAACCGTATGGGATGACATATCTTGATCAGATATGACAGGGGTCTCACCTTATGGGGTCCAGTTTCTGGGACACAGACCATCTCTAGTGCCGTCTTAGCTCACGGACATTGTTGATTCTTCTGAATGTAACTGTAATCCAAATAAAGAATAATAGTTACAACAACATTGTGCTGTACTAGCCATAGGGTAATTCAGATGGGAAGTCAAATAAAAGTGTGAATGCAGGAACAGAATAAGACAAAAACATCTAATAAAAGGGCCTGAAATGCTTTGTTGGAGCATCTGAGTTTCGGCATGTTTTCACTGAAACCAAGACAGGGGTTTGTGGCTCCCCAGATTAGCGATTCCCCAATGCTATGGCAACTAATTCTCAGTTGAGATGCAGACATTGCAAAAACCATTACTCGTTAGCAACAAAACAGTATAAGAATGACTACTCCAGGGAACGGCTTTGCTAAAAAAAGATTCAGATTTGTTTTGATTTAAGTCAAGCTAAACTTGATGAAAACATAATTTCCTGCAGGCTGGAAACTGAGCTTCTCAGGGAGCTCTGGAAGGGAATTTTGAATCCCCAAGGTTGGCCTTTGGCTGCTGGAAGGACCAAGGCCTGTAATCCTTTCCATGACCTGACGGCATGCTTTCTTTTTGCAGAATACATCTATCAAAGATTGACACCTCAAAATGTCTTATGAACAATTTTACAGGACATCATATCTTATTAAATAATCATTCATAGTAAGAAACCATATAGATCTATTAAAAGACCACCTTTCAAAGGCAACCTGGTTTTTGGTCAGTTCCCAGGGTTGCTGGTTAAAGCATGTCCACATATTGGCTGGTGCCTGAGAAGAGGGCACCAATTAAACTTCAATTTCAAAGGCCAAAATGGCACTTAAGCCTTGCCTAATGCTTATGCTGGTCTTTGTAGGACAAACTTCATCCTAAGAATCCAATACTCATATAAAAAATTGTTTCTTGGATATCAGATGATACCCATATATAATGATGAAAGCCTTTGGATTAGAGACAATGATATCATTAGTTAACACAGTGTTAGGATTAAAGCTGAAATAAACCTACATGCATCTCAGTTGCATTGGTTTTCCTTTTCCAATACTTCTACCCTGAGGTACACTAGGTCTTGTTTAGGGCTTTTGCTATAAAATACCTGGAAACTTTTGCTTATGAAATTCTGATGGTTCCAATTTTTGACTGGGCCATTTTGTTTGTTAGTTCTCTTCATACAGTGCAGGTTAAAAAAGAATTGTTTAGAAAAAAAGTTATCTTACAAATGAGTGAAAATTAAACTCAGAGTGTCACCTCAAACTGATGAATACAGCAGACAGTTCAATCTACTTAACTGTCAAGTATTTTTATCTCTCCACGATAAGACTGCTACACTAAATTTCATTCTTTGATTGAAATTGTTCCAACACCCATCTAGAATATTAAAGAAATGAGTTAGAGAAACTATAATACAAAGGTCTTTTGGTTTACAAATACATCCTTTGATGCCAGTAATGAGTATTCCACAATCCCAAATCTGTTACAGTGATGGTTGCCAGTTGCCATCAAAGCAGTGTACATTATCAGAATGCATTTGCTCTTATGTACATCTTTAAAGCTACATGACACAGTTAATGCAAATTTTTATCTAATACCAACTTGCCAGAAAAAAAAAATAACCAAGATTTAAATAATAAATTGGAATTAAGAGAATTGCTAAGGAGAGCTCATCCTTTAGAAACAGATGGAATATGTAGCTCACATACTTCTACATTCTTTAAAGGTAGACATAACATTTCAGATTTGAGCTAGGCCTTTATGGAATATTGACCCATTTAGCTTAACTGATGTACATGTTTAATACTCTAATAGAGATTAGGGGAAGGAGAAAGAACATACTTTCATTGTCAGGCAAGCAGTTGAAATTCTGATGAATACATACTCGTTAAATTTTAAGCTAAATTAGAAGTTTCAATTGACCTGGATACTGAAATTCAAACCAAACTAGATTATCAAAAGATGGTAATTTTTCATGATCCATGACCAACCTCTTGCATGCACTAAGCAGAGTTGGAAAACTGGAAATGTTTTGAGATTCCCAGTGGAAAGAGTAAGTATTGCAAGATCTAAACAAACTTACGAGGAGGGCAGATTTCAACTACAAATAACATTTTTGTCGATGACTGATGTTCTTGGCTTGTTTGTCGCCAGCATAGTCACCCTGTCTCAACCATCTCAAAAAAACCCCATTGTATTGTTAGGATTACATTGTTTTTTATTGTAAGGAAATGTTTGTTTATGATTTTCAAGGTAAAATCTTACCCCTAAAGTCATCAGAAACCTTATGTAGCTCAAGATAATTCCCTCTGTCTAGAAATACTAAAGTGTTGCTAAGAGGCAGTAACAGGTCCACGAGTGCTTGTATTGTAATAAAATAAGAATACAGAACTTGAATGAGACAACTTGTTGAGTTCTTCAAGAACTGTTCACAGAACTAATATAATTTAATATTTTCATTAGTGATTTTGGCACAAAGACCTAGAGGATATTAACAAAACATGATGGTTCCCTAAAACTGGGAGTCATAATGAATATGAGGAGGATAAAGAAGAATTTCTAGCTTGCATATTGAAATAGAAATAGGATTAAATTTGGCAAAAACACGTACTCTGGAACCCAGAGCAAGAATTTTTGCCTTGAACTTGGAACTCAGCAAATTAAATGGCAGAAGAGGAATAAAATGTTTGGATATTAGTTGATCACAGGATAACTAAACCACTCTAACTCAGCTGTGAAAGAATTTGAGTGGAGCCCAGTATATTTCAACCAAGATATTTTGAACAGAAACAAATAAGTTAGTGTGATTGTTAATTTATTAGCTGGATTGTATCTTGAAGTGAGTTAACAGAAATTTCCTGTTAAAGCAAGATTGTTTCAAATTTGAAAATAAAAGCTTAAGAACAGAAAAATTTGTCTTGTGACAGAGGCTGGAAAACACTAGCGGCATGAAGCCTACTAAAATGAAGCCTGAGAAGCAATATAGCTGCTTTCCATAAATACACTATGAGCTAAACTTTAGGAACATATGAGAACCATTTAAGCCAAACGTCTATATATACACACATACATATAGCAAATAGGCTCAAAGTGGATGGAAATGAGCCATCAAAGAATAGAAGTTCTTGAACATCCTCCCAGCAAAACGCCATGGGCCAAGGATTGAAATAATTCAGAAATGAAGGTTGAGCAGCTCGTGAAAAGAATTATATGCCATGGTTATCCCTTGTAATATGGAGCTGGTTTCCACGAGCCAGAGGAATGATGGAAACTGTGGTCCAGGTTATTACTGAGCTCATCCAGCTCATTTTGATGCGTGAAGGAAAATCCCAGGAACTGATCAGTGCAACACAATGATTCTGGATGGTTCATGGTGGGCGCCCACCCAAGGAGCAAATGCTACCAGGGCACGTGGAGAAACCAGGATGTCACAGGGGATGAATGGCAATGGTTAACACTGCTAGATGCCCTAATGCTGCTGACAGGAATAGTGTCACGCTGACTTGTCACCCACACAGGGGACAGGAGAAGCCTGCAAGAGGAGGCGAGTTACCACTAGTCAGAAAAACAGCTGGAAAATGACATCTGGCACTTGTGCATTTTTCAGTTTTCAACTACTTGACTTAAAAACCTGGACTTCATCTTCAAAATACACGCACCTGAAAAATCAGATCTAAGTATTCTCACACTGGACATTTCAATATATTCTGTAGGCTGGGTTCTCATACTTTAACGGAATTAAAACCAAACTGTAAACAGTAAAACCCTCTCACAAATGTCTCATTTCCAGTTGAAGAAATATTTCATTTTAGGATGTATTAACACCCCAAACGCTAAAGCTTCACAACATTTACAGTATTATCCCTGAAAGACAGGCTCTGTATCCTTAAGTGTATTTTGTCCTAGGCTCACTTTGCAGGAAACAGTACTGAGACTCAGCATACGTTATCACAGCTAAAACATCTATACCACACACATATAATGTCTAATTCAACTAATGGCAACACTGGTCTGTTATTCTTACTTTTATGGTCAGTATAATGAGATAACTCACTTTTTTTTCAGGAAAATCCTGTTGTGTGTGGGGGTTTTGGTTTGTTTATATATATATTTTTATATATATATTTTATATATATATATATATATAAATACTGGAGGAATCTGTTTCTCTGTTGTCTTCAGAAAGACCATGCTATCCGTTGTATATAAATACCTCCTTCCCTCCTCCTCTTTTTTGCTCCTATGTTCATTCACCACCCAAGACAGGCACCAGTGTAGCTTTCTTCCAGATGTTTCATCAAAATTTGGCACATCCATCATGACTGCTAATAAACCCCCCCAATTAAAAATGTAGCTCTAGTTTAGACATCCAAACAGTGAGTATCTGCAATGAAGGTGGATGTGGCATGACTTCGCAAACTCTCTATACACAACTACCAACAAGGGCACGGCAAAGAAAGTTTAACACCAAAGCTCTCAGAAACATATAGATTAGATACTATATTAGCGATTTATATGTAATGTATGATATATAAAACCCATCTTGTCAGCAGTTCTCCAATTTTTCCTGCCTTCCACAGGTGGCTGTAACTCCATACACGGTTCTCTATCTTTCCCAAGAATGACTGAATACTCCTGCGTTACTCCTTCCCCACCCTGTCTTTGTCTCCCCAGCAGAAAAGCCCATGTCCTTGGCTACAATTATTAAATAAATAACATTGTTTTCATTTGGCCATGTGTGCCAATAATTAAAAACTTAGATTCTTGTTTGATTAGGTTTATTTGCAGCTATGAAAATGCACGACTGTAGCAATTTACACTTGATTGCAAGCTGTTTTATGTAATAAAATGTAGACTCTGTCTGTTTGGCTTAATTCATTGGTTGCTTAAAAAGCCGTAACTATAACTAAAATTATACACAAGCTTTACCAATAGAGCAAATTAGCTAAAATCCCTTGGTTGTTCCCTGTTTGAACATTTAGTTAACATAACTGGTTATGAAATTCTGTATTTGTAATTGAGCAGACGTGGTTTAAGGCAATTTCTAGATTGCATGATTTTAGATGAAGTTAATCTATGATGTCTAGACTTTCTTTCCCACATGACTCTAGTACAGAAGGTTTTGACCAGCACTGTCCCAACCTGCATAATTTACACATCTGCAGTGTATTTTCACTGTACACAGGCCAAGTTCCTGTGTAGACTGATCTTTGCCAAAGAACTTTTCCAGTTGTTCTTGTTTGATCAGTCAAGTCATGATTCTAACACTGATTCCCTTATTACTACAAAACAAAAGGAACCAAGCATAAATTTGCTGGTTAATGTTTTGTCCATTGCAAACATAACATAATCATCTGGCATTTTATTGTTTTTTGTAAAATATTTTTTTAAATTTGTGGTTAAAAGTGGTTTAATTGTCAAGCTGTTTATGGTACTAAAAGAACAAATCTGTTTCATTTCTCAGTAGTTATTTACTTCCTTTAGATTTCTTGTAAAGAGATTCCTGGCTGTTGAGACAATACAATTACACCTAAATATGTGGAACATAAGATGAATCTTTGGTTCAGGCGTTTCTGCATAGACAATTTTAAATGTACTGCCAAAAATAACCAGGCTTCAAAGATACTTACAAAAACTATTTTAAAAGAAAATATTGATGATGTTTAATCTTTAGTATCATCTCACCTGCAGATTTTGACCTCATTTGGAGAAAAATATGCAGAATTACAAATATATTTTATTTGGTATTAAAATTACTTGTTCTGTGGAAAGGAACAGACCTACTACCTTGGATTTAATTTAGTCTGCAACTTTGTGCTTTGATTTCACCTTGCTTACTTCGGTCTCTTGAGCCCACTTAAACAGCCCAGGGACAATACTTCATGACCAAAATGCACAAAGGATTTAATCAAAACTACGACTTAAAAAGACACCAAATTACTTTAATCCAAGGGTTGGGTCTTAATGTGTTTCTTAGCAGTTTTTTTAGATGGACACATTGCATTTAATTGGCTGGGTTGCAAACCTTGAAAACAGGATATAAGTGCTGTTAGTGCTTATATTTAATTAGGATCCTCCTGTAGCTCACGTAGCTCGGACTCTCTTGGAAAACAAAGGTTAATGTTGCAGTTCATAGGTGTGAGTTGTATTACTTCATGTTACTAGAGTAATCCAAACAACCCACCTTTGACTTTTAACTGCATGTTTCACCAGCAAGAAAAGGAAAATGACAACCAACCCTGAGGATACTGACAATTTCCAGCGTAGTGAGTACTTGCTGAGGAATCACGCAAAGAGAGAGGGGTGAAGCATATCTGAGGAAATGATATATCTGCTTGCTGACTCCTTCCTCATCTCAGGAGCCAAGCTCTGCATTGCTGTCCTAACGTGCCTGGCTGCATCTTATCTACCTTTTCTGCCAAATCTCTGAAGTTCTTCTGGGATTCCTCTGGCAACTCGAGATTATGAGATACAGCAGATGTCTTTGCTGTGAGATTTCTGGTGCCTTTTCGTAGACTCGGGAGGTCTGGATCCCACTAGCCTGAGAAAGAACCATGTCCTTTCTAGCCCCAAAAGCCACCCTCCTGCAGCACCCAGGACTTGATTATCCTTAGAAACAAGTATTTCCTACTCCATGATCCTCCTGACACCACCATTGGCAGCACCAAGTGCTCCTGGAACAGGCTTTTCCAGGAAAACAAGATCAGTTTAGTTAGCTGCCCTCTGGACTCCTTTGGGTTTCAGGGTGACATGAAACCATACCTGTCACCTAGCAAGCTACAGAGCTGTTGCTATGGTTTAAACAGCCTGTTTCTTATGAATATATATATATATATATATTTTATTTTTTACTAACTGATTGTACTGCTGGCACAGTTTTCCAGCCTTAAAAAGTCTGTGTTCCAGTCATCTCCTCCTCAAATCTGCTTGCCTACAGGATATACATCCAGCTCTTGGGATTCAGGAAGACTCACCTGCATCCTGCTCTCTGAGAATGCTACGTATGTATATGCACGTATATATAAATGAACACATATACATTCATAAACGTGTAAGTAAAAGATAGTCTTGTTGCTGTCTGTAATCAAAGCATACTCTGATAGATCCCATTTACTTTATCATTTAAAAAGAAAGAACTGATATAATCAAGTAATCCGTGCTATAATCACAAACATCTTGCTTCACAGCACAGTTACAAGCCACATTTTTCATGATATAACACATGGAGAATGAGCCATATGTCTGCAAACCGAGGCACGTAAGTCATTATGTAGAAGCAGTCTCTTTAATTTTAAACATAATTCACAAGAACTCTTGGGTACTTAATCATCCCTACACCTCTCCTACTTGGAAGCAAAACACACTGGGGTCAGATCCAGTCACAGCCCACGATAATGCAGCTCTCATTAGTTCACTGTGATTACATCTGTGCGAATGCTTTTCAAAATCTCAAGGCAAAAGCTCATACTACAGATTGTTTCAGATCTTAAATCCCATGTTACTGATTTGTGGCACGCGGGAACATGCTGCTCTTTCTCTGCTGCAGCCACTCACCCTTCAGCATCTTCTCTCTCTCTAGACAGATTCATGGTGGTTTCCTCATTAGGGTAAAAGCTTATCTCTTCAGGCTGGCCATAAAACCTTCCTCCTCTGGGACAGCAAAGGTAGGTCAGAACAAGAGTCCTTTATTTTCCTTGGTTTCAATGATAATGTATTCCTTTGGCACAAAGCAATGGCAGTTTCCCCCCAGCCCCTCTGGCACACAGATCATCTCACTATCTGCACACAGTGAGAAACAGAGATTTCTCCCCTCTCGCTGGAGCTCCAGGTAAACACAAGGGCTACACTAGCTGCAAATTTCTCTTTTCCGCAGTTCCTCTCTTATTTTAAAGTCCTCCCTGGGATATTATCTAGGCCCAATCTGAAGTTACCAGCTTTTTGGTAGAAAAGATTAAAATTGCATATACAGAGCTAATAGATATGCATATGAATATGGACTTAGAGATACCTTTGACTGTCACAGAAACAGGAGGTTCTTCCTTTCATGACCTGCTTTCAACCTTGAAGACATTTTCCAGGAATAATAAAGCTTCTGTTTATTTTACTAACTTGAAGATATGGTCACCTAAGTATAGCAAACAAAAGTTCTCCTACAGAAAATGCAAGTTAATATTTTTAAAAGGTTTCTGTCTTTTGTAACAATCATAAATGATAGTTAGGTTTATAATTACTCACTGAAACTACACACAGCATAAAGATTATACTGAGCAGTAAGGTTCACCTGCACAGGGATGCCAAAGGATGCCCAGGGAAGTAACAAATTGGGAAGTAAATCCAAATTTCTGCAGAGGAGGAGAGCAGTGATGCTCAGGAACTGCCCGTCCTTTTGGGCTACACTACCCTGGCAGTCCATGTGCTCTTCTGGTTGCTCGTGATACAAAACAGCATATAATATATATGCACCAAGGCCTAAATTTCTCCTGTTTCTCACTTTTTATATTCTCCCCAGTCATTGGTGACAGCAGCTGTGTTGCTTCAAAGGCTCTGAGGAAAAGGTTGTCCCTGTAAACTCTGGTCTTGCAGCGAGACCTACATCATCGCTAAGGCCCCGTGGAGCCCCAGTGTGGTCTGACCAGCAGATTTTTTTTTGTGTGGTCGAATATCTTGTGTTAAATTGTGCAATAGACACTTTGGTTGATGCTTGCATGATGGGTCTTATCTAAGTCCATGGTAGCTATGTGGGTAAAAACTTTGCAATAACAGCAGGGAGTCACAATCTTTTGGTTCCACAGTAAAATTAGCCAAGGGATATTCTTTATTCTTAATTTATTTCATTGCACTTCAAGAGCTTTTTATGATGGCTACAATAACGATTAAATTTGTTTTCACAGATCCCACTCACTTTGCCATACTTGCTGCTCTCCTGACATCATTTAGAAGGACAGAATTTGGTACAATGGTTCTTCTCTGCTCTTCTTCTTTAGCTATGGTAATAAGCTGGATGGTCTTCAGGTTTATGTCCATTAAAAAAAAACCCAAAACAACACAAAATAAACAAAAAAACCCTCTAACAACAACAAAAAAACCCACCAAATCAAACAAAAAACAACACACCCCAAACTCAAAGAACAACCCTATTTGTATTTAAAGTTATTAAATTTTACTGAAGAACAGTTAGGAAGCTGAACTTCTCTGTATTGATATTCCTAAGAAGTGTCAATTGTGGTAGTCAGGTGCAGAATTAGGTGTGAAATGCCAACAAGCCTGAAGGCCTTCTCTGTGCCATTGTAGTTTAGTATTATCTGCCAAATTTAAATTCTTACTTAACTTATCTCAACCTGTAAGAGCCTTAGAAGAAGAGAACCGTGATTGGGAGTGAGACTAATGATATTTGAGTTTGTTATAAGGAAATGGAAAATTTTTTTATTTTCTTTTTTGTTTGTTTTGTTCCACTCTGTCAGGCTTCAATCTTCTGTTGCACAACTCTGTAGTATTTAGAGAAGATCGAATGCCTCACATGGTCTATTTCCTTCTTTAAATATCTAATTGGGTAAGGATACAGACAAATGTAATACTTCGCTCAAACTTTGCTTGGACCTGAGTGCTCAATTCCTTATAAAATAATTGAAATAAAAGCATGTAGGTAGGTCAAGATAAGGTTCCAAAACATTAGGTTTTTATCCTAAAACACAAGTGCAGGTATATGCCTTCTTTCCTCATGAAGTTACAGATCGAGTGCTTCATGTATAAAGCCCTGACAACCCCCCATGGTTCTACAGCTTTTGATACTAGATTGATGGGTTTTTGCTTTCCTTTAGAGCCAAGGACAAGTACGATTTAAAACTGGCTCTTGCACTTCTCTCTGTTTTGAATACCAGAAGAAATATGCCAGCAGAGCCTCAAATTTGCTGTTAGCCTTTAGAGATAATTTATTCCTTACGATGATGGAACAATCTCAGAACCTGGATGCACAGAAATCCCAACTCCTGTTCCACATTTATGTGCCATTAAAATCTGTTTCACTTGAGATGTCTTGTTCTGAAGCAAGTTAATTACACACGAGCTGTGAAAACTTGCAGCTCAAGGCAAAATGGGAGTGTTGAGTTCCGAAATGCTTGTTCGCCTGTTTAAACTGCACTCAGAGCAATTCCATTGAGCAATGAGCCAGGAGTGAAGAAATGAGGCTTTATTCCTGGTCTCAGCCCATTGTCCTTCAGCATACAGATCAGTGCCAGAAAAGCAGCATCCAGCAGAAAACATGAAATTGCCAGTGAGCCAGCACTGAAGCAATGTCAGCCTGGGACTCTGGGACAGGCCTGTCACCTCTCCAGCTGTTTCCAAGAGAGGGGGGAGAACCAGCTCACCTCCTCAAACCTGTCTCTTCTCTCAAGAAAGGATAACAGATGCAAGAACCATTCCCATGCTTCTATTCCAAGCCCGCATCACACAGTAATGCAGGACAGATGCCACTTGAGGTATGTTACAAAACAAGCAGGGTTACAGAAGTACGCTTTGCAAGCTTCTAGGAGTGCTTAGAACTTAAACGCTTACCCAGATCCAAATCCTAGCTCATGATACTGAGAGCAATACCTGCTGCTTTAACAAGTGACAGGAATAAGAAAAGGAGCCCTATTGTGTTAATCTGCAATTGCAAACTGCTAGTCATCCATTGGCGTGGTAAAGCTGCATAACAGATTGAAGAATATTAATGGCTTTATGATTTAAGCCTCAGGGTTATAATAGCCCTGCCAGAGGCTAAAATCCCAGGAGTGTCAACTCTCCATTCTGGAAAAAGAAAATGAGTATTAAGCAGTTGGTTTTGCCTGATTATTTTAAAATAAAAGGTATAATTGTGTGTCTGAGTCCAAAGCACTTTCTTTAAAAAGAAGGCAGATTAATTTTACTTTCCCTTTCCTCTTTGTTCTGCATAATGGTTCTAACAAGTCATTGTGAAACATGTAGTGAGCCCAAGTGTGACTATATACATATATCTGTACACGTACATACACATATATGCACATATATGATTTTGTATTAACGCTCCATTAGAATAATGTATCATTCCCAATATTATAGAAAACATATTGTGGTTTCAATACCCTCGCAGATAGGATAGTAATTAGTTGGGGCTAAGTGCATAGGGGTGTGGAAGGTGTTGCAGACGCTGCAGGTACAGTGGTGTAAATCTGCACAGGAGTCAGGTCGAGTGGACACTGGGGCATCGCGTGCTTCTCCCTGGGTGCCAGCTACTCTCGCCAGATTTGATTTCCCATTAACGCATCCTTCGACCAGATCCCAGCTGTGTCTCTTAAGCTAAGCCCAGGCAGAAGTGGGAGACGTCAGAAAGTCTGAGCTCAGTTTAGAGGGGCTTATCCATCTGGCAAACACCCTCACTCCAGCGGTAAATTGTCTTACACTTGGCCAGCAGCCTTGGGGGCCAGATGCCAAAGCAGAGAGGATATTTCCCCAGCAGCAGCTAAGCTGATGACTGCACACAGAACTCACATTGCCAGCCCTTCAGTTGTTTCATGTCTAGTGAGAAGAGCTCCCACAGCTGCCTTGTCCTCCTAGATGCTTTTGACTGACACTCTACAACATTGCAGGAGAATTTCTTACAGTTCTCTGGTACAGAGTTGCTGCTCTTTATCACTTTAAAGTGCAACAAATGCTTGTGCACCATCCTTTTTCTTTTATTGTTTTGATTTCAAGACAAAGTTGTGCTGCCTCATCAGTCCTACAGATCCCTTTCTCTTGAACATAACCTTCTTAAAACTCATCTTGCACAAGCAGCACTTCTAGCACCATCTTTTACGTTCTGTAAGATATGGCACAGGAAAGTTACCAGCCTAACTGCTAGTTCCTCAGAAACATATAGAACATTATTGTAACATGTAAGTGAACGAGTTTTTTGTCTGTCATTTATTCTCCAGCTTACATATAAACCTCAGAATTCAAGGGGCTGAAACTAATATCAAACCACTGTTTCCCCCTGACACTGCAATTATGCATTATCCGTAACACATTGAACAAGTAACGACATGAAATTTAATATCACTGTGGGGCTGCCATGCATTATTCATTAGAAGCTAAAGGTCCTAATAATGTAAGCATGAGCACTGCTGTCAACTTTCCTAATGAAACCATCCCCCTGAAGCCAGCAGGACAACTTCACAGGGTAAAATTTCACAAATATTTGCAGTTTCCGGGCCTAATTAATTGTACAGTTTCTAAATTCATTAAAAAACAGAAGACAGGAACTTTCGGTGACATTTTATAGATCACAGAGTGGTCAAGATCTGCTGGTGTCACATAATTATCCCTGATGAAGGTGTCCTTTACCTTTAACAGGATGGGGCGCAAAGCTGCTGGCAGAGTTTGCATTTTGTGGCCAACCAGCAACAACAGAACTTCTATGGGGCAAATCGAGGCTTTCATCTAATGTCAGCAACTTCGTATCATCCCCTCTATAAATTGCCATGAATGCTTGTGTCAAAGTAAATGTCTGGTAAACCATGCCTTTGCTCTCCATGTGATTTGGATAAGTTTATTATAGATGAATGCATACCAAACAGTAAAGATGGTGATAGTAATTCATTTTAGTTGTCTAATATCCTCTTCAAGGATCACAGCATAATAACAATAATAATTAAAAAAAAAAATCCAAACCCTTGAAAATAGTAGTATTGTCTTTCTATGAAAGCCTCCTGTCTGTCAGTCTCGGTTATTAACAGCTGTTGTGACTTCCTGTGTTATTTCATAAAAGATTCTGCCCCAAACCATCTCTCACTTGGCAGTAAACATGTATTAGTTGAAGATATTGAGCTGTGAAAATTTCACAGAAAATAACCACCCTGGTACTCATGCAAGATTGTTTCAACATCAGATTATGAGTTGCAAATATTAGATAAACTGTGCCTTCATCACTAAACCAGCTCACCAGCACTAATCAAATTAAACTCTCATGCATAATCACATACTGTTGATTGATGTAGTTCCTGGAATAGATTCAGAAAACAGTCACTAACGTATCAGGCATTTACAAATGGTCCCATTCAACAGCAGAGGAGAGTGTTTGACTTTGTTTCCAGCTTCCAAAGCAACAAGCAAATAAAAAAGTGCTTGTTTCAGCTAAAATATGACAACCTTATTACACTGTACTATCTCAGTACCTTTGCATTTTTTCTAAAGATCAGAGACAGTGTTCTCAGCATAATACAAGTTTCCACAGAAATTTGTGTTCAAAGATTTTAGAGACATTTACAGCAACGTGATGAGCCTCAACAACAGCTCCCATCACTGTCCTCAGTTTTGCACACTGTGTGTTAATCTATTTATGGCCGCTATTGAAGTCAGTCAGACCCAAACAATGTGAACACTGGCCAACAGCAAGCTCTGTCAAAAATGTCCCCTGGCCCAGAAGGTCACCCTTCCAGCAGATCTGGTCTAAACAGGACAAATGAGGCAGGAGCTTGGCTGTCGTTCTGCAATGGAGACGCT
The DNA here is from genome assembly GCF_963082525.1 of Nesoenas mayeri. NCBI lineage: Eukaryota > Metazoa > Chordata > Aves > Columbiformes > Columbidae > Nesoenas > Nesoenas mayeri. The sequence goes on from NC_137548.1 coordinate 63,590,664, forward strand.
AAAGATAAAAGCGACTCACTCAAAGCTCTGAGCAGACACTGGATCTCCTCCCTCTGCCTTGGACTTGAGCTTCAGGATTATGTTTGCTGTGATGACGGAATGGACTCTGACAGCCTAAATCAGAATAATCCTGCCCCCAAGAATCACTTTTGCAACTGAAAACAATTGACAGTGCAGCATGGTGGGTATTTTTCTTTTTTTCTTTTCCTTTTCTGAATGAGTTATTTTGTGGTTAAGCAAAACGCTGGCCCTGCTCCAGCAGGAGGGAGCACATGGATAAGCTGCTGTCATTACATCTTGTCTAGGCTGCTGAGATGCTTTGGGAAAACACCTGTGATGCAAGTACACGTCATGCTCATGAACTTTGCCAAAGTAAACCTCTAATCCATGTGAACGCTGCACTGCTCAGTCTTTCTTTTCTTTCTCCTCTTTCATTACCAGATCCCTTCTCCACTAATTACAGAATAAAAAGTAAAGATGTACTTAACCTCAATGTAGCCCCACAGGCTGGACTTGCTCACTCAGGAAAAATAGAAAACAAACTGGAATAAACATCCTCATATTTTTTTTGACATTCAGCACAAATGAAACCAGCCTGGGCATGGGCTGGTGGCCAAGCACCAGGACTGCAATATTCTGCGACTGGAAACACTCATTTCTGAGTTTCTGAACTGGAGGTCTCGTTATTGCTCTGCGGTGGCAACTCATTGGGCAACTGCTGGGCTTCACAGAGCACATTCCTCTGGTTTGTCTGGGGCTGGTCTTGGGCAAAAATATGCTTTAAAGTAGAAGGCTTCGAAAGAAGACAAAGGGGAATCCTTACTCTCCCACGAAACTTGTTCAGGATTGTAAATTAAGAATATCAAGACTAGAGCATGTTCTGCATCCAGAGACATGTGGTCCCACTCTGCACGAGCCGTGGTATGATGAGGTGACAAGGCTCAATCCTGCTTGGTCCTTTTAGCACCAATTTGCCATAAAACAGCAGCTGAAGCTCTTCTGGGTGCCGAGCAAACATCTACATCCAAAACTAAGTGCTACGGTCCCAAAGACAGGCAAGGCGAAGTGGTTTAGAGACATTTGTATCTTGCTTACTGTAATGGTACAGCTGGGAAACCTGCCAAAGGCCTTCAGGATGAGAAGCCAACCTTACTAAGCCAACAGGAAAATGATAGGTTTAAATTTATATATTAATAAAGGAAAAGTTTGCAGAGGTATGGGGCATGGTGCATGTTACAGGAAGGGAGATGTAATTTGTGGCAATTTTTAACAGATTGAAGCAAAGGAGGAAAAAGTGATAATTAGGAAATCTATTACAGTCCCCATATATGTGTTAGTGTCAGAGATTTTAAAAAGAAATGCAATTACAAGAGTATACATGAAGAAGGTGTGAGTAGTGGAGGATTTTAATCATTACAGAAAACATCTGGTTTTACTTTTTCTGTTCCAGCTAAATGACCTCTGGGAGTCAAACGGTGCATACACAATCTGGGGACGTTTCTCCCATCATAATCAATACTTTTTGTTATTTGTTTCTTGTTAGACCCACAAAGTACTGGACATCTCCACACCGAGAGAAATTAATGATTCCAGCCTCAAGATGCTCAGTTTCTTTGTAGATAATATAAAATTAATTTACATTGGCTCCTTGCATTTGTGAAGAGTACTCTATTGAATAAATAAGAAGACAGAAGTGCTTCTGAAATACAAACCTTTTAATTGGTTTCTAAAGGAGATCCAATTAAAAGTCTGTCATGGTTGTACCCCATTAGCATTTTAGCTGGGAGCAGCAGCACAAGCCTTTGCACTGACCACCCCAGTCTGCTCATCTATTGCACCATATTACTTGCTAACTAGACATAGCCTATTTTATATCAACCCTGTAGGCACATGCACTTCAGTGTAGTTTTTGAACAAGTAAAATAAATACCTGAAAAAGTACCAAATCATCCAAACCAGGTTGCAGACTGGATTGTTTTGGCTATAAAGTGATCTGCATTTTTGTTACCAAAAAAGTGAGCATCACAAAAGATCTGCTGTTTTCTGCATTATGATTACCATGGACCCAATACAAAGTTCATTAAATTCACTAAAGGAATCCACTGGACTGCAGTGTCCTGCCTTTCAGCTCATACTGCTTTATGTGTTTGGGTAGGAGGGAAGGCAAAAGAGGTTTAACCAACACAAGTTTTCAGTTCAGGAAGACAAAATCCAATTTTTGTTGTATATGAAGCAATGAATATCCCCTTCTCTCTCTGATGCTGGCAAGATTTCTTTCAAATGAGGCAAGAAGGCACAAAAATGCAGGTTTTGGCTTCTGCAAAGCTCTAATCACCCTCAACACCCCTGATACAAATAGGAAGATAGTTATCATACTCGTGCTAACATGTGATGAAGTCTAACTCTTGTCATTCCATTAAAAACATCCTGTGCTACAGGTAGTGACATAACCTCATGGAAAGGAAACAGCAAATAATTTACCAATTGAAAATAAAATAGATTTTTATATATTTATATATTTATATATTTATATTTATATATTCAGATAAACTATTGTTCACAAAACTTCATCAGTATGGCAAAAGCCTCAGCTTGCAAAGCCATTTCTATATGAAAGAGTATGTGGAGCTTTATGCCCAAGGAATGGTTAAAACTATGAACACAAAAAAATTTTCACATATATAAGCAAAATTATACATGTGATTATCCTCTTTCAGTAACACAATCGTAACTTTTCTAATGACACAAACAGCCCCACAGCTTTGGCAAAACTTGATCCCAAGCTTTGCATGAATTGTTTAGGAAAATGCCTTTGATTTCATTGCTGTTGGACCTGAATAGTTCTCCAACGCTGAAACTTTTCGCTATTTATTACAGCAAGAATAACTAAACGAAAATACAGATTTGACATAATGAAGGTTTTAGCCTGTGTCCATTTCTCTTGGCCATCATGCCAGATGAGACTACAAATCCTTGTATTTCTACTGTATCGTTTAAAGAAATGTAACCGAAAGGTGAAAAAGAGTCCTTGTAGCATTTTTAAGCCAGAGTCACAACATCGTGGTTATTGCCAAAGTGCTTTCAGCCAGCCAGTGCCCTGAGTGCACAGGACATTTATCATCCCACTTACTAAAAAAAGGCCTGAGCATGCAAAATGCCAACAAAAAGCTAAACAAATGACGAATGAAAAATGAGCATTAAGTGCAGTGGTTTAAAATTACGGAAATATACATGATTTGATTTGCTTATGATGATATAAAATTTAAGAGGCTACTTTTGCAAATAATAACAACAATAAATGAATCAAGTACTAAGCATAATTGCCAAAGAAAGAAAACAGTGATATCCAACACAGGCAAATGCTTTAGGAGGAAAAGCAGCTGCTTGAAAGAATTGTGAGGTGCAATGGCTGCAGAATGCATTCAGATAAACAAAGTCTTTCTATCTAACTTTGCAGGTATTACCTCTCTGCAGAAACTTCCAATACAACTGCATTTTAAACACATTACAAAGAGAGATGCATGTTTAATTTTACATAGGAGAGCACTCCATCTGACACTGAGATGGAAAGTGAGGCCCCCATGCTGCTAGGAATGTTTTTTTTCCTCCTTCTTCATGCTGTGGCCATAAGAATTAGTATTCAGTTCAATGTTTCCTAAAGTGGGGAGCACTCCCTTTTGGAGAGGGATAGTTCAGGCAAAACAGATGCGAGAATGTGTGTGACTCTGTGATGCTGAAGTGCATAAGGAATATATGGAGTCCAAGGGAAACACTGGTTGAAACGGTATTGGAAATAGGCATGGACATGTGCTGAAATACTTTGCTGAATTTGCGACTATACATAGCATTTGGAGGAAGTTTGGCCCAAAAACCAACACTACTGTTTTTCCTTAAAAGAAAAGCAAAAATCCTAATAGTTCAAATAAGTGCCAGAAAAAAGCCTAGAAAATTGAATAAAAATATCTGCTTCTTCAAAGGATTTCCAGACTATACAGCTTTTCTCTATAAATGGGTAAAGTCACCTCCAGAAAAGATTCCATTGTCTCTCAAAACTCAAAGTTTTTGGAATAACTATACATATACTATTATACACACACATACTATACATGCAATATACAATAGTTTTTATATTAGACATACTATATTACTTTTTTTTTTAACATTACTACAAAAAATTATGTTTTATCCTGTTAAACATATTAACATTTTAAGAGTGAAAGAAGGGAGAATACAATTTAAAAAGTATTTTTTATTCTAGCATTTAATGGGAGAGACGCCAAGAACTGACATACTGTGAAGTATAGTAATGTGTTGCATATAATAATTAAGGAGAATTAAAGAAATTTCAGAATAACTTCTAGTATTTAGCAAAGAATGACATGTCTATAAAGTTCTATTATCTATGGGCTTGATCTTAAACAATATGCTCCCATTTATTTCTCTTAGAGTGTAATCAATGATTATTTTTTGTTTCTGTTTTATTACAACTTTAGGCATACATTTGACTTATTTGTAGGAAAAAATAACTAAAGTATATGACAGTATACCATAATGTCTATAATTTTTAGGAAGAGCAGCAGTTAGCATTATATGTGGCTGCTGCTAATGGTTATTAAAGCCAGCACCCAAAAACCTCAGCAGAAGTTATCATGCGATGCACCCGTTGCCAAAGTACATACGTGTTTTGGTGAACAGAGGAGCGCTTGTGAACATTAAATCTACAAAATCTGTTGGCAACTTACACCAAAACTCTCCAAAGTATGTAAAAAGCCTTGTACACCCCTTTTCTTCATTTTGAGATCTCTGTGCTTTATGAAGTGTTAGAACTGGAACATACCTACTAATTTATTTTATTTTGTTTTATTATTATTTTTTTTTTCCTGGCTGGTTTTACTACTTGAGCTGCTTTCTTTTTTATTTTTATTATTTTTTAAAATTTATTTATATCGCGCACATGAATGAAGGAGATTGTCGTTAGCTGGGCAAGCAAGCCAATGCATTTCAGTGAATTGCTTTCTGTTAGTAAAACGCGCAGCTGGCAGCTTCTGTTCAAAGGCATCAGAGAAACGTGCTCGTGGAAAGGATTCAAACCTTTTCTTACAGAGTCACATTTTTGGTTTGGAGGCAGCGATTTAACATCAACTTTTGGAGGTGAGCTCACAACTGCACTGTACAGTGGTTCATATCCACTACTCGAGCACTCTGAGATAAGCAGTTTGCTATGATGAGATTAATTTGTACGCCCATATTAATGAATGCTAAGCACCAGAAAAAATGTAAAAAAAAGGACTTCAGCCAGAGCTAAGTATCTGATCCATTTCCCCCCCACCTTGAGGATGATGAAAGACGATTTGCAGATATTGGCTTGCACAAATGAATGATATATAATATAAAACAGAGCTTGAGCTCCTTGGATCAAATTCAAATGATCGTGCGCATCACTGCTATATAGACAGGAAAGTAAAGACAGTTCGGTATATGCAAAAAAACCAAAGCCTCAGAAAGGTAATTTAATATGTATAGGGAAAATAACTTCAAAGTTCAGATTAAAATGACGGTAGGTTAACAATGGTACAATAGGCAACCCTCTTGCATATCCCAGCTGAGGAAGCATTTAGTGCTGCAAGGACACATATTTCTCATGAGCAGCATAAGCATCTATGCTAGAGAGTGATGTGTCCACTTTTGGGCTTTAGGACTCAACTTTAAGGGGGCCAGAAGATGCCGAAGCTCAAACTTGTGCTCTGAACCCACACTGCACACCAATAATATTTTGTTATAAAGCTTGGTGACAGCTTTCTTCTCTGCTCCCCTCTCCAGAGGGATTGTAATCAAGGGTTGTGACAGATCCTTACAGATCTTGTCTGCCTCTAGATTTCGGCTGTGCTTCCACTGCAGGAATGATTCAAACCTGCTAACTTCATCTACGTTCAGAAAGGCACAGCAGCCACCGAGATTTGAATCATCTCAGTCCAGAGAAAACACACATTCCAAAGACATCAGCCAATAAAAAAGAAACCCAATAAAAAAACAACCCCAAACCAAAACAAACCACAACTAACCCCAAATTTTGTATTCTTTCAAGTGGATTTTTTTTTTCTTTTTGTTTCCAAACTGTAACTATTTTTAAATCCTCTTTTCTCAGCGTTAAATATACCTTTCCTAAAGCACGGAGCAAAATAAACCGACATCCTTCATACCTACACATTAAAATTGCTTCCTCTTTATTTGCACGGACCACTAAACCATTGCTGTGTTCTTTATGCTGCGAAAGGTACAGCTTGCACAAGGAACTGTTATATCTGGATTACATCAAGTAATATTCGCTCCAGTTCGCAGACGGCAATTTCCTTGCCAAGTTTCATATTATTAATCCCTTGGTAAGCTGAAAGGAAAAATATCTGCTTCTAAACTCTTCATAAAGCGAAGAAGGGAAATCCATGCTGGGGGAAGGGCAGGAGGGGGGAGGAAAAATCTAATCCATGGAATTTTAACCATATTTATGAAGACTGCTGTTTGAAGTAAAAGAGAAAAAGCTGGAGTAAATTTCAGCTACTTATAAATACACTCAATTAAAATATTTACTATAAGATGGATGTTTACGACATCAAGATAACTTCAGATTCACATTGGTGTGCCTTAAAAAAGAAAAATTGTTCCAGATATTTTAGGTATTACCTTTCACCTACATATTGTTAAATTCATTACTTAAACTTCTCTGGCTGAATGAATGTAAAACTGACATAGATGTATGTGGAAACAATTTACCTTAGGTGAAGACATTGCAATACAGGCACGGAAAAACTGCTGAATGTGCACACTTGCACTTTATGACAGGAGGTAACACTTGGCATGTCATTTTGCTTGTATCTTTAATATAAAATGCGCTCATTTTTTCCTTCTGAAGAAACAAGATGTGAACTTTAATTACTATAGCCCATCAGGATACATTGACTACTATCCAAAGGCCCTTAGTAACAGCAGATGTAAGGTTTTTTGCCCGGTGGGAATCCCAAGTACGAATTTTGCAGCACGCTGAGGTCTGCAGGGGGGTGTACGTGCAGTGAGGAGAGCGGCTTATACATGGCAACAGCAGCGGAGGTTATTTGGTTCTTCATTATCAAGATAGCACTGAGAAGATGAAACTATTTAGTTATTGCGTCTTTGAAAATAATAAAAAGGAGAGGGGAAAAAAAAAAAGGGCTATAATCTTCTGTAATCTTTCAGGAGGCTGTGCAGCTGTTTCCCACACATTAGTTGTGCTCGACCCAAGCTCTTAACAAGAGAATTATCTCAATGAGTAAATGAATAGTATGGCAAACTCCAGAGAGGAACTCAGCAGCAAACAAGAGTAAATCCCCTGCCCAGTGCATACCAGTGCTGACATAGTGTCCTCAGCACCCATCATCTCCTCTTCTACCTCAGTAGCAATGTAAACATTTTTAATACCCACCATTTCCAAACTTGGGTGATGAAATTTGGGTTCCCAATTTGATTTGGCATATCTAAGCAACAGGCTAGGAAAAAGCATTCACAAAGTTTCTCTATGGACCAGTTATTTTTGTAGCTGTTAAGATTCCTGAGGTATTTATGAAACTCAGACACTAATATGAAAATGCAAAAACGTAATGAATGATTAATGGTATAACAACTAATTGAATGACTGTCATGCAAGTCTCTGAGCAGTTTTCATATGATGCATGCAAGTGACAGATTCAACTGTAAGATAACTTTGTAGTGAAGCTGTGGAAGAAAGTCTGTAGTCATAATAAATATTCTGAATGACAATGGAAGGAGATGTAATAAAGTGAGTCAGTGCTAAACTTAGATTACTAGGAAAAAGGAATAGGTGTAGATCTGCTATAGATGTTTTCTTTATCATTTCCAGTAATACACTTGATGTAAGCTAAACTCCCCTCCCACAAAAAAACCAAAAAAAACTAGAAGTAGTAAAGAGCATTTTTGAAGGAGAAAAGTGCAAAAGGTAGAAGGGTTCAAGCTCCTAATCAAACAGGAAGCTTCAATGCATTGCGTGGCTTTGCTTTAGATGAAAAGGAATTCAACTGTTAGCACAGAAAATTGATAAGAAATTAATTTGCTTCTAAAGAACAACTGACAGATGCTGAAAATAACATTTGAGCAGCATCTAAACTGATTTCTTATAGTAAAGGATAGCACAGAAGTGCCACAAACTGGAAGGAGCATAATTCTGAGAAAGCAAAGTAGCTGTGAAATGTGAGCTCCAAAATACCATCATGTTCACAGTAGAGCCTTGCAAGAGCAAACAGAACACCTGGCAGTAGAAGACATTGACATCGTAGTTACCAACTGGACAGGGTGGAAAAAAGCCCAGTGATCTCTCTTTATAAGATATACAGGAAAGAAAATTTGCAACAGAGATGGGAAGAGGGTTCAGGATGCTCAGACAAGCCACAAAATGAAGTCATGGTGCGTATTGCACTGAATGAGTGATTGAGAGAGACCCAAAGGGACTCCCTGGCAAATATATTAGGAACCAGTAAAATAATTCTTAAACTTTTAGATATTTTTTTTTTCCTCTCTCAGTACCAACTAAAGAAAGAAAACTACTAGTGATTCTGGTCAGTTGATACAAATGTATTATAAAATGGTTTGGCACCTTTGTGAAAAGATGTATGTGAGAGCTTATTTTGCTCTGATAAGCAACGCTCGTGACTAATACTTGTACTATAGACTTCTTTAAAGTTATATTGTCATATACTGGTACATATTTTGACAATGATTTGAATCTCTGAAACTTATAGGCAGGCTCATGGAACCATGTCAAAGCTTCCAGAATAAATGACATTATAATGACACTGAGAGGAAGAATCCCAATATGGAACAGCAAATAAGTTACCAGAAATCTGAATTCTTAACCTCTCTGTTTTTAAGTAAAGGAAGGCATAGATGTAAGCAATTTCTCAGCATAACTCTCCCAGTTTCATTTCTTCCATTCTGCCATCAAGACGTAAATCTATGAAGATATTTACACGTCTGTATACCTTAAAAGAAAGTCCTCACATACTTGGTGTGCACTCAGTTGTGATGGTTACATTTGTGTTTTCTGATGCCAGGGCAAGTTGACAGCCTGCAGTCCCCCCACTGCTGGTCTCTGGGTACAGGGAGGCACAAACAACATGTTCATTTTCCTCCCTGCATTACTCTGAATTAGAATCTTGTGTAGGGTTTCTAGATATAAATATATATATATATATATATATGTGTGTGTGTGTGTGTATATATATAAAAAAAGCTTTATTTTCAAGTTGCTTGAACCCTTCTAAAGACTATGTAAGAGTATTTAAAGGCCATATTCTGCATTCTGACTTCATGCACATTTTAATGCTCATACTAACAAACAAGTAACACTGCAGTAAAATCACATTTCATTATCACTTACTTCATCAGAATCCAACATAACCCAAGCTCTCAGAGGTCATTGCTACAGTGGCAAATTGTGCACCGCTGTCCCAGGGTGCTGGTGGATGCAAATAGTATTTGGCACAGCCAAAGGCCAAAAATATTTCCCTTGGCATTAACTAATAGCCCAGCCTGGATGCTCAAGCTGCACATAAGCTAAAGACAAACCACCTATTCAGCTGTCTGGTTAGTTAGCTCCAGTGTGCTAAGTGAAAATGCAGGTTTAAACACTGGAATATAGCACTATGATGTATAGGATTTCAAGAAGAGTTAATTTTTCCTGGCTTTCAGTTTTCTTCCATGTTATGACACCGCCTTAGGAAATCTCTCAAATATCCTTCAGTGCGAGCTATACATCTAGCAAAGCGTTACCAAGTAATATAGCAAAGAAAACATCTTTATAACAAATTATATCCCAGAATAATTAGTCATTCCTGCAGGGTTTTCTTAGATGATATTTAGTAACAGTAGTTAAACAAACAATATCAATAAATGCCCAGATACATAGGGTTGCATTTCATCTGTGTTTCCGTTGCCACAACTCTCCTAGCCCCTTGTATAATTATATAATCTTTTAAAGAAGTTAAGAAGCCTCTTTTAACATGGTAAGTTGCTTGTACCATGCACTGATTTGTTGTTTGATGGAACATACCCAGAATCAATCTGTTATCATAAAACGAAAGTAAGCTTGGTGGCTGCTCAGCCAGCAAAATCTCTAAGACTGAACCACATTCTGAAACCTGACTTCACATCTCCCTGCACACACACAGTATCTTTATTTTCCTTGTCATACCGGAGTGCTAAAGCATACAGTTGTGTGGAAGATGAATTTTCCAGATTTCAAAACTCTGTGTGAACCACTACAGAGACACTTGCATATGGTAACATCCCTGTGGGGCAGGTGATTAAACATTCACACTGAGGTGAATGCTATGTGAACTCAAGATAGCAGAGGGATATGGTATAAACTTGAGGAGGTCTCCAAGTGCTCTGAATTCCGCATTGTATCTCCTAATCGTGAGCAAAACACAATGAAGTACTGTTTGGATGTATTAGTGACAGATTCCTCTTCAGGCAGCCCTTCCACTAAGCACACACCTTTTCCTTCATAGAATCATTTAGGTTGGAAAAGGCATTTCAGATTATCAAGTTCAACCATTAATGTAACACTGATATGTCCACCACTAAGCCATGTCCCTAAGCACCGCATCTACATGTCTTCTAAACACATCCAGGGATGGTCACTCAAACACTTCCCTGGGCAGCCTGTTCCAAAGACTTATAAGCCTTTCGGGAAGAAAGGTTTCCTGATGCCCAATCTGAACCTTCCCTAGTGCAATGTGAGGCCATTTCCTCTCATCCTATCACTTGTTACTTGAGAGGAGAGACCAACACCCTCCATGCTCCAACCTCCTTTCAGGTAGTTGCAGACAGCAAGAAGGTCTCCCGTCAGCTTCCTGTTCTCCAGGCTGAACAGCCTCAGGTCCTTCAACTGCTCCTCATCACACTTGTGCTCCAAACCCTTCACCAGCTTCATTACTTTTAAGACCATTCTTCATTGCTGTTAAGACCATTTAAATGGTCTTTACAGAGCATGCCCTTAACAGTAAATTGAGCCATTTTTTACAGCTTTATCAGGTCCCAGTAAAGGAAAAACTAATTCAGAAGCCTGAAGCAAGTAGCATATAATAGTTACAAAAAAATATGGTGCAACAATTAGGAAAATAAAAAGAGTAAAATGGGGAAAAAAAAAGACATCTGTTATGCAGTTTGCTTAAGCTGGTCATAAATCATTATTAAAGTAACTTTATTAAGTCATATGAGTGCTGGGCATTTTACCTGCATATGTGTAACAAGTTTTGCATGGCTGAAGTAATATTTTCTGCTTTGGGTATTTCTCTTTTATCTTCTATTTCTAATCTCTTTTACATACTGCATTGGGATGAATCATTCCATAGGAAGTGAGTATTTTTCTCCACTGACTAGATCTAAAGCAGGGGTCTTTATGCAGACTTTGTTTTATACAACTTTTTTATAGCATTATCTTTACTTATGAACTCAAACATAATATTCTAACATAGTTCACTCGTATTTATAGAGCAGACTGTTACAGAAAGGAGTGCAATATCAACCACAAATGTAGTGCTGCAAGGCACAGGTGAGAGGTTCTCATGCCCGGTGCACTGCAGAAAACTGGTTTTCCTATATGAAAAAAACAAAACCAGAAGACCTTTCTCCAACCACGAGTTAAGATTTATACTATGAGACAGCCAGTTAAGTTACCTGAAGTCAGAAGATGTTTGCTTTGCTCACACCAGAGGCACGTGCCGTGGTACGACGTTCAGAAACAAAGTTCTTTGCTTCTACCAGGGAGACTCCCAAGAACCACAACAGCTCTCGCTTTGCCTCCCAGCCTTTGGTTCCTTCATGAGCATAAAACAGAAGATGCAAAAAGAATGATGCAGATATGAGCAACTTCATATATCTCAGAAGCACTAATTTTACAATTAATAAAACTTTTATTTCCAAGCTTCCTTTTCCAAAAGCTAAAGTCCTTTCCTGGCTGATCTATAAATTGGTTGTTTAGGGTGTAGATCAGTCCAAAATCTGAAGCCATGTAAAATTTACCTTTCTTAGTCCCTGATTCATTGGAGATTTTAGGACCTGGTTTAATAGTCAGATTTAAAACCATAATTACTGGACAAAAATAAAAAAGTATTGAAATAATGAAGAATACATGCACTGGTCTGTGCTAACAGAGTACAGATCCATCCTGTACTTAACAGATAAATCCATATGTGCACGTACACAAATATGTGACATTGTAGGATGGGTCTAGAAAAACCACTTGTAAGAGTCCTACTGTTGAATGATGTGAAAACAATATTGTTGATTACACATATGTAGAAAAATACTATATTTTCAGTATTTATCCAAACCATTTTTCAAAAAATGTCATTAAATCGCTACCTGTTTTGCCTCTCTAAAGGAACAGAATTGTGACATAGAGAAAATGTCACATTCCTCTGACTTTCAGCCAGAATTACCAAAGGTAGGTAATGTCTGAGCCTTGGGTCTGGGCACAGACAACCCGTCCAGATGTTTGGCCAGCTGGTCCTCTTCCACATGAAGATTAAAAGCTCTCTGGCCATCACTCAAGATTGGTGGTCAGATTTAGAATTAATTGTATATAATAATTTTCAACTGAAATAAAATAATATCAAATAAGAGATTAGCACGATGATGGGGCAATGAAGAATTTTGTGTCATTTTGAATGTGAGATATGTAATTTTAAGAAAGTTTCAATGTGCTTGGGTGGTCTCTGTTCCAAAGAAATCCTGAACCTCTTAACTGCAACAACAACATGTTTAATAATGAAATTCATTTAACTTATTACCCTAAGAGATCACTGCTTGTGTTTTTGATCTTTGAAGGATTTAATTATATGTGTTTATGTTTAGTGCTGCTCTTTTATTAAATTAGATGCCCAGACAAATAGAAAATATTCCAAGAATATTTTCCTTTTCATTTACACCACAGGAAAAGTCTAAAGCATCCAAGAGAAAGAAAGAAAAAATAAAGCACTGTTGTCAGCGATCCCCTGCTGTGCTTGTGACATCTTTGAAATGCAGGATTTTGTTACTCTTATTTCTCTTCAGTTTTCTTTGCTCTTCTCTTTTACTTGATTTTTGGAAGCATATATGCTAAAACTGGTTATTAGAAACTTCACTTATATAAAGTTTTTTTTAAAATTATTTTTTATTTTTTACTCCCCTTCTTCTAGTTACAAGTAGCACATGTTCTTCCATAGGTGGGAAAATAATATGTTGGTCAACACTGAAACCCCATCTTCAGAGATCATTTTAAACAAGAAGCTAATTAGGCAGAGAGGGAATATGCATCTCTGAAATGAAACTTGAGGTTGCTTAAGAGTCCCAGCTTCTCAAAAAATGCAATGATATTTTATTATCTCTGCTGTCTGTATGTATCCACGTATATGGTAGGAGTGCCAAAAAAAGCAGACGTACTTTATCAGAACCATAAACGGTTTCACTAGACTACCTATAACTTCAGATGTTTTTCATATCACCTTTTCAACCAAAAGTGGCTACTTCAAATCCAAAATTTGCCTTATCAGAAGTAGATTCTTTTATAAGCACTGTATACTATTCAAACTTGAAGAAAACCTCTAACAACTGGAAAACGTTGTACCAAATATCTTCTTTTTTAAATCATATTTTCACACTGACTTCAGGGCTTTCTCTGGGAGATATATATTTGTAAGTATTGCATACAAACTGTACACAATAATTTAACACTTTATGTGAACTATGAAATTAGTAGGTGAAAATATTTGATGTTTCATCTTTGTATTATTTTATGCAGCTTTCCGAGTGTTTTGTGTTGTTTGTGTTTTGTTTTGTTTTGTTTTGTTTTTTTTTTTTACGTTAATTAAAAATCTCAATTTTGGAAGTTTATAAGCACATTCATCAACAAAGTTAAAAACTGAGTTTGCTAAGTATTTTAAAAAGGGAAATTATAATGACTTTTACATTACCATTAGGTTTAAAAGATGATTTGAAAAAATTAAATATGTATAAAATCTTTTTCTAACTTTGTAGTTGGCAATACAGGCATATAAAATATAAGTCGGTATGGATTAATTTAAACATAGTTTTAACTTAGGAAGTCAAGCTCAGGAAATACATTATTAAAATATAAAATGCTAAAGATGTTAAAATTAAGACATTAAGGATAAAATGCTGTTCTTCTCTCAACAGAAAGGAGTGCTGACTATACATTTAAACAACCCTTGAGCTATTTCCAAGACCATCCTCTTACAAAACTGCACCAATGAATAATTAACCAGCACTAAGTCACAGGGGAAAAATGTTTCCCTTCTGTGCGGATCCAGAAATCTCCAACCCAAGTAACCCGTGTCCTCCTGTTCCTACTGTTTCGCAGGGAACATCCCGTTCGTCACTGCCCCCGGCCGAGAAAACCAACAGAGAAGATGTGACCACATCCAACCTCCCTTCAACAGGCATCGGTGAGACGAGATGGCCAAGCAAGGTCAGGGAAATTAGGCTCAGCTTCTCCTAACAGTGAGTTTTAAGGCACAGAAATTCTACTGCATAAAGAAGTTCCTCTAGTGAAGTACTGAAACACATAGAGATTATTTCAGGAGATGAAGCTGGCGTTAACATTCAGAAAGCAGAGAGGTGCGCAGGGACTTCATTTTTGTGTCCCCCAGTGCAGCTTTTCTGACTAGTTAACAAATATTTGTTTTGCTCACATGGGAATAAATGAGAATTTCTTATATTTTTCTAATTTGTATTCTTCCAAAGGTTATTCTTATCTCAAAAGGCTAATTATTAGAAGCAAATAGAATTTCCCTTGCCCAATTTCATAACGGTTCTATATATGAAATGGGACCTGCAGATCACTTGGGGGATGGATATGTTAACATATTGCAAGCAGACCAGACATTTCATAGGCATTCCCAAAGCGAATGTATCTGAAATAATCATAGTTTACTGATTTTGTTCTGTCATGCTTTTAATTTTCCCATTCTTTAGTATTTAAAATAGTCAAAATTAATTATCTGGATATTCCGAGTTGTCTTTGATCATCACATTGCCTGAGGGATGGTAGAAAGACATTACATAACTAAAATAGTCAGAATCACATACTTGGAACAGCTTCAAAGGGACACATTTACAAAGATCCTTATTTTCTTCTCTGAGGATGCAATGTGATGCAATCAAGCAGTTACTTAACAGAAATAAAAACGTTCAGTCATTGGATAAAATACAGCTCCAAAGCAGCAGGAAAGGGTGAGGAAAATTTTAATTTGTGGATTTGTTTTTTTCTTTTTTTTTTTCTTTTTTTTTTTTTTTTGTTTTTAATAAGGTCAGGAATTTCTTTTTATATAGGCATGATCTAACTTCACAGAGGAGAGCATTGCTATAATTTGAAAGGGAATAAGATGAAGTTATAGACTGAAACTATAAAAGAGAAAGGAGGAGAAATAGTTAAAGACTTGAGAGAGGAAATACATTTTTGCATTCTTGTGACACCATAAAGACCCCCCTAGCATAAGAGATTTCAGGATAAGTGATTTGGCCCAATAAGCTATTTTAGCAAGAGAAAAATTAGGCAATAGAATATTGTCTTCAAGAGGAACTTCACTGTGACATGTCATTGCAAGGTCTGGACAATGTACTGCACAGTAGCTAAACTGGACACAGATTTGAAGGGGAAAACTGGTTTTATAGCGGTGACATGAAGTCACTGTCAGAATTGTGTAGAGAACATGCTGTACAGAAAGTTCACTAACTAGGTGTTGTTCACTTAACCTCCTTGAGGAAGAAATTAGGGAAGAAAGAAATTTTTCAAAGAGTATTTAGTTTAATCTTGAGTTTTAATTTAGTGTACTCGTAGAATCTGTCTGTTGATTTTATTTTCTATTTCTTCAGCATCAATTTAAGATAATGCATAGACTTACCAGCACTTTGTAGTCTGTTTATCTGAAAAATGGGTTTTCTTGTAAAATATTTGACACTGGACATAAATGCCCCTGGATGAGAGGCACTGACATGTCCCATGCACACACCCCATTGAATTCAGTCAACTACACTGAATTTACAGTAAAAGGATACATTTCTTATTGCTCAGCTAAACAAACAGGAGATAAGAATAACCTAGAAGAAGAATAGCCTAAATTTAGGCACTTAAAATTACTAGCTCTTGCAAATTATTAGACTTCCTACAAAAATAGATTTGACAACAAAATATTGATTCTTATTTCAGTTTCTGTCAAAATAATAACCATTTAAAAAGCAACTTCTGATCCTGTAAGCC
The DNA here is from genome assembly GCF_963082525.1 of Nesoenas mayeri. Lineage (NCBI taxonomy): Eukaryota > Metazoa > Chordata > Aves > Columbiformes > Columbidae > Nesoenas > Nesoenas mayeri. The sequence goes on from NC_137548.1 coordinate 63,606,970, forward strand.
TACACCCTCCATTGCCCTTGTAAATAGCTCACTGGTAATTACTGAAAGCAGGTACTGAATTAAATTTAATCCTATTGCTTGTGGGTTATTCTTCACTTATTTAAAAGACTTTCCACCAAGTTTCAGAGGAGCACGGATTAGCTCAGCTCATTTGTTTTTCAGCAACCCTGCTTGAGCACCCAGATACTTTTCACCTTCTGCAGGTAGATGCTGTTTCACATCAGACCGCGTAAACTTTCAGAGGTGAGGAAAAAGCTTGTAGGCTTCTGCTTTTGTTTTGAAACAATTAATACAGACAGCTGCTAAGACTAGTATGGGATTTCCAGATAAAAATCCATATACAAGTAACTGCAGGAGCAACAATAAAATGGCTTATTTACTTAACTGAAAAACACACCTGTGAGTTTCAACACAGCCTGCTACATTTAGCACATTGGTAGCTGTATTATTTATAGCAGTGTGCACAGATGGCTGAGAGAAATACTCATTTTCCCATTTGTTTACTTGCTTTTACTCAAATGGCAATTTCTGCAGGAAATTTCTCTTGCCAACTAATTCATGAAAATAAATTCTTCATGAGGGAAATATTCTCTATAGGCGTTTTCTCTTACAAGATCAATGACAAATGTAGTTTGCTCAGAAAGTCTTCGACACCAGTACAGAGGTGGACATGAAAAGTACAGCTAAATTATAGCTCTGAGAAGATACTATGAAGCTCAGGCCTTTGGAAAACCAAGATTTTCACACTTCCCTTTGCAAAACACTGTGATGGTTCAACTTTCCTTCCCGACTAGGAACAACACCAACACATTTCAGTAAAGAGAAATTCTGCATTTTGAAAATGATTAATCTATGACAATGAGAATAAAAAGTTAAGAAGATACTGGGCATTGTTTCCAACCTAATGAATCTCCTCTGGAGCTGCAGCACAGCAGCAAATGCCAAGTAGATGTGCTTTTCGAAATACTTATCTGAGTATTTCATCTGGGATGATGCCCATTTATTTTATTTATTAGTCTATGTGGAACAATTTAAATTTAATTTATTCCTTTTCAGCTAATCTGTGCTTGAGTGATTTCTGATCCCATGTTGTGAAGAAGGTTGAAGATAAATTCTAGGTTCCTCGCAGTTGTAAAACTATCATTTTTTCCTCCTCTCCTTAAAAAGATGGAACACAAAACACATTGTACTCATGAAAAAAGCACTGTGCTGCAGATGACCTTCCAAAGCAAGTACAAGGAAATTTCTTAGCACAAATGTTTTTATATTTAGAGCTGCACAAGTGTTGTATAACTAAGAGGCGTGGGGTACTTTTTGTTGTTGCGTGTGTTCGTTCTTTAAAAAGCCAAACAAACAAAAACCTCCATGCTATTTCAGGGGGAAAAAATTGTATTTTCCAGAGATGCTTCAACGTGCCCTGCTTTGTTGTTTCTCCAGCAATCAAATCTATACCACGGTTACATCTCTTCCTCCCTTGGATGCAGAGGACATCACACCAGGCCTCAGGTCCAAGTCAGGAGTGGGTTCCCCTTTGTAGGTCAATTGAGGCATCAGTCTCAGTTTCTAAATTCACACTTAGCCAGGTACATTATTTTAAACAAAAAGAAGTGCTTGCTTGTACTACCGCTTGCCTAATTTTCCCCAATTTTCTTCTTCATCTCCCTCTTACTTCTGCCATGCTGCGGTGTCTCCTTGTCCAATCAAGCCAGTTTTACTCAGATACTGTCTAAAAAATAAGTTTATCTGTTCCGCCAGCCTGCCTTCACCTGTTATTGTATGTATAATACTGTGTGCTCTTGTCTTCACTTCTTCAAAAGGAGAGGAAAACCTTGTAGTTAGGATGAATAAGCCACAAAACCAACATACCAGATTTCTATCCAGGTCACAGTGGAAATAAAACAATATTTTTTCATATGATGAGCATATATCACTTTTCAAACCCTTGAAGACTCTCAACTCTTCCAAACGTGGGAAAGCAATCACATATAAATTGATCATAAGCAAACCAGAAGTTGAGTCAAAATTTTCTCCATTCCTATTAAGAAACCTACTCTGATTCTTTCTATCTTGTCAGGCTCCTGCGTAAATAACGTCCTGCTGGTTTTTCTGTAGCATCCACCTTTTGACTGTTGGAAGCAATCTGGAAACAGCAGGAAAAGCTGTAAGCTGAGGAAAAAGTCTCAATTACAGGACATATTTTGGCAAGTGTCAATGCAATGAACATCTGGTAAACATTGACTTGGCCAACTTAACCACTGATGTTGTTATCAGATAGTACTGTGGGTAGGAATCACTTGTTTGGGGGGGCCCTTTCAATACTCAGTAATTTGAAGTTTATCTGAAGCTAAATACGTAGAAAAAGAAAGGTGTTTTACAAACTAGAAGAGTTTTAATAGGAACCTGTAATTTTTTCGAGATTGGAAACTCTGGCAAGTTCATGTTTTCATTTTCAGTGAATATTACTTCCTTCTGAAGGAAAAAAAGATTGATTATTTCCATTTAGGTTTATAATGTGTTTTTAAAAGTGTAATTACATATGCCAAATATTCATATTTGTCCTTTGGGGTTTATATAAACTCCCAGCAGGATTCAACGGGACTTGGCATTGAACAGCAAGTGGACAATCATTTGGGCTCTGAGCAAATACTGGAAAAGTAGCAAGGAAGTGAACATTAATTGCTAATTTTGACCTTATTCAGGAGAAAACAGAGTCTTTATTGAACCCTGTGGAAAAATTAGAAAAATCAGTACAACAAATTATTACCACATGGAGAAACCCAAACTAACCAAACAAACCTATGACTACAGTGTCATGTGGTGGGCCAGACTGGAATATCAGAAACAGCACAGTGTCTGGTCTGGGTTACCCTGTTAGAAAGGCTCAAAAATGGAAAACTCAATGTTCTGGGGTATCTAAAAATCAAGAGATGCTTTTTGGAAAGCTTGATAGAGATCTTAGAGCTCTTCTAATTACGGGAACCTCTAAGATCTTTACACAAGTCAATAAAAAAATGGCTCAAGATGCTAAATACAATCATGGTTTTCTGCCAGTTTTAAATGAATTAGCCTGACAGAAACCTACACCTGAATGTGAAAAATATGTGAAGTTTTCTCCTGTACTTATTATAGAAACAATCCAGAGTTTTATGGTATGTTGAGTTCAGTAAGGATTATCTTTGAGTGAACTTTGATTCATGTATTAGAATATTTATTGCTATAGGTTGAGCAAACAGCTTATTGGCATTTCATGAAAGTGATAAGAAATGAATGGAACACCTTTCTGCTACAACAAAGATACAATGTACTGAAGATACCTTAGGAGATAACAAAACGTTTTGATTTTTATCAAGCTTATTGTACTCTACTTTTATTTATTGTGGCATATGTGATTTAATTTCAGCTTAATATGCTAATAGCATTCCATATTATAATTTATCTTGCCTGAAAGAGGTGTGGTATCACCCAGGTATCATTTCTCTGTTCAGAGTACAGGATATCTCTCTATTAAGCATAACCCTTGCAGAAATTATTTTATACACATTAATTATAATTCATTCTGTACTTCAAGGACAATATGTCAAACTCCTTCTTGTAATATTAGCCCTAGGACTCTCTAGCAAGCCAAATGCTGTGGCCAAGTACCACCAGTCCCCCCTCAGGCAGGGGACACCCGCTCGCCAGGCTGGAACCTGCCCCCAGGCAAGGGCACGGATACACAGAACTACACCCCAATTTCTTTGAGGCACCACTGGAACAGGTAAGAGAAAAGACCTACCCCTATCTCCATTCTTCTCAGACACTTGGTAATCGATTAAACAAGGTGTTCTAAACTTGGCACCAACACATTTTTACTAAAAGTGCTGTGCTACTAAGGTTGTGTTCTTGAACCCTAGAAAAAGAAGCCATTTATGTATTTCCTATCCTCTTCACTGTGGAGATGGCAACTTAAAGATGACCTTTTTTTAAACATTTAAATGTTTTAAGAAACATTTTTTAATAATTATTTTTAAAAATGAAAACTTATGATTTCAGAGTCCAACTTAAATGTTTAAAATACTAGAAAATTAAACCACGGAATGGGAAACAATAGAAATCATTGTTCATTAAAAAATCTCCAGATGAACTCCTTCAGATTGATGTATTTAACAACTAAGTTATTATTGCTAGCCCATATATTCACCATCCTAGCATGCAAAGACATATGGATGTAGTTATCAGTAATTCAAAGCTGCTTTTAAATTACAGTAAATTAAATATTTTTGGACTGTTGAAATTGCAAGTCTTTCAGATGTATAAAACCAGGATATATCGTTTAAGTGTGCTTCAATAGAATGAGTTACTTGCGATTTTCAAGCTAGCTTGTAAACTAGAAATCCACAGGAGTCAATCTGTTACAATAACAGGCAATTCTAACGGCAATATTAAATAAGAGGATTAGAAACACTTCCTTGTTCTTTCCTTACATGGTCCTTTCTTCGACTGCTTTAACAGCTATCAGCGTACATTTGCTTGAGCAAAGACCTCTAAGTTTATTAATTGATAAAACTGGAATTGAAGTGTAAACTAAAAAAAAAAAATAAAATAAAGTCACAAATATTTAACTAAGAGAAAAGAAGTTGCTACAACTTGCATGGAGCAATCAGCTAGACCAAAGAAATTTGACCATTTGACAATTTTGCTCCAGTGAAGTGTGGGGAATGCTATTCCCTTCTTCAGAGAACCACAGCCAAAAGGATAAGTCTTGAATTCAACCATCAATTCATTGGTTGCCATTATGGCATTATAGGCAGGAGCTCTAATAAAAGCACATATTCTATAAAATCCCTTGTACAGCAGAAATGCAGTAAGAGAACACAGAATATGTTGTCTTTGCTTCCCAATATAGCCCTGCAACCAATTTTTGAACCCCAAGCAGCATTTGGCAAAACCCTAATAATGTGCTGAATCCTCTGAGCTTCTTACCATCTTGGGAAAAATCTGTGGCTTTGAAACTAGAAATGAAAAATATCTTTGCAGATCAGATTGTTTATTCCATTTTACAGATGAAAAGTCGTGGGGCTGGCTGCTGATCTGCTAGCCTGCAAGAGGAGGATGAGAACAGGGTGCTCTGAGCCAGGAATATCAGACTGAGAGTTTATGAGATTAAAGCAAACAAAGACTCCCACAACCCAGTACAAATAAGCATCTAAAATACCTACTCTGAGCTCAATAATGAGGGAAGGGGCACTGAGAGCATTTGTCCAGCACCCTTGGCTGTTCAGGTTCAATATTCACATTAGCTGTCGATTCTGAAGTGGACAACCATACGTGCAAAACATGCCAGATCTTGGAGCTGCCGTTCCCTGGACTGAGAGCTATTAGAAAGTTTATGAAGCAGCTGAGGTTTTTTTGGTTAGTTGAGGTTTGAGGTTTTAAAATTTATTTTTACTATATTTTTTCCAAGAAAGTGGAACATATTACAGCCCAAGAGCTAGCCTGTGACTGTTTATCATAAATCTATATGCTGACTTAACAAAACAGGTGATTGGAAGCCTAATCTATCTAGAGGCCAGTACAGCAAGTAGAGAAATAGATGGGAAATGTATGTTGCCTATTTTCCTATAAGCAGGCCTGAATACTGATTTAAATGAAACAACTCCAGGAATAGGAAAACGATTGAGTTCTCTGGATAGGAGGCCATGGAGGGAACTCCTTAAGTAAGAAGCTGAGCCTCACAGCACTAGGAAAGGGTGATGTTTCTCCTTTCTCCTCCATGGTCATCCACCACCCCTCTCCCTGTCCCACCTTCTCCTTTCCTCCTACACATGCATTGTCATTTCCATCCCCAGGGGAGCGGGAAGGGTTGAGGTCTAGGGCAGAAGCAGCCACTGTGGATTGTCCTGCTTGGAGGTGAACATGTCTCCATCTGAGAGCACATGCTGCTCCAAAAGCCCATCTGCATCCCTGTTGCCACAGGCAAATACACAACTCTCCAGCACAGTACTTGCAGCACATGTGGCTGCTGTCACTGACAGCTCTTACTCTTATTTAACTTGACCTGATGGCAAGAAATTCAGATGTCATCTCCAGCACCAAGAATCCTTGAATTCGCTCTCATGTAGATCATTAGTGTAAAACTACTAAGGCAACGTGCCTCTGTGAATGAGACTGCTCCAAAGTCCTTCATTATCTTGTGCTCATTATGATTATATTTCCAAAAAATGCTTCAAGAGTGTTCTCAAAACTAATTGTGGAACCTTAGCAAAGTGCCAGAAAACGATCCAACTGAAATGGATTCTCTATCGTTAGGCAATTTAGGATAGTTTCTTCAACACTGTGAATATACTCCTCACTATATTCCGTATTATAAACTCTCTGTATACTTCCAGATTACTTCAGTCATCAACATCTCATTTGCCTGGAAACAGGATCCTGAGATTTTTCATTGCCAAAGCAGCTGTCATGGCAGTGGGAAGTGGAAGGGCACAGGGGACAAGCTACCGCCCCCACCACTTCATTTCCAAACACCACCATCAATCTTAAACATTTCAGATCCCAAAATCGGGTTCCTTTTGTTTACCTCAGGGAAATCAGTGCTCAGGCACACTGGAAAGAGCTCCCACTGACAGCATTCAAGAGAAATGTTTTCCCATTAGCTCTGTCAAAGGCTCTAGCAGTTTACATTGGAGAAGACAAACTGCAATTTCCACAATAAACGCTTAGCTGGGATAAATTGTGCCCCCTCCTTGCTGCTGGCTAGTGCTTGCTGCTGTTTTGAGGAATCTTCCAAGCTGCATTCGATTTTAGTTACTCACTGAAATTACGTAATTTCTTGTGCTATTTCCTGACAAACAGGTTAATGTCCCCAGGACACAACTTTCAATGTGTAGAGTATAATATCACATGTATGTATATCTACAGCTATACAGATGGACACATTTGGTATTTGGCTTTGCTTATTGTTTTGACACGATTGCAAATCCAGATACTGTTAGATTAAAAATATTTGTCCTTGCTAATTTTCCATTTAAAAGCCAACTTTTTTACTTAATTGAGCAAAGTATCAAACCCCAACATTTTAATCAAATTTTTCTTACACAAAATAAGGCCACTTTAGATTCCCTTCTGGTTTTCTTTCTGACATATAGCTCAGTGAATATTCTTTATCATATATAAATATAATTTCTGTAGTTCTCCCCAATTATTTATGAGAAGTGGCTAGAGAACTCAACTCCTCCATCTTCATTATGTGTTTGTATAGATGTTACAATCTCTTACTTTCAGTTCAGCCAAAGCACATTACTGTTACCATATTTTAACAAGTCCTACAGGTTCTGGACTTATTATGCTGCACTCTGAGCAGACACGTAACCAATGGTGTATCCCACTTCATATCTTTTAGTTTCTAGAAGCAAGGCAACAGGTTAATGCAAGGAATAGGTGGGACACAAGAGACGATCAATGATGACAACATATCATCTGCCTTTTTTTTTACTGCCACAACAGAGATGGCTGGTGAACATGGGCAAAGGTTGCCTTGCAAGTTCCTATGGGACATCTCAGCCCTATGTAGGAAAAAAAACCACCTTTACAACTTTTTGGCAAAACAGTAGCTGTCAACAACAGAGACACAGGACAGGACTGAAGAAGCAGAGACATGTACTTGGTATAAAATAGCTGCTGACGTCTTCTTAGTCTTAGCAAAAATGCATAGCATTAGTCAAGAAAAAGTTATTCCAGTAACATTTTGGTAGAAGTGTCAGAAAGGACCAGACTGCATTTCTGAAGTCCCTGTAGTTCACAGGAAAGGAGAGAAGCATACAGGAGCCAAGATTGTTTTGGTGATGGAAGATTTTAGAGCCCAGGTTTTGTCACAGCGAATTTAGATATTTCCCTGGACCTAGAAGTTGGCCTGAGACAAATAGATTTCAGCCTGAACAGAAGTCAGCTCCAAAACAGAAATGTAGTCTGGTAATGATCCATAAAGAAACACCAGCTAAAGTCATATTTGTGAGTGGCTTTGGTCAGCAAGAAACAGGCAGTGAACAACACCAGCTGAAGGACAGAACTGATTTAAGAATTAAAAAAAATATATATATTGGAAATTAAGTGTGAATCTCCATAAAAAGTCAATTGGAAGTATCTTTCCATTTTGAAGAAGTTCATCTCATAGACAGTGTATTCTGGTTTTTAGCCAGTTTACAATAAAATGAGCCAGTTTTCAGGAAGAATGCACTTTTTCCATGATTCTACAATTTAGATAACTCATGTGACTGCCAGCATAAAAATCTCCAAGTGGTGAGATATTCCAAGTAAGCATTTAAATACAGCTTGAATTATTTTCAAATTAGGGCCAAATGTTGCCCAAGCCCTGACAGTATTCCCTTGCTCCGGATCCAAGGCACTATACAGAGAATAAAAATCTGGACTGGCCGCGAACAAGCTTCTAGGAGTACTACACATATATTGAGAGTATTGTGCTGTGGAGGCTCCATCGTCCAAGTCTGTTCAGGCAAGAGAAGCAAGAAAAGTGTTTTATTAAGATCATGTTTGGCAATAACTCTGTAAGACCTCAGAGGAGATAAAGGCCCTCTTGAGTTGAGGCCCCACAGAAGAATGGTGAAAACCAGAAATCTATGTATTATCAACAATAGTTCACAGGCCGTCTCAGAAAAGCATGCTGGATTTATTCAGAGGCTGTTTGTGGAGCTTCAAGGTGTCATTATTTTCTAAGCCATACATCATTTGTAATGCTGCTGGTGAAGTGGTTTGGAGAAGGGTTTAGATAAAGCTGGTGGCATGAGAATATTCACAGCGGCTCCCATTCTCTTGATATGTGGTGGAGGCTATGTGATGATGAAGTAGAAATGTTTCCCATTTAGTTATTGTAATTAGTTATGATAGTACAAACCACAACCCTTACAATGCTAAAGTAGCTACAAGCAAATGTTTGTGCCTGCAGTTATTCTTTTATTTAAAAACAAGCTCTTAGAGTAGTAGAGTACACATGTAGAAGCTGTTAATTTTTAAAACTGAGAGTACAAAAAGATCACAGCATATTCTCGTTACAATATGCTTTTTTAATCTGAACTAGTATTCACAGGAATTTTGCTCTTAATAACTAAAGGGTGAATTTCCAGGAGAATGGAGATGTCACCACCCAGGCCAGAAGAAGGGACAGCTGTGGTCTAGTTCTGAATCACTCTGTCCCTAATCTGCTGTTCACTCTACAGAAAGTCTCTCATACTGAAATCTTATTGGACTTGCTTTGAAATGTAATATTAATTACAACACTTTTCTGTCATAGTGCGTATTCAAACAAAACAGCACTAAACTTTCTTTTCCAAAGGAACATTTGTCTTCTGCTACAGTATTACTACAACACATGTACTCTTTTGATTTGCCCTAAGTATTATTTCCATGCTTTTTATAAGATACAGATGTTAAATTGATGGTTTGAAGTGTTTCAAACTGGCCCTCCACTCCCCAGCAATTATTGAAATATTGGTACCACATTTATAGCCATCTAAATGTCCCAAAACCTCATATGAACTGGGAAAGTTTGTTGGTTTTCATTACCTCCAAATTTTTCCTTCTCTATGTCCTTTCAAAACCCATGATGAACATACTTGTAAACTTGCTGATTATCCAAGATTTATCCCTTCCCTGATTTTTTTTTTCTGAGCTTATCTTATTCTCCAGATACATGCAGGAGCTGTTGCTAAACAGGAATACTTGCACAGTGGCATAAGACATTTTTTCACTGAATGCAATGTCTCAAGTTTTAATTAAACCACCACTGTTCGACTTCGTTTACTTATTCAAAACGCTGTGAATTTAGTGTGTTGGGAGAACCCAAACCAGTTTAATCAATAAAAATTACTAATTTGAGATTCTGCTGGCCCCAGCGAGCTTCTAAGAAGCCCATGGCTGTGGGCACCCCAGTGTTCCCCAGGGGAAGGCCAGCAAAAATCACTCCTTAAATGAGATCAGGGGCTTGGAAACCATTAAAAGCACAAACACTTATTATACTTCAATAGGCTCAGTTATTATTGCTTTTGAGGTGGGCCAAAAAAAGATTGCAGTATATTTTTTTCAGATTTAGTAAAACATGGACCAGAAAGATATATGAGTTGAGTGAAGTGGCTATAAGAAGCATCTACAGGATAAAAGTGTCTCCTGACTGATCTATTTTGACAGCACCAGTTTTGTAAATATGTTATGAAACTTCTTCATAAACACTATATTGCTTTTAACCCAGGACAGCATTGCTTCTAATCTACAATAATAATCTAGATTAAACAAATCTGTGTCGCAAAGCTTCAGCTGACATTTCCGATCTCCCTTGAAACAGCAGAGCAGTTTGGTGCATGTTCTTCTTTAAAAGAAAACAAAGGCTTTACCCAGGATGCTCTAATGTGACAGCAGTCAAGAGGGGCTGTTCAACAAGCATTTGAATGAACAGCAATTTGGACTACTATAACAAAGGTTTCCTTTTGTATGTAAGGAAAATAAAGTAATCCCTTTAGTCCTCCTTGCACATGAAGTCCAACCTTCAACCCTCCTTTAAGACCCACATAGCAAGTGGGAACCCAAATTTGCCCCCCAACAAGACATCAATACCTCTCCATCAGCCTTAATAGGATTTACTTGTCTACTGCAGTAAGAGAATCAAAGCCCTGGTGTGCAGGAACAAACTGTATTTCCAGCTCTTAACTTCAGGACTTGGAGATATTGAGAATGGTAACACAAATGGCTAGAGTATTGAAAAAGTCATCTGCTTCTAAGCCTAAGGCACACACGTGTATCTGCATCAGCACGCATACACAAGGGTTTCATGTAACTGGAAAAACAGGTTACACAATTCCTATGCTAAGATCTCCCAGCTCTGTGGTAATACTTTTTCCTATTTCTTTTGATTTTCTGTTTTCCAGATGAGGAGTGGAAGGACAGGAGTTGAAAAGAAAGTCATTTAATAGACCACAGAAAAAAATTAATGGACAAGGAAAGATCATTTCTGTAGTCTCCTCTCCCAACTAAATTAACATTAATGTAATTTTTTTAAAGTCCCCACTGTTCCTGATTTACTGGTTTTCTTTCTACCCGATTTATTTTCCAGATGGAGGTCTATAAAAGGCAGACAATTTTTCAGCATGGTGTCTTATTTCCTGCTGGGTTATTTTGTCTGCCCAAGGAGTTGCTAGAAGAGAGGAGAGAAAAATGAATTTATGTTGCTGCACCTGAAGACGACACATGCAGCAAGGACCATCTGGAGCACAAAGAATGACTTCTGCACATTATGGCATGGTGCTGCAAGGGACTGAGCATTTTCCTCACAGCATGAGGGAAAGCTCCTGTTTTCTTTGTTACATGATTTTTCTGTGTATGTCAAGAGAAGGCTTCAGCCAGTTACTGAGCTTCCTAAGATTTTCCATGTGCTTGGGAGACTCTGAGTTTCTGGTGCAGAAACTGGAAGCATTGTGAATAGCTCCACGCAACATTTGCTAAGATTCACAAATTCTTTGCTGTAGCCGTACCAGAAACAGTTTAAATATCGCAATGAAGAAGATAAATATGTAATAGCAAGACCATCATGAACAGCTATGACCACCCAGTCAGAGTTCCTCTGGGTGGATGCACCCTGTTCGAGTTGGATTATATCTTAAGATGGCAATTGTTCTTGATACAAAATTCTATGCAATAGATTTGCCTGATCATTTGGAAGTTGAAGAGCAATGTGTTCTTATAATTTTGAAGCTAACAGTTGCAGTATGTTACCTTGCACATTAAATTTGAAAAAACAAAACAAAACAAACACCAAAAAAAACCCCAAACCAAACAAACCCCCCAAGGAAACAAAACAAACCACAAAGATTCATTTTGGACTTCTTTAAGTTAAGCAATTCACATGCAAGAAGTGTGATAGCTAGGGTTGCATTTGGTAAAACCAAGAATTATTAACTCTTCAGACTAGCACAGGAAAACATCTTATGTGCGTCTACATGGTACTACTACAAAGAGCTTCTACTTCTTTTAGCCCCAGGTTGATATTAATAATTAAAATGATGAAATCATTTCAGTGAGTGGGCTGCAAGAGAGGAATCCAATTCTGACATGTAAATGATCAACATCTAACAATGAGTTTTAGGTACCTTGGCCCAAGCCAGTGAAAAATAGTAGATTTCAGCACTCATATCTATTGAAGTTAGTTATCTTGCAGCCGTTAATTAAAATGTGTGAATCCCAGAGCCACAAATGTTCTGTGTCCTGCAGAATAAAGGATGCAATCATGAAAATCTGTATCTACCTGACAGACCAAGAGCTGTTTGACTATTCAGGGAAGACATCTGCCCAACAAGATTCCTCTTGAAGTGTTTTGTATATCTCATATATTTCTAGAGCAATAAGATCACAGGTCATATTGACAGCTTTCAGCAATAACATGGGACATGCCTGTGATTAAATGCTCTGTATTTTCCCTGTCCCTGCCAGTTGTTAACGACAGATAGACCTGTCACATGGATGCACTCCCTTTGCTTGAAAATTGACTGACACAATATCAATTCATCCAGCTTGTTTTCCCTGGGCAATTACTTTGTATGTGGAATCAGTTTGGAGAGATGTGTATTAACATGGATCCTGAGGCTTGCTGTAGTCTCATATGAAAATATTTCACTGAAGATTTCTCAGGAGACATTACGCTTTACAACTACATTAATACCAGCCATTTCCTGCAGTAGTTTATAACAAAGTATTTCCATTTCATCCCTCCTTCTTCCTCCCATCTTTTTTTTTTTTCTTTTTTAATATAAAGACCAAGTGCTCACCAAGCAACAATTTAGAACTTGCCTGACAGGGCATCTTACACGCACGCATGCACACTTTCCAGCTTTAGTTATTCACGATGACCCTCACAACACCACCTATAATATTCAGAATTTTAAAGAAACAGCAGTGATTTAAAATAATCCCAGCAAAAGCTATAAGCAAGTAGTTTCATGAAGTATAGGTCACAGCTGTTTCTTTTATAGTGACATAGCCCTAAAACTTACTTACATCCCAAAAGAAAAATCACTTAGACCAAAACCCTGTAAATTTTATAAGCACCCAAGCAGTTTTTTTCTCCATACTCTACCCTGTACAGGATTTTAATCACAGCCCCTCAGGGATCTGCTCTTGTCTTGATCCACCTTCTCTTTTGCCTTACAAATGGGTTCAGTTCACGCAAGTGATGTATATTCACAAAAATTACATATGCACACTCCCCATCACAAAGGATCCCATATGGAAATAGTTTTGCAGGATCAAGGACACTACTAAGTTCCTTGAGAAAGAATGTCGGGGTTGTTTTTGGCAAAATCTTCTGAGCAAGGGGCACTGGAGGGTCTGGTTTCCTTCTCTACTTTCGATAATGGCCAATGACACACTAATTACTGATATGAAAGGTATAGATAGAACAATAGCAGTGTTGATTCAGTCAGACCTGAAGATTTTTTTTTCCCATCATTTAGGATATAATTTCTTGCTTAGAAATGCTGAGATGGGATCTCAGGCCTACTTGTGTCCATGTAAAGACTCCAACTGATTCCAGTGGGGTTTACAGGTTTTCTTAATATAAACAGACAAGAAATAACAATAAGACAGAAACAGTGAATGCGAAGTTGGCAGAACTGAGTGGAGTCCTAATTAATTCAACACATCGGCTCTGCCAGGGCTTTTTTAGTCGTGTTTGTAAGAAGTTTTGAAATTGTCAGCAGTTTCTAAACTACTTTTCAGTCTCAATCATACTCACTTCTGAGACCCCATTGACACTTGCACCCTCATGATTCCCGCTGCTCTTCCTTTGCTCCCTCCCTATATTTCTATGGGTGCTGGTTTCCCTCCATCTGTTGGCTCTGTGCAGTTACAGATTATTGTGGGAGATAATATGGCTGTTGTTCTTCACTGGAGATACTTGAGGGCTCAAATAACTGGCAGTTTTCTGATATTTTCACTAGTGATTAAATACGTCCATTCAGTGCATCAAACTGACCTTTAGGGATGTTTTGGGAGCACATGTGTGGGTGGGTTTGTTTGTTTTTTTAAACTTTAATATAATTAATATAACTGTACAATTATAGTCAGGACTGAAGACCTGCCTCTGCAAGAAATAATATGACTCCTTTTCATCAGAGAATTTACAACTTCTACAAAAGAAAGAAGAAAATAGTGGAGACAAGTAGAAGAAATAGGATGATGAAGCAGAAAGAGAATAAAGACAACACCATAAGGTGTAGGATACTCTTCATATGCCTCAAAGTCTTTCATTATGGTTTGATGCATGAATTTTCCTCATCAGTATGAGATTTATCACCAGGAGTTTCAGTCACTGAAGGATTAAAACATACTGCAGTAACCTATGAAAAATACCAAGACTTAATAAATAGCAGATGTGATATGTTTAAGTTGAGCATGAGAAAAACATGCATTCATGTGAATGTATTTCATTAGCAAAATCATCCTCAAAGCATGGTAACCACCACTGTGAACTTGCTCCTGCAGTGAATGCCACCGTTTCTTTGGCAATTCATTTGGTAAAAACTGAGAGAAATACTCAATTTTAGTTTTATATGTATAGAGGACTGTGCAATTAATTAAAATACGATTGTCTATGAATCCAAATAACATACTCTGACATTTATTGTGGGATTGAGTAGAATAGTGTGCACACCAGTCTGTGGGTTTAAAAAGCAACTGTATTGTTTTCACAATGTTTCCTACTGATTTACACAAGATTTAACTCAAAGCAGAGTTTGAACTAAAGATGTGAAGCATTCAGCTCTTACGAGATTAGGCAGCAGTATCTCATTTTTGAGGTATCTTGAGGTATGTTCTCAGTTTTTCCAAACTGGGATGCTATAAAAAATAAATATATTTTAATACCTGCATGTAAAATGTATGTCAATGAGGTTATATTTTAACATTTAATATTCTAAACCTGAAATCATATATTTGCTTACTTATTCATTAAACTAAGAAGAATTTACTAACCAGCTGATTAACTTCCTTTTAGAATAAAATACTTGTCGCATTTTGACATGCTAAGACACGAACTGAAAACCCATCATGCGTGTCTCCTACATTTTGCACAAGCTTATAAGATGAGATAAAATGCCAAACGTTGATTAACACAGCACCAGAGGATTAGAAAACCAGACATGTCATTATGCGTGTCTCTTTATATGCTGAGGGCTGACCTTGATTTAAGGCTTTTGTGGGAGAAGTTTCTGTCTGTCTGTCCATCTGAGTCCCCCTGGCAGCTGACCTGGCTACATTCAGTCTAACGTAAGTGCAACCCTCTCCTTACCTGCGGTCATTTTTCTGCATTTCTACTTACACAGGAATCAGATAAAACAAGAAATTAAGACGTCTGGGGGCAGAGTCTCTACCAAAGCATCACTTATAAAAGGTTATACCTTGAATGTAATCTTACTGAAAATAAAGCCAGAGATTGAATGTGCCAGGCAACTATGGGAATGAGTTTTAAGATTCATCAACAGCAGAAATGGGAGTGAAGCGCTGTGATTTTAAGACAGTGATTTTACTCCTCCATCTCAGAGTCTTCTTGTCACCTTCCGTATCAGTTAGTATTTCACTCAGATGAAATAATCCTTCATCTTCAGTTCCTCATGCATAACATTCACCCTGTGACTCTGAATTTTTGGAAAATGCTGTCACAGTAACATTTTTTGCAGCTGGTTGCACCTAAAGTATTTGAAAGCATCAAGGACTGTACATGCTCAGTTTGAAGAGCAAGTGACAGAGCCTCCCTCAATCCTTCTGATGCCACTGAGTATTGATTCCAAAAAACTAACGTTTTTTCCCCCTCCTGCCAAAATGTACCCAAATCCCACAACCACAGGATGACCAGCTGCACTTTAATTAATTATACAGAGAAATAAGTGCATTGTCCAAAAGAAGAGGAGTCACTTTAATCTATGAAACTAAAATAGTTTAAATTTTGCTGTTTAAGTAACAGGCATCTTCAGTGTAGAAATGGAAAGTTTTGTCCGCAAACCCTCCTCTGCTCCCTGCCCCAGCTTTCCTGCCAAGATCTTGGGTTGGTTCCCCCCAACCTCCACCTTAGTGCAACCACTCTGCCTGCAATGTAATTATTCAGGATATCACAGCTTTGCACTGAAACACAGCGAAGAAAAAGAACCCTGAACAAGACAGAAGCAACCTCTTGTGTACAACAGCAGCTACCAAGCACTGCGGGTCCAGGTGTGTGTGATCGTGCAGCTGTATACATAAACTGCTGTATGTGTTATACCAAGACATCAAATTATACCAACACAAACCAGATTAATTCATACAGCCTTTTCACCTATCTTACATGCACAGATAGACTAGCACCTTCTGAAATCTCTGGTATTCCTTACATGCTTTGTTCCTGTACTGGCAAATTAGTGTTGTAGTCCATAAATATGAAGGATGACAGCTACATATATTTTTCCCCAAGGTTTAACTGTAGCTGAGATTCAATACAAGTCTTTGGGTAAAGTAAAATAAAAATCCAACAGTGTTCAGGAGAAGTTTGAGTGGGGAAAAAACCCCAACAGCTCAAGTTGCAGAAATTTAAGTATTTTTAATACATTTTCCAATGGCTACACTTCTAAATGCTGTTAACATTCATGTAAATTAAGCACAACTGTGGAACAAATCATATACATACACGTGAGCAGGTAGTAACTCATTCATTATATCAACAGTGTTAAAACAGGCTTCTTGGTTCCACGCAACTGGTAACTAATTGCCTTGATCTGGAAAACAGATTAATTAAAATTTCTAATTCATGCCACCAGGTTATTGCTAACATAGGGTATTTACCTTCAGAATAAAACCATGCTCTTACACCAAGTCTCCATCAGATCAGTAGAAAAGCAGATCAAACTCTATTTTATGAATTTCGCTCATAGTTCCAAAGGGAAAAAAATGACTCATTCCCAGCCACTCATTTTAAACCAGGATTAGCCCAAGCCCTCACTACAGCTATGTTCCAATTCCTGTATTATCATTTCCAGATTATTCCTATCTCTTTTCTCCTCCAGAGACATCAGTTATCAGCTGTTTCTGTGTCATGGAGCTTTGCCTAGTCACTAAGCCTTCTGGAGAAAAATGATAAGGAACTATGCACATTGCGAAATGAATTCACAAATGTTTAACACACAGAGGTAGTCAAGAGGAACAGCGCTTCTGTGACTGCTCATTTGTATTAGCATAATTAAATTACTAGATGAGATAACATTTTGAGAACAACTTGTCCTACAACTTGTCCTGCAGTTATAAACCAAAGATTTACAGCTTGTAAAGAGTATTGAGGTCATAACTCCAACTGCCTGTTGAAATCTAATGATGGAGCTCAGAAAATGAGAAGGGATACAGCGACACAGATATTTCTGCATTTCGAGTGGGATTTGGACCTGTCTGAAATTGTTTCCCCCGTGCAGCACCACTAGATGTAGTAACCTTTTGCTACCTGTTAAAAGCCCAATTAGTCAAGTCTTCCCCTACATCTCAACTTAAGCATCTGGTCTTCTTGATTTTCCTGTGGAAAAGGAAGATGAAAGACTGAAATAATAATCCAGAGCCACGCAGCCAGTTGGCAGGAGTGAGGGATGGGATCGGACGTCCTGTTTCCAAGTCTTCACCCACAGACAAACCCTACTCGAAAAATAAAATCAAAAAAGACAGCTGCCTCTCTCTTGTTTTTCCCTTCACTCCTCCAAATAGAAAGCAATACAGAGTCACTGCTCCACAGATGTTGCAGGGCAAAACACCACCAAAAATAAAACAGAAATGTTAATTAAAAAAAGAAAGAAAATCCCCAAACCAAACCCAGACTTTGAAACAAGCAGGGAAAAACCCAAACAATGGTAGTAAACAGATTATCCAAAAATTCTGTGTACGGCTACTCTGTACTGGGTGCAGCATGTAGAAGAGGGAGAAGTAGCACGATGAGTTGCAAAAACCACAAGACTGAAAAGCAATTCCTGTTGTCCCCACATCCAAAATTCTTCAGCAGTGAAGTTACCAGACTCCTGACAGCAAGTGACTTACCCTGAATTTTTCAGTCACGGATTCAAGAGAAACATAAAATAGAAGCAAAGTAATTGATCTATTCTCAAGCCTGGATTTTTCAGCTGCTTGTCCACCAGGGCACCACAGTGCAAAGATGCAACAGAGAGGTCCTGTTTTCATTTACATGAAATAAGATAAAGAAGTTTTTCTTTTCAAAAGATAGGTTTAAAATGCTCCATGTGTCACATGAGGAGGAAAACTGATCTCCCTTGAAAAATATATTCTGAATTTAAAACTGCAGCTTTTCTACTATGGGCCTCCATATACGGTGAACATCTAGATCCAGAATTTATTGCTGAACCTAAGTTAATTTCCAATGTCCTTAATTTCAATGTCTAATTTACTACCATTCATAGACCACATTCTGCTATAATAATATTTTTCTTTTCCCTGCTTTACTTCAGGGGTTAGCTTTCCAAAACTGTTCAACATGTGTACTCAGAGTCAACTTTTCAAATGAACAAATGACTCAGACTGAATCAAAATAACATTCAACTCCCTGCAGCTTACACTGAGAACCACCACAAAGTATTTGAATATAGAAGAAAAAATAGAAAAAATCTGATACAAAGCCAACATGATGAATGAAAAAAGAAACACACACCAAAACTCTATGTCCCCTCTAATTCAGAAACATATACGTATATTTGTTCTACATATATATGTGCACACACAAAGGTACAAAATGGAAGGAGGAAGACGAGGTAGCCATGAGGCAATCACATTTTATATAGTAAGATACACAACTACAGACAATAAGATATTTGAGACATTTGCCAGCAGACAACAAACTTATTGCCAATAAATGCTGAAGCAAAACTTCCGTGATTTAAGCTGCCACCTAGGCACAAACACGATTTATCTCCTTTTTCCATTACCTGTGAGATAGAAGCTTCAGCAGGCAGCAAGCAGAGAAGTTAGCAGCAGAACAGAACCCTAATTTTTTTCTGTAAATGGTTTTAATTTTAATTAGGATTTTTCACATAGCATGTGATCCCAGCCCAAACCCCAACCGGTATGATTTGGAGACCCCAAACTAAACCCCTGTGCAGCTACATGCTGATACCCCTGGGTTGGAGATGCAGTGGTGGGATGCAGGCACAAACCTGGTACCCTACCAGCGCTTCTCCTGGGCATCAGGAAGATGCTCATGTCTGAGCAGGGCATTGTTATTTCTATGTTACTAAAAGAAATAAAAAGTGTCGTTGATGTGTGCATCCAGCTGAGGTTTTGTTTCCTTCACTATGGTTCACAACAGCTGGGATGACCCTGAGATTTTTCTTTAGCTTATCCTGCCAAGACCACCAGGTACCGCTGTGAGCTGGAGTCCTTATGATACCTCTTCAGAGATTCTCAAATCTGTGTCCAAAACACAATTTGCTTCCCCTGTCTGCACCCTCTGCCCCCAGATAAGCAGGGCACACATTTCCTCAAGTTGCCCCTGAATTACATCCCTGATTTCCCAAAACAAGTAAAACAAGTGTCCCTGCTATACTGGAGTCAACAGTACATAGAAAGATGAGCAATTTATCAAAAAGAACAAACAGATGTAGGAGTAGCTGTTCACATAAGCAAATTCCAGAGACTTTTTTACAGCTGTTCATGCTGTTATGATGTCCCTTTGACTGATTTCAAAGCAATTACCATGGCAGCACATCTCACGTCCAGCTTCACATAAGGTGCAGAGCACACGCTCAGCTCTTACAAAAACAGCCTAATGTCAGCTCCCCTACTATCTACTGTATCAACATCTGTTTTCCATTAATCAAAATACATTTTTCTCCAATTCTTAATGCTCACTTTATGTCATATTATTTTTTGGTATCCTCCAGAAGTTTTCTCACTTCTCTCTGCTTTTTGGACCTTCAGGGAGGGATAAGAAGAAAAGCTTTCTACAGACTTAAAGATTGCCAAAGTAAAGGTCCATACAAAAGCTCACGTACCTGAATTTAAATTAACCACAACATTTTAGCAAAGCAGTAAGAGGTTTAGGCCCTCAGATGCACAACAGAAGGTCCACAACGTCAAAGATCTTGATTTATTTTTTTCCTAGCTTAAAATAATTTTTTTTTTTAAAAAGAAAGGCCCATAATTTGGGGAATATAATGATAATAAGCAATATCCGAGTAGTTATACAGTTCAAGAGAAGCTATTATCTTCACAGAAACATACACAATACCCTCTTATATTATGGTAATATTGTGCTGTAATCTATATCAAGATAAAGCTATGAGTGTATAAGGACAGTGAATTTTTATAGGCAGAAGAGGATGGAGAGATCTTTTTAAAGTATATTAAGGAAAAGTGAAAGTGATACAATAAATACATCAATCGAAAAGAAGAATTATTAAAGATTATTGATCTCCAATTCCTACTAAAAATGGTCTTCCGTTGATCTAGGTTTTCTATAATGTGGGAAAAGGTATGTTTTATAACACAAGTTCATTGAAATACATGAAATCTCTAATCTGGGGACAGACACCAGGCTAATTTAGTGTTAAACAGCTTCATTCCTCAGGAACTGCCTGAATTTCCCCTTTAGTAGGGTAAATGAAGGGTTGCAATCCTCAGCTTTATTCCAAGCAGGGTTGCTCATTAAAGCTGCCCATGAACAGCACAGGCCTCCTGTACAGACCAATGGCCATCCTGTTAAGTACACATCATCTTTCTATCCACGAGCTTGCTGTGAAACTGTTTCCAAATGCTTCTTGCAGAATTTCTATTACTTATTAACAACTGAAGACCAACACAGATCACTTTGGTTTCCAGAGCTTTTAACAGCACAGAAATAATGAATAACAATTTTTTTTTCATTCTTTCAAAGTGCACTTTGTGCTTCTTGATTCTTAAATCACTTGCAGTGAGATCTCAGTTCCTTCTCCTTCCCAGTTGCTACATGCTCCCTGAAGTGCTTTTTGATCTGCATGTAAAAAAATAACTTAAAAAATTATTATGGAAGCTTCTCCTGAAACCCATGGAGTTGCAGCATCCAGCTGGGTATCAGAATGGAGCAAGTACAAGACACATCACAGGTAAAGGCACCCTGATGAGACAACTGGGGAGCACTCCAAACCAAGATGGGATGATCCCCAGCTGTTAAGGAGCATTCACCCCCTGTTTAACTGGAAAAGAGAGATGATCCAAAGAACTATCTTAGAACCACTACTGTGCTAGAGAGGACTTGTTTTGTTTCCCAGTCAAGTCAGCACTATTCACCTCACCACATCCACCCAGCTCCTACCTGTTACAGGAGCTATTGCGTGGGCTACACAGCTTATGGTCTTGACTACAATATCTGATAGTTTATTTTGACTGATATTTGGATAAAAACATCTTTCTACATCTTATCCCCAGAGGTCCCTTCCTATCCTAACCATTCTGTGATCTGTGCCATGAATCATAACCCTGGGTAGATAAGTAGCAAACTGTTCCTGTATGCTATTTTTCCCTCTATAAAAAACCAAACCCAAACAACAACAACAAAAGTCACCACCATTACCACCACGAAGGACTGAAGGAGTGAACTCAGACTACTGCCCCACATGCTGAGGCACTGGAGGATGGTTTGGGTCTTTGGGAAACTGTAGGCACACAGTAGAGAGGGACCCTCTTTCACTGCCCTGCTGTTTAGGAGGGGTAAATGATAACTGACATATGATTTTAATCTTTTTTTATTTTCCTGAGAATATCCACCTGAAATCCAGTGTTTCAAATTAGCACTTTCATTCTATGCAGCTCCCCAGCTCACTATCTTTGCAGAAGGGAATCCAAATCTCCGTGCCAACCATGCATTCTTTTTTTCCTTAAGCAAGAGGGCAAGCAGGTTTGTGAGTAACTCTGCAAACTTGGCATCCCAAGGTGCAAAACGAAGCAGACAGAAGCAGAAGGATGGGATGAGACTTCCCCAACCTGCAGCCCCTGATGTGACCTGATGCTGTAGGAAAGAGGATCCCACGGGGAGGACTCCATGTCCCCGGGGAATAATCTATTTTGAAACTATAAGCAATAGTTCCATTTCCCCACATTACTGGGTTATAATGATCTTTGCATAGATAAACAAACATGTCTTTCTGAGGGAAGAGTAATCATTAAAGAGGAGCCTCTTCAGAAAAGACAAAGTCCACCATCAAGGGAAGATAATAACCTGTAAGTTTAACAGGGACTTCTGAATGATATACCTTTGATTTTCAGTGTATTTTGTGCTGCAGAAATTTACTTTTCCTCACCAGACTAGTTACTGTTTCTTTTTCAACCACCTAGTTAAATGCAACTTTAATCCTCCGGTGCCTATTTCTATGATTTTTTTCACGGCTCTGTATTGAAAAATATTGAGAGAGAAGTTGAAACATAATTCAGTATCAGTATAAAGTAAAACACTTGTCTACTACACATGAAGCCAGTTTATTCCCAGGCTTGATTCTGTTATCTGCATTATCAGAAGGAAAAAATATGTTTCAAATACTTCAGTACCGCACAGGTATTTAATTGACAATCGCAATTTAAATGCTTTATAGTGAAAACAGAATACACTAAATATAGGAACTTTCTGGTCTAGGTGTTGGAAAAGAAGTGCTGAGAGAAAAATATGCAATATTAAGTTTTTATAATTGCTATTAAGAGAGTTGCTCTTTATGAGTACTATGCAAAATATGCACCCATGAGAAGATCTTAATTTTGAAAGTTAAATCGTGTGTATCTTATATGTATAGAACTAAGCATTTTGGGGAGGAAAAAAAACCACTACCACAAAACCCCAAACAAACAAAAAAGCCCCCAAAGCAACCCTCCCAAATATAAAAATTAATGAATGAAACTAACAAAAAAAAACCCCAAAGCTCCCAAACGAAACAAAACAAAAACCTAAACAAAACAAACAAACCCAAATGAAACAAAACCACACAGACACAAACTCCCAAACCAAACAAAAACAAGGAACAAAAATGACACAAAATCACCCCCCAGCCCCCCGAAAAAATCCCACCAAAGCAGAGAAACGCCTGGCAAGTGAAAGTCACTGCAGACACACCTAAAGATATTTGTTTGTTGCAAAAGAGAAACATTACACAGCAATGGGGTTATACTTAGATAAACAAATTACTGTGAGACAGTAAGATGAGAATTTAGAGAGCATTTACGTATATTCTCTCACTTTGGTTGATCCACAGCAACACAAGCTGGTTTATTGCTCTCTCATCGGGTCCCTCCATCATGCAACCCATAGGTTACAGCTCACAAACCAGTGCTATGACAGCCAATGGGCCTTTAATTGATATCCCCACTCTCAGAGAGGGCTGGATCATACCTCACAATGTGCACCTCCCCCTTTTTAAACCAAAAGTATTTCCACTATAAATGAAGCAGTGTCTTTTAATAAGTATCTTTTTTAGAAAAAAAAAAAAAAATAAATCACATTCTGCCACAGCAGAAGACATTTCAAGACAACTCAACCACTTTTACAGTGAAATCAACCATGAAAATTGCACAATCCCTACTGCACACGTGGACAGAAGAAGCCAGTTCCAGCCATAGGTTGTCTTGGATCTTCTTTGACTCTGTGTTACACAGTGAATGTTGCTTTACATGTTCTCCTCTTTCTCCTGACCAGATGAAAGGGAACAAGTAAGGCTTCAGGTCTAGATACCCACTAATTTGCAAGATACAACTGACAACAGCAAAAACATCTCCATTTGCTGGTGACTTCAGAAGGAGACATGGGGATCCATCCCTAGCCAAGAGAAAGCTGAAACAAAAGGACTTTCACGATATTAAAGTCTACCACAAATCACTGTGTCTCTTGATTGCCTCCAAAATGTGTCCTCCACCCTTCTTTCAGGGCTGTGAACACATACACAACCTCTTTGCACGTGGTAATTCTTCAGGATGACAAGTCATTGTCATCTTCTTTGGAAAGTGTGTTGTTATGGCTTACACAGGGATAAAAAAAAAATACTTATTAAAAAAAATAAAAAAAGAAGAAAAAGGAAGACCTCATTAACTGAATTCAACAAAGACATAGTTAAGAAGAGTGTTGCTGTTGTCTAATCTGCTTCTCTTTGGCCTTATCCTGCAAGTCTGCCCTAGTCATACATGGTTAAATAAAATAACCCGTCTCTAGCACAAACCCATATAAGCTATAAGTAAACTTGCTGTTAGTGATCAGTGAAAAATTAGTTTTCTAACAGAAAGTCATCCTCAAAAATAGTGTGGTACAAACTGTACTTCTCAACTGGAGATCCCTTGGGTCCCCAAACCACACCAGTGCTGGGAAAGCACCACAGTTACTTTCAGCCATTAAAAGCTCCAGTTCCTTAAGGCAGCCCTAACTTCCAGAAGGTTTATCAAGGAGCACACTTAGAACATGGAAGGGCAATTCCAAATCCTGTTGTTGATGTTCAAGTTTAGTTTTTAACCATATGAAGGAATTACTCCTCTGAAAACAAACTCACTTGTGGGGTCATACAGCCCTACACTGAGCTCTCCATTTTGCTTGCCTTTATTTCTTTATCGCTTTCATTTTATTATTTAAAAATGCTGGGAGGTTAGAAAAGAGTCAGATCAAGTCAATGTGTCAGGCTAATGTTTAACTTTTAATTAAAACCTCAGAGATAAAAAGGGAGCGTACGACAGATTTCACAGCCAAGTGCTGTGTTCCAGCCTGCCTGACAGAAGCATCAGTAGCACCAGGGTCTAAGTGCCTTCAGTGCCTTAACTCATCCTTTGCTATTTTGTTTTTTTCAATCCTTAGAAATCAACTGGATTTAAAAAAAGAGTCTCCTAGTTGAATAGTCTTTCTGTTTATTGTCATTGATGAGCTACAGATAAGCTTGAACTTCGCCGTCAAGTTAATCTGTTGACAGCCACAGCTCCAGAAAAACAGAATCCTCCACGAAATAATTGTCCATCTGGTGCCATGTCAAACTTTGTAGCTCCAGAAGTCAAAAAATTCATGGCTTGGGACTATGTTGTTTTTGCAGGACTATTTCTAGTATGTGCTAGCATCGGAGTCTTTTTTGCAGTTAAAGAGAGGAAAAAGAAAACTTCCAAGGAATTTTTGGTGGGTGGTCGGCAGATGACATGTGGACCAATAGCTTTCTCTCTCACATCAAGTTTCATGTCAGCAGTCACCGTTCTGGGGACACCCTCCGAAGTTTATCGCTACGGGGCATCCTTTGTTCTCTTCTTTCTTTCATATGCGCTTACCATCATTTTAACTGCCGAACTTTTTCTACCTATATTTTACAGATCTGGCATTACAAGCGCTTATGAGGTAAGTAAAAATGATAATTAAAAAGACACTATACTAACATAAAAGTCAGTATCATGTATATAGATATTTCTAGAGAAAAATCTCTGAGAGAAGGCTTTCTACAGTGTTTAATAGAACAATTCTATTGATGCATTTAGTATTTTTAGTAACTGGTTGCATTAATTCAAACTAGTTATTTATATTGCATAAGTTGAAAGCACAAATTAGGGGTCAGGGCTCCTGTTATGCACATACAGCAGAGACAGGATGAGGGCTTACACACCAGCATAAAATTGTTAGAACTAGAACATATTTCAAGTGTATCCAAATGCTTTTTGGTCTTATAAGTAAATATTTCTTTCTGGCTTAGCAAGCAGGTTTTAATGACAGAGTTTAAGAAAAAAAGAATCAGTAGAATCCTATTCCAGCTTGGTCCAGATCTGTCAATTTGGTCCAATCTTCTGTGGAAGCAGACTATTTAATACCTAAAAAGCTGAGGGGGGAAGGATAAGGAGGAAGAAGATAGCACATCTCTCTCAAAAAAATGAATGAGGGCTGGGGTACAAACCCATGTATTCTCTAGAAAATGAAACCAGTGGCCTCTGAATCTTCTGGAGGTTTTGCCTGGTATTGCTCCTGCAACACATTATTTTCATGTGACAGTTCAGCATTTAAAAAAGCCCCCAAGCCCCAGTAAAAATTAGTAAACCTTGTGATGTTATTTCTAGGAGCACAGTGTGCTGCCCTTGTCATCCATGCGCCCAAAAAACACCTTCTGAGCATTTGGGAATATCCTTTTAGTCACTTTAGTTGACTTCTGTAGATTTGGTCTCTCCTGTTTGTGGGCAGTTTCAAATATGGAAGAACTGGATGAAGAAAGGTTAGTTCCTGGGAAAGAGAAAGGCTGCTCATGTTCTCTCAGCACAAACCCAAGGAGGGGTCTTGGTTAAATAGACAAACAAGGCTTTGGTATCTGGAAATGTTTCAGTTACAGGTTGGAAAAAATTAAAATGAAGTACCTATGCACATTGCCAGAACTAACTGCATTTTCTAGCTGGTTTTGCTACTAGATCAGATAATGAATTACGTCTCTCATCTGAACTACTGAAGGTGTCACTGTAGTCAGACAGTCCCTTCAAGCATGCTGGAAAAATGACTCTGTTTCCTACAATAATTAATTTCAGAAACAAGTGAAGTTACATAAATTAGCTATTTATTCATATGTCAGACTGCGTGGCTTATGATGCAAGAGACAGAAGAAACATGAACAAAATTAATAAGAAAGAAACTGCTTTGGAAATAGTGACTTGCAAAAGAGAGAAGACTTGAACAGCCTGTGCCTGGCATCTGCTGGGGAACACCTGGGACCGTGGCCCAGGGAGGGACAAGCTCACCTGAGGTTGCCATGGGGTTAGTGATGCAGGTTTAACTTTTATTGTCACTCCACAGAGAGTCTCAGGCTTAAAATCTGGGCTTTTGGGGATCTATTAGCCTCCACAGTTGTGTGGTAGTGGGGAACACCTCTCTACATCCACCTGGAAGTCTGTAAGAACCCCACTTGCCACTCCATATTGATGACATCCAGATTTGGCTTTAGGTTGAGACAGTGCAAGTGAAAACGCCAGATTAGCTCAAGCACTGTGAAAGCCTCTATGTCACTGCTTCTCCATCTGCTCCACCATTGCTTTTGTCACTAAGGGGGTCAAACTAAGTTATTTCTCCTAGAGATGACCTCAAGTTTTCTCTTCATATAGTTGAAACATACTTTCATCTGAAGTTTAAGTTTCTTTTCCTTCTGGCCCCTGGGCTTTTTCAGTTACTCCCAATACAAAGCAGATACCAAACACTGCAACCCAATATATAATCTCAAATACATGCAACCGATTAGAAGATTTCTTAAATGTAATTATTACTACATGTAATAACTACCATGCTCTGCTGCTCATTACTCATAGCAATTGTGCCACTTACCAGTAATTTTGCTTGCATAGCAAGCTGTGGCTCAGGGTAAACAGAAGGTTAATAACTGTTTCACAGATGTAACATACGCAATTTACTGAAATTTCTCTTTTTCCTAGTATCTAGAGTTAAGATTTAACAAGATTGTCCGCCTTGCTGCAACATTGATTTACATTCTGCAGACGGTAAGAAGACATTGACTCTTTGCTTATGCTAATTCCACCCAACATTTATTTTGACAGACTAGTCTCAGACTGCGCATTTTTTTTTTCTTTTTTTTTTTTACAATGAGAGATTTTAATGCACATTCTTTTTTCCTTAATTTTTTCACTTAGACTATGAATATTAAGAAGAAAGAATGGTTGCTTTCCTACCCTTCTAGCTTTCTCCTGTTTAGGATTAAAAATGTCATTTTTGTTGTCTTTGACACTTGGATGTTGTGCCAAACTCCCATAGCTTCTCAGATTCTTGGTCTCATTATGTTCCCTTGAAGTCTTTTCCAAGTGAGTGGATTTGGTCTTTCTTGAGAATCTGTACTGGGTACATTTAGTTCACCAGTTACCCGTTTAAAACACTGGAGTAAAGCTCTCCCATATGAAAGCTGTTGCATGTGGCACCTCCTGGAGGAATCCCCAGGTATCTCCAACCTTATGATGGTCTCAGCAGGAGCCGTCTCATAGTGTTACATTAATTGTGTATTTGTTGGACAATGGAATTTGATGGGATATTAAAAGACATGTCTTTCTATGTTAATTCCATTTTATTAATTCCAAAACCTTTAGCAATAGATTTTCATGCTTATTGACTTCCAGGCTTTGTTTCTCAGTTCATCAGAACACGCACGTGAAGGGCATCGACTCAGTTACTGTGAAAGGGATTGAGTGCAACAAGGGAAGCTTCATTTCCAAGATCAGTCCAAGTTATCTCTGCATCGCTGTTTGTGTCTTCCTCAGACCTCCTCTTTGCATTTGATTAGGATATTTTTGTTATCTTAGCAATGGGTCAAATAAGTAATATCGAGGGAGATAATGGTCCTTCCATTAGAAAACAATTAAATCAAATATTTTTGATTGTAAATGCTGAAACAGAAAGCCATGTACAATGCAAGCTGATCTAAAGAAACCTCTAGATCTGGTATTTTCCTCTGAATCTCACTCTAAATAGAAGCCTTAATCCTGAGCATTCACATATGTGTGCTTTTTTTCATGAACTTTTTCTCCTTCAGATCCTTTACACGGGGATAGTTGTTTATGCTCCATCACTGGCACTCAACCAAGGTGAGTTCCCATGCTACCCCAAATAACCACACCAGAAGACAAACAGATTAAAAGAAGTGGGGGAAAAAGATACAGAATTCTAAAAAAAAAAATAAATACATCCCTCAGGAGCTCTCTAAGGTTTTTTGCCTGCACCTCATAGCTCTGCATTTATGGCTCCCCAGATCTTAAAAGTACATTAGCAGGAGCCCCGTGTTTGCTCTTCTGCTCTCCTTTGCACTCAGTAACCACTCGAACAGGTTAGCAATGAACGATTTCTCAACAGGCTGGCAAAGTTCACAGTACAAGCTGACGATCCAAGACCATAACCTGTACTTTGATTCCCCTCTCTTCCCTGTGTTCATGTTCCCATGGCCATAACTCCATTCCCATAGCTGAATGCTGTGCTGCTTTCCACACACTTCTTTAATCAATCTTTACAAACCAGGCTTGCAGCATCCATCATAAGTTGTGCGGTTTGTAATTCTACTGCCGTAGGGGATAAGGAAGCACCATGAGCCAACACCTAATTTCACCAAAGCAACTGTGAAGAGATTGGGAGGCTCTTTTCTTTGTTTGTCATCTGGGTTGTATCCAGTTTGTCCAACTCCACCTCTCACATGGTGCCAAGCTTCCTTCCTATAGAGCTCAACTGAATTTTATGTGACGGTTCACGTTGGTTACTAGGCCATATTAACTTTGCTAGTAACAGAATATTTGCAAACAGATTTTCCCTCACAAAACATGCCCAGTGGGAGAGAATTCAATAGAATGTAACCCAAAATTTGTACATCTTGTGTAAAGTAACTTTATGAAGTAAAATGAACATGAAAAATTGTTTTAATGCAGCACATTTTAGCATTAAACAGTTTAGGGTTGAGCTTTTTCCCTTAGGATTCTTTGGAGACCTCTGAAGAACTTGATTTCTCAAGAGAAAATTCTGGACTAAGAACAGAAGGAAAGCAGTGCTTATAAACCTGTTTTCCATAGGAATGATTGTTTTGCTTTGTGCAATTATTCTTCCTAAGCATTACTTTTGCAAGCTTGAAAGTTACCTAAGTCCAACTCGCAAGAAAACAACAGCACCAAACAGTATCCAGTAGTGTTAAGAAACCTGAACAGCCCAGAAAAGCTCCTCATAGACACAAAAGATAAAAATTACTCTCATCCTTCTAAGGGTCATAGCTTTTCTGTTAGCATCCAGACAACCTACCTCCAATTTTGCTAACCATTTGGTTTTTTTCGTTTTCACAGTCACTGGATTTGATCTCTGGGTCTCTGTAGCTGCAACAGGAATTGTCTGCACTTTCTATTGCACTCTGGTATGTAACAGGCACAACCAAACAGCTGGAACACATTGTCAATTCAACCATCCTTTATACATGACAGATTATCGCAGATGCTCTGCTTCCAGATACAGTCCAAGCAATTGAAGTTTAAAGTAATAGAATATAGAGATAAATTTATTTTAGGCTCTATGGTACAAGTAAACCTATTTGGAGAAAAAAAGAATCCTCTCAAATCCTCTCCTGTGTGTCCCATGGTTTAAACCAGACAGCATGAGGCAGAGTCCAGATAAGGAGGCGATAACCCTTCCCTGCCATACTAAATGTTTTGAGAAGATGACTCTTCTTATCTTTTACAAGTTATAGACTCAAAAACACTGTAATGAAAAATGTGCCTCCCAGCTCAAGAACAGAGTGATAAAACTTAGGAAGGGCAATCAACAGGTCATAGAGAACTTTGCTTCTGAGGGGAAGCAACACAAGACCCCATGTCATAAAAAACTAACATTGCAGTGGAAGTGGCAGAGCCCTGTCTCTCAGGACACAACCCAACTTCTGTCATCACCATCACTGATGAATTTCATCAATATTTCAGTTCACCCTTGTTGAAAACACTTATTTTGCTGCTTCAGCACAGTTTTGATCAAATATTAAAGTAGCTGTAGAAGATGAACTCCAATTTTTCTGGTGTGATTTTTCTGTTTTAGGCTATTTGTGGACCATGGGGCTCTGAGAGGTGTACACAGTGCTATGGCAAGTAAAAATATAGGCTAGCTTGTATTCCCTAAGCTTTTGTTCCCCACCATGTTCTATTCCTCAAATGCTTATAAAGAAAGCAGAAAAAAAAATTAAAATAACTGGAGGTCAAATATTCTTAGAGGACTCTGGACAAACCATGAAGGCTCTGTGTCATTTTCTGACCTGTAAAAATGCAACCTTCATGAGAAAATACAAAATTTAAAACAAGTCCGGATTTGCTACATGCTGTACATACAGCTCATAAGCTCCTGAAATAAAGGGTCTTTCTACCTTTTGCTGTACTTGAACAACAGGTAAGAATGTGAGAGCATCCTGTTTCTGTTTGTTTTAGGGAGGATTGAAAGCCGTTGTCTGGACAGACGCATTTCAAATTATTGTCCTGGTGGCTGGTTTCGTGACGGTTTTGATTCAAGGAACTACTCTGAACGGTGGATTGGCCAAGATCTGGGAAGTTGCCTATGAAGGATCACGACTAAACATAATTGAGTAAGAAACAAACAGCGCAAACCTTTTCTTTTTGTATATTTAGTGTTTAGAACCCTACCTTCACTTAGACAAAAATACTCAGGCTTATTATTTTACTACCAGTGAACAACGTCAGTGACTCAAAGAAGTCTATTCCCTAGTTCTTCAGTTCTTGGAACACAGCTGATCTTCCAGGAGAGCTTAACTCCTCTTTCTGTCACCCTCTTTGAAGAAATCAAAGGTTTCCTATTTTACTTTACGTAGCTACAAACACAGCCTAATTGTTCCTTCCAATTGTATATATCTTTTCTATTCATAAAACTGAAACTTCATTTTAAGTACGAGCCAGCAATGGTGCAGCGGGATAGCAAGCTGACCTTCCCTTGGCTGTTTGTGGCATTGACTGGAAATTTCATTGATCAGGGCAAGTCAGGAACAGAACATAGCAGCAAGGTCAAATGTTATCTGCTATACAAGTCAAGATTAGCAGGATTGCAAAGATGACAGATACAAGATGTACTTGTGCTGGTTAGAATTACTGAGTAATGAAATTGCATTGTTAAAAAAAAAAGTTAACACTGCAGGTGAAGCAATTTCTGATAAAAGAAAATAACACATCATGATGATATAACTGAGAGTCTGGAGGATTTTTAGAGTTTAGTAAGTGGCTTTGTTCCTTCCAGAGGACGAGGTCCCAGGCAGGATGGCTTGCAGGTCTGTTGCTGCAATATGACACAGATCTGAAATCTGAGCATTAAAAAAAGCCTTATAAATATGGTTCATCTCAATTAAATGGTCCTCTGACCAAGTCTGCATGATATATGCATATCCTGACTTGATAGCAACGTGTTCCAATACAAAAGTAAAAACCACTTCCAAACCTAAACACATTAAATGTGCTGGAAAATGGCATTACCAAAGAAGTACTCCTGATGCTGATTAATCAGCTGTGTCTTGCTAAATAAACGTCTGTTTAAGTAAGTGAACTGAATCACTTCTCTTTCTCTTTTCTAGCTTTGACATAGATCCTTTGAGACGACACACCTTCTGGACAATAGTTATTGGGGGAACATTTACGTGGCTGGGGCTCTATGGGGTTAATCAGTCTACAATACAGAGATGCATTTCTTGCAAGTCAGAAAAGCATGCTAAACTGTAAGTCACTTGTCATTAGCCTATTCTAGCAACCAAAAAAACCATGACATGAAATTCTATTAACAGCTTGTTCGTTATGTTAAATATTGGGATCCCATTGGGTGGTAGTAAGCTAATTTTGTGCTGATAGTCTTACTTCCTCTGGCCCTAAATGATATAAGCAAATAAAGAAAGAAATATGAGGAGCCGTCTAACTCTTGCAGTTTATTAATTTGGGGGCAGACTGCCAAACTAATCTTCAGAAGCAGAGCATGGAAAAGATGCCCACACAGAAGTTGTGCTACCCACAACTTTATTTGAAATATGTATTGTGTTTATTGGAATTGTGTTTATGTTTTATTTTATTAAAAGTGGCTATTGATTTAATGGGGTACTATAGTACAAGTCATGATCTAAACAAAATGAGATAAAAAAGAAGTTATTAAAGAATATAGTATATATGCTATAAGAATAATTAGAATCAATGGCAAAGAACCAAATTAAACTTCACAATATAGACAGTCAACTATCTTCCTCAAGTTCAGCATCACTATGTGCATAGCTAGATACATTTTACAAAACAAGATTTTTTTTTCATAAGCCTAGCACTAGTTGCTTGCCCACTTGGCTAAAGCATGAAAGTGGTATCCTTTTCCTTCTTCAGTTGCCTTTTTTGCTAGCTGCAATCATGCTCATTTTAATTAGGGTCATGATAGATTGTATGAATTTACCCTGTTGAAAATGTTTGAAAGTGACAACGCAGCACAGCTCTGAGCTGTCACTAGCAAGAGACCTTGTGTAAGGTGACGTTCAAACACAACATAGGCTCTATAAAATGCAGCATCTCTCAGGAATGACGGGATTACCAAACCGCAGCCACACAACCTTCTCAGCACACGTTGTCACCCACATCCATTTCATGGACTGGTGAAGAAAAAACCAAAACGATTGCATTACTTCGCAATGGTAGCATTGCAACCATGATGGAATCCATGCAAAATGATACACAAAGGGAGAATAGCAACAACAACTAACACACAAAAATCTGCTCTTACAGGGGACAGATCCAGCTCTCAGCGCAGCCTGTTCCATCTACAAGTTACTGGTCTTAGATCCATCTCTTCCAGCTGTACGGAGTTCCTAGAACCTTTCCCTAGAGCATAAAAAGGCTGTGTGTTTTTTTTTTTAATGCTTTTAAAAATCAGTATTACACACAATTTCTAGTCCTGTTGATCGATGCCTTTAAGAGATTTTATAGCTAACTAGATTAGGGTGTCTCTCTAAAAAGCTAGAAATAACTAACTGGTAACAGCTTTTCTATATTTATCTTGTATTAAATAGAGTTTCTCTCCTTTGTCCTAGTGCACTTTACCTGAATTTACTGGGACTTTGGGTAGTTCTGGTGTGTGCAGTATTTTGTGGTTTGGTGATGTACTCTTACTACAAAGGTTGTGACCCTTGGACTGCTGCCTTCATTTCAGCACCTGACCAGGTACAGATACCCATTATCATAATTAGAAGCTGCTTTGGTTCCAGATTTAGCACTTTTGGAGTCAGATCAAGTTTTGTGGGATGCTTTATGTCCTTTCAGTGCTCAAGCACTAAAGTGGTTGCCAAATCAGGACTAAAATATATCTATTCTGGCACTCCTGCAGTGTTAATCTGATTGAGCATTTTTGCCAAATGACATCCCCTTTGCTCAAAATCTGGCACCTCATTAGCTGGAACAAACCCAGAATTCAGCAACATGCTCAGAAGCAGCTATTTCTCCTCCATTATCCATGAAAATCTTAACTAATTGCTTGTGTTGCTCTTGTGCTCCTTCTACCGCAGCTCATGCCATATTTTGTTATGGACATTTTTTCTTCGATGCCAGGAGTCCCGGGACTGTTTGTCGCATGTGCATTCAGTGGAACATTAAGGTTTGTGAATCTGAAATGACATTTTAGCCACGTACCATCAACTTCTTCAGGACCCAGAAGGAGCTCAAAACATGAAACCCTAAGAAAAGCTCAGCTGTGTTTCTTAGCATATTCTAGGAAGCAGCAGTAGCGCTTTGCCGAGTTACATCATATTTATGCCAAAGTCCAGCTCCACTTCTCCAGTACCTTTTTATCTCAAATGCATTTTAGAATAACATTATCAACACAGAGAAAAGAGTAGAAAAACTGAGCTCAGCTTCCTGAAATACCTTTGTCGCTACTCATGGTGAAATTGCCTTTACTTAGCCTGACTGACACAATATCATAGTTAAGGATAGAGAGCTTTTCAGCGAGCTTATCTGCACATGAAACAGAATTAGACTAGGAAAAGAGAAGACTGCTCAGAGGAGTTTTAGAAACTGTGGGTTCTTCAGAGGGTGTACCATGTTATTGGGGTTTCTACCCTCTATAAGCCAAGCACCAATACTTCACAGGCCATTAGAAAAAGAATCAAGTTCACAGGGACATTATTAAAACACCATAGATTCCATCTCAAACAGGCTGCTTCTAAAGACTCTTATCTGTAGAAAAAGTAAGAGCTATCAAAAAAGCGGGAGTGGGGGGAAATACCAAAACCAACAACAAAAAAACCCCACATATAAGGCATTAGCTGCCCCTGGCAGGAGACTAAGAGAACGGAGTAAAGGGCACTGGGTACAAAATATTGCGCTGTAGGTATTGTCACTGCCATGCTGTTGCAACAAATTCACAGGTATCATATGGATTAAACATGGGCTCATTTCTCTAGCTAAGAGGGTCAGCATTTTCCTATTCCATATTTTTCAGCTATGAGAGAAAACAGAACAGGCATTCTCTGGAGGAAGAGGGTTTTACTAGTGGTCGCTGCACATCCTTTGACTTGCAAGGGACTAATATCTTTGTTCCGGAACATTTCTGTATGTTGAAGGTCTTTGCAGCTTGGTAAACTGAAGGATCAATTAGGTTAAGTTTCTATCTTGTTCTGTGTCAACAGGAAGCAGGGCTGCTATTGATCACAGAGGGACAGAAACCTTACCAGTATCAGCAATGTACCTGAAAAATACTCATCAAGAACTGTACATTTTATACTAGTGCTGAACAAGAATAAGCCTTTCACTACAAGTACAACTTTATTTCAGATTATATTGCTTCCTATTTACTTAACATTCTTCTCCCTTTCCACAGCACAGTAGCTGCCAGCATTAATGCTTTAGCAACTGTTACCTTTGAAGACTTGGTCAAGAAAGGTTTCCCAAACCTCTCTGACAAGATGAGCACATGGATCAGCAAAGGCTTGTGTAAGTACCACAGATGGGATCTATTTGTTTAACGGTAAACGTTTCCATACCTCCAGTTGCTATTACTACAGAAGAAAATAAGACAGTATTTTATGTACTCGGGGCCTTGATAGATTTAGACTCTCAATTGACTCTGAGAGCAGTTCTGTGAGCAGCAAAGAGCATTGTCTAGAAAATCTGCTTCAGAAACATACTTGAGCTTCAGAAACCTCCATAGGAGCATAACTGTGTACAAACTTTCAGGATGAATGTCAGCATGATCCATCAGCAAAATTAAACATGTGCACTACTCAAAACCCTTTGAAAAGTTTTGTCTACTGAAAATACTGGGCAACACTCTGAGATGTTCTTTACAAAACATAAAGACTATCAATGTAGTTATTAAGTCATTACTCTGTAGTAGTATTACTAAATATTACTATTTTATAGTAGTACAACAGGACATTTATTTTAGAACTTAGAACATTGCATAAGGAAGTTATTCATTTTTCAGAAAAAAAAAAGACAAATGAAAAATAGACTTTAAAAGCATCAAGCTTCCAAAGTGCTTTGAATTTTTAAGATATTTTTTACAAGTATCTCAGTAATATCATAACCCTTTTATAAGTATTGTTATAATAGCATAACCATTTGTTGATGTTGGCAAAGATCACAGAGGATAAAAAACACAGCACTTTTGCTGCATCTGTAACTATGTCCAACCTTCTCTGTTCCTGCTTTTCCACTTAATTTTTGCACTCAGGACCTAGAAATATCATTTTTTGCCTCTGAAACCAAGGTGTGCTAGCACAGAAGATGAGTTTTGGTTGGCTTTCCTCAAGACTACTACATTTTTTCTTCCACAAAGTTAAAACTAGCGTCAAAGGAAGAAAGCCACATTTTTTGTCATTGCTCAATTCATGTATTAGATTATTTTAGGAGCATTACTTAAAGGCAACAGAAATTGAAACATTTCTACAAGAGGCATAGCTTCTAAGTTAATTTCACTGCTAAGTTCTGCTTCATAAGAAAAATCAACCAACCTAAAACACAAGTCTTCACGCAAGACACTGCTGGGTGATAAATAGCCCTGTTTAAACATCAAAGCCCAAAGTGCAAATTCCTTCGTGCTACCTGGTCACTTCTTAACAGTCGATGAATTAGAAATCACCCACTAACCCATGCTGACAACCTCATCGCCTGATCTTTTCCAGGTATATTATATGGTGCCCTGTGCACTTCAATGGCTGCAGCAGCATCGCTGCTGGGAGGAGTTGTACAGGTATCTCATGCTTCATCAATACAATGAACTAACCGTGAATGAAAAGAAGTACAATGAACTGAATAATGTTGACATCCCTGGGGACTGCTAGATTACCTGAACATTTTCTGTGGACACTGTGCTGAGAGGAATAACTAGAGAAAAAAAGAATAAATCACAAATCCCACAACTCCTTCACTATTTACTCACTGCTGGGAAGTGATACCAAGTGTGATTCTTTCTTTAATTGTGCACTGAAATCACTGTTGGTCCCTTCTCCCCCACCATTTTCCACCAAAAATTACAGACCGAAACCAGACCTGTGCAGGGTCCCTCCAGTTGCTGCATTAAGCTCCTGTCTCTGCACCCACAGGCTTCTCTCTCCATCCACGGGATGTGCGGAGGGCCCATGCTGGGACTATTTACCCTGGGAATTGTGTTTCCTTGTGCTAACTGGCAGGTAAGAAAATAAAGATTTATCTAAAATAAGATCTCCGTGTTGATTGATTAAAACTCCATCCTAAAAATTGTCTTGGTTTGGTTTTTTTAGATTTAGTCTCTGAGCTGCTTTTCAGATTTAGAGAACAAGGAGCCCAAGATCTGTTTAGAGGTCCCTTTCCAATGTCTGAATTTATCCCATTTCAATTTAATTCTACCCAACTGTGGAGTAATTGGTGATTAGATCCACATGATGGATTTTTTTAAAATTACTTTTATTTCTGAGTTTCCTCTCTTTCATTAAAATGAAAAACATATTCAATAGTCGCCCCAGCCTATCTTCACCTTGGGATGCACAGAATGATCTCAATTGCTCTGCCTTTGCTAACTCAGGTGAAACACAGTGTGAGCTCATTTCATATTGCCCCACAAGCCATCCCATCACATTTACCCAGAAGTAAAACTAAACCCTGTATTGCAGTTTTGACTGTCACAGTTTTGCTTCAACTCTTATTACTAGAGGGCAATACATCACCATGTTTTATGCCTCAGTTGAGAAAGAACAGAACTGATTTACACTGTAACCAGCTGCCGCTTCCTCCTACTATAATAAAT
Source organism: Nesoenas mayeri (assembly GCF_963082525.1). Taxonomy (NCBI): domain Eukaryota; kingdom Metazoa; phylum Chordata; class Aves; order Columbiformes; family Columbidae; genus Nesoenas; species Nesoenas mayeri. The sequence goes on from NC_137548.1 coordinate 63,644,726, forward strand.
CCATGTTTGCAGAGAAGCACTTCCCATGCATCACCTTTAACATTATCTTTCTATCTCTACCAAGGGTGCTATCGGAGGCCTCTTAGCTGGGATCACCTTGGCTTTTTGGGCTGGTACCGGCTCTTTCGTTTACCCTGCACCACCGACAAAGTCCATCCCTCTGCAACTGTCCACTCTCAACTGCACTCTGGCAAACAGCACCGAGGTGCTGATGACAGCAGCTCCCACAGCAATTCTAGACAGGTATTTTGCTGGCACAGTAAATAGACACCCTGAATATGCCTGTTGGTCACCACCGGCTGCTTCTTCCCTTTTTGTCACCTCTTCACAGGCCTTTTCTGGCAGACACCTGGTACTCCATGTCCTACCTGTACTTCAGCGCCATCAGCTGCCTAGGCTGTGTCATCACAGGGCTGTTGATAAGCTTAATAACAGGTTGGTATCCAATATATCTATAATTTTCTCTCTCTCTCTCTATATATATAAACACATATATATATATAAACACACACACATACATACATATATATATATATATATATGCTTTTGCACAAGAATCTGACTCAGTTGTTAAAAAAGCTTTAAAAAAGGTCCAGCAAGCAGCTCATGAGAAACTCAGGAGAGGGCAGTGGGCTCTGATCCCGCTCCCTTCACTTCATGGTCTAAGGATCCCAAGCCTCACACCAAGCTTTCCATAGACTCAAGCATCATTATTTTCTCCTTTCAGGACCTCATAAAGGAGAAGATATCCCACCAGTGTTAATTAAGCCAGTCTGCAACCTGTTTTGCTTTTGGTCTGAAAGACTCAAAACTTTATTCTGGTGTGGTGTGCGGCACAACAGCCCAGAGGTGAGTACCTGAACCCACCTGTGGCCCAGGGGCGGTAGGTGTTATGTACACATAGGTGTGCAGGGCATGTGTCACGCAGGACCAGACCAGCTTCCAGCAATTGCCTTTTGAAGTTATGCAAGGGCTGCTGCGTAGGCACCGCAGACTGGAAATGAGATCAGCCGAACCCTCCTGCCGAGCCTTAGTCAGAAATAGGTGACCAATTCCCTGTTTGCACAGCACACGGGGACGCAAGGTCTTCAGAGACAAACAGCCCTTGGGACAACCAGCAGCCCATGAAATGGGGGCTGACCTCCCGCTCTCTGCCCTCCCTGAGGACAAAACCACACTTTACACCCCAGGGAGGAGTTCATGGAGCTACTGCCTCCTCCCACCAAGCAAACAGAGAAAGACTTTAGAACTCACTTGTCCACAAAGCTCTCCTTCCAATGCCATCCCCACCTCCAGATCCAGCAGAGCTGCTTCTCTCCAGAGCTTCTCTCCACTGCTGGCCCATAATGCAGAGCTGCAACTACCAACACCTGGACTACTCCTGTCCACCTCTTCCTCCTCCTCCACAGAAACAGGACCAGCTTTCCCCCAGGTGTCTCAGCTCGTTAACAAGCCATAAAGAACCAGCACCTCATTTTCTTGCACTGTTGTAACAGTTTGCAGAGAAACAACATTGCTTCAGCTTAGCAGAATGTGTTAGGTTTATAAAAGGGGCATAAAGCAATATATGTATGTTTTCAGCTCCTTTAGAGTAGTCTTTGGATACTTTTAAATCTTGGAAGAAATCTTTCAGCTGCAAGGCTCACAATATTTGGCAGTAACATAGAGGTTGTCCTTCCACCCAGCTTGCATTACATTTGACATCAAAGTTAATGATCTAATTTGAGAGCAGCTGTGGCTCTAGATTTGCTTCAGCTGGTTAGCTCAGCTTTTAGGTGCTTGATGCAGACTGATCTACAACTTTTCTGGGGAAAAAAATAATCTCAGTAAAAGCAGCAAAAATAAAATAAAAGTCACATATGCATTTAAATCTTTGTATTTGCTTGAAATGTGGAATAGCAACATTAATCAAGTAGTTTCAGTATAAAACCACATAGGCCAGACAAAAAACCAATCCACTGAAATGTAGATAAATATCCAAATGAAAAAAACAAATTTAAGTGACTGTAAATGCACCAAGGGCACAATTCAGAACTTTTACATGAACAGGAGAGTGTGAGAAGTTGTTTGTGTTGCTTTTGCCAAAGCAACATGGGAGAATGAGAAAATCAGTGGTTATGTATGGAAAGGACACACTACATTGTGCCTCTTCGCAGGTCCGAGCATCATTTAATGTAGTGAAGTAAGATTTATAAGAAAGGATGTCAAAATTTCAAAATGCAACATGATGCCCTCTAAACAAGGGAAAATAAAAAAGAGCAGTGAATACAGGTTTCAAACTAACTAACTTTCTTTTTTTTTTTTTTTTTAAGGTGGACTTTGAAAAAAATCTGCCTAAAGTTATTGCAAATGAAGCAGAATCAGATGACACCTTCAAGAATAATATCACCAAAGAAAACAAACGCCATTTCCTTGGTTACAATCCTGAGGAAAAATCCTATACTAATATGAGCAGAGAAACTCGCCTCTAGAAGCTGAGAGACATGAAACATTTAATCAAACTTTATTTCTCTGGCTTTGGAAATGAGGAGCTGTTTTATTGCATTTACCAGCTTGTAGATGACCAGGAGGGAACAACTGCTCTCTATAGCAATAAAGGCCAGATTTTTTATTTATGAATTTCATGACAGACCTGGGAAATCATCGGACAAGGGGGTTTTGGCAGCACTGTTATTTCAGAAGGAATGTTTCATGAATCTGGAAGCTGCTGCTCAGGAGTAGCCACGACACGTCTCTATCACATGCTCTGTCCATTAACTACTCATTGAAGGGGGATGTGCAAAGGTGAATTTGAGATAAAACAAGATTTTAGAGAAGTTTCTGAGGTCTCTCACTCAGGTGGGACTCTGAAGTGTCCTCTGATGGAGGGAGCCTGGGCAGAGGAGAAGGTCAGACTGAGCCAGTTTCTGCTTATTCCTTGGTATCACCAAAAGCCTCCTCACAGGAAAGTTGTATGGACCAGACTGGTCTTTTAGTGACAGAGTTAATAGTGTTTTCTTCCACTGTGGGACTCAGGTCTCTTTATAATGTCTTATTGTAAGAGCTATAGGAGAGTGTAACAAATTTTACTTCAAATTCAGGAGAATTCTTTATCCATGTTAGTCTTGGAAAGATCCTCTCAGCTCAAAAAGTTCCACCTACTACATTTATGCAATAAAGGAAATAAAATAACATTCAATGAAGATGCCTCCTACTTCATAATCCATGCTGAATTTTGGAACAAGGCACATGGTTAGGCAAAATAACCTGTCCAGTATAATGTCTTGGAACCTTGTGTACCTAGTCCACAAAGTGCTCTGTTTCAGTGAAACACACTTTCTTGAAAATTTGCCTGATGCAAATCAAACTCAACAGACCAACTCTCACCTTGATAAACTTCCAGAGGTTGTTTTTTTTTGGATGAAAGTGTTTTTAAACAAAACTCAGAACTGAATTAAACCAACTGAAAAAAAAAACAATCAAAGATTACTCCAAGAGTTATGGACCCAGCTGATACTTAGCTCATATCACTCCAAAGAACCTAGCTGTCGCTTTTGATTTCTTAGGACCATCTTTATGATGTAGATCTGGGTGAACGTGGTCCTTGAAGTTCCTTCTGTTGTCTATGTTCATGCTCTACCTCTGGGAACGGTCCCAGGGTATTCAATTGAACAGAAAGAACAGTCTGTAAATGGCACTGCCCTGCTTGTGTGGGACAGTTCGTCAACAAACTGAGTGTTAAGTCAATATTAGTGTTAACCCCTTTTATACCACTTTTATAATGTTATAAAAAGTGGCTGGCAGCCGGTTGTCTTACCTGGCATGCTCTCTGGTCATGCTTCCGCACTTGATATGGACATCAAAGCAGAGATGGAAAGTCAGTAAATAATACTGTTTTATCATTTATATCTCCTGGCCTGGCTTAGGTTACTTTAAGAGACCCTAACTATCATGTTTAAGGATGTAAAAAATAAATTACCACTCTGATTAAATATCCAGGTGAATGTTGTTTACAGTTATGTCATCTTCTGGTTTGCTCTCTGTCCTGAGCCACTGATCCCTCCACTGAAGAGTGAGCCTGGGAACTTGCATTCAAAAATTGAGATTGAGAAATTAGGAACATGTAAATTCTAAGACAAGAGCTTAATTTGAAGAAATAGTTAGTCACTAGTGAAAGCAGTAGACTGTAGATGACTGAAAATTGAAAAGTGATTCTATATGTGCCTTGAGACCACACTATTTAATTGTTAGAAGTTCAACAAGTGTCTGAGCCAAGTTTAACCCTTAAATTGCTTTCTTACAATATTATGCTTTGAAGGCACATGAGCACCCCTCAAGTCTAAAACTTTATTTTTGTAATTAATTAATTCTGAATATTTGGAATAATGAAGCTCAAAGCCTTTTTCAAAGATATCCAAGTTTATTACTGAAAAAATGCAATATTCAAATGTGTATGATACAGTAAGTAGTTGCATTTGTACATGTAAACCTTGATAAAGTAAACAGCATCTCAAAGACAAATTTATGCCAAAAATGTCTTATGACAGTTAATCAGATCAACGACATTTTCCTCAGTGAATTCTTTTAGTTCTGGGGTACATATCGGCTTGTAAAAGTAATCTTAAAACACAAAGGAAACTGAAAGCTGAAAGGCCAGAGGAACTTCTAGCTTGTAGTGCATAAAAGTTAATTTCTCTGAAACACTCTGTGGTACTGTAATCTTATTTTAAATATCACTTACAAAGTGTGGATTTATGAATAGAAAAAATAGCTGAAATTTTATTCTTATTCCTTACTTAGAAACCAAGTCGTATTTAAATATTACATAAATTTCAAATATTTACACATTTTAAGAAACCTCTTACGATCGTGATATTGCAAGTTAGCCAGGACTATCAGAGTAAAAAATGACTGAACTATGTTATTCAGTTAGATTTTACATGAGATTATTTCAAAGAACTGAAATTTCAGTGATATTATTCTAGGTAAAAATTAGCCAACCGGTTGGAAGATTTTTTCAATACAAAACTCTGAGTCATCTAAACAGAACACAAAATAAAAAGGTAATCTGATTTTTTTTTTTTTTCATTATTAACAGAAATATTGTCGTGTTCTCAGTGTTTAGAATCTCATTAGCTTTAGACTGCTTTGGGTTTAATCCTAATTGCTCACCCACTAGCATCCTAACAACTAGCTCACAATAATAAGGATGCAAACTACAGAGAACATGTAACATTATCATGGTTATGGCAAAAAAAGTTAGAATGAGCCAACAGAACTAACACAAGGTAATTTCCAGTGCAGTGAGGAGGGAATATACCATCAACATTTCAAGACTAAATCCCAGTCCTGGGTTTAAAAAGTTCCCGTATAACATGGAATAGCAAAGTGATTTCTCTACAGTTCCTTGTTGTGCCATTAGAACTTTGTGCTGTTGTGGTTACATTGTGCTACCATGATTATGCCCAAATCATGCCAATACAAATTCCTGGTAAATGTGGTTGCAATGTCACTGTTAGAGAAAAATCTTTAATATGAATCTATTCATATAAATGTAAAAATGCTAAGGTTGTGTAGCTGATTAGGATGCCTGTGTATGTAGGGAGGGACAGGAGTGCAAAATGTAAATGTTGGGAAAGTGGCTAAAGGGACAGATCCAGAAACAGGTGGCCCAATGGCACATGTAGATGCACCCTGTGCTTCCTCACACTGCCCTGTCCGACACAAACCGACTTGTAAAAAAAGTGCTTTCTGCTTTGGCTTCTCAGTTAGGAACATCCAAAAAGAGCCTGCAAAAAAATTCTGCAGATACAGAATTGCCCTGGAAATGGTCAGCAAGAAGGTGCCAGTTAATAAAACACTGAGAATAAGGAAAGAAGGAAGGGAGAAAAGGGAAAAGGGGCAGGAGGGCTGTCACCCTGTTCCAGCTTCAACCCCTTCTTTTGCAGAACCCATCGGAGTTCTGGAGAAACAATTGCTGAAGTGGAGCCCTTTGCTTCCTCTGCTCATCCTCAGCATCTACAAGCTGACTTGTTGTGCTTTCCCCCGGTAGGATATGGATTTTGTGAGCATAAGGCTGAGTAGGAAAAGACTTAGGGATCTTTCAAGCTGCTAAATTTTCCATTGCAGGAATTCAGGTTTGCAAGTCACTTAAACACTTTCAAAAAGTGTCACTGGATGCATTTTAGTCAGAAAAAGTACGCGCTGAAACTCATAAAATAACAAGTCTGTCTCAATGTGGAATTCTGTTTGAATTCTAGTGTCAACCTAAACACCAAATAAACATGATTATGAAAGATTGGCTGTATATTTGTTTCAACCTTTACCCCAAACAAGCAACATTAGCAGTTTATCAGCATTACAAAAAATTAAATGCTTCTGGAAGTAGTACTGCATTATAAGTGATTGCTGATATCACCATTTTTATCTCTATCCCTTTTCTCTTTAATAATAATACTTAACAGAAAATGTGATTGATTAATTTTCCATTATCTTTATTGCCTTCATATTTACCTGTTTGTATGAAATATTTTTTTTTATATGGCCATTGCCCACTGTGTGTAAAAACAATATCGTTTTTAATAGTTTTAATGAAAATTTGTGACACTTTTAAGTTAACTACGTATGAACCGTTTCTTTTCATTTTATGGACATGGAGCATTTGCAGCTAATCAAAATCATACGATGCTTCTAAATATGTATACACTAATTTTCCCCTGAACAATCTGTGACATAATGCAAAAGATTAATAGATCCCACAATGCCACATAGGCCTTCGCAGGTAATGACACTGGATCCTATGGCTCCAGAACATCTCTCTGGCTGCACTCCCACTACTTACGTTACACTGATCGTCTTAGTGGCACATTAAGAATAAGATATCACCAAAGTTTTTGCCTTTCCCCATATTAACACTCACCCTAAAGCTGTGTTTCCCAAGATTTTATTTTATTCTGCAGAACTTTTTATGAAGGAAACCTCAGATTTGCGAACTTATGTGTTCAGGTATATACCTATTAACCTATTTTCACTAGGCCCTCCAGACATTTCTCTTTTGAGCCTTCAACAAGGTACAGTTGAGCTTAACTGATCCTCAGAACACAATTCCGAACAAGTTGCTGTTGGAAAAGGGCATGGCAACAGCTAACGTGTGCTTTGCAGTAACGTAGATATGTACTTCCAAAGAAACATCTAACAAAAACCTTACTGTCCATCATCACTATGGAAATTTTAGCCTTGTCGTCATTAATATTAAACTCAATGTTTACCTAAATTTTTCTCTATAACTCCTTTAGCAAAAAGGGGTAGGAAAGAAAAATTTAAAAAATAGCCATTGTGCAGTTTGTCTTTTTTCCAAATATTTGTACTCTGCATCTGAATGTTTGATCGCTGTGTGTCTTTCTGGTAAGAAAATTGAATTACAGCCTGAACAAGAGCCTGTGCTCAATCTTCAGGCACCCCTGTTAGTGCTCAGTTGTCAATATTCATCTCTCAATGCATCTCCCTCTATGGAGGCAGGAGGAAGTCCTTGAATTCTAAGAAGAAACATCTCATTAGGGTGGCTAATGAAGCAGAATTCAGATCTCACACATTAGGCACAAATTTAGAATAAAAAGCCATAAGAAATGAGATGTGTATAATGTGTTTGCACTTTTTGCAGTTTCTGAAATGGAAATTTCTTTTGTCTGAATCAAGAAACGGGATTTGGTTAGGAATAATCAAGACATCTTGGACTAATCCTTAAAAATATCCAGTTGCTCATGCAGTCTAAGGGCGCATGCATAGAGCAAAGTTGTCAAAGATTAGATCTGCCATGATCTAAAGCATTTTTGCACAAATTGAAGTTCTAAAGCTTTGTCAGATTTCACAAACGCAGCTTGCATGCACAGTCTATTCATACTGGTCATTTGTTTGGAAAGACAATATTTAGAATATGAAAAGATCATTCACCATTCATAAAATACATTATTCCTGAGGACAGTGTGTGCCTTATACTTCAGTAAAATAACGTGCAGTCAGTGCAAACAGCATACTAAATGAAGTCTAGCAAAACGTTTTCTCAGCTTAAGCAAATGGCTAGATAGTGGCAAAACCTTTAGACATCGTTGATGTCCTCCAAAAATAAAGGAACACACACAGTGTTTCTCCAAAACTTCTTGTGCTTTTCCAGTGCATAATATGCATGACGTCAGATCTACATACTTGCCTTTGATACGCTCCTATACACCAGTGTTGAAAATAATTGATAATATATATATTTAAATCTCATATACAAAAAGGCTTTCCTTCCTAAGTGTTTTTGAAGTCCAATTGGAATTTGCTGAAATACATATTGATGTGTGCTAATATACACAGCAGAAACAGGGAAGTATAAAATAATCAACATTTCCGATTTCTACCTAATTTTATCTGGTATATTTATACCTTGGGCCAGCCAAGGCATTTTGTTTTTAGAGAAAACATTGAAAAGAGAGCTTTTCTGTGACCTTCTGAAGAACTGAAGCATTATCACTATGGGGCACAGAAACAGAAGCTGTGACACAAGGTTACTGCTGTCAAACAGTGCTTCATAATCCACAGAGTGAAATGGAGAGACAATAAATAAAATCAAACGGTGTGATTCTGTAAGCACTGAGGAGAATGTACTAATTATTTCTGATAAGGACTCCTGAAGAATTTAACACCCAACCCACAATATGAAGGAACAAAACAGCCTTTCAAAATACAGGAAGCTGAGTTGGGCCACCCCTTTATCACAGAATTCATGTGTCTGATTAGATCATACCTTCCAATTTCCTTCTCCTTCGTGCAGTACTGTAGATACTCCTATAATTGCCTTGTCTGGTCACAGAGAGCTGGAATTAACCAAGAAATCTCATTAATATGGTGAAATGACTTAAGAACTGAAGGCCTGACGCTAGGCCCTTTGGATACAATAGATCCTACTCATCCAAGTTTTATGGGGGCTCGACTCTTAAAATTAATTTTATATGGCCAGATAAAATAAAATGATTGTGCTAATACATGCAAGTGAATACTGGAATCACACTTTTTGGTTCAAGAGGGTATTGTAAGTAGCAGAGATTCAGTTTTTTTCCTGTCTCTCAGCAGTGATATTACTGCAGCTCTATCCCTGAAAATAATGATAAAATTTGCAGCCTTTATAGTTACTGTGCTTTGTTGACTCTTAGTTTTTTAATTTTTTCTCACCTAATATAGAGAACTATTTAAAATTGTATAAGAAACAGAATGATTATAACTGTTTCTCCACTCCTGTCTCTGCAAGTGAAACTTGTACACTTGTTTCAATTAAGTGCTCATCTTTTCCCATGTTATGAAATGTTAGTAATAGACAATTTCATCACCAAAATGTGACTGTAACTATAACCAACGCTGCTGTACACTGTATGCACATAAAAACTGAAATTTGATTCTTTACACGAACATCTATCTACCTTTGACAGTGATTTTATCCAAAAAGCTCCCCAAAACTGTAAGAAGGCATACAAATAATAATAATAATAATAATAATAATAATAATAATAATAATAATAATAAAAATCTATAAGTAAACACTGTGTGTGCATTTATATACAATCTGTATACATATCTGCTTGTATCTAACTCCCATGCTTTGACTGATCTAGGCCAATAAAAGAAGTGCACATTACTGGAACATTTACAATTACAATAAGAAGAGCATTGTCATAAAGTGCTCTGCTGCTCCTTCCCTGAACAAGCAAATCACAATGTTATGCTGTATGTCTGATATATATCTGCATAAGCTTGCATACTATAAAGAGTTAATTGTATATTCAGGACGAAGTGTTTTGCACTGTATGAGAATATTTCAAGTTAGCATTCTGTAGAGTCATGGAATCATTGCCCAGACAGGTCAAAGGGAACAGTAGCACAGTTAGACATCTGCACGCAACATCGGAGCATAAAAACGACAGTTTTTTCCTCCTGGAAGCGTGTGGAGGTGGCCTTTCTGCATACAAAAGTGGAAAGACAACTCAACAGCCACACCATTTTCAAACACAGCTGCAATGTGTGCAATGTGATGTGTTCTTAGTGCTGCTGCTTTCTCTTTGAATTTAGAATTTTTGGTTTTCAACTAGAAGGATAAATTAATGACACTGATGTGCAAATCTTAAACTGCATAGTAGATATTAAGCAGCCATAGACCCCTTTTTTGGGGTAGGACCACATCCACAATCTCAACAAGAGACTAGGACAAACCTGACAAAACAGTAAGCCTGAAAGATCATTTACATCAAGTTATGGCCACAAAGGCAACAATTGCTCTTTTCTTCAGAGGCATTACAGATGGAGCTGAGCAATCAGAAGCTGTAGAGTAGTGGATTTCATGTAAGTTGGTTTTAGTCATGCCCTTGCTGTGTGAAAGTTCACAGGTAATTTTCTATTTTCATTACGCTGTTAGTATCTTCATGAAGATCATGAAAATTTGTTGCCTTCTTGTTAAACCAGACTGGCCAAATTTTTAATTTATCTCCACATTCCTGAGTGCCAATTTTCCTCGATGCTCACCACAGACCAGTTACAGGTAAGGCTCTTCATTTTCTTCATTGGAAGCATCTATTTTCCGGTTCCCACCAAAGCCTGCAACTGTCCTGCCCAGCAAGAACACAAATACACGCCGCGAATTTCATGCACTGACGCCAGACTCTGACTTCATTTTGTAACTATGCTCTTCGATTTCCAAACAGTGTTTTTGTTGCAGCACGGTAGTGACTAAGGCCATTCATGGTGATACTGTTTCCCGTTCTTTTTCCTTTCCCTCTGCAAATGCTCCAGTTCAGCCTCATACATCATTTCCTGGACTAAGTATTTCTCTCTCCTCATTCTGTCGCACAAGTCTTTGGGCATGTCTGGAATCAGGTAGGCAATGAAAGACTTTATTCCAAAAACAAGGTGCTGAAAAGAAAAACCAAAAATAATTGCTTCAAGGATGCAGAAATATTCATTTTTAGGACCACATTTTAGGGCTTAAAAGTCTGTGGTGAAACTGGAACTGAGATTCGATTCATGACTGAAAAGCAACTCCTATGTTTTTTATTATATACATACGCATATATGGGAATAAATAAGCAGTCTATCAAAAATGTGAAAATGCTCAAGTCTTCTGAAAAGTAAAACTGAGGGTATAGCAAGTGACCTACATTAAGATGCGACCACAGCATATGCTCGTCTGAATGACAACAGCAAACACCACCTATGAGCAGTCTTTAATCAAAGAAACTAACCAAATTCCTGGACAGTATGTAATATGTTCTTCAAGGTCAGTACACATATTTCTACTTTTACATTCGGCTACAATCATGTATCATTTTTCTGACACACATTCTAATTTGTAATAACCGCACTTCATGTACATATAAGTTTCATTTCTTCTTTTTCAATAAAACATGGGAAATTTGGTTGGGAACTTACATGATTTATAAGACAACTGTTAAATAAATGCAATTTAGAAGGGACTCTAAGATCTGTTCAAGCTCTGTAAATTCAGTTTGAAGTGGCAGATTAACAACAGTTTGAGGAGGGCAATTTTTTTCCCCTCTCGCTTGACTGTAATGAATAAGCAGTTGATGATACTGACATTTTTTTATGGGACTACTGTAAAAAAATCAACTCAGACTCTAAAGAGGTAAAAAGGAATTGTTCCTTCCCATGACTAACCTCAAATACTATGATGAAGGCCAGTCGCGCTGCCAGGACATGCCAGAACTGCAAAGTGAATTCATAAGGAGTTGAACTCCATGGTGGGGCTCTGTAATCTCTATACCTGTACAAGAAAGAAAAAAACAGTAAGTTAGTCCATGGTCAAAAAAATGAACATATTGAAGAGCTCTCTGGCTTATCCCAGACCTGGCTAAAAGGAGAGAAACGGAACGGAAAGCATACTTCAAGAATAATTAAACAGGAAAGCAGAAGAATAGTCCACAATACAGACAATTAAACAGGGCTGCTTATAAGATGGTACTTTTTGCTTACAAAAATCCAGAGGAAACAATTTCCTTTGTTGTTACAAAGAAGACACCTTGGAGTGTTAAGTTCAAGTGTGTTGACTCTAAATTGGTTCTTGTCTTTGCGTATAAGCAGTTGAGATTCTCCAGACAAAGCTTGCACAAATGTAACCTGATTCTGCAACTTCTCAGTCAATTCAAGCTCCCACTGTAAAACTAAGTCTGCAACCAGAAGGGGTGCACTCATGTAGTGTCATATTTAATTTTTATGCTGAATTTCTCGTATTTATCTTGCGATCTTGATTCTGTTTGCGATCTTGACCTTGGTTAGAGCCACAACAAAAATGTTAACCGCATATTTTAATGAATAGATCTCAGAATGCTTAACTAAAATGAAATGAGAATTTTTACCTTTCTTGGCAGCTGGAGAAACTTTGAAATGAAGTAATTCATAGAGGTACGAAAGATACGGCTTGCAAGAGTCCTGGAAAAACTTTGAACATGTATTTCCAGTGTGTTAGTATTGCATCCTTCTGTAAGTATTTGTACCTGAGACTCCCATGTTGAACGAACTTGAACTCCAATGCTTTTCCAGGCTAAATAAAAACTATGCTGCCAGTAATTTCAGCACTGACTTTCAATTTAACGTCTGTATTAACATCTATGCCTGTACTATGAGAAGGGAGAACATCAAAACATACCGGCAGTATCCTGAGTATCCCATCCCAAGTTCACTCAGATCAAATACTGACAAACTGCTGTTGACATATCCTTTTAAGCATCTGAAAGGAAAATACATATAATGAGGACTTTCTTCATAAAGTGTTTAGATAGTATAGATTCTGTATGTAAACATATTCTGCTATCACATATCATTAGCATACTATTTCATTTGCTTATCACGACAAAAAAATTCTAAAATTTTAAACAGATAAGCAAAGTTTTATTGGAAAGAAACAAATAACATCTGTTTCAGGGACAAGACTGCTTAAAAATGTATTTTCAGTACTTTTCATGCTTTTGCTTCTCATCTACCAGCAGATATAAACCAAAAATTGTTGCTATAGTGTTCTTCACTGTCTCCTAAAATTACTGAACTTAGAAAGATGGCCAGAGAAGTAGAGAGGAGAATAATTTAACATTCTTGCAAAATCTACACCAATTATGCAACATATATCCAAAAATGACAAATGAATCAAAGAATTTTCACCATCAGTAAAATGAACAGTGCATATATAGCAAATAGCCACCTTAAAGGCAACAAATTTTTAGTATTTATGACAGAAATCACATAAATACATTGAATCGTGACTGTACAAGTGAATTTTTTGTCTGTTCCCGGGAAACCACAGACACATAAGACATTCCATCTTCTTGGAAATCTGTTCTGTAATTTACCAAAGGGCCTTCTGAAAGGCAAAGAACATTTAAAAAGAGATGCATCAGGAAACCTATTATACTTACTGAACCTTCAGGTTTGCTGTGACACCCCAACTCACTACCAGCAAAAGAAGAAATAGAATTACACAGTTCTCTATTAGATGGGTAGTACACATTAAGCACTAACATTTTTCTGCTATTTGTCTCTTTTCATCCTATCCTGCCTCATTCTTTTTGCCCTTAAATTCTCTCTCTGTGTGACACCACGGGAAGAGTAAATCTCTATTTTGAATGATTAGAGATGGAGCAATGAGGGAAGGAAGGACAGAGCCCTGCGGTTTGGGCTGAGCCACAGGCTGTGAAGGCAGCGGCACTGGCTTGCTGGACAAGCCTTGATGCTTTCACTTAGCCTTCCCCCTGTGCTATAAAGAAGATAAGTTGTGCTTATGAGATGTGCTACAGTATTAGCAAAGGATGTTTCCTTTTCTTGAGATAATCCTGATTCCCATATTAAAAAAAAAAACCAACAAAAAACACCCAATCAACAATCAAACAAACAAAAAGCCCCAAAAAACTCTCGGAAACCATCTGTAGAGCACTGGTCTCCAAATGAAAGAGAGGATGCCCCTGAGTACCGTGATCTGCTTAGATCATTTAAAAGGCTGTGATAGACAGTGGGAAACACGCTTGACCCACAGTTCAGAGACACCGGTAAGTGTCTGGAGAGAAGTGCAGGAGTCTGGCCTGGTGTTGCAAAGATAAGCAAGATACCTTGCTAGAAATTAGACTAAAAATGGAGTTACACTAAATATTGTCAATTCCAACCTTGCTAGAGCTTGGCTGAAGGCATTCCTGAAGAGAAACAGGCAGAGAAGGTTGCGGGTGTACAAGGATTAGGATAAAAAACGGTTTGGGAGCATATATACATGTGTGGGAGTGTGGTGGGACAAGACAGTCTAAAACTATTGCAGAAAAGAAAAACTTATCTAGAGAAAGCCTGAAAACTGCTACGATATATATTAAACTTTGTTGTTTGCATTTGGAACGGAAGATGTGATTTTCCACTTTTATAACTGTGGAGTTTGCAAACTCTCTGGAATGGCTGAGTGACTTGCATTTAACAACTGAGAAGGTTTGCATACATATAAAAGGTAAAATGTTTCTGATGTATGTTAAGTATGTTAACACAGGAAGATGGCAGCAAAAGTGTGCTTCCACTGAAATACACACACATATATAAAATATTTTAATTACTTTTCTTGTCTGTATCCTTGATCTGTACAGGGACCATATTTGTATGCATAGACAAAACGTGGAATGTAATCTGAAGTAATGGCAATAACAAAGGCGTTGGTGATGACAGCCAAAACACCAATTCCTTCCAGAATCCCATACCAGATACCTAGAAACAAGAGAAATGACAAAGTCACTAGTTTTTAACAGTCATATTAAGTCATACAAAATCACACTACTGGTATGAAAGTCATCATTAGTCATATAGCTTTTGATTCTTACTGAGAAAGAATTATTCAGTCAGACGAGCTAGTCAAGACCAAGCCAAGTCCCCACATTCCTGCCACCCCTGGCTCCACACAAATGAAATCTTACAATAGGGCACACCCTGATGAGAAGAAATAGCCAAGGAACAAAGCTATAACCATAATATTTGGTTATAAAGGCAAAATAAAAGATTTTGGAAAGAGGTTTCTTATTTTTCTTTAATTCAGTTTTAAACCAAAAGTGAATTTAATCCTTAATTTTAAAATTCAATTGATTTGGGGCAGAAGTTTAGACCTAGGGTTCCACAAATCTTCTGACAAAATAGTATTTAGCCTGTTTTCAGAATTCCAACTATTGTGATCCCTTATTGGAAATTGAAAGGAAATTTGAGGAGTCCTCTTCGCTAAGAAACTGAGTATGCTTTTGTTGCTTAAAGGGAGAGTTGAGATCTGTAGGTTACATTATCAATTTCACTCTTAACACACCAAATATTCTGAGGGTTGAGCTACATTAAAGAAGGAAATGCAAAGAGATGGCATCTGACAGTGACAGTCATTAGGTTCTCTCACCTATATCTGTTGCTCTGGCAGGCATAGGTCTTCGCCACTGAGTGACAAACTTGTAGGCATCCAACCTGATCTCGATGATATTGTTCAGTAATGCCAGGAGAGGTGCCAGTGGGAAGGCAGCCACGAAGATGGTGGTAAAGCCAAACTGTAAAACTAAACAGGCATTTCTACAGTTAGAAACTGGGAATCCAAAAGATCTTTTAATGTGCAACACAGTTTCGGTTTCTTAAGAAAACTGACACCTCCCTAAATTTGCTCACCCATCTCTAAGTATTCGTCCATTAAACCATGGAGATTCATAGGCTGCAGATTCCAATCTTTTTCCCACTGAGGTAGAGAAATTTTTTGCTCCATTAATTGCCCTCCTCTCTTCATTTTGCGTCGTGACCACCAATTCTGTAATAAACTTTATTAGATAAACAGTGCATTATTGACTGTATTTAGTAATTTACAGTCCTTGCTGGTATTATTTTGCAATAAGTGGGCCTATTTTGAGTAGCATTTGAATGTTTACTTAGGTTTTTTCTGGCAATATTTACAATATTGTGTAACACACAACTCAAACAACTTCCAAAAATTCTCTATTTTGCATTATGATTTTAATTATGTCTTTCAAGTAACATGCTAGGCATTGTACAAATAAGCTTTTCAGAATATAGAATTTGCTTGCATAGACTTTTTTGTAGGATTTACCACATGCATAAATAAAAAAAAAAGAAGAGGAAAGAAATCATGCATAGTGAGAACATTTTAAAATGATGCTTTGTTTTTATCCTGTAAAAGACAAACCAAGTAGGTGGAGCTCACTAAGAACTCTATAGTACTAGAACATATTGAATATTAGAATATCTCTACTATTCTTTGAATAAATCTAAAGATCTAGATGCTCTACAGAACATTTTCTTCTTGAAGCAGGAAAAAGTGTCTAAGGAAGCGTTGCTGAAGCTGCAGATATTTAAGATTGTTTTTTATAAAGGTGTGTAAAGGTCCTTTCACAAAGCAGTTTTACATATTAAGCAGGTAATAGTCTCACAGATTAAAGTGTTATATAAATGAAAAATACTATACAGTAATGACACAGGTGGCAGTTAAAGGCTAGCATTTATTTCTAGATATTACTGAAAAAAGACTGAAGATGGGAAAGAATTTTCTTATAAATATTTTTATTAACAGGCTACTATTTTTTCTCAAGCTAATTTAGTGTTTAGCTCTTGATGTCTCTTGCTGCTGAAAGGCCTCAGTTGCAAACAATAGTTTTGTCAACAAAAGACACTGGCTTCCCTAAAGGATTATAAGCGTGTACCAATATAAATTCTAGACAGAGTTAAGATGCTAATGGGCTGAGAAGACAGGAGGCCTGATACTTCAAACAGGTTTCTTCTTTTCAGAAATTCATGTCTCACAGCAACACAGCGCACTGCCCCCCATTCACAGAATGATTGCACATTGTGAGCGTAACCCTTTTTGACATGTTTCTCAAGGTCGAGACTTTGATTAAATTCATGTTTGATGAGCAACATTTTGCTTTTACTGAAAATGTATTCTTCCAGTTTCAAGAGAGCTGTAAGACTCTTAGCCCATCACTCTCCTTGGTAGCTGAGCAGCTCTGTTTGTATTGTGGAAAATGAAATCACAATAACCTATTTAGATGGGTAACATACCCTGAGAAGCTTTATCTTAGAAGCAGCAGTTAATGTTTCCCATGGGAATAAATTTACAGTATGTGAGATGCAAAAAGTGGAAACATTCTGCAAACGTGTGTTGTACTTGAAATAGTTATTTTAGCAAAAGTGGACTATTTATATTTTTGTGTTTCTTACAGCACGTAGGGGAAGAACGTAGACCCAGTTATATATTTAACCACAGTATTTTTAGGTCTCAGAGGTAACACTGAACACAAGCCCTGTGCCAGCACTAGTAGCAAGTCCTCCCCAGCCCTCAGGGAAGGTTGAGAATCAACATTGATGATTAAGTTTTGAGTGATAACATATGTACACTTGACCCTGCTGAAAAATTGTATGTGCTTTTGAACATTCATTTCCAGAGATCAGTGTTTCAGCTGTTCATTGTCTTCACCAATTAATAATGAGAATGAATTTCAATTAATGATGAAATTCTGCCCTCCACTCAAATACAAAAAGTATTTTTCACCATCACTACACCACACCAATATGTAGTCACTGTTTGTAAAGCAAATTTTAACATCTGAACTTACGGATAGCCTAGCTCCATGAAGTTGTTCCACATTTGTTTTAGAACCATAATAACTCCCATTTGCAAACACAGATCTATCAAGCAGCCACTAGGATGACACTGAAAGGAAACACAAAAGGGTCAGTATCTAAAATCAGAGAATTCCTTTAATTTTTATTTCCTCACAGATTGAATGGAAAACACCCAAGTATGTTTGGTGAAAAACACTAGCCTCCGATTACAGAAATATTAAAAGAAATATTAATAACAGAAGTATTAACACAGGTTTTAGTTGAACAACCCTGAGTCGTACTATTTCTTGGAGAACTGGATGATGTTTTATTAGACCACTGAATACAAAGTTATGGTATTTTTCTCCATGGCTACTGAGGTGCAACAGATGAAAAACTTTTTTTCAGAGCTATGGAGATACCTTCGGTGTGTTAGTGATATCAAAGGAAGTGCAATTCTAACACACTTTCACGCTAAATCTTGAAAATATTATTTTTCTTATTTTAAAATCAGTATTTTCACACTGGCAGAAACTTAAGAAGTTGATAGCGCTATGCTTATGTCCTCCATCCAAAAATTCCAAATACTCAGGAGATTCCAATCATGTAGAACCTGGTAGAGCCTGTGAGGTATTATCTGTAATATCACTGTTTGCTCTTCCCAAAGAGAGGCAGAAAGAACAGTGTGTCTCATGTACAGAACGGTGGAGAACACAGAAGGAAAAACACATCGCCTGTTTCCTGTCCTCTGCTATAAATAAGAGTTTACTCTTCACTGCACTTAGATGGAATAATAAATCTCTCAAACTGGACATAATTCACGTCCTTCAGCCATTTCCTTTTCACTCATGGAAATGCCACAGCAACACAAAATAGGATTGCTTACCTCTTCCAGTCTCCATCTGTTAAAAAGCTTGTTGTACTTTCCTGGGCGGCCTGCAAATCTGGAAAATAAGATTTCTGTTTCTCGGTGGACATTCCAAGAACACCCTGTATCAGTAGTTATTTCACAACATCCACTGAGCAAACTCATGAAATATAAACAGATTAAATCACACCGGCTTAAATCTGGTATCTGTAGGACATGATAGTTTCAGAATGCAAACAAGGACCACCATTTTGCAAGCAATCCTAAGCTTTTATTACGCCCAGAACAAAAATCCTACGTTCAGAGGTTTTAGATGTTAGATATTCAGACTCTGTAATCTACTTCTAAGAAGATAAGCCATTGAAATACGTAGGAATTTAGTGCAGTACAGGGATCTGCTTGCCCACGTGAAGTGTGCACTGGATTGCACCCTCAGACGCACAAGCATAAATTCACTTCCAAACCCATCCTAACAGATCTAACAGATTCTTGCATAATGAACAGAGTCAAAATTCTTGATGACCTCCAGGGACAGAAGAAAAAAAAACACGTTTGGTCCTGCACAGGAGATAACAAGATAAAAAGAAGTTTATAAAGTGTATGGCAAATGTATCACTGGATGTAACAAGCATACTAACAGAGTTTAGTTTTTTTTCTCAAACAATCTTGAACTGAAATTATGTTATAAAACTTCATAGAAGGTACCCTGTGGGTTCTGCAGGAATGATAAGTCTGATCATAACAAAACTGAGTGAAGATGAAGCTAGGTTAGACATGTCCGTATCTCATGCTCTGAGCTAAAGATCCACACAAAAACTGGAGCCAGAATTTCTGCCTCCTACTCTTGTGTAAGACCTGCCAGACAACATTTACTATTCATAGAAATGGATCATGGGAAATGCAACCAAATGGGAATAAGCAACAAAAAAATGAATAAAGCCTGTTAATGCAGGGTTAAATACACACCCACATTAAGAAGTGGTTGTATTTTCACGGGTTCTGAATTCACATTTAGTAGTGAAGTCACTTAAAGAGTAAACTTTTTACTGTCTAGTTTCATGAGTAAAGATTTCAAAGCTCCAACCTTCACATATGGTTAAAAACATGAATTTAGTGTTGGTAATTATCCCCAGAAACTGACTTGCATCTAAATTTTAAAGTTCGAACTGTCAGTGTATTTTCTTCCAATCTATAAAATTAGCAAGAATTACAACTTTTGTGCAAGTTTTCCTTTAAAAGCAGTTAGGAAAGATAACTTACCTGCCAAGAAAAAAGGCAATATAAAAGATGGAGCTGTTCAAGTTGACAAACTGGAAGAGGAACATTTTCAAGGCAAAGCTGTTTTCCCATTCAGATTCTGTTCGAGGGTGCTCTGCAGAAAGACACAATATGCATGATATAAACAGAAATGAAATAAAGTTATGCCTAAATTTGCTCACAGATCAATCAACACTAACAAAACAAGTGATGGTTTCAACTCATGGAGTTCCATCAAGATTATTGTTATTTTTTTTCTTCTCAAAGTGTCCAGTCTGCAGGTCACAAAACCACTGTCCCAGCTCAAGATTATGTTGCTTCTATGTGGAAACACGTTACAAGCCTCTCAGTACTGAATAGGTCAAAACTCTATGGGAAGATACCCATCCACTTCCTCAGGAGTTCTCTATCATAGCACTTGTGAAGTGATAAACATTTTATAATGAATTAAGAAGGAAATAATGGAGAATCTTCTTAGATGTGGTGTGTGTTTGTTTTTGTTTCTACCCCCACCCCCAAAGTATGTAGAAATGTATTAGGGCTACCAGTATTTTGTGTGGCTCTGCACTGTGTTGGATGTTTTTCCTTACAGTTTGTAGAACATGATTTAGGTCTGAATTATAACTCTGTGATAATGACTAAAATTGATGGATGTATCAACCTTGGAATACAGTATATTGATAAAAACTTTAAAGTACATATATGAGCTGTAAGTCTAGGCTGCCTGGATTTTTCAGTTAAAATATGTACTACTTAATTACTTTGGTGTAATGATGACTAAATTAGGATACAAATATACAGGACAGTAGCTTGGATATGGATAATTGTTCCTCAGAGATTAAGGTGTCCTTCTTTGCTTTGAAGTAAAACACCTTAGAAATTGGAGTGAGCTGCTGAGTTCAAACACCTGATGCTCTATCATGCTTAGTTCAAGAAGTCTTTTCTGGTTTTAATTCTTTCAAAATATATTTTGAGAAAAATCATCTTGAAAACCTATTTTTTTCCCCTCATTCCCTGCTCTGTAACAATATATTAAAAAATGTAAGTAGGAATACAAATCAGCGTGATCGGAAAAAATATTTTAAAATATTTTAATAATTTGAATAAGCTGACTATACATTCTGAATTTTCCTAAACTGTTCAGCTGCCTGTTGTCCGAAACACCAAAGTTTTGAGCATCTTGTTGAATGCATGCTCTTCAATACTGCAACCAGGAGAGGGAGCTGTTAAATCTAAGCAGTGAACTTGCTTTGAAACGATGACAAGATCAACTGGGTATTTTGACACAGGCTAAAAGAGAGCAATTAAGAAACACTAAAATAATATTTTCCCATAGTAGGAGATTTTAAATGTTGTCCTTGCTTTCTTGTTTTCTGTAAGCTAGAAAGCTTCACCTCTATGACTGAATCATGACTAGAAGCTTCAGTAAAAATTCTTTGTGTGACAGAATTAGAGCTACTTTAAAATTTATGACTTAACATTTTTATCTTGGACAATGTAATTTTATCTTAACCCATTTTTTCCACATGGAAGTTCAAATTTAAAACTGTAAAAACAAAACAAAACAAAACAAACCCAAACAGGCATTTTGGAAGAATGGGAAAAAAAAACTCGTTTTGTAGTCTAAGAAAGTATGTTTTGACTTTTGTTCCAACATGACAGTTTTTTCAATTTACACTATAAAACATTTAAAAAAAAAATAACTAGAAGAATAAATTATTTTCTTTTCTATTATTTCCTTAATGAAATAATCATATAATTTCTTTCTCTGGTATTTTTCATTTGCTTGGGGAAATGCCAGCATCATACTACGCACAGATGAAGTTTCCAGAAACCTGTTTTATGGAAATATAAAGGTATATGCCACAGCTAGCAAGAACCATACCACTAATAAAGACCTACATACCTAAGTCTGTCAGGAGATAGGCAACCTTTTCATATACCTAAAACAGAAATAAGAGACGGCGTAAGTATTGCACATCCTGCCTGTTGTGATGTCAAATCCAGAATAAAAATTTCCTATAAAGACTTCACTGAACTAATATTGGCCTGTTGTCTTTATCCATGTAAAAGTATGTGTGTATATGTATTAAATATACAGCAAAGACAAATCAAGAGCCAATAGATGAAATGTTCAGACATCAACAGTTCTCTTAATAAGCAGTTAGATGCTTATCCTCTAACTTCAGGAACAACCGTATGTGATCTATAAGTAGGCAAAAGCCTTTACACAAAACAATTTTCCTTTGCATGAATGTGCGTATTGGTGAAGGTATCAGCCTCCTACTGAAAACTCCCTTATCTTTCTATATACTGATTCTCTCTGGCCCCAAGGTAGTTACAAACTCTGAAAAATATTTCTTTGAGTATTTACTATTAATAGCAAGTTATTTTCACTAGTTTTATTGTGCTTATTCACTTGAATGTACTTTTTATGACTTAGAATTATCCTATATAATAACATAAATAAATACATGACAGTGTGTTTCGAAGAACGCTTTCTTATTGCAGCTAGTGCACAATCTCCCTAAAAGAATTAAAGGCCATTGTCTGCTGTGCTATTATTCCTTTTCACCTGTTTGTTCCTGCACAGGAATAGAAAAATGATAAATTACATTGCAGTTGAAGGAATACAGTTTATATCAATGTACATTGTGCTGCCACAGCAAATTATTAAACTTGCGCTGGTATATGATGGAAAACCTTAAACTGAAATCACGTATCATAGTGATTGAAGGCTCTGCAACACTGATATCACAGCTGCATTTTAAATAAGGGAGGAATTCAAAGCTATCAATTAAAAAAAATTAAACCAACAAACAAATAGCAAGAAAATTCTCAGCCAAGAAAAAAATGTAGTTCTATTGAGAGGAGAGATGTATTGTAAAAGGTAATGTAAAAAAACCCGCAAATTCAAATGTAGAAGGCAGTAGTCTGTAGCACTGTGATATGGTGACATAAGAAAAGATGTACAGTAACAAATTAGGTAGGCAGTAGGGAAAAATATTGACAAAAATATTATAGCATCAGAAGAGGTAAAACCCCTAAAATATGAGCTTTAGGTACTACTATATGAATGAGCAAGAGCTTGTATATATCTGATATACAGTAAACTTGTAAAAATGGCTATTTTAAATAATTTCCTCCTTTTAAAAGAGAAACAAAACAGAAGACTTACAACATTGAGTGACATGATGATCATAAAATTGATACAGACTCCGGTGCCAGATGTCGCAAACTGCCAATACTTCTTGATGAAATACCACTTGAAAGAAGCAAACTGCTCCATGGCTACCAGGCGATACACCACAACTGCAAACACCGCAGTGAGGACCAGGGAAATCTACGAATAGAGATATTAGAACAAAATAGGCCATATCTGAAATATTTTCCACTAAATTAATAAATTAACTAGTGTTTTAAAGACTGCCATTTGTTTTGGTGAGCAGACTTTGAGAGAACAGTAATACTAGATGGATGAATTAAAGCATTTCTTCACTGTTCTTTCACAATATAACTGTATTACATCTTTTAAATGAAAGAAACCTGTAAACAAGCAGTGAGACTGGGCTAATGAGCTCCGTCTATATTATGTAAATCCACCAGTCTTAATGAATGCACTCATGTCTTGCATTACTATTTACATCAGAATAAGATTAAAGACTACAATAATTCCAATATTATTAAGCATTACCATGAAGAATATTCCTGAGACAGACACCATCAGTCGGCTGAGCTTATCAGGGAAAGGCTGAAAAGGTTCAGGTTTTCCTGTGATGGGATTTACCCTTTCCACTTGGGAATATTTAGCTTCAAACTGGGGGCGCAGTTCTTCCTGGAATGACAGGGTAGATTCCATTTATTTCACTGAAGTATCAAAAATCAGACATATATGTGTTGTGAAGTAGGAAATTTATACTGATACAAATTCTTTCTTATAATGATGCAACACAAATATCCAAATAATTTGCTCTTTTGAAAAATCCTTGGAAACAGTGCCAGAGAACAGAAATCATAAGAGCCTTCCCTACTATTGTGAGGTTATTAAAAGGATCATAATATTGACTTAAACGCTGGTTTCTCTGCAGAAACTGATAAGAAAACTATAAATTAATGCCAGTTATGTTGGTACTTTTTGTGATATGAAACCATTTATTAAAAGCCACCAGCTTGTATTACACATCTATGGAAAGCTGTAAAGCAAGTAATGGTAAAGTCTCTATTGACTTAGACTGCAGTTAAATCACCTATTTAGTTAAATTACAGCTATGTTCACTAGTGATTTATGAAGTAATAAAATTATTTTATTATTGTTGATGCTGGTAGCAGAATGTTAAAGGATAAGTCATGCCTCTCAGAAAGATATAAAAGCTAGTTTCTGTCCCTTTGCTTGTCTTGGTCCCATTTTTATGCAGGATTCAGAATTTCCAGTACAAGAAGCCATGGAATTGAAAAGTATCTGTGCTTTCATCAGTAGTAGCTCCTGTCATCTGGAAGGGCAGTATTTCCACTCAATTTTTCAAAAGATACTTTTAATAAATGTAGAATTATAAATGGAATGATAATGCTAGTTGCAGAAGGTGAAGTATCCTTGTATGGTCTCAAGTATACTTGTTTATTCTGCAACTGGTGTTATAAATACAAATATAATCTGAATGAAAAATTCAGATTACTAGCATTCAATGTGTATTGATATTTACACTTAAATCACGCTGATAGCAAGATTTATTCCTCTTTAGCCTTACCTCTTCATCTTCCCAGTCTATGAGGTCCCAGTCATACGTTAATACAGCTCTTCGTCTTTTCCAAAACTCTAGGAAGACTGTAGCTGTGAAAATCATCAACTGCATTTTAATTGTGAAACAGAAATAAAAAAGGCCATGGAGATCTCAAGAAAATCAGCGATATTTAACATAATAACTGTCATCAGCCACTTCCTGTCTTTTTCCCCATAGAATCTGAAAACTATAAATAACTTCAGGATAATCACTGTTAGAATTGGAACACTATTTTACAATGTTTATCTAACAATCTTCTGTTTTGTTGGCTGCTGTATCTTTACAGAGGTATGTAGCTGGCAGTATGAGATTGTCATCCCTTCTAGACTGTCGTTTAGTTTTTTTAATTTTATTCAAAACATATATGTTTTAAAATCTCTCCTTGAAGAAACAAAGATATAAATACACACTGGTATCTATTAATAAAGAGCTAAATTATGATCCCATTTTGTTCAGTTCCAATCAAGACAACCTCCCTTCTTTCCCAGCTATACAAGCTTTATACTGGGTTAGCTTCACTACTGCAATATTTCTTTAAACAATTATTTCTAATCTATGTGTGAGATCACAACCACAATCCCCATGTACCTATTATTTTTGGTAGGCCCTATAAAAATAGGTACAACCAATAAATAAATCCAAGTTTCCCCAAAACTGTAGTTTGCCACTTAGGATAAGACACCTTTATTTGGTGGGATTCCTGGCAAAACATGGGTTTATCTGGTTGTTCCCTGGAAAAGAGTGATTTCAAATAAGGAGTGAGAAAATCTGCTTCCTTCTGGAGAGTCAACTGCTGAGAAGGAGGATTTTAAACTCAAATTGAATAGGATGGTCTCATGTTCCTACCTTTTTCTATATTTCTGTATTATGTGTAATGTCTTATTGGGTTTATATATGCATTATATATACCTATCCTCATTTTATACATACATATATATATATATACACACACACATATATATCCGATTTATCCATATACTATATTAAAGCACAATAACTAGAAGTTAGCAGAAGTTCACCATACCGTGACTCATAAATGATGGATGGTTGAATGAAAGGAACTTGTCCCTGAGTATTATTTCTAGGTAGTATGTTCTTTCATTCTTCCAAGAACAGATCTTGCCTTTACCACAGATTTCATTTAAGTTTCGGATGCTTGATTACTTGAGTAATCCGAGAGTGCAACATCCTTTTCTCACTGTCCTTGGAAGTGCCACCACAACCAGTGCAGCACAAGACTCAGAAACATTACGGAAGACACCACTTTGCAAAAGAAATCCCTTTGCGACACGGAATTCAGCAGCAACCTAAGGCCATGCTATACACAAAATAAACAATACTTTTCTTATGTGACAAAACACATAAGAAATACAACACATTCTGCAAAACACGGTGTTGGATATTCCTCTGCGTTACAGGCTGCTCTAGGAAGCACAGCCAAGATATCCGCTAGCTCTGTGCCAAAAGCAGTAAGTCTGTAATTGCACAAATGAAATAATTCACTTAGTTACACTCAAAGGTAAAAGAAATAAAGGAAACAGCTCAGTTATCAGGAATAAAATAATGAATTTTAAATCACACTGACTTAAAATGCCTGAGTCAGAGAAACTGAAACCAAGCAACTGAATTAATGTGAGTCTTCGTTTCTTATTTCCCTCAGTGCCACCACAGAAGAAAAGAATGAGAAAGGGCGAACTATTCAAATACACACAACTTTTTTGGATTGGGAAGTATTTCAGCCTGTGTAAGTACCAGCTGAAGTTTTGGAAATAAAATGAGGCATTTGTGGTCTAGAAGTAACACAAAACTGTGGACAAATGGTGTTCTCAGTTGTATAGACACTGATCTTACAAGGCTATTTATTTCATTCTGTCTGTCCCCTAAGATTTGAGATAACTTGCTTATTTTTTAAATCTACATCTGTCTCTAAGGTAGAATCTTCAGGCTCTAGTATAGCATGAATAATAGGCTGTAGTATAATATGACTAATCATAATAAATGACGTCTTTTATGTACACAAAGCACTTGATAACACAATGATCAAGACAATCATCCAGTAAATGAAGCAGGTGAGGCCCAATTGCTAACTATACCTGCCAACTAAAGCACATTTTCCAAACTCACCTGAGCTTTTAAAAAATGCTGCAATACTCTCTTTCACACAGGAGAATTCATGATAATTTTGCTTCACTACAAGGCTATTGAGAGAGCAGTGTCAAAACCTAGAAGTATATACGTATACATATGCAAAAAGCGTGTTGGAAAAAAAATAATTCACAAAACTACTCTTGTGGTGTAGACTTCTAGTCTCGATGACAACAAATAAAACATCAGAATTTTAAAATTCAAATGGATCCTTCCTGGTTTGCCTTTGTTTCCTTCTGCCACACTGTTCATGCCACTCACCTCTGATTGCCCTCCATGCAAACCAGCCCCTCCAGCCCAAATTTCCTGGTACTTCACTGACTCATCTCTTACCCTGATCTCCCAGCTCTGAAAATGCTAAGCCTTGACTTTCATCAACTACTGCTATAAAAAGAAACAAGATATACAATACATGACTAATCCAACCATTTGAACATGAAGATGAGAACATTCACGTTCTAACATTGCTTTGACCTGGCAGTTCCCTTCCACCTAAACCCACTGCTCCAGAGTTCCGGATAATTTACAATTGAGAAGGTCACACACAAGCCTCCACTTTCCTACAGAAAACATTATCTGGTGCCTCCCCTGCTTTTCCCTGTGCATGTTGCTTCACATTTTACAGCTCCAGTTGGGGTTCTGAATTTTCAGTCTTATAATACATGGTGTACTTCTTTTTTTTTGGTCCAGCATTTTGGTACAGACACACCATGTAAGTATTTGTTATTCAGTGCTCTGCAGTTCTGCCTGTTGTACATTTCCACAAGTTTCTTTCAACTCTTTCAATCCTTATTCAAGTCACCTACTGTTTACTGCCCTTGCACTGTCCGTACTTGCACTGCTGAGGAGCTTAAATCTCTAGGTGTGTACTCCACACAGTTCTCAACATTTCAGAAGACAGGTAAGGTGATGTTTGATGGCTAAGACAGACAGGAAAGATCAGTTGTGTGTTGATACAGGCTTAAGTAAAACAAAGGTTTGACACTGTCAAGAAGAAGAAATGATGAATGGCTGCTGTTAAATGCAACAGAAGGAAACAAGAAGAGAAAGAAAGAAACCCAAACAAAACCAAGAACCCAAGACTATAATTTGAGTGCATCTCTTTGGAATGTACTTTAAAACTCGCTATGTCAAAATGAACACTGTATTTATTTCCTCAAAATTATTGCAAAGAGTATTTTCAGTAAGGAGCTTGGGGCCTGTCTCCACTACCTTTCTGCAGAGTAGTGGAGGGCCAGCCAGGCCCTTTCTGAATAATCTGCTCCATTCCATCAGTTTTATTCAGTTGGAGTCCTTTACAGCAAAGCTATGCAATAAAAAGTCCTATGGATTTGGTACTACACCTACTACTGAGACACACTCTTCAAAATTGAAACCTATATATTTAAGGTCTTGCTATTTTCAAAACTATTCAAATAACCTTTCTTTTTAGAAAACTATCAGAAAGGCTTCTCGGCATCACAATGTGTGCATGCTGGGGGGAACTATCCTGTTAATCCCAGGATATCACTTGCCACTTGGTTAATGTTGCGTAAGATCCAAATTTGGACACAAATTTGTGGTTTGTTTTCAGATTTCATGTTCAATTTGTTAGATACATGCCCACCCAGCCACAGCAATAAATATGAGTTAGAAGCTTGTTGATACTCGTAGCAGAAAACCTCCTTTAGCAGAGTGCTGGTTTCCAAAGAAAACCAAGCCCATAGTATCAAACTCTCTCTTCCTTCCACTCAAAGACCACCCCGCCTCACACCACAGAATAAATTTA
Source organism: Nesoenas mayeri (assembly GCF_963082525.1). Lineage (NCBI taxonomy): Eukaryota > Metazoa > Chordata > Aves > Columbiformes > Columbidae > Nesoenas > Nesoenas mayeri. The sequence continues at coordinate 63,673,161 of NC_137548.1, forward strand.
CTTTCCCAAAAGGGATATTAGAAAGAGTAGAACTCCATCCATGTCACAGAAAGCCTTCCACTTGTCCACTGCAATATTTTCAAGAGAATGCCACTAGTTGCTCCCATATAAACACCTCCTGTATATGCCATAACCTCAACACTTATCTGAAGGATAAGTTATGAAATAGTATTTGCACTTGATTGCTTAAAAAAATTAAGGTGGAAACACATAACAACATTCCACTCAAACAGCCACACAATACTGAAAGATTCCTTACCACATACCAGCCTACAATAAATAGACATAATAAACTGAAGAATAAATTTTAAAAAATCACAGGTTGACTATATCAGCATATTAAAAGTTATATATGATATCTCTGGACTCCTCACTCTTAATCCAGTACTGTTTATTTAAAACCTAAATTGAGGAGTAAGAGCTGTAACAGTTAGATCCGTAGCTGAGTATGTATTCCAAAGTAAAAACTAATGATAACTTATACATGCAGAAAATTTGGATCTAGATTAAATTATTGCAACTGTGAACACATTTGGAGATAGGATCAGACCCACTTCTAGCAGCACATTTTTCTCAACAGAACTCCTTTTTCTGCTTTATTTTGTAGAAGACACACCTTTTCCAGTTTCCATCTCACAAAGTATACTGGAGGAAACTCTGCAATAATAATAAGCTATCTGTTGTCAAATTAATAGTTGCATAGCAGACGGAACAATAGATTCTATAGTTTACAGCAAACACTCACCCTTCTGAAGCATCGGTTCAAAGACTTTCAAAGGATTAAGCAATAAGCACTGCCTGCCCACTTTACCGTAAATACTGCAATTTCTGTGGACTCTGTAAGGACAGAGCTCGGTCACGGCGACAGTGAGTTCGGTGGGGCTGGTTCCTGGAGGGAAGGGCTGTCCCACCTCACCTGGACTGCGTGTCCTCCACCGCTGTCACGCTGCCACCTTTATTGTCCCTGCGCTCCCCTCTTCCCTCCAGACTAAGTGCACTCAGGGCCAGAGCGGTATTTCAACAGGTTCTTGCGTATTTTGTAGAGCTCCAAGGTAAGTCTGAGGTGTTTTTAATGCTTGTTAGTGGATCTGATTAATAATCTTTTATATAGCGTATGGGGTGCCAATCAGTGCCATTGCAGCCAAATTCTTCTTGAGTGTATTTCTGATAAAATACTTGAAAAAAACCCTCACATTTTGTGATTCAAACATTGAAGCAGAGAAGTAGCAACCATAAATAATGACAGTATTTCACTCAAATTCATATTTTTCTGTAGTGGATATTTATGCTCCTTATCAAGCAAGCACAGAATTTCTCTCGGAGTCAGTTCAGAACCCATTTTAAACTCTGGGGAGTTCTTGAGGTGGTAAAGTATTCTGTGTATGCCTCTTTATACCAATTTCTGTAAGGAAAGGTATTGCTACATTGTTATTGCTTCTGCTGAGTTTAGTTGTATGGAAAATGAACAGGAAATACACACTCAGGAAGCTTGGCCAGTGCGCTCATAACTTGTCAGTAACAGAGAGGAAAAATTAAATTAATTATAGAATACAATTCATATTCATTTCCTCTTTGGAGTTCACTAAAAGCTTACAAATTATTTTCTCAGTACAAAAACCAAAATACATTTAAGCTTGAAAATTTATTATTCATTGCTCATTAAATTTAGAAGCATCTCATCCTTGGAGAGCAAATCTGAATTTTAGAGTAAAGAGGCCACAAAATCAAAAATCCAATAAGTTTCTGGGTCCGCCCTTTGTTATTATCTCTTTCTGAATTCTAGAAGATAAACTCTCTGTATCTTGGTTTATATTTTTCCATCTATTTTTGGATCACTAACGTAAAGGTAAAAATAATCTGCTTTATGAAGCATAAAAGGCATAGTAACCATGAAAGCTCTGCCAATGTTAACATGTTACTCCAAACCACAAGAAACAAAGAAGTGCCATTAATAATTTGCTCATCGTGGCACCGTTTACTACGTAAAGTACTTTCTAACCATTACTCTAAGGCAGAAAAGTGGTGCAAGGTTTGATTTGCTGACATTCGAAAGAATGCCCTTTGAATTTACAGGTTTGTAGACTGTGTCATCTACCCACAAGAACAAGATGAAATGTTTATTTTCTTGACAGTTGAAGAGGTATTGCAGACATTACTGTCACTAGCAGGTGCTGTGTTGTGTTCAGGAAATACACGTTGCAATTACTCTATCATGCCAAAAATCTATTTTTAAGTACTTACTATGCCACTGGATATATATTTATATGAAAATTGCTACACAAGAATTTATTAGGATTTTTTTTTTTCTCTGTGTTGCTGAAGTATTCAGCACAAATCTGATCACTTTGAGTAGAGCACAAAGCTGGTTGCAATATCAACAAAAGGATTTCCAGGATGCAGTTCATCGCAGCCTAAGAACTGCAGTACACAACTTTCAAAGCACTGAGGTTTCTTCTCTGTGGTCCCCCATGAAGATTACACAAGTAAGCCCATCAGAAAAAATAACAAAGAATTTGTTCAGCAAGGATATTGACTCCTTTGTACATTGATGTGTGAATTAAAATTACAGTTAAAATGAACTGAGCATCATTTCTCTGTGTAATTTAGTTACAGTGAAGGGATAATGAACGATATGACCAAACCCACTTTGTTCACTAATATGACTGTTAATACAAGGAAGGAAAGACAATGCCACTGAATTAAAACAATAATACAGTTAAAATTAAAGCATGTGTTTGAAAACTTTGTAAAACACAACAGTTTTTTTTTCTTCACTATTTTGCAGTTATTAGTGCTAACAAATCACAGTCTATATAAGGAGTTAAAAACTGCATCATCTCAACCTGTCTCATATACCAAAACAAACATACACCACCTGCCAAAACCCCATGGATATACTGAACAACAGACCTGCTATAATTGTGTGACTTCAAGATGAGTTTTTCTCATCCTTCTCAATCTAACATTTGAAAAATTAACGTATAACATACAGCTTCCTGTTTCCTATAGGAAAAAAGGTTTCCGCACAAATTCAGCATCATCCATAACTCCTGGACTGACTTAATTCTCAATTTGCTCCTGGCAGAATTCATATGACACTCACCGCTTAGGGTCACTAAACATTATTCATCAACTTTCAGGGCTAATTGTAACGATTATATTTCTTTGCAATGGAGCATAACTCTTTAGCATGCTCTTGGAGTTGCTGCCTGCCCAGAAAACACTGCCACAAGCGTGCCATGCAAATATGTATCATTACCTCATCCTATAGGAAAGTGGTTCTGAATTATTGCCCTCTTTGTGTGAGGGCTGTTTACAGAACTATGGAATTTTCTTGCAGAAAAAGTATTTGTTGATTATCAATATTGTTTCAGGTCATTCCTTAGGTCATTAAGACTCAGGAAGGTAAAATTTTCAGCATCAACACTTGGTAAACTAGTGAGATTTGTGTAGTATAACACTGACTTTTTTATCACCTTATTTGGGTCTTAACTGAGTAGCTTTGTAAAACAAAATAATAGACAAAAGTGAATTTCTTGCAGGTTCTGTGCATAATAAAACAAACTTTGAAGTCAACACCATGCAACCCTCCTGTGGAATGGTTTTCATTTTTCTGCTTGTAAGACTGCAATGGAATGTAAGCAATACTGAGGGCATAGATGTCAATGAACCAAATGATGGAAACAGCTCAATTAGAGATAACGATCAGTCTACAGTGCTACCAGCTTCGCAGAGTTTTGCTCTTCCTTTGACTACAGCCGTAAATCCTGCTGCCACCAGTCGTGCCGTACCTCTGACTGCCAATGACAAAGAAAATGTAGCGAAAAGAAGAGGGATGAGACATCAGCCACACAGTATATCCCTGACATCCACTGATGGTACCACTGTATCTTCAACTGTCACTATGATACCAAAAGATGGAATAAATAACTCTGCCACAACGTCTTTAGTGACATTTACAACAACAGGTGACTTTTCTGCAGCAGTGACCAAAAGTGTTGTAGCTACTTCTGCTTCCACAGGGACACCAAGTAACTCCATGGTCACTCACAGCACCCCTTTGGCTGCAGGGCTCCCTGGTGACAACTCTTCCACCAATGCCACCACGTTGTCCCCCACCAGTATCACTTTGACATCACCCACAGTGACACAGGACAGTCCTACATCGAACTTCAACCCCACCCACAAAACAACAGAACTGAATCATAATTTCAGCAGCTCTTCTACCACTCCATCTAATCCAACAGATCCTAACAAAGGTAAGAATTAACTTAAGTCCAAATGGTTTTATTAAATAATTATAATACTGAAATAAAACCTTTTTTTTCATTGAACAGGAGGCTTTATAAGATGTGTGAATTAATAGATGAGTTAGTACAAACTAAAACTCACCCAAAACAAAAAACAATTTTTAGAATTATTTACTGTTTAGTTGTTTAACACTTCCAAGAGCAGGGGAACCTAAAGACAGGTATTCCCCATTCACACTGGAGCGGGCTTTAGATGTGTAGAAATAACATTTAAAACATGTAACAAGTCAACTTATGTAAGTTGAGAAACTTTGGTGACCAAAGATGACTTCTTATAAATACTTCCAAAAGAATTACTCATTGTGCATTTAATTAGTAAGCTGAGTATGCGTGGGAAAACAATGGAGCATAAAACTGTCATGGCACTTTTCTATCCTGCTGCTCTGAATCAGGTCTTCAGGAAAAGAAAAGGAAAGCTTAGAAGACAGTAATTCTTTGCTGTTAATTAGCTTTCAAGTTTTTAACACAGGACTGAAAGGCTTACCCACCATATCCAGGAGAGTACAGTTTGTACCAAGAACTGAAGGAGCATCAGACTTTGATGTTTCTCATCATAGTTCTAATAATTACAATGTACCCAATTTTTAGATAACCTGACTGAAAAGGAAGGGGAGTGGGAGAGCAAGTTCAGTTCCAAGAGAAACAGAACACTTTGAAGAAAAGTTTTATGAAATCTGAGGAAAATCTTGCAGGAATGCAGTTATTCTGCTAACTGAACCGGTGCAGAAAGCATTACTGGATATTTACCTTCCATTCTCAAAAACTGGTACTCTAAAACTTAATCACTTGAAATTCACAGGCTGCAATTTTATCTGCTGGCTTAAATACTTATAAATAATTGCATTCAAAAAGCGATTACCGCTTATTTCTTTAAATAAAAGGATAGTGGTTGATTCTGTAATTAAACCTGGAACCTTTATTTGGAATAAAACTTTTTTTTTTTTTAATTATAATTTATTTATTTATCTATTTATTTATTCATTCCCCCTCAGTTATTCCCTTGAAAGTCAAGGATGGAGATGTCTCATCTATTTTACAAAGGCAAAGAGTTTCTGCAGAGAGGCTGGTTTAGTTGTAGTCTGCAGTGTCTTAGATCCTTGATGAGAAGTCTCACTCCACAAAGCCCTTCACCACAATAAAGCAACAGTGAAGTATCTGATCTTACAGACTTTTTATTCTCATCAACTGTCTCTTTCTTCTTTTTTTCTCTCCCAGATGAAACCAGCAAAGAAGGAGTAATAGCTGGTGTCATTATAGGAACCATTTTGGTATTTCTATTAATTGGTCTGATTGGATATTTTATATGTCATAAGAAAAGGTCTGAGTCATTTTCTCACAGACGGCTTTATGACAATACAAGGAATGACCCAGGTAAGGAACAGAATACATGTTTTGCATAAGAAAATTTTTTACTTCTGCACAGAGTTGCTTAAATAATCTGGTTTTATTGAATTATTAGGGATTATATCATTGACATCAAACTAGTTTTCAACTGATAGTACTTCATTATTTTGAATTTTGGCTTAACCAATATTACCCTTAACTCTGCGTCTCCTCCTTACAATTTATCTTTTTAACCTCAGGAAATATTGTATCTAGTATCAGTGAACCTGTTCAAAGAATTGTGGGTGAGTTCAAACCTATAGCTCAAAATCTCTCCCAAATTTAGATTAACTAATAAAGTCTAGACTCCTTACTCATCCAACTTTGATTACAGAAAGAGAGACGAAGTTACATTTGGTTTTAGGACTAAAATATTTTTTAAGAGGTTTAAAAAGAAGATTGCTTTTGTCTTCTCCATGAATATGTATAAACTTGTATTAAAGTGTAATCACACAGTCTCCTAACATTTATATCATGTTCCTAGACTTTATTTTTAAATGTTTAAACAAACACTGAGAGGCTAAACACACTCTTTTTTTCTCATATAAAATCAAATAAAAATAAAACTCTGGCAATATGCCCTTTCTGGCTCAAATGCAAGAGCTGAAAGCTGCCAGAATGTCAGATTAGGAACTAGCTTGGAAAGCGACCACCCATGTAGTGCTGAATGGGTGTTACTGGGAGGATGTGTTATCTTCAGAAGATGGTGAATAAGGGCCTTCATCTGTTGCACTCTCATATGTAACAAAAAGGTTAACTGGAATCAGCTGGGAGGGATTGCTGAACTACACCGTGGGGTACCCAGTGTATGAGGATAAGAATCCTTCAAGCAATTTATAAAATATAATTACATTATCTTTTCAGTTCTCCATTTAGACAACTCACTCGGGCCATACAATACGAGTTTTGGATCCGCGTCGGGTGACAAAACCAGCCCAGCAGACACAGCAGAAGACACCATTGCAGGGTGTTCATCCAATGACATTCCTATGGCTGACATGACCCCATCCCCGCCTTCACCGTAATGTTTGCTTCAGATTATATTCTCACCTGTTATCTACATGCTTTCATTTTTTTTCCAAAATGACCTATCAGCTGTTATCTTACAGCCATTTCTGTGTAAACAATGTTTTGGAAAGCAAGGGGAGAATCACAAGACACACTGATATGCAACAGGCAAGGCCAAGTAGCAGAGCATCATTCTTCTATGTTGTAATTAAATTATCAGCCTATGGTTTTCCTGGAAGAATGTTGTATTTGCTTGCTTAGAAACAATACAGACAAATAGCACCCAGGTAAAATTCTGCCTTGTGTAACTTTGGTCAAGAATGCGGACATTACAACGTAGCAAAATGTGACTAGGATTGCCATGATACTTTTGCATCAATACAAAAAAATCCCAAATTTAACTACCTCGAGGGGAAAATATCCTGTCCAAATCTAATTTCTATCTGATAAATGACTCAGGGCATTATTTTCCTCACTTTGCACCTTCCTCAGTAAATATAACAAAAAGAATTAGATTTATTTGGGTTACTCAGAGTTTGAAGTTAGCTGGGGAGAATAAAACTACTGAGTAACACAGACTACATTTAACCTTTGACTATGATGAGACAGAGTTAAAATCACTATCAAAGGGGAAAAAAAGATGACAAGCTTCTATTCCTCTGTCAGATTGATCTGTTGTTTGCATTGCAGGCTGGATCCGTAGAAATGATGTGAAAGCTTTCGGTACAGGTTGAATAGAAGAAATACCTCAACGTGAAACTAAAGGAATTACCTCTGCCATGTAGATAGATAACCTAAAAAACATGGTCTGGTTTTGTCCAGCTAAATGGTAAAGTTAGGGCAGTAACATGCAAATAATTGCATAGTTTATCTGTTTGCAATTAGCAGATATGTCTAAATAGAAAGAAAGAACATGAAAAAGACTTAGCTGTAAAGGCATATAATAAACAAAGTGCAGAGAAAATAACTACTCACACGGGCTACGTGCTTGTTCCTAAGACTCTGTTAACATTTTTTTAGTGTGGAAACTGTAGATCACGTCAGTGGAGTTATCGCACTAACTGACTGTGAACGTTGCAATGAGGGTTTATTTGATACAGGAGTAAATTACATATAAACAAATACCAGAGAGAAACAACGGCTGTCACACTGCAGATGAGTAAAACAGGTATTTATTTCAGAGTACTTAAAAGATTAAAGAAGGGAATGCATACATGCAGTGTTGCCATTCCTACCAGGGTCCAGTCATGAAAACAACACACTTCTCACCAAAACCAGAACCTGATTTCTAACATTGCATCCTGGACACTGGATTAGCAGAGTGAAAATATGAGACGCATTCACCTGTATTAGGTGAGAGTGTCACTCTGCTGCTTGAAACTAAGAAAAATATCGTGGTCAGCTTTCATCTCCCTTAACATATATTATTCCATATTTCCTGATAACGGTAAAGCAGTATCACACAAATAAAATTCCTCCTTAACACTTGAACCTTGGCCTCAGCTAAAAATGAAAAGACCTCTCTCTAAGGAGAACTTGAAAACAGAGATGAAGAGATGCTAAGAAGCTACTAGCAATGTCTACATCGGTAACCATATAACCAAGTGCAATGTATTTTATGAATTTATGAAATGAGTTATTAGTAATTGCAAAGCTATAACAGCAAGATTAGAAGCCAATGAAGAACTATCACTGAGGCAAGCAATCCAAGTGTGCCCTTTGGTTATATTGTGTTAATTTTTGACAATCTAATTATGATTTTTGCATGTATGTGCATATGCTTGTGTTATCTACGTTTTGCTGTTGTTTTTATTTTTTTTTTTTTTTTTTGGCTCACGTGACCTTTGTTCATTCTTCACTTTAGGGTAGAATCATTAATGCTTATTCATACATATTCCATAAATAAAGCTGTTGTGTGCCATTCGACTCTATTTAATTCTATTTATTTTCAGACTGTTGTATGTCTGTGAACCGGTGTTATTTTCTCAGGGCTTACATAGACAAACATTTACACTGGTAAAATTAATTATCTCTTGTTCTAATATCAGTCTTCCCTACTGTCCAGCAGCAAAATTCTACTAGCTGCAGCAAAAGCTCATTCCATGAAACTTTTCATGTTGGAACCATGACATTTGTCTTGTATGGCACTATCACACTGACCTTCCAAGAGAGACAAGACCACTCTTGATAACTTCTGTTCAGCAGTGGCCTCTGTGGGCATCACCCTGCTTGGCTTTGGGCCCTGTGACATGATGTTTGGGTTGTCAATATGAACATAATGAGATATTCAGACTGAGAATTTGAATATAAATATTTTAAGTGCCGTAAGCACTTAAATATTTCCTGTATTCTCTGATTAGCTCCCACAAAAACGTTCTCATTTATGCTTTAAGTATTCTCTGCAAGATGTGATTTTTGTATTGACTCTGCTAAATTAACCTACATATTTGCCTCTAAAAAACCTCCTGCCTTCATGATATAAAATTCAGGCTTAAGGATATTTAAGATGCTAAAGACAGTCATTACATTAATGATAGAAGGTCTACCTTCATCCACTACTAGCATAGAAATTGAAGTTGATGAAAACAGGAAAAAAAATTTGTGTGACAAAATCATAATCCTTTTTCAAATTTTATCAAGAGCTATAATCTCCCTTTACCCAGTAATCACATAAAAGGATCAGCTGGACTAAAAATACAAAACAAATAAAAACGTACTTACCCCAAATTGCCATGAAAATAGCAAAGAAGACAGTCCCTCCATTATCGAACAAATGTGTAACCTGAATAGAAAATAAGTACATCAGGATCAAATAATATTGTCACCTTATTTTTTGCCTGAAAGAATCCCAGAATACATAGCTGGTGTCAGAAACCAAAAATGAAGCATTCTAATAAATCCTTCTTGCATGTTTCTTCTACTACTCTGCCTTTCAGTAAGACTTGAACTCCGGTTTTCCAGACTGTTGCTTCATTCGTTTCCAGTCTATTTGTTTCACAGACACTAAAAGCTGCTCTGACCACGTCCAAGCAGGCTAAAAATTCCTCCAGAGTTGTTGTTATATGCTGGGACAAATTTAACCTCAAAATTTACTATTTTAAGCTTTTTATAAGCTTAAATACCTTCTGTCTTTCTACTTCTCTTCCTCTGTATGTTAGTTAATGTCTCTTTTGATGCCATTTTTTCTTCTCCCAAGCTATCTTGCAATATCTCTGCAGGTAAGAATAGTACATATTCATTTTATCCAGACATCTCAGCCTCTCAAATTGTTGACATTTTCTCCTCCTCACAATTGTGCCCCTAAACTCCAATAAACATTAAATAAATTTTAAATACCTCACCCCCAAACATAATTCTAAATTGTGCACTGAATTTCTCCTCATGAATGCTCCTCTTTTTGTTGGATTCTTCCCTTATCTTACTCCTTGTTGTAAGATTTTTTGGGAAGAATTCTATAGCAAAGTCCAAGGCTTATTGATAGAAAATGAGAAACAATTAGTCTTTGTCTGCCTATGGATCACTCTAAGCATCTGAGCAGGTGAATCTGGTGTCTCACTTATTAGGAAGACATCACAATTTATATTACAAAAATCCAGAATTTCTAATATTGAAGCCATAATATGAAACAGTATTTAGGAAGCTGAAATTAAGATCAATGTTCTTTCAATAGATTTAAGGTTGTCAATTTACATCAATGTAATTTATGCAGGTTAACAGGCCTATATTTCTCCTAATGAAAGGTGGTTTAAGATATTGCTGAGCATTAGTAAGCCAAGCACAGGCTTCAAATTCCTATTTGAAAAAAAAAAATGCATCATTGTGAAATAATAGAGCAAACTAACTTATCATCATATGTTAGAAGGAAGATCTGAAGAGAGAGAAAAATGCTGCCAATGGCTTTAATATGTATCGTCTTCTCCTCCGGGCTGGTCACCCAACCTGCTCCTGTAGGAGCTGCCACCGCAAGGAGAATTCATCCTGCAGAGAGATTTCATTCTTCTAGAGAAGGCAGGCATTAGTGCTTCTGCCTTGCAAATTAAGAAAACCATCTCAGGAAAGCATAAAGCTTCAATAGAAACAGTGTTGCTTGCCTCTATTTTATTTCTTATTGAGTAAAATTATTATAATATTGTAATATTATTATAATATCTCATACTTTATCTGTATGTCAGTTCTGCTTTTCTGCTCCTCTTTTTTTTTAAGGTTCTGAAAAAGCAATTGACTATTTGATATTGGTTATCAATAAATCAACTATGTTCCATTCATGAATCATAGAGTGGGATGGATTGTACACACAAATGTCTTTTGCTTTGTTTTTCTTTTGTTTCCATGACGGAAAACACAAACGTAATGGAGATGAGACTGAAAATGTGAGAGGTGAGCAAAAGCAGCATAATAAATCTGATGAACATTTTCAGTTTTGAATGCATATCTGTGTGAGGATGTGATTTTGGATAATCCACTCAGTAAAGAGTGCAGCTGTCCAAGGAAATACAGAATGAACCATCCAACCGAACTTAACCCAGCAGAATTAACATTAATTGCTAGATAGGGAGCCAGATACATGTTTTCTCCTTTTAGCAATGTCTTTATAAAATTTGGGCAAAAGTCTTTCAGCATTACACTCAGGAATTAAGATTTGACTGTTTTAAAGGCTAAATGTGTGCTCTGAGATTCGGTGTTGACCAAGCAGAGGTGAAATATTGGAGGAATCAGTGCTGGTCTATCAGCATACCTGACTGATGTTGTCATCTTCACATAATACATTTCAGGCACTTCAAATCCACCCTGAATCAACACCCTGCCCCAGGGCCTGAGGACAAGGAGTGCTGGGGGCAGGACCAGCTCAAAGAGCCCCTGGTGAACCTTGTTGAGCACCCACGGATCAAAGGGTCTATTGAATGTGGACGAGAATGACAGCCTGGGCATTTGGCAATTCAGGGTACAGCTCAGGTATTATCTGCCTTTCCCTCAAATTACCAACTTCAGTGTGGTATTTATAAATAGAAATTGAATAAAGAGGGAGGAGATGAAAGAAATGAGCATTAACAAGAAGGATAAAGGCATATTTTGTATTTTGCCTCCAGCTTTACAAAAAACTTGGCAGGAAAAACACTTGAAGTATATGATTTTTCTGGCATTAGTTCATTCTCTCTGAAGTGCTCCTCTAAAGGGAAACTTGGCAGATATTTAAGAAAGAAACCCTGACAGCAGTTTTGATAACATGGAATATGAGCACAAGAACTTACACAAATGAGGCAGGTCCCATGATATAAGCAGGTTTGGGGAGACAAACTTCACTTAAAGAACTCACTTTTCTTAATTAATCCAGTGCTTATGTACCCAGATACAATAAACTATCTGAATGAATAAGAATTAAAACACTTATTCTAGAATTAGGTGCCGGTGTCCATGAATCAGAAATAGCTTCCTTTGCCTATCAGCTCTTCGGTTGTGTGGAAGGAAGACAGAGAAATAAGTTATGTTCCCGCAACAACAAAACCAGAGCACTGATGAGCTCCATCTAAGGAACAAAATCAAGCAGGAAATGCGATTTTATTTTCCCAGAGAGGAGATCTGATGCCTTATTTTTAAATAGGTTAGTTCTACTTATATTACTAACAGTGCTTCAGAAAGTACAAAGGAGCATTTAATCTGAAAACAGATTGTGGTTTTCTAACATTATGGATTGTTTTCATTCACTCATTTGGGTGCAAACCCAGTGGAAGTGCTGATATGTGTTTGGGTATGTTTCCTAGCAAGAGAGTAACACTGAAGCTGCAGTGAACTTTTCTTTAGAGACAACATGGTGAGTGAAAGCATTACTGTTATTACCTCACAGCTATAAAAAGCTTCACTGATTTTTGTTTTGGTTTGGTTTTGTTGTTGTGGTGGTTGTGGTTTTTGTTTGTTTGTTCGTTTGTTTGTTTTCCTTTTCTTTGCTATTTGAATGACCACTGGTAATTCTATTTCTTCCCAAAGAGAATTCTCTCTCTTCCCCACTTGGGGGAGATCCAGAACAGACAAATCCTGAAAGGAGACAACTTTTGATTGTTTTCTGTGTTCCAAGCTAAGGTCGATCAGTTTTTCAGAGCAAAAGCATTGGCAGGAAAAGTTGGGAGTTTACATGAATTTCCATAATATTTGCAGACATTGGAAAAGGTTGCCTGGAAGATGGAACATGGGTGGTTACTGCTTGTCTTCCCTGGTTGTCATCTGACTTTGTTTCAAGGGGATTGGTTTGAAAACACATGGAAGTAGGGATGGACTGACACATTATTTTCTGCTGCAATGCATTATTCACAATGTGACATTAAATGTGAAATTTGCATGATTTAAGCACATGATGTCAGTGTACATATAAATAAGACAGAAAACCTGCTGCTTATTGAGGATGTCAAAATAACAGGACCTGAAGTTAAAGTGATGCCAACCACAATGCCAAATCCAATAATTTGTTGTTAAACCACAGTGGACTGATGAAGAGGAACTTGTCATCTTCTAAAAAGAGGCATTTCTGGGATGGTTTATATAGTTTGCATGATGTTATTTCAATTAGGAAAGCTCTAACCTTCAGTATACACCTTAAAAAAGAGTTTTAAAAAGTTACAAAGAAATATCCTGGAGCCATTTTCCGCAAGAGAGTTATGGCAGTATTTGAAAACGAAAATCAGATTAGCTGAAGTACAACATTTTCAACAGTATTTACTGCGGTTGCTACAAAACAACTTTTTCACTTTTTGGTTTTGGCATTATAAAATAGAATATTAAATTTGGAAAAATCTAAATATTAATAATTGTTATGAATGTTTTTACATTTTTCCTTTACAGACAGATTTGAAAGGCTGAGTAAAACTCAAACCCAGCATTTTGACATCTAACACATAATCGATTTTGTCTTTCACCTTGCTGCAGTGTTTTTGTAATGCCAGGGCCCAGACACAATCACATTCTACAAATTGCTTCTGAGCAAGATTTATCTTATGGGCTACAGAATTCCAGGAAAAATGCTAAGGTTGCTTTTCCAGCACAATGAACATACCACACATCAAAATATATTGCTCACTTGAAAATACTGCATGTATACAGAGGTACTTGTAATTATTTAAGTTTGAAGGAGAGATTCTTGTAACAAAATATATAGTTGTGTAAAATCTTTGCATTACTTTGACAGAGTAAAGCACAACACAGGCACATTATACTAGAGAATTCCTTTAGGACGAGCAGAAATTCAATTACAAAGTAAGCAAGGGAAACAGACTAAAAAGTTAATTATACGATAAAGTAGGAAATAGCCTCCAAAAAAGACTTTATTACTCAGGGGACTTTGTAAGTTGATGAAAACAATAAGGATTTGGGAAGGAAATGCTCACAGAAAGTAAAACAAATTTTAGAATAATCTCTGATCATTTCAGAGCATTCTCTTATTAGAAACATGAATTACAAAGGCTGAAAATAAAAAACCCTCTGTAGAGAAACAACACATTTTGCACAAATCTTTGCTGGAACAAGTGCAGCTGTTACACTATGCAAGTGGACCTTCAGACAAAAATCTTGAAAGCAGTAAGAAAGTAATTACCTTGGCATATATGCAGCTTTCATTGAGTTTCTGTAGTGTGCAATTGCGTTCACACATAGGGCACATGATGGTTTCATTTGCCTCGCAGATCTCCTTGCTATAGAAGAAGACAGGAAAATAAAGGTTATAAAAAGGCTTTTAGAATTCTTACGATGTTCTGTCTGAGGTTATGCAGTTTGTGGTCTCTATTTGTTAGCAGCATGCCCAAACTACAATACTAGCTCGATAAATTAAAAGTGAATATTTGGCTTGAAAAGCCTAATCTCAAACCAGTAACCTGAAAACTATAGGGCCTGGAGCAGTATGCAATATTTTTGGGCATTGTGTTACAGTTCTCACACTTCTAAATATCCCATTGTCTCCCAAATATCATAAACAGAAGAAAAAAACATTATTCACTCCCAACCCATTTACTGCATATTTTTCTGAGTGACACGGAAGATGCCAAACGTTAGGAGAATGAACATCACTGGTGTAAATACACTGATTTCAGTCAACTTATCCCAGTTTACATCAGCTGAAGGTCTGTTCCACAGGATGATCACATGTACACTTAGATGAGCCGGTCACACGTAAAAACCCACTGACAGGGATTTCTGGCAGCGCTATTTCAAGCATTTGTGTTTTTATTTCCTACCGAGGAACTTATGTGTAGAGCTAATTAAAACAAACATACATAAAACACCACACACACTTTAATCCTGACGTTTCATGATCCTAATCTTTAGGAAGATGAAGTCACTGTCTTCACCAGGACCATTCATATTAAAAATGTAGTACATAATTAAGTGTCTTAATGAAGACAAAAGAGAATTAACAGAAGTGTAAAAATGAATTTTAAGGCAAATTTTAACTGCAGTGAGTAAGTGTCCCAAAGAAACTCATCAATTGCCTTTCCCTGACATGCCTGAAATGATCCTATGACACACTATAAAACAGTATGACACACAGTATAAAGCAAATGCCAGGAAATCCCTACTAATTTGTTTTAATAAACATTGCGCTTTCCACTCCTACTCATAAAATCCAAATTTACAGTTCTCATATTGTACAGAATGTTATGCTTATTTCCAAATGAGTGCATCTATTAAATCCTGTCTGACATAACAGTAAATAGAAAAGAAAGCTTCTGTTTGCCTTGATGCCACTTTTAAAATTTTTGTTCATGTTACATCAGAATCACTAATTTACTAAAAACCTACAACATAACATGGATCTGACAAAGAAATTGTCCTAAGTGACCCCTGAGACAGAATGAGTACAGCCAGTCATTTCAGAGCTACAGAGCAACAGAAATCATACCATGTGTCACATCAGACAATTTTCTTGCTTGCATTTTCATTCAAATGAACACAGAAAATCATATTTCAACAATATGTTATAACGGTTTGGCAATAGTACAAACTGCTATCAAACGTAAGGCTGAATTGTACTGTCCTTTGAATTTAAACTCAACAGTATCAATGTTAGCTTTTCTGTATTATATAGCTTGAGTTAAAATCTTGGTTTGTTCTTAATAATGTATTAAGTTTCATAAAATTATACTGACAGTGATAAGTCACATGCTTTAGCACTACTCTGCAAAGGCAGTAACGTTTGTTACACAAATGTTCCTGACAGGTGCTGTGTTAACTGTTACTGCAACTCAAATCTCCAATATAACAGAACAAAATAAGGTTCTTTGTACTGTCCTCGCTTATGTATCTGAAATCTGACTACAGTACGTGGTACAAAGACACCTCAAGCTATCTGACATTCATGCCTGGCTGTATGTTTGACTGACAAAGGGGCAACTTACAACAGTGATAATTAATGGTATGTGTAAACTGATCAAAACCAAACTCTTTAAAAACACCAGGTTTATTTTTATACAGACCAATCATTGTGCAATAGTTTGACATCTAATTTCAGAATAAAGATAGGTAGTAGATATTACACAAAGAAAAGAACCCAGATGAAGTCATTTCTAAGGGTCTGTTTAAGCCATCCCACATGACAACCACCTCACACGTCCCCCAGTTTAGCTTAGGGAGGGCAAATGCATACAACAACTTTTTACAAGTGTATGAAACAAGAAATACGCATTCATGTTCTGAATTTTTGTTTCTGCACGCCTGAGCCCTACGTGTGCAATCCAAATACTCTGGAAGCTACCACAGAGTTTCTTCAACAGAGATTCTCTGGATTTCTCTCCTGGTTACTTTCGTCTTGGAACTGAATCCTACAATGAGCTGCTGATGCTATAATCTCAGTACCTGGGGAGACACCAGTGCCGGCTCCTGGCAACCACAGTATTATCAAGCTTTATTCAAAACCCATGCAAGAAAAAGAACATCTGCCATTCTAATGTGCTTTCAGTAACACTGCCCATCTTATGTAGTTGTTTTGTGATAGGAAAGAAAAATGTCCCTAACAGTGCAGAAGGGAGAAACTTCTGTTTCTAAACATGGGACATAGAAGGATAGTTGCTTATAATTGTGTCCAGTTCCTGGTACCACAATGTGTACGCAAAGTTTTTATCTCCCCTTCTTATATGACCTTCCTACAATACATTGGGAACGCCAAATGATTCAAGGAGATCTGAAAGTGTAGTTTCCCTAAAACCACAACTGAGGAGAGACTATGACAGGGGGAAAAGGCATTGTGAGGGAGGCACTGACCCTGGGAAAGAAGGAAGGATCCCACCAAAAGGGAGCAAATATGCTCAACTTCCAACTTGCCTGTGGCAGCTTCAGATGAACTATTATAATTAATACACAGAACGTCTTTCCTTTACACTGGGTGCAGGGACTGAGAGTCTCATGGCAGGCTCAGATAGGGTCCCAGCACAGGCTAAGATATATATATTTTTATATAACTTTATATTTTTATATATATATATATACACACACACATGCACATAAACAGCCAGCTGGTATCAGGACAGATCCCAAGCACAGAGCAGAGGCAGGCACTTGTGTGAGTTGTAAACAAGACAAACTAGTTCTTAGATGTGACATCTTTCTGCATAATCCTTGAATTCTTGCTGCACAAAACCTATGGTTGGCTTTGGAAGCAACATTTGTTCTATGGCAATGTACGCTTGTGCATTTGCTTATTCCTCATCTGCTGAAATTGTGCTGGAGCTTAGTGGAAGAAGAAAACGATCATTTTCTGCCTGCAGCCACTAGAGGGGAGCTCACAGCTGCTCCCTGTGCCTGAGAGGTGAAGGGACATAGAGGAAAACAATTCTGTCAGTTCAAATTTTGTGGTACACAAGACAGAAGAAAAATAGGGGGTTTTGACAGGTTTTATCATGCTGTAAATCAACACTCCCTAACATCCACTAACTCCTTATAACATAGGATAAAACCTATCTCACATGAAGTAGCATTACACTGAATAATACTGAATCTGGGGCAATGTGCCATAATGCCCTGGGACTAGGTTTAAAGTCCTAATTATCACAGTTTTTCCAATGTCCAGATTTTATCAGAATAATGTACACAACTCCATTCCTTCCTGACAGTTGCTGAACATTGTATTTGCATACTGCGGTAGCTGCAGCGTTCAAAATGAAATTATATATTTCAAAACTGTTACAGATGTTTATCTAGCATTTTTGTTTAAATGACTGCAAAACAACTAGATAAATAATCCCACAGCCCCAGAATATGGCAAGAATAAGAACACTTAGGTTGTGCAGCCTGTGTGCCTGCTAATGGATGGCTCCTGTCTGCCCTAGGTAGGAGGTTTCTAACCCTCACTAACTTCTTCCAGGCTAAGCAAGGAAATACGGCAAGGGGCAGCATCTGTTACCACTGGCCTTTAGAACTGCCTAAATGCACAAGGTGATATTGAAAACATCTACACACGTTTTATAAGGCCAGTCACAATCAACTTGTGTTCTCGAATCCAAGCCTCGCAGCAGGTCTTACTAACTTGGTCACAGCAATGCACTGATGTGACAGTATTGGGTCACGAGTAAGCAGAGGGATTGCACAGATTCACACCATCGAAGGCAGAGAAGACCTTCTGTCCAGAATTAGCACATCCAGATTACAGCCGTGGGGCAGCCTCAGAGCACACAATTAGGGCTTCTGCATCAACCCACCCTCTGTCAGTACTTTTAAATGAACATTGGCTTATGTTAACTATAAAAAATATACAAATACTCCCTTTTGCTTGTACCATCTACGTTTTATACAGTGGGTCACCTAACTTTCAGGCTCTGGAATGGTGTCCCCAGCCCCTGATGGGCACCTTGGTGCTCTGTGTAGCACAGCAGGACACTGAGTCACCATGGGATGGGACCCCACACAAACAGCCTCCATGGGGAGCAAACTGAAATCTGTCTGCTGCTACTCAACAGCAGCCACAGGGAGAAACTTAGGAGAGGAAAACGTGAAAGCCAGCCTGCCTCTGCTCTCCTGCAATTTATAACCTGCAGCTCTCAACAAGAAAGGTAATCGCATCTCTCTGTTAAGAGAACTAAGCATGAGCTTTATCTCCAACTCTTCTCCGGAGAAGTGCATGACACCTGTACAAGCACATAATAGCTTACAGTTTCTTATTAGAAATCTTGTTCTTTCTCTTGGGGAGTGTCACATGTTTCTTCTCCATGAGGAGTGCCCAAAATATTAAACTATACCCTGAAAATAGTAGATTATGGCCCCTTGTTCCTCCCTTGTTGGAACTGTGCCATTGTACACATGAACACAAGATTTGCTGTTTGACAGTCCCTGTGCTCTAAGAACAGACTGATCTTCTACTTTACATTCATTGCATTTTACAGATATTTATTGTGCTAAACAATCCTAATACAGAGAAAAATATCCTAAAGATATCATAGTTTCCTGGCTGATACTTTTATTGCATTTAATTGCATCTAATGCAGTTTGAAGTTGTAAAGTCTCTCAGGAATTTGCTATACAAAAGCAAGCCTAAAAAAAAGCCTTAATTACAGTGCTGTAGAATATAATAACCCACCATGAAAAAGAAGATAAAGACAATTCCATAAAGAAAACTTAAAATAGTTCTGCTCAAAGCCTGAGAAATACCACTTCCTATGAAATTTGACTCCATTCTGGTTACAGACTAAGCATCCAAACTGCTTGGAGGAACAGTTGCAATTTTAAGAGCCATGATCTGTTGTGTCTGATGACATCTAATGGAAAACTTTGTAATAGAGGGTGCGTCCTCTGAAACAAGTTCCTAAAATTACATTCGGCACTTAACTTGAGCACCTTCATCACTATTTCTAAATCGACAAAAACCCTTCTCAGAGCAAAATTACAATGGTAGGAGACTTGAAAACTCAGTTGGTTTCATGTGGTTGTAATACCCCTGAAGCTGGGTCTCCTAGCTCCAGTTTACACTGACACAGTTTAGAATTATGCTTGGTGCTAACACTGGGAGAAAAGGCATAGACAAAATTAAGCTGAAGTTTAGCAACTGAACTGCACTCTGGATGTTAGAGGTAAGACGGAGGTAAAGAGGGAGTGTGTCTGACTGGTTTTTCATCTGTTAGCCTTTACTAGAACGACAACCAGTTCAGTACCTATGACATTAGAACCAGTATTTCCTGTTTTTCCTCACAGACAGAATGGGAATCACAGCAGATGCCACGGTAAGGACACTTGCTGTAAATGGTAAGCATCCAGCTTGATGCAAAACAGATATACAAAGTGGATACACTTGACTGAAGAACCCCGGGTTCTGTTTGTTTACTTTTACATGATTACCATAACTGGAAAACATTTAAAAGTATGATGATCTAAGTTGTGCCAGACTGTTCCTAATTTTCAACAGGCTATTATAGATGTTATTAAATAGGATTTTACCTTACTTGGCTGGAATCCATTGTAAATAATCCGTAGAGGAAAACAAAGAGCCCAACCAGGGCAGCAGGAATAAGCATTCCAGTGTACCATCCCAGCCAGGCAAAATACAGTCCAATTTTTTCACCAAAATATCGCCTATATGAAAAGGAAACACATATATTGTTTAAAGTTAAGACTTATGGCAACCTTTATCTATCTTCACAGTAGTGGAATAATTCTAACGAGGAACTACTATTACAAGTTTATGGTAAAATTATTGTCAGTTTACTGAAATGTTTTATTTCAGGCTGGCATAATATTCTACTGACACTAATTGCAGACTTACCAGAATGTATATTTTATAAGGATATAACTGAAGTGCTCTGTAATTTTCATGTCCTTGCAATGACTAAGTAAATGTACTAGTTTCAACATTACTAAATGTAGGACTTTTTATTTGCACACACATATATATATATATATACACACACACAAAATTTCTGAAATGGAATAAAGTAAGTTGGTATGACCTAAGTATTCCATTAGAAAAAGCATTTATGATAGATAATAATGTAATACGACGTATTTCAAATTACTACTAGAGAAACCAATGGACTAAAAACACAAGTTGAAGACTGAGCTTTAATTCTTCAACCTTTGGGTATCAGTTGCTAGAGATGAAATAAAAGCAATCAAAAAGCCAGTCATTGATGGTACTATTTGATCAGCACAGAGCTGGGTTCCACAGCCTTTAGTGGAACAATATTTGACACAGTGGTTGGTTATGACTGTCAGACCCGGAATAAAAACTGTCAGCAAGAAGAAACGAATTATTGGTATTTGATGTCAAAGATGAGGAAAGCATGAAAACCAAACATTACAGTTATTTAACTTCAATTACATATATTTCTCTGTTTTGCAATTTGTAATCTACTACATTAATTGTAAAATATATAAACAGAAGTTTATTTAAACCCTGTGGAAATGTTGCAATTAGGCTGCATTTCTCCTCCACTGGATCTTGAAACTCTGACTGTCCACATGGGTAACAGTGTCTGTCTTCAAAGGTGCTCTCATGAGGGGCAAGTGTCTCCAATCAGCAGAGCACTGCGTGGGTTTGCATTTTAAATTTCACACTGCATATTGTCAGGCAGCTGGATCTATGAGCCTTTTCTGCACTTTCATTTGAAATTAACAGCTCTGCACAAAAGAGCACGCAAAAGAAGCAACGTAAAGAATTTCAGTCTTATCTGTTAATACCAAATAGTGAAACATTACAGGAAAGTATAAGGACAAGGAATTTGCCAGTATGATTGTATTTGCCAGGCTGGCTGTATTATAGAAACGAGCAACTCTTCGAAGTACTAATACCTGATTAAATCGAGAGGCTGGTATTTGTACCACATTCCCCACCGTGCCCAACGCTCATATAAGAGGTGTCGGTGATTCTGAGCTCCGTGTGTTTTGATGGGATGTCTGCTTTTGTGGCTTCCCTGAAAAACACAAAGAAATCAAAGTATATTACTAGGCATTATGGAAAAGATCTATTAGGTATTTGAATATAATTGTAAATGAGTTTGCTATTTTTAATAAATAGGTCTCATATTATGAAAGAACGGCTTCATGCTCAGCAGTTGAAAGGTAACACAGAGATTCACTAGAATCATTCTAAGCAGAATTTCTTGTATTTGTAATTTTACCCCAAAATTCTGAAGCAGGAAATGTCCTTTAGTTAAATATTTTCCTCCCAAAAGTCCCCACCACTCAGTTACGGTAAAGAAAATCTTTCATCAAATAACTGCAAATGAGCCAAAGAATTGCTCAGGAGGAGAGCAGAGATCCCCAGAGCAGTACTTCAGAGTCAGCTATCGGACAGATTCTTGTCCCTGGTAGATCCACATAATTTAGCCATCTAGATTTTTATAATTTATTTGAAATCTTGAGCAATCCCCACAACGGAAAGAACTGGTTTAAGAACAAGTTAAAATACAAACCTAAACATAGCAAAGCATCCAATCCTACTAATTTCTCATTAAATTCATCAAAGAATCATACAAAAAATGTCAGTGAGACCTTTGCAACATCTAGAAACACCTAGAAACAGAACATCAACTTATTCTGACAGTCACCTGGATGAGTGAGTGCAATGTATAAAGTATTAAAGTATTTTTAAATCTTTTTCTTTTCCTTCTGCTTTTTTCTACACTGTTTATCTGTAATAGGGTCCAAGTCTTAACGTTCACACTGGGACTGAATTTTCACCCTTGGTTGTTTATGTGATTAAAATAAATATATTAAAAAAAATGTCAGTGTTCAACCACTTGCCCTTTGTACCAGACAAGCAGCAAATAAGGTAAGACTGGCTTAAAAAGATGATTTCATTAACCTTAACTGAAATTTTGAAACAGCAGCTTATGACATAACAAAGGAACATATACATGAAACAGATATGACAGAATAGTTACGACAGCACAGATCTCACAGCCAAAGAAAGCCTTGGAGGTTTTTTGGGTAGTCTGGCCAGCTTTTCCCTAAAGCCAGGAGAGCACAGCTGAAGTGCTAACAATGATGTTCAATTATTAATCTAAAAATTACTCCTTCTCTACATCCCCACTATTTAATTATTAATACCGTGTGAAAAATGACTCTCAGCAATTTGTAAAGCTCGGGTCAGGCCTTTGAAACACGAGATCAAGTCACAATATTCAGCCTGAGCAACCACAGAGCTCAGAGCTGCAATTTCCAAGCTACAGATCAGCCTTTAGAATCACTATAGATGTGGGGCTTGTTTCTTTTCAATGCATAAAGATTGTCTGAAAACCCTCTGAGGTCAAACAAGTTTTTCATTTACTTCCCAGGTTTACAGTCTTCAGCGGACTTTAACCCACTGAAGAAGATATCGTCAAGTAGAAGTTATCCAGAATTATTCAGAAAGGATTAAATGGGAAATAATTAACCAGCCTCCCTAACTTTGATCAAGTGATCTATATCAGAAATATAGAACATTTTGTGGGTGGGCAAAAACAATTTAATAAAACTAATTGGAACAACTTGGGATAACTGATGTTATCATTAAGAACTCCACAGGCAACGTCCGGTTCATAAAAGTATAAAAAAGGGATTATAATATTCTAGTTCAGTAAGAAAATGCTCCAGAAAGTGATTATACTGCATTATATAAGAAAAATTATAAAAGTCAATATTAAAGTAAGAGCAATAAATAAAAATAAGTCTCAATAGATTACACAGTGAAATTAAAAGTTTGCAGAACAAAAAAATAAAATAGAATCTCAAAACTTTAATGCAAGTTTTAAACTAAATATAAAGACAAATACAAAATTAACCAGTTTACCTCATGTGGTGGAAATGCTGCTTCATATGTTCCATTATTTAGTAATCTATTGATGCCTAAGAAGGAAAAAAGAATTAGTTCAGATATCAATTTTTAGACACATTTAATTTCAAGCAGTGCAAATTTTCAGGTTACATATTGAGAATGCAACTTAACGTCAAATGCTCAGGATGCTGCTAAACATGACAAAAATCAACAATCCCACCAACTGTTGGTGCGGGTCTTGCTGATCCCTTGAGATTTCTGGCTCTGTCAAGCGACAGCAGCTTTATAAGGGCCAGTGGCTGCAACTTTGTCTCTCAGGTTCTGGCGCTTGTGCCAGATCAGGTGTGAGAAGACAATCACATTTGTGTTGTATTCATCAGAGCATATGATATGGATTTTATGGGTGACCAGATGATCTGACATGCACAGAGCAGTATGGACAGACAACCCTTAAGGCAGCAAAACCCCCCGCAGGGTTAAAAGCCAAGCTGCTGTGATTTTTAAATCTAAGGCAGCTGAAGGAGGTTTGGTCAGAGCAGCGCTCTGCACCCTGCTGGCTACAGCATTCCGGATCAGTTCCTAAAGCCTTCCTAAAAACAGATTTGTTGGACTATCAAAGCACATTATGAAAAATAAATAATAAATAGACATTAATGATTATAATAAAAAGACTCAGTACCCTGTAAGGCTGTAGCCACAGCCAACAGCTTCCCCAAGAAATAAATACTTATGATGGAATTAAATTTGTCCGTTCAAATATACAAATTATGCTAAATTCATCTCATAATGAAACATGTCATCATCAACCCAAAAGGCATTAGATCTGAACCCTCATTTTCTATGTTTTTCTTACCCCTGCTTTTATTCAGAAGCTCAAGCAACAACTTTCCGTAATTTCTATCACTTTATTTAATTCTTAATTTAATTCCTGCAGAGAAAATAGTAAATTACACATATATCCCCTGTTCACTGCAAAGGAAAATGAATAGTTAGGTCTTCTAAAAAATAATGCTGTAATACGAGAGCTGATATAAGTTGGATTTAGTCTTCAGGTCAGCTGCCTCTGAGCTGCATGGAGACCTTGAGTAAGTTAAGTGTAGCTCACATGGATCCCACTGGACTGAACTTGCTAGGTTCTCTTTATTGTGGCTCTTGATCACATAAAGTTAGCATAATCTCTCCAATGGTTTTAAAGAAGGAGCAATTATTGCCAGTTTTCACTGAGTTATTCAGGAACACAATTGATGTTTTCAGCTCTGTTACTGAGCGAATAAAAAGACTTCAAGGAATGGCAAAATTAATTGAGTTTACTCAAACGATACTTTTCCAGGCACGTAAAGATATAAAATCTGTATAACTTCGGGTTAGGAAAAAAAATGCGGTATTCTCACCCATTTTGGACTTTCCATCTTCATACTTGGTTCTCTGTAGCATGTGATGCACGATTCTACTTCTTGTGGAATTGCTGAAGAAGCTGTCTTTGTTGTTTATCGTGAAACTATTAAAATAATAAATGTCTTTTAATATTCAGACAGTGCAGAGGTGTCGAAATATAGCTGCTCAAGTGTTTTCTTCTTACAGTGATTTATTGGATCTTTAACCTCTCCTTGGGTACTGCACAAGATATAAGATTTTACACCCCTAGAGCATTTTCTCAAGTCCAATAAATTTATCGTCATCACAGATTATTGCTGAGAAAATAGAGCAACTAAAAGTAAATTCCAAAATATCCTATCTTGGTAATTTCTCTACTGGATAGAACTAATTTTAAAAATATCTTCAGAAGCAGCGGTCATTCTCAAATTGAAGTTACTTATGAGCTGGCAGATGTCTCTGTCATGGAAACATCAGAACGGCTATTTAGGAAAAAAATATAATAATAAAACAATATCTGTGCACAGGACATTTCAGCAGCAGCTCCACAACCAATTTCGCTTAGAAAATCCCAGGATGGAGCCAAATAACGCATCCATTCGCAGATGGTGCTGGTTTCCGGACACCAGAAATCTGATGTTCAGGAGCTTTTTCCTACTCAGCTTTGCCAAAAGTGATACTGTTACCATTGATAACATCATCTGAGCTGGTTGAGAAATAACAGCAAAACCAGGTGATTGGTCCAATGCAACGTAGTCAATCACTCAAAAAAACCTGAGATTATAATGCAATTATTTTGTCTTTCTGGTGTAAATTCACTCCACTAGCATATAGCTTCTTTACTGAGAAGTAAAAATTCCTTTCTAGACTAATTTATACTTCTAATTTAAATGAACTTTCCTCTCCTAAAATAATTATCAGAAAATACTTCTAAAATGAAGAAATAACCAGAATTTTCATATTTACTTTTCGGGTTCAGAAAAAATTTATAGCACATTTAAACCACATAATTACCAAAATGCTAATTTGAACACATACCCTTTTTATTTGATGTATATATATTTATACTTTCAGAGACAAAAGCATTTTTAAAATGCAGCTCTGATAAGAAAGAAAAAACTTATCCCTGGTTTTAGCTTCTCTCCAGGTGTTCCCCGTTTCAACAACTGCCTCAGGTTTTGCCTAAGTAAAATATGTAACTAAGCAAAGCAAACTTGAGCAAATATTTGCATTTTGTCATGTAAATGAAAGAAAACCTTCTAAACCAAAAAGGCAACATTCATTTTTCAGTCAAATTTTTCCCCATACTACTGAGTGACCATCAAAGAGCCACTAAGAGAGAGCAGAATTTCACTTTAAGAAGAAACCCATAGAAAATATGAAATATGATACTGGGTATTTGCCAGTGACCATCTGTTAACGGCACTTGCTTGGAAGAAGTGAGGTCTCTGGTGCTGTTTTTCCAGTTCCAGTACTTACTGGTGGATGCGGGCACGGCTGAAGGGTGCTGTGTAACAATCTGTTTCTTCCAGATCAGGTAGGGCCTCCTTGTCCAGCTTCATGGGATTCCTGGGCAACCAGCTCTTCAGCTCTCTCATATTCCTCTGCAAACTGAGACAATAAGAAATCAGATTTACAAACCCTCATTTGCTGCTTATTTCTATGTTTAGCGACATCATGCTAGAAATGAAATGAAAGCAGGAAATTTCCGCGTTAACTTAAACAAAAAGGGCGTTAAAGAGTAAAATTAACAGTTTTCAATTGTGATTTATCTTGCACGCTTCACCTGAGCACAAGTCAATCTAAAAGTAGCAGGATTATGGTTTGAGATGAGACTGTAGTATTGAGTCTGGAGAAACAACACAAGTGTCACTCCTCCTCCCTCCCTTGCCTGGCACCTCAGATACTAAAATTCATAATATTTAAAAGTAAATACAGGACTGCTCAGGATCAATTTTTATGGTTTTCTGACATCAGTAAAGCTTTCCTCTGCAAACTTTTCACCACAATCAAAGGGCTGATATTGCCTTACAACACTGTATACCTATATGTCAAATAAAGGATACTGCTTCATGCAGTTTCCTAAAAATTGATATAAAACACAAACAGAACATAATTTTTGTATCCTTGATTAGATTATATACCAGTAACAAAAAGAGTTTTCTTCCACTGACAACTTGCCTAAATAGCATCTCAGGCCATGGTTTATACAGGGGAAAATTTAGTAAAGGTAATTTTCAAGCAAATACTAGAAGTTATCATTACTTCAGTTTTGCACTCCTTGCTGACATGTTTTTTTTTCCATATTCAACTGCAATGAAATAAGGGAATTTAAAGAGTATGTTTCTTACTACACTAGTGCAGTATTATGACACTCTAAGCATAGCAGAGACCCCAAAAAAGACAAAAAAAATCTAAATTTTAGAAAAACATTCCCTAAATATTTTTTCAGTGGGATTTGGGCCTTACTCATAAGCATAATAAGTGTAAAGCTAAGTATCAGATCTTTTAATCTGAGGTGAATACTTAATTGCCTGTGCTAAGCAGAAGCACAGCTACCCATTTAATAATTAAGAGTAATAAGTGATGACACGGTAAATTGCTCTCGGGCAGCAAAGTCACCTTTGTGAAAATGCATTGTCAACATCAGCAAAAAACAAGTTCCACCCCTATTTAACACTGTCAGACAGAAATTTAAGTCAGATGTGGAAGCAGAATTTTACACTGATATTTAAAATTCTTAAAATTTTCTTCTTGCTATATATCGCAAAGGTATTGGTGCACATGGCTATGTAACTGGTTCTGCACTTGAGGGACACACTCGATGTGACGCCAAATATGATGAGCTAAAGAACAAAACTGTTCGAAAAGTTGAATCACAGAAAACAGTTTCTAGGCAGATGCGTCCCTTAAGTGTCTCCTTCACTCAAGTAACACCTTCCTATGGAGAACTGATTGTATTTATGGGTTCCAGCGGACGTTCTCCTGGTACAATTATACACAGTGTATATAAGTACAGGTTTCACTTTATGGTTTTCATCTTTTTTCTGTTGTAGACATGTAATTTAAAAAAAAAAATTAGTCAAAACCCAGGCTTTTCTTTAATCAGAAAAATATACAGGTGCATCAAAAAGAACAGAGAAACAATGCATCTGATTTCAGACTTTTTATTAGGAAATTCTTTTAAAATTGGTAATATGTAAAGCATTAATCATTTCCCCCTCTAAAAATCTGAAAAACTAGTAGATAAGTAGTATCGTACAGAAGTTAGCTCATTTTAAAAATTCATGGCTGCTCCTTTTAACAGGTAAATTAATGAAGAAGAGTATTGCAATCAATTAAAAATTATGTCCACATTACATTTGCAGCTCATCTTCTGAGGCAAAAAGGCTTTTTATCTAAGGTGTAATTGCTTTTTCATTACATCACTTATGGCTGATCACTCCAAAACTTAGTGCCGTCAGATAGCATAGAATATTTCAACTGAAAAGTACATCCCATTCCATACAAAAATAATCCAGCAAGAGGGATGTCTTTTCTTACATTTCTTACATTAAAAGACATATATAGATATATACATCTGCCATATAATCATATATATGAATTTAGAGAAGTGTACATGCCCCAGCAGGGTCTAATATACAACTGTTAACTCATATTATTAAATCATAGAAATTCTATAGCCTTGAAATTCTACCTTACGTATAGAAAGATTTTAATATAGTTCTTCATTGTAGTGCTTGTAAATTCCACTTAACAATTTAGACTTATTAATGAGATTTGATAAATTACAGAGAAGCAGTTAAGTTTGAAAGGTTCTAAGATGCAAAGGAAGAATGACAGTAGAAGTTAAAATTAGGGCAGCAATGTTAGAGTTAGCTTCTTTTTCTTCCTTTTTTTTTCTTTACACTATTTCTTTGCACACTGTATCAAGTGGCAGAAAATATTCAGAAAAATATTAATCCCCAAATTCTCACAAAGTAAATCACAAGTAAAACCGTTTGTCTCAAATGAAAAATTAATCTAGCACAAAAGTTGTTTTTTACTTGGTTCACAGGTACTGTGCAAATTCAACTGCAGGTTTCAGACATCTGTCCTTCTAAATGAGGAAAATAAATATATTTAATATCTAGGACTCACCAAATGGGATACAGATGAAATGAGACAATTTTGCAGTAAAGCTTGTTGATTTTGCCTTTGCATTAAAAAGCATGACTTACATTTTTCCTAATGCAGACTAAAATGGAGCAAGCATGTGAATGACTGGGAAGAGGAAAAACCGCAGTTGTAAATTTATGTTATAGATTGTTTTATTTCCACATATTTTATCTGATTATGTTTACAGTTTTCTCACTTTACCATTCAAATTGATATCATAAGACTACTTAAACTGCTCCTAAGAAATAATGAGAGCTCTTCATCATCTAAAGTAACAACAGAACCTAAATCAAATGCCACCTCATCTCAAGATCCATCTCGAGAAAACCCATGATAGAAAACTCTTTCAGATTTCCCTCATGTAAAAATGTTCGTATCTTTTCCTCAGATAATTAATTTACCAGACATCATTATGTCTGACTAGAGCAACAGGGAGTGATTACAGCTCACAGTGTCCCCAAGGCTCCTGTCACCTGCTACTGTGACCTCTTGTTCCCTTCTCCTGGCTGACAGAAGCAGCCAACAGCAGCAGCCACCGATGAGCTTTGCAAGTATTTGCCTCCCAGAGAGTTAAACAGCTTTTAATGCAGCATTATTCTGTCAGCTATCAAATAAAAATTCAATATACACTTCAGTGCACGGCACTGATTTAATCCTGATCACCAGGACACACATGAGAGTTACATCTGTGCGTCTATGGGAAGAGCTGACTGCCAAAATCTGAGACATGCACTCAAAAGCATCTTCCCTGCTAAAGAAATACGCCTTGGGAACAGCAGACAAAACTAGAGACAGCTCCAGCGTTACATCTTTGCTGCCAGGATAAGGCCTTTTAGGTTTTTTTCCTGGCATAAACACTTTTGCATTTCTAAAATGAGAACTGGCAAAGCTTTCAAGTACTGCAGTCTTGTTACAGATGAATATTTTAACACTTGGAGCTAACATATTTTGAGTTTTCAGGAAAATAATGTGATTTTCCAAGTTTCCTGGATAAATTTACAACTGCGAATGGATTTTTCTTTAGCAGGGTGACAATCTGACAAAATTAGAAGCTACACATCACCCACCAACCTGCCCATGGTTTTGCTCCTCCAGTCAGTGTAATAACATTTTTTCCTGAAAGAACAGCAAAAATCAGCTGAAAATAATCAAGTAGGAGACAGTTGAAAAGGACATAAAAATTATAAAAGAACACTGGACATTTTAAAGAGTGCATTTTCATAGGTAGAAAGGTGAAAAACACTTAAAAAAGGAAACTGAAATAGAATAAGTCATTAATATACTGTGATTGCACATCTTTTCAAGTTCAAAATTTGTTCCTGAGTCAAAACTAAATTTTAGATCTGTAGCTAATAATAATAACAATAATAGTTAATCAGTAATTCATTTATAAGACACACATCAGGCAGAGTTCACGGTGTCATTCTAGTATTCATTTAATGTGATTTTTATTAGCTTTTATTTCATAAAACATATCTTAGAAGAAGCGCTAAGGTTTCCAGCTATTAAATGCTTGATGTGCTCTATGCATTAAATACCATAAGCACTTAGCACCATTAGATGTATCTTCATTCTCTGATGTGCTATATACCATCACCTTCCCCTGACATTTTGCATCCAACTGAAGAACAATACATGGCTCTAAAAATCTAAGAGTATGAACTACAACAAACAACTTTTATGTTAACAGTTCTTTTCTCTCCACCCTTCACTGGTCACAGAAATTTGGAGAAGCACGACCAGAAATTCCCAGTAGAGTCTTCCAAGAACAGTTATTTTGAAACTGTATGGAGACATATCTGCTGCAATGCAATATTTTATACATCTAGTTCCATTTTTTCCAGTTTTTTTTCCTGTCCTCTTCCTATCATTTCATGTCGCATTTCAACTATTTCATTCTGTCACACACACAAATGGTACTTTCGCTTTGGATACTTCTCCATCACTTCTTAGTTTAGAACCATATGTTGTTAGCAAGATCTTCAATTGCTCATCCAGGTAGAATTTGATATTGAGTAAAGTAAATTATTTACATTAACGTAACAATATATAAAAAGGAGAGGGAAGGAAATGTTGCCTAGAAAATACACGCCCACTGCAACGCTATGTATCTACCAATGTGGAGGCTGTTGGCAGCCTGACACTTGGTACTGCCAGGCAGAATTGTTAATGAAGCAGTTAAGAATTATTAGAGGATTTTCAGACATTACATTTTTTAACAAAATCCTTCCTTCATTCCCCTTAATGGCCCTTAGCATTTCTTTTGCACAGATGGAGTCCAGCTAAGCTACAGATACTTCTAAATTATTATTGTGTGTGACGAATAAATATATGGCTCAAGAGATACTTGTAGACAGATAAAATAAACCTTTTGTCTGAGCTTCAAAAATACATAACAGAGATTCATTTCTACTGACAGACCATAGACTTAACAAAAATATCTATAAATTGTTAAAAAAGTATAATTCAGTCACGATCTAACCTTGGTGCCAAC
The DNA here is from genome assembly GCF_963082525.1 of Nesoenas mayeri. Lineage (NCBI taxonomy): Eukaryota > Metazoa > Chordata > Aves > Columbiformes > Columbidae > Nesoenas > Nesoenas mayeri. The sequence goes on from NC_137548.1 coordinate 63,704,605, forward strand.
ATGAATCCTGTTTGAAGCCATACACAAGACAAAAGTGATTACCACAGAGTCTTTTGAAGTGCTAGAAAAATTCCCTTTTGTAACTGAAACTCTGAGATTCCAGCTATATTACGTATATGATGTATACTCTATATCTGCCAACACCTTTAGGTATAATGCCATGCTAAAACAGTTCTGGGATGCTGGGTGGTCCTTTGGGTCAGAAGAAGGCATTTTTACTTTTCAGGAACAGAGAGAAACACTTCCTAAACTATGTAAAAATTCTATTGATTTTGTTTATATTCCTTAAAAAATATTACTTTTATTCTTCATTTACTATTCATATACAGTAGTGACATACAGTATATTTTAGTGACTGTAACTGAAGGCCCAAATTTTGTGCAAGAGAACAAGGGTGTACTGCATTAAACAACTGCAGGCAGGGTTAGCTCTGTTCTTCAATTATGTATTAAAAATGGACAGTCAGAAGCCACTGATAAAATGGATAGAGCCTAAAAGAAAGAATCTGTTCTCAGAATCATAGAATATCTCAAGTTGAAAGGCACCCATAAGGATCCTTGAGTCCAACTCCCTGCTCCTCACAGAACAACCTAAAACCACCTCAGCATGACTAAAACTTCTTGGAAGAGAAGGACTGAAGTTCCTTCTAATTATGGGAGAATTGTATGATTTGAGCTTCTTCTGTCTATTGAATGAGGGAAATAGTTACCTCAGGAAAACAATTTATGCTATATATGGGCTTTTTTCTTACCAAATAAATGTATTTAATTTTACAGCAAAACTGCCAAGAAGGTAAAGCAGCAAAATTTAGCATTTAACCTAATTTTGGTGGACTAAACTGAGTGGGATAAAAAGAAAGTAAAGCAGCGACCCAGAAATGAAGAAACATATACCAGACAGACACTTTTGGGGAGGGGGTGGGGAAAAAAAAAAGGGACAGAAAATCCACCACAAGAAAATATCTACATGTTAGTTAATAATATAATAATCAAACAGGTCTTTAAAGGTCTTTGAAGGAAAAAGTCAGCCGTTTTTGTTTTTCCAAAGAGCACTATTGATCTGTGAAGTTATCAAAATGATCAAAATGATGAAGAGTTCAAACCATTGCTAAATCTTAATCCGGCAGCTTCAAGTATCAAAACCAAGTAAGAACTATATTTAAATTGGAATTTAGATTATGTGTGTGTACACACATATGCAAACACTTCTATGTTTAAAACATTGACAAGAATTATTCAAACTAGACAAGCTCAACTGGCACTGCAATAACATTCTCAAACGTATGGAAGATTGTTACTCAGTATAAAGCTGGGTATTTGAAATGAGTTTTGAGGAAAGGATGCTTCGTGGTGACTGTTTCTGGCTTAGGACCAATGCAGGAGAGCCACGCTGCGATAGCCAAAATCAGCAGGGACATGAAAGATTGAGCATTTGGCAATTCAAGTGAGAAAGGAGCGCTGGAAGGGTATTTTCCGTGAGTCACAAAGCTGTGGCGTCTGGTTACCACTTTAATTCCTCATGAGGTTTTACCACACACTACATGCTCTTCTCTCTCAGGAAAAACACTATTAAGCAATATAAAAAGGGACATTTTCTCCTTTAAAATCCTCTGTATTATTGCAGGAGATACTAACTTGTCCTACAAATAAATAACAAATATTTATTACAAAAACATATGACAGAACTTATTCAGCAGATAGACAAGGGACTCAGTTCAGTTCATTATTCTGCCAAAGGAAAGCTAGATGACCAAGAGTAAAGGTATCTCATTTTATTCAAAGCATGCCAATATGTGTTATATTGAAGACACAGAAGACACCAGCTATTTCGGTCACTTCACTTGCCTTTGGGTAAGACTTCAAAAATACCATAAAATCACAGAGAATACTTGATCTCAAATGAAAGATACCTGACACTCTGCCAAGGGCATCCAAACAATGTGTGAACTACTCAGAGTATTTTCTAAAGACATTTGCTCGATTTAACTTGGAAGGTATGCTTGAAACAAGTACCACAGGTCAATTTGAAAAGAACATTGCCTATTATTTGTCTCTCCTCATATCATCTCCTTAAATTAAATGTAAGTGTCCCCGGCCACAATGCAGCAAAGACTGCATTTTAGCCTTAATCAAGTAATGAACTTGTAACATTAAGCAGCTAAATGACAAGCTTCTTAAAACAGTTTCCACAATACCTGAAAGGCATCCTGATGTTCATTCTTTCAGCGTATTTGCACAATGTCTCCCACGGACAGTGAATTTTAACAAACATGATATCGCTGTTTGTAACTGCTGGCTGTAAAGAGCGATAACAAACAAATACACATTAATAATTCTAACTCCTTTAACACTCACCTTTCTAAAAGCATTCTCCAGTGTCAAACTCTGCTTTTAGATCTGAAGTGGCTACGCAAGGCTGAAAACACTCAGTGCTCTCAGATAGACAAAGGAAAATTAATGTATTTTCTTTTCTCCCAAACGCTGTGATATGAGTGAATTATTAACTGTCAAAAGGAATCTGTAGGACAAATCTTTGCTCATAAATACAACCAAAATAAAGAAAGGTTTTGTGCAGCATTTTTTGACATGGAATAAATGAATTAGTTTTAAACTCCCTTAAGATCATCTTAGATGGGCAGCTTGAAGACCATTCTGTGTGTTTCCCATTTAAGAAGAGTGCTCAGCTGCTAGAGACATAGGAACAGCTGCGAGGAGGCTGCAGGTCCCACTGCCCAAGCAGTAACTCCAGGGAATGGTTAAGTAATTGCAATATCTCTGTGATCTCTGCATAAACTGAGATTTTTTTTGGTAAAAGGAACACTATACAGAGACATTTTTTGTCAATAATTTATTTGTATGTGAAACTAAAATTTCAGCACTAAACGTTTCTATATTTATCTGTTCTTATAAACACTTCAGTTCCACACCCTTCTCCCAGATGTATTTGCCTGAGTTTTTATAAGTAAATGTTTCAATACAGTTAAGTCTGATTAAGCCCTCCCAAAACCTTGAGTAATGAAAGGTCTGGTAAGTAAAGACAATTGAAAAATTTGTTAAAGCGTTAATAAATTTAAAATGTTCACAATTCTACCTACAGTTCCATAGAGTCATGACACAGCTCAATAATATTGCTTCTAGGATTTCATTTTTCTCAGAAGCTGTGGATTAAAAAAATACTACTGGAAGACAATTTAAAACACTTGATCTTATAAAAGACATTTTTTCTTTCTGTAAGTGCCAATACTTCTGAGTTGACATCATCTGAGACTGGGATATTTACTGAAACAGAACAAAACCAGATAAATTTCCTACCAGACCATAGCAAAAGCCTTAAAACCAAATTTTAATCCACTGTTAGATCTTTATGAATATTCAATATGCTACATTATCAGCTAGAATTTACAAGTGCTTCAAACCAGTTAAGAGCACATTGCAATAACACAAAACATGTAAGATATTTCTATTGAGTTGAAGAGTATAAATCAGGATGAAAGACACAAAAAATATAGGAAATTACTTCAGGGTAGACTAAATATATGCCTGTTTTTTAAGTAATTAATGAAACAGCAAAAATCCAAGGCTATTTTCCTGCCTTTGTGTTACTTCATTTTTACATTAATGCTGCCGTTACTAGAGTTATGAATTAACTTGACACTGACAATCTTAACCCCTGGAAAAACAGAGAGAATTTAGTATCATGCATGCTGCTAGAAGACATAGAGGTTTTATATTAGAGCAACAACATGCGTTACTGAAGCTTCTGTTGTGCTGGCATAAGGAGCTGGGAGTTTTCCCTCCATACTGCAGGTATATGCTAAGGGTACATGTGTGTGTATACATACAAGCATGCACCTCCAAAACATGTTAAACACACACTATCAAACAACTGTTACTATTAATTGAATAGAATTAAACAAATGGAGGAAACGACCTGACTGGAAAGGCTTGTAAATTTGTCAGGATTCTTTAGTAAATGCAGTAAAGTACAACAGTATTTTAAAAGTTATTTTATGCTACATAAGCTACAAGACTCACCTCCCGTTCTAACATCAACCCTTCTGCTCTCAAATTCTTCTCAAATGTGCTTCTTTTTTCTACCTGTGGACTTGATTTTTTGTAGACCAAGATGTAGTCAATGCGCTTTTTGCCGTCTTTGAAGAAGAGTCCTGATGATGCCATGGCATCAGTCTGGAGAAGATAAAATTTAAGCAATAAGTTAAATATGGCATCCATGAAGATGAAGAACCCCATCGCAAGCTGATTGTAACACAGCACTTTCTAAAACAAGGAAATGTCCACATATCTGCAGGATAAACCTTTAAAGAAGTCAGAAGAACAGGCAGTTCATATGCATCAGTTAATCGCAATTTCAAATTAGAAGAAAACAAAATAGCACCGCAAAGCCCATATTCTAGCTATTTGTTTCAGCTGTGCAAAAACCTTAGAATTATTGTGTGGTATATATCAATATGAACTTTTGTTAATCCTTACTTTCCAACTGGAATTAAAAAAAACTACAGGCAAGTAAATTAAACCAAGTTTCCCAGCTTTGCACCTGGGCAAAATTTACAGAACAAACATATTTTTTCCAAAACAGAAATAAATCTAAAAGATTAAAGAAAGAAGTGCTATTCTAGCGGAAACGCTTTTTCAATGCCATGTTAGCAATGTTTAAATCTTGTGTAGTTCCTTCCCACCATGCAAACACGAGGGATTCTCTGACCTCAATATGGAAAACCCTGCTCCACATGCTGCTGCTGAAAGCTATTTTTGCATTGTGTTTTGTATGATTCAGAATAGACTGTGACTATATCAACTGGTGTCAGACTACGAAGACTTTGAAATCTGAAAAGGTAAACTTAGAAACTATCATCATCTTCTGGAGAATGCAGCACTTGTTTTAACACAAACTGTCCAGAACTAGTGTGTTAGGTTTGAAGTATGATACATTATACATATGGGACCATTTTTATAAAGTCTTATATTTCTATTTCTCTCAAGATATTCAGATAAATTGTATCTGAAGACCAAAGTAAGGTAGTCAAGATTGTTAACCAAGATTATTAGTGTGCTGAATACACAGCAGGGTCTGTCACCCTTTCTAAGAATTCTGAATGGGAACAGTAGTAAAAACATAAACTTTTATGCTTTTTTCAAATGTTTTAGATGGAATGATTTAGATAAAAGACGCAAAGGTTTGAAGGTGAGGTAGTAGATGAATGATTCAAAAGGGCAAGTTTGAATAATCATGTTTTTGAATACCTAAAATCTTTGGTGTCCAAGACGTAAGCAATGAACTTATTCTTCAACAATGAAGAATTCCAGCACAAGAATTTCATAAAAACAGATGAGAGTTGGCTTTTGTGGTCCACGAACCAGGCAAAAATCACATCAAAAAGCCTGGCCAAAATTCCTCCCAAATGGAGATCTGGAACTCCTCTTATACAATTTCTGGTCATGCAATCTCTGTACAGACATTATACAAATTAAATCTATTTTTTGTAACATACTTCTACCTTTCTTTAGATTATTTCTAGCCTTTCTTTCCTCATTTCTAAAACATCTGTCTTTTCAGCCTTTGAGAAACACATTTTCTTTCTCAGATAACAACAGTATGTAAATATGTCCTCAGATTCATCTGCACCAAACAATGATTTGGGGGCATTGTTCAATAAATAATGAGCTGAGATGACAGCGGAGAGAAATTTTCCATCTGCTCATCTCAGACCAGGTTTAGAGGAGCACAGGCACAGATTGAGATGCATGATGCTAAAGCCACTTACCACAATTGTGCAGTGAACCCAACGTATACTCTATCGATTTCAGGACTGATTCGCTTTAATGCTACTTGCACTTTGGTGATTTCACTTCAGTGTAACTCTCAAACAATGTGTACCTATATTAGCAGGAATACCTGTGCCAATAAAATCTGGTGACCTAGGTGTTTTTTCAGTTGATCTGAAGGAGCTCTATAATGTCAAAGCAGAATATGGAGCAGTAATTTCAATTAAACATATGAGTCAAGCTATATTGGTCACTATCTACACCTAGAACAGTGCATCAGTCTGTTAGTACAATGGGCAGCCAGGCAAAAGCACATTTATTATTTATCTTCTCTTTTGGACCAATAAATCTCTGATTCATTCTTCCACCTGCCTCTCAACACAGTGAAGAAGAAAAGCATCAGATGAAATATTTTCTGCAAAGCCCTTTTTCTCCTTTATTATTTTAACATTTTCTGTTTCACCTGAAAAATGTGCATGAAAAGGACTGATCAATGTTTGTTTTTCTGCCTAATCCTCTTCATCCTCTCTACTCTATTAGTTTTCCAGATTTTCTAAACCAGTATCCACCTGCTCAGCTTTCCTACATTTACACATATGCAAATGTATTTACATTTACATTTGTATTTGACAAATTCCTTTTAAAGTATAGCTGTACAGTTCAGCTAGCAAACTCAACATTTTAATTTCACCTTATTCCTACCGACTGTTTAAATACAAGAACTTTAAACCTTATTTATTTATGTACTCAGGTTGTGAAGCGCTTTCACACTCAACAGTAAATGTGTTCGTAATGCAGAATCGTAATACACTGGTTTGCATCAGAGTAAAATGTTTCCTAAGGATTTACCACTACAGATCTTTTGCAGTTCCTTGGTTTTCTTTATTATTTGCCATCATTTTAGGTTGATTCATAGCTTGTGATTATTATAACCGATAACATGACACACTGCTTTGAAGAGAGAAACAGTGTAAAGTTCAAAATAGTGACATTATCATTCCACTGAAGTTTACAGTTTACATAACACAAAACTATTTGATCCATGTAACATAGAAAAAGAAGCTTTCGCTCAAGAAACAAAAGTGAAACAAAAGTATAATGCAATTACTTACTGATGTTATAATAAAAAGAGTTAACATTTATATTCGGATCTGGTATAAGAATTTTCCTGAGTTTAGTCAACATGGAGGGATTTTTCAAGAAACTATTTCTCAGATTCTAATTAATAAGCAATGCCCTCTTTACAAAGTGGGAACAGCTGTTTTATGCATTCTCTCCCCAATTAATTTAAATAGAACAATTTGCAGAAATTATAACTATTTCAACTCTACCAATTTCAGTCCACTGTTCTGCTCTGTGGGTTAAACATTTGCCAGTTTCTCACCACATGCAGAATCACAGAATGTCAGGGATTGGAAGTGACCTCAAAAGCTCATCCAGTCCAGTTCTGGAGCAGGAACACCCAGATGAGGTTACACAGGAAGGCGTCCAGGCAGGTTTTGAATGTCTCCAGGGAAGGAGACTCCACAGCCTCCCTGGGCAGCCTGGTCCAGTGTCTGTCATTCTCACTGAGAAGAGGTTTCTTCTGAAATTTAAGCGGAACCTTTTCTGTTCCAGTTTGAACCCATTACCCCTTGTCCTACTGTTCGTTGTCACCGAGAAGAGCCTGGCTCTATCCCTGTGACACTCACCCTTTATATATCCGTAAACATGAATGAGGTCACCCCTCATTCTCCTCCAAGCTAATGAGCCCCAGCTCCCTCAGCCTTTCCTCATAAGGGAGATGCTCCACTGCCTTCATCATCTTTGTTGCCCTGTGTTGGACTCTCTCCAGCAGTTCCCTGTCCTTCTGGAACTGAGGGGCCCAGAACTGGACACAATATTCCAGATGTGGTCTCACCAGGGCAGAGTAGAGGGGAAGGAGAACCTCTCTCGATCTAGTAACCAAGCCCCATCTAATACACCCCAGGATGCCATTTGCCTTCCTGGCCACAAGGGCGCAGTGCTGGCTCATGGTCATCCTGCTGTTCACCAGGACCCCCACATCCCTTTCCCCTACACTGCTCCCTAATAGGTCATTTCCCCAACTTATCCTGGAACCTGGGGTTGTTCCTACCCAGATGCAAGACTCTACACTTGCCCCTGTTATATTTCATTAAATTTTTCCCCGCCCAACTCTCCAGCCTCCCATGGGATTTCCCCCAGCAATTGCCTGAAAAGGCCAAAGTTTGCCTTACTGAAATCCAGGGTTGCAATTCTGCTTGCTATCCTGCTCCTGCCACATGAGATCCTGAACTCCACCATCTCACCGTCGCTGCAACCAAGGCAGCCCTCAACCTTTACCACTTCAACCAGACCCTTCTTGTGAGTGAGGATGAGGTCCAGCAGTGCACCTCTTCTACTTGGCTCCTCCACCCTTTGCATCAGCAAGTTATCATCAACATAGAAATAAATATTCTAGAAGAGTGAGTTGGAACCATTCCCTAAACATTAAGCAAATTTTAGGTTCACGTAAGAGTAAATGGTACGGTAGACTTAAGGTTTGCTGTATTTTAGTAATAGCAAAATGACAGGCAAACTTTGCAACTTACTGAAAATTAGTAAACAATACATTGTAACAAAATAAACCAGTATATCTTTTTTTTCCCCCACTTTATACCAGTGACAATTTTAAGTTAATGAATAATATGTAATACCTAGGTAAATTCAGAAGTTAACTAGAACAAAACGTAGATACAACATATCTGTTGTAACCATTCATTTCACCTTCACTCAACCATTGACAAGACTCAACAAGGGTAACATAACAGCAAGTGTTTAAAGGCTGACAAAATCTTCATAGGAATTTTAATTTTTATAATTTTAAATGATTATTTATTTGCTTGTGGATGTGTGATTTACAGACCAAACTTTTCTCAGACATAGGTGTGACTGTGAGGTATTAAAGCGCAGAGAGGGCACCTGGCAGAGCTGTAGATACTCCCTCATTTACAATTCCCTGAAGTTTTATATTTATATGAACATATTGAGAACAACAATTCTCAGCCATAATCAACAACAGGAGCATTCCCTTACGTAAGTGCTGACTGATAGAGTAGACAAGAATCAAGCCCCCACAGAATGATATACTTCTTTTGCCTCTAGAGTATACAGGATGAAGTTCAACTTTCCTCCATGTGGGTGGTGTAATTTGGATTTAGATTTGTAAAATTATGTAAAGGAAATATAACAACAGACTAGTAGCTGGGATCCAAAAGACAGATGTGCACAGCTGGGCCTCGAGATTCTTCTTTGACAATTTGGACTCCAAATTTACTAAATTTCTCTTCCCCAAAAGATTTTTATTTCAAGGTGTTGACGTTTAGAACAAAATTATTTTCCTCTCAACAACAGCTTGTGAATTCTGACAGCTAAATGTGCTAGAGAAAAATAATTGTGATTATATCTTAGCAATAATGAAACAACATATTAAAGAGAAATTTACTCAAATGTCTTAGTTTTTTTTTTTTCCCCATGGACACTATAAGAGAAGGAGAGAATCCACCAGTGTGAAGTGATGCTACTACTGGAAATGGAAGCACTGAGTCCCAGAATCACTTCTCCATAGTCGCACCACGTCATCAGTAGCAATTTTAGAGACAAACAAGTAGAGAAAAGTTGTAAAACCAGAAAACATTTGAGGAAGAATGAAAGACAAGTAAACAAACTCTGAAATGTATTTGTTTCCTAATGGAAACAACAACATGTTCACTGATCTACTGGTGCCACATCAAACTTCTATAAACACTACCACAAAGTTTATTTACATGGAGCCTTATGGCCCAAACAGAAGTGTATAGAACATCCCACAATATATAAAAATCACTTTGTACACTTGGAAGAAAAATCAGCTTGAAATGGAGGAGTAAGAGAAGAAGAATGAAGATTAAAATGTAAAACACACTGGTTATCAGAGATGGAGCAAGGAAAAGCAGTTTTCTGTATCTCTTCATGTTTTGGCTTTTAAGAGATGTTTTAGAGATAATAACGGATCAGTTCAGGGCTATTAAATCACGTACAAGACAGAAGTAGCCATGGAAACAATTTGAAGAACTAGGGCAGGAATTTTGACAGAGGTAAAGTCTAATGTGTGAAATTCTTGGGCATGATAACTACCTAAAATTGAAAAATCCATATCAAGAGCTTTCCCGTTCTAAGTCTGAGTAAAATGGTTATTTCTCATAAAATAAATGTTTCTTCCAGTGTAATTTATTATTGGTCTTAGAACTTCGTAAGATGCTGTTAAATAGAGTAACGAGAAAACACCTCATTTGTTTTGATTACTAATTCTCCCTCACACTGTTATCATGAACTTTGCATTAACATCTTCAGTGACATTCACACTGATGGATGCCACCATGTCAGTGGTTAGTGTCCCCAGTCAGAGCTTATGACTCAAGTCTTACCCTTAAATGTTTTCTGGAAACAAATAAATTTCTGATGCTAACTGCAATGGGCAGTTCCATGAAGAAAAGTGAGATTCCTAATTAGTGCTTGCTTTGTTTCAGGATGTTTAAAAAAAAAAATCAAACCTGCAAATAACCATGAGCATAATAACCTAGGAAAGAAAATCTGGGGCATATTTGCATATGTAAAGATATCCAAATTATCTTGGGCATCAAAGACAACACAGCCTACTTAACATGACAGGCTGCCGTAATTACTCATGTTAATGTATTTCTGTGATTACTATGCTGTACTGTGCAGAACCGAGCTTTTTTCTGAACAGAAAGTCTTCCAGAAGTATTTCACCTTCCTAATAAAACTGCAGTTTAGCTTTTTAGGAGTAAACTGAAGAATTAGTAATTATTTTACTTTCTTCACAGAGAACCTTTTCCTTCCCTTTTCACTCTATTCAGACTTACAGAGTAAGCATGAAAAATACATTTGTATGTAGTATGAAAAATACATTTTGCTTCAGGAAAGGAGTAGGTTTAAGTGATCTTATGCAAAATATTGAAAGAAGTCTGTTCAGTGCTACTGTATGTGAAAGCAGCAATGGAGGATGTTTGGAGACAGAAGGCTTCCTATTTTAAATACTTAACCATTCCTATTAGTTCTTTAAGTCTAATAGGGAGGCCTTAACAAGAAGCATACTGACATGACCACTGAAAATTATTCCTTATGTGTTTATATTTTGAAACTTTCACCTTTATGATAAAATTACTTACGACTTTCCCTGCATTTCCTGAAATAATATCAGTTGGTTTTCTTTTTAAACAAAACCACACAGCAGATGAGAGCCATGCACTAGAAGCATAAACATGAAGTTAACTTTTGTTGCACTTTCACATGTCATTCTATTCTGGGAAAATGATTTTATCTGTTATCATTCCTTTTAAATGCTATTTACTTTTGCATTATTAGACTGCATTTGTGGTCTACTCCTTATGTATCAGGATCCCCTTGCTATTCTCTTTTCCAGCACACTGTTGTCAGTTGAAGTATCTTGTTCTTATTTATACACTAAAACGTTTTCATTGCCAAACCTGCTCTTTCAGCACGCGTGCTTGACTTCCACTGAACACAGGAGCAGGATTATGAGTGAAATAATGCGAGCGAAACTAGTGATAAATTGAAAGGATTAGAACACACAGCACAAATCTGTGCAACTCTGAAAGCCATGGACTTAATAGGAAAAAATGAAAACAGAAAATAATTTCGGCAAAAGTGTGGAAAATGTTAAGACTGAAGAACAGATTTATTCTGCAGATGTTACATTTAATTAATTCCATTTTTCAACATCACCATTAAATTCTCTAAACTCAATATTTGTTTTGCAGGGGAGAAAGGAACAGATGTGTCAAAAATCACAAAGAATCCAATAAAATGCCTTGACAATGTATTTTAGGTTTCCACAGGTAGATTTATCCTTTAATAATCTACACTGAACATACTGAGTTTTGCTCAAATTATAATGAATTTTCAGCAGTATGTCCAGCTCATTAGACACAATTCTCCATATGTTTGGGCCAATTGCTTATTTAAGATGTTAATTAAAATTCCTTAGAAGTTATGTACCACTTCTGGAGAAACCATTTCAGATCCTGTCCAACACAAAACTAGTATGGACAAGCAGTATTATACTGGATATCAGTGGATACCAGAAAAAAGCAGTAAACGAGGCTACTGTATAGGCAGCAGTTCTTCATAGTTCCTGGACCCGTAGTGATAATACAAGACATTTGTGCTAAAAACCCTTTCTTTAGCTTGCCAGATAGAAAAATACACTATCTTAGATTAAAGATTCATCTGATTAAAAATTCATCAGATCAAAGATAGTAACAGTAACGTAGTGAATGAAAGGAAAGGGAAGCGTAATTTCTCAAACATTCCTATCTGGCCACTATAGACATGATAATAATTGGTACAGAAAATAATTCACTGCTACTGACTTCGCTGCTTCTGTGGACAAATGTTGCCTTCTATTCAAGTGATAAAGTCTGTTTAGCCTGCTTTCCTTTCTCAGTGAAACTACAACACTTCAAATACCAATTTTCCAGTCGGGGACCTTCTCATTTCGTACATTTCCCTTGCAACAGCAGATACTACTCATTCCATACTTTGCTGAGCAGCCACTTGTTGGCATCATTCCCCTGCATGAGATCACTTGGCAGAATCACATACACAAAATTGTACTTTCTACATAATCTCAACAGCAGTGGGTGATGAAAAGATGGCAGAGATGGATAATGAAGACAGCTTTTTAATGGGTCTGAGTGACTCAACAGTTTTCCAATTTGAAATCTGCAGATTCTGAAATGATACCAACCTACACTAAAGGAGATTTGAGTTATTAATCTTAAATCAAGGAAACAAGAAATGTAGATGACTATCAAGATGAGTATTGGCATCCAGATGCTGTATCAAAACTATCTGATCTTTCTAAGGCTTTAAAACTGCAGCAAAATAAATCAGGTTTATGGGAAGTGCATCAGGTGATCTGAAATACTAAACAATTCCTGAAAAAAAGTGTCGGCTTCCATCATATCAGCAGACAAGTTTGTTATTGCTGAAGTATGCAAGTAGCTGATCGAGACAGATAATAGTATCAAGCATTAACTGCAAATAACTTTCTTAGCAATTTTTCTCTGAGTCTCTCAGGTATATCATAAAACAACCCTTCCAAAACATGTCTAAATCAGAATCATTAACAAGCAGAGAAGAAGAATAAGCTTTTATCCTTGTGCACTTTGCCAATGTGATGTTTTCACATTTTCATTCTCTGGTCAGACAGTTTTTTTGATCACAACAGATCAGATATTTTCCAGATACATGACAGTACTTACCAGCTGTAAAGCTGTAGAGTAGCCTCCTTTGCTTTCAACAGTCTCAAAAAGAATTAGAAGCCTCCTTTTGCTAGTTTTATACCCATTTTGGGAAGAAATTTCCCTTAGACATCTTCCACAAACTGCCACAAAGGCTTGTACATTAATCCAAGGGGAAAATAGTGGTAACCTTCTTTTCTAACATAAGCCTAATCTAAATCCCCTCTGCCTGTCTCCTGCGAAGGCAGGCAAGCAGTAAACAGGAGGAGAATCCTGCTTGGTTGCCTCATTTGCAAAAAAAGTAAAGGCAGAAGGAAGTTTCCGAAGTAATTGCTGTGATAAAAGGCGCTGTCAAGGCTGAAAGCCAGATGTGGCTTCAGAAGACTGTTTTTAAACTCTGAAGCACTTTGTTCAGTAGGTCAGGACATGCAAAGATTGAGACATAAAAGTGCACTTTTTTTTTTAAACTTAATACAAATACAAGTCTCCTCTTTAAACTTTGGAAGAAAGCGAGCTTACTGGCTGCCTATAAACTTTATATCAGTCCTGAATGCAAGGTTTGGGGAAAACACAGCTAGCGATCATTTCATATTTTACATGAAAATGCAAAAAAATTAGTTCCTTTAGCACAATGAAATGCCTGTTACTAGTTAGACATTATCTGGTACTAGATCCTTTTGGTAGCAGCCTTACCTGTTATTAAAAATATTTAGTTCCCTACAACATAGTCTAAATTCTGTATATTCTGCATTATTTTTTCTGCCTTTTAGGTCACATTTAGTGTGAAATGCTTTGTCTAGCTAATGAATAAAACCAAACAAGAACATCCATTATTATTTCTTTCTTAATTCAGCATGTCTTGCAGAAACAAACCAAAAAATCCGTGAACACAAGTTCTCATTGCAACCATTTAGATGAAATTATAACACTTCTCTGTCATTACCAAAGTTTAATTTTCATGTCAGAGATTTCCCATCTGTAAATATAATTGCCTGTAGATCTATCTAAAAATTATTAGATAGCTATTATTACAGGAGGTTTTTTTTAAAAGCATCCCATTAAATGAAGTCTCAGAGATCACATCAACCTGCTACCAGTGTTCCAGAATCCTCTAGTGGTGATGATCTGTGTAACTAGGAGAACAAGCTTTACAATAGTTACGTGATTTCTGTGAAACATGCATTCAATGCTAAAATCACAAAGTTATTATTATAGAACCTTCAAGCAATTTAAGCATTTCTAGATTTGTAGCATGGAATTATTCATGTTTTTACATACCAAAATTCAGAGAATTGTATTCTGCAGAATACACTACTACTAGTTCCTGAAGAAGAACATAACTCAGAATTTCTTGAGGTTAGGTCATCTGTCACAAATTAAGAAGTGATTATGCTAATAAAAGGAGAACTAAGGGTCTCCCAATCCAGAGTGAGAACAAAAAAAAAACCCCAACATATTTTGAAATAAAAATCAGACATAATTCTTTGGTATTATAGTGGATGAACTGCTGTAGAAAATGCATTATGATGAATACTGTTATTAAGTAATTACTAAGCAAGACAACATATCAGTTTCATCTGGTGAGATGGCTTTTCCAGTGCTCTGGTTGAGGTTCCTGAAAATACTCCTACACTCTCCTACACGTAAGTGAATTTTATTTTTCATTCAATGTGTATGGCTAACATTTGGATTTTGCTTAGAAGGAGAATCCTACACTTTAGTTCACTCTCAACTGATTATTTGCTACATGAAATTAGCTCTTCTAAACTCTCCTGATTTCCTGAGGCCTCCCAGCTGACACGAATTCCACTCCATAGTGGGAATCCTATGCCCTAAATCCTGTACAATACACATTTTTTGAAAGAAGGTTACTGCTTCTTAGATGAGTGGATACGAATCACTAGAATCCATGATTCTATATAATTTTGGTCACTTTTGGTACAGAGAATTCTATTCCTTGATTCTGTAGGTCAAACTGCAATATGGGAGACACCTAAATTTCTTACCATGAGCCACCTATTTATTAAGTTACACCTTATCTAATCCATTAAAAAATATACTTTAAAAATAATTAAGCACATTCTGAAAAGTGATACAATTTAATTAAGTTTTGTGTCCATTACCTTTAAAGATGATTTAGTCCGAGTTTCTGTTTTCTGTCTGATAAGCTTGTTTTGAATAAGCAATGACTGATCCGTACGAGCATCATAATTTCCATGTTCTGAATCATCTGTGTATGTGTCTTTGTCCTTTGCTATGTCTGAAGGAAAAACAGAAGAAAACAATGGACTCATTTTAGGTTGTAGTGGGGAGAAACAGACACTATTGTTACAACCACAGTTGAACATTCCTTTTAAGTATCCACTTTTCAATAACTTACCCTCTATCATTCCCTTCAGAGGTTTTTTACTTGCAATGTTGTCATGCTTGTCTTAAAATAGAAGTGATTTCAATTTTTATTAGCCTATAGAAACTTTTTTCTATTACCATTCAAATCAAAAAAGGCCACAACAATCTTCACAATAATTAAAAAACAACCCAACAAACCCCCCACAAAGCAATATGCATCAAATATTCAAATGCTTTTGTGTTTGTCTCACAATTGTCAAGACTCAAAATGTCATTAAATAGGCAGGTGAATCCTGGAGAGCAGAGTAACCTCTCATGTTTTAAATTTAAACAAGCGATTGAGATGCCCAATACCTCTACACATATGCTGCTCATCTTTGATATAGTGTTTGAAAATTCGCATATTAAGGTGTTGCAGTGAGGACTTCAGAACACGTTTTAAGAGGTGTACCTGATGGTGGTAGAAGATAGTTATCAACACGAAGAAAGTGTTTTTGTTTTCACTGGATTGTTTTTAATTGCTCAACATAAGTATCCCAAGACAGCAACAGGTGACTGAGAACCTTCCTTGACACTTCCTAAGATCCACACTCACAGATTAAATTTCCTCCTGTACCATCACTATGGGCAAGTTAGAAGAACTTAAGTCTCCGAGTCACTCTACATCCTCTATCAGAAGGGAGACTTTTTTCCAGACATTTGATTTCCTTACATGTTCTCCACCAAATATAATGATAATACTTGGAATATTTACCCAGCAGGAGTAAAATGAGGGGTAATACCTGTTCAACATTGGACCATGTAACTTTTTATGAAGCCTGGAAAATCGTTAGTCTTGAAAGAAATGTTTAAAGATGAAGAAGATGGAATAATTATTCCCACACAATTATTATCTTGGACAAATTGGAAATAGAAATATATTCAGATAAAAAAGTTACCCACAAATCCTGAGCCAAGTTCTCATCTCAGCTTTCCCATCAACATGGGAAAAGTCAGGGGAACTGGGAAACAGCATTTAGCCCAGTAATTCTAAACCCTAAATAGAAGCCAAGAAACAAGTCATGGTTGCTGTGGGAACCACAATCTTGAATTTCCTGAATTTCATATTCATAAAAGCTCATCTGAAACAACAAAGTATTTTTCATTAAGATGTTTGGTTAAATTCTCCACAGTTAGCATTACAGAGAAAAAAAATACCACAATTATGTCGTGTAGCCTAGACATTTCTGAAATGGAGTATTAAACTGAAACATTTACCAAGAGCTGTTTTTTCTGCAATTTAGTTGCTTACATAATGATTACACAAAATGAGCCCTCGATAATCTCTGATGCTGATATTATGTCAGTAAATCTATGAAAGGATTTCTTAATGTATGAAATAGCCCTTTTTAATTGTCAGAGCACCAAATGCAGAGATTTTTTTTTATTGTTTTAACCTTTTACAGGTTACTCTGTGTAATGTAGTGAATGTAGTAATAAGACTGTGAAGAAGGTTTCAAGTAGTAGGCATACAACGTGGGAACCAGGATACTTAAGTAACTTTGTAGATTTGACTCATGTCCAGATGTGATGAGCTCTTATCTTTTTGGTAAAGTCTTTACTAAAGTCTTATAATAGAAGCCAGTAAAATCAAAAGAAGAGACAGGCCTATGAAACCTAAACTTTTGTATCTAGATAGGCCATTCAAGCTGAAAGAAAGACTTTACTTACATTAAAAAGTCTATTTTTATGAGGGAAGTTTTAGAGGATTAGACATGAGTACACCTAATACTCAAAAAAACCCTTTGCAAAAGTACATAGTATTGTAACTGAACAATTTAAAGTTAGAAAATGAGTTTTCCCTTAGTGCTCAACACAATTTTACCTGCTAAACACTTTTATGTTTTCAGGGACATAACTTTTAAATTGTAGCATGTATCTTCTGTTAAAAAAACACCTTCCATTTAGAGCTACCTGCTATCTTGTCTGAAATGTAATCAAAAGGTTTTACTAACAAAAAACACCATAAAGAAATTTCCAATTAAAAAGATAAATTTCTTATATAAAATTCAACTATACTTGCACTTATACCTTTCAGCAGTTGACAACTTCTATGCACCTAACGCACTGCCCCACAAAGAAATGGTATCAGTACAGTAAAAACAGAAGGAATAAAGATTAAAACATAGCATTTAAATATTGCACTTGAAAAAGCATTTGTTTCATCTGTCTGAAAAAATTTCAGACTAAGAAACAGAGCATATAATCCGTATTTTAAAAGTATATTCAAAAGTGTGCATTTTTCTTAATATTCATATAGGCTTAGACATTAATGTCAACAGAACACCTAAATTATGCTTTGTAGATACTTTGTCTAGACTAGTTGTTCCATTCACCTCTTCTACAGCATAAATTAAAACAAAATCTTGAATATAAATAATTATACTCAGATAAAAAGTTCAATGGATTGAACCATGTTTTTATACCAGAACAGGTTAGAAAGAACAACTGCAATGTGTGTGTCTGGGGAGACTCCTTTTGTTTCACAAGTTGAACTTTTTTTGTAAATTTCTTTTGTTTAGTTTTAAATTTTTTGAAGAATAGAGAATTAAATACATTGGGTTTAGAAAAAGATCTTGAGAGCAGATTACAGAAACAAAACTTTGCCACTAGTAACACTGACGTTATTTTTGTACTTCTATGAGTGACCGGGTGATTTTTCTGTAATAAGGCATCCACCACTCTTACTAAAAGAGAAAGTCTCTCTTCTGTAGTTTTCCCACCCACCAAGTCAAAATGACATTTCCCTACAGATAAACTTATAAGACCCAAATTGAGCTTGTTCCCAGTGTCACCAATGCATTCTACAATACAATACAAACACAGGAACTAAAGCCATTAAGCCTTTCTTCAATAATGATGCTTTTTAAAGTTCCATGACATTTTTATATAATATTTTATATAATGTTTGTCTATAAAGGAATACTATCTTCTGCCATCCTTTCCTCCGTCATCTCTATTATTTGGTTTTGCATTTTAACTGCCATTTAGGATTGCCACAAGCCAAACCAAGATAGCATCCCTGAATGTTGTGGCTGGAGTTGTACTGCCCAAGGATGTTCTTAATGTAACATATCCCAAAAGCAATGGGATGGACTAACACTCTTTCTATTTGAGTTGCATTATAAGTATTCATTTTTATATTAAAACACAGAGTCTTTATTTGGCTGCAGCTCCACAAAACATCACGAGAAAAGCTTGGCTGCCTCAGGCTCTTTCCCTCTGCACTGTGGGAAAGCTGCCGTTTACTTCATTTTTTATTTCCCATCATGCTTTCCCTGGCCTACAACAACTCCTTTGGTTGTTCTTGTCAAGAACAAATGCCAGCTCTCCTGTGCCTGCAGTTCTTGGATGGGCTCTAATGCCAACCACCACAACCAGCCTGCTTGACTTTGGGAAAGGGAGCATGAAGGCAAGAAGCCATAGGAGGAAAAAAGCCCCAAATCCAGTTCATATTGCTCCAGAAGCTCATGCTTTGACATCAATTAACAGAAAGAAGCATCCTTAATAGAGCTCAGACCACTGCCCGCCTCCCCAAGTGTATGTTCTCTTCTACACTGTTAATAAATTCCACCCCACCTGGGCTTTGCTGAGCACATCTAAAAGACATGAGTGTCCCATTTGTATACCCAAGTGAACTTCCAAGTGCTTGCAACTTTATTAAGCTTTTTTCTTTTTAAGTTTTTCCTCTTTTAAGAGCCAAAAAAATGTTGATCTGATTCTCGACTGTGCAGGTCTAACCACTAAAATACTACTCTACAATGGCCCATGATCAAGGTTTATATGTTGAAATGTATGAGCTGAGCAGACGTGATGTATTTAGCTTTCAGTTAATCTAGACTGAAGGTACTAATTCAGTAAGGCACTAGAGTGAATTGTAATTTCCAGAAGTGTCTAAAAATCCTTTAGTCTTTGTAAAAATATGGCAAAGCTGGCAAAGACTGTAATAATTGTTTATGGAACTTTTTTTCATTTCTTCTATACTGTAGGATTAAATAAAACAAAAGAAAACAAAACCCGCACACCATAAAGATTCCTGGTGAAAAGCAGCTCTCCTACATTAATGTTAAAGAAAACAGCAGATTTAGATTTATCTGAAAAACTTTGAAACTGCACATAATCTTAAGAGATATAAAGAGGGAAGAAAAAAAGAATTATAAAGGGAAAAAAAGCACAATTGGTGTAAAAACCAATAATGTCTCCTGCAGGAGAAGTGGAAATGTGAGGATGTGGCTGGTGTGTGTTCATGTCCATGGCCTCAAAGTGACAAAGACATCTGCCTTCATTCTTAAATCTCCTTCTTTTTGTTTGGTTTTGGTAGAATTAGGTTTGTTCCCAGAGTTGTTCAGGTAAAATAGCAATGGCTAATTCAAAAAGGACGTGCATAACCCTTTACATGACCTCTTTATATGAGTTTTCAGAGTAACTATACAAAAGGAAGGGAAAGATTTAAATATTAATCCTACAAAATCTTATATTTAAAAGAACTGAGTAAACAACTCTACAAAGTAACTATAATGTATTTTTAAGCAATTAGTAGAGCCAATAACAATATCTTGCTGATGTATTTCACTTATTCAATTACATTAATTAAAACTTGTGTGGTAGTTGAGGGCTTTTTGAATTGTTGTCACATAAAAAGTTTTATTTAAAAAATCATTAAAGTTAGGCAGACAATTTGCAAGCCCCAAGTGACCTGTTACAGAAAAGTAAATTAATATGTTATTATGACTTCAAGTTAGGAAAAGGAAGTTTTCTGTGTTAAACAGTATAGTTTTGCTTAACCCTGCAAAAATAAGACAGAGAAAAAAGGCTGAATTTTAAATAAAGATCAGGATATTAAAACAGGAAAGGGTGGCAACTTTTAATTCTAGAGGCAGAAATCAAATAATATTTCATTGAAGTCAATGGGAATTTTATTATTGAATTCAATAACTCAAGGTCTTCTCTTTAATTAGGCAGATACTTAAATTTAATTAGATATATATCTAGAATTGTTAGCATACCTGAACATATAAGTAATATGTACTATCAGCTCAGATGCACACACCAGTATAAAGTGATTTAAAAAAAAAATCAAGCATTAATCAAGTGGATAACAGATCTCTTCATCCCAGTAGCTGCTTTGTTTTGCTATCTTGTAATACAGAGCCATGATGAGTAACTTCAGTCTTCATACATCACAAAAGCCTGTTTACGCTTCCTGACATTTAGTTTGTTGTGCTTGATGCATGACAGAAAGGTTTGCCCAAAGGTACTTACAGGATAAAGTGTTGGAGAGACTAATTTCTGGGAGTGTTTTATCAAACAAAGCAGAAGCATTAAGTTTAGAAACTGATTTCTAGGTCCACACTTTGCATCTTCATTTTTGCACCTTAGCTGCTTGGTTACCTTTCTTTCTATCACACTTTTCTGAAGGGCCAAGAGTGCATTTTAATTTTATGACAGTTAGACGATAAAAAGCACTTGTCCCAATTTCTCTGTAACATGCAATCCACTAATATGTTTTAGGTAACTTTAGTGTAGGATAGCAAATGTTTTTCAATTGAAATGTGGCATAGTTGTAGAAGGAGAATTAATACAAAAATTATTCCTAGATAGTTTCTGTTCCACAGACTTTGATAGGACGACTGTTGAATCAATCCTTCAAGCCTTTACACATCTAGGGATGGACCTTGTGAAGCTTTAGTAAGAATGAGATTATTGGTCAAGAAATTAATCCTGTTTTGTCCTAATTCTAGTCCTTGAAACAACAAATAACCTGGAGAAGGATATCACTAGACACCTGGATAAGTGGCATTGTGATGGATTTAGGCCTTTTTATTTTATTCCGCTGTGTACCTGGAATACCGTATTATACACAGCAGGTTTTTTGGCTACCTGTGCATGTGTATTTATATCTCAAAAACTACCATAATAGACAAGCGCAGGCTTTTCTTAATGTGCAACTTTTCCTGAGCTATCAGTGTTAACTATTACACAGAATATTTCTCATTTTTAAACAGGGAGTCAGGCTGGTATTATTGCTGTTTGGAGCAGTTAAGACAATGTACAGAATTGGTACAGGCACATTAAATGCCTAAAGCACTTCGGTATTTTGAACCTCATTATTAAGCTTTCCAAAGACTAATCCTTATTACGTTTCAGGGAGCACTATGTTCGTAAGAGATCATACAGCTTCTTCATCCACGCTGCCAGCTCTCCAGGCATGAACCAGCTCTAGTAGGGGCTGGACAATTCCCTCACACACCAGATACAGGAAAAACTGTCCTAATGCAGTTTTTCAACCACCTCACAACACAGCCCTCACCTTTGCGGGCATTGCCTAAGGACCACAAGCTTTTCAAAAAATTATTTGAAAAGTCACAATGGAAACATCACATTTTTGGCGAAGCAGAAACTGAACCCAGTTTTCTTGAGTCATATCCTCCCTGATCTTTCAGTCCCTTCTTTTACCTTCACATGCATGTATTGCTGGGGTTATCCTGTTCATTTCAGTTTATCATAATATCACTTAGTCAAAATTCACTTACAAGCGCTTCTGTAATCAAGCATCAAAAAAACTTTTCTGTCTTGCAGTTATTATGATACCCTGTTGGATTGTAAATTTTGGTTCAGTTCATCATTTCTCAATTTACTACACTTCAGCATAGCACATAAATTAGGGAGTTTCTTATACATCAGCTTTGTAGTAATTGCATTCAGGATACATTCAGAACACAAGGTAACCATTATAGCAAATCTATTAATTACATCATTCATGATCAAGATGGGAAAGATTTCAAGTCATACTAAGGAAGATGACTTAGTATGTGTAAATGCCTCATAATTAACCTAATTCAGAAAAACCCAAAACCACCACAACACACAGAACGGAAAAAATAATAAATTAATTAGCATTGTTTTATTTGCTAATGAGCATTGGTTTTATTTGCCAAATAACCTCATTAGATACTCATTAGATCTAAATCCTGAATGCCAATTACTATTGATTGTAATATCCATGACTCATTTTTTACAGCTTATTCGTAATGAAATATTTCAGCCTAACAGCGGAGGGCAGACCCTCTGATGATTCTTTACCATTTCTAATGGTAGGACCTGCAGAAAACAATTTATATGCTTATTTGTGTTAGAATGAGAAAACTGGGGTTTTAAGCTAACAAGCAGCCTATTGGATTCACAAGTATTTCTCCTAGCCTAACTGGACTTCCAATATGGCCTAACTCGTGAAAATCTTGATGCCTGAGCTATGTATGTGATAAACTGGATTTTTAAATGCATTAATCTATAGCTTAAGAAGAAAACCCTTTTGTCAGTCTGGATCACAATGTTTGAAAGTGAGCACAAAAAAGGAAGTCAAAGCTGGTAACACTAGTGATAGTAACTTCAATACTAGAAAGGGACTCAACAAAAGAAAAACAAGTCTTATTCAGATTTATTTTAAAACAGATGGCCAGCCAAATTTGTGATCATTCAAAGATAAGGTTAATTCCCATTATGCATATGGTGGCCTTTAAGGAAAAAAAAAGTGTCATTTTAGAAAACGACGAATTACTGCTTCTATATACGTGCATGTGCACACAGACATAACCCACACCAGTGCAGCAGCTCCTGGATTAACTCACTCATTAATTAACCTTAGTGTGGCTGTAATTCTGTTATTTTTCTAGAACTTTTTAAAAATCAAAACAAAGTTCTAGAGGAAAAGAAAGTTTTTATTAATGTGAGTTTCTGTGTATAGCTACTACGTAGCTGTTAGGAACTAACTACTCCCCACTTATTTTTTCCAGCTCCAACTAAAGCCACAAGTTATTACTGGCAGCTGCAGTAAAGCCAGAAATTGAGTAATTGAAGTTAAAGATATGTCATTTAAATCCAGCTGGCACAATCAAAGTAATTACTGAGTATGTATTTCAGAAGAAAAACAAAGCACAGTAAAAACAATGGAATATAAATACACACCACATTTTAAAGCAAGTATCCACAGACAGGAGACTTTGAGAAGGATAATGATTAGTTCCCTTTCAGAGGATGAATGTCAAATGTCTGAGTGTCATTTGTGTGACTTTCAAATTAATTAAAAAATGGATGGCAGCAGAATTATATTTTTACAGCAGTAAGTTCAGACTTCAATGTCCAGGTTCTTGTGTAACACAAATTTACATCTATCTATAAATACAACACAAGTATTTTCTTTTTTCTTTTTTTTTTTTTTTCCTTGTATTTACCTCTTATAAGATCCTGACACTCAATTCTAAGAAAGTATGAAATAGATTTTTCCTGTTTTGCTAAATCTGTCTTTTAGGTATTTGTGAATATTATATGAACACGAGAGATTAGTCCAGTAAAGTCCTGCATCACAGCTATACTGTTCTTTTTACCTAAAATACCACACACTGAGGCTTACCCTGACTGTCTCTGGCATCTCACATAAGGATTTCTCCAGTGTCTGGCACCAAAGGTTATGTACTTAGGCAATAAATACTTCTAATGCCTCTATAAAAGTTGCTCTGAAGTTTTCCCATTTTATACTAGAACAAAAACTTCATGCCTGTGTCAGGCAAAACTTCAAGTATTACCTCAAAACAATCTATTAACAATGTTATGAAGTTGGTCTTTCCTGTAGAATTCAGTACCTGGAACCTCAGCCTTGTGTCACAGCTTCCACAACAGGGTACTGGTTGCTCTGTGGTGGGCGCCTCCAAGGCAAGAAATCCTACCCTTTTCTAACTGTATGTAAACATTTCTGAAGAAGACTTGCCAAATTGGAATGTTCTCATCAAAACACTTGGAAAGTTCCCCCATGTGTGTGGTTATAGGATTTGACTAGCTGCTTGCAGCTGAGTTGAAAAGAATTGAGGTGTCTTGTTATAGAATCACAGAATGGTTGGGGTTGGAAGGGACCTTTGGAGATCATCCAGTCCAGCCCACCTGCTAAAGCAGGTTCACCAGAGCAGATTGCACAGGAAGGTGTCCAGGCGGGTCTGAATGTCTCCAGAAAAGGAGACTCCACAAGCTCTCTGGGCAGCTTGTTCCAGGGCTCTGGTACACTTGAAGTCATGTTGTCAAGAATAACTTCACTGTAATTAGTTTTTCACTAACATTATATTGGTTAGCAGGCACACTAGTCTCTGGGAGAAGTTCTTAGATAAAAAGGCATTTTCTGAATAGTCAAAACACAGGAATCTTTCACTCATCTGATGAGTAAAAAATCTTAAAAGAAGCTGCAGTGTAGCTGGAAGAGTTGACATTCTTCAGTGAACTGGGAGCTCTGATCTTAGTTTTGTCTTTGTCTGTTTGACTGAAGTCACAATAAGTGACAAAGGTCACTTAAACCAAAACTTTATACTCTTCTATAGTGCAAACACTTTCTCAGTGAAGTAGAAGCAATAAAATGATTTTGCTTTGGACTGAACACCAAATTCTACAACCACACTTTACCTAAGGTGTGACATGGTATCTTCTTTCTTTATATTAATAAATCCAACAGCATCACTAACTAAACAAGTCCCATAGATTTATGGCCCCAGCTATAGGCAACGGAAATAAATGAGAACATTTCCACTGGAGTCTCTTATGCCTCTTAATCCCCTTCTCACAAGAAGCCAGTTTGCCTACAGGCACAATTCTGGAAGCAGAGAAAACCACTTGGCCTATTTTATGTACAGTTCCATGATGCTGTCTAATTAAAAATTCACCACATTCACTTAATTCAGCATTCTTTCATGTTCTCAGGAGAGCAGTTTGAAAAGGTTCACTAAGAAGATGATACCCATTAATCAGCCTATTTTGCAAACTCCATCAAAGTGCCAGGATACTGACTAAAGCACACAAGCAGCCCTACATCTTTTTCACCTGTTTGGTGATGAAAGTTCAAGCAGGACTATTTTCTTTTTCTTTTTCTTTTTTTTTCCTCCAGGTTCAGGATAAAAGTAGAAAATTTTAGTATCAGAGACAAATTCTTAACCACATAAGTACAATCCTCAAGTGCAAGCAAACTGTATTTTGAAAGTTTACAAAAAGGACATTTTTTTAAATGCACCTTTAACTGTCCCTTATTTCTCTTCATGAACCTAACTGAGAATGCTGAATTTCATGTAAGGCAATTCTTACTCTTGACTTCTGGGACTTATTAATACCACTTCCTTTCATGCTTGTAGCTGAATATCCTCACCAATTACACTTCTGTAAATATAGAGTAACTTCACTAATTTCAGTGATCTAATTTGGGATTGACTCAATTAACACAGGCAAATTAATGAATCAAGTTAGCAAAAGGCTACCATTTGAATATTTCTGTCTCTTCAAAGAGCATAGTTGTAGTCAGAAGAGGAGAAACATTCAAAGCAAAGTTGAATACAGTTTTAAGCTGATGAGACTCAATCTATCTTTTCCTCAATCACTGAACCCTCCATGAATCTTCTCAGGTTAAAAGTAGGTGATGTGAATGAGAAACAGCTCATTGCTTACTAGGAGAAAGAATTATTGCTGCCATACATAAACACACAATAATATCAGCATGCTTATGTGTAAGCAATTAGTTAAAAATAGAACAGGATATATAAAAAAATGAAGCAAATAAGAGTGAAATCTAGTATCTGTGTTTGCCTACCCAATGAAAGCAATCACACTAAGAGAGGGCAGTAGCTTCAACTGGAACCTTGCTGAGACACAGGATTTCATGATTTTCTCATGCAACCTTCATGACAAATTTTTTGGTCTGTATCATGATTTTGGAACATTTTGATTTTGTTATGGAGAAAGTATCAATTTCATTCACATTTCCAGTAGCTACCTCTTTAGGAAACCTTGAAGAGACACTTGTCTGTTAGATGTTTTGGGTATCAAGAAAAATCAATGCTAAACCATGTCAGAGCTGAGCAGAAATAGCTTCCTGAAAGCAGATCCCTTTCCTTCAGCATGAAGATATGATTTCTAGTTTGATGTTACATTGACTGTGAGCAAAATGATCTTTCACAGTAGTTGTGCAAGGTGCAGTGATATTTGTGTCTACTTCAAATAGATCATACAAGGTCAACCAATTTCAAAATTAATGAATTTTAGAACTTGCAAATTACGACTCGTGTATGTCTATAAAGACTCATTTTGCAGTTGCAAGGATGATACTGTTCTAAGAATAACTCCTTTTCTACTTACTTTGACTTAAACTATCAAAATGGTACTAATGCAGGTAAAAATATGCCCTAATTATACATATTTTTCTGCATAAATTTGTGCACCCCCCAGGTGGGAACACTTTTTATACATTGATATCTAAAGCAAATATACATGAGTAGCTAAAGCAAAAAACAACACAACTGCAGCCATGACAATACTGAATAACATGGCTATACAAGATTAATCACAACTGAAAAATAATAACTATTTCAAAGAAATTTCAAATACATGCTTCAAAGTGAATTTATTATGAAAGATTGTTATGGGAAAAATCACAGTAAATGTATGAAAAAAATACAGTAAATAGAGACTAAAAACAGAGAAGTTAGTCTTAAACGTGAGATTCATTCTCATTTAGTCTCCTCTTTCAAAAAAACCTGGCAGTTCAAGGTTAGTATTGTCTTTTCACACTTTGATACCACAAGAGCTGTATTGCAGAATTGAAGAATCATTATTTTATTATGATTTCAGTTCAGACTTAAACTTACCTACAAATGGATCACTGTATTCTGTGTTAGACAGCTTAAGCAAGTTGTTTTCCAAAGTCTCCATCACTTTAGCTGGAATAAAGGCAATATTCATATCAGTATTCACATGTATTTTATAAGTAAAAATACGATTTTTAAAGCTGTCAGTGACTCAAATGAAAAATTTTCGGCTGAAGTTTTGAAGAGTACTTTCCATTGGTGGAAAAAAGAACAACACCACTTTAATGAAGACTTTACTCCTCAGTTTAACTCGGTAAAATGACTTACTAGTGTAATAATTAGTGCCTATCAACATTAAGGAAGGACTTATCAAAATTTGGTAGCAGAAGCCAGCCAAGTCAATCTATTCTATAGAGGTTCACACACAGTTGGCAACAGGTGACACACACAGTGACTGGGATCTCCAACTGGACTAGTCTCTCTGTTAAGGCATTTTTATCTGTTAAAACAGAAATCCTGAAGTAAAAGTAGTTCTTTTTTCCAACACAAGCTAAAATTCATAGGGATTTTCTCCTTTTTCTCTCATTCTCTCCATACCACTCTTCCCTGATTCTGCTATTCAACAATGAATGCATCTCCCAATTTTTTTTCTTTCTCTTAGGACAGACTATAGAAACCTTTGTGCTCTTCCCCAGCATACAGCAGCACTTTCTTGTCTTGGCTTCAGTGAGAAGTAAGTAATCTTGTAATTCAGAAAAAATAAAATAAAAATTAGTTTATAGAGATTAACTCAAGAACTCACACCATGGTTCTTCTACCTCCTTTGTGCAAAAATATCTCTCCGGAAAACCACAGATATATAAACAAATCAAAGCTCATCAGATGCCTCTCTCATTCAATGAAAGTTGCTAGAAAATTATGTTTAAGACACCACAAGACTTCAGATTATGTTCCCGTACATCCCTTCCATTCCCAGTGTTGGAACAAGCTCCTGAAAGAGGTAAAATCTCCTACCTCGTTCCGACACAACATCTACCGTGGTTGTAGATGTTCCTGCACTGAGAGGCTGCGGCCGGGGCTGCGGCTGCACACGATTTGGCTGCAGGAACGAGGAATGTTTGCTCAGGCTCTGAGGATGCGTTTGGCTCTGGGCGAGGCATGGCATTGATCTTCTAGAGGGTTTCAATGGATGGTCTTTCACTGTCTCACTCTTGCTTGTATTCATACCTGAAAAAGCCAAATGAAATATAAGCTCTGCCATACTAGGCAAAGACATAGAGACAGCTAATTAAGAAAACTCAATGTGATTCATCCACTTAATGAGCAGCTCTTCAACTAAACAAAAGTGTTTAAAATATTTAAAGTTCAAAGAAGAATACAGAGTTGGGAACAAAATCCAGCAGTTCTTCACCTGTCTTTCCATCACCAGCCCACAGTTCAAACTCACGATATTCCAGATCTGATGATTCTGTGGTATGTATGTCATACAGTCATTCAGAAGCAAATGACAGCACCTGGTGTATCCACAGTATGATTGCTAAACATATTTTAATTCAGTGGTAGAAATGAAAAAAAACCCTTAAACAAGCAAATAAATGAAAAAAAAATCGAATACAAGCAAAAGACATTCACAAGCTTCCTGAAGGATTCACGAATATGTTTCCTTTGAAATGCAGCTGTCTGCAAGTTCAGATGAATATATTAGCTGTTTCTGGGTTTTCCTCCAGGACACCTATGCCAGTCTTGGGTTTTCATATGTGTTTCCTGGCTTTCGGTTCAGGTGTCTCTGCACAGACAGAGACACCCATCAGCTGTGTGGTGTCAGTAAAAACGTTTGAAAAATCAGTTGTAATTTAAGTTTAAACTGTGAATTTGGGATCCCTGGTTTCAGTACACCATTTTAAAAGTGATGCAAAACTCACTCCGTGTTAGGAGTTTTTCCTGTCTTAACATGATAACTGTGTTTCCAAAATATATCTTACTAATTTTTTATAATTAACATCTTCTCTTTTGTATCTCCTTGCTTGTGACAGAACAAACTTAATGTAATAACTGTTTATATTGCCTGTCCACAAACAAAAGATTGGCTACATTTCCTAAACTTATGCTTACGATATCAGGTATTAAGTACATTATTTGTCATTTGAATGTATAGAACTTATTTTTAACTCTCTGAATCCTGAAACAAAGTTTCCCTTTATGTTAAACATGATCCTCATTAACACTAAACTGTAATAATAATTTCTAAAATTTCTATTTTTTTTCTAAAAATTCAGAGGGAAACAAGACATAATCCAAATGCGTTTGTTTAAGAAATTAGAATAGATGATGTAATAAGCTACAAAAACATAGGCCTGAAACAATTTAATAGCGCTCAAAAACACTCAATACTAGGTATTTCATAAAAGAACAGGAATATAAAATGAGACTCCCAAGTAAACCTACGAAGTAATTAAAACATTAGTGTGAAATGAACAAGGGACTTAAACAAGCACATGTTGTTTTGTTACCATTCTACTATCCACCACTGCTGGATCAAAGGCTAAGGAGAGATAGTTTGCCGTTCATCTTTTTCCCCATGTGAGTCAAGTTTCTTCCTTGAAAAATACCATATTAATCATTTGCATATAAAACCACAATTATATTGTGTATTGCCACTGTTCTCACATGGGCCTTTGTAATGCAAAAACATAATAAGGCCATCAGCTACCCAGGTCTTCAGTCCCCATTTCCAATTAACAAACATTAATGCATCTAAGCTTGACCATAAACAACTTTACATTTCAATAAGATTGAAATTAATATCAAAAGTTGGATTTTTCTGAGAAAAAAAAAGATGGTTTTATTCTTCTGTTTAGCTGTTGCTGACCTTCAGACTCTGTTAACTGTTTCTTATTATTACAGTAATGGACCATCAAAATTTGTGCTCCAGCCCCTCACCAGCTTCATGCCCTCCTCTGCACTCTCTCTGGTACCTCAATGTTCTTATGATGAGGGGCCCAAAACTGAACACAGAATTCAAGGTGTGGCTTCACCAGTGCCGAGTACAGTGGCACAATCACTTCTCTAGTCCTGCTGGCCCCACTATTCTTGATACAAGCCAGGATGTTGGTGGCCTTTTTGGCAGACTGCTGGCTCACGTTCAGCTGCTGTCAATCAACACCCCCAGTTCCTTTCCCACCAGGCAGTTTTCCAGCAGCTCTTCCTCAGCCTGAAGTGCTGCCTGGGGTTGTTGTGACCCAAGTGCAGGACCTGTCACTTGGCCTTGTTGAACCTCATACAATTGGCCTCAGCCCATCGATCCAGCCGGTCCAGACCCTTCTGTATGGCCTTCCTACCCTCCAGGTTTAAAAGGGTGCTTCATTTAAAAACTTCCCTGAGCTCACAAAGCACACTTTGCTTAAATGCAAGTGCTGCTTTATCAAGAAATGCAGAACTTCATTAGTCCACTGAGGACAGTTCTTGCAGCTCTGCAGCACAGCAGAACTATTCTTGATCAGAGAGATGAAATATTAATTTAACGGGAGGTTAAGGTAGATAGAGCTCTGCCTAGATAGGTTATGCTGCCTCAGAAGGTTTCATAGCTATTTAAAATAGGTACGAGAAGAAAAGATTCTGCTTCTTAATGATTCTGAGCAGATGATGCTGCGCTCAGAGCAACACTACATTGTATGTCTGCTATGCTACTTGCAATGTTTCTGAGAAGAATTGTTTGTTGTTCTTCCTAAACAGATGAGTGTATTAGACCAAAGTCTACAGTAGTTAGACATAGCAAAGGGTAATACAGAATAACAAAAAACAATGTATTTTGCAATTTTTCTGAGTGGTTTTAGTGATCAATTTCTGAAACAGTGATATGCTGTCCGTAATTGTGGACCCTACTGCATAATTATTACTGTTTCCCAAAAAAATGTTTCTTGTATCTGTGTTGGAGTCACTGTGTGTAGCAAGATGAATCACTGTATTACCAAAGAAATTTACAATAATGCAAATAACACACTGTCATTCAATTTAACAACAATTTAAGTGATACACTAAAAAAAAAACCAAAAAAAATCCAAAAAAACCACAAAAACGAAAATTTTTTTTATGAGGCACCACCTCAATTTAAAAGAAAATTATTCCCCTTTTGCGCTCTCTCAGTGCATATTCCTCTGTGTCATTTCAAACATTAATACCATGTTTCTTCTGCTTGGAGAGAATGAGTCACAACAAAATCACCTCAGAGCACATTTGCTGTTACACCAGTAGTATGATCTACCTTCATCGTTCAAATTTAACAAATTAATTCATTCCCTGATAGTGTGATGGAGTCCGGGTCTGTAAGATGTTCATTTTGGTGGCATTTGATGTTGCATGCCAATGCTTCCCCAGCTTTGGCACACAAACAGCTTGTGGTTAACATCATCAACTGGGTCACTAAATCCACTTACTGAGATTGTTTTTATTTCTTCCTCTGTTTTCCATAGGATCAATATGAACAATTTGACACGTGCTTAACATTATGCCAATCTAGAAAGACTCTAAATGAAACCAGCTCTCAGGTGCCTTCCGGATTTTGGTCATTAGAAACACAAATGAAAAATTCTCCTATGCCTCGTTCTGTGAAACAAAGGTACAGTCAGTCATTTCTTTACTAATAAGAGAGGAAAAAAAAAATGCATTGAATTTGCTCTCAATTTTAGATGAGAAAAGCTTGACAGATAGTCCATATGCATCATCAACCCAGTGCTGGAAGCACCCTCAGCAAGGTTGGACCAGTGCTAATTGCAAAAATGCAGCCCAGTATCTAATGCCCATGTAATGCAGTGTAAACCTGAGCATAAAACAAGAGTAGCTACTACATAATTCAAATCATTAACATCAGCTTTATAAAGATATGTTGTATAATAGCATCCACAATCAGTATCAACAACATGTGAGTCTTACCAACTACTCATATCATCACAATTTTGCTTGATAAAACTACCTTCTTAACTGTAAAAAAACTTCTGTAAAGCCTTTGGCTTCACATGCTGTACATCACTAATTAAAATGAAATGCAATTTGTAAAACACATTAAA
The DNA here is from genome assembly GCF_963082525.1 of Nesoenas mayeri. NCBI lineage: Eukaryota > Metazoa > Chordata > Aves > Columbiformes > Columbidae > Nesoenas > Nesoenas mayeri. The sequence goes on from NC_137548.1 coordinate 63,736,755, forward strand.
CAGACTGAGAACCTGATAAATCTAAAATGTTTCTGTCAATAACATAATCATAATTAGGCTCTTTAATGACATAAAATCTGAAGAAAAGCCTGTAACAGTTTTCATGACATTTAAGTTTAATGTGAAAACATATTTCTACAGGATCAAGTTTTGAAGATCATTTAATTTTCAATACACAATGGATGTAACAGGTACTTACTGCTAAAGAATAAGTTTACTGTGATTGGCAGCTGCAATCTACAAAAGAAACTTAAGGTAGGATAAGCAGTCATTAAATTCTGAGAAATCATAACTAAAAGATAGTTAATAATGAAGAAATAAATTATTTCAGTAACAGCAGAAGCTTTTTTATCTAGTTGTAATACCTCAAGAAATAAAACAGCTATTTATTTTTACATATTAGACCTGTATTTGAGTAGGTCAGAAATGTACCCAAACTTTCCTTTTCCTATAAAAGGTAGAATCAGACTGGGTAACCTCTGACTTCATTTTATATTCCTACAGAAAGCAAATAAATAAAACCCCAACAAGCAACAAAAAACACACACAAACAAACAAAACAAAAGAACCACACACAAAACCACACACACCACAGAATCAAGTATTCTTATTATATAAACACACACACCCCTAAAAAGCCTCATCAAAACTGGAGAAAATTAACCAATCCTTTTCTTGAAAGGAAAAAAAGACACACTAAACAAGGGAGAAAACAACCTTCAAGGATGAACTCTATTTCTCTTCAATCTTACATCGTGACAGCTTATGAATCCCAATTTTCTAATGGTATTTTTTCAGATCACCTGAGCTGCCTTTTCCATTCTGAAGTGAATAGGTCAACATAAAATCACAGAATCATTTAAGTTGGAAGAGAACTTTAAGATCATCTAGTCCAACTGCAGATCAGATTCCAACATTACTCCTATTAAATATTTCATGTTTAGCCACTTGGGTGAGTCTAACTCCTACACTGGCCAATAAATAGATTCTGAATGACAGCAAGTCATTGTGACTGTATTTTTCAATTTAATCTCACTACATGAATAGCATTGATTTATGAAGGCTTTTATGAAATAATATGAGGTTTAATGATACCATCAATCATGCCTATGAAGACTGCTCCCACTAAAAACCATGTTTTTACTTCAACCTTTTGCAATTTTATGTATTGTGAAAAGGGGAACATAAACAATTTGGTAAATTGCAAATACCTATACCTGTGCTAGCTTTTTTTTTTCCTCTCAAGTTAGACCTGTGAGAAATAGCCTTCAGCCCAAAAGAAGAGCTAATGAAAAGGAAAGGAATTGGTGGGGTTATCTGAAAGTTCTCCAAGAAAACACACACTATAGGACTTAAAGAAATATATGGTTTGTCCAGTTAGTGATTATTTAATAAATACTGAAACCTGGCATAACAGTTTTCTGAGACAGTGAACTTTTCCCATAGACCTTCTAAACAGCATTGACAATATGTGCAAGGTTCAGTTTCTAATTATGATACTTCATCCATGAGATTAAGAAATACAAAGCTATTTCTTTACTGATTTAGATAGCCATAGATCTTGATACCAGGTCTCCTTAAAAAAAAATATAAAAATATATATATTTTTTTGATGAGCTGTTTAGAAATAACTACTTCAGTATAGCACTGTAAGGAAGGCTTAATGGAGCTCTATCAATATTTCAGCTCTTTTTCTTGACTTGACAATAGATCAGCACTCAACTTCCCAGTAGAACTGTTACAACAGCAAATGCAAAGGCTTAAAAGTCCCATTAGCCCTTTTGGCTATGGCCCTTCCAAGGATAGTGAATTTCTTTTTATAAATAGCTGCATCTTGCAAAAACAAAAATCCCTTTCCAAGACACTGTTTCCCAGGAAAAGACTCCAGTTTCTGTACTGAAATGCTTATTGTTGGCCAGCACTCAATTTAGTAAAAGATTTAGTCCTCACAACCTCTGCACACTCAGTGCAGCGATGATTTTAAAGATACTTCCAGGTCACTACTAAAAATACTAGAAATGATCTCTAGAGGACTCCACTGGAGAAGAAAACTCGTGAATGACTGGTTTGCTATTTTTAAGTTTCATGTTCTTGTTTGGGTTGGCATTTGATATCCCCATTAACATGGATATCTCAACTCCCTAGCAACATCATCTTCACCGAGGCATTCCCGCTTTGTGCCAGGGGATGCAAAACAATAGTGCAGCAAAACCAAAGGATTTAAAGACCATTGACAACATTCCTCTAATTTATGTTTGCAAACAGGATTCTGCGACTTTGATTGGAAATTCTTTTCAAACAGTCAAGGCCTTGTTTTTCACATACCAAATGCAGAGTTAACAACAAACCAACCAACCAAGCAAACTCCTAAGCACAGACATCCCGCAGCGCTTTCATGGAGAATGAGAAATTGAATTTCTTCCATTAAATACCTCTTGCACTCAGGCCAGCAAAGTAAAGACCTATTTCGTTGTGGAAACAGCAGGAAATTCAACTGCTGGAATTAAAGAATGGTTTGCAAGCTACACAAGCCTTTCCTCCTAAATATAGCAGGAGGTTGGCTTTGCTCCCGTATGTCGCCTATCAGGATAATTCCTGTAATGACCAGCTGTAAAATTAAAATGTGATCTATTCCTTTAAATAGCTCTACCTTGATAAAGATTACATCATTATCTCACATGATGAGAGAACTAAAACATACAAAAAGGGCATATAAACATGTTTTTGTTTGTGATAGGAAATGTAACAAAGTTGTCCCAAATTGCAAGATTTATAGAAGCAGCCAGTAAGATGCCAGTACTTAAGGGTCACTGGACTAAACATGACTGGAAATCTATTTTGGGTGGTTTGTAGGAAATAACAGCATTTATCTCATGAATTTCTAAGCAATCCTGTTATACCTTATGCTCACAGAATTAGGAAAAAAAATAAAGTTATTACAGACAACCATGTGTTGGCCCCAATAGCTCTTACTTTAAATCTTTTAAGCCCCTGTATGGTATGGATTGCTATCTATATACACAAAAACTCTCAGTATTTCACCTAAGTACAACTGCGTTACCTACTTTCAACATGATTCTGCTAACTTTTGAAAATAGCAGTTTTTTCACATCTTCATCTTTTGTTATTTCACCCTATTTTCTTGATTATCTATTACAAATTACAAATCCCAAATCTATTCTTTCTTTGTATCTGATTGAGACTTTTCTCGTCTTCTTCACAAGGAAATTACTTTTAATAAAGCAGATTTTAGTTTATGAATTTTGAAGAGTGTCAAAATGGAAAGGAAAATTTTTTTGTTTGTTTTATCTAAAAAAAATGGTACTCAAATACAAAAAAGTTGAGTTTAGTACTGCCTCAGTAAGGCAGGACTCACCAAATTTAACACGTTACAGAATACTGTTCATTTTGTATAAAACCTTGAGACTCTTTCACTGTCACTATTACAAACAAGATAATACACATTCCTGCCATTACTCATGTTAGTGAGATGTACTTAAAGCACTTTTAAGTGTCTGATTTGCAGATAACAGCCAATGCATTTGATCTTTCCTGGCAAAGGTGAGAGAAATACAGTTTTAAAGCAAGGAAAGGTTCAGACAAGCAGGGTGGATTTTTTTGCCAATAGAGGCACAGTTAAGAAAAGTAAATAGCTTAAAACAGTGATCTCATTATAAAGCTTTATGCAATACCTTTTATAAAGTTTATCTCCATGAATATCTGGTCTTACCTAATTTAAACTTTAACAGAATTAAATTGGTCCCTGACTTGTCAATAATTCTTGTATACAAACAAAGCAAAATATTTTTGTGTTTAATTGAACATGGGAATTAAAAGGCTTCAGAAGGCTGCTGACTAGTCTGGAAGATCTCCAAAGTTGTTATAAATATATCTGCCAGAAAACATTAGAAAACCAACAAAATATTGTATTTTCTCCCCCAAATTCAATAACATAGTAAATCTCTGGAAGGCTGTATGTCCTCATCAGAGTAGCCTATTCCCTGGGCCTCATTCCTGATACTCTTCCAAAAATGCTTTCTCACAGCAGCCTCAGGAGACCAGCACTGGTACAACTGAGTTGATTTAGCAACAACATAATGAGGTTACAGAAAAGGAAGGAAGTGCATTCTTGCCTTTTAATAGAGCAAGGTAGGGCTTAAATGCACCAAGCATAAAATGAATAGGTATCAAGGGTTTTGAGGCAGGTTATAATATTTATTTGTTAGACAAACAAAAGAGCAAAAAAAATGGAGCAAACAGCCCAAAAAGGTATAAAACTCAAGATGCTGGTGCTTTCTCTCACTCGTACATCCAAGTGGTTCCATTCCCATTTTACCTTAGGAGATGAAAGGTCTGACAGCAACCAGCTCCTTTATGAGAAAATGTGAATTGTGAAATGTCTTTATTCACGTTCTTTAGTCTGTCACAGTGGTCAGATTAGGAGTCAACAAGTTAGAAGTAGGGTCTTATGACCTAATTCAGATTATAAATGATCCAAAAATAAAGGTGTTTGGGTAAGACAAAAGGCATAATATATTACCAAGCTATGTTATTTTCTGTACTTAACTAAGAAGTCAATAGGAATACAATTACAAAGTCCTGGATTTGCTCAGCTTTTTGAATATATCTTTGTAGAGCAATATATAAAACCTGAATGAGATCTGCCTTTGATAAGTAGAATAATACATTGTGCAGGACAAATCACAGTTAGGAAGAGTGGCTCAGTCAGTAGAGTAGTAATAATACAATATTCCTCAGACTTCTGCACAATTCCATCTGGAATTTAGTTTTGTAAGAAACTTGCACGACAAAGATATTGCCCTGCAGGTTACTCCAATTTGTATTTATAATTCCAGATAGTAATCTGAAATTAGAAATGGCTTGTTAACTACATATACACAGGCGTACAATGCAGCTTTAGCAGGTGTCCTGAAGAGTGCTTAGGCATTTACCAACTTAAAAAAAAAAAGAAAAAAAAAGCTTATTTTCATCATTGTATTTTCTGTGATAAGCAATACTTGCCCTTTATACCTTCAGTCAGATATAGAAAAACTTCCTCCCACCCCCAGATTTCATTTACAGAGACAAACCTAGATGCAGTTTATAGCAAATGCGAAGCTCTCAGTCCTGTGATTCCAACTGAAAGGAAACCTGCACGTCGGTTGGTTATAATCAATTGAAAAACTGATGCCTGCAAAACTGCGGTTGAAACTTGGAGTTAAGGCAGAAGGTACTCAGGACAATGGCTTGACTGGCCTTACAGTATTTCCATGTGAAAAGTGGAGCAATAAAACTGGCTAAAAAACTGAACTCATGCCAAAAGAGGTTTGATTTGGGATAATATTCTGCTATGGATTATACCTGACTGTACTGAAGAATAACCATAAGAGTAGTATTCTCAGAGAAAAATTCAAGTATTTTTTAAGGAGGATTAATACATACTTGGCAGGCAGACTGGTGCAACAGAAGAGATGGTGGAAAAATACAACTATATTAAACTTTGAAAAAAATGAGAGAAAAAGAAAAAAAGCTCTGTGAACATTCTCCCATTTTTCAAAAATATCGAGATCAGAGCAGACAGTAATTGACAATTTTGCATGGCCAGACAATACAGCAGAAGCTAAAAGCATTGCACATTGCTAAAGACAGACTCTTGTGCACTGTGCAGAATGGATGGTCCTCCTGCAGAAAGCCGAGTTGTGTAACAGGCACTTACAAAGCCGAGCATGGTTGTGTTGCTTCTGGCCAGGCAGGTTATGGGATACACAAGACACAAAGGATAACGCACTGCAGTGTAAAATGAAGGATCTATTTAAATGGAAGTATAAACACAATCTCAATGGTTGAAACTAGAAAAATATATATAAGCATTTACTGAAGGAAATATGAAATTTGTAAAGATATTACTATAACATAATAGCTGTAATTAATGTCAAAAATGCATTCTCACTTTTGTGGATGTAGGTCTCATTAGAGGCATGAAGTGATCCAAAATAAACATACAAGCTAAAAAGCAGTCCTTAAAGTAGGCAAACTAAGATGCAATAGAAAAAAGCATCTAATAACATTAATATGCTGTTTAGATTGAGGTAGTTTAAAATAAAAAAAGTTAGCAACAGTAAGACAAACAGCACTGAGGAAATAATTTGGAGAGGTTTATCTGCCTTTCTTTATTCTTCAAGAAAGCTGGAAGTGGCAATCCTCAAAAAAAACCCCCCCAGTTATGTCCAAAATACCAAAACCAAACAAATCACCCCCCCAAAACACAGGAAAGAACAAATTCACATGACTGGTAAAAATCAGTATGGTAAAGTCTTGCTGAAAGAGTATAACGAAGAGTATAAATATAAGGTAAAACAGAATATAAATAACCGATTCCAAAGTTCTTAGAGTTGATAGAACCTGTACTGCTGTACTGTACAATTGTGTAATTAGTCACTTTTTCCTGTCAAATCTTCAAACCCTCATCCTTTTAATTCTGTCTTCATCTTTTTTTTTTTAAAAAAAAAATTCCAATTCCAGGAATAATTCTAACATTAACCTATAGCTACTACCTTAGCTATAAACTAGTTATTACCATTTCAACTTCTCTTTCCATCAGCCCTTTTCTTCTGCCAGCAAATGGGAGAAAGGCTAAATTATTTCTTACTATAAGAACAAAAATCACGGGAATTTTAATTTTTGCAAGGAGTAATCAAAGAATATACACACTATTTTCTAGATCGTGTACTGCAGTATAGGTACCTATAGATAAAGTTGTATAAATAACTACAGTATAACAGGTATTTGTTGCAGTTAAAAAAAAGCATACACTTTTACTGCTTCTACTTCAATCCCTGTGGTCATACTATAGTAATAGATTTAATAAGATGTGGTTAAATCTAATTATAAGTTAAAACAAGTTCCAAATACACTGTTTTTGACAGCATGCCCCAAGCTTTTTAAATTTTTTCCAGTTTCAATTAAAAAAGTGTTTTAGCTCTTTCAAAAACATTGAAAAAAGCTATTTGCTAATGCTAAAAAGAGTTCTGACATTTTCACTGAATAGCTATCTTGCCCACATGTTTTAGAATGGGATATATGAATTTGCAAAAGCCTTGCTTTTTAAATGTGCAGAAAAATACACCCACATTTGGTCAAAGGAAAAACTCTCAGAAATCTCTAGTAGATGTTAGGTAACTTGTTCCAAAGCCACGTGCTTCATCCACTCCACCCTCTGCAATTTTAAACCTGCACATTATCAGTTCAGGCATGCTGTAGCCCTTTTGTCCAGATTTATTGATGGTACATGCGCTGGGGATTGCAGTCATACAAAACAGATTGGAAAAGAAATCCTGATGAAAATGCCCTGTAAATATCACAAACACCATGAGCACAAACACCAGTCACAAAATAATATAATTCTCTGAGAGAAGGCTTGCTTGAATCAACTATTTTTCATAAAATATTCAGACAGTAGGGATCTGTAGATGGACAGTTGCGTATTGCTGACTAGAAGGATCACAAAAAGATGAGCATAGACCAGCATGTATTTCCAAGGGACAAATCAGATCATACTACCCCTGTTTCTTTCTTCACAGATGGACAGAAGCATATTGTATATCTTCTACTTTGATTTAGTAAGGCTTTTGATGATAAAAGGAGGTGGAGGGAAGACCTTATCGCTGTCTACAACTACCTGAAAGGAGGTTGGAGCATGGAGGTTGTTGGTCTCTTCTCCCAAGTAGCAAGTGATAGGATAAGAGGAAATGGCCTCAAGTTGTGCCAGGGGAGGTTTAGATTGGATATTAGGAAAAAATTCTTCACAGAAAGGGTTGTCAGGCACTGGAACAGGCTGCCCAGAGTAGTGGTGGAGTCACCATCCCTGGAGGGGTTTAAAAGGTGTTTAGACGAGGTTCTCAGGGACACAGGTGAGTGCCAGAGTTAGGTTATGATTGAAATTGATGATGCTGAGGGTCTTTTCCAACCAAAATGATTCTACGATTCTACTTTACAAGGAATTCTTATTCGAGAGACTGTCATAGTATGAATTCAAAAGCAGTCAGCCCCTACTCTGAATAAAGGTTAAAAAAATAACCTTATTTCACTAAAGAAGCATGACATGATAAATATATTGAAATAAATAGCATTTCATTTTGGAAAGGAAAAATGGATCACTTAATCTACAAAGGAGCATATGAGGTGGAATAAGAGTTAGCACAGACATCTGATGAAAAGGCATTGAACAAACTGGGGTTGTTCAGTCAAGAAGAGAATCAAGAAAGACACAGTAATAATCTTCAAATACATATGCAGTTTGATATTTGAGAGGGAAACCAATTGTTCTCCTTGTCCGCAGCAGTCAGGGAAAACAGCAATGAGCTTGACTTGCAAGAAAAGCAAACAAGGTTCATAATAACTTCCCTATCCATTTTCATATTCTTTTAAGAGTTGTTTCTGAGTTAAGGCCAAAAGCTACTTGGTTTCCATTGAACACACTGAGATCACATCTTCTAGTTTCTCTCTACCTTGCATATTAAGCTAAAAACATGATATTTTTAAGTTGCCTTCAACAGATGGCTCGGGAAAGTCCTTCTCTAGCCTTTGGTATTCAAAACTACAAAAAATACATTAGTCAATACAATTTAGAGACATACAAAAGACCGAAGAAACCGAAGGAAACTATCCCTCAGAAGCGCTCACATGGTGCTTTTAAGGGCTCAATACAAGCAAAGTCATTCCTACAGATGGCCTGGTTTTTACAATAGTTCCATTAGGACTCACAGCCTGTCTATTTCAGCAATGAAAACAGTATTAAAGTTTTAACTGTTTCAGAAGGAAGCTGTGGGCCAACCTCTCAGAAGAACTTTAAGACATGACACAAATGAAGCATCTGGAAGGGTTTTCTTCTTTCTTCAGTTTTTGTATGCTTCCATAGCTGAGGATCAGCCAGTTCATTTGTTTAGTTTACTAGTTGTCGTCTTCTTTGAAAGAAGACAAATCAGTTTGCTGCTAAAACTCTGTGATAAGCTAATCCATATTCATCAAAAATTCCACACTACATTTCACATGAGGATTTAGTGGCTCAACATGTGAAGCAGTCCAATAATCTCTGGATTTAAGAATCCCTAAGTACTTATCTACAAAAGTGACACTAATGGCTTCAAAGTTCTTTGTTCAGACTTTTAATATGTATTTATATGGTCATATGCATTTCAAAATGCCTCAAAATACAGTTACAGTAATGAACACATACTAAAAGTACACAAAATGTATATAGAGTTGAGATCAGGAATCACAATTATTGATTTGGTGATGCAAGGAAACACTTCAAGTATATGGAAAGCGAACTCAATTAAAGGAAATCAATTCAAATCTGTTAAAAGAGAACAAAGGCAGTGAATCATATTGAAATCACTCCTCATATTTTAAAGAAACATGTAAGCTGAAGTTACATTACCCATTACTTATGTGCAGATTTGTGAAGATAAGGGTTTTCAGGATGATAAAAACCAGATTTCTTGCATGTCTGTCTCTGGCTTGATAGACAATCTCTGATGAATGAGGAAAAATTACAATCTTCCTGCATGAAAAATTGATTCAAAGCCTACACATACTGAGAAGTATTAACTGGGGAAAAATAAAGGTCACTGTGAATTGAGTTGTGTGCTCACTGAAGTAAGGATTAAACCTTCAGTCATCCTATACTGTTTTTCTTTGTGTATAGGAGGGTTTAGTTCATTGTTTGAAAACCAGCCAGGATGTTCTTTGAGTAGATAGCACTAGTGAAATACTACAATCCTACTCCCACATTCATATAATAATATGTCTTTTTTGTTGTTTAAGGTACATACCCTTAAAGCTGTCAATTTTGCCTTCAGAAATTATGATTAAGGTTATATTAACAGATGATGTTTGAATTTAGTTCTGACTGGAATTAGTAATCTTCAAAGCCTAGGTAGATAATAAGTGATTTATCACAAGATAATTTAGAATCTAAGTGCTGTGCAGGAGGAAGGCAATCTGCTATGTCCTTTATAAAATATTTAGAGGTAAAACCTGCTAAAGATGACTAGAGCATACACTTAACAACGTGGTTCACATCTGGAAAAACAAACACACACACACAAACAAACAACAAAAAACCTAAACAACAAACAAAAAAATTAAAACAACTGCTCCTGGTTTTGACTCTCCTGAGATTTCAACCTCCAGCAGGCCCTTTTACCTTCCCAAACCACACCTGTCCATAAGCCATCACCCTGAGACACATTTCTGTTCCCTTGGACTGTGAATCAGTTGATGGCACAGACCCAGACAATAAATGTATTCTGAAAAATACATCGGTGAGTGCAAAATTTATGTATCCATTTGAGCACGACTTCTACAGTTACCAGAGCTTTCAGCGTGGTTAAAGGAGAGAAATATTGAGGCCTATAGTACTAAAAGATAATGCTGAAATGTAGCATTTAAGAAAAGAAAAAGTCACACAGAGCCAAGCTATTCCAGCAAAACCTGAGTAGAGATAGAAAACCAAGATCTCTTATTAGAAATCAGCTGTATTTTCCTGTACCATTTAAGACTACTCAATCGACATTGTGGATCATTGACACGGATTCATTTTTTTTTTCTTTTTACAAAAAAACCCATTATTTACGTGCTTGAAAAAGCAATGGGTTTTCACAGTTGGAGTTTGCTCATTTTCTGAGAATTTGTGCAAGTTAAAAGTGAATTGCCAAATACTGGTTATGTTCACAGTCCAGTACTGCTGTTGTCTGCTCAGTCAAATGCGTGCCGAAGGCACAACAGCATTAATACTTTAGTGTGCCCTCAGAAAAGGACTGGGAAAAGGAATTAAAAAGTCTGAGGAAGTCTCAGCATAGAGCTGTGTTCATGTATCGGCATGGAAGTGAAAAGTATAATGGGGTGTTCATTGGGAGAAAATACAATCATAGGTGAAGTCAATGCAGAGTTGTTTAAGCAAACATTTCTTATTATGAATTAATTTCCAGGTTCAATGAGTTCCGGTATTATTATTTTTGTTTTATTATTGCTGGGGTGATAACAGGAGGAAGAGAATTGCCAGAGAAACACTCAGAAAGGAGAAATGCCTGGGTTAAATTTGAAAGGTTGGCTATATCCTTTTATTCCATTTACTCTCTGACATCTCCATTTCCACATGGAAAGGAAATCTATTCTGGATGGCTTTTAAAATCAATTATGCATGCATTTTTCAAGTTCCCTTGATTGGAAGACAGGTCAGTGCCCATACTTTTAAGAAAGACAACGGGAGCTGCTGGTTGGCAATCCAACAGACTGTCTTTAAAGTCTGTTCTTACTCTTGTACACGCTAATATCACCCCTGAGGAGACTTTTCCTTTACTCAGACTTATAGCTGCTATTATGTAACTCATTCTCCTCTCGCATTTTCCTATAACTTGGAGCAAAGCAGTTCTGTGAAGATTCCTTAGTACCTGTAGAAATTATTATACTTGCTCTCCCATATAATTCTTTTAAGTACTTAGAATTAAAGCACTGATGGACTGCTGCCTGATGAGTGGGAAGGAATATCTTGTATGCTAAGCACACTTAGTGCTCAGAACTAAATCATCCACACTTCCTATAATGCTTTGCTCGTACATGGTTTTTGCAAGAAGTTGGATAAAATATGTCATGGATGAGATGTGTAACAAGCTATTCTAAATGACAGCTACTAATATTATCTGGTTAAGGGATACAGTACTTCAACATTTCATTAAACATCATCTAGATTGGAATGAGAATTTTAAGATAAATGTATTTGAATGACTGCAGCCTCCATTAAGTGTGTTACACACCATATACACGTTGCCCTCCTAATGTTTTGAATCTGTGATATGGCTCAGTCATGTTTTAAACTTGTTTTAAAAAGATCTTCTTAAACTAGTCAGAAAACCCCTTGTGTTGTATGGGAGTGCAGAACCATTAAAAAACTATTGACACTGTCCCTCATTCATGACACTGACTAGATAACATAACCTGCATTTCTGGTCAGGAGAACACAGCACCAGCCACACTCCCCAGCTCTGCATCAGGCACTGTGGATTATTTGATGTGCGTGTCGCAAGGAAAACACACAGACAGTTTAGAAATCCTGACAAGGTGCCAACACTTATAAGAAACCCACGACAAGCAAGAATTTACCACTTTTGCTCATAGTTTCAAATTCTACAGCTTTTCTGTCATCATTTTAAACGTGCCATGTAAGGTAGTATCCTGATAATTAACCCAAGGCCCACCTGAAGATTGCTATCTGGTTATACTCTTCAAGAAGGAAGGAAAAGCTGCAGAACAGCAGCAGTGACTTCAAAATACTGTGAGGCACTGGAGAAATAAGGAATTTTGCTCATATGTTTGCAAGGAACAGCCACACTCTCCCATCCAGAACACAGAAAACAGCAATGATCCCTGCTGCATCCTCAGAGCATCTCTCCTTTTGAAACTCACTCTCTGCATGCAGGGAGCTGTGATAATCATCCACATCACAAAATAATACAAAAAGAAACAACCAGAGCACTGACTGTGTGCTGTGTACAGCATCTTTCCCCGAGTTAGCAACTAACACCCACAGTACAGCCCTTCTGTGTGACAGGATCAATATCGTTCCATTTCACAAGCATTTACACCAGGGGGATATTGGTCTACTAATGTTATTTTTTAATAGAATTTTACATTTGGATACTGGATTGCTCATATTTATGTAGCATGGGCATTCCTGAATGGTCAAAATCATTAATAGTTTAAAAAATTCTAGAAAATACTTGCAAAGTTCAGCATTTCAGGAAGATAATTAAGTTACTGACTCTAGTTCTCAATTCTTATGTGCAATACTTATCTTTCCTCCAAATTCTGTATACATGTTCGCTAATCAATTTAATTTTATTTACTTAAGGCTTTACTCTGGTATTTAATAATTTGAGTTATATATTTGGAAAAGTCTTCAGTGAAAACTGAAAAATAATAAAACCCAGAATGAAATCTGCCTTTTATTCTTAATAGTACTTCCCTGGATTAGAAACAAAGTATGACCAGCACAATATTGCCAAAGCTCTTCAAGTCTTTAGACTTCAGAAAATAGACTTTGCTCTTCAAACAGGTATCCACTGACTCAGGGTACAGCAAAGTTTGAATATAAGAAATTCTGCCTGGAGAGTACTTTCCTAAGGCTGAGTCTATTTGAGATTGATGCAATAGAATACAATACAACAGTAAACATTACCTACAGGTTTTAATTATGCCAAGCAGGTCGGAATATACTGAAATAGATATGTTATTGAATTTTTGTTTGTTTATTTTAAAGTCCTGTGAAGTTGCATTAAGATGAGGCAAATCAATGTATCAAAATAGCTGTTTACACACTTTAAATATCCAACTTCTCTTCTATAAAGCTACCATAGAAAGGAAGACAATGTTACTTCAAAAACTGGAATACAAAAGTGCATGCAGAGTGCACTGGGAAAGCCAGCAACAGCTGGAACACAGAGACAAATCCAGAAAAGCTATGAAGCAGGGAGGTGATTAGTATGGCTGTTTTTATTCCCTATGAAGGAATAATTGCAAAAGATTGAAGTTATACAGTCTAAGCCACTACACTGTTCAAGTTCCTGAATTATACTCCATTATGTTAGGCTGAGCCTCGGTGTATGGTCTAACCAAAGGCACCCATCCTCAAAACACTTTTTGTACATGATGTAATACGTGCCACCAAGCCAAAGCACACCATGTTCTAATTGGAACCTGTGGTGTATCCTCTCAGCAAATCCGTTTTCCATAATCTGGGAAAAAATAAAAAATTTTTAAAAAGTGAAAGCACAAGAGTAGATGTCACCTTATTTCTAATTGAGACAACTAGCTAGTGCCACATACTCCAAACGCATTCTCCCAGCTCTCTAACTCATTGTACAGAAGAAATAATTCCAGCGTTTATTTAGTGGCATATTTAAATCCATCATTTTAATGTTTTTATTTCCCACCACACATAGATCTCAACCTGAGCCAGTTATTTTCACTAAATCCTTCTCTAAGTGGTCTTTCCTATGACTGCATACATGACCACACTGCCAAATGCAACGTGCCACAGCCTGGGGTACCCACTATCTACTGGCACTGCAAATCCAGATTGCAGTGCCCCACCAGACACGGGCAAGAGACCTCTTGGCAACAGCTAATACATTATTTTGTCAGCATGATGCATATCACAAAGCATTAAGCACTGCAAAAGCCAAGGCACAGCCTCACCACAAGTGTAATATATATGTCTAGATTTCAGACTGGAGCTGTTTTGCATCCTGTTGATTTAGACCACAGATAAAGCCAATGTGCAACCATCTGCACTCATTGCCTAGACACATGGCAGGATTCTGGAGTTTAAGTGACCCAAGCTGGCTGATTCAAAAATACTCTAATAGCTCTCTAACATCATTCTTTGTTACAAAAGTTAAACATTCTGTTTCTTACACAACATCAGGTAAGCAGATGCACTCTTTCCGCTTCATTCCATATACAGAAATATTTACTATTGTGGTTTTTGTTGTATAGCTTTTCATTATCTCAGTCTGTACCAAGTAAGGGCTCTTTCCCTTATGGCAGCATTTTGTTCACTTTATTTCATTTGTAATAGATTTTTTTTAATGCTGCCTTTAGACCCTATTGACCACTGGTATTACATTAGCTGCCTTTTTAGCCATTTGCATTTTACATCGGTATCTTATTTTCATTGCTCTTCACTCTCCCTTTTAATGCAGACCGTGTATTTCAGTGCTGCTCCCATGGTTCACTTTCACTCCGATGAAGTTTCACACAGTGTAATTTGCTCTGCGTTACTGGAATTGTGACTTTATGCTCAACCAGCAGGATGACTACAAGCAATTCCAATTTTTATTAATACTTTCCAATATAAATTTAATGTTTTAGTTGATTAAGTCAGCAGATATTTCAGGCTTTCAAAGGTTAATTTTACAAGGTTTTAATAGGTTTTTGATGCTATCTTCTGTTTGCACAGAATCACTGTCTTTAGCACCTAGGTGCAGGATAACCTTATAGACATTTTTTAACTCTCAAGAGGAAGTCCAAAACTGTATTGATCTGCTACTGGTTAAGAAACAAAAATGATTTTAAAGTCTTATATCAACTATAAGATGTGACTGGCAGATTGCATGTATTCCAGTTACTTGTCACATTTTTCTTCCCATATTAACAGAAATTAATTTTTAGGTCCTTTCCTACCTGCTTCTAACATGCTTCCTGCCTGCATCTAGCAGATAAGACAAAAAGCAAAACCATTTTTAATAATTGCTTAAGCTATGTCATATACTCATTAGTGATGCATTGAAGTATTTAGAAGCTTAATTTCTAAACATTTTGGATCCTCTTGTTCTGAACCATCTCCCCCTGGAGACTGCCATTTAAAAACGCTGCCTGTAAGGTTAATATCAGGGATCTGAAGCCCTACAGGAACCCTAACATCTGGCGTTACTAATGGCTACATCAGTTAACTATCTCATTAAAACATTTATTTCTCCTAATTAATGATGTTTGTAAAGAAAAAAGACATCTTTTTCACAATCTTCTTGTTACTGAAAAACGTGGTACAGAAGAATAACATTAGTTCTCCTAAAAAGCCTCTGCTAGACAATACTTCCATTTTCCTGAACCAAAGATGTTGGTGTCCTCCATTCAGTATGGGTAATTCTGCTCTTGTTCTGTTTGAAATGCTTTGAAAAAACATGGAATTCCTGCTCAATTCTGCTAAACACAGTACATTCTTATTCCATTAGATGTACTGTAGCTCCATCTAGACCAAGGTGAAGATTTAGATTGTTCTAAGTCTTTGTATGATGAAGCACACTCAGAGTCCAAGACTATATTTTTTAAATTTGCTTATTAAATAGGTCTGCTTTTGACTGTGGAAATCCAGTGTAACTCCCAAGTTTTTTAAAATAGAAACTTTGTAACTGACATATCTGCTGCATAAAGTCAACACTGGTGACAAAACCAAACCTGAGCATCATGTAACATTATTTAGAAGCAGAGCTACACACATTTCTCTCCTAAATGCTTTTGCATAAGACACAGAAATGGATGACTTCATGTCTGAGGTTACAAACACAGGAAGGCTGACCAAGAGTCACACAGTAAGTTGATACAAGACCCAGAAGCAGCAACAAATTGTGACACCTAGAACAGAAGATTCTCCTTGACCCCAGCTGCCAGTTTGCACCTAGGAAAGTGAAAAAACCAGGATTTATTCTCATTCATTTGCACACACTGAAACTAATCAAGGTGTCATTTTGTTGCTCATAGGCCCTATATGAAATCCATATGCGTCATGTGTTGGTGGTTCCAACTGCTCCCCTTTTGCTTTCAGTGACTGATGAGATTCAGCCTGTGACAAAGGCTCCTTAGAGCAAGACACAATCAAATGCCTGTTAATTAGACAGCTTTCTGTAGCCTCCTTTGGCAACCTTTGTACCAAACTCAAGTCACCTACCTGAATATTAGGTCCACGTAGACAGCTCAGTGTGTCTTGAGACGTGCTGTGGAGGTGTGCAGAGCTATTTTTAAAATCTGTTATTTTATAATTTTCCTAAATTACAGGGGAAAAGTTGAGATCATTACTAAAGAACTTAAAAACTCTAAAGGTTAAATACCTGAAAAAAAATTACCTGTGCTCTTTCAAAGCCTGTGATTTAAAGAGAAAATGATATCCTTTCAACAAACACTATTAAGCAAAATGTACGGAACTATGCAATTCTTCTACATTCATCTTTGCACCTGATGTGAATTCCAACATTACTGTGAGATATTTTTTTCTTTTCATAAATAAAGTCTTTCAACAGATCAGAATAATGTCTTTCATTAATGTTTTATAACTTTATGAAATTACAGAATTACTCATATAGACCATAATTTTTCTCTATTTCAAACTCAAATGCAAGCACACTTTAACCATTATTTTGTCCCTTCTCATAATATGCAGTGCACCTCCACTCATAGAAAGTAGGAGCATCCTTCCAATCAGTGTTATTCCCTCAGTGACGTAAAAAGATGTAATTTGTGATAGATTCCAGAGAGGCTGTAGAACTGTAAATCCTGCAGAATACACATCTTAGTACAGACACACACATGTGAGAAATTAAAGTGACAAAAGGTCTTTCCTGACAAAGCCCTTCCACTGAACACACACAGAGTGACAGGATCCAGCTAAAGACTGATCTTAATTCTTTGTTCTATATTGTAACTCCAAATGAAGCATCCTTCTGAACCTATCAGGCATATTGCTCTGTTATTTGAGTCAGACACAGATTTTATGTTCTTAGAAAATACCATGGTCTGACCTGCTGCCTAGCACAGATCATATAGCCTTTCACGTAAACCAGTTCACAGAATCACAGAATCGATTGGGTTGGAAAAGACCTCAGAGATCATCAAGTCCAACCCTTGGTCCAATTCCATCCATCCCGACTCACTGTGGTCTGTAGGGAGGTGAGGTTGGTTTTCAGTGCGTGTTACTGCCACAAGCTCAGCTATTATAAGTAGGTGGACTGAAAACATCTCATAAAACATATTTTCCACAATCACTACAGGCTGAAGAGTATTGGCTTCACTGATCTTGCATTGTGTAAAATAAAACTATGGCCACTGCAAAGTATAAATTTAAAATAAGCATGCAATTTCTCTTATTGAACGTAACATTTAAATAAGGAATTGTGTTACTTTCCAACTTAAAATACCTGGAGAACTTGCAATTATTTTTTTTTTTTAACTTGGAGATATAAATACCATCAAGTTAGTTATAGATGTATTTTTTAACTAGATTGCAGGAGCTCACAATAATCAGTATCACAGATTGTGTTTAATCATCTTATTAATACAGAATCAAACACCAACTGGAGACCAGGAAAGCACTCAAAATTTTGTCTCAAAATATTTTCAAAGTTCTGTATTTTTAACATTCTGTAAAAAAATAGTTTAAAAGTGTAAGATCTGGGTAGTTTCATGGTCTGAAGTCTGTGGACAGTGAAGACATTAGAAAGCCCAAGAAAATACATTTCACTACAGAAAGAACATAAAGCACAGTCTAAAAATAAAAGTTTATGTTCCTCACCTTGCTTGGCAATTTCTGAATTCAACACATTTTTATACAGTATATTGCTGTCACATCAAACGGAATTAGTTTATAACAAGGTGAAAGTATGGCAAAATGGCTGGAATGTTACACCATGTCAAGTGCCCAAAGAAATATGGAGGGGTCTTTGCAACTATACCATTATCTGCTATTAAAAAAAAAAATAGATATATATATATATTCACAATTGATGTGACTATACTATTCACCTATTAATTAGAATATTCAATAACAGGAAATGCATTCATTTACAAAAGGTGAAGATAGGGCTGGCAGGGGTGGGGTGGAAATCATGTTTAACACAAGAAAGAGAAGTTGCCTTTGGGCAACATCCTGGAGAACAGAATAGGCAGAACAATTCACAGATATTAAATATGCATCAAAAAATAGTTTCTGATCACTGTTCAAGGAATGGTTGTCAGCAGCCACTGCATAGAATTTAATGTCAGGTACTTTGAAAGTGAAACATCATTGAAACCACTCAAATCACAAGTCAATACTTTTATTAGCCCACAACTGTTTGATTTCATACCTGGGAAATGGAGACAGGCAATCTGAAAAAGTTTCAACCTAACGTTCAGGTTCGCATTTATCACAATAACTACCGCAGTGCAAGCCCCATAGCCTCAATTTAATAACACACAGTCCCAAGCATTATTTGAGAGGGCTACTCATGCTAAAAGTTAAGAGACATCCAAGAGGTATTCCATATTGTGTAAATTATTTTCATTAACATCAAACTTCACTATAATAAAACAAGTGTGTGCACATAGCTTTGTAATATCACAGCATAAAATTGTAACTATTTCTAACCACAGTGGTCCTGATAAATTGAAAATTTTGTTAAATCAATTAGACCCTATGAAAGACAAGAATCCAGACTCTATTTAATAGATGTTATCAACCTCACAACAATTTCTTAATTTACATTTGAAGTTTGCAGTTTTTATTTCAGATTTACAAAATGTTCTTACATCCCTAGAAGCTCATCTAGCTTTTCTAATTATGCTAGCTAATGGAAGATACTATCTCTACCACCGCAAAACTTGCCTTACTTTTACAGCATTGTCTTTAAAATTATTAATTTTATTACGTACTCTGTATAATTAAATGTAGAGGAGTTATATCCAACACAAAATCAGAGTTTATGTTAAATCCACAGACAGCTTTTCTATAGGTAATTATTGGCCTTTTAAAAATCACTACTTCTGGTTTAGGATTTGAAAACTATTTCTATATATCTCAGTACAAAAAAAAAAAGGGGGGGGAAAGAAAAATGCTTTCATTTAAAGGGAGTGGAAGAAAGGTGAATATGATACTATGAACAGCTGTCACTGTTGCTAAAACAACAAAAATGGGGTCAAAATTTTATCCAATGCTATGACAAAATTTTATATCACCCTTCTGGATCTATATTGATTAGGCCCCCAACTAGGCTAAATACTGATAATTCTTGCTGCCATCAGTCATAAATAACGTTACCTTAGTTGAAGATAATGGGGCTAAACACCTCTAAAGTTCAGTGTGTTTTGTTAGAAATATTTTCACAAAACCTTACATAAAACATCAAAGTTATTATTTAATATATGTATACACACATACATGCAAAATTTACTTGGCATTTGAGGTTCACTTAAAAAAAGGCTTGTTCCTCCAGAGGTAGGTATGTAAAGGAGTAAGGTATATAAAGAACAGTAATTAAATGAAATCAACACAAGTAGAAAGACCATGTCCCAGTGCCTTCTCTTTCTGTGCAATCTTGTTTCCAGTCACAAATAACAGATTAGTGTAAAATAAAGAAAATGGGAGGAACAGAACTTCTAAATAAACTGCCAGGGCTGATGATCTATCTGAAAGAAATATATCCCAAAACAGAGATAAATAGTGAAAATGTACAAAGGCTTTTTTCAAATACACACTTCAACAAAGAGCCTAATGATACATTAATTCTAAAGACAGTAATGTTCAGCTGACAACCATTTCTCAGCATACAAAGCAATGACAAACCATGATTTACAAGACCTGAAATTTATTTTCTAATAATTTACATTTATAGATGTCTCCTTTCACTTTGTGAGCCACGCAGAACACTTCACATGTAGGAAAATAAGCATCTTCTAAACAAAATGGAAAAGTCACCTTTGTAATGACACAGTACTGGCCAGGCTGCTGAAAACATAGCTATGGACCTTCGGACCTTCCTCCTTCTCCTGTCCTCCCACATTCACTGTCCTCTCACTTCTCCTGTCCTCCCTCCTGCCTTTTCCACAGCCTTAAACATCCCATTCTGACCAGTGAGAGGTTGTCCCAGTCAGGTCATTCCAGAAGACACTGAGCCCACATCCTTCCAAAGCTGTTCATGGGGGCCAGAGGCATTTTTAGGTAGAGGAAGGTGAAAAGCAAGACTAATGAGAAGGTGGCTGTAGATTTGGGTTTTTTCACAAGCTAATGGGTTTCCAAAGCTCTGTGAAGCACCACATGGGAACCTCCAGCCCTGGAGCTGCCCAGGTCTCCAGTGAAGTAAAAGCAGTTTCAAGATGACAGCTCATTTGCACGCTCTGCTTCTGCAATAAGACAAAAGTGAAATGCCTTGGGTATATTATGAAAGCGTAAAGCTTCTTGGTTCATACTATAAGCTTTGACACCTAGAAAAATGCTGCTGCCCGAGAGAAACAAGCAGGGCAGAGCTTCTTAATCTTACCAGAAGAAAATAAATTAACAGAAGAGATTCCAGTTGGAAAGTAGCTACAGCGCTCACCTAGTCCAACTGCCTGACCACTTCAGGGCTGACCAAAAGTTAAAGCACGTTATTAAAGGCCTTGTCAAAATGCCTCTTAAATACTGACAGGCTTGGGGCATCGACCACCTCACTAGAAAGCCCATTCCAGCACTTGACCACCCTTTCCGTAAAGAAATTTGTCATCCTCTTATTTTGACTTTAAAATTTTAAGATGGACATCCCTAATAATCCCACTTATTTAAGGTATTGAACGAAACATTTATCATTACACTTATAAAATTTTATAATCACTGACAATTCTGAATGTTTCTCTTAAGAAACATTAAAAAGGGTATAGAGGAGTCCTGTTATCCTGTGTGGTTTAAGCAGGGCACATAGATTTCATTATTGAGGTAAAGCAGCGCTTCACCTTTAGCAAAATTAAACCCTTCCCTCTGTATGAGGCATCTTCATACTATTTCAGTACAAGATAGTTAATGCAGAAGCAAAAAAGTACATATGCAGGCAGGGTAATCATGATATCAGGTTAAGCTAACGTATGCTGCTTCTTTGGTGTGCATAAGCATAAAAGTGGGACTATTTGGGTAAGGAATGAGAAGTTTTATATTCTAGAAGTAACCTACAAAGATTTCACTAGGATGGAGTATCCATGACTTAAGGCATCTTTATAAAACTGTTCAGTGTTTCTGATAATGAAAAGCATCAGACAAGAAAGCACCTCCCTCTCATAAACAAATTAAAAATCTTAATCTTCTTAAAATTTTCTTTCATTTTGAAATACATTATCCAGAAGTAATATTTTGAACTATAGTCATAAAATTTGGGAGGCATGTGAAGAAATGAGACAACAAATCCTTTTTTTCTATTTATTTGCTTCAACAAAAACACACTATAAACTAGTGGGAACAAAATTTTCTTGCACTCGAAATGGTATAAATTACTTCCTAAACATGAATGGAATACAACTTCTCTGAACACGGTAAAGATTTGACTCTATTTCAGAATGGTGAAGGGAGACACAAGGATACAAAATGATGATTTCAGGGTTTGAATTGCAAGAGATAGTTTCAATTAATTTATATTGTTTGAATAAAAGGATGCAAAGGATGCAAGGGAAATCCTGATCATAAAGGATATGGAGAATCACATACCAACAAGCCAAAATGAAATGGCAACCAATTAAAAATGAATCAGCAACTGGCTTTAAGGAATGATTATTTTTTATACCTAAGACATCTGGGTAAGTTTTCCTTGCCTAAAAGACAACAGGGAAGAGAGGGGAGGAAAAAAAAAGAAAAGGAAAAAGATGGTATTGTATGGAAGACTGGAGTTTGGGGAATTAGTTTTGTGTATTCACTGCTTTAAAAAGTGTTTTGGAGTTTGATTGCCACAAACAAGAGGAAAATCAACTTCTTATCTTTGTTGGGATTCAATTAAATAGAAACATTCCTTTGATACAGTAAAATTTCTGTATTCTTCTTTAGCTTCAACTGAAAGCTCTGCAGCTGTACCTACTATTCTGCTTATATATTCCTTCAGGTAAAATAGCAAAAGAAATAAGAATAGAAAAGAAAATGGGAATCTCAACTCTTTTCTTTCATTTTTTTTTTCCTCTTACATAAGAGCAGTTATTTTGCCTTTGTACATGAAATTTGGCCAGCGTTTATAAAACTGGCTTCCAATAAGAACTACATTTCTACTTCCACCATAAAAAGAAACCCAAAACCTTCCCAAATGAATAAAATTCCCCACATGGATTTTCAGCTCTGAATTAATACCACTACATCCAACCAACTCCTTACATTCAGTATAATATAAAATAAAAATTAACCTCACTTGGTATTTGCAGGGAAGATAAAACATTAAATGTTTTTTGCTGCAGTGATTCCAACTGTCTCCACAATCTTTCAACCTTTGATTTCAAACATATTTTTCCAGATACTAAGGGAAATACATTTTGCTGGTAGAAAATGTTTGTACATTGTAATTAGAAACACTTTATCACTATAGCTTCTTATTTTGTTTACATCCTTGCTGGACTAGTTACTGAAGCACAAAGTATTGATGGCAGTGAAAATAAATATTACCTATTTTATCTGAAAAATAAAACTCAGTCTTGAGTTTTGTAGCATTTATGCAAATTTGTTTTAAAGACAAGTATGCAATTTTTACTCTGTGGTAGCTTAGGGGTAGTTTGTTATTTTAGAGTATTGCCAAAAATGTAAAGGGTTTGTAAATCTGAAGAAATGGAAATTTCTGAGTCCTTTCTCTACAACCTCAGGTTTATCTAAGTGATCTACTGAGAAGTACTGTTTTTCCTGTGGTTTTTTATTAAAAATACGGATGTCCATTTTGGAGACCTCGGTCATAGACAAAGTGGCCTAAACTCTGCAGTTACAGGAACATGCAACACTCAGCTGCAGCTTTCTTCAATGAAACCGCGGCTTCCATCCGCTTACCAAGAAAACAAAACTACGCTGCACTTACGACCATCAGTTTCCCACTGTTACAGATTAAGAATTTGCATGACTTCTTGCATTGGAAAAAAAAAAATACTATTTGTGGAAAATTAGGTTTGCACCATATATTCTTTCAACTCCTACAATGGTGAGACTGTGAAACAGCTCTATTCCTTAAGCAGTTGTCACACATTTCCTAGTACTGGTCTGAAACCCCCCTCTTTCATGAACTAAAATTTATGCAAAACCTAAACCTTGTCACAATTCTATAAAAAAGTTTACAAAGCAGATTTGCACTAAACTAAGAGGAATTTATGAAAGAAAAAAATGGGAAGAGGATCATGAATCAATAATTTATTGATCAGAATAGCTTCTCATAAGGCATTTACTAAAAAGTATCATTACTTATTCTGACAAGTAGCATTTTTTCCCACATTGGGAAGGATTATTAGCAGGGTTAGCAGGGTTAGGATCTTCTCCCTTTCTCAGTCTCTCTCCCTCCCATCAGCTTCACTCTATCTCAGTGCAGGCTCCTGAATAGGAACCATCAGTGTTTCAGTCTCCATCCGCTTCCGTAATGCAGTGTGATAGAATATTTACCTATTGGATGGCAGATTACTAGATTATTGAAGAAGAAGAAAACCAACAACAACAAACAAAAAAACCCAAAGAAAAGCAACAACAATGAAAAAAAAAACCCACCCAAACCAAACAACAACAACAAAACCCCCCCAGATTAATTGGTACCTTCAGATTGGTTTTTTTTGCCACTATCAATAAATGATTTCTATATTTTTTTTGGTTCAGGTTCTTAACTTCTTGTGCTTTCTTGTAGACAAAAATGAAAAAGAACGAAAACATATTTTACAAATCTGAAGAGAACTGGGCCATCAGTGCTCTGTCATTTTAAAGCTCCAAACAATCTGCAGGCAAAACAACAGACAATCTGCCTTCAGCACCCTAGAGCTACACTGTGCTGTTGATAGATGCTGAAGTAGTTCTCATCAAATGTACTACTTTTGTGCACTTGTCAGCAAACTAGGACTTCATATGCTGTTGTCATCTTATTAATATCCATGGAAAAAGAAAAAACAAAAAAAGGAAAAAGAAATAAAAAGAGCGAATTCGTATTAGCAACATATAATGAGCTGCTCACTCACATCTAGAAGCTCATGTGTCCAGCAATATTCAGAATTACTTGCAAGAAAGCCTGTAATACTAATGCAGATTTGCATCTGCTACGTGACTGGTTCAAGCATTAAAAAATAGTAATAAAATTGGTAATTCAGCAGTTATTGTGTAGCATAAAATATCTTCATCCAGTAGTTATAGTCAATTTTTAGGCTATTTTACCGTTACTTCAGCACTCAAGTATTTAGCAAGTATAAAATGAAATTTCAACAGAATCAGTGAGGAAAACCTTGTGTTGACAAAAGTTCATTATACAAAAAAATGAAGACATCAAACGAAAAGCAAAACAGTATGGAAAAGGAAGCACTAAAACCACTTTAATATCCAGTTTCTAGTGGAAACCACATTAAATAATCAGCTAATAGACATGAGGAGTAAAAACAGTGACAACAAAATGGAGTGTTGTACCTCTCCCCTCCACCTCCTGAAAACGGTGAATTTCAAATGAAGAAAG
This sequence comes from Nesoenas mayeri, assembly GCF_963082525.1. NCBI lineage: Eukaryota > Metazoa > Chordata > Aves > Columbiformes > Columbidae > Nesoenas > Nesoenas mayeri. Next base: position 63,761,744 of record NC_137548.1, read on the forward strand.
GAAAAAGAGAGGAAAATAACTTAATAAAGCTAAAATAGGCTAAAACAAAAGGCTAAAATCTATAAACTAAAGTGTACTTTTTCGTTAGAGTATACATTTTGAGGATACTCTGGATGAAATCTATGAAACATTCCGGACAAAGCTGCTGCTGGTTTGAATTCAGCTGTCATCGTTTGCTTCCTTATGGTATATTAATGCTCACATAATTAATGTAAGACTGATGTTTTAGCAGGCCAGCATCTTCTCAATGATAGCTGCTTCCTTTCTCTGAGGTATGGACATATATGCCAGACACATAAAATATAAATGTTCATTTGGCAGCTTAACAGTGTTGCTGGAAATCACTAAAATCTCATAACCATGTAGACATGGGCTGTTTCAAGGTCCCGGAGTCATGCAAGGATCCCCAGATGAGCACAGAGGAAGAAACAGCTTCACATATTCAACACTAAGAGACAGATACCAAAACTCCGACCTTCTTTCCAGCTGCTCTTTCTCTCCCTGTGTCTTGAAATGTTATGAAAAGCACAAAGCAACAGATGTCTCTCAAACATTCTTTCTAATAGCACAGTTTTTGATGTAAAGTACTGGAAAGTTGAAAGAGAAACTGGAAAGTATTTTGTCCTCTACTGCCCAACAGCTGGGATGGGAGGGGAGGAAGGACATATCTTGATCTCTTACAAAACAATCGATTGTATCAACACTGTGGTTGCAAAGAATCATCTAATCACAAAAACTACAAAAACAGCTATTTGTACAGTAGGGAAATCTATCAATAGAGTCTTGTACTTGGTGGAGTGGTGGAGCACACTCTGTCACTTCTTCACGTAAAACATCTACCATTTCAGGCCTCAACAGAGAGAACAGAATAAAAGCACCCATTTTCTCTCAGTTCTGCTCTATCTATTCTGTCTGGTGTTATCTGGCATTTTCCTTACCACCTCCAGGGTTACAAGATTAGATTATCCGAGCATTCAGAGAGCAAAAGAGAAAGGATCTATCTTAAACCTTCGACATACAAGACACCTTCTTCAACACGTTTCCAAACTGACCAGACACCAAATGAGGCAGCTTTGCAATCCTGCTATAACTTTACTATTTCTAGCTACCTAGTCATGAATTGGTAGAACCACCAATAGAACTGGCCAGAAATGCTCAAAATGGGGACTCTACAACACTAAGTCCAAATTTTCAAAGGACCAGAATATTAATGAAATTTGATCAACTCTTCCAACCACTCATACTAACACAGTTTTCAAAACAGTCTATTGAAATTCCAGCAAAAAGAAAGTGACTGGCAGTAGAAACAAGCGAATAATTATTAAAAACCAGAAAGAAAATTAAAATAATGACATTCTAATTATTCCACCTCTGCATAGCACTTTTGAGTTGGTGTCTTAAAATTCATTTCTCCTGGGAGCCTCTTTGTGAACAAGGAAAGTGTTCACAGTTAGAAGCTGGAAAACAGCATGTTATTTCTTCTTGATTTTTTCTACCATTAGCTTTAAAAAAGACACAGCTTCAAAGTTTGGGGAGGCAGGTGAGAATATTTCCCATTGATGTACTCTACAGTATAGAATCATTTTGTTTCTTAATTCATGGACAAGCATCACATTACTATATTCTTTTATTACCTTTTTTTACCTAACGATTTCAGTATTTTTGAACTAATTGTTCTATGTGAAAAAAAAAAGAAAGACTGAAGAACATCCTTAGTGCTCTTTTTTTATGGTTGAATTTTGACTTATGTGACACCTGCCTGGAACAAAATAAAGAACTGAACAAAAAAAGAACAGCCACATACAAAATATTCGCTGTTTTGAAAAATCATTTTCTGTACTGCTAGATGTATTATAAAGAAGACTGTCCATTTTAATGAGACACACTCATCATATACTTGTAATAGAAAATGTGGCAAGCACAGAGCACAAACTGCTTTTAATATTCATCTGAAAAAATCCATCCAGTTTCCAGATGGATGTTTCCAGGTTTCCATCTTTTCCCAGATCTCCCTTTTTTAATGTGGAATTTCACATAACATTCTGTCAAGAAGTCATGCCTAACATTTTACTCATTGTAGTTTTCATTAACCATCCATACCTAAGATTTATTCTCTTTTCCATATATTACAAGGCTTTCAGAGCAGCCCAAGGTTACTCTCAAAAAAACCTCAGAACAACTGCAGGATTGAAATGGTGATTGTTAGGCAGAATTTAGCACTAGTAAAAATGCTTTTCTAAGTTAAAGGATTTTTTGTTTTGAGGGCATTTGTCCCTCTTTTTTGCTTGTCAAAGGGAAAAAAAATGCTGAATAGCCATTTTAAGCCATTTCTTGATTCCTTGCCTTGTTTTCATTCCAGTCTATAGAGAAACTTGGATTCTTCCTGCCTACGCAAAAAAAAAGTCTGACAGCAAATAGCTATGGAGAGCCACAGGTACAAAATTTATCATTTCTAAGAGATTATATATGAACTAGATGATGGCACTAATAGGTAAGAAGCACAACTTCCTTCTTTGCTTTTATGTGACCATGAGAACCTCTGACTTGTGTTCAGATCCTCCAAGAACCAGTAGTTCCCTCCTAGCAATAATACAAAAGTGATACAAGATGTGAAGGATGCTCTTTACCTGACCAACTAATATACTTGTGAGAAACATAACAGCATCAGAAAGCTCTAGGAAAGACCCATGGGGCCTGAAGAGAAGCTTTAATTTCCAAATCTTACCAAACTCATCATTAAGTCTAGTCTAATAAAAGGCAAAGCAGGGAAAGATCATTTATATCACTAAATAAGCACAATGACTACAGTATTGCTACAGATGGATGCTGGCACTAGACTTACCTTCAGTACAACCAAATCCCAAACACCTGAGAAACCAAATCTGTGGACCCTTAGATGACACACTCCAGAACAAATGCACCAGAACCGGACCTAAAAGTTACAAGTGGTGACCAAGACGGGAAACAGCCCAGTCAGACTGAGAAATGCATCTAAAGCTTTGTCATTACAATACGAAGCATCATTTTTCTTCGTGAATAAAATCTTTCCATTAAAGTATAAGCACCTGTGAATGCAAATTTCAAAGCACTTTGTTTATTCCTCAGATTGAATGCAGGTCAATCTCATATTTATTTCTATATTTACTTCAATATAAAATGCACAGAATGTTGGAGACGCTCCTTTCCTACAGTAAAAAGTAAGAGAAAGTTGGGATTGATCCCTAACTCCACATTATATTTAATTCAGAACAATATTCCAAAAAGTGGTTGCTTCATGCCTCAGCTGTGGAAAAACCTCTAAGAGACCAGGGAACTTCTCTTTACACTGAGCCAAAATTTGAACTATTGTTGTAACCTCATTAGCCTGTTCTCCTTATCATCTTGAAGCATGACTAATATAATCTTTTTAATTCCTCTTCATCCACTACTTATATTTGATAATGAGATACACAACACATCATTTCTTATTCATAGCTAAACCCCATAAAAGCAAATCCAATCAAAGTCCCAGGCACATCCATTGAGATCTCATTGTTATCAGTGAGAGTATGTGCAGACTACATCCATAAAATCTTTATGGCAAAGTTTTATTTATGTTCAAGTATGATCAAGATAATTACCAAATCAATCATCATAAAATACCTTTGGGTCCAACAATGTTTCAGAAAGGACAGCAGAAATGATAAGTGCTTTCTTATGACAGGCTGTTTTGCCACTCTATTTTTCCATTTTATTTAGATGTCGGATTTCTAAAACAGCAACTTCAAAGTCCTGTGTTTCTTAAAAAGCGTCAATTATTAATAGCAACATGGTTCAGCTTCTGTGCATTATTCATGTATTCCTACCACCTATTTGTGCTTCTGAAAATCCTTCTCCTCCTTTTTTATTGAACCCTATACACCAATGCACTTCACAACAGTGAGAGCAATATGTTGGTGGTTGCTGAATAGACAACACCACCTGCTTATAATATTGTAATTGTATTGTAATATAAGCAAACTGCAGTGCAAAACATTTTATCTGCAAAATCCTTGCATATTAGAAAAAGGTTTTGTAGTGACTGTAAAAAGTGGATCCTAAAGCACATTGATTCTTCTTTCCCTGATTTGGTTCCTCCCTTGACAAGTCATGTAGAGACCTCAAATGCCCTCCCTCTGCATCCCACAGTGTCTCCCATACCCCGGGCAGGGATTCCTCAGCCTATGATGTGCTGCAGAGAGCTGCTGCCAGGGATCCACGGCTTTCACATCTTCTTTAGTTTGCAATTGCTCCAATGATATACACACGCTATCTATCAATTATAGTCAGGAGGCCAGAGAACTTAAGCTGCAAGCTTCATCAAAATCAGAACTCTGGGATAACTCTGGTTGTAGCCATAACTGCATCACAATGAATCCATCCCTAAAAGAAGTAACCGAGAATAGCTATTCAAGTCTAAATCTATATTTTTAAGAAATAATTGAATTTTCTGGTAAACACAGACTTGACTAAAGAAAAAAATTTTAGGTGTTTAGGGTCAGCTTTTTAAAGTGTTGAACTGCATTGAATTCTACCACCTTGTAAACAGCATTAGGTGCATAACTCCTAACAATTACTGCATCATTAGATATCCAAGCACTATTAAAAACCCTGACAGAGCGCTCGCCTGTGTCTTTGAAAATCTTAAAAAGATCTGATTGTGAGTGATTCAAAGCCCCTCGGGTGTGAAAGTGTTCAATGGAATTTCACCTAAACAGCTTTGAAATGACAACCTTCCCCTGCAAAGGATCAGCCTTCAGAGATGTACAAGTGCTTATTGAATGCTTAATATACATAAAAAGTATTTTTTTAAAATACATAAAAATGTAAATATGTAGATCTCATCTCTATCTTCAAAAGTATAAAAAAAATATTGAAGTTTTCTGCACAAGAGGAATTTGGGCATCCAGGCCTCTCCACTGAGACTATTTAAAATCCAGCAATACATTTTACCAGGTTTCAGTTTTAGGTACGATGCCAACAGAAATCAGAATCACTCTATGTGAGATTAAATGGTAATGCATAGGTCTTACATTTTTCTCTCAGCTGAAAGATCCAGCCTCTGCAGAGCATTCAGACAAAGATTTTGCATTCAGGTGGTACCTGTTTCTCTCTGAAGCGTTTGGCTCTATGCACACTCACATCCATTATTTTTCACACACTCACAGTATGACCTTATTTGCAATTCGAATACCATCTGTCTCTATAAGTTACTTTGTCCTCTTTCTTTTAGCAAGTACCTTTGAGATCAATACTCAGTGCTGAAGCTGGTGCTGCTGACATGGCTTTATGTGAAGAGGGTTCTGTTGAGATATCCACAAATCCCCAGCGCACAGTCCTACTTCAGCATCACCAGCTAAGGAGCGGTGCTCACACACACAATGTTGTTCAATGTGTTCAGTCTGCTTTCCCTGCCTGCTATCCTTTTATCTGTCCATCTATCTATATATCTATCTATCCTTCCATCCATCCATCTACCTACCATTTCTGCATCTCAGCAGCTTTACTCACTTTTCTGCATTCATTTCTATTCACTCTTTTACGCTGTAAAAATTCCTTCCTATAATCTCTTGACTCATTCATAAATTTTGGAAATCTTTAGGACTATCTGCTCCTCCTCTAGCATTTTCACCATTTAACCCACTTTGCTTTTTGTCTGCTATTTTCTCACATCATCAAGTTACTTTTAGAACACACACACGGAAAAGGAAGCTAATAGACTGCCACAAAATAGTCCAAAGACAAGAAAGGACTTCCACCCCCCTAAAAAATTTGCTTAACAGTTCAGGAAAATTAATTCATTACAAGTACTAACTCCACGAGTTTAAGAAAGCAGGAAGATAACAGAATGCAGGTATTATATACACCAGACCTTCTGGCTTAGATAGGCATACTATTGGTGAAGTTACTAAACAAACAAACAGTAAGGAGTAAGAGATTCTTTGAGCAATTCCACAGAAGCAGACAAGCGGTGAATAGAATATGACATTTCAAACATTTTCCAACTCCAAAGCTTGCCATCACGACACAGTTATGTGGAGCATACGTGACTAGCTACAGCTCTCCAGTAACTGCGATGTACCTATGAATTTTTCAACACAGATTTGAGAGCGCTCTGGTTTCCTTTGTGTATCCTCCTTAAGTTGCCCGTGCTACACAGAAATCCAGTAAGAATCACAGCCAAGAAGCAAGAAAACCCATGCGTTGTCTTGTCCTGTGTTGTTACTAGAGAAACAAACCCCATATGCACAGTGCAATTCTGTTGTTTAAAAAGGATATCTGCGAATACTCTTCATACAGGATGCTCTTCAAACTACACTTCCTTTTCCTGAATTGCAGAGTGGAATCTAGTTTTTATGGGTTTTGTTTTCCTCAGAGACCCTACCTTTAAGCATACCAAATACTTACATCATAAATGTTATTTTTCTGATATGTTTACATTGGAGATGACTGAAAAGGACAACAAAGATATTAGCTTCTTCAAAATCCTATTCATAATAGTCAAATTAAACTGTGACCTCGCCAGATAAATGAACAATTCCTCCCTTAAAGAACTGTACTGGCTTCAAGCCCTCACAAGCCAGATGATAACCCAAACTGAGGCAGACTCAGCATCTCATTCTGAGAAAACAGTGACGAATTTGCATTCATTGAGGCTCAGAGTTGTTAAACATATTGCTGTACACTGCAGCTTAGTTTTGACTTACACTTGTCTCCAATAAATAATCTACTGTAACATACGCTTTAGGATATATAGAACTAATTCTAGAATGAGCTTGACAATGGGAATTTAAGATTCATATCCTGGGTAACCTCGTGTACGATGCTTTCTTAAAACTGCATTGCATGTCCAACTCAGGGTGACAAAAACACTCCCTTCAGCTCAGACAGGCCCAGCAGAAAACAAGAGAACTTCATGTTGAATTTAGCATAGTTAATTTCTGCTATCAAATATGTCTAAAATACAAATAGCTATTTTTTTTCCCCCTCAATATCAGTGGAAAAACAAAACAAAACAAAACAAAAGGCGAAATTGCTTTTCCAGTTGCTCCATAGCTGGAAGTCAGGTCTCTTGGTACTGTTAGTTAAGATGATGCTTCAATTGATGGTTCAATTGATGGTTTAATTTCTCATGGTTGTTGGAGCTGTAAAATACCCTTAATCACAAATTATGTTCACCACTGCTAATTTTGTTGCAGAACTTTTTAACAAAATCTGGTATATTGAAACTACAGAGAGTTGAATTTGCACTGGCAGAATTGTCTCGTTTATTATCCTCATTCAGCAGACAAAATGACAAAAAGTGGAATAAAGCAACCAAAATACGAAGGTAGAAATGAAACTTACAATTTTATGGTGATACTCAATGAAATATAAATAGCAAAATAAGAGTTCTAAAGAAAATCAGCATTGGCAGGGGTTGCCTATTTAAACGAGTCCTTACTGAAGAAGTTTTGAAAAGCTTTGGAACAGGTACAAGGTTTTTTTCCACAGTTAATACTATATCAAGCTATACTTAAATCAGAACGTAGGAAGCCAATGCCCAGACATCTTATCACAGCATCATTATCTGCAGCCAGATAGCAGAGCTATGCGACAAACCAAATATTTCTGATCTCCTTAGCTTTCTCATTTGGAATATACATTCAAAGTAAAAAGAAACAGAAACAATATTTAACTTCTATCTACAGCACTCATGCACCTGCATAAGGTTTAATGTCTTATTTAGTTATTATCTTCAATGACGCTCCATATTTTACTGAAGTTGCAACCCACAACGGTATAATCTGGAACAAAAAGACATACTAAAGGCAAATATAACCACATAAATCTTCTTAAAAATTTGGCCTTGCTTTTCAGTGGCCTGAAAGAGCATTATAAATGATACTATTCAAATATAGTATCATTTTAAGGGCATTATTAATGTATTTATAGTTGCATTGCTCTAAGTTTTTAGAGTCAAGATGAGGATATTTTCTGTGCATGCTGGTGCTCTTTGGAATACAAATGAAAGAGCTGAGCCCTAAAAATTCCTTTATTCATGCTGACATGGAAACCTGACCTTTATGCTCTGGAGAACACCAGCTAAGAGTTACAGTCGCTCATAAATTTTTGTATTACGGAACTGCACCTTCTATTAATTTCAGCAGTCTCCTTGGATTACTAAACTTACTAGGTCCATTGGTGCCACTGAAGTGTCAAACACCCTTGGAGAATTCTCTGTGAGAATCTTAATTACAAGACCAAGTTTCTGAATACTGAAAACTCTGGAGCAATATAAAAAATGTGAACTTTACGAACCCGCATTTACATTCACAAGCTAAATGCAAATTAAATTCACAAGTTGTTTTATAAAGAATGCAGGTCATTAAGATCTTAAAATTAAAGAACAATAACTAACAAGCTCTATTCTACAATAGCACGGATGAGCTAAGTAGCTCAGAGGTTTAACAAGGGCAGCTAATGAAGTACCAAGCAACTCCATGAAGGGGGAATGACTGTAGCCTTTCAGAGATTCTCAACCCAACCCTCAGTCCATCTAAACTGCGCTACAACTTCAGATGGCTAATCCATCAAATGAAACAAAATATTTGGCGCTGATCAGAGGTTCAGCTCTAAGAATATGGCTTTTAAAGATACACCTGATTAGTTCTTAAGTCGGGCAATTTCAAGATCAATCCCCTGGGATGCTAAATCAGCTCTCTCCCCAAAGACCTAATGTGTACTGGAGTTGTTGAGCTCCTTCCTGTCCCATTACACACCTTGAACAGGAATCACAAGAGGCATCCCAATTTAGCCACTGGATTTTCATTGGCGGTCCATGCTCCTCAGACTCATACACCACACTAAAAGCAATTCAATGGTAAGGCATGAACATAATTTCTTTTTTCCAGCCTTGAGCTCTCTCATTAAAAAGCTTTGATAGGGATATTAAAAATAACAACAGTCAATAAAAGCACCCAGTAGAGCACACAGGAAATTGCAGTATGTGTATCAGGACTGAAGCCCTAGATATTTAAAATTTTAATCATTATAGTTACCTTGACCTGCACCTTAAATACAGGTTTTACCTTTTGTCAGGCCAGAAAAATTCAAACCCACTCACCATCAGGTGTCTGTTAAAATAAGAGCCTCTTGCAAATTAGATTGTCTTTCCTTCTGAATGATATAACTTTTCAATAGAGCTTCCTAATAAAACAAGCAATTGCTTTGCACCAGTCCCATACCCATTATAGAAAACACAAAGTCTTCTCCAAGGCTACCGTATACTTTTGTGTCCTGGCATTTGAAAGATTGTTATTTGATTGTGATGGAGATCTAATCCCAAATCCTACGAGCCTTCTCTCTTTAGAATCATCAAGCTACAAATCACCTATGGAGATGATCTTTGTCCTCATTAACATTATGTTATTGCTTCTCCTTCCTGAATATCTATTTATTCTTTAGCAGTTTGAAGCAAAACTGTATGTTAATGTCTGAGGCTGACATAATTCTTGAGAGGCTATAGGTTATTTCACCTTTTGAAGGGGTAAAAAGTATAAAGATACATATTTAATAATAAAATTTTAAAGTTTGAGAAAATTACTGAAGAAAGTAATTTCAGAAAAAGTAGTTACTGCCACAGCAGAGATTAAAAATAGCCACAAAATATTATAGAGATGGCTCAACAGATCTAACACACAACTGTGCAGAGACACAGATTAGTCTGCCTTTAGGACATTGCTCTTTTTGATAGGCATACCTTCGGATACAGATAGAAGAACAGAAATTGTGGGGGTGAAGAAGAATGAGATTCTTCTTTTTCCAAACTCTCCATGTCTTTTTATAACACTACGCTGAGCTCAACTGCTCTACTGCAGCCTTTGAAAACTGAGGGTTTCGTTCTGCATACACAATCTGAACAAAGAGCAAGACAAAAACCACATTATATCGACAGCCTCCTACTGTGAACACCCCCTCACTCTGTCAAGAAGGAAAGAAAAAAAAAGGAAAACCTAAACTCTAACCAGAGACTAAACCCTGGGATATAAATGTGTTTAGATTTGGCTTTTCCCTATTGATGATTCCCAGACACCCAACAGACTGGAGAGCTTGGTCCTATTTTTTCAAGCCTTGTAAAGACAGCTTTGGTATCAAAACCACTACTTGTCTTCTCAGCTAGAACAAAGTGCTCCGAGTAGGTAAGAAAACAAAATGCTCTCTAACACAACCCATCCCTGACCTTAAAAGTTACCACCCTTCAGCAAGTGAGTTTGAGTATTACATTACCTGACAATAAGTACAGGTTCTGCTTCTAAAACTGTTAGAATTAATTTCTGTTTGTTTTCAGGAACTATCATCTTTGTTGATTTCTATCTTTCCTATGTTATTGAGAATCCACATAAAAATAATGCCTTTGCAATCCCCACAAAGAAATGAAGCTTGGTCTTAATGTAAGTCAAGCATGCAAGGCACAGCTGTGATGGGCAGTTGGCCATTTCATAAGGATTACCACTGATTCTCTAAAAAAGGGAATGTAGGGCACTGTTTTATGAGCAGCTAGGAAACAGTGCATGTTGTCAAATTCTCAGCTATAGCAAGTTAGAAACAACAGCAACTGAAATCTTAAAGGAGGAAAATTATATAAAACAAAATAAACACTAAGCAAAATAACATGATGCTCTCTGCTGCTGAGAGATCAGCATCCATGAACTTCAGAGTACCAGATTTCCAGCGTATTTGAAAAATCTCGTGACTAGATGATGAGTTCTTCACTGTGATTTACACTTGCTTAGTTATTCTGTAGCCTGTTGCCCAAGATTTCATGCTGTCCTCCCCCATCCCTAAAAGCTGTAGGTTGAGAAAAACAGAGACCGAACTCATTCAGGTAAATTTAGCACATATCACAGTGCATATGAGATGTTTGGGAAAGCAAGATACACACACTAGTCAAAGCTAAACAGATTCCCTAAGAGCATCTCCTCTTTTCAAAAGCGTTATGACTGGTAAGACACCTTAATCAGGATTTCTTCAGAAATAAGGAGAGAATAACAACCCACTTCTCAATAAGTAGCTAGTAAAAAGCACTGGGTGATTATGAAGTTTTATGCTGGCTGCAAACATACAGTTTATTAAATCACATGGTGTAGCTTGGTTTCAAACAACTAAATTTCATTCCTGAACTTGAATGTAATGATGTTAGTTTGTGGGGTGGGTTTTTTTTTTAAAAGATTATTACAGAACAGCTTAGTAGTTCCTCAAGGGGCTTGACAGGGACTCTGGAGCGTGCTAATCATTGCTGTTAATATAATAAGTATTTTTTATTAAAAACTAAGGATTAACGCTGCAGCTCTAAATCACCTGATGCTTTTATAAAGCTTTGACAGCTGAAAAAGAAGATTTTTAATACTAATTATTAACTTCAAACCTGACTAAACTAGACATTTTACAATTGGAAACAGCACTACTCATTACTGCACACAAGATAGGCATTAAATGCAAAACCTCTACAGCAAGGAGCTAAATTTATTATGGAATTACCAGAATGGAATAAGTGCTCTGAATTATTTATTTTCCACTAACCATTCAACAAGAAGAACTTCAATGAGGTGAAATCCAATAAGTGAACCCATGATTTATGTATGAAACATACCATATTAAATCATAATTTATGGCATCCTGTACTCTAAGAAAAAAAAAAAAAGGAGTTTGTTAACAACTAAAACAGCAGGAAAAGCACAAAGGGATGCTCATAATTAAAGAAATCTTGGTTTCATCTTATCTGTCAAAATAGAATTATAAAGAAAATAAAAAGGAAAAATATCAGTTCCAGGATCAAGAAAAACTAAGCAAGGTCCATCGTGGAAATTGTCTTTTTTCTATTGTAAATACAATAAGGGTTTTATAGTGAACGTAATCACCACTGAAAATTTACCTTTGTTGATCAGGAAAAGCTTTTGTTTTGTAACTAAAAACCCCAAACAAACAAGCAAGAAAGGTGGGACCAGACGATCCTTGTGGTCCTTCCCAACCTTGTATTCTATGAAATAAACAGATACAAGGACTGAACTTGCACTTGCCACACCAGAGCCCCCCCCACAATTGCAGCTACTCTTCTTTCTCAAGATCTAATTTAGATAAGAGCACGGACCAGAAACAACAGCAGCAAACTCCAGAGGGTGAACGACCTGTCCGGATCTGTAAAATCACCTGTGCAACGACTGAAAAACAACAAACCAGCAGCGTTTCTCAGGGAGAAAAAACTTTCTCGCCCAGGGGAGTGGCTGCGGAGGCCGGGCCGGGTGGGACCGGGTCGGAGCGGCCGGATCGGGCCCCCCCGGCCCCGCCAGCCGCTGCGGCTGGACCCGCCGGGCGCCCTCCCAGCCCGCTGCAGCCTCATGGCTCGAAAACCGCTAAAATACCCTATAGCATCAGCAATTGGAGCACAACCCGGGGCTGCCCGCCCGCATGCGGACACACTCAGGCATATATGCAGGCATCAGCATCCGATGCACCTGGCGCATCCCGGAGCGGCGACACAGGCGCCGGGCATGTGTGTGTCGGGCAGAGAGGGGTTTCTACTGACCTTTCTGCTGTCTAAAGGACTGGATGGAGCCCGAGTGGTGAACCATCTTGGCGGACACAGCCTCCCAGCTGCCAGCCCGCCGGCTGCGGGGCGGTAACGGTGGAAGGGGAGGCGGGAACCCAGCGGCGCAGCCCGGCCCGCCCCGGTCCGCAGCCCCCGGCGCCACCGTTGCTCTGGCAACGGGCGGAGCGGCCCGGCGTGGCCCGCCGCGCAGCGGAGACCGAGGGGATGGCGCCCGCAGCAGCCGGGAACGCTGGGTCCGGGAGGGCGAGGGGCGGGCTCGGAGCCGGCACGTCTCCCCGACCCCCCGGGAAGGGGAATTCGGGCAGCTCCGCGCATCCCTCCTGTTCCCATGGGGAGCGGGGACCGGAGGGGTCAGGGCCTGCCCGCATGCCCGTCCATCTCAACATCCCCATTGCAGAATTACAGAATGTCAGGGATGGGAAGGGACCTCGAAAGCTCATCCAGTCCAAACCTGCCACTGGAGCAGAAACACCCAGATGAGGTTAGACAGGAAGGTGTCCAGATGGGTTTTGAATGTCTCCAGAGAAGGAGACTTCACAACCTCCCTGGGCAGCCTGTTCCAGTGTCTGTTACCCTCACTGAGAAGAAGTTTCTTCTCAAATTTAAGTGGAACCTCCCGTGTTCCAGTTTGTACTCATTGCCCCTTGTCCTATCATTGATTGTCACCAAGAAGAGCCTGGCTCCATCCTCATGATACACACCCTTTACATATTGATAAACATTAATAAGGTCACCCCTCAGTCTCCTCTTCTCCAAGCTAAAGAGCCCCAGCTCCCTCAGCCTTTCCTCACACGGGAGATGTTCCACTCCCTTCAGCATCTTTGTTGCCCTGCGCTGGACTCTCTCCAGCAGTTCCCTGTCCTGCTGGAACTGAGGGGCCACAACTGGACACAATATTCCAGATGTGGTCTCACCAGGGCAGAGTAGAGGGCAGGAGAACCTCTCTCGACCTACTGACCACCCCCTTCTAATACACCCCAGGATGCCATTTGCCTTCCTGGCCACAAGGGCGCAGTGCTGGCTCACGGTCATCCTGCCGTCCACCAGGACCCCAGGTCCCTTTCCCCTACACTGCTCTCTAATAGGTCATTCCCCAACTTATTGCCTCCCTGTAACCCTTGGTCTCTCTGTAAAGGACACCAGGTGTTACTGATGAGCTAAAGGGAAGATTAATGTAACTTGCATGTCCTTTGCAAAGTAATAGATACATTTACATCTTGCATTTCAGCCCCTCCAGCCCTGTCATCACACCATAAAGCTGAGTGGCGTCACCAGCCTTTTTTTTTTTTTTCAAATGTGTTGTAAAACTTAATCGTCTTAATCTTACCGGAGATAGCTTTTTACAAAAAGACACTAAATTGCACATTCAAGGTCTGACGTGGCCCATTTCTATGCTATTTGTGTTATAATTTCTCTTTTCTCCATGGTGCACGCCAAAAGGCTCATTCCAGATGATAAAAGATTCAAATTTATAAGGCTTTAATTTCTTTTCCTGTCTTCCTCCGCTCTTGTTATTCTCTCTGGGTTCTGAGTAAGTTTCACAATAGTATCATTCAATTCCTGTCATATGTTTTGTTTGCAATTTTCTGCAACAATAATATTTTTTCCCGATCCTTTTACATTCAGTCAGTTCAGTATTCTAGTCTGTACCTAGCAGTATTTATCTTCTCCATTTAGGGATTCACACATTATTTACCCAACAGAAATTAAACAAAAATCACCTATTGCAACCTCTGTAGCTAGCAGCAAAATCTGTATTACCCCTTTAAACTTTGTGGCTCCATTTGTGTGCTATAAGGTGTACTAGAGATTTCCTCTGATAGTAAAGCAAAGCTGGAACTTCCCCATAGTTGACTGGGACTTGTAGTACACCATCTGCTTAAAAAAATTACATGATTGCCACCCCTTACTGTAGGCCAGTCTGTACTATAAAGTCGTACTACTTTGTCTATTTCATCTTAGTTGAAGAACCACAATGGATAGATGCTTTATACATATATATATATATAGTGCAAGGATGTTTTTCCACTATGAAAAAAAAACCCTAAATAGCCATATATAAAGCAATACATCCATACAAGGGCTCTTATACTCAGACAGATAAAATTAAAATTGCATCCTAACTGGGAGGTATTCTCCAGCACTTTATTTCTAGAGTATACCAGACATCGCTTATGTAAGGTGCAGCTGACACATCCAACTGTTAACATAAGGGGATAAAAAATAAACCAACCTACTTACCTCCTCAGGATAGCTGAACAAATTTTGTTTTTGTTTGGAACATTTGCAGAAGTTTTGTTGTCAGTTAGTTTAGGAAAAGATGCAGCAGCTCTGGTGCTGTGAGGACACTATCCCACTCATTTGTCAGTCTCCACTGGCTTTCTACATGCTGAGTGGAATAGCTGAGGTATTCCTCTGCACTCCTGCAATCTCAGGAAAACTGCTGGGAACAGCTTTCTCCTGCTGAGCGATAGCACTATGGATGTTGCACAGCAGAATGAGGCGAATGGAGACCAGCCAAGCTGGCTCTTGTTGATCAACAAATGCGAGCAAACCAGGAGCAAGCCAAAAGAAGAGGCAGAATCAAGTCCTACTTGTTTACTGTCAAGCTTTAGCGCAGAAGTTAGAATGGATAAGTAGGGATTAAAACCAAATCCATACTCAGCAACTGAAAGTCACCAGGGGGGAAAAAATAAGTAACATACAAACTATAAACTTAGTAGTTATATGTGTAATCTGCAAACAGCAACTGTAGTTCTTTCACTGCACTGGTCTAAACCTCTGTAAGTTTCTAGGCAAGAGCTATTTTTCTGAGAGACCTCAGATGACACCTTTGACTTACAAGTGAAGTAAAAGAACAGCATACGTTCTGCTTTGCTTCTTACCAAAGGAAAACAGAAGAGCACCCTTAGCTGCTCTCATATGATAGTAATCTACAAAATGCAGAAGGGAAGAAAAGGTGCCTCTAGGTAAAATTACAGCCTAAAGAGGTTATCTCGCACACTCTTGGAACAGAGGCTGTCATCTGCCTCATACTCAGGGCCATCCATCTAATTTCTGGTCCACAGTCCTCCATGAAAATTACAGAACTCTTGAATTCAAACAGATTTATCTGACTCTATTAGTTCACAAAACAACAGGCAAAGAAAGCCAAGCTAAGGCAGTGCTCAGAAACCCAGCAGAGTTATTAAATTTTGAGGACAGAAGTGAGTTATTTTTCTGCTTGTTTCTCAATAATAAAGCTCAATTTTTAGCAGTAGGTAGCACATATGCATGAGACTACAGATAGGACAGCTGGGGGTAAGGTCTGCAAAGAGAAGAAAAAATATCTCTATGAAAGTGTTTTAAATTAAATCCTTCACATTGTCAACTGACTAAGCTTGATAATGCTAAAATATGATAATATGAGCATCTGGAAAGAATTCTTCAGTAAAGGAGGAGAGATTGGTCCAGTTTAACAATACTTTAGAGTGCAGACAACAGAACAATTAGGAGTAGATGGCTAAGAAATGTAGGAAATGTATGCATTTTTAGGCTTCATATGCACAAGTTACATTGGCTTTGAACCTATATTAAAATAAAAATCTACCCTCATGCTCACTGTCTAATGAATACTCTATATTTTGAAACCATTAGTTACACTAAGCTAAGTCTCACATTATCCATCTGTAACCGTCCTTAAACCCTTTCTAAAATATCAAAACTCTGGACTTAGTAATGAGATCAGGCTCAAACAAAACTAGACTTAAACCTTATATTCTACAAATCAAAAGAACCAAAATCATGGCTTAAAAGCTTATGGTTGATGTACATCTTACTGAGTTTTTGCTGAGGTTTGAGGTATTCAGTTTTGACATTAACTCAGTTTGATAGATAGACATGCCTTTTCCATGAGAGTCTTTGTCAGGAGAGATTAGAAAGTAAGATTTTCTATTTTAGTCTCGCTTCATCATCATATGTGTAGCTCTATGCACATCTGTATTATCTGGCATCTGTAAAATTTGCCAGGCATTTATCTGGTAAGAACAGGAGGATTGAGCCTCCAGATTCACTTTCTATCAGGAGGTTGTTTTGGTACTAGAACAGGCTATGAGAGAGAGAGGTTGTAAATTAAATTTTGTTATTCCATGGTGCTTTTCAGAAAGTCACGTGAAATAGAACCTTAAATTAAAACCTAATTAACCTATAAGTGACATATGCCAATTATTTCCTTAAGAAACATAGTCATCTCAAAAGTTAATTATAGCCAGCTGTTACTAAATTCCAAGAGAGATTCATGACATTCAGCAAGTGCAAAATTCTGCACCTGAAAAAGCCCCATACATCAATTCAGGCCGAGCAGCAGCTCTGATGGGAAGGACCTGAAGGTTATGGGAAACACCAGCCAACTGGGCACTTGTATCACAAATAAAGCAAACCTTAGGAGAAATGTAGCCAACAGATCAAAGGGTTATTAATCCCCTTGGCGCGACTGTAGCTGCACCTGCAATTTTGTGTTTAGCTTTGGCGCTTCACATCCCTTCAGTTCAGGAAAGGTGCTGGAAAACTGGCAAAGGTCCATAAAAAGGCTACCCAAGATGGTCAGCGGTCTATAACTGGGTTTATTTAATCTGAAAAATAAACTAAGGAGTTCCAGCAGCCTAGAACATCACAAAGATGACAGCAGCAAACTCTTTTTAGTGCTAAATGACCTGATTAGTGACAACAGCCACCCATGATGGGATGTGAGGTTGAGATTGAACACTAAGAGTAAGTTTTTACAGCCTTGGTAATGCTCTACCAGAACAGGTTACACACAAAGTAGTGACATATCTGTCCATGAAGGTTTTCAAAAGTTGCCTTGGCCAAGCTATGCCTGACCCAGTTTGTTGATGGCAATGGAAAAGCTTTAGAACAGGAGATTGAGGATGTAATAAAAAGCAAAAATAAGAGAGTTGCAACCAGACTAATTCAAACCAGGAGGTAGACACACAATTTGGAATTGTTATTAAAACAAACTATAAAGTTATGCTATTTTTTTCATATCTGTAATGAAGGATTTTCTTGAGTACATGCTTATGCAGCTCATCAAAGCACAAAACAGTCAGATATTATTAAATGGCCTATAATATAAATTCAAAATTAAACATCCCTTCTCAAACATACAAATTTCTAAAATTCTTGTAGAGTACATTTTCTAAACAATTTGCAAGAAGATTTTTGAGATCAGGGTGATTCCTTAGTCTAAAATGTTGTCTGAGTTACAGCATTAAGCGTTTACAGCAGCACCCAAAATTATTGATTACCTATCAATTTTTATGTAATAAATTTAAATAGCATGAAAAATTAATGTTTACAGAATTGTTGAGTCCACCTCTTTTTCAGAGAGGGCAGTTCTGCAATATTTAAAACTCTGCAATGCAAAATTCATTTGCAGTAAAATTGTTTGCAAATGTTCTGATCTTACTGAAAACAATGGGATTTTTGCCATAGATGATGAGGAGGCCCTTCATTAGCTCTAATAAAGCTGTCAGTCACTACAGAAAAGGTCTAGAAAGCAGATTATGCAGCATGATAAAGTATGTAGTAGATGAATTTAAAAATTGAACATTTCTATAAAGATTTTACTTTGTGTTGCTAAGACACTAACCCTTGAAATCTCACTGATTTCCATATTTTAATATTTCATTTCTCTGGTAATTTAAGAGACATTTCTCTCTGACTAGATAGAATTTCCTTATATAAACGGAACTGTTTTCTGACTGATATGAAGTGTTTGGACCTTGATTCTGCAGCTCACTGTAACTTGATGCTTATTTTTAAGCTTGTGTTTTACAGATTCACGTTTACATCCTAATAATTTCCCTGAACAGAGTTACTTTTCAGGTTTTGGCCTTAACTTATCCAGCTAACACAAGAAACAGAGAAACTTACAGTTCATATGTTTAGGAAATTTAATTTACCTCAGCAAAGAAGCTCAGTTTTGTTCTAAAATATTTGGATCAAAATGCCAAACTAGAATTCTAAGGAATCCAGCATTTTCATGCCTGGTGTACACTGGAATAGACCCATACAGACTAAAAAAAACCTTCAATAATAATGCAAAGAGATTATAAAGAAAACACTAGTGTCAAGGAACAAGTGTAGAGGGAAAACCAGAATTAAACGTCAGTATCCAGTACACACACACCTATCCGTATTTTCCAGATAGGAAACCTTCTACTTAGTCATGTTTTCATTTTTCTATTATGCATCTCAGTTTTATTATTTCACATTTTATTTCAAGCAAGCAGAAAGATTATTGTCATCCAGCTCTGCAGTAGCAGCTACCAAACTGCTGCAGTATAATTCTACTTCTTATTAGCAGCCTAACTGGCCAAGTGCAGAAGAAAATGATCAGGCACACTAAAAAATACACTATCGATGATAAATTATCTATCCTCTAATTCATGTTTCTACTGTATAGACCTATTCTGCAAATATGTGCATCTATTGTTTACTACTATGTTCTCAGCAATGGAGCCTCAAGAGTGATGGTAGTTGAAATTATTAGAAACAAGCTATTAACATAGTCCTTAGCTGTATAGTCTAAATTTACAGTTAAAATAGAAAAAGTTATAATTTAGGCATTTGTTCCTCTATTTACCATATCTTCTTGGATCATCAATGCCTTGGTTTAGAGATTAACCCTCTATTACTGCTCAGTGCCCGAACAGCCAAGTTCTGCTTAGAACCTCTTAGTTCTTACTATTTGGATTTCTTTGGCCACTACCTGCTCTTTTTTTCCCCATTTACATTTTTTTACCCCGATTCTCCCACCAAGAAAAAAAACAGACAAGAAAAAGCACCTACAAACTATTAAAAGGAACAGCAAGAAAAAGCAAAATGGGAGAGGAATAAACGTGGTTTATGAGCTTACTATGTAAAATCTCTACCTGCACATCATTTGACTATTTCCATGCACATCACAGTGGAAATGATATAGCAACAGTTATGTGAGCTTGACATGTTACCCGCACATGATGAAGAAGTGAAATTAATTGATACGGTTCATTCAGGAAAGGCAGTTTTTCCTGCTGTATGTTTCTTTAGAGAATTCAGAACAGCAAAACCCGAGTCCAGAGCTGAAAGTCCTGGGATTACATTAATACAAACACAAGAGTTCCACAAAAACATTAGGATATCTTCTTGGCAGCAGCTAGCACAGCAATGTAACGTCACTGTGTAGCAATATCAGACTGTTCCTTTCCAACTTGTATAAAACACTGACGTTCAGATATGGTAATTTTTAATTAATCTCACAGCATGCCTGCATTCCTTGTCAGCCAATCTGCCAAAACTCAAAACAAAAGGAACTACTGAGAGTTTCTTCAAAGAGGACTATTTCTTCATTGCGGCATCATTAATGAAATCAGGGTGTTTCAATTAGCAGCTTCACAGAAATTCCACTACTCAGCATCATGCTCACATGCGGCTTTGACCTTATTTTTAGTTGCCTTACCAGACTCCTCCATGGCTGCAAAACCTCATGCCAGGTACCATGTCCTCATCCCAGCTCGCCACTAGAAGTCTGGCATGTATTTTTCTCTGACGGCAGCATCTGAGAGTGGATCGACGCCAAACATGTGAGCTGTGAGCCCACACACACCTATTTACCGTGCATCAATCACCTCCCAGTCATTTTGGAAGAAACATACTGAGGTGGGTTATCCCATCCCACAGACTTCTGTGTTCCACCACCCCAGAACTCGCCTGCACCAGGTGAACTCCCACAAAACTCATGGCACTAATACTACAGACAATATTTTGCAGAGAAATAAGCAGGGTGCCATCTTATGTTCTGACCCGGGAAGCACTATAGTATTATACAACAAGAAGATAAGCAATAGTAATTTTGCAGATGCTTTTTTACAAAGGTGGGATCTTTTGAGTGTCCTTATTGCATCCAAGTACAAGAAAGGCTTTAAAAAAATTAAAAAAACAACAAACAAACAGCTTTTTTTCTTTTAATTATTGGCCAAAAGTAGAGTGCTCTGTTTTGTAATTGAGTATTTTATATAGATTTTCAAAAGACCTAACACTAATGGAAATGCGGGGTAAGATTTTCAAATAGAATGTATTTGTTATCATGACCAAATTGCTTTTAGTTTGGTCATGGTTCATCAATGCCTCTTAAAATTTCCAATAATGAAAAAAGCTCATGTATTTCTGTTTCAAAGAGTCATGAAAAGAAAAAAACAAGTTTCAGAATTTAAATACCGTCTTGTTGAATTTGCAAGCCAGAAAATCAAAGTAATGCAGTAGAGCATGACAGCTGAGGAAAAATCAGACATCAAGAAATGGATGATGGGAGAGGAACACTTTTCTTTTCTCCAAACACCACACTAATTTAACAACACTGTCATAGGCTTCATGAGCTAAAACGACTCGAGTCGAATCAGCTGTGAGTGTTCTCAAGGATTTATTTTTAAAAATATCTAGGTTACACTTTGTTCCTCTGCACACATAGTTGTTTAGTCTGTGAAAACACGGCTTACTCTCAGAAGATATATTGGTTTCTACACATCTTAGATGAGCCAAGTGAACTCACAGCAGACAGGATATTTGTACAGAGCTTGTATCCTGGACAAATAGTAATTACATGCCAAATCCTGTAAAAAAATACTCTTGGAACATGTAGTATATACTGTTAAAGAGTAATAAATGAGATTATGAATGCTGGGACTTGTGGAGTACTCTAGACACACCTGCAAAACCAGAATGTAAACCAGGGTTAACAAAATAACATTTATTTTTTCTCCTCCTTTTCAAATTTAAATTATTATTTTCAGTTTCAGGCAGAGTTTTATTTCTCTAGTTTTCTTATCCTGAAACTTTTGGATTTAAAAGATATCACACATTGGAAAAATGAGTTGTGCATGACCACAGAAACAATACAAAAAAGCAGTTACCTTCATATACCATTAGGTATAATTTTCTAAGCTATTACAGTGAAATGAAGGTTTTCTTCTCTGAATGGTGCCTTTCTAGCTTAACTTTCTCCTTTTTCCTCTTTTAAATGGAAATTGGAGAAGTTGTGGAAGTGTGTAAATATCAGTACAAAAGATAGATATCGATATATATTTTTCCCTGACAGAAGAATGGCATATTTCTTTTAGCTTTTACAGTAGAAGGAAGAGTATAGAGCATTATTATCCTGATGTTCTTTTGAAAAAGCAAATAGTAAGCAAAGAATTTGTTCTGCCTCCCTATCACTTTTTCCCTATAAGACACCTATGCAAGAAACATGACGTGCTTTCATTGCACTCTGGGGTGAAAACATGAAGGAGTGCACACAGGCACTGTCTATATGTCTCTATATAGTCTATAGTTTTTACAGTCTGGATTGCTGAAACTATTGGGAAATTTGTTATTATATTGTTTTATAGTTACTAGCTTTTGGGGTGGTTTGAGTTGATGGAGAATTGTAAGAATATCTATTTGCATTTCAAGATTAGGATAAAAGTTCATAAGGCTTTTGTCTTTACTTCATTAGCAATGCTTAACTAGCTTTATTTCATTTAACCCAAATGACAGAATGTTATACATAAATAGAGCTACTGAATAACTGAATCTATCACCTGTTTAAATTCAGGCCAAGTTTTCCATCGTGCTTCATCCCACTGGCTGCATTCATTTATGCCACTTTGCAGGTCTGAATTAATGGAAAGCTGGAAGCACTGTGTACAATATCTTTGATTTAAGTACAACAGGTTATTTACCTTTAAGTTGGCAGGAAAATTTAGGACTCTGTATTTCCAAATCCATTTTAAGAGGCTTTCATGTGAAATATATTTAATAGCTATTCAACACCTGATTCTAAACAACCTTAGATTTTCAAAGTGGAATTGCACACATTATATGTCAGTTGGTTATAAATTAAGGCAATAGTAGCATACGCACATACACAGCTTTCCCAGTCACTTTTTCAGCTTGTATTAGCTAGGATTCTTGCCATTCAAACTCTCTAGAAATAGCAATGTTTTTGTAATGTAAATGTTAATTATTGGTTTAATATGGAATTATAGTGATTAGTTACACAAGTTATCCATGCTAGTTACTCTGAACGTGTATTCTTGTAAAATAAGAACTTCTAAAGATGCTATCTGGAAGACAGTAGCAGTTTTGATCTCTCAATTTATTTGCATGCATTTTATTTATTGAAAAACATATATTGGGTAGTGCACAAAGAGACATTAGCAATTAGTTCTATTTTCATGATCATCACAAAAATAAAATAGAAAAAAAACTCGGTACATACCTACTTCTTGCTTGTATATAGTATCTTGATTTCATGTGCTCTAAAGTGCTACATATCAACAGGCTGTTCAGTGGTGCTCAACAGCTCTTTAAGTGAGTGTTGTGCCCAACTATTACTGCTGCAGAAGTAACTTGAACTGACTGACTGTTCTGTATCTTATTTCAGCATCATTTAGAACTACACAGATGAATAAGTTGTCAGGAGCAGAAAAATATGTGTCAGTCTCGATGCACCCAAGGCAAAATCCACAAATCACTTTAACTTCTTGTTTTTAAAACATACACAAAAGCTTTGCACTTGAGATCAAATAGATACCATTTCCCTCTACAAAATGAAAACAAGAAATATAGAGTAGTTTTGTGTGTTGTTGTCCAAATGTGAGGACCACAGTTTCTCAAAATGAAAATGCCAGTTCACCTCAGTCTGCCACATCCTTCTTGTTTCCCTGGGTGTCTCCAAAGCACACACTGTCAGTGCCACAGAAGAGCTTGATGGCTCTATGCTGTGCCCTCACAAGTTTAACAACAGTGGCAAAACACGTATTTAAAAATATAACTGAAGCATTCTTCTCTCCTTTATTCCTTTAGAAGCTTAAAGAAGTCGTATTCCAGTAATAATGTAGAAGTTGTACAGTTGCAAGCATACACTGTGTCACTTGAACCACATCCTTCAGTTCCCCAAAAGAGTGCAGCAGAAAACTCAAGGATGGGTCCCCAAAACAGCATGTTTAGAGAAAAAGAGCAAATATTCCACATCCCCAGCATGTGTGTGCATAGAAAAAGCCAGTATGTAGGGAGGTTTCAGCCATTCTACCATCTATTTTAAACTTCGGAGAAGCAGCATCATATTTTTAACCACTTCAGGAAAATGTTTTGCCAGATCACTGGCAAAACCCAAGTTTCTAGCTCAGTTAAGATGTCTAAACTGCTGCGACTGAAGCAAGATAATGCTGGAACTCAAGATGACAAAAGGCGAGATGCTTGTGGAGAAGAAGCATGATCACTACAAACAGTTCATTTTAAGAGAGGTAGGGCACGTTTTTAGCAATTTTAGCTAAAAAGAAGTACTGTCCAAAATTAAGAGACTCATGTTTTTTCCACATTTCTGTTGTTAATGGTCTTAGGAGTCAAACAAAGCTCAATTCAACATCAGGTGAGAATTTTACCTGGAGAACTTTACAGCTGCAAATCCCACAGTCAATAACAGTCAAGAGGAATCCACAGGGTTCTGAAAAACAACAGCTCAGCTTGAGTAGCACAGATCAGGCTGTCTCTGGAAATCATCAGCAAGTCGAGCTCTGTATATCTGTATGTATACACCTATTCACACAAACATATACATATAAATATACATATTTCTCTACTTTTTGCAGGAAGAGAACCACAGCAACATAGCAGGCTCTGGATTGTGTAGGAAGTGAAGGTTCTTCTGGGAACAGCAGGTGGAGGTGGGGAAAGGAGAAAGGTGAAAAATAATCTCCAGACCCCCCTGAAAACTACATCTTATGCTTTTCTAAACACTCTTTGCTGGTTTTCGATGTCCAAGTATGACAGTTTTTGAGTTATATAGTTGTAGTTTAGACAAAAACATTCTGTTTTTTAAATATATATATACATATGTATGTATAAAATGTGTGTGTATGAGAGATTTGTCATCAAGGAATCATTCTGTTTATACTAACTGGTGTTGTAATGGCAATGAAAGCCATAAATTTTGTGATTATTAGTTGATTGACAAAAGGCAACAAAAAAGACGTATGCAAAGAAGATATGCAAGCTTGGTACCCCATACCTTTCCTCCTTTTTAGTACAATGTACCCTAACAAACAAATTTGTTGCACAGTATTTATGAGAGTTTATAATCACGTCCAATGCCATATTTCAGATGTAAATGTAGCTTCTGAATAGAAGATGGTTCCCAACTCATGACCAGATGTATATGTCATCTAGTCATATATGTCTGTGACAGTACTCGCACACCAGAGTAAATAATCACATCCCAACCAGTACAAAGAGTAAGTTAATTGCCTAAATTTTGTAATTTTCTTCTTACTCCCAAACTTAATGATTCACATCAATAACAGCTTATTAAGAAACATGAGCTTTTTAAAAAGAAAATATTATTAATTGATATCACTATTCAAAGATATCTATGGCTATTTTTAGTTATACTTGCGTTGTAACAGTGACATCCAAAGGCCAATGTAAATAGCACCAGGTTATCTAACACTGAATAGGACTTTGTTATGAAACCAATAGGGACTTTAAATACCTGAAGAGATTTATTTATGATTAAGTGAATAAATTAAATCGACTATTTGTCTGGTGAAATATAGAATATATTAGAGATTATGATACTGTATTACCCCACATCTTACATTTAGGCCTGGCCTCCTCACATAAGAAGGAAAAAGAGCAAAATCAAACATCGCAGCCAAAGAAAACTAGTGTGAAAAGAAATAGCCATTACAAAGAAATAGTATTTATAAGCAGATATTTATTTATGCTGAAGACATCTGCTTTTGAGTCATTCAGTCATTTTCATTTTCAAGAAAATAATAATGCAGATTTTCTTGGCATTTTAGAATTGAACTAAATTGCAAAAAAGAGACTGTCTTCTTACTAGGGAAAATTTATGCCAGTGATAAAGATAGTGTCATAACAATACAATTATACTAGTATGATGAGCAACAGCAAGAAATAGTTATGCATTTGTAGTAGGGAGGATGAGGAGCAGATAAAATACACCCCATTAAAGATCAGCTGTTGCTTAGGATGTTGCAAGAGAGCCACCTTCCAAGAAAGTCAGAAGTAAATTGTATGAGAATTCGGGTAAAAGTAAAATTTAGAGAAAAGAAAGATTATAGATCCATTTCATGTTTGGTGATGGCTCATGGAAGAACTAAATGGAAAAGAGGTAAAGAGAAAAAAATGTGCATAAAAACAACATATAGGTGTATTCATGAAATGTTGCAAAAACTGATTAAGCCCAAAAGAACTAACTTCACAACCAACACTATCAGGAGTGGTTAAACAGAGCTAAAGTTCTTCACTGTTCCTTTAAATATACTTTTGAGGGGTTTTTTTTTTCCCCCCAAAGAAACATCACAGCTCTTCTCTGTCAATTGTCATATTAGGAATGTACACAAATAAACACAGCCCCTATTGCTACAAACATTGTGTACTTGGACCTCTTCCCTGGACTTAAAAGGGAGGACCACCCTGGTGACATGTGGCAGGAAAAATGGTGATAACATAAATCAGTTAATCTTGGGTGTTGATGAATTGTTCTGTGGGAGATGAGCTGTAATGAGAAAACTGCTTATGCTGTGAGAAGGAGCCTGTGTTCACACAAAAGAGCAGTGGATGAGAACGGGATGTTAACGAGGAATGTGAGCTTGGATGTTTGAACTTTTTTCTGACTTCCAGTTCTGTCCTTCAGTCAGTACTGGAGAAATAAAATGTGCAAAACAACGTCAAAGTACAGTGGGAGGAAAATGCTCACTGATTTCTCCCTGCAAAAACTGTCTGAATAGGTGCCACTGATTTTTATGCCACTGCTTTTGTCTGAGATGCAGATTTTGGGAGAGGCATCAAGAAGAGGAAGCATTCTGCAACTTCCCGGAGAGCCTTGGGTTTATTTCAGATAAATCAGATAATTATTTGTCTGGATTATTTTTGCCACAAGATTCTCCTTTCAGTGTAAACAAAATCAAGCATGAGTGATAAAAATAAAATATTGGCTTGTTCTGAGAACAGCTGACAGATACAGCTCTTCATCCTTTTTCCAGGAGGCTCATGCTCTCCCTGTGCTCCTGCAGCTTTACCAACCTGGCATCCAGAGCATGCTACACACAGAGATGGATTTATTCCCCAAAACAGGTAAGAGACAGGTCTTGAAGCAGCCCAGGAAGTCTACTGATGTAGCCTCCCTTGCAACCCTGGAAGAAGAGGACTCCATAGAATGTCCTGAGTTGGAAGGGACTCACAAGGATCCTGTCCCTGGATATGACAACCCCACAGTTCACACCATGTGTCTGAGGACATTGTCCAGTCTCTTCTTGGACACTGTCAGGTTTGGGGCTGTGACACCTCCCTGGGGAGCCTGTTCCTGTGTCCAGCACCCTCTGGGTGATGAACCTTTTCCTGATGTTGACCCTCCCCTGGCACATCTTTCTGCCATTCCCTCAGGTTCTGTCACCGGTTTCTACAGATAAGAGTTTGGTGTTTGCCCTTCCTCCTCCCCTTGTGATGAAGCTGCAGCCACCATGAGCTCTCCCCTCAGTCTCCTCTTCTCCAGGCTGAATAAACCAAGTGACTTTGGCTGCTCCTCATACGACTTCCTCTCCAAACCCTTCACCAAATTCGTAGCCCTCTTCTGGACACTCTTCAGTAGCTTAATATCTTTTTTTATGCACCTGCAACTGCACACAGTGCTCCAGGTGAGGCCGCACGAGTGCAGAGCAGAGCAGGACAATGTCCTCCCTGCCCGGCTGGCCATGCTGTGCTGGCTGCACCCAGGACATGGTTGGCCCTCTTGGCTGCCAGGGACACTGCTGGCTCATGTTCAGCTTGCCATCAACCAGAACCCCCAGATCCTTCTCCATGGAGATGCTCTCCAGCATCTCATCCCCTGGTCTGTATGTACAGCCAGGGTTGCTGTGTCTCAGGTGCCAAATCCAACACTGGATGGCACCAGAAGTAACAAAACAGTAATACAGACACAGATTTTCCCATCACTAGGTGGGCTGGAAGTAGACCATGGCTTGCCGAAGGCAGGGGTTGGTAGGAATTACTGCACCCTCTGCAGGGGAGACCTGCTTCTGTTTCCTTCTGACCTCATGTAAAAAATATTGAGACATGAACTGTTATTTATTCTTGTTTTTCAACCACAGTTTTGTATTTTGAAAGAGAGAGCAGTAGGTGAAATATCTATGTGTTTGTTGTTTTGTTGTTGGTTTAGTTAGTTGTTATTAACAGAAGCTTCTGAAAACAGAAATGATAACAACAATCCAGTTACAAGTAATTGCAATGAGTAACCTTAAAAATTGCCTGCGATCATGATCCATGAGCTTAGTCCTCTGAGAATCAACAGTGCTAATGTTATCTCTATTTTAACAAGCAGTGGAGTGAGGGAAAGACAAGATATTAAGGTTATCACAGTTCTCAAAGGAACTCAAATGTTTCTTTTCTGTGTCTTTCTTGCCTTGGACCCATCCATCTGTGCTCTACCCACATCTGGGCATTCAATTCTGGGGTTTTCTCCCCTTTTCCCTGGTTATTAATGGAGTTGTGTCTACCAGCACTGAAGGGCCATAATAAATGTTCTTCTGGAATGTATAGGAAGTAATTCAAATGTCTGCTCTGGCCAAGCCCACTTGACACCAATTAAATATTTATGTGACCACAGGAGAAGGTATTTGATGGCAGGTGATTTCAGCTGGGTGAAAATTGCTGCTATGATAAATACTTAATAATTTATACAAACCAGCATCTCCTAGAACAGCTTTGGTAAAAAAAAAGGAAACATATGCTAGATAAGAGATGCCTGGATTTTGGGATGTATACACTCTACCATATTTTCTGAGACACAGCACAGGATGTTTTTTGAAGCGTTTAAACTAATTGAAGAGATTGATAATATCTATTATCACAATTACAACTTAAATGTAGAAGTAGGTGCCCAAAGCCATAATTGAATGTATTCTCCACGTGTAGACTAATGGTACTGCTAGGGAACAGACTGCCATAGCTTATTGAATTCCCTAACAGTATTAAAATTGAGAAAAATGAAATACTATTCTATTAAAAGAAAAGTGATTTAAGTAAAATTGGAGTATAATGATTATTTCAGAATGAATGTCAAGGGAACAGTGTAAGTCTTAAAACTGAGTCACTCAAGACAGTAATCTTTAGAAATGAACAAAACTGGCTTGAACAGTTGAGTTATTCGTATTTGAGAGTTATCCTGCCTCAAGGCCAAGTGATTTCTACTGCTCTCCCATCAGCTGGGTGGAAAACTGTGACACTCCAGCTTCAGGGGGAATGAATGGCTCTTTAGCACACTCTTGTGTTTTTCTCATCACGTTTACAGTCACTTCCACAGTATCAATTTCAATGGTCTCCTTACTTTATTATTTGGAAATAGAAGCATATTTTTATTTGACTTTATGAAGAAGTTCAATTGCACTTTAAGATAAATGTTCATTTTATGTACTCTGCACGTGTTCTTTATTGATTGCACAATTATCTGATCAGAATTTTACTAGCCTCTGATTTATTTAGCCAATAAGCACATAAAGTTTTAGAGCAACTTTCAGTTACAAAATTTATAGCAGCAGATTAAAACATCAAATTAAATTGACAGTTCTACCCTTACTGGTGCTAATGGAAAGCATCAGGTCCTCTTCATGGTTTTGTGTTACCATGAGTAAAATTGCTGCCTCTGGTCAGTAGGATATTTTTCCTCATGGTACCATAAGGAGAAGGAAAAAAGGTCTTAATTTTAATAATTTGGATTCTCAGGAGTCAAAATATTAGTTCCATCATTGTAAAATGTACAAAAGCAGCACTCCAGCTATAAGTAAACATAACCTTTATGTATTTTCTAATTCTTATTTCAACGTTAGGTAAACTGACCCATTTTACCTGAAATTGTTTAAAAGCCATTCTCTCGGGAAACCTGCCAGAAAGTTGTTTTTGTGCAAAAGTTTGTTGAAAGACATTTTATTATTTTTAGATATATTAAAATAGTTTGCAAAAAACACATTTAAATCTATCATCTTTTTACCTCCCTAGGCAAAACGCTATTGTTCCATTATCCAAGAGACAGCATTATAACATGAAAGAAAACTGCTGAGAACCTTTTTCCAAAATGTTTCCTAATTTTTCTATTTAAATAACACAAGTTCATTTATTACTTATTGAAAAAAATAAAAGAGAGAGCTTCCAGCTTCCAGGAATCCTGTAGATTCTTTGTATAGGGCACCAAAATAGTAGTCACGAATGCCCTGACCTTACAGAAAGGGTTCTCAGAGGGACCTTTGGAAATAAATAAGTAGGATCAGGTCCTGACAACTATCCCTGATACAACTGTTTATTTCCGCAGTCTGCACCCTTTCTTTATAAAGCATTTGGAAAATGCCCAGTGAAAAAAAGATTTAATATCAAATACCAATGCAAGAAACAACCTTAAAAAAATGAACTTAAGAAAAAGAATTAAAGTCAAAGGCCTAGTTTCATTAAAAAGTGCTATATGCTTCCTAAGGAATACATATCATGAAACCATCAATTTCACATATGTTCTTCCAAGACTATAGGCAAACTAAGAAAGAAAATTTAAAAAGGAGCTTATAAAGCATCACACACTGATGCCTAAATAATGGTGATTCAGTCAAATATATCTCCTGACCACACAGGGAACAAAGGAGCACCAAAGTCTTTCTGCAGATATCCATACAAAAATTCTCTAAATGCAATAATCTGGTACTGCAATGTATCTAGCAGAAACAGCTACTGGAAATTATATTTCCCTTTCTCTGACATAAAGATACACTGGGGTCCAAGAACAGCATGGCCGAGCTTCCTATCCTGCGGAGATGTGATATGATTAGGGAATCATGTAAATCAGTTCAAGTTGAAATGACTCTTTGAAAGCATTACTTAATAACAGTCAACACAGACTAGGGCCATGAAGTAAACTAGAGGTAGATAACTTAAGAGAGAATGCCTTGTAGAGAAGAAATTAATGTAATACTTTTATTTAAAAAAAAAAAAAATCTTATAGAAAAAAATCACAGATCCTCTTCTTGATACCTCCTGTCCCCTTTAAGCAGTTCATTAGGCACAGGCATCCAGTCAATCCAAACTACTTTGGTATTTTGTTTTAAAAGTGAACTCTAGAAGGTGTTTGCTTGTGAGTTTTCAGTGACAAATGGCATTTACTAGCTGAAATGAAGCTCTGAACCTTCCTGAGAAAGATTGAACTGAGGTTTTTGAGTAGGAGAAGCATGCTTAATGAATGCCAGCATGATAAAAGTTCTCAGTTAGGATAGCTAGAAATAAGCTTGTCTGGATTTAGCCTTAAGCTAAGGCTACAAATTGTTTGCAGTGTAAAAACTAAAGGTGATCTACTAGCATCTAAGTCAGATTCTGTCAAGAAACACCTTGATTCACCTGTTTCTGAGGCAGAAAAAACAAGTGTCTACTGTGGTCCAAACACACCAACAGAGGACTGTACCCAAATGGAGATTCCCCTCCCAGCAGGTTTATTATTCCAGGCAAGGAAGCTCAGGGTTAGTCAGAGCGAGCCCATCTTTAACCCAACAGTGAGGACAAACCCTTGATTCCTTTATGGAAGTAGTACCAACTTTTTTCTGTATCAAATGGGATAATTCCACTTTCCTTTCCCCTAGGTATTATCTACATTATTTTAAGCTCACAAGGACTTCAGAGCAGTGGTTATTTCTCATGCAAAATGTGCGAGCCTTTCTTATTTTAGTGAGTATCTGATTTTGTTTGGGCTCTTTGGGCATTGACGGAGGGAAAAAAAAGAAAACCTAGACATAGGCAGACCGGATAGTGTCCCCCCTAAATGACTTGGGACAGATTTAATTTAAGCCTAAATATAGTTTATTTATATAAAGCCTTCTCTCCCCTCCTTTTTCTCAAAACAAATCCAAAATTAACCTAATTGAAGGACTTCTTGACAATTCTTCATCTTCACAGTTGTCAATGTTTCTTCATATTCCTACTGAAATCAGGCCTTGAAGCACCAAAATATCACCGGAAAGGCATCCCATGACTGGGAGCAGGAAATACGGGAAAACTCATGAGAAAACACATCTGGCAAGCATACAGGCTCAAATCATTGAGACACTGTACTTCAGAAGAGTAAATAAAAATTGCTTATGATTCCCAAGTTGAACCTGAACTATGAAGCTCATTTATAAATAGCCTGTGAAGGCAAGAAATGAGAAAAGAAACTGAGACATGCTGACTGGAAATCAGTTGCAGCATTTTGGGGGGTGACAAACAGGGAACTGCACGGAGGAAATGTTCCTCCGTTTGCACACCTCCTAAATGATTTGAATTAATTATCCATATTTGTTTAATGATTTCTGCTTGATCTACTAATGGAATGTTTGATTTTACTTTAAAACTTCCTAACTTGGAGAAAAAAACATACTGTATTTTGAAATATCACTAGAGGGAGCCCTGAGTTTATTTATAACTAAGAAAGCAAGTATGAATGGGATCTCATTTGTTTTGGTATGGCTTTACCAGCTTGAATGAATATTTTCCTTTTTATCCAATTACTTCACTAAGTAAATCAAATGAAATGAAAAAAACCCCAATGCACAAATTCACTCTGGTACTCATGGGATACCGTGAAAAATTACAAGGATCTTGCTATTTCTCTGGATATTTTTTTAATCCTCATAATTCAAAGACAAGGCCCCTCATTTCATTTTTACACTGTCTCAGCCAGAAGACATGACATTTTATAGCCACCATAATGCAGAACTTTGCTGTGGGAGAGCATCACAGATTTGCAAAGAAATCTCATAGGCACTCGCAGAAATGCAATATGTCATAGGATTATGTATTTAATTATTTCTGATGGATTATTTTTTTTTTACATACCATGACTCCTATTGAGTTTAAATATTCTCAAAAAGCTAAGTAATCATATAACCTAAATTCCAATGAGTTTATATTTCATTGGTACATAGATTTTTCTAACATCACCTGCAAAATGTAATTATAAGTTGCTTAAGACCAATACTTGTTTCCCAGTCCTACCAAACACATCTTTGTCATGACTTTAATACAATGCTATTTTCTGTGTTACACAAGTATTATAGGACATGATTTGGAGGAAAAGAGCAGCTTTAAGCTCACCTTTGATGTGTTGAGAGCAGCCCCAGGGCTTCCCTGGGGACAGATATTCAGATTCCCAAAAAAATCCCTAAACTAAAAGAGGTTTTCACAACCTCTTACAGTGCAGAAGCTGTTGCTTCTTTCCAAATGCAATCTTCCTATCAGAGATATTTCTAAAATTTGCAGAGATGAGAAAGGAAAAAACAAAGTCAGTTATCTCAGTGCTGCACTGCTGTGTATTTCAGCTGCTTCAGCACAGCCTGTTCCTGCATCCCTGTGTGTGGTCCCCAGTTCTCAAATAGCGAATTCTCTGGTCAAGCATCTCTGCTCCAGCCAGGAAACATCACTGACCTAGAGAAAAATCTCCATCCACAGGCAGGAGCAGTTTGCAGTAAGAGCAGACAATTAATTAAGGAGAGCAAAAGGCAGAAGTGCCTGAACAGCAGCTCCTGGACTGAGGATCATTTTCCCAGAATATACGCCTAAAAGAAATCTGCAGCTTGTCATCTTCAGGTAATAGTACAACACTTGCCTGAGCTCCAAAAGAGTACGACAGGTGAGAGAAGAGCCCTGCAGAACATTTGGGCAGAGGATGCTAAGGGTGAAAGGCACTCGTATCATTGAACAAATCCCAGTGATTTAAAGAAAAAAAAAAAAAAAGAGAAGAAATTTCTACTTCTTATGTCACCCAGAGCAGGTACCTCAGAGAAACAGGAGTCTATGTAGAAAGATTCAGAGGTAAGGAGGTATTGTAAATCTAACCATGGAAATCTATATATTTCTGATAAACTACACTCATTTGAATGAAGATTAGCATTTAGGCTTGAAAATTTTGTATTAAGATAGATGATGAACGCATTTGTAGAAAAATTGTCCATCAGGCAATAAAAAGCTGCTCATCACTACCCATTTCCATCCTCATTTCTGGAAAAAATTGATTTTCACTGTATCCTCTGAGAAACAGCCCAAAAGAAATTATCATATGGTCCAGTAGTTGCTGAATGCACAAAGATCACACGTATCTAATTGGAGCTTGTGCTCCTCATCATGTGATACTGAAAGTATCATAAATTCCTAGTCTTTGAAATCTGTTAGGAGACCCTTATTGGCATAGACTAAATACCTTTCTGAACTACAGACCTTTGTCCAGGTTACTTGGCTTCAAGCGAAATTAAAATGCATCATTTTCAGGAGGTGAATCCATGCAGCCAGGTATGTGACCATAGACATTTGTGATTATGGCTTTCATACTTTCATATCCATGCTATTATTATTTTTTCCATTACGCATATAGATGAGAAAGACTGAAGCCAGAAAAGAAAGACAAAACACACACCCCACATATATGTGCTAATCAGGAGCCCTCACTGGACACGAACGCAAGAGTCAGAGCGGCTGTTTCCCAGTGATACCGTCTGAGCACCATTCTTTGAAGACTCAAACATGGCATTTTAACTATCAAAGGATCATTTTTACTTTTTTAAAGCATCTCAATCTGGTTTTATCATGTATTAATAAAAAGCCGCAGGATTATATCCAGAATGCAAAATCCACACCTTAGGATACTTCAGAAAAAAGAAAAACAAAACAACACACACATACACAAAAAAAAGCACAACAAACTCACCAAACCCAAAACCAAACAATCCACAAACCAAACCAAAACAACCCAACAACAACCACCTCCCACCCCAACAAAAACAAAACTAAAAACCTGACACAAACAGATCCATAGATCAAACTGATTTTGAAAACAAAAGACGACCAGTTTAACCTCACAAATCAGTAATTTACTGTCTCGTAGAATCAGTTTTTAACATCTCAAACTAAATATCTTTCGGTATGTTATACAAAACCTTTTTCCATACTGACTAACTAAATCCAGCTTTAAAAAAAATTCTAGATCTGTTTTCCCCTGTAGTGCAAGGGATTTAAGTCCTTCAATGCTTGTAAACTTAAGGGTCTGAGAATATCAAAATGATCCACCAGGTACATTTGCTATGATTGTCCTTTTTCTAGCCATAAACTCTGTTAATATTCAATTTGTTAAGTTCTGTGCTTCAGTAGACCTGTAGATTAAGCTAAAAGTTGAACTTTGACCTGTGTTTCAGCTGGGTTTTTGCTGCTGATAAGAGTTACAGTTATTTTTATGTCCTCTAGTGACAGTACCATCTGACCGCCTAAAAGTAGAGCAAATTAACAGGAAACTCAATAGCCCTCTGGAACGCTGAAGATAAAAATATAGGAAAAGAAGTGAAAACCATAAATGCTAAATTTCCCCGTGGCTCATTTTCTCATCATTTCCTTCCCTTCTGTTTCTTAGCAGTAGGCTCTGACAACATGATCCTACTTCACCACATAGCTCCGGCAGTTCCCGTTATATTTGTCACATCTACTTAAAAACTGCAAAGAGAATCTTTCAACACAATAGTGCTAAAGCCTTACAGTCCTCTAGGAATTTCTGAAGCTAAAAAATAAAGTCATTTCAAATGTGACAGATGTATAGATAAATAGGTAGACAGAGCAACCCAAATTCAGCTCTAGTGTGGTCCTTGACCATATTTTACATTTTAAAATATCAAAAGTGCAGCAGCTCCCAAGTTATTTTCCCACCCTGAATGAATAAAGGTGTTGAAATTAAGTACCACAAGAAGCAGCAGATACTCCAGTACTTCTGAACCCTTGATGTATTTTAGAAATATATTTGCTTTAGTCTTTTTTTGATTATTTTTATAGTCTGTTTGTGCAGTTTACCTTCCTTTAAAGTCTCAGTAAATTTAGAGTTGCGCATCCTTATTATACACCCTACCTTTCTCACAGTACATCTGAGATCCTGGAATACTTTTCAGGTAGCTGATAAAAATTAGCATTAGTACAACATTTGACACATACATTCAATTAAAAAAACAAACCAACCCACAAAACTTCATTGAACAACTTCATTGCACTTGGAAAAATCAAGCACCTGAAATCTTGAGAAGGGCAACTTTAGAGCTACTTGTAGAATCTGAATTAGCATCTTCTGCAATTACATAGCATGTACTTTTTCCCCCCCATGTAGGATAAAAATATTGACTTGTGTGCAATTAAGGTTCATGTCACAGAGAAGACTTTTTTCCTAGTCAATTTTAGAAGCATAATTTCTTAAATTTTGACATTTGGATTTTGCAAAATTATACTGACATAAGCTTTTAAATTTATATTTTTAATTTGATCATGTAAATCATATTGACTCTCTGCTTTGGTCATCACAGAGCCATAGCCATTTGCTTCACAACAAAAGTTCTTCATTGAAACAGAGTTTGTCTTCACCATACACCTGCAAATTCAGGATAAGCAGGATGTATATTTTTATTGCCAACAAATCAGAACAGAAATTCTTCAAAGAAAATCTTTCATCATGGGATAATTACTAGGAAGGGATCATGAAACTATTTTGATCCTACAGTTCCAAAGTTACCAAACATCATCTTTCAATTACTGTCATCTTTTGGAAAGAGGTTTAACATATCTAAGTATATAGTTACATAAACTCACTTTTTTTTTAAGCAATATATTTTCATTTCTGCATTACACTGTTGTTCTATAGGTCTGACATTAAGCTGTTCTAAGAATATCTTAGAGATAATCGCAATGAATATAAAAAAATAAACCTGATAACTATTGTGATTTTAATACACGCTCAACAGTACCCAACGAGACACTAGCTTTGTTGCTGCTGTGAAAAATCGCTATATTAACAATAAAGCTAAATCCAGACTAGATGGTAATTTCTAGATATAAAATATGCCTAAGTACCACAAAAAAAAAAAAAGACTGATCAGAATGAAAGAGTCTAAATAAGGTCAAACCTTTCAGCATGAAAAAAAGTCAACATTTGAGCACTCAGATAAGTTAATGTTACAACCACTGTCAGCTGATACAGCAAAAACCAGATGTGTAAGCTGGTACTTTATCAAATAAGGAGCCTTTCAGTTCCTCTAAAGGTCAATTATGGCATTCGTGGGGCTAGAAAGGAATGCATAAATATGATTTACAATAAACACTGAGAAGTTGCTTCATTCTAACAATGAAAACTCATATAGTAGAAGATTAAAATGATAGAGGTGCCTGACATTACATTTTATTTTCTCATAAAGAATTTTTTATAATCTTTATTTGAATTATAAGGCAAGGACTAGTTTTACAGTGACTCAGGAAGATGGGTGGTCATGAACTCCTCTCCTGGTTCTGCAAGGAAAATGCCACACAATAAAGCAAATTTAACATATTCCAGTCCCATTATTGGTGAATATGAATCATGACTCCTAAGAAAGGGAGCAGGCATATAACAAACATTTATGCAAAGCATTTTGATTATTGGTATAGCCAAAATAAATTAGTTGATTACCAACTGATTATTTTGATTATTAATTAAGATTTGCCATATCTGGTTAAAGATCTGTGCTTAGCGTGTACACAGGTTTAATATGAACACACACCTTTCTTGTCCTCTGCAGTAGAGCGATGTGGCATATTTAAGGTAAAAATTATTCCTCCTTTAAGCATAGGATGTCTCCAAATAAAGGATGCCTTAATAAATGCTATCATCAGCTGTCCTGCATTTTATGTAGAAGATAATGGCATGGAGCCACATTTCATCAAGATCAACATATGGAGAACTAATCACACAGAAGCAATGGAACATCCAAATGTTTTCCAGTGACTGCTGGAGACACTGAAAGGTTTCAGACAGGCAGGAAGATACTGGGGAACATGAGACTTAGAGAAGAAGCCATTGCGTTGCTCACCTAACATAGCATAAATCCTTGCTTGGTTAGTTCCAGCATGTCAGCTCTTGAAATCGCCTGTCTAATCTAACACCATGTTTCTGTAGGGTATCGGTATAGGGTTACTGGAAAAAGAGTAGGAGGAAAAAGGTCGGGTGGAGACTGATTATTCCACTAGCAAGGCCTGCTGGCCTTCAACAGTGTATGGCCTGGAGAGCTTCAGCATCAGAGCCATGTTTTCTGCTGCCCCCAAGACATCCTCCATGTTTCTCTAATCCTCATTCAAATCTCAGATCTACAACGTATTGTAGCAAGGCAAATCGTGTCCTTCTCCATTTCATTTTGCTTTCTTTCTGCTCATTTCATCCTGTCATGGAGTATTGTCCAATCCCTGGGATGTACAAAACAGTAATAATGGACCCCTGCTTGTCATCTTCTTTCAAGCCCTAGTTCAACGGATCCTTTCCTGGTATGAACGCTTTTATCCATTTGCTTTTTCCCTGGGACAGGGACCGTTCTCCCTTCCCCAGGTACCTCTGGCTCTGTGTTTCAGGTGAGTACCCAGGGCCATACAGGACACTGAGGATGCTGTACATGGTGCTTTATACTATGTCTTAGTCATGCTTTCTGTTTGGTTCTATTTTCTGATTTTGTTTCCTGACTTCAGTTTGAGAAATAAGGTTTCTGGTGCTAACAGAAAATATTAAGTTCCTCACTGTATTTAGGCTTTATTTGCTTTTCCCTTCTGGCTTTTCATCAAGTGATGGATTCATAGATGAATGTTAAGCAGTCAGACTGCTAGCACCACACTGAGCAAACTAATATGTATTTGCTCCAGAAAGATCGTGTTACCATTTTCATCCACAGTATTCATCAACATTTTAAAAGACGTTCAGTTACAGATAAATTTAAAGTCATGATACTAATAAAATCAGTAGCTACAAACAAATTAATTCAAAGATGCAGCACCTAATATTAATAAACACAAATTGTTTCTGTTATAGTCATACATCAGCTGAGATTTTAGTTTTAAACCTGACTAGATCAACATCAGACAAGACAGCTAGTTAAAGTGAAACATTTATTTTAGTCTTTGTATTTCTTTTTTTCATATCTTAAATAAGTTTAGCTTATTTTTTTGGCTTATTAGTTTTAGGTGTTTTCACCTCCTATATACATAATGTGTGGTGGTATACAAAAGTTTATCTTAATATTCTCTTTTAATTTCAATCTTCTTGTTTCTTTGATCACCTTTCCTAGTGGTGGTAAGATTGCCTACACTGCAATGCAGTAACAATGCAGATTTTGCTGCTCTTGATAAATATGAGGAAACAATGAATTTATTTTAGGATATGGAGCCAAAGTCACAGCTTCAGAGATTTATCTGGCTAGTCTGAAGGATACAACAAATACTTTTTCTCATGTTGAATCATGTGTTTAAAAGTTTAGCCTCTTGTTCTACTGAGGCTGTGAATTTTGAACTGCATCAGAAAGAAACATTGAACAAAAAAGACCAAGATAATCCTCAGCTGATTTAAAAGTTGGCATGATTCCACAGGCATGTTAATAATAGCATAAGATTAGTCTTATTATCTTTCATGTCATTCATAAATTTATCTATTATTAGAGCAAGACTCTGCCACCCAGCTGCTAGTAAATAACTAACTTGGTAGGTCTAACCACATATGAATACAACCCACCAGATCTGTACCTGTTCCAGATCTGTCAGAGGTGTTCACATACGTGCTGTATATTACTAAAAGAGATTCTTGATTTTTGTGTTGATTTTGCAAACTATCCCCATCTTTTAAGCCTTACAATTAGGATTTTAGTAGTCTTTGGAAAATAGATACTAAATTTTTTACGAAGTTACTGAGCAGAGAACATTAAACTTCAATTTTAGCAAGAAATTACCTATACAGACATCCCATGTTCTGGGTGGCTTGTATGTTTCTATGATTTTAGATAATTGGTGGTAAAAACTTGAATGCCTGATCCCATGTACTGCTCATTTGTATTTCACATTTAGCTTACTTTCTGTAATGCTACAGATGCATTCCACAACACAGTAAGGAAAGTACTTGTAAAAAATCCCACGACAGCTTACCGTAATGAAGTCATATTCTTTCCTGAACCTGTCAATTTGTTGCTAATGGTATTTGGCCACAGAGTTTAGGTGAATCTTTGGTTTATCTGAGCACACTTATGAATTTCACATAGTTGAAAACACAGAGATATGCATATAACCTTCCATTGACTTAGCGTGAGACCACAGAAGGACAAAGCACACACATGGGACTATAATATCATATCCAAGTCATTCATGGGGATTCTTCACTCTTTGATCCTTGCAAGTCATTTTTTAAGTGTAATAGCATTTTTTTTAGGACCATCCTTTCCTATCTGAGACTGATTCAAACCTGAACAAACATTCTGTTGACCCACAAGTAAAAGCCCAGGTTAGCTAAGACTGAAATCTCTTTTAACATTATGTTTCACTGTGAACTGAAGTGACATTTGATCCGCGCTTCGCGAGGAACGTCGTGCCAGGACACCAGCAGAATACAGAGCACAGAGCCACCCGCTCGCACTGTCCGCCTGCTGCTTACAGAATTAACTCCCCTGCGGCTCTCATTGTACTGCGGCACACAGGGCTGTTTGTAGAATTGGAAGAACTCAAAGATTTGTGTTTTAAAAGGGAGAAATCACTCTCTCCTAAAGAGAAAAAACATTTTATATATATATATATTTTTTTTTTAACTTATTTTTTTTATTATTATTTTTTTAATAGGGTGACCATTCTGTATAAACACAATTGAGAAAAAAAGGCAAAACTCTCCCCTGCATACCAGAATTGTTTGGAAATTTGATTATCTGAAAGCCGCCTGATTTTTGAAACAATATTCATTTGAGCAAATACT
The DNA here is from genome assembly GCF_963082525.1 of Nesoenas mayeri. Taxonomy (NCBI): domain Eukaryota; kingdom Metazoa; phylum Chordata; class Aves; order Columbiformes; family Columbidae; genus Nesoenas; species Nesoenas mayeri. The sequence continues at coordinate 63,802,201 of NC_137548.1, forward strand.
TTTCCAGTTTCTAGTTCCTTACATTGACCAACATGATATAAACCCCACTGTTTCGTACATACACAGTTAAATATAGGAGATGCAGTTGATATAACAAAACAGTGAAGCTCGTACCTGCTGTTTGGTGCCATCAATTGCATGATATTTCTGGAAATACTCAAGTTCACCTCACTTTCCTTTATTTCCAACCCATCTCAACCCACGCATGTATTATACTGTAAAGCTGCAGGATTCTATTGATTTTGGGCAGACTTTAACTTTTTTATCTGAAGTACTATATTTCATTTGGACAGTTCAAAGCAAAAGGTATTATTTGCCAGAAAATTCATTGGCTTTAAAAGGACACGAAAAGCTCTAGTAAGCTTTGTGAATTAAAGAAAAAAATGGCATTTCAGCAACATAAATTCTCATTCCTTTTTCTTTCAGGTAGAATCATATTCTAGCTGTAGATTAAATGTATTTTAGACCTTAGCATCTAGAGCATACAGATTAACTCCCTTAAAGGATTTAGATGTTTACAATAAAACCTCATGTAACTTCAAACTGATATATATTAGTGATACCTTTTCACAGAGAGGTGCATGTCTACTTCTTACATGTTTTAAAACTGCACACTGTAAGTCCAGTATCTTTTTAGGGGTGATCAAACCAGAAATTTCACTCAGTTTGTTATATAAGTAGTCTAAAAAATGTAAAGGTTGACAAAGTACCTTTATGTATTGCCTGATCTAAGATCTTGCAAAAGCCAGTGGATGTTCCCCTAGATTAAGTTGTTCATCTTTTTCTAAATCAGCAGGAATAGAATAAAATCTCAGATTTCCTAATCATAAAAAGCATTCATAAAAATCTTGTAAAGAAGAGAAGCCCAACACAAATAGCAGCCAATAGGACTTTTCCTACATCCCAGACTGAGGCACAAACAGGGCAGAGTCAACAGTACACTCTAGGTTAATGAATTTCTTAGTCTCTGTTCTTGGATGTATGGACAACAGGAGCTCTCAGCAATGATGCGCATTTTGTTAATGGCCAAAGCACAGGAGGACAAAAAGTCCTTCTTCTTCTATACTATCAGGGAGAAAATACTTTTAACATGACTTGAGATATGAAGAAACAATCACTAAGAAACTTCTAACGTAGTACTGGATTCAGTTTGCAACAAAGTGGATTTACATGGTACTAGACTCACCCTCAGTTTGTACAAGGCTAACAAAAAAACATGTTTTGAAGTGCCATTAAAGTCTAAAAGAAATAAAAGAGTAACAGAAAAATGTGACCAATGGCTCCTTTACAGTTTGCCCCATAAATCGGTGTATTGTAATAATTAAGTATTTTAAAGTGCAGTTCTAGTAAAAACAATCACTTTGTCATATGAACTCACACATTTCTACAAGGAAACTTCCATCTCTGCTGTTACGAATTTTGGATTCTGCAACTCCTCGTGAGTCACATCTGATTAACCCATGTTTATAGAAAGAAACAGCAGAAGTGGCCAAGTATAGCCCAGCGCTCAATGGATTATCTGGCCTGCCATTTATGTAGAAAATTCTGAAGCAAAAATACAATAGCTGTAAATCCAATAGAGTAGGAAAACACAAGGAATGTTTAATGGTCATGAATACTTTTAATATTGTGTCATGTTGTTCACAATTATCTGAAAAGTGGAGAGAACAATGAAGCCCACGCTGCACACATTCCAGTTTTCACAGGGAAATCTGGGAGCTCTCAAATATGCACAGGCTGACCACCCACTTGAAATGATAAACCACAGGGTTACCTCTGGAGATTATGGATAGCATGTAAAAAGTGGGAGGAAAAGAGTGCCTTTGTGTATAGAGAAGGAATTATTAAAGAAGCTCTGTTACCTGAATCATCATTTGACTTAATGATCACAGTAGAAAGATGCAAATAAGGAAGACAAAATGCAAGAAAAAAGGAAAAGCATTCTTTGCAAACTTGAGAGACTTCAAAATCTGTCAACACTGAAATCTGCCACAAAATGAGAAGCTGGTGATTTGAAGAGAACAAGCTATATACAGTCCTGGCAGCAGTAAGCCATTCCAGCTGGTCACAAAAGCATTTTGCTTCTGCACCCCACCAAATTGCTCCCTCCTCCTCCAGCCACACACTCCCGCCTGCTCCCTTGCTCTCGCTCTGGCATCCATCACATCCCTCCCTGGGTTGTTTCAACTAGTGAATGTAACAGAAAATAAAGACAGAAGGGAAAAAAAAAAGGGTTGTCTGGACAGTTGGCAAGTTGAAGCAGCTCAATGCAATGGGCAGCTGCTCACCTTAACAATGCCCACTAGAAACACAAAGCCACAAGTTTATGGACATGTCATCTTATCGCATTGCCGTCGTTGTAAAATCCATATTCCCAATCCATTAAATCAGAGAACACAAAAATACCATGCAACGCCAGAAAAATATAGGAACAAAATATATTTTCAAAAGCAAAGTTATCTTGTATGGCTTGCTAGGCTTTTCAGGTGTAGTTTAACTTTTACTGAGTAGCTCTAAATAATATCATTAGCTTTTCAGTTTAATAATAAAAGCCAAATATATTTCAGACAGTGAATTCTGCCATTCCCCTTGAAATGGACCAATATACATAGAACAGCAATAAACTTCCAAATATTGTAATGTCAATACTAGTTTTATTGGTGCAAATAAAAATACGATAAATAGCTATTAAGTATATTTTTTTCCTAGATAGCCCTGTAGTTTTTCTTGTTTTGGACCTTCAGTTGTATGCCACTAGCAGTTAGTACCATACTTCTATTCATTGTTTAAATTATCTATAATTACAATTACAGTTTGTGTTTTGATACTGATTGCCTTTTCTTAATATGTAATTTGATTCCTTCTCTCATTTTTTGAGCACGGTGATAATTAACAATAGTAGTAATATACAAATAAAAAGTAATTAAATTTTTAGCTTTAATAGCAGGAGGAACACAGAAACCTTAGATCACAGGTGTTAAAGCAGTTTTTTGAATGAGTAAACTGAGCTTCAAAAGTCCTCACTGATTTACTCAAAACCACACAAGCAAGACTGTAGAACAGCTAAAAGGAGAACAGAGAAACCCCAATGTCCAGGTCTAATCATTAGACCACATACCTTCCTTTCATAATATGCCATTAGACTCAAAACCATTATCACAGCTACAGTTCAGTAAACTTGCGCAACCTTCTTGCATCAGTGTTTACCAGTTTTCATAGAAAAATGCTGGTGCCACAAACTCTCGTTACATTTGCTTCTGAAAACCTAGCTATAGCAGATGAGTTACTCAAATAAGAAAAAAACATCACCAGGGCAAAAGACACAATGAGCACTGAAAAACTGAGTTGTTAATTCCTATTTCAAACCCTCTACCTTCTTTAATGACTTAAATTAGTATAGTATGTAAAACTATGATGTAAATAAGCAGATCAGAGAGAGGACATTAACTTTCATGTAAACATCAACATTTAACCCCAGAAAAAGGCATGATTATCTTTAAAAAATATTGGAGAACTTAATGTAAACTAAGAAGTAGCCCAGGAAAACATGCATGTTCATCATGGAAATGGGGCTTGCAGCCATCACTCATTGACCCATTTCCATTCAACCTGAGAAGAGTTGTGTTGTGAACAGTGCTGATCTTCCATAACAGTGAGACTGTGTCACCTTAGTCAGGAAAATTAGCATTTGTTAAGAAAAAAAGAAAATCAAGTGATTTGAAACAGTATCTTATGGTGACAGATTAGGACATGAATGTGACAGCAAATCCAAAATACTAGAAATATTTAAAAAACCCCATTGTGTCATACATTCAAAGTCAATTTGATAAGCGCAAAGGAAAAGACCTGAGGGTTCCCCTGCTCTTTGCTGCAGTCCTGTGTCTCTCATTTTCAGGAAGAGATATGTGACAGATCAGCAAAAACAATCTCAAACGACCCAGCAGAGGGATCTGGCAGCTGCCCTACCTGCTATTTCTGAAGTGATGGAAGAAGAATGACAAAGTAAGCGTATGCCCTCATGTGTTCAAAAACAGAGACGAGTCTGTATAGATAGCAAGAGAGTAAAAGTCTTGAAGGCTTGGAACTCCCTTCACATACCAAGAGATGGTAGGTATTTTCAAGATAACATATCTTTTGGTTACCATTTGTGGTTTGGTTTTGTTTTAAATACATCTTTATTTTTAAAAAGCCATTAGAACACAGCATATAGCCACCACAGAACACAGATCATTTGCCATCTGCATCAATTATGTTTCTGCTAATTGAGTCTTTTTTTTTACACTAAGGTTTTGGGTGAGTTAATGCGAAAGTTCAAAATATATGTTTCAGTTGAACAGTGGGAAAAACCTTAATGAAGAAAACAGGTAGATTTTTCTACCTGGTAGCTTTGCTATGTCTCAGAAATATTCCAAATACTTTCTACAGTATTTTTGTGTGCATTAAATGTTTCTGAGGTTTTAGGAAATATTATTTGACTCAAGCTACATAGTTTGCCAGTGTCTTCATGTAGGCATTGAAATGTAACAGCACTGCAGTTTGACTCGGCAATCTAAAAATTCGCAAGGGACAGGGCACCACAAACCATTAAATGAGGTTATAAAGAGAAGGAAATATAATTGAGCTACATGTATTATTCTACTGAAGTTATTTTAAAATTATAAAAGTAAATCTAAACCCTTCACATTGGAAAATCAGGCCCAGAATGTTTAACAAGGCACAGTGTAATTGTTCTTCTCTATAAAGGCACTGGCACCTTGCCAGATGAACGAATACTGAGCTTTCATTAATTTTACATTTTTGTTAATATTGCTACTATTAAACCTGAATGAATTGAGCAATGAAAAGACTAGAGTTGCCTTTATCATCATCATCTAATCCTAATTTTATGCAAAAATCCTAGTTCTGCATTCAGTTCACCATTATCCAGGCACAGCCTAAGGCTCAATTTGACTAACTTCTCCTAATATTTTCTGAGATACTTCAGGCACTTTTAATAGAGAAAGTCTGAAGAAAGTAAGACTTTCTCTTGGTTGAGGAGGATCAGGTTAGAGATTGTTTAGGCAAACTAGACATCCACAAATCCATGGGCCCTGATGGGATGCACCCACGAGTCCGGAGAGAGTTGGCAAATGTAATTGCTAAGCCACTCTCCATCTTTGATAGGTCTTGAAGAATGCGAGAGGTCCCTGAGGACTGGGAGAAAGCCAGTGTCACTCCAGCCTTCGAAAGGTGCAAGAAACTACGGGCCAGTCAGCCTCACCTCCATCCCTGGAAAGGTGATTAAATAACTCTTTTGACCCCGTCTCTCAGAACATCCTCATACTTAAGCGCAGGTTGGATGAATGCACAGTGAGATGGATTGACAACTGGCTGAACGGCAGAGCTCGGAAGGTTGTGATCAATGGTGCAGAGTCTGATTGGAGGCCTGTAGCTAGCGGTGTTCCCCAGGGGTCAGTACTGGGTCCAGTCTTGTTCAACCTTTTCATTCTGTTCAACCTGGATTAAGAGACTGAGTGCACCCTCAGCAAGTTTGCTTTGCTGGTGGTACCAAACTGGGGTGAGTGATTGATACACTGGAAGGCTGTGCTGCCATTCAGCAAGATCAGGACAGGCTGGAAGACTGGGCAGAGAAGACGCTAATGAAATTCAATAAAGGCAAGTGTAGGGTCCTGCACCTGGGGAAGAATAACTCCAGGCACCAGCACAGGTTAGGGATGGACCTGCTGGAAAGCAGCATTGTAGCAAAGAACCTGGGAGTTCTAGGTGACAACAGGTTGATCATGAGTCAACGACGTGCCCTTGTGGCCAAGAAGGCCAATGGTACCTGGGGTGAATTAGGAAAAGTGTGACCAGCAGGTTGAGGGAGGTTCTCCTCCCCCTCTACTCTGACTGGTGAGGCCACGTCTGCAGTACTGCATCCAGTTCTGGGCTCCCCAGTTTAAGAAGGGCAAGGAATTACTGGAGGGAGTCAAGCAGTGGGCTGCAAAAGTGATGAGTGGTCTGGAGAGCCTTTCTTATGAGAAGAGACTGAGGGAACTGGGTCTGTTCAGCCTGGAGAAGAAAGGCTGAGAAAGGATCTCATAAATGTTTATAAGAATCTCAAGGGTGGGTGTGAAGAGGATGGGACCAGACTCTTTTCAGTGGTGCCCAGTGACAGGATGAGGGGCAATGGCCACAGGCTGAAGCACAGGAGGTTCCACTTAAACACAAGGAGAAACTTCTTTGAGGTGTCAGAGCCCTGGAACAGGCTGTCCAGAGAGGTTGTGGAGTCTCGTTCTCTGGAGACATTCAAACCCACCTGGACACATTCCTGTGTGATCTGCTCTGGTGAAACTGCTTTAGCAGGTGGGTAGGACTAGATCATCTCCAGAGGTCCCTTCCAACCCCAACAATTCAGTGATTCTGTGAAGGATGCAGAATGTTATTACTCCTTATCGGAGGAAATCTTTCTGTTTTATCAGTGTCTTCATCCCAGAGCAATCGCTTAAAGAGGTATTGTATTTTCACACATCACCTAAAAAGTGATAAAAATAAATCCCAGAGTGCAGGATTTTACAGTGTTGTTTCTATTCTTTTTCACAATAAATGTACATGAAATATCTGAGTTGCTAAATCAGAGAGTAACGTGAAGCAGGCAGAATACTAGGGTAGCTGGTAACAGGAAAAAAAAATCTCATGTCTATCACTGCTTATAACATTTTCAGACATTGCTTAGACGGTTTTCAGATAAACTACACAGCTTTCACTTTTAATTGTCACTGTGTGGATTAAAGGAATGCTTTGCTGTATTGAAAAGCATTTGGAATGACTTTTAGTCTGGATAGCTTGCATAATACTACTGGTCCTAGTTTTCCTTTGTTTTCCTTATACGGGATTGAAGAGAAATGGGAATAGTTCTAGTGACATTATCCTGAGGTCATAATATTCTTACAAGAAACACTGAGTTTAGAGGCTTCATTGCTTCCAAGCACAATTAAAGTCACTGAAGATTTTTTTGCAGTGCTATTTGCAATAGTCATCTTTAAGGTCCCATAAAGTCTGTTTCATTCTCAATAAATCTGTCGAATCACAAATACTGGCAAATTATTATGGGAGGACATATTGTACCATTTTCCCTACCTATCTTTGGATCATCTGAGCTGGTATTTCAAAGTACTTGACATTCTATCCAAGACTACAAATGTTCACTTAAAAATACTAATAAGGAGGTTGTACAACTGTGTGAACACCGTTGTCATAAAAGAATTGAATGTACCAAGAGCTTGTTGTTAAGGATTTTTTTTTAACTTTTTTTTTAGTGAACCCTTACCTCTGTTCCATAAAGTCAGTTCAGAGGAGTGAACAGAAATTTTGACCATGCAAACTCTAAACGTTAAAGCAACTATTCCTGTACAGTTGCATTGCATTCCAGTCATCTTACACAGCACAGCTGGTAATAGACATAATTGAACAGAAATCACTACTAATACTATTGCAGATGCAATTCAAGTACACAGATACTGTTTATAAGATGCTATAGTTCACCAGTTACTAAAGGAAGTACCATATAGAGTGAATTACTCAACTTTGTAGGAAAACCATGCACAACTCATTTTGAGACATGAAAATAAGCTATGACTCTCATGGAAGTATTAACTACACATTCTACAATTAAAAACAAAGAGAAAAAAACCCCACAGTATTGTTATTGACCTAAACATTCATAATGTTGCCCTATGTACTTTGAATTGAGCATATTAGAACAAAATATGCTATTATCAGGCCCCAATGGTAAATGGAAATTCTCTATCGATCTCTATTACAAATAATAATATTTTCAAACACTAAAGCTACACATCTATGGGATCATTAGGAAATTCTCTAACAGAATGTATTAATGAGTAGAAAATTACCATTTACCCAAATTTAAACATCTTACAGATCATGCCAGTTTCAGTAAAAGTTTAGTGCACAGTATTTCTCAAGAGAAAGTTTCTGATGAGATAAGCAGAAGGGTGCTCACCTTAAACAGAAGATTTACAGTATCAGATACACTGGAAATAACTGAATGGGGAACAGAAATATAATGAACATTATTTTCCATAATTTAGGTGAGTGTTTTAAAATCTAGTTGCTGTTATGGGTTGAGTTTATTTTTCTACCTTTTCCATTTTTTTTAATAGCTTCCCATAAGAGCAGTGCTTCTAATCACCTTTCAGTTTTATCAGGAAGAAAAACTATTCTACCCAGCTTGAAAATACCAGTGACTGCATTAAAGTTGTAGCTGTGGTATAAAGCCATCAAGGGGACTAATTTTTTTCCCAATTCACAGCTCACGGCAAAATCAGCTGTAAACAGGGACATGAACACATGCAACTGAATGCCAATGCAGAGTACCACTCCTATCAAATAATGAAAAATGCCAAGTTCAAAATAAATGCAAAAAGACCCAGACCTCCAATATTTCATTACCTACTTCGTTGTAACTGTTTTATTTTGCATATACTGTATTTTATTTTTCCCTCCCTGTGAAACTCCTTTTGTGAACTTGAGGCAGTAGATAGCAGGTTCATTCTGTTTTGCTACACCAGATAGAACTGTTTTCACAAAAGTTAACTGATGTCCTTAGAAGCATTTCACTGCCACCTACTCATGCAGAGTAATTTGAACTCAACAATTGCCATTCATGCATGACAGACACATCATCCATCGGGTGGTTTTGGAAAAGGTATAATTTAAACCTCTAGTTTGGCCTATCTGTACCACACATTTTACCTCTCCTCAAAAGTGTTACATTGAGGAAAACATATCTGCAGCCTAAATTGTATATGCTTTCAAAGCATGGAGCATGGTGAAATGACTAAAAGTTGTTTGCTACTGAACTTGGGGCTTGATACTTTTCAAGGTTTGGTACAAATTGTACCACTCACATTAACCGTTCCACACCATAGATCTGTACTATTAATACAATAATAAGCATTTTAAACCTGCTGTCAATAGTAATGAAATAATTAAATTTATGAAGTAACTCTGACTTTACAAACTGTTGTATTATTCTGAATTTGAAATTCATCTGTATGCTTGAGTCTTTTGCTATAAACACTAGTACAAAAGGCTAGGCATGAAGCAGCAATCCATCTCCTAAAACCTAAGCCTGGAAATATGCTTTCTATATGATTCAGAGATCTTTCTGCTCATTTTATTTTTTGATTAATTAGTAAAATCGTAATAAAGACTCTCTCAATCAGAAAAAAAAAAAAAACCTAGACCCTGCCCTGTAAAACTCAATCTCTTACCCTTGGGTTGCTCCCCTTTATAAACAGTTATGCTTGGATCAGCCAGAGAGATTACAGAATTTTTTGGTTAATGCAGAATGGCACTTGCTGAAGAGTGTACTGATATAAATGGAAATTCATGTAATCTCATTTGGAAAATTGCAGTGACTGGGTACTACATATCAAGTATTGTCAACAGTTAACTGCCAAAGCTGTAATTGTTACTAGATAGTAGCTACAGATTACTTTGAAGTAGGGCTTGCTTTCTTTTTCTCTGCACATAACTGATCTTGGTCAGATTATTGTTAAAACCTTCCTCTCAAATGCATTTACATATTTTGATGATAATGCCAGAGACCAATATTTACAGCTATTCTCAAAGGCAACATGTACAGGAATCTGCAAGCCATCAAGCCAGCAAACTATCAACAATACCAGATGGCAGGGGATTTCTTTAATGTTTTTCATGCCATCATCAATCATTTCTGGCCACATTGTATATGTACATTGGGTATCATCCAAAATCCATTGAAGGGTCTGAATTCAATTGGGCACTATTTGTAGCAGACCATAGTTTCACCCCAAGCCTCCTAATGATACCAAGAATGTGCAGAAGGAAGGTCCAGCCCAGCAGAGGACACTGTACCTGGGACACGATGCTGCCAGAGCACCAAGTGATGCTGGGACAGTGGTTTTAACAAACAGGAGGAGATCCTCCATGTTTGCAGCTGCAGCAGAGCTCGGTTTGGGCAGCTCAGGCTTCAAGAATGCGAGAAAAGAAGAACAGTGCCCTTCAGAAATTCTCTCTCTGCATTCTAAATACCATGAAGGAAAGCAGATAATTTTATTGAGAAATTTTCTAAACTGTTTAAAGTCTGCAAATCTTAGGTTTAAAAGGTTAACATGTGGTTTACATAGTGCATAAACTGTTAATTGTATTCAATTTTTCTCTTCAAGAACTAAACACAGAAGAGTTTCTGTTTATTTTAAAGGCAGAGACAGCATTTAGTCAATAGTTGACAGGCTCGGGCTTTTGAAATATGACATCTATCAAGCCAAGTTCAGCTACACCCTAGCAAGATACTCTTAGTTATTTCATTCTGGCATCTGAGTCAAGATGTTGAGGAAGATGAGGGGTTTTTTTAACCAGTTCCACTGTTTGTTCCATCAGGCTATTGTCACGTTAACTCCAGGGGCCTGGAAATAGCTAAAGGCCAGTGATGTCTGGTCAAGGCCTCTCCTGGGATGAGGAGTAAATGGCAATTTTACATTAATGATATGATAAAATATATTGAAATTTGAACCTGCACTTCTCAGATCAGTGTCTCTCCAACATCTTAATTTTTGGCACCACTTTATTTTCTTTGTCAGTAATGTTTTTATGGGCCACCATAAGGGACCAATGATCACGATCCAGGTAGTGAGCTAGACAAAACACATCATAAAATGTATTTTCCTTAACACAAAGCCTGTCACTAACCACTCACAGCCTATAGTCATACATATCTGGAGGCAACAGCACAGTCAAGAACAGACATATGTACTCTAAATAAACATGTTAGACTGTGAACAGGACTAATGTATGATAAAAATAATAAAATGTAGTTCTGTCATAGTGGTTGTATTTAAACATATTGTTTTCTCAGGATTAATTAATATCAACTCAATCAAACAAAATGTATTAAATACTGCTATGAACATATACGAGTTTACATATCTGGTCTGTTTGAGAAAATAAGTGCATAAATTTTGTCCAAACGTTTTTGCGGTATCTGATCAAAATATACCAACACACAAGATGAGTGAAGTTGGACAGAACTAATGGAAAAAATTCCCTCAATATAATGAACATGTTAACACTCATTTGTATTTGTTGATAAACTTCAACCATTGAAATGTATCAATATCTTTAACAAGGAACGATTCTGAAAAGGTTAAGGCTTATGAAATCTATTTCAACATTTTTGGGGGAGGAGTAGAGGGAGAAGGATTTAGGGTTTTATCAACTGGGACCCACTTCAAGTATATGTAATCAACTCTATACATTTTTCATGCTATCATCGTTATAAATAATTTTATCAGAAGACTTGAACCTGCATGAAAGTAGTGTGTGATCGTCATAAAATAAGCCAGAAGTTGAGTTTTAAAGAAGGAAATAAGCCCAGATTAAGACTACAAAACCAAAACTTTTTGGTGTTAAGAAAAAATTACAACATAAGATACATTGAGAAAACAGTGTAGTGCAGTGGTAAGAAGATTATTAATTTTCAGCTATAGTGCAGTGAGTAGCACAGAGGAAGAATGTGCACACAAGCCACTACCAGAGCAGGTAATATAGTATATACTTGTTCTGTGCTTTTCCCTGAAACACTTAACGGTGCAGCTATGTCTTTAATCAGAAAAGTGAGATTAACTCAAGTTATTCAGGTCCTAAAAATAAACACAGATGGAATAACCAAAATATCTGAATATTCAGTTCCCATTGAACTAGTGTGTTTATGTTTTTACTGTTCAAGAGATTCTACCTTCAGATTAAATGAGCAAGTCCTTCATTTTGTGAAGTGGGAACTGCCAGACCACTTTAAACAAAGACTGGGACAGTAGTGAGAAAACAAGCAAATCCGCTTTAATCTGAAAGAGATGATTTGAACAAGACTTCTAACTCAATCCCTCTGGTATCTGACCCATTGTGAAGCAGGAATGCGTTAACACAAACATTAGATTTCAAAATTCTGGAAAAGAAAAGGCTAACCTTACCCAGATGCTATGGAACCATCCCCAAGTAAGGCTTTAGTAAGACAAACAACATTATTCAGTCAAACTTCACAGATTGCTTAAGCACTTGGCTTAAGAAAAGAGGAGAAGGAAGAAGCAGCAGTTAATCCTTCAGGAAGAAATCCTAAAGAAATCCTATCTGGTCATTTCTGCGAGAGCAGATCTGGTATGAAAAGTACAGTTTCAAGATCTGTTTCTCCAAGATCATCTTGTTTTGTCATAAATGCTGTAGATAAACAATAAGCATGTGTATCTTATGAAAAGTAGCTATTACTGTAAAAAAAACAACAAACCACCAAAACCTTCCTCTCCCTGCTCCCACTCCCCAAACTATTAGGTGGTACAAAATGGATGTTTAACATGAGACAAAACATGCAAAGTTGCACTAGCAAAATCCCGTTGCTGTAATTGCTTTGTCCTTTCTAAACTAGGAACTCAACAAGAAAGAATACTTGTCAATGGTGTTTTGGTTGAATGAACATACTTTCTGCGTAGCTTCAACATGCCAAAGTTCTGAGGCCATGTCTCTACCAGCAAATTAAACAATTGTGGTCACGAGCATGTGATGGTCTTTGCTATGATGTCGGTAACAATGTGGGACACAGTAAATTATTAGGACAGTCTCTGGCACGAAGAACAACCAACATGGTACTCCCAAGAAAATCATTTGAGTGATTCAGAACTTAATTTGGATCAGTGATTACTAACCATGAATTTCAATGGTACCATGCCACTAGCATACTCCCAGGTCAGTCCTTTACTAGTATTCTAGATGTGTTTCCCCCACAAGCATGAACATGCTGTCAAGTCATGACTGAATATATTCTTGTTATGACCCTATAAAAACTCAATTTCTGAAAGCTTTAAAGAAGCTTTATAATTTTTCTCTGGCTTTAGACCACCACCACTGATTGTGGAGGAAGAACATAGAAAAGCAACATGGGACAGAGAAAAGGCACATCAGAAGAGCTGGGTCTACCTTGCTGCCTTACCTCCGAAAACAGCAGGTCAGTTACATTCTGAGTCAGTTATACATTTCAAGTCATTATAATCTAAGCTGAAAATCAAAATCAGACTAATGGACTGATTGTTGCAGGTCATACAGATTAAATAAGATCAAAACAAAGTAGTAAACAAGGCATAATCATATATATTCAGAGAACTTGTATCTTATTGACGATGCTATACAAACATTATATGCAACTGCAGAAATGTAGAGTTGGTCCAAAAAGATTTTTTGCCAGAATTTACCTTTGGAAGTATGTATTTCTTTTCATTCTACATGTTAAAGAGGATGTGTTGAACTACCAATCACATAATTTCTCTACTTCAAATTCTCTCTAAGGAGGGTGAGAATCACAATGCAGGAATTGGTATAGGGACACTGACAGTGAGAAAAATATTAAGAGGTGAAAAATTTTAAAAAGCTTTAAGTTACTGCACCTATCTGGTGCAGGCACCTTCTTCAGGTTTCTTGTAGGGTAAGTTTAAAGCAGGAAAAAGAAATAAAATAAAAGAAACCCCAAAAAACTTTATCATTCAATGAATATTAGAAAACCAAAGGTTTCCAAAGAAGCCACTGAACAGCAGGCACCACAAACACACCACTTAAAACAAAACCCTACGGTCTCTAAGTGAAGATACCGGTTTCATTTCCCCCTCTTAGACTCTGCTTGGCCTGAGCATTGCATAGCTAGCTAGTCCAAACTTGGCCTTCTGGAAAATGCTGTGTTTGTACTACAGATAAGCTGAGTGTGGAACTCACTGTTCCAACATTTCAAGGAAGCAGAGCTTTTGTTTCTTCTAACAGCACTCTTTTCATATAAAGAAATGAATCAAGGATACTGCAAACACAGAAATAAAAACAAGCAAAGAACATTTTACCCAGTACTTATTGATCTGGGTTGTCATAATTCAAGGTACAAATCTTCCATCATGCTAATTAAGTAGAAAGGGAGTCAGAAAAGTTATTGATGAAGGAATACACAAGATGAAAATACATTAGACATGAAGCTATGCCTATGTTGATCATTTTTATATTCTGCAGAAAGATTACGTTATAAGAACAGAGGCTGAATGTCCCAGAACCACCATATTAGCACAGTAATTTCTGGTGAAGTAAATCAAAGAGGGCTTCCAGCATCTAAAAAAAAAAAAAGGAATTTATGGCATTATATTTCATTAGCTAAGTGACCCCATGCTGATTTATTTTTTATGAGTGACATACACATCTCAGGTTCATTTCTTTATGGAGACTGTGGTTTCATGTTGTGCTTCCTCACCATGAATAGACAGCTTTCTCACCACTCTCTCTGGCTTTTGTCCTGAAGATTCTACATTGAGCTACCAAATTCAGCCAGGGGAAAGTTGTGCATTCTGAGTAAATTTGCCACAGTTTCATAAGAAAAAAGAAAAGCGGGGCTGGGGGGGAGAAAGAAAGAAAAAATATAGCAAAAATATTAGCTATATATCAGAGTTTTGTTTTTAAAAAATACAGAGATCATCTCTATAACTTCATCCAGAGTGCAGCTGTAAGATCTCTATTTCCATGTTAAGAAAATACTGGGAAACCTAATCTCAATACCAATCACTTGTGTTAATTTGATTAGTAGAAATTGTGCAAAAAAATACTGGTTTTGTACACCATCCAAACACTACTGGTTACTCTGCTTGTCTGACTTTAGGAAGGAAAAATCAAGCCAAAGGACATGCAGTGAGAAGCCAACTTGTGATATGTCAGTGCCCACACGTACAAGAAGCAAACCTTGAAGACATCAACATAAAACAAAGGGAATTTCAGCATTTCAAATGTCAGCAGGGGATTGCAAACTGAATACAGTGCCTCCACAACCTCATGCTTCCTGTTACATACATGAAAATAGTAACAAATATAGAGCTCATCAGTAGCCCAGAAACAGTGTGAAAGATGCCAAATGGGAAAGGCTGAGGAGTAAACAAGGAAGTCAAAATTTAGGGTCCAGTTGTTTCCTCGCCTAAACCAGCACAAAGCCTCCCAGTTTCTGAGGACACTCTCCTATTTGAATGCTGTAACAAATTTAAATATCA
Source organism: Nesoenas mayeri (assembly GCF_963082525.1). Lineage (NCBI taxonomy): Eukaryota > Metazoa > Chordata > Aves > Columbiformes > Columbidae > Nesoenas > Nesoenas mayeri. The sequence continues at coordinate 63,817,296 of NC_137548.1, forward strand.
TAAAAATAGCTGCTGTCACATCTCCTAATGGTTTCTAAGTAATATGAGAATATAGAAATAAGAGTACTAGCACTGCAGCCTTGATTCATTCCACTACGCGAAAGGAGAGTTGTGCTCACAAAGAATCTTAATCAACTCAGAGTATGGCTGCAGGAGAAATAATTTCCCCAACTTTCACTTATTTTTTAGCTAAGCCAACTCCAGACCAACTTGTCAGCTTTTACATATTACACCTGCTTCTCCAGGGTTCTTCAAAAGCAAAGTTAGTTATATTATAGAAGGGCATGGCCTTCTAATGGAGTAGTTTTTATCATACATCATACAAATAACTATGCTACATGTCAAATCAAAGACTATGAAAAATAGCTCTCACAAATGAATTATTTAAAAATTACCCTTTAATGTTTAATTAGTTGATACTCTTACATCAACAGTCAAATCTGATGATTTTCCTTATAAGTACTAACTTGTGGCCAAACTAAATAAATGTATTAAACAGTCAAGAAGCAGTGAAGACAAAGACCATTTCACATCTTAGCCACTAATTCTGTTCTTTGTATATAGTGTCCAGTTTCTGCAGTAAATGTCATCTGAATGAATTCTGTGGAGCAGGAAAACCTTTGTTTTGTCATACTATTGAATTTCTAGTTGGTGTGTGTTTTTTCGCAAAGATTTGATAACATTTACTGCAGCACTTCCACATAGTTCCTATACATTAGAATCCTGATACTGTGATACTAGGAAACACTCCTTATTAACACAGATGCAAAACCAAAAAATCCAAAGCCTACATTACTTGCTGTAAAAGCGTCATTGAATCTGATAACATTTAAGATAAGTTCTGAAATGCAACATGTAAATCATAGAAGTGATTTATAACAACGTTTCTTATTTAACTAAAAAACTACAGTTGTCTGTTCAATCTCCAAAAGGCTGGTAAAGTACTTCAAAAATGCCATTGTCTTAAAAAGCATTTTGCAAATCCTCCTCCTTTTTTTGAGGTTAGAATGCAAAGGTATTTATAATCGAAAGAGTGTCAAGAACCACACAAATTCAATTAACACACTGCTGGTGAAAGTCCTTGTTCATAGTAATTCCCTGAAAACCCATTAATTACTGGTTTTCTAACAGAGAGGGTTTGGATACTTTTGTAAAAAACAAATAGAAGTAATCAGGAATTGCCTATAATCTGTCATTAAAGGACCTAAATTTCACTATTTGTTTCCATACAACAAAACCTTTGTGAAAGATGTGGTCCAACTTCTCGAGATGACTGTGCTTACCATTCTTCCTGCTACACCTTGTGATGTTTAATTTTAGCTACACACAGTGGAACACTGATATCAGATTTCATCCTAAGCATATGTTGCAAGAACATGGCGAAGTTAAAATTTACCTTCAGAATTTCTTGATAATTTATTCTTTTTCAAATCTTGTGCAACTACCCATACTTAAGGACTAAATTCTGATGATTACTTATTGTGTGACTCCAGTGTAAGATTTGACTGTAATTTTTTGTTGGAATTAAAGTTTCGGGAAGGAAAAAAATCAACAAAACTTAAAATTTGAAGTGTAGTTTATTATAACATACCACTGCTATGCAACTATGTACTAGAGAATGTTTTAAGCATTAACTGATGTTCAAGTCAACAGGATTGCCGTTTCAACTTAAATTATATCCCCACGTTGTGCTGCAGCTACCCAAGGCTGACACTGAGGAACCCAGGCACAAGGTTTCTTAAAGAAGCAGCCTCAGAGCCGGTGCTGGTGCAGAGGGGGAAAACAAAGAACTTTGTGTGCTCAGTGTCCCTTCCATAAGAAAATTTAGATACAAAACATGGTGCCAAAGAGAAGTACAAGAGGTTTAGACAGCGCATGGTACCATGCTGTGGTGTGCTGCCCAAGGTGACTACTCTCATGGCAGCAATTTCAGACTCCCATGGCCTGCAAATATCAATAGGAGCTATTTGTACTGCTTCTTGGAGCTTCAATCCATTGGACAATTTTTTTAAGGTTATAAAATGTGTCAAAATGTAATTCATACTGTGATGGCAAGAGGAAATTACAAGACAATAGTAGGATTCCACTTTTGGGAAGAAAATTATCAGCTTGACTCTAAACACTCAAACCCTTGAGCTGCTATAAACAGTTCTTCCAAAACCTGTTTGGATTTCTTAGGAGAGCTCTGTGCCGTAGGTTTTGTTCACATCTGATTGTCATTTTCAGTGTGAGGAACAAAAGCACATTTGGAGCTGATTTGGATGAACACTGGGAACTTGTTAGAGAACAGAGAAAAGGATCTGGGTTGTTGGTAGTTGCCTTGTTTGGAAAATATACTATTGGATGGAAAGTCCTTAAAAACTTTGCAGCATCATAGCAGGGTCACAACAATTATTTCAAGGTTTTAAACATTATTGGGATCACGTTTCATCATATTAATTGTACCTGCAATGAAAGGAAACTTGTGGTCAGGACTGTACTCAGCCTGACAGCAAGTAGCTGGTCTTACTTGTTATAAAACGATCCCAGTGCTTTACTAGTAAAAGCTGGTGTTGCAGAACAAGCCTGCCTAAGCTTTGCTAATTAACTAACATGACTGTGTGTTCCTTCATGTGTTTGAACAGCACATTTAAGGCTTTTTCTCCTACTTTAGGAAGAAAAAAAAAAAAAGAATAAGAGAAAACTTTTGCCGTGCTTCCTTTGGTGGTGGCAGAGACATATAGACCCATAACATCATTAAACTTGTGGCATTATCATCAGAACTATTTTTGGAGGACAGTTTGAACAAAGCTAACGAGCCAGTTTGGAACGTGTGGTAGCTTCATATTTATAACATTCATCGGGTTTTTATATCCCTTGTTTTTAAATATCTTCCCAAAAGCTGAGAGGGAACATTCGAGCGTATGATTATGTCTTACTTGTCGTTACAAATCCCAAGCCGAGATCACACCCACACCTTTGTTTCACTCGCACATGGCACGCATGGCAGCGAACAAAGGAACGCCGACAGCGCCAAGTGGTCGCCTGCCCAATCTGTTCTCCAAGAAGTCAACATATGTATATATGCGCTGTGAGATGTTCCAGGTTTTAACAAGATCTCAAATCACCACATAAAATGCTTCAAAAAGCACATTGCTACAAGCTTGGCACATCCAAGAAATTCCTTGGTTCTCTCCCTCATCTTTTCAGGAGAAAAAGCTAAACTGTTTTTTCACTCTAAGCCGTTAGTTACAAATTCATTTCTGCAGAGCTATCTGCAAGCATTAACTCCAAACAAATCAATTTGCATTTCTATTAAAAAAAATAAAGTAAAAATCTTTCTTTGAAAGTCACTTAAACTACTCCTTCGCAATGGTTAAAGTTGCTTTATGATTTATTTTTTTAACAGGAAGTTTAATGCTTAAAGTATAGCAATATGAGTAAATGACCACTTTATTGAACTAAAAGGTGATGAAGAAGAAACAGTGGAATTGTCTTTGTACATGTCCTCACATACCCCAAGTCACTTCTCACAAGAGTTTCGCTATATGATTCAGATGATACAGTTTCTATGCTCACAGTTGAACTTCACTGGGATGATATCCTACAGGATTAAATACTACGTATGTTTGAGTTAAATCCTCCAGCTGAAGCAAACAGGTGTAACTGTGAATGAATGGCTGTTCTCAGCTTTACAGCAGCAGAAAACCTTGCCCTTGCTGTGCCTACTTTTAATATTCGAAAGATAAAGGATAACATGCTTACCACTTGGAAATCAAAATGGCACAGAAACTCTGATACTGGCCATCTCTTTGGATTTTACAGAGCATATCCCAATTCCATGGACATTTTTACTATTTTATGAAGAGATTACCAATAGTTTAAAAAAATCTTTTCTATCTAGAAGTACAAAATGTCTATATTTTATTCTTGCTGAAGTACATCCACTAAGCTTTATAAGGCATGCCAAATTAATAATTGGGAAAACAGAAAACTATGTTCACCATTTATTTCTTTAAAAACCTACAAGCAGCTCTAAAGAGTTTATGACTCACCAGCTCCTTCAGGGTTTTGGGCGCATCAATCAGGACCTATTTTTCCAGAAATGCTAAAGGGACCCATAGCTGTACAAAATGAGAAAGAGCTTTAGTGTTTGATCCTTTTTAATTGAGGGTCTTCGATCTCTTCACATCTCATTTTTCAAAAAAAGTTGCCTAAATAATAGAGAAAATTCCTCATTACCAGAGAAATTCAAATTTACATAGCTGGCATACATTACAGCAGTTCTTGTTTAGTTTTGTCAACTTCACTCACAAAAAAATGCCTAGAAGTATCAACTTCAGAGCCCCTTCCTTATTTTAGTTTTCTTCGCAGAAGGTATATATATATAAAATAAAATTTTATAAAATAAAAAAGGAAAGTATGAAAGAAATGGAAGTAATTAACATCAGTAGAGTCATGTCATTGGCACCAGCAGAGAAAGGTGCAAAGTGTCTTATTAATGGGAGATAAGCCAGAGTAATAAAAGAGCCGGGTAAGAAAAGTTAAGGTACTGAAAGTACCTGGAAGTTAAACAATTGGTTTTAAGAAAGGAACTGAAGATGGATGTTTAAAACATGTGATATACTTGGAAAAAGTTGTGACTCCGAAAGTGAGAAGTGTGAAGGAATGAGTGAGAAAACACATGCTAAAAATAAAAAACATACATGAAACACTGATGGACGGATAAGAAAAGTTAGTTTTGTGTGAAAGTCAGGCAAAAAAGTTAGGAATTTGAGCAGAGAGGAAGACTGTTTCAAGTGCTCTATATTGAGTACATCAAAAGGAAGATGAGAATATGTTCTGGTCATGAAGAATGACCATCAAAAGGAAGACGAGAATACATTCTGGTCATGAAGAAGAATGAGAGTAAAGGACTTTGTAAAATGCTGAAAAATATGAGCTATTAATACAAAGAATGGAATCAACATTGGTGCCAAAATGTGTATATAAGATTATGAGTAAGATTCCTAATGTAATGAGGGTTTTCAATGAAAATCATAAGATGGTCAGTTTTAGGGGGTTGTATTTATTTTCTAGACTTAAGTACATTTCACTCCATTTTTGAACTAAATAAAAGCAATGGTTTGTGAACTTCTGTCTGAAGTGACTAGACTCTGCATTTGTGAAGCTGAAGACTGATTTTTCTCAAGCTGAGTGCCATACGTCCTGCAAGACTTCAGTGCTGCTTAATCTGATCAAGTGGTAGGATATCCTCAAGTTACTGGAAACATGGCCAAAGAGATGCTTTCCTGTTCTCCTTTCCTCTGAAACAGCAGATACCGATCACTGCCAGAAACAGGATACCAAACAAGGTAGATTTTGACCTAAGTCAGTATGGGAATTCCCCTAAGTCATACAAAGGACAGAAAAGCGTAACAGTTCCTGCTCAGAGTTTCCAAATCTTCTGTGCTTTGCTTTTCGCAGCAAAGCAAAGAAGATCAGAATGAAAGTATATGGAGATCAGAGATCAGGAAAAAAACATTTCCTAAAAATAATAGTCATCATATTTAATTCTACTGTACCAGATAATATTAAGAGTAGAACATGTCAAAAATGCATTGTATTGTGAATTTTAAGGATGAAAAATCATCTATAAATGGGATACTTATTTGTACTTTTTTGAATGGCCTTCACTATTTCCTTCCTGACATAAGTGAACAAGCCAGCAGTATATCCTGTGTGAAAAGTGTGTACAAAACTGGGTTCTTCCAGAAATGAAGGAAAAAATATACGAAAACCCCACATTTGTTATGTCATTAGTTAAATTAGTCAGAGAACAAGGCCAAGTCACTCTCAAGAAGAATAAGATGTCAGCACTTGGAATAAACTTCATTCAACTTAATTTTGATCACCTTTGAAATCTGAAGATTTATGTTCTCCTTGGGGTTTTTATAAACAAAAAATAAAAAGGGCACATAAACATCCAGAGACAGAGCTCCTTAACCCTCAATGACTCAATGTTTTTTTGTTTTTGACAGAAAGGAGGAAAATATCAGTGCTACCCAGAATACACTTGCTATTTTTGCTACTGTTCTGTTTCTAAAATAGCATTAAGTTTGGTCAATAGGAGTAAGCAGCAACAATTGGCACCTCATGCCAGGCGTTCCACAGAGCCACAAGGAGCAGCCAACTCGAGCATCACAGCAAAACAAGGCTTCTCTTTCCACACCACAATCCTTTGTTTTCTCTGAGACAACTTCCAGGGTCCACACATTTTTCAAGACAGTGACTTTAGAAAACCCGCAGATTAATGTAATTATACTTGTGATCGATGTACATCAGGCATTGCCTTTCTGAAAGACTGGCTGCAATCCTGTGTTTAGACTGTCAAAATGCCATTGAATTAAAAACATTTTGGCTTGGCATGGCCTAGAGGGCAAGATTCTCTATTCATTAGTTTTTGTCTCTTTAAAGCTGCAGCAATGGAGCTCGACTTAGTGAGGATCTTGGAAGAGAAACTGTGCAGACCTTATATATCTCATCCTGTGGCAAAACAGGAGGAACCTGGAGCATAAATCTATGACATAACATGAGATTTTTATGGTGGTTTAGCTTAAATAATTCATTAGCATCCTTGTTCAGGCTCAGTAATATGTTGTTGAGGTGAAGAAAAGATTAAATGAATGAATACCCCTACAAGACTGTTTTCTTCGAATATTTTATAGTCTTGCAGAATTGAAAACGTTTGAATGGAAAAAGATGTGAGAGCAGCTTTGGAGTGTCAAAATCAAAATGCATGCAATATAAAAGGCAAAGATGAGATGAGAAACTTGCAGCATGGACTGATTCAAATTATTTTAGTGACTCCGTGGAATTCTGGTATTTTGTCCTTTCTCAATGTTTAGGTACAGAAAGAAGAAATCCATTTTAACCTCTTATTAACAGTTCTAATGCCACGCTACCTATGATAACTACTAGCAAACTTTGTATCTATAGCGACTAACAGTGACTTGACCTGTTATTCTTCATTCTACAAGGAAAAGAATGACAGAAAACTAACTTAGGAGTATTTAAAGCAATTCCAGAAGAAAATCTCACTGATAAATGTAAGTAAGAGACAATTGCCTTTCTGAAAGGAAGTAAAAGAAAATTCTTTATTTCAAAATATGAAAAAAAAAAGAGACACTGTAGAAATTAGCTTGTACTTTAGGACTCAGATATGACTGATACAGCTCATCTTCGACACACATCATTCTGTTCTTCAAAACTAATTTGCTAAATACACTTTACTACCTTTCTTATTACTAACATTCTTATTAGCAATATTAGTAGCTGAATTTTCATAAACACACTGCATTACAGAGCAAAACAGAAGTAAAGCGGCAAAATAAAAAAAGCTAATGTTTAAAGGATTTACAGTACATTATGTAATTTAGTTATGAAGTGCTATCTATTTCCTTTTGATAGAGAAAAGAACATATGTATTTTAGAAGTAGTCACCGTAAATGTTTAATCAAGGCATTAAAGCAGAAATCTGAGGCTAATTCTCTTTACAAAATGTATATTGGCAGAGAGGTTTGGCATAATCACAGTAATTTGAGACCAATGAATTTGGATCTAAATGACTTGTCCATGCTCCATCCCAAGGTAGGAACACAAATATGATAAGGATTTAAGTAATTACGACTACGTCTGTATGTATAAACATATAACTCCTAAAGATACTATCTCAATTTATTATTTTACCAGCATATCAGCCAATATCAGCTGACTCATAGTCAGCCAAATTCTTTCTCACTGTGTACTTTTGGAAAAACACACTTGTCTCTTCCAGCATCACTCAAAATTCTTACTATTTATAACATTCAGCTGCCTCCTGCACAGATAACTATGAAAAATTCTCTCACTCCCATGATGTCCCTTCTAAATATTACTAAACTTGTATTTTCAGGAAGTTCTGGTTTTTGGGTTGGGGGGGGGGGGTGTTTTTTAAACGAGATTAATTTGGATCACATTACAATACTGATATAAGTATCACAAAGGTCTAGAAAATCTTCTAGAGTTTCTATACATTTATGATGGTGTAACAGAAACCCAAATACAGGTTGCATTATTAGTACAAGAAAAGAAAGCAATTGTAAGCAACAGCTTATAGGCCATATACTAAATGACATTTGTTTCCTCGTTACATATTGTCAAGGCACAGTCACCAGATCTTATAACAAAGTCTCTGTTCAAACAAGGGATACAGAAGTATTCTGCATCACCAGAGGAACACCTTTTACTTAGCATCAAAGTTATCAATATGTGCCCGTCAGTACACTCCACTTATAGCACTCATGACCTTCAGAGCTGTTCTTTTAAAACATGTTATAACAGTGTATAGAGACGTATCCTCAGACTCACGTTTTAAGAAACCTTAAATACCTCAGTGACCTCCCCATCCACGTGTGATTCATCTTGCGTCCTATATTAAACTGCAGACCTGCTTGTCAAATTATGCTTGCTATTCAAGGAGAAAAGACTTTAAAAGACTCACTTCTTCTAACTACTAAAATACAAGGGTTTCATTGCTGTATTGAGGTTTCCCAGGTGTGAGATATATACTGTACTGTAGCTGTTTAGACTTGACTCTCACTCCCACATTTTGACCTTTGTTACCAAGTCTGCACTGATTTGTTTTGTAAGTGTTGACTTCACTTTCCAAATCAGGGAAAGTCTTAGTAATATCTGTGAGAGCAGCTTATTCTTTGTGTAGACATGCTTCATCAATTGCTACTGAGGGAATGTGGCAAACAAAATCCATGGCTATAAATCATTAGAATGTCTTTACTCAGAGTGAGTTGACCTACCCTACTCTCTAATTGAAAGTAAAGAGCTCATTAGAGGAAGGAAGAGCACAGAAAAAAACCCCATGCTTGTGGGAAAAATTAAATATCTCTATCCAGCTTAGTTTCCATTAGTTGTAGCCATGTGTGGGTAGAAGTTATGACCCCTCAGAGCAGAGGTGAACACCTCAGTATGTTAGGCCTCTCTGCAATCTCTGACTTATTCGTTAGCTACAGGATTATTTTCTGTATTATTAATTAAATTTTGGCACAGATGGTAGTGCCAAAGAAAGAGAGAAATATCTTCTGGGTGTAGATTATAGTACATCTTCTGGTGAATAGCAAAAACACTGTCACTACTACAAAAGCCTCAGCCCAACTGGAGACATACCATGTAACTTTAATACACAGTCTCCACACTTGTATCAACAAATACACTTTATCCCCCTTTCCCTCCACCTCCAATCACCACACAGGATGTTCACTTTCTCTCCAAAATTAGCAGAATTTTACTCAAGACAATTTGGACATAGCAAAGTCTGCCTCCAGGGTAAAGTTAGTATTAAAAATAATGTCATCTGCCAGAAATTAAGGTTAAGAGACTAGTAATAACTTATATTTCTGCTCTACTGCTGCATTAATTATGTTTCTTGGTGGCTATCAACTAAATATTTGCTTGACATGGCATAACAAGTAGAAGGATTATTTCTGAATGCAGATCTTCCTGACAGAAGTCTCTCAATTGCTTCTTGATGGGAAAACAAATTTCCTGACCATTTGTCTTATAAGAGAAAAGTAGAAAAATAGCACCTAACCTTTGTGAAAAGATTACTTTGGTAGATTTATTCCTTCAAGGAAACAGAGTTTCAAAAATTAGATGAGTGTAGTTGTTTCAAGTCTTGATTCTGCATTGCGCTGCAGCTTCCTACACAGCTCCCTTGAAGACAAGGACTTCATTTGGATTATAACCGTGAGACAATTTGCTGTGCATTATGTCTGCTCCCTTCTTGCTTTTTCTATTTAATCCTAGTGTGAGCAATTAAGGCAAATTGGTGGTGTGGTACAGATTTATGCAGAAAGCTGCAGCTTATTTAGTCATTTCCCTGGACATTGCGATGCAACCATGACCGAAGCACTTCTCAAAATTTAAATGAAGAGAAACAAAAATTTCATTCAGCAATTAAATTACCTTCTAAAGCTTCTAAATAAGAAGCAGTGGTTTAGAAGATTCTCAGTAAGCAGAAGTGTTTTGATGGTTCAGGAGTGATGGAAATACATTCAGTTAAAGGATGTTCATATAGGGCCTTGCTGTAAAAAAAATGCAAGTAAGAGCTGTAGATTATTTTGGATTCTCCCCCTCGCCCCAGTAAAATTCCTGTTAAGTATTTCCATTTCAATTAAGGAAATGGTCTTTTTTGAAGACACTGTGACACCACTTTACATTTTACTTTCACCTGATATCACAAAGTTCATAATTTTCCTCCTATGTGATACAACTCTCCCATAAAGCTGTGATACATGCATTGTGAAGATTTTTTCAGAGGGGTTGACATAACAAGATGTCTAGGGAAGTTGCTGAGGGATATAAGAGCAAACACGTGGAGCTCAGTCAACTGTTGCCTCTCTTACAACCATATTGGAAACAAAAAGAGGGGCAGATACCAGGAGGAAAATATGCTAAATTATTGTCCTGTTCATAATATTTGTTCCAGTGGTAAACGATAACAAGTTTTGCTTATCCTTTCCTCTTAGTTCCCACAAGTTCTGGTGCCTGGAAAGGGATTTATGTTGTCAGTCTTATGTTGGTGAATCTGAAGCTACCCCCACTGCACTTCTAACTCCCAAAGGCTCTTCTATCCCTCTGCTAAAAGAGAAAACTACAGTTGTTACCTGTTTCTAAATACACTCACTACACATTGATGGTCTTGAACACAAAATACAAAACACTTGAATGTATTTACCCAGTTATATATAATCTTTACCCAGTATCTCCAATTTTCCTCTCCCTGAACACCCCAGTAGTCTAGCTGTATCATTTATGCCACATGGATTAGAACATGTTACAGGAATGTGTCCTTAATCTTTTAACTCTTTTTAGTTGCTACAAGTTCGAGACTTCATTTTGTTCCTTTTATACTCTCACATAGCAAACGGGTGGTTTCTAATACATAAATAGATGAGCAGTAAAAATAACTTCTGAAATATAGCAAATATTCTCTAGAAAATGACTTTCACATCCCTTCTCTCAAAACCTCATCAGTGAAAGAACAACTAAAAACATAGGAAAAAAGAAAAGTTTCTCTAGCCTTGTATCATTACACCTAAAGTTGGAGAGTCAAATCTCTTTTAGTGCATGTCTCATTCTAGGAGAGTTTGAGTACTGTACTCTGACCTCACCACTACCATTTATGCTACTAAGACCTTACTTATGGCTCATGGCTTTATTCTAGATCAAGAATTATTTGGATAAAACCATTTCTATGAACACATTAAAGAATTCGTGTGGAGAAATGTTTGAGTATGGTTTGTCTTATAGTTGTAAAAGTAAGATTAGGAGATGAAGGCCATTAGTGTAGGTTGAATGTTTTCAGTCATTTCCAGGCTAATAAGAGATGAAGCAGAACAGCATCTGTCAGGGATAGTAAGTTTTAAATCTACATAGATCTCTACAAGTGGAATATTCAGATTAGCCTTGTATTTTGTGAGAAGTCTGAACTGCAAATACACCAGGCCCTGGAGGAAATTCTGCCCTGGCAAATTCAGATATTTGGTCCCATACTTCTATATGGCAAATAGCCTTCTGTTGTCCATTGGTGAAGACAAATTGTTGCAGCTGTGACACTGGCATTCAGGTTATCATATTGCATTACAAAGTCTTTGCAACATAAATAGCATATCAATAAATTTAAAAAAAAAAAAGCGCTTTATTTTCTTGAACATAACTTGGCATCCCTAAAAACCCACCAACCCCTTGTCTCTACAAGTATCAGTGCTCCATTCAAACTTTCACCTAGAGTCCAGGTAACCCAGGTGCTACCTATGGAAGCCAACCTTGGTCATCAATCTGTGCGTGGAGCATTCATCAACCAAGCTTGGTCACACATTTCAGGATTTAAGCTTTTGAAACCATATCTCAATATTAAAGTAAAAGTGATATATTCTCAAAGAATCAATAATGCTTAACAAGGAAAAAGTCTGTTTTCTATACACAGAATGTTAATTTAACAATACTGTTGTTCTTATTCTACTGTTATTATCTCTGTAATATCTTCTGACATACCTGCAGATCCTGAATAAATATGCCTCAGGATTGGTACTAGCATCAGAATTGAAAATGAAGTGATATGGAAAGTTAAGATTTTTCACTTAATGAGAGAGATATAGGAAGCAATTTAATCTTTAATCCTGTTGCAATGAGTTCGGTTAAAGCAGAAATAAAAGTATGGTTAATATTTTTCTGTCCCAGCAGTGTTTCCATGCCAAGGACATCAGGCAGTTTCAGGACACCACTTTAGTTTGCCAGAGTATTTGCTTTTCTGTATTTGCACTTTTAGGTGTGATTTTAAAATTAACACATCAGTACTACAAAAAGAAAAGCTTTTCTTATGTGATAATCTCTCTGTATTGAATTCTTTGCTCTATATACAGAATATCATACCATATTTAATTTAATATCATACTACATTATAAATTTTAAATAATAAATATCTCATAACACAACTGAATATGTGAACAGCTGATGGAACAGAAGGAAAAAAGACGCTCTGTTGCTACTTTTTTGTAGGCTGACACTGAGGACTTAAGGTTATGTACCTTATACTACCATTTGTTGGTGATTCGAGTGATTTTTAGAGGAGAATTATTTAAATTCTCTATAAAAAAATGTAGAAAATCTAAAAAAAGCATTGAGCCTAAATATAATATTCCCAAGGCTGCAACTGTAGAGGGTGGAATACGGTGGGGCAGAGGAGCCAACACTGACAGACCCCAGTGCAGCACACTGATGGAGGATGTGGATTTCATTGAAGATTTCCATACTCTTATTGTTACCTGAAAAAGCTAAATTCTAAGAGCAAAATTTCAGTTACTTCCCCTAGCTCAAAGTTTTTATTTTGCCTATAAAGGCCCATTGTTGGGAAACAGTCTACTTATGAAGAAATAGGGTCCATCATTTTAATATAAGCAAAAGTTGTTTATTTTTAGCAATAGCCATGACTTAGCAAATAGTAATTCCTTTTAGGAACTGACATGTGGAAGTCAAACAGGACTTGTCTACACTGATCCATTCAGACTTCAGCCAACCCAATGCAACACTGCAAACTCCAAAGGGCTTGCTTACTGTAAACACTGGTGAAATAAACATACCAAAAGAAATTCTAGAAGGCAAAGGATAAGATTGCATTTCCTTTAATTTATCATCCATAAAACCCCCAAATGTTAAGACAGCATATCTACATTTATTTGATTATTCCCACGGTGCCAAAGAAAACGAAAATCTTAAAACTCTGACAAAACATTTGTTAACTATGCTTGCTAGCACTGGTCCTGCTTTAGAAATAATAAACAGTGTTTGCAATTAATATTTGCAAGACATAATTATTTAAAAAAAAATAATAATTTTCCCAAATGGACAAATCCCAACAAGACCTGACTTTTTAAACTATCTTTCCTGCAGAATAGTATAGTTTCACAAAGAAATTTGCTGCTTATACTGAAAGTTCATTGTATCCTTGATTGACTGGGTAGGCTAGAACAGATTACTTTGATGTTTAGGGTACGTACAAAGTATATCAGCTAGCACGGGGGTCATAAGCAAGTGAAAGCATGATTAAAATCAAGTTATCCCTTGGGGGATATACAAATCCGAATACATCTGTAGTTCACAAGAAATTAGAATAGTCATTCTTAAAAGGTATTTCCTAGATGAATGACCATCCAATAGTTTAGAAGACTTCAAGAGCATAACTGATATTCCACTGATTAACTGCAGATATGTCGCCTTGATTATATTAGACAATCGAAGGGAGCTACATTCTGTATTTTTCATGATTAGAAATTTTCAGAGAAATTAAAGTTTCACGATGCTTATTTAACTGACATTTTTGTGGACCTATTCTAAATATGTGTAACACCTAATACAAAATAAAAACAATAAATGAGGCATAGTGGTCATAAAAAAAACAACTTACAGCAGTTAGAGCGTACCCTGTTCTCTCTTTATAAGTCCTCATATGATTAAAAAAATACCCGAAAAAAATAAAGCAGAAGAGGAGCCACAGTACTGAACACTAGAGAGCACAGCTTAGATACACACCTTGCAAAGTCTAATACCAAAAGGGCTGCTGGGGCCACTCTAACTTACACAAAAACTATGTCACCTCCTACGGAAAGCCCATTTTCCAGGTAATGTAAAGGTAACAATCTCCTGGGCTCTTCTTCCCTGTGTGCTAGAGTGTTCAGGAAACACTGAATTTTTAAACAGACATATGATCTACCATTTATCTAAAGTAAAATGACTCCATAGATTGCATGCATATGACAGTAACAAATCCTGTGTTTATCTTATTGAGTCTTACAGTTTACTTGCAGCATGTTATATGAGTAAATAGACACAGATTTAAGGAAATAGTTTATATAAATGCATGCTTACCAGCTGGTGCAGAATGCGAGCAGTGAAGTTGAAAACCATGATAATCAGCACACGATTCACCGAATTTGCCTTCCTTAAAATCTGACTTGGAATCCTTTTTGTTCTCAATAGTGTCTGAAGAAAGCTTATCCAGTTCAATTATCACAGCTGACATTGTAAGATAGTCTCAGTAGAACTCAAAACCAAAGGTGAAGAAAAGAAGAAGCCTCTTTAAGTTCAGCTGCCCCAGTCTGTAGTCTGAGGAAGAATAACTTCCAATCAAAAAAAACCCGCAATCCCTGAACTGTAATAGTGCAAAATGTTTTTAAGTCAATGACTGAGAAACCGTATTTCCATGAAGCTATTCTTCCAGCCCCACAGCATTTGCTAAATTTTGGAGCTCTTCTTTAAGGCAGCAAAGCACTACTTTAAAAAGTTCTTCTGTTCTCGCAGTGACAACAATATTATGGCATTTCTGTGTAGCTGCTGCAAAAATAGCGAGGATAAGTGGACACATCTGTACGCCTGCTAACTTGCGGACTTACTAACTTTGTTTTAAGAGTCTAATTCACATTTAGTTACCCACTGGTCCAGCTGGGAGGGGCTAAGCAATACCAATGGGAACAAGTGCATCCCCACGCCAGCCTGGCAGCTGCACCCCATGAGTTACTTGTGCCGCGGTTCTGTTTCCTCGGTGAACACTCAGGTCTTTGTTTGGGATGTGTGCTGCAAGACAAATGACCACAAACTACATCGGTCCTTGAAAACAAGTAAAACAAGAAACAGAGAACCGTTTCTCAGAGCCCTGTGCTTAAAAAGTTTATTTCTAGGGAAACCAGTGCTAGTAATATCAAGGAAAGCGGTTTAATCTTCTAAGCTATTTAAATTTTCCTTTCCTTAGGTGCAAGTAAACCTCAACAGAAGACAAGAAAATGATCGGTTTCATTCCAGGCTCCGTCCCACCAGCCAGCCAGGGAGTACGATAAGCAGCTCCAAGAGAGTCACCCACTGGCGACAGTGGGAAACGACACAACCACAGAACCCAGAGCGGAGCCGGGCAGGGGATGCTCAGGAAAAATACCCTGTAAGTGCTCTGCAAACTCGGAATTTCCCTTGAGAACATCAGAGCTGGTAAAGCATGAATTTTCATTTCTGAAAATATATGACACGAGATCTTTTAGTAGGAAGTTTGCCAAGTCTTAGCTAAAGAAAAGGTGCTGCGGTGATTTGTCAGCTATTCGCTCCCTAACACTTTCTCAGCTTCTCTTTGCTCAGTGGGAAAGAGGAGTAAATAATGGAAAACAAACAAACAAACCAACCAACCAACAAACCAAACCCAAACACAAAAAAAATATGTGGCCATGCAGATTTTACTAAACAGTCCCTTGTCCTGGAACAACAGGACAAATCCCAAATCTCTACATTCAGCTTGATAGAAGTGAGTTCTTGGGGCTGCTGCTGCTAACACAAATCAGGTTTAAACTGAGCTGCTGACGGTACCTTCAACGATCTCTGTGCAAGCAGGGTGTTGTAGAAAAATAGGAAATTTGGATTTTTGGCCTGTATCAGTGTTATAAGCTGTGCTGCTAAGGCTGCAAGTCTCAGCTTGTCCCCTGTATAGCCCTTGCCCAGAACCACGAGCCTGGTTACCTTATGCTTGCTTTGTACCCTTAGACATTGATAAATGCTATTCTTAGGTTTGCTGATTTCTGTACTAGATTGATGAACTATGGATAACAAATGAGACAGGTAGAACTTCAAAGCTAGCCCTGAAACCCAAGGACTTTTCGTTCAGTACTTGCCAAGTGGAACATGAAGAAAGAAGTGAAACCTGCAGACCACTGAGACGGGAGGAACCTGAAGACATTGACAGTGATAGACAGTGATAAATTTTGCTTAGTTGCATAATACCTGTTAGAACCCTATATAATGACTAGCTATATTGCTGTATGATTGTCACTCTCTGAGGAGGTGATCCAACCCTGCTGTTCCTGCGAATCTTCTACAATAAATACTGCTCAGAGTAACCCACGAGAGTTCAAGTCTCTCTCCAGTGCCTTCCTAATAACCTTTTTCACAGGGAGCAGGTGGAGATGCCTCATGCTTGCACAGGAAACATATCCTCAACCAGGGCACAGCTCTAAAGGGGGGAAAATAAAAGCTAAAAATCAATATACCAGGGGGCACTTCCCCAAGTTAAGGGAACTTGTAAAAGACAATTACTAGATGGGTTACTATCAAAGTAAGGAACCCAAGTGAGGTAACAAGACTAATTCAATTAAGTAGAGCAATATGGAAATGAGACTGAAAAAAAGAAAAGAAAAAATCACAAGTGAAGATTTTCTACGAGGTCAGAAATAATATGTGGCAGTTGTCTGTTTTTCATTTTGCTGCAATTAATACACATTATGGGTAAGAAAAAGAGAGCTTGGTGAAAGCGTCACAACACTTAGAAAAACTTCAGAAATGGTTATGTAATAGGGAAAACAAGCGTTGCATAGTTTGGAAGGCAAATTCAGTCCAGCTCACACCAAGGAAAGGGGAGGAAGGAAATAAAAAAAGAAAAAATAAAAAATAAACCAGCAAAACAGACTTGCACTGCATCCTTTTTGACAGCCCTCTATTTTCTATTTCAGTTCCACTTTTCAATATGTGAAGTCAAATTATATCATAATTGTTGGCTGACGTAATCTGATTTTTTTTTCTGAAAGAAACTTCCCCCAAATGACAATGTTGGTCACTAAATTTGTTGGAACTTTTATAGTAGGTAACAGTCCTATCAGTATAACACAAAATTCATAGCTTGAATTGCACCTTCCTATTTATAAATATGCAAAAGATTTATTTTATGTAGAATCATTGCTCATTTAAGTCCAGTATATCAAGACTCTTAAAGAAGCAAAATCTTAATCCTCTAATGACAAAACATTATGAGTGTTCAGAGGGAGAATCATCCTTCCATTCAGCGTCCTAAGAACTTCATGTTATTCTGGTAACTTCTCCTGCATACATGAGCAATTCCACCTCCTATAAAACTTATTTTCTGAAGGTTTTAGTTTTCTCCAGTGACATTAATCTCAAAGTGATTTAATTTAAAAATGAAGTATCTCATTACTACTGCTGCAAAGTTTCCCATGTAACTCTAAATATGTAAATCAGTCAAGAGCATATTAAGCCTCTAGCAGTCTGTGACTGTTTCATCATTTGTACAAGAGGTTTTCCTCCTTGATTTTATGCATTCATCCATATGACAAAAGAGTGAATACTGTTCCTTGGTAATTTGGACAATCCCCAAACTCTTTCATTCTCTGCACGCATTAGGTAGAGTATGCAAAAACCCTGAAATACCCACCAACTCTGCTGAAGGCTAAGGGTCATCCTTGAAGATGGAGAAGATGACAATGTACTGCAAATTATATTATTTCTAATTTGTTTTTCATTTCCAGCTCTGTGGAAAGCTATTTCCTAGTGCTGATACATGACAAGGCATACTTTTTATTATTGGTCAGTAGAAGACATGAAAGGCAGCAAATGCCTATAGACCTCTCCCTCATGCTAAAGGTGCAGGCTGAGCCAGCCTGGGAGCAGCTGAAACCCTGTTGCATTTGCTATTTCTGCATTTTCTGTGTCCTTATTTATCTTCTCAAATATTAGATGTCAAAACTGGGAACCTGAGCAACTTTGTGATTTTAATAGCTTTTTGTTTGTCAAGCAGTTTTGAGTTCTGTTTCTTCCTCCCTGTTCTATCAAAGACTGTCACTTTTGGCAAGATATCTGGACAGTACTTTTGTATCATGGGAACATCGGTCATTTTGAGAACTTCATTTACATACCTAAATACACATATGTTGATGCCTAACCAAACACACCAGAACCTGCTATTCCTCCAAACACTGCCTAAACTATTTCATAATGTTATAAAGCTGCTCTGTAAACAATAATTACTTTTAATAAATCTAGTCATTAGACACGTATGTACATTTTTAAATGATTTTTCAATTGTCTCATGCTTCTAAATATGCCTGTGTCCCCAAAGTGTTAATATTTGCACATTGTAAAAGGTACCTGAAAGTATTTATGCTGACATTTTTCAGATATAAGAAATTTAAAGATTGAGTGATTCAACTTTTATGATCCCAAACTAAGTTAAATTTAATTCATAGAGTCCAATTATAACTATTTTTTCACAAAAAGAAAAAAATAGAAAAGACTGATGTCAAGCTGAATTTTCCAACTTTTAGGAAAAAGTAGAATCTAATTTTCAGGTTTTTGTTGTTGTTTTGGGTTTTGGTGTGTTTTTTTAATGCAAGAGAAGTGACTGTTTATACTGTAAAAAGTGCTAATATCATTTCTATTCAGCACACAAATTCTACTCAAACAGCAATTTGCAAGGCTTTAGCAGTGAGGACAAACCTAATTAAGGTCAACAGACAACAGAGCAGAGGCTGCAGCACACTCAAAAGGTAAGAAGTGGATCCGGCTGCATCATTTCTGGAAAGAAGGTGGTGTGAGAAAAATGTTAAGACTTTCATTTATCGATAAGTTCAATTAATTTCTATTCAATTAATTCATTCCTAGACATGGTTGTTGACACAACCCTGAACTATGAAGAGAAAAAAATAAAACCACCACCACCAAAACCCACTCCTGACCTCCTACCAAAGAAACATAGAGATGATGTATAAAAAAGGCCAAGACTTTGTTCCTAGTTTAGGTATCTATCATCCGCATCAACAGTTTTGGTCACACAGACAATAATGACCTGCCACACCAAGGGTCAGATTGAATTTCTGGATCCTTCACTTGGCATGAGTGAAAAAATAAAGAGCTGACCCAAAATGTCTTTGCCTAGTTGTCTCCTTCATAGGGCTCTTGCTCAGAACTTCAAGAGAGGCAGAAAGCTGAATGAAAATGGGTAAGGAAGACACAGAAATAGCTGGCCTACATTCTGAAGAAGCTGTGTAAGCCAGGGTTAACATAACCAGACCTTATGAAGTATCTTAGCTTTGCGTGAATAGGTTCCCCACACACTATATAAGATTTCATGTGTAGCAAAGGTTATGCAAGGATTTTTCCGGTGTTGTATTTTTTTCATAGCAGTTGACATAGCCAGCTGTTACTGGTTGGCTATCTAAATGAGGATTTTCCTGAACATGCAACTACCCAGTATGGCTCCAGTAGTAATTTGAGTGTTTATCCTTTCTTTGTAAAACAGTGACACTTTCGGAAAAGAGCAGGTCAAAAGCTATTTACTTCTTTCACACAGAGAAGTCTACCAATCACAGCAATTCACTTTACTCTCCAAGTCTAATTAGCATATATCAGCTTAGAAAGGCTATAGTAATAATCGCTTACCACGTAAAGCATAGGATTTCCTTGTTCCACAGCAAAACACCAGGTTTATAGAACAAAACCTAAGGCACATCTGAACATTTGTGATTTAAAAAACATTAGTATTATTCTCCAAGCAAGTAAAAAAACATACTGAACACAGCTTCAACTCATACAGAAGTTATTTGATTTACACACAAGATACGAAGAATCCCTGTCTTACCTAATAGAGAGACCATAAAGGCATTATGCTGTAATGAACTGAGACAGTTTTTAAATAGCAAAAAATGCTCCTACTTCAGCATGTTTTTAACAGTGTCTTTTATATTAATTTAAGATTTACCCATTTAAGTTTCAACAGAAGCAGTTATTCATATTATACAAAGAGGCAGGGAAGAAAATGCTGTCTATCTTCTACAAGCAACCCAAGAACACCTCAGACTGTCTGTTAAATCAATGTAGGCACCACTGCAATTTGATTATTTTACTATAAAATCTCTATCATTTTTGAGCTGGTAAAAAAGTAAGGCAATTTTGGCTACATTCTGCTGATACATTAACACACTTCAGTATGCTTTGCAAACAGCTTTTCCAGCAATATTGAATAATCAATCTTGAAAATACAATTTTATACTTTTCATTTTCCTATTTAGTGTCATTGGGAGGAAATAATTTTTAATTTTGAATTAATGTCCCATAACAATTTAAAATTCCCTTTAGAATTTACTACAAATTGTTCCCTCCTTTTAATGCTACCTACAGGATTCCGTAAAATACATAGTGACAATCATTCTCTCAGGGGAAGAAAAAACAAAACAATTAGGTAACCAGGCAGCACACTTCATCTTCAAACTTTACCAAGTGAAACAGGAAAATAATTTGGGAAATTCATTTAATAGAGGCAGACTTAATGAGCTGCAGTCCAAAAATCTATAAGCTGTTTCATTTTCTGACTTCCTAGTTGCATGAATACATTATCTAAAGATAACTTATCTAATCTAACTTTTCTATACAGCTATCTTCCCAAAATATATACACACACAGAAAATCAACCCAGAACATACTCTGTCATTACAGTGCAAAGAAACATAGCTTCTATTCCTAAGTCTTTAGAACATCTATTTTGGCTTAGGAGTCTATTACTGCCATTTATTTTTGTCCCTGAAGTAACATCCATGCTTTCCAAGTTGTATTTCATTTTTATTTTTTACGTGCTGGATCCATTCAGCAAAGTGGATTAGAAGTTTGTTTAAAAAAGTGTGATTTAACATTAGGTACTTGACATGACAGAATTACCAGTAAGAAAGTAACCATTCCATACTATTATTTTATTCGGAAGAAATACTTTCCATTCATAGTTTTCTCCCAGATTGGCGAGAAGGCACCATACTTAAGACCTCTTGACAGTGGAAAGCTAAATGTATTCATAGAACCACCGCTTTTACATCAGCAATATCTGTCTGATAAGTATTTTCCGGCGCTATCTGAAAAATTATTTCCAAACCCCAGGAACATGAGCAAGGCAGCCCAGAATAGACCAGGTGTCCCTGAATATATGGGTGAATTAATTGTGATATCAGATACTTACAGAGATAAGAGCCTGTTTCCCTAATGCACTGGAAGTCTTTTGCTTTGTTAGGCGTAAAGATCATTTGCAGTTGCTAACATATATCAAAATCTTGATGTGGCTAAAGTGATGTGCTGTTTCCACCAACAGAATGTTGTTTGTGCCCTAAAGTAAGGGATGAAAACCAAGAGGAAAGGCAAAAGGTCTTGCCCAATTAAGGAAGACAGTTCCTCTTCCAGTCATCCCCTAATCATCTCACCAGATGATTTTTGAACTTTATGGCATGTTAAACAGCTTTCTCCATATACCTGCAATCACTCTTAGAGACGGAGAAATGAAACAGAAAGAAGATGAACACTGAGGAAACAGAGGTAAAGTCCAAGACCAAAACACATCTTAGTTTCAAGGCAATTAGTTCTCTCACATTTCCCTTATGATACTTCACAGACTAAGTCCTTAGAGGCTTCATACATTTTTTTTTTTTTCTGGTAATGAGTTACTTCACATGGATTGTAATTAAATAAAGTTTAATCTCAATGCATTATTGTAATTATTAAACTCAGCTAAAAAATTTAATTGTAGATTTGGAAATTTAAATACTATTAAATATGTTGGTGTACACAGCGAGACATTTTGGGGTTTGAAGATACCTCTGTGACAGTTCAAACCTCACTCACACTAGTGTCAGACTAAGCCCTATACAACCCAACCTCTCTAGCAATTTCATAATTCTAGAGCAATTCAGTTATTTACAGATAAATGTAAATGCAGGGCAGGTTCACCAAGAATAATCTGTCATGGTTCAGAACATACTGACAATGAAACTTCAAAGACTTGGTTAAATATGGAAAAGTTCTAGTTGTTTGCATTTCACAGAAATTTCAAGATAGAAGGATCAAATCAGTCATCTAGATTCGCATTTATTCAGATGTACAAACCTGGACAAAAGCTTTAAGGATAAACAACAGAGTCTTCATGAATTGCAAGTTTTCTACCAATCTGGCATGTAAACCATTCTGGGCAGGAGATGTTATGTTAGAATAACCATATCTGTGTTAGGAGACCTATACATGCATCTCAAAAGACTCGAAGCTTGGCTAGTATAAAAAGCTCCAATGTAACAGGATAAATTTTAACCTGAAGTATTTTTCTTTCATGAAAACAATCATCATCATACAACTGCACAAAAACTTCACCTGAGTTTTATTTAAATTGTACACAAGGATTTTGTTTTGATTCAGTAAATGATCTCAGAAGCAAAGCAGAACATCAGGTATATTATTTATATAATCTTATTTATAATAGAAAAGTACTTCCTCACGATAATTGATACAGCAAGATGCTGTATTTGAGACAAAATATACAGCTGCATAGATTAATCTAAAAAATTCTAGAAAGATCACCTGTTAAGCAATTTGACATGTAGAAATATAAGTTACAAAGTACTCCCTAGGCAGCGGGAAATTAAGCAAAATCCTTAAACCTTCAATTATCAATTACTTCTAAAACCCAAGATATCACAGTGTAAAAATGCAGTAATTTTCCTTACAGACATGTACAGTAAATATTACTCAAAGCACTAATAGTCCTGCAACTTTAATTGTAATTCAGTATAGCCTTGGAAGATTCAGATTTGTATTTACTGTCAGATTACTAGAAGTCATTTTTAATCATTTAAAAATTCACATGTAAGGTCTTTTAGATGGACAGTATTTCCTCAGTTTCAAGCAACAACTGTGAGCATTGTTTAGTGTTTGAATTATAGACTCAGTGAATTAATTTGAACTAGACACTAGGTGTCTGACTCGCTTCATGGTAGCACATGCTTGTTGCTAAATGGAGAGGAAATCAAAGTGATCAGAGAGAAATTTATCCTGAAAGAAAACAAGTTTTTCATAAGTATATAAAAACACATACCATGTGGTTTTATCTACTAGTAACAGCAAAACCTACGGTACATGCGTCTGAATCATTTTGGGCAACGTGAAGGGGATGGTGGAAGAAACCCTGTGATTTTACCTAGCTGGTCACAGTTGCTCCTCCACAGAGCACTTCACACCAGCCAAAAGTAAATGTCAGAATTCGGTCTGGCATTTCAGGGACATTCTGACAAGTCCCAGTGTGTAGAAGTAGCAATTCTATATTAGACTTTGTGTTTTTTTCATAACCTGTGTATTGAAAGAGCTATTGCAGCGCCAATTATTTTGTCTTTTTTGTCCTTTTCTCTCATGCTTCATTACCCCAGCTGCCTCTCCTGTTGATATCCTCCTGTAAATGAGAGTATGCAAAACAAATGATGCAACAGCTCCCCCAACAGCAGGTTCTCCTTCAGAGAAAGGGCTCAATGACTGGTTAATTATCTCTATGTGGTACCACACCTCATTTAAAGAAAAAGGCAAATATCTGTCTTCATATATCCACAAAATTAGCTGGTTGATATCAACAGACAATGATCATTCCACTTTAATTTGAGAAGGTTGTGGAGTCTCCTTCTCTGCAGACATTCAAGACCTGCCTGGACACCTTCCTGTGTAACCTCATCTGGGTGTTCCTGCTCCAGCGGGGGGGTTGGACTGGATGAGCTTTTGAGGTCCCTTCCAAACCCTGACATTCTGTGATTCTGTGAGATTAAGTCTTATGTTTAGCCCTGACAAATATTACTGGATGTACATACATTCAGAACTTTTTTCCACACATGACCAATAAAAACACCCCTGTGTTGTACATGACTAGTGCAATTCTTCTTTCAGAGGTGTCACTTAAAGTCTCGGCTGTTCCAGCAAGGGTGAAAACAGTTCAAGGTCATCTTTAGTAGTTTTAATATTTTAAATCTTCAGAGTTAACTTTGAGATTTAAATCTCACTGAAATTATTTTAAGGAAAAGACTTCTAATAGGGTAATTCAAGCATTTGGTTTGGTATAACAACTATCAAGTTCAGATACAATTGAACTAATTTTGAAAAAGAATAGGTGAAGTAGTATGTCAAGAATTTCAGTGTTTTCTCATATTCTGTGGTTTCTGTTTTCAAAAGCCACTGTAAGACAAAAGTTTTTTCCAAACTAAATGTGTCCTAAATAACTGATAAAATAAATGCTTAAATCAAGACTTGCTTTCAGACGTGCATGAGCCAAAATTTACACCAGTTTTACAGCAAGTTTATTTTCAAAGTTGGTTCCCTTGTAACACTTAGAGATCTGAGTTTAAAAGTGCAAGTGATTAAAGTAACTCATTTTCCACACCACCCTAGTACCAGGCACTGATATATTCATTCTAGTGTCTGATCAAAAGAAACTTAAGTTTGTCCTTGCATTAATATTATAGCTTCTATAGTTTTGATGAGCTTCCCTTTCTTTGATCCTATGCTGCAAAAATAATAAGGCCAGATTCCTCCATTCTTCCTCATATTCAATAGAATATTAGGGGATATTAAAAATGAATTACAGAGGAAAATTGAACTAACAACTGAGGGTGTGCTCTTATCAATAAATCACCATCTTGCTTGCTCCTTCTCATACAATGCTTTTTGTTCTCATAAGCGAGATAAATTATCTAATCTCAGAAGAAAAGATACCTTGGGGACAAGTAAAATCAAATAATAAGACACACAGATTTAGAAGTTCAGTGTACCTGTGATCTTTATTAAGCAAAGGATATATAATATAAATTTTAAATGACATACAAGTCTTCAGGAAATAAGAGAAAAGGTAAGCATTTCAGGAGCAGAAAGACACCTACAAATAGTGTTGATTCTCATTGTCAATGTTAGTGAGGGAACAGAACATTTTTCATGACAGAGACAAAGGGCTATAGAGAAAGAAAAGGTTATAAAGCAAAAAAAGTTATTATGTGCTGAAGTTAGGGTTATTCATTTGCATGAGAAAGGAAAAAGCTTTCAGGAACACAATACAAACTGCCCAGGAGGGAAAGAATCAAAATAAACCTAACTGCTATGAATTGTATTGTATCTATTGAGAACTGCCCAAGGCGTTTGGTATGTGCTTAGCTAACCCCATTCAGTGATAACCCTCTCCAAGGCAATCACAACTTGAAACAGAAAGACTTCAAAAACCTAGCTAGCGCCTAAGGAACCGAAGTTTCAGTTTTTGAAACTGAGACACCGAAGTTGTCTCCCAAGAGGATCATTGCTACTGTTGAAAACTCTGTTTCAGAGCTATGTCTTCATCTCCACAGCCAAGGGAACAGAAAGCAGAGTTTGACAGGTTAGTGTCAGCAAACAGGGATGTTATGAACCACCCAAGCCATCAAGTCTAGTCCCCTGTGGTCATAGGCAGACACTCAATTTCCAGTTTTCAGAGAATGGCAGGGTGAAATAATAATTGAGGAACCATATATAATTTTGCATATCAAAGGATGAGCATTTTCTTGGTTCTATAGGGCAAAAGATAATCATACAATTATGTTGTGCAAGTAAGCGCACCCTGATCCTTTCACAACCTTTTGAAGGTAACAGGGAATCGTATTCAAATTTAATTTGCTCCAGAAGTTCACCTATTCCTTCCCCCCCTCACTCTCCGATTTACCTAGCTTCTTCTCTATATAGCTTGTACTCCACCTCCAAATCCACCTGAAATATTACTCAGCTACTTGAAACTTCAGAAGACGTTCTAAACAGCATTATGAACAACTTCAGAGTATTTACTCTTAGGGCACTAGTTTTCCTTAGCTTAAGGACAGAGAAGTATTATATTATACATATTTTAATTAGGTTCTAAAGCAATCTTCATTTTATTAACCCAAGATAAACAGTCAATCATTTTGATTTTATATTTGGTCTCTTTGCTTGTATCAGTAGTTTCAGTGCTCCTACAATTATCTTGAAAAGGTTTAACCAGGCTGTACACAGTATTTCAACTCAAACCCTGCATATCCTCAAACAGCACCTCTAATACTTCCCTCTTTCCAACAGAAATACCTTGCTTGATGTCCTCTAAAATCACGTTAGTGATTTTCACAGCTCCATCATATTAACAGCTCAAAGTTATCCTGTTATTAGCTTCATTCCAATTCCTATTAGTCTGGTGAGAAAGTCACAAAATGTGAGATAATCAGTTCCTCTTCAACATTACAAGTATTC
Organism: Nesoenas mayeri; assembly: GCF_963082525.1. Taxonomy (NCBI): domain Eukaryota; kingdom Metazoa; phylum Chordata; class Aves; order Columbiformes; family Columbidae; genus Nesoenas; species Nesoenas mayeri. The sequence goes on from NC_137548.1 coordinate 63,843,708, forward strand.
CCAACATGCATTTTTTCCTCAGATTTCATGTGCACATACCCATTTCCTTCTCTCAGTTCACTAATGAACATTCTGATTACCAGCATTAAGCAGCAAAGGATATCACTGATTATTCCTCTCACCTGTTTTAGTTTCCTGTCCAACCAAATCTTCATTCTTTTTTATTAATTCCCTTTATGTCTACTTTGAACAATAACTTTCTATAACAAATAGCATCAAATGTTCCTGAATTGAAACCCTGTGTTCCTTGTGTATGAGAATGGAGTTATAAAAATACCCAAGGTAGCCACTCTTTCCCATTCAATAAATTCAGACTGTAATTTAATCCCACTTTCTGTTTATTTCCAAATGTGTAATGGTTCTCTGCTTCAAAGCCTGTTCTAATTTTTGCACAGCATGGAGGTGAATATCCTCTCCTTTCTCTTCCCCCATTCTTGAATGTACTACGTAGCCATAGTACTGAGTCCAATTCTACAGATTACCTAGAAATATTTTCTTTTAGATTTGTGACACTATAAATTTTCAGTCTCGAAGAATTAATAAGACTTCCTGATGTTGTCATAGTATGGTGAACTATGCCCCATACTGTCAAGCTGTAACTTCAGACCTATATTCTGCTGAGATTGCAAGAATTAAGGGTGACAGAACAGTGGAACAGGCTGCCCAGGGAGGTTGTGGAGTCTCCTTCTCTGGAGACATTCAAACCCACCTGGACCTGGTTCCTATGTAACCTCATCTGGGTGTTCCTGCTCCAGCAGGGAGATTGGACTGGATGAGCTTTTGAGGTCCTTCCAATTCCTTACATTCTGTGATTAAGCTGCTACTGAGTGACGTTTTTAAATTAATATTAAATAATCTGTAAAAGAGCCACAGATTTGTCTTTTTCCAGGGCTGGGTTTAATATGAGAAATATCACAATGTTAGATCAGGAGGTACAAATAAATTTGAAAGCAAAAGCAGCTACATGGATTAATCTGCAACGACTATATTTAATAACATTTTTGCCTTTTTCTAGTATAAAGTTAGCAAAGTCCCATTTGTTCAATCCACTGAAGTTCATGTATCTGCCACAACACACATTCAGTCTGATTTCCCTGCTTTAATAAATAATAAATAATGCCCCTTCTACCTACCAAAGAAAAGTCAATATTAACAATAAAATGTTGTGAGGGATGTTGTTTAGGAAGGGCATATGGTGGATTTTTTTGTGGGTTGGTGTGGGTTGTTTTATTTAAAAAAAAAAAAAACAACACAACAACCCTATTATAAGTTAGGAGTCTAGTTTTTGGTGAAAGAACTCTCAGTTAATCATAATTCATAAATGATCTACATTTTTCAGGCTTTATCTATACAAATACAATCAATTTTGGCACAGTTTCCAGGACTTCATAAATTTTGAATATGCTGTGAAATACAACAGACATTATTTCCCTCTGAAAGGAAAAAAAAGAAAAGAAATCTAATACTAAAAAACCTCAAGGAATTTAACTTATCCTTGATCTGTAAAGTCTTTAAATGGATAACTATTCAAATACACATTAGTGTTAAACCTATGCTTAAGCATGGTTCTAGTTTCCTTCTAAATATAATAAAAGACACAAACACAAAAAACAGCAAGGTTTGTATATTCCAAGGCAGAAAAGAGAACAACTTCACAAACGTGTTTGTGAATCAAGAATCCTACTCTTTACGGTATTTCTCTAAAAAATTCTACTAGGCAGTATGTTGGTTTATTGCGTCTATTCTTGCTCTAGAATATGCTACATTCTTTAAGGAGGTTGGTGAACATATCAGACTGTATCAGCTTAGATAGCACCTTCCAGTGCAACAAAACACAGTGAAGCAGCTGCAAAGAAACTTCAGAATTCCATACTGTTTAGTCCTTGAAGAATGAAAGATGAAGTTGGCCCACAAATTTTTCCACAAGAAGCCATTTTTGCTGGAGATATACAAACCATGTGGAAAATTAGTAAAGTAGGTCTTAGTCCAAATCTGCATTTCATTAAAATCTTATCTTTCTTGAGGAGTGATTTAAATTAAGGCACTTGGTCATATAATGCTGAATTAGAAACCTAAAATTGAATCAAATCCTGAGGAATGCCCGATTTCTGGCTCCCTATGATGGTTGCATCATTGAAACAAAGTGCCACATTTTGACGGGGAAGCAGAGAGTAGTGAACTGCACATGCCTTGGCTAAAATTTTAGAAGTAAACATGGTCATGAACATCTTCAGTTATTTCAGTTCACTTATATCTATAGTCAAAGTGAAGATATTTCTTTGAAAGAAAATTTAGATCAATTTCCACTGGTTTCAGTTTCTTTATAGATAGGTTGATTTTTCCATCTAAACAATTGCATTTTGTCTGCATCATTTCCCAGTACAATATGTGTGCAGAAAATTGCAGAAGAAAAAAAAAATCTCCTAATTTACATTACGCATTCTTTAATTTGTACTTGTTTGAAGTGTACCAAGAGAGTATATTTAGTGTACTGATGTGCCTAGATTTCATGCCTCATTCATTCCACACATCAGTTCACAAATTTTAACATATTATATTTTCCTCAGTAGTATCTGTCTCAGCATAATTACCTCAGACAACAGATCTTTCTTATGCAACGTAATCCCTCCATTAAAAGGGTGTGAAATCTCTCTTTGGTGATAATTCAAGGAATATACTCCTTTACAACACCTCTTGAAGTAAAATTAAACAATCCAGTGTGATAATATCTTTATTTGAACAGGCTTGATGCTACTCTGGTCTCTAGTTTAACATACTTCAGTTCTCTCTCATCTTATCTGATGTCACAAGTATTTAGGAAAGACTTAAGGTGCCTTTAACCTTCTCTGCTGCCTCAAAGCCTATGGTATTTTTTCCTATTTGTTTTAATTAGTTTAGAAAATAATGACAAGAGAAGACAAAAAAAAAAAACAACCCAGGAACCTAAATTTAGACTCCTCACTCTAGATTCAATACACAAAAGCAATTAAGTGTCTTGGATTCAATACCAAAACGAATTCAATCGTCTAGTGTTGCATACTCCTCAAGAAATTTTATACCTATGTCTTCTTTCAATAACCATTTAACCATTCTGGGGGGCTTGGCAGTGGGGTGCATGTAAACAGAGAGAACTGGGTAAAGGTTACACTATTTTTGGGGGAGTTCATGAGTTGAGTAAATTAGCTGGGGATTTGTGAATAATTGCACAACTTTTTTATGGTCTGATCAAAAAAAAAACACAGTATAAAAAACATACTAGCTTAGATAGCAAGCATTCTATGCATGGGACTGCTAAACTGCATCAAAACAAAGTTATTTGAGCCTTGGGAGCAATTTGTTGCTTTATACACTCAAAGTTGAATATAATTATCTCATAAATAACTAAAATGAACCAAAAAGCAGTGACAGGCCCAAGAGCAAGATTTGTCTTGTTCCAAATGTTAGCATTGAACGCAGAACTTAGATAAATTTGCTTCTTTTTTTGGCACATTAGTTCATCCTGGTGGCTTTTCACACACTTCACTGCAAACATCCTGCCCAGAAACACTCTTTTTCTAAAAAGGAATTCTGTGTTGCAGTCAGAGAAGATTTCTGGCTTATGGAAATGATGATTTCTTTCTGGTTTGCTTTAAAAGTGCTCATGTATGTTTTATTAGCTCTAATATGTTTTGCATGAAATAGAGTTCATAATGCTTGCAAGTGTGTATATTTGCTACAGTACTTATAATTCTCCATAAGACAGTCTCTACAGTTTAATTTCTTTACAAAAGAAAAAATGGGTTTTGACTTGCAGAATTAATTTCTTCCTCACACAGATTAAAAAAAAAGTAAACTAACAGTTACACAAAAACATGGTTTTGTTTGGTTTTTTTTTGCAGTAAATTCTTTTTAGTCTTCCCTAAATCAGGCATCTCTAGAGGAAAACAAAAATATACAAATAGTCCTATTTCAAATTCATCTTACTGCTCTCTGTTCCTGACTAGTACCCAATTCACATAACTACCTTCAGGTGCAAGATTCTTGCTGTGTTTCCATACAGACATGCCAGACATTAAAACCAAGGAAATCAAAATGAATTCACAGGGAGAGATGATAGCAGTTTATCACAACAGCAATGTGCAACTGCTTTACCAGGTACGGTGTGTAACACATGAGCAGAAAAACTGTCAAGACAGAAATGCAGCAACCAACCTACAGCTTTGCTTTTGAATTTCAGAGAATTAAGAACCCCAAACCATGCAAAAGTAACATGTGAATTATGAGTGTTTTTCTCATTTTGCTCCACTTGACATTAAGGAGCAAATTTTCACAAGTGTAAAATGTGCAGCAGTTATCACTAGACTGTGATTGCCAGATAAAAGGCTAAGTGAAGAGGTTAGGTGCCCAGATGGGAGCAGGGACAGTTTTGAAAACCTGGTTCAAATATTGGGTGCTGACTTCTACAAATATCTGTGCAATGAATGAAGATCTAGATGACACTATGAAGATTTTTTTAATTCAATGTGATTATATTGCTGGTGCCAGTGGGAGAAGAATGAGTCTGCAAGTAAGAGTTAACAAGATCAAGATGAAAAGTGTTTAAAGGGGTAAGGAAAAGGGCAGAAAAAATAAAGCATTTAGAAGCTGAAAGGAGAGGAAGGAGAATACTGCAGCAGGCAATGTCCAGTCTTCATCTGAATGAAGACACTGAAGTAAAATCTGTACTGCCAGCAGTTGTAATAGGCTTGTCCCATCATGCACTTTCAGTGTAGACTCTCATTTACAACTAGTTTAATATATTATCTCATTATTTAGAATATCTTTGTATCTTTCTGTCCAATTAATCCTCCTTAAAATTATTTTAAAAATGAAAAAGTTCCAAGTATTAGCAATAGTAATAACAGCCAGAAATAAATGCAGCAGTTTCATTTCTTAGAAGCTTGCTTAAAGTCAGGATTCTCGGGATTTTGCCTGTTGCACAGATACTGAGAGCAACATTGGCTTAGTCATGTAGCCATCAGGTTCAACATCCTGACCAGTGCCTTCCTCCTGTACAGTACAGTACTTGGCTACATCAGCTAAAGAGAAAACCTTTTCTCCTTTTTTATTCTCCATTATCAGCAAGAAAAATAAAACATTAAGTAGTACTTCAATAAAGCTTGTTGAACTGTTTCTCTGCAACATTTAAGATTTTTATATCATAACCCACCAACAACTTATAACTTTCATTATATAAAAACAATACTGAAAGTGATTTTATAGTTAGTTTTATTGTTACCTCTGTAGGCAAGCATCCATTTGTGAATTACTCAATTTCTATACTTAGTGCAACAGTCAACATGCAATCAACAATTCATTTGTGCCTTGACTTTTATGCACTGAAGAAACTAGGAGATGCTATTACAATTCAAATCTTAAATCACTTCTGCAGTTTAAACACCTATCCAATATTCACAGAAGCCTGTTGAAAATCCTCCCTTTAAAACTTCAATTACTGTAGCAAGATAATTAGGAATAACGTTCAAAGGCCCATCTACAGATGACTACATCTATTTTCTTAGAGAACAAAACATTAATTTTACAACAGAATTATGTAAGGAGGGATGAAACTTTTTTTAATGAAATTGCTGAAAAGTCAGTCTTGTTTCCAGTAAAAAAGTGTAGCTCCCACTGATTTAAGTGATCTTAGAATTAGTCTTACAGTGGTTTCACACTTCCACCAGCATTTTTTGGAATGAGTTTTTCATTTGCTTTTCAAGTAAGCCGTCGTCCCATTGATCCATAGCTAATGTTTGCCTGGAGTTTCTTACTAGCTTTCTGACAGTTTTGGTGAGGCTTTAGGGGACATGTTGTTGTTGTTGTTTGGGTTTCTTTAGTGTGTGATGTCTTTGATTTTTTTATTTTAAATGTCATTAGAAAGCGGAGTAGTTTAGATGGGATTTCAGGTAAGACAACTGTGGCTGGCAGAGTCAGACAAGCTGTGCAGACCATGGGATGTGACTGTGCATTCTGCGCTGCACTTTCACTCTGTTCACTACATGGATGCTAGCATGCATTTTGCCTAAAAGAACATCAATACTTTCTATTTCAGGCTGTTCCTTGATTTGCAACTCTTTCCTGAAGCATAACCAGTTGCTCTTTACACTTGCTTCGCACAGACTAATTAAATTTTAAATCGAGTCAAGAAGTTTTAGAAATGGGTTCTAGTGAGAAACTGAGATTGCAGTCAGATTTCTGTGGTTTTCCTCCATAGCAGTGTAAGCATCCAAAAAAGATAATCTGGTGACAATTTTTTCTTCAAAAAAACTTAGCAAACAACATCCTGCAGTAAATCATAAAAGTCAAGATGGGGAGCTATTCTTTCACTAGATCTTCAACACTTCTATTATTTACTCACCTCCCTGGGTATTATTATGCAAGCATCAACAAAATAATGGAGAAAATTGTTGCGTAGCCTGAATACTACTTCTTCAAACCCCCATAGACCTAATCTTGGAGAAGTTCTACTCCTCTTGCTTCTTTCACCATTTTCCTACAAGATTATTTGACACAAATTATTTGTTGTCTGACTCTTCCTCAGCACTGAGCTACTAATCAGCATTCACTCATAATTTTGTCTGGACCCTTATAAAGAATCAACAGTGATGGAAACTCCTTGCCCTGTAGATATTTGGGCCAAAAGTAAAACAGAAGTAAATTCAGACAGGTTTCTGTCAGTATACATCCAGGAAAAAAAAAAAACACAGCAGGGCATATCTGTAACATCAGTTGATGTATAAGAACCACATGTCAGCTCATTTCCACTTACCCTAAACAATTTCCTCTATGTTGCCTTCCCTCATCCACTCCTTTCTTTTATTTCTGGTACTGAAAAAAACAGAACAAAACCCAAAACCAACACCAAACACACAAAAAAAACCCCAAAACAGATTGTGCCTGCTCTATTATTCCTGTAGCACTTTATGAATATTATTAAAGTTAATAAAATATCAGAAGTATAATGGGGATAAACATTTGGCAAACTATTTATTCACTGGAGGTAAAAAGACATTTCTAAAGCAGCCAAAGCTATTAGTGGATTCATGTTGCATTTGCCAAATAGTTTTAACCATGGGGAAAAAGGCGACAACATTTTTAAGTCCTATTTGCCTTTTTTTGTTTTTTCACTCAGAATCCAAACTTGCATGCACAGTTAAGAGAGCAAATGTGATTCAAGCATGATGGCATTTTTAAAAGATACCTATAAAAAGCTGCATCCATAGCCAGTGGAAAAAAACCTAAAGAGAGTTGGAGGATGTTGCTGGTTCATGTAGAGACACAGAATACAATTTCCCTGGTTATTATAGGTAGGAAGTTCTGGAGCCCCAGACTAATGAAGAAGCCACCAAAATGTGGAAATCTATGAATGGAGCTTTTTAAGCAGCAAAGAACTCCTGGGTATAATGTGTTTAGTTTCTGAGGTGGATAAATGCCTTAACAGCCATTGTGACCTTTTGACTTGAAGGCAGAATTAAGACACTTCTCACATCTCAACCATGTGCCTGAATAACTTGGATTCTGCATAGGTACTTTCTGAGCATTTGAACATGCAGGTTCAAACCCAGTAAATAGTTGGGTATTCTGAAATAAGACTGTTTCAAGACATACCAGGAAGGCAAATACATTAATTCCTTTCATGAGTTCCATTGGTATAATAAAACCAGGTTTATTAAGGGAAAAGATTCAAATTTTCAATAGCGTAACTTCAAGAATGAAAGAAGGAATAAACACAATATGTTTTGCTAATTAAAGTTAAATATTTACACATTCTTTATGTCTCAAATGAATGCTTGAGTACCTAATCTTGCCAAGGGTTTGGACAGAACAGAAAATATCTTCCAGAAAATATAGGCATAATACAATGAATACTGGGGGATGCCATGAGCACAGAGTTTTATGCTCCATGCATAGAGTCAAGTCCAGGTTTGAACACAACCCTTTAGGGATGTTGAGCGATGATGCCTCATACCGTCCCAAACACCAAATCCCCTCTGCCCAGGGAACAACATAACTATGGCCTTGACTTTTGATCTGACTCCAGAAAACATGCATGATTAGTATGTTAATTTTGCACAAACTTTCCCAGTGCTGAAGAATACAAACAAATCTTCATGAGCAACAAAATGTTAACAAGTAAAAAACAGAAGTCAGGAAAAAAAAAAAAAAAGAGACAGCTCACCAACACCAAATAATTTATTATGTGAGCACAAATATGAACAACCTAATGAAAGATGACAGATTACATCAGTAGCAAGCATATATTATGCCATCAGAGGATGGCAGGAAGTGAACAACAGCATTGGAAAACAGAGGTTCAAGATTGCAAGCTAGGCTTTTCTTGTTCTAAAAAACTCATTTGCAGATGAGAAACATTTGCACATGTATGTTTAAAAAACATCATAGAAAGCAAGCCCATGCAAAAACCTAGAGATCTCAAAAACTATCAACTGCTTTGTGAATGTTTATACTAAATCTAAAAATTGATGTTGAGTTATTTGAATGTGCTTGACACAAAGTAAAATCAATTTACCATGACTAATACCAATAGTACCTCTTGGCTAAAATTACTTTATTATCAAACACAATGAAAGCTAAAGGTGCTTAGCAGTATAAAATATTCAAACTTTATCGGAAGCATTCAAGTCATAGAGCACAAGAGTGCCTTTACTATAAGTAAATTATAATTCAAATAAAGGTTTAATTATTTTGTTTTCTTCAAGTTTATGGGTCAATCTGCAACAACACACAAAAGGGTGAAGCATTATGATTTACAGTTGTTACAGAAAAACAGACCAGGATCTTACAGAAGAGGTTCAGAGGGTAGACAACTATTTGAGCAAATCAACATTCTCCTGAACACCTGTTAAATTCTAAATACCTTTAGGAAGCAATGGATCTAGACTCTGCCTGGACTCACTGCTGCATATATACAGTGTTAGTATGTATTGGCCTTAAAAATGAAATCTTGAAGTTCTCCCTTACAAAAAAATTCAACTAGCTTCAAAAATGCTGAGGAATTACACCACTGTACACTAACTATACTTGTGTTTGACCTCCTGGCTAGAAGAGAAATTATATTTGGAAGCTTTCTGAAAAAAGCAAGCTAGCAGTGTCAAAGGTCCTATGGGTTTTGAATACAGTGTTTAAATACTTCTTTCCTCCTCTATGGTATGGTTATGAGAATTAGGTACTGGAGTGTTAATTTTGAAAAGAGTTTTATTGATGATGTTGTCACTGTTTATAAACTTTCACATGAGTTTATGCATTAAAGCAAAGGTCTAATTGATTAGGTGAATAGCTGCTAATTACAGGGCAGTATCATGAGCTGCATGTGCAACAGAGAAACCAAGAGAAGATAAAATAATATTCAGGAAATGGAAAAAGACTATCACGCCTCACAGAGGAGAACAGAGCAACCCTCCAGCAAAAGGTAAAGTGAGTAATACTGGGCTGGGTAACAAGTATCTGGGTTATAAAATTAACATTAAGAATAATCCATATGCAATAGGGGGAAGAAGCACAATATAAAGACTATAAGAATGCGCTAAAATCACCTGCCCACAACATTTTTTCCAACAGCCAATATTATAGAGCTCAAATCACCTTAACAATGCTTTGACCCTGCTGAGAGTTGCAGTTTCCATTTTGTGGTTTTGTTTTTAATGAGGGCAGAATCAATGGGATCAAATCCAGTAACAGAAATTACCTTTACACACTTAATAGATAAAATTGTTATCCTTTACCTAACAATTGATTGACTCATGAGAACATTTTTAGCCAGTTAATAGCTCTTCAGATACAGCACTGACTTGATGAAAAATTATGGAAAAAATGGTAAATTGCCTTATTCTAAGACAAGTGAAACATGGTAGCTTTCCTTCTGTTATAATAGTGAGTAACAAATAAAGCAACTTTGTCGTTTGGACATATATTTATAATTTGCATACTAACATTTGATGTTTCTGCTCCCCCCATAAAGTGGACTTCCTTGATTTATTTAAAATTTGGAAAAACAAACAGAACAGGGGATAAAGATTAAAAAGGAGAAAGGAACAGACTAGTAAAAGAGAGGGAAGAGCAAGACAAGTCTGCCAAGAGGGAGGTACAGCACACAGTGTCTTTATATAACCAGCACTTATAGAAGCAACTCCTCTCACTCTCTCACTTTGGATGTATCTGCAATTGTATTGCTTATGCTTCATTAGCCCCCAAGTGACTGAAGTACAATTCCCCTGAAACCCATTGGGCCAGACTAAGAGACAGAAAGCAAAAAGCACAGTGAAATATTTTGAAGACAAATTGCACCACAACTGCTGTAAAGCCCATAACACTGGAAATACAATCTAAACTCAGCCGAGGCCCCAGTGCTAACATTAACCATTTTATGGATAGGGTTGATTGGGAGAAGAATAAAGATTTAAAAAAATAACTTTCCAATCTGAAACATGGAGTCATTACTGCAAGAGCCATTTGGCAGTCTGCATGTTCATTATCTACAACCACTCCACACAATACACTTATCATTGGAAGACAGCTAGTTCTTAAGAAATATTTGTCAATAATTTTTCTCAGTTCTATCAACTGACAAAAACATAGTCATCATCAAGTAAACAAGATACAGCAAGTATTAATATTTAGTATTTTGTCCTGGAGATACCTGGGCAGTATAGATGCAATCACAATTAACAAAACTAAAAGTCCTCTCCTGCCTTTGCAACAGTAAGGAAGAAGATTTGAATCTTCAGTTGTCTTTATGTCTCACAGTCTATTTTATAGTTTATCTCCTCCACTATAGCATCAATACTTGACAGAAGAAATGCTATATTTTTCAGTAATCTTAACTGTTTCTCCAGGCTCTCCAGCACTCTTATCAGTGTGCACTGAAGTATATACAAAATAAGGAATTACAGTTTGCCTGATATATTAATAAAACTTTCAAATTCACATCTAAGCACCACACATTCAGTTGGAGAAAAATTCATTTTCCTTACAAAGTGAGACTTGAAAACATTGTGTAAATTATTCTAATCCTGAAAGTTATTGCAGAAATGGCTAACAAAGTCAAGCTTAAATCAGTGACCGTATTGCAGGCAGATTTGTCGACTCCCACCCACCCCACCAAGCAGAAGCATCTGTAAGTAAAATGGTCAAGTTTAAAACCACCAACCTTAGCTCTTGTTCCAAGCAAAACATCTCATTTTTCACCACTCTGATATCATGACACAAAAAAAAACATGGTGTATCCTACACCACCCAGCTGTGAGTAATAACCCTGAGTAGCTTGTGCATCAGTACAGAAGAGGGACACTCAGAAGGGAACAACAAAAATGCTTGGAGAGTAAAGTACTTGAAGTTTGTGGAAGAGACGCTTGAGTCCAGACTGCCTGATGAGTCCAATACTCACTGCCTTGAGCTTGCACTGAAGTGCCTAAGTTGATCTTTCACTCAAGACCTAAGGTCCTGTCTTCCTTCTCAGGTGTGGTTAGAGGATGAAACACTCGTCATCTCTCTTACCTGCTCATTCAGTAGTTACAATGCCTGTCAAGAGAGCAGCTGATTTGGTATTTATGTGTTTTCAGCCTGAAAAAAAGAAAATAGGAGCTACCAAGAATGAAAACATAATGAGAAACTCTGCTTCTTTCAATGCAACCAGACAGAAACCAAACTGCAAACAATGAAATGAAGCTGCGTTGAGAGAAAGCATAACTGAGAGCATGAAACTAAACAACTTGTTCAGGATGAAGTAAGACTTAGATCTCCCTCAAGTCTGAGTGTCAGGACTCACAGAGGATTAAAGACAGACTAAAGCAAAAAAGAGCTCATCGCGGACTGAGTCTAAACACAAGACAGTTTTTCGCCTTTTCCACATTCCATTGCTAAGTACACCAATAAAATAACATTTCAGTAATTGATGAATAACCATCTGTCAGTAAGAGCTAGATTACACGGTAGCACCTGGAACCAGAAACTAGCCATACTGCATGATTCAAAACCAGTCTGCTGAACACAGAGATGCTTTTCTTGGACATAACAGGGGTTTTTTTACTGCTTGTTACAGTTTGTTTTGTTATTTTTTTAACAAGGAAGTACTCTTGTTTTTCTTTCTTCTGCATCTAAGAGATGATGCAGAGATTTATATAACGCATCTGTACAAGTACAAAATTTTGACTGGGGAAAACACGTCAAACATGCTAAACGTTCAAGATGTCCAATGGAAAAACACTTAAATTGCTTAAACAACTCTGAAGTTTTCAATGGTGTTTTAATTTGACATTATGTTGATTTGACTATAAACATCATTCATACTGCCCAAAATGAATTGAAAATGGGAACTGCTCTGTTAACAGATCCTCTGTCACAGGCATAGACACTTTATCACATCAACTACAGAAAATAAATACATCACATATGAATTTGGTTAAACTATGACAGTTAACACAATGTGATGGGCAAGACAATACCCCGCTAGACAGAACCCCAGGACAGAACTCTGTATATAGTATTAAACAAGACCAATATAAGACAAAGTGGGATTAATTCATACCATTGAGAGCAGAGAAAGCCCCATTGATTTTAATCTATATATAACAAAAGGATTACTACAACACATACCAATTCAATGAGAGTTAGTGTAAGAGAGGTTTGTGTGTTTAACTGTTCCAAAGTGCTCCTCTGAAGTGATTTTAAAGAAAAGATAATTTTTGCGATGAGCTGCTTATTGGCTAAGTTCATTATTGCCATTGTTAGGCAGAACTCTCTTCAGAGTCCTACTTATCATAGCAGAAACCATAGAATTAATAAACTAATTTCACTTTTAACGGTGAAAACTGAGAAAAGAATTCTAGAGAGTGCAGCAACTGAGTCAGACCAAACTCCCAAGTGAACTACTATGTATTTTCTCAGCTTGCAGATACAGCTGAAGGCTCTTCAAATTAATTACAACTTCTCAAAATGAAGAGCTAAGATGAAGCAGAATTGCTATCTTAATACATCTACTAATTTCATACAGACTAGAATAGTAAGTATAAGACACACATTGTAGAAAAGGAAACCACTTATTTACACCAGTTGCTGTTGTAGTTCCAGCTCACCAGTTAGACCCATCTCCCCTCTGTTGCTCAAAAAATTCTCATCTTCCACACTGCTGCATCCATGTTAACACAACGCATAGTGCTCCGAGAACTATCCCTTGCACCACTTGTACTGGACTGTCCCCTTCCATCATGTATTTCTTTACCGTACCTTGGTTACCTCCCACTGAAGTCTCTTTTCTTGTTTTCTCCAGTGGGATTTACTTTACCAGCTCAAAGTATTCTTCCTCATCATTATCACTGCCTCATGCTGACTTGACACTCAGGCTTTCAGCAATTGCTCTTAATGAGATTAAATTGCAGTTCATTAAATAAGTTAATTTTATCCTACTTCCACATTTGTCTAATCAGCTCACACATCTTGATGAGACTTGTGCATACATGTCTGTACAAAAACTATCACATGTTCCTTAAGTCCACAAGAATCTAAGTCACTGTTAGAAACACATTACGATATTTTAAAGGTCTCTATTTTGTTTTGTTTTCAGTTGAGACCACAGTAACATCTGTCCAGGTGTTTTGAAAAAATCTTAGTAGTTACATGCAAAAGAACAATATTTAGTTCAATTTCCTAAACAGTAGCAATTCTAATAAGCCAAGTTTTATTAATACAGATACTCATGGGGAAGCAAGGAAAAAAATGGTCTACACAGGAATCAGTTGCATTTCAAGCATATACAACTTTTTACATCTAAAGAGTATACCAATTAGAACACACCAATGGATAACCATTTGTGCCAGATACTAACAAATAGGTGAAAAGTATCAGGTGCATAGCCTGATAGTCTTGTGAGAATGCACTATGATAACTTTCTTATTTATTTTCCAATGATTAATCTTGGAGTATCTTGTGTTAGCTCCTATAAATAGAAAGTAACGTTGTGTAGGTTGCATCAGGACAACAGCAGGCTTGCTCTTCTAAATTCTTAATTAAAAATCAAGTTCTTTGGTATCAAGAACAACAGGAAGTAGTAAAAAGTATGAAACTTTATTACCCCATGAACTTTATTATCATCACACTACCTAAAAGGAAAATCAAGTAGTTTAAGGGTAAAACATTATTTGTTGCTCTCCATTTCTTTCTCCCTGATCTGTTATCCATATGTCCCTGTTAACCTTAACTCTTATTATACACCTTTTAGATTTTTCTTCCCCTTAATCCTTTCAACAACTACTGTTTACATTGGAAGTGAGTAACACCTATGGAATAGAGATTAATTCTTGATACCCCCAAATGTTTGGAAAGAGGAAGCAGCCAAAACCTGTTCGGGTTAATCGCAGCCTGTACTGTGATTACACATAACTGATTTGTGTTTCTAGATTAACAGAAAAGTGTAATTATTTCTTGTTTGGGGTAAGCTCTTGTCTTAAAGGGGAAGAACACACCACAAAAAAGACAAATTTAACATATAACTACTGATGCCATAAAGTCACATGAAAATAACCATTACCCACTGAAGCAAATCACAGCTTGATACTTTCCAGAGGTTTATAACTTATCTGTGACCTGAAGAAGCACTGTAAGGAGAAAAATACAGAGCTTTATAATCATAAAAGTCTGGAAAGTCTCCAAAAAAAGCTTGCAATTTGTATAGAGAGGTGAGGGTGTGTCCTGTATGCTCCCCTTCAGTTTTTACATTATTTTAGTCCACGTTCTGAACACAAGGCCAATACTGTTTCCTCGCTGGGAACTGGACTCTGACCTCATCTTGTCTTGCACTAGTACTATTTGACAGAAATTGTGGTAACTGTATTTGAGGAGGTGCTTTATAGCCCTGATGAGGAAGTGAAAATATTTTCATTATTTATAACTTGCCTAATTTTTCAATACTATTAAGGTTCTAATATAAAAATACAAATGACTGGATTTGTATGCCTCAGATAATAATTACGGCAATAATGAAGTTCACAAGCAATCTAGACTTTATGGGTAGAAAACAATTCATTAGGAATAGCACTTAATCATCTAAGGCATTGCCTTGCTTGAAAACAATCTAGATTTTAAATAAATGGATTAAAGCTTGAATAACAACCCAGTCTCTCACATTTCCCATTAGTCTAGTATCTAAGCCCAGAACTCATTACAGTCACATTTGTTAGCCAGTCTGTCATGCTCCAATTTTCCCCAAAATACCACTAATGAACCACAAATTTTCATTCACATTAATTGCAAATTAACTCTTTGAATGCAGTTTCAAGACTACCCAGATATATTTTGTGCAAAGAGTGGTATTCAGTTAGTCCTGTTATTTGCCTTCAGTGCCTCTCCTCTGAAGAGTCCATAACCTTACAGTGATTTAAGAAGAGTTTAAAAAAACACAGTTTACTTGCTTAGTTATTTTCTGCCCATTCAACCCAAAGACGTTAGCACGAACAAAGTTCTTAAAATGCCTGCTAAGCATTTCACCTCACTTCTTTCCTTCTCACCTCAATGACCAGAATTGCTTTTCTTTTTGTTTATAAAATGCATTAGTATACTGTTTTTCTGCAAGATTTCAGTTTGAGGAAATATATTGTTGTGTTGTCAGTGTTGCAGTAATTTCTCCATATTAAAAAATGGACCTCGTTTCAGTTCTGTTATTAAAATATCATTCTTTATAGCTTAAAGAAAGAAAAAAACCCAGTCATTCACTGGTTCCAATATATACTTGTTTTTTAGATTGTTTTGTGGCTATCATTTGGCTCTCAGTATGAGATTAGTGGTATCTTAGTTGTCCAATTTAAAAGAATTATACCTACTTTTTCAAGTCCATGTCCCCATTTTTAAGGTAGTTTTGAATTTTGTGCAACTTCTTTTGTGTTGCCTGTACATTTCATAGGTAAACTCCTGGCCCTTCACCAACATCATCCCTTAACAACATTCAGCAGAAGCAGATCCAGGACATCATCCTTGCTTGAAGGTGACCCGCTTCACAAACACTCCATGCACCATGACACCAGTTGTTTTTTCAGTCATGCTGCAATAATTTCATTAACACCACACTACCCCCCTCATTGATGAGGTTTATTTATGTGATGATTCTTCTAAACTAACACTTTCTCCAAAGGGAAAGCTTAAATTCCACTCTGGCAGGGGTGAAGTTCATGTATTTTTATAAAGTTAGACTTCACATTTCTGGTGAAGAAATAAATGAATTAATAGTTGTAGCAAAGTGCAGAGGAATAGTTTTAAGAAGCTGATACAGCCACAAACCACTCAATATGTTGTTCGTGACAGGGTCTTATTTTTGGGTTTGCAATCAATCACACATAACTATTTTAATTAATTGCAAAAATTTCTTTCAAGTAGTCAGAGCTTACACACTTAGCTTTTTATTATTAATACATGCCATCTTGTCATCCCTCTGGCACTGGTTTCAAACATAGCAATGTGATTAAAGCATTTATGTAGGATAACAATCTACTAAGCACTCTACAAATCATCTTTGGAAAACTGAATGTCAGTCGCATCTGACTAATTTGTCAAAACCATGTTAGAGAAACGGAAGACTTGCGTGAAGCTTTATCTGCTAAAATTGCTGCTGCACAGAAATATTTCACAGCTTTTTGAAGATTTTTCCAGATTTAAAAGAAACAAACTGCAATATAGATGACCTAATTTTCAGAGTACATCATTCCCTACTGAGAACAAGCAAGAAATATTTTGGCAAATATTCATTTAAGAGCTACCCGCAGAAGAAAGTGAACCAAGATTTTAGCACTAAGTCACTGTGAGAGCTCCTGTGAAACCAGAGTAAAAGTTGATTTGGGGTTGTGTTATAAAACAATAAAAATAAGAGAACCTCAAATTCCTCAAAAGTCTGCTTTTTGTAAGGAAACTATATCACAGAGCCCTGACAGTCAGGTACACTTTAGGCAGATTACTCAGAGTTAATATTCACAGTCCTCACTTGTCTCAAATGTTTTATGAGTAAAAGCATCCTCTATCCCTAGTCCAGAGCATGCAATATTTATGATGTGCTTAGGGTAATGAAATGGATTTGACTGACGTTCTAAATGCACAGATAAAGCAAGGTCTGTGCTCAGACAGACGGAAGCTTTCACACCTCAGCGTGGTCACCAACATATCAATAGCGTGGTCTGCTCTTTCCACAATAAATAAGGAAAAGGCAAGGTGGTTCATTCTGCTTTTTCCTTCTTAAGATGGGACAGCAAATTTCTTCTTTCTCCTCTGACAAGCTTCTTCAGTCTGAAATACTTACGTCTTGTTCTCTACATCTAGTGGTTAAAACTGAGTGGAATCAAAGAAAATTGTAGGAAATCTTGCCCAGACATTCTAAAAAGCATAAAATTCACATGGCTGTAGAGCCAAGGAACAGCTTGCCAAGTGAAATATTGCTTCAGTATGAACTTTTTCCAGAAGCAGAATAACAACCCTTTCCGCCACCTCTCAGACACTTCATTCTTCTACTAGTAATGATCTGAATTGAGTTTTATCCATAATAAACAATGCTACCAGTTAAATACTACTTAGTGTAATAGGACTTATCCTAAACATATTCGAAATAAAAACACTGCTTGTAGACTTTTTTAGTGAAGAAACTACAACACTTCAAAAGAGATTCTCCTCTCAAACCAACGAGTAATATTAAATGTTCATAGCAGCTCTTCTACTGTTTAGTGACTGACCGAAACACCAACATATATATACTTTCAGACAATAAAAAGCGCTTTTCACTTGCATTCTATTTATGAAGCCACACTGAAAAGAGCAAGCAACATACCAGGTACCAAGTTGCTCAGTTGTACCTTAGAAAATTAGGGTTTCTTTTAAAGAATTTTGTTTAGCAAGTGATAGAAAAATAAATACCGCATTAATGCAATATTGAGAACATGAAATCATGTTGATTCATACTAAAATGATGAAGAAACATCATAACTCGGGAAATTAAGCTTACTTTTCAGGTCTTTAAGGGTGCTTCACACCATGGATGAATATAAAAGCAAGGAAAACACTTTTAGGAGGTACACTACATGAAAAACTACCTCAAAGCACTCTTTCCTCAGGTGTTCATTTAGTCTCAAAGAATCCACTATGAATAGCAATAGCACACTCTTGCAATTATTTTCCAACAAAAAAAAATGGGTTTTTCAACATCTAAGAAACAAAAATCAAGTTTTAGAAAGAAATAAATTAGATCTCTTGAGGTGTGGATATTTACTTCTTTCAAATCGCTCAGAAAAAACAGAACGATACAATAATTCAAAAAGTTTAATTCTCAGAATATTTACACTATAAGGAACCCTAAATTGGTGCTTCAAAGCACTGCACTTCTTGTCAACATTTTAATTTTCCATTGCAAACCAAAACCCAGTTTCTAACAACTACTCATTAAGTTGCAGATGCCAGTTAAAGCTCTCTGAAATTCATTTGGACAAATACAAACAGGATTTCCCCAAGACACTACAGAAAATATATACTTCTCTGTGCCATAATTGCATTTTATAAAGTCATTTGAGGAAAAAGGAGGATATATGTTCTACATCAAAAATAGAAAGGAATATAAATGGATTTCACTTTCACAGATGGTCTAAATTTTGCAGACACATGAAAAAGAAAGAATTAGCCCAGGGGCCTCTCAAAATTCAAGTGTATTTGTTCTCCTACACACTTCCAGCTACAAAGCAGAATCTCAAACTTGAAATAAAATCCAAATTAGAGATTTTTTTCTCTACTGCAGAGTATTGAATTGTGAAAGAAAAGCAACTGTCAGGCAACATTTTTCCCCCTTCAGCAATCTACTGTTTGAACTTTAAAATTCAGCATGAAAAATATGGCATGAGTCACAAAATCCATAACGCTCACACTTCTGTAGGCAAATAATAATTCCCTATTAACTCCCCCCTTTAAAAATATAAGGAAAAAAAAAAAAATCAACATTCATGGGTGTTTGGGATAATTTCTGAATTTTTTCTTGCTTATTCTAAACTACAGGATAGTTTAGGTCAGAAAGGATCCTTGGATATCATTTCTGGTCAGTCTTCCAGTGGTTGTTTAACTAAGAGCTGCTTAGGTAGGTGTTGAATAAGTTCAAGGATGGAGTTATTTGGCCTCTCTGGACAGCCTGTTCATCAATGACAACAATGAATAAAAGGCTGCTTGTTTGCAGCTTCTGTGATTTGTCAGAAAGGTCATTGTTTAGGACGTTTTCATTTAATGAAAAACATCTCTGTTATTGTTGTTTGGTTGTTTCTTTCACATCTGTTCCTCCTCCTTAAAAGAATTGTTTGCCATCATATTGTGAAGCATCTTGCCATTCTGTTCCTCTAGTTGTCATGGAACTGATTAGATGTTATAGATTTGTATAGCTTTTCGTTATATTAGTTGTTAACTTACAGATACGCATGTTTCCATCTTAACAACTTCTCTAAAGTCATTAAAAACTTTTGGACTGGAATGGGATAAAGACAATCAAATTCACTGTTCAGAGTAGCGTGAAAAGGGAATTATTTTAGCAGAGGAAGACTTGCTATATTTCTCATCAGAAAACTACCCAGCAAATCTTCACTGTTAATCTGATCTAAGCACCTACACTTGCATTCCCGCAACGTTTACTACAACAGCACCAAACGTGAGCAGAATGATTCATACCATGCAGAAATTACACCAAATACTGAACCTCTGCTCTTCATGATGAGCATGTCTGCTGAACTAGCAGAAATAAGCAGCCAAGACAACACTGATCAGCAATTAAAGACTCCAAAGAAAAATTCCAAATTCCATCTGAGGTGCAAGGTACATAGACCCCCCCCGCAATTGACTTCTGCACAAACTAGCTGTGGATAATTCTGTATATTTTCATGAGAACTCATGAAAACCTGTCTTTTGTATTTTTCAATAGAAAATAATATTAGAAAAATCATACCAGAAAGCACACAAACAACTCATAAAATATAGTAAAGAAAATTTGCTTCAAAAATTTCCATTTCATTTTAAGCACTAAGTACATAGCTAGTGTTGTAATTAAACAAGCAAACAATGCAAACACATATTATACAGACATCCTTAGTATCGATGGTGATCAAAATAAATTAAGTCTCTGAATACCTGGAGCCTTAAGCAGCCTACAGCCTTTCCTTACTTCAACATAAGAAGAACCTAAACTACTATCTGAACCAGATGTTTTGCAGCAACACAGCATGAAAAAACTCAAAAAATAGCAATTAATTATTTCATCCATATCAGCCAGTTTTTGCTATATATGGGCCAGTTTTGCCATTGCATTATCAAGCCACATTTATGTTATGAAGTACTTATTCATTGTTTACTCAGAGAAGAAAGACTTTCAGAATTCTTTTGTTTGTTTGTTTTCTAAAGTAAAGAGATATCATAGTTTGCATTATATCTCCTATGCATGAGGTCAGTTGGCTCAAGAAACCCAACACAGGTAAGAAGTACATGCAGTTTTCAGACAATAGGAGAGAAGCAGAAATACAAACAAGTGGCTGAAATTCCAGTATTGCAATTACAAACAACCAAAACAAACAAAAACAACAAGAAAACCACCACAATTCTCTAGCAAAGTTAAAAACACAAGTCCTACAGATCTGAAAATTTACATTTTACTACAAACAAACAAACAAACAAACAAACAAACAAACAAACAAAGACACATGCATACTCACCCACCTCCAACAACATACTCTTCCCTCCCCCAAGGAAGGGATAGGAATATTTCAT
Organism: Nesoenas mayeri; assembly: GCF_963082525.1. Classification (NCBI taxonomy): domain Eukaryota; kingdom Metazoa; phylum Chordata; class Aves; order Columbiformes; family Columbidae; genus Nesoenas; species Nesoenas mayeri. Next base: position 63,864,498 of record NC_137548.1, read on the forward strand.
AGGCTCGTTAAGGCAAGTGGGGTCACCTGTCCCCAGGGCTGGGGCTGCTGATGAAGCTCAGCTGCATCCTCCTTGGCTCTGTGGGACGACACAGGCTGACATTTCCCTGTGGAACTGAAACTTTGTGTAACTGCTGAAATCAGCAAAAGCCAGGTAAAAGCACATGGAAAAAGCCAATAGATGTCCTCTGAGGTGTTGGTACTTATCAGCAAAGTTAATGACATTTGACCTTTTGACAAAACGCTTGCTGACTTGAGTCACCAAAATGAGCAGAAACCTCGTCTCATAAAGCACAATGAGTTTTATTGCACTGTTTATTGATTTTTCAAGTTTAGTTCACCTATACACACAGCAACACAAGTGAAGATGATACACACTTTAATACAAAATAAAGGTACAGACGTATTAGTGTGTGGACACCTGAGAAGCAGCACAAATTCCACTCATGAACAGAAAACTGCTGACCCCTCCAAAATTCAGCCCTATGATGACAAGAGCCTCTCACAGGACTGATGTTGCTGCTTGACAAGCCATCTCATACACCAGTTAATGGTGAGCACCAAGTATTACATGATCAGAAACAAGCTCCATGACAAATCAGAAATCAATGAGATTTGTCCACACCTTCTGCTCCAGATGCTTTGCAAATTATAGTGAAAGTGCATTCTTTAAGATCTATAATGAAAATTCTCTTATCTTGCCTCTCTTATGATTAAAAAAAAACCTGGAAATGCTGATTACTTGGTGATTTCGGATCAATTTACAAGGAGTACGGAAACCACTCCAATAGCACAAGAGCTGCATCGAAATTCACTAACAGGTGTGTTTAAAGCTTCTGGGTGCTATAATGACAAAAACAGCACACAGAACAGTTAAGGCTACGCAATTAAAATTTTGCACAGAAATGTTTGCATTTGCCAATCAAGGCAAATACTTCCCTAGAGTTAGAGTAAAATTGTAGCTGATCAAAGCATGCATTTTTTTTTTGGGAGAAGTTTGTTGGGGATTTTTTTGTTTGGGTTGTTTATGGAATTTTTTTAATACAACAAAGGAATTATTCTGACATTTGCTAGGTAGGATTCAGAACTGTTAAGAATTCACTATGGACTAAGAGAAGGTGCTTTTAACCTGAAAACACACACTTACTGAGATGAATATCACCCTTTTCCACCTGCTATTTGGATACAGCCTGTCAGTCACATACCCAGTCCTGCAATAAACCATCCCAGGCCACGGAAACCACTCCAATAGCACAAGAGCTGCATCGAAATTCACTAACAGGTGTGTTAGTGAACCATCCCAGCATAAGACTCATTTCTAATTCAGCACATACAACTTTTCCTATCCCGAAGACATTTCATGCTATTATAATTTTAATTGCAAAAATTAATAAATATAAAACCACTCTTCTAGTTTATGTTGTATATAAAATGCTGGTGCCCATCATAAGATAGTAGCTGAGGTATTTTTAAATATAGTATCTTGATTGGCAGGCACCAGCAGAGAAGCACAGCTAAATTTATGCAGCAATCAATTACTAGACATCCACACAAGTTTTCGAGATAGCATAGAATAAGGTAAAAATTATTTTAAAGAGGAAATCAAACAGAAAATATTCATTCAATTAATGCAAATGAAATACCGCTGCTTTCTATTCTTGGAAGATACCAAATGTAAAAGGCTACCCATACAAAATTTAGAAGGTTAAAGCAAATACATATTTCTGCATATCTTGCTTCAAAATATAACTTTGTTGTGCAAAGCTACATATCTGTAAATTTCATGCATGGTTTGCATTTCATGTTAATCAAATTTCACTATCTCTTCCATCACAAATACCAGTTAAAAACAGAGAAACAAATTATGTTTAGAAAAGGAGTTGCAGCACAGCCTGCTCTCAGATGTTAGACCCCCTTATCAGACACAACTGTCTATCACCGTGGTCAGTTTGTTACGGTTTCCACATCTACATATTGAATACGATTGAGAACAAGGTCCACATCAATTAATATAGACATAGAACACCATGATTTTCAAGCCTCTCTATTACAAGTCTTTTTTTCCTCTAGAGACTTTTACCACCTACCTACCCATTAACTTGAAGGATTTCTTTTTAATCAAGAAAGGATGGGAGGATGAAAAAGGGAGGTCACCCCCTCCCTTCCTTTGCCCACCTACAAGAAAACCAATTTATTCACTACAAGATTTTCCAAAATCAAGTGGAGCTCACATATCAAGAATGAAAAGATCAGGGGGAAGACGGCCAGAAGCATGACAAAAAGAACAAGTAAAGCCAAACACCATGGACTTGATGGAGAACAAACCAGGCCCTATGCAACAAGCAGAGGGGAATTGGACCCAACTGAACTAACAGAAAGCAGCAAAGGCCCCCTGGAAACAGGAGACCCAACTTCTCAACAGGACTGAAGGAACATGACATGGTTTCATAGCAGCAGAAATGCTAAAAACAGCTCAATTTTTGTCACCAAGCTCAGCATAGTGTACCTGTTTGCAGATGAGCAGGGGAAAGCATCAGAAAGATGTAGTGAGTCCACTTTCATGAGCTAGCCACTTATGACAAAATTATGTGTATGATTCCACATCTGAGGATGATGACCCCAGCTAAATATCTACCAGATATTGGGCTCAGTACAGTATGTACTGCTTTTAAACATACTAAAAGTAAGAAAAAAACCCCTGTGGTTAAGGTGTCCCGGTTGTCTTTCAGGATTTCAGACTTTCAGCTTTCCACGAGCTGAAAATCTCAGGGTCTAAACACTTGGCTCCTTCAGGTTTTCCCAGAGCTTGCATTTCACAGTCACAAGGAACTGTGAGTCTTCATATCATGATAGCATATATATTTTTAAAACAATCTGTCCCTTTTGATCTTAGCTATGCCTTTGAACTTTCTGCTCCTAAAAGAGAGGTTTCACATCCTGAAGTTGCTAAGAATCTTTTAATAAATAAACTGCATGGAGGGGATTTTTTTTTTTTAGTCTTTTAAGTAACAGTTATAAGACAAAGTTAATAATTTTACACTAACCTACAAAGTTGATAAGAAGAGCTTTGTTATTTTTCAGGGATTTATTGGTCTGTCAAGTGCTGTACCTATGCTGGTTTTTTAATTCTTCTCTCCCTTCTTGAGAGTTTGTTTTAATTCAACGAGTAGTAAATATAACTAAAATGTACTTGCAACAGAAACAAGCTTTTGAAAGGATATCTATGATGAATTTTTCATAGTAGAACTCTGCCATAGAAATACAGTTAAAGACACTCAAATGTAACTGAATTTTTTGACAAATTTAATGTGGCGAGGGAAAAGTGGAGGAATCAGAAAACAGTTTGAAAGTGGTATTTGTCCTTTCCGGGGTGGTCACAAGGGACAAAGAATTAGAGCACCGCTCTGTTCTAAATGGAGAAGACAGTCCCTGAAATCCCCTGGGAAATCCATATATTTATAACTGCCTTCAAAAACTGAGGTAACGACACTAGTTGCTCCACACTAATCTCACATTACAGTAAATCGGGTGTTTTCTATTCTAATTCTTTGCATACATGCACTTTATTTGCCTAAAATATTCTTGAAGGAATACACGACCTTTTGTAATGGGTGCATAACAATTTCTGCAGTTTTAATGTAATGAAATAATTACTCATTCTGTGGGAACACTGTTTTTTTTAGTCACTGTAGATTCTGGTTCTATGTAGGATCACAGAATGTCCTGAGTTGGAAGGGACCCACACGGATCATCAAGTCCAACTCCTGTCCCTGCATTGACAACCCCACAGTTCACACCATGTGCCTGAGGATGTTGTTCAGTCTCTTCTTGAACACTGTCAGGTTTGGGGCTGTGACACCTCCCTGGGGAGCTTGTTCAGTGTCCAGCACTTCTGGGTGAAGAACCTTTTCCTGATGTCCAACCTGACCCTCCCCTGGCACATCTTCCTGTCATTCCCTTGGGTTCTGTTATTGGTCACTAGAGATAAGAGTTCGGCGCCTGCCCTTCCTCCTCTCCTTGTGATGAAGCTGCAGCCACCATGAGCTCTTCCCTCAGTCTCCTCTTCTCCAGGCTGAACAAACAGTGACTTTTATTGCTCCTCAGATGGCTTCCTCTCCAAACCCTTCACCAACTTCATAGCCCTCTTTTGGACACTCTCCAGTAGCTTTATATCTTTTTTATCCTGTGTTGCCCAGACCTGCACACAGTGCTCCAGGTGAGACTGCACCAGTGCGGAGCAGAGTGGGACAATGCCCTCCCTGCCCAGATGGCCATGCTGTGCTGGATGCACCCAGGACATGGTTGGCCCTCTTGGCTGCCAGGGACACTGTTGGCTCATGTTCCAGTTGCCGTCAACCAGAACCCTCAGATCCTTCTCTGCAGAGCTGCTTTCCAGCAGCAGTGAGGAACATGTTCCCAGCACTGCCAGTCATGGACCAAACAGCCTTTGCTGTGCTCCAAGTTCAAACCTGTCTGAGGAGAATCCGCACCTTTTTATGTGTCCATTGCCATCATCACACTTTCCTTCTACAGCAGCGAACTTACTTGCCCCCACGCATGGCAAACTGTGAAAAAACATTAAAGAGAACTGAAACACCAGCAAACTTACTTTAGACACAGAACTTCTTTTGGCCTACATACTGTATCCAAATTTCATTTTATTTATGGGTACAGCAAAATCTGAGGTGAAGGATTCACTGCAAAAAATTCTTCTGAAGCCAGACCAATGGATTTGGAAACCAAAGAATATTCATGAAGAAGGCAAAGACATAGAAAGCATACTGCAGCACCTAGTTTGCCAAAAAATAAAACCTTATTCTCCAAGTGAATTAAAATTAATTCAACCAACAATACTGTCAATCCAGTACATAAAGAATTTAAAAATGTGGCAATGAAATAGACATTGGCATAGTCATGCCAATGAAATAGATGTTAGAGCTCCACAGACCTAATTTCTGCACTAATCTGAGATCAAACTGAAATCACTATTAAATGTTGTCACCTGTAGAGCAGGAACTAATTAACTGAAGTTCTCCTATGATGTGATGCTCTGGGAAATTTCAAAATGTTATACACTATACATTAAACATGCAGGGGAAAAAAAAGATGCTACGCAATGCTTAAAAATCACAGCAAGAGATACTCCCATTTAGGAAGGGGAAAAAAAATCCGCAAAATGACAAGGATTCCTCAAGTGCTGAGACAGGTTTCCCCAGGAGGAATTTCTCTCTTGTGCAATCTCCATTTTGGAAACTCAGAATTTACCTGGACACTGCCTGGAGCAACCTGAGCAGCTTTCCATTGACACAGCTTTGCAGACTGGACAGGACCAGATGACCTCTGAAGGGCTCTTTAAGCCTAAATTTTTCAAGATTCCTTGAAAATATGCTGCACTACTAGTCGGTTATATTTAAAACTATGGTCACTCTTACCTGTATATGCAATTCCTCAAATTCTTACAAAAACCATCTACATATATTGGATCCAGCATGAATTGCCAAAGAAGATAGCGCAGATAATGAAAGAGAATGTTTTTCATTTTAAACTGCACCTAGAGCTGCTTGCAATTGATTATTACAGATGAGTTTTATGGCTCCTACCAAAGCTGCTGCATTTGTAGCACTGCCTTGTAATATCAATAAATAAAAAATATAGTATATATTTTCAAGTGGATGTACTTTAGTATTTCAAGGTAAGATTAATGAGAAATATATGCATTTCTTTTGTTATTAATAACTTAATCAGCATATTGAATCTATTTAAAACTTATTTATGTGTCAGGAAAAAAATTACTTTCTATCTCCTGTTGACTGCAACATTAATTGGGACTGAAGATGGAGTAGAAATATTTTATTAAATAGCCTATCATACAGAAAATTACAGTTTAGCATTGTATTTGATGTGCTAAGCCCTGGTTGATATGTCTTGTTTAAGCACTAGTGAATTATAAACACATTGAAGCCTGTAGCTGGTATTACTTCTTCATTTAAAGAACCACTGATGTAAACATTTTGTTCTCAGCTTGTTTTTCCTGTATTCTGTTGGCCCTTGCTGAGCCAGTGCCAATAACAAGTTTTAGAAGCCAACATCACTCCATACTTCTCAGAGAAAAGTATTCGTATTTTATTTCTTAATTTAATAAATGAAGCACTAGATTTTCTCACTAGCTTGGTTACTTTTGTGTGTATTTCACCCCTTCGCTGCATGCTTGGTATGATGGATACCAGAGGGAAACCCCTGCAGACTGAAATCATGTGTTTATACACAAAGCAGTTAGAACACAATCCATCTACTTTATATCCTTATTTTTATTGTGTCCAGGAGGAATAAAAGCCATAGGAGGGGAAAACGCCATCAGTGGTTTTGTTCTGCACAACTTGAGGGAGAGGCAAGTTGTGGGCAACCCGAGCTGTGAGCGGGTCAGGCTCATGTTGCTCAAAGGAGATGTCCTCCTACAAGAAAACAATAATCTTATTCTCTTCACATAAAATAAGGTAAGTATATATAAAACAAATTACTTCTACACTTAATTTCTGTTCACTTTCCCAGTTGTATGCAGTGGAGAGACATCGGGCGGTTGTGACTTTGCTTTGAAGTCTTGGCTGTTTTAAGATGAACATTTGTCTTGGATATTTTGGAAATTAGACTTACAGTCGCTTCTGCTTTGAAACGTGACTTTGGAGATTGCTCACGGACTGTTTTCTGAGAGGAGGTGGCTTTTTACTCCAGGAGTATCCAGCCACCTGAAGTTGGAGCCCTGTCTGGATGCTGCAGCCAGCATGGCCCAGGGCAGGAGGGCAGCACCCAGGACAAAGCTGTGTCCACCCTCACCCTGTGTCCTCAGCGGCACTTAGGGTCAGGATGCTGTGGCATACAGCAGTTTTCAGGACAGAGGTTTTGCTAATGAGACATCGATCTGGTTGTATGGCCCCAAGGTCATCCTTCATGAGCATGGATGCAGCACACTTAGCTTGCACTGACAGCAGAAACTTCTCAGGGGTCGAGTTCAGCAAGCAATTTTCTTCATTAAGAAATGATTCTTTTTTTTTCTCCAATGTTCCTCAAGGACCAAAGGATTCATTTATAGGAGCTTATTGTCCATTGATAGTATGAAAACTTCTTTTGAATCCCTGCATTGAAATGCAAATTCTTTATACAGAAAATGAATCTGTGAGAGGTTGAACTGGTAAAAGGAATGGTCCCAGATGACCGGTGAGACACATGACAAGTACATCTCATATGATTTAAGGAGATTGTAGGGATTATATTCTGAAACCTGAGATCTTTAGAAAGGAGTTTTCATATTCATCTACTCTTCAAATACCTGATCATGCTGCCCCCATTTCTCCAAGTTTGTAGAGGTTTCAACTCCCAGCAATGATCACACTCCACTGTTGACTTATTGTTTCGCCTGTTACTTGCGTGTCTAGACTCCATCTTGAATAGCTTGAATTCATCCTGTCCAAACCCATGTTGTGAGGCAAATGACTTCTGAAGGGAGATGGGGCTGTGTCTTCTGCCTTCCACTGGGAATGTGCAATCACGTTTTTTTTACCAAAAGCAACTTCTCAGAGATTTTCTTCTTCAGCCAATGAAGAATTTGCTCCTGATTGCATCAGCTTTAGCTGTTTAGAGGGGAGAAAGGGGGAAAACAAGCACAGACATCTCACAGCCTCAACTGTAAAACACCATATCTGTCATATCTGAATCCCAGAATTCACAGATCTTTCCTACCACCTGTGCCCTAGCAGCAAAATTAGGCGTCACAGCCACCCTCTGTTAACTACTCCATTCAAGAACTGTCTCTTGCCTCTACCTTGAGTACATCAACTGCCTGCATTCCCTTTCTGGGAGTTTCTCTCGTGTCTTCTCTTTTTTTAATGTCCTCCAGTCCATCACTGGAAGAGAAATTGCTAAGCAAACAGTTCTGCTGCTCTTCTGCCTAATCATTTCCAGCTTTTCTAAGTAAATATCAAACAAATACTGCTAACATGTTCTTTAATGTACTTTCTGCAGTCTCAAGCAACCATCTCAGCAAAACCCCATGTCATTTTTGTTTTGCATCAAAGTAGGGCTTCCAGTGAGTCGCTTCTGATTCATATCAAGTCACGATGAGATAATATTAGATAATAATATTGTTTATTATTTGTTAATAATATTGTTAGTCTCTATTGGCACCTTCTTTTAATCAGGTCACTTGGGACAAATGTGTTTTTCTATGGGCTGGTTGGCTCAAGTAGTAAATAAATGACATCTGATGTAAATTGTGAAACCAATTAAAGCTGTAGTGGCTTGCAGCATCCAAGTTTCCAATGCAGTGAACCCAAGCGTAGGTCTGGATGATGATTTCCAAATGCAATAAAAGTCTCTGCTACAGAAAAGTGTTTGCCAAAGAAAAGCAGTGTTGACAGCAGGAGCTCACGCTTCACCACCTCTCCACCAGTCTGATTACCCTGTAAAACCTGTCTCTGGCCTTTCCCTTATTGACTCTTTGCATTATCACAATTAAATCTAAGCTTTCTGGGTCAGGAGGGTGGGTCTTAATTTCGAATTTATAAATGTCACTATAGCAGCAGGTGCAGTGCAATACAAAAAGTACCAACAGCAGTAGGAGAAATGACAGAGAGAAACATTCCCTCTCCTGTGTCCCCAAACACTCATCGGTTGCCATTCTTTTATATATTTAACACCACATACTGGTGATTGCTGTGCTCTTTTTACTATTAGCTTTTTTTTTACACAGCTTTCAGGGTAGGATCCGCAAGGTTCAGACACGTGCATGGAGTGTCTCTCTCGGGTCTGATACTGGCTCATGTCTGGCATCCCAGACAATTTTGCTTAAATCTACTGAGCATTCTGTGGACACAATTTTCACACCCAACCTCGCAAAAGCTGGCACTTAGGTGAGAAAGCATCAGTCACAGCGTGCACAGTGCCAGGCTAAGCACAGCCAGATAGAAACAGAAAACATAAATGATGCTAAAATAAAGACAGAAACAGTGACTTCAACATTTTTGGGATGATTCTGAGGCAATCACGGCTCTGCAAGCAGCTTCTCCTGCTGTTATTTCACTTCGGCATGCAGACGTTCTCACTGGGGCAAAAACCACTTCATCATGTCACAGGCTCAGCTCTTCCTCAGGAAGAGTATGCAGAAAATTATTTATACACGTGTACAGAGCAAGATTGTGCCAAGAGAACAATATCTATTTTCTCTGAAAAGCATTTCTGTGTGTGTTGGTACTGTCAGAGACGCTGGATAAGGAATATGCTTCATATGCTTATCAATAACAGGTGTTACAGCCACACTTTTGGAGTCTAATCCTAAACGCAGTAAAATCCATGAGGGTTTCAGTGGACGTAAATCAAGAAAAATAAACTGAGAGCATAAATGTAGTATAGTTGTTTTGGAGGGTTAAACTAACAGTGTTAATCTCCTATGCTGATGTGTTTATATACTCAAACATGCACGTAAATAGAAATAAACGAACATGTAACAACTCCTTGCATAAACATAAGATTTTTATATTGTCTGAATAAGATATAAGATCACGAAAGTTACATAAAAATTTATATCCTTCTATTCCACGCTAATAAATCATCTTGTTTTTCAGTCGGTCATCCTTTTGATGACACCATTGACTTCTTAAACTCATAAACATGCTGTAAGAACAACTGCAGTTTGGACAACACATTGCCTCCGATATTTTTTTTTATCATCACTGTCACCTATGGGAGAGTAAAAAGAAAGAAAAAAACAGAGATAAACTGATAGTGAGGACAATGTGACATCACTTTATCATGTTTATAGACTTTCTCTCTGTTGGACTCACATTATAGTAATTGATTTGGGGTGTACACTGCAGAATAAACAACAGGGACTCATAAAAAGTAACCTGACGGCAAAGCACAATTCCGTTAGCATTTCTCTTTTTCCTGCTTGGCAGTTTCCACTCTCAAGGAGGAAAATTTGCAGTAGTGATATATAAACTTTAATACCTTAAGGCCTAAGCATTTGCCCAAGACTCCGCAAAACAATTCTGAAAAGCAGGAAAAATAGCACTGATCATACAAATCTTTTCTCTGTGGCATCGTTCTGCTGCTCAGCCCCCAAACGTCCATTTACAGAGAGGATGAATTGTCATCTGTTATTCTTGTCCTTTTGACATCAGTGAAACAAGAAGCAGACCAGACCATATATTCAGACTTCGGAGCATGTAATGACACATTCACACTACATACTTAACATTCCAGAGGCACACATGGACATGACACATGGAGCAAGCCCTCAATTTGTGTTGCAATGCACTGACCTGGGGTGAGGCCACGAGCACCCTCTGAAGCTGACATCCTTTTTGGTCAGTACATCTGTCCACCCCCTCAACGGCAGCATGAACAGCTAAGCTTTGATAAGTGATAATGGAAGAAGAAAAGAAAACAAAATTGGATACTTACATTGAACACGGTGAACAATAGACTTCAGTTTGACACATAGAGTGGTTCATGTCAACATAAAATCACTGAGAAATACCAGAAAGGCCTTTCTAAATTGCTTTTTTTCCTTATTTGCAGGTACTTGCACCAGTCAAAAGCCCATCTTTGTCAAGGAAATATGTCTGCTTTCATCTGTTGTCTTCAAAAATAACTTGCTCTAGGTACGAATACAAGATGTGTTTTCCAGGAGCTGAAAAGCTTCATGGTCTGTTTAGCATGCAGAGAACAGCACTGATAAGACACTCACTTATCTGACCCATCCCTAAACAGAGGATCTTCATTATGTGTCCTATCAACATCTCTGTGGAAAAGCAAGACCTTTACACTAGATATCAGGATGATTAAGTCATTTTATGGAATAGTAATGGCTAAAAGTGATGCACCAATGTTTAGGGTTTGAGCATCATTTAGAGAGACAAATAACAGGTGTGATATTGGGGAAAGGTCAAGAAGCAGTTTAGATTTAAAATTTAATGAAAACCCATTTGTGTTCGAAAGAAAGCTATAATCTATATTATTTTCTGGAACTCGAAAGTAGTATCAGTCAGTTGGCCTTTTGCAAATCAGGGGTTATAGAGTACTATATAAAGCAGCTGAGACCTCCTTTTAAATGTCATACTGAAATCCTCATGTGATCAGCAAGGCAGGAGTAAGATTAAGAGCACAGTGCTGAAATTAGATGCTTTGTCTTGTTAACAGCTGTTTGCATAATGGTCTGCTGATTTAAAGGCATCTGTTCTTCTGCAGCCGATCATCTATCACTAATACTATATTAGAAATCAAGCCTCCTTTGTACACAGAGTTTGCATGTCCCTCATTTTTGTTGCTTATTTCAGTGTTGCTATCTGATGTACTACAGAAAGCCCACTGGAATTCTGATCACATACACTGGAACAACATGAAGCAGCGACCATTTTTCACTTTCTGATCAGTGCAGTCTAATGCATCTAAATAAACTATTTGCATGATAAGCAGACATCTGTATGAAATTGTTAGCATCCAGTTAGATAATGTGCTACTTTTGTGGTATATCAAATGCTGAATCTTGTGTTTCGTTTTACAAAGATGAAGCTAGTGCAGTAGATCTGTTAAAAAATTGATTGTTATTAATATTCACCCTATTTAGACAAAGGAAAAAAAAATGAACTGAAAAGTGCTTAGTTTGTTTTTAAAAGATTACGCAGATGCTCTCAGATCATAGTGTATAGTTTCCTCTTTAAATTCCCTTCACGTTACTGTATATCCTAGAATTGTTAAACTGTTTATTGTTATGTGTTTGTTTGATCATGTTCTGCTAGCTGAGAGCTCCTGCTTAATTTATGGGACTTCAGCTAGAATTAGGGTCCCAGCTCACCACATGTGTGTCCTGAGCACTTCAGGTCTTGTTCTGGTGAGTAAAAGTCACTTGGGAAAAGACTTGAATTAACAGGGACCCTGAAAAGAGCTCCAGCCACTGACTTGTATTTAATCCTTAGAGGAAATGTGTTTCTCTCTAGCATGTCTGCATTTTAAACCTTTGCCTTCAAAACTTTAATTAACCTTGATAGGAGCTTAATGGTTGAATCTGTACATGCTGAGATTAGAGTGTAACAACAGGAGGTTGTTGCAGTTTTCTGGGGAGAGCAAGCTCCGCAGCTTCACTTGAAATGCTGCCCGTGAAAGCAATGACAACACACGCTGCAAACTGCCCATGCTGCATACCCAATTTCCCTTAATTTAATCTCTGAGATAACTGACACAAAGTCAGGACACATCACAGGGAAAAAAAAAGTACAGTAGCCATTATCAATGATGAAAATGTTTTTCTGCTTCTTGTTCAGGAGGAGACGCACTAAAATGAATAAACATTTTTTCCCACTGGGAAGACAGTCAAAAATAATGAGGCTTTTTTTTCCATCAACTGTGTTATTGCTGAAGTGTAATTTGGCTCTGGAACTTTCTCCACTGGCATCTGAAAAGCCTTTCAGAGAAGCCTCATGGCTGCATATTTTGTGCAAGCACACTTTGCTGCCATTAGGTCTTCATATATCTCTATGCTGTCCACACAGACATTTTGAAAGCATTCAATGTTTTCCAATTTGTTTTTAAGATTTTCCGGTGAGATATAAACCTAAATGAAAACTCCACTAAAAAACTAGTTATTGCTAAGTTGCTTTCATGCTTTTTTTTTTACACTCTAACAAGCATAGCACACCTTTCATATTAACTTTGCAGTCCAAAATAAGTTTATAATCTGCTGTATGTAATCACATTCAATGTTTGACTTCAGAAGAATTTTGTACAACATTCTCTGCAATTTATATAAAGTTCTGCTAATTCCCATCAACATAAAGACAGAACCATCAAAACTAATTGCTGTCCTGCAGCAGGGTAAGATATAAACTACACTGAAATCAGTGGTGAGGGATAGGAATGCAGTTACAATGAAATAAAAGTGTTTCGCTACATGTGGAGAATGTAAGAAGTGTCTCTGATGTTTTTAAAGGAAAAGCAGGTTACTTGACACAGGTGATCTGTTTGTATTAATAGCATTGCAGAGATTTATGTCTTAGTAAGGGACTTGGACATTTAATGTAGGTCACTAGACATTTCTGGATTGATTTCTAGGACAAATTAACTGTCAAAGGGTGTTTATATTTGCTGTCTCGTATTATTTGGAGAGAGTATGCTGAGAAAAAAGAAAATCAGACGTACAACAACATTTAGGTTTGCAGAGCATTCAGAACCTGAGTTTGAAAGAGACGTGCAGCCCCTGGTAACTGTGATGAGGAACCTGCCAGGGGGTACAGGAGGTACCTGCACCTAAAAGCTGCCAATGCTGGCTGGCTGGATTTAGATGCCATCACATCATGTCTGACATGAAAAAAGGATGTTCTACAAACTTGAAAACATATGTTGGCAGCTCAAAGGGTAACTCCCATTGGAATCCCACCACCTTAATAAAGGGAATCCTCCCTTTATTAAAAAATAAGCTTCATCTAAGGCTTCAAGAGTTTCACCACAGCTCCCCCCTGCCTCCCATTCACCTTTTCCTGTGAAAAAACCCTGGTTTACAGTGCTCATCACCTCACAGTCCTTTCCACCACCTCGTCTGAAGGCACCTTAAAGCTGCTAAATACTTACCACGGATCACAGTTACGCAATACAGCTAAGAAAGGGGGAACAGCTCATACAACAACAGTGTGGTTTTTGATCACTACCCCACACTGAGCCCTATACTATATATAGACCTCTTTCTATATAGTCAATTCTTTCATACTGATTTTTGAGTCTATAACATGCTCACAAAAGTCTGGACTGAATTTGTACTTTATATGCTACTCAGCAGCAACAGAAAGTTATTTATTTCATATTTTCATGGAAACAGCTACAGCCATTTCAGTGGAAATCTCTATTGAATAAGACCTGAAGCTGGATCATTTCTTTATTACTCAGGTTAGACTACTTGTTCTGCACCATTGTTCGTCAGATAAAAAGACCTGTCCTGTTTTGAAGGCAGAGTGAATGATACTGCATTTTACAGTCAAACTGTGTGTTGCTTTTTAAAATGTAAAAGTTAAAAGCAAATAGTTCCATTATAAAAAAAAATAAAATCACCTTCACCAAAGCTTAATAATACTATGAAAGTAGAAGCAGTTTTGGTGTCTTCAAATAAGGGTGCAACCAAAATACCCTAATGCTACCCGTCTGCTTCCTTCCTCTTGTGTTAGGTTGCAAAATCATTTTCACTAAGTGCTTTTGGCAAATTGAACTTCTTTCAGAAGGTGATAAGAGACAAAGCTCTGCTGATGATTTTAATACAGCACAAACCTTCATACAACTGGATGAAGAATTTGCAGAATATAAAAATGTACAAATCATCAAAAAGAAAGCAGCTGCGAAATACAGACACTAGCTATCCATGCAGCCCTAAAATTTTGCACAATGGTTTTCATACAATTCAACCTCCCCTTTTATATTATTACTAAACACAGCATTTTAATAAAAAAAAATAGTTCATGTTTGACACCGATTGTCATGGTTTAACCCCAGCCAGCAACTAAGCACCACACAGCCGCTCGCTCATTCTCCCCCAGTGGGATTGGGAGAAAGAAGAATAAAAGTGTGAAAAACATTATTGAAATAAAGACAGTTTAATAGGTAAAGCAGAAGCTGCACATGCAAGCAAAGCAAAACAAGGAATTCATTTACTACTTTTCCATTGGCAAGCAGGTGTTCAGCAACCTCTAGGAATGCAGGGCTCCATCACATGCAACTGTTACTTGGGAAGACAAACACCATCACTCTGAGCATCCCCCACTTTCCATTTTCTTCCTCCAGCTTTTATTGCTGAGCATGATGCTATATGGTATGGAATGTCTCTTTGTCCAGCTGGGGTCAGCTGTCCTGGTTGTGTCCCCTTCAAGTTCTTGTGAACCTCCAGTCCACTCGCTGGTGCGTGGTGTGAGAAGCAGAAAAGGCTTTGAAGCTGTTTAAGCTCTGCCCAGCACTAACTACCACACCCCTGTATTAGCAACACTGTTTTCAGCACAAATCCCAAACACTGCCCCATACTAGCTACTAGGAAGAAAATTAACTCGATAGAGACAAAACCAGCACACCAGTTCATTTCATTTCTAAGTAAGAAATGTTATTTCAAGTCTCTTTAAAGCTCTAAGCAGGTTATTATAATGCTAACGTGCCAACTTTGGTATGATTTAACCAATTAATAAGCTAATTTCATTCGCTGGCAAAGATAAGTTGAAGATATAAACACAGTTCTTTTCTAACCAACACAAATATTGTATAATTGTAGATGAAAGTCTTAAGAACATAGCCTACAACCAGCTGACAGAATATTTCACACTTAACTCTCTCACTAAACAGAAAGATTTACTTCACTGTATGGAGGAAAGATCCCTGGATTTTTAACTCTCAGAGAATTTTCACAAGCCTGATTTGAGTTTCACCAGTTATGCTTTTGTCCTCTACTACTTTCTGAAGAACACAGCAAACCTCCTACTGCCAGAACCAACTGATGTGTCTCATTAGGTACATCTACATCAGCATTTTAGTTCACATCAGTACTATAACATTAACATGAATCTCTGAATCACCTGCCGTCATGCTGCGCAGTTGCCATAGCAGTGTCATCCTCAAACATAACAGCTGGATTCAATTTGGATGAAACTAAATAATGGTATTTCTCCAAAGGAGGCACGTGCTGTCCCCAACTGCTGATGAGAATTCACTTCATAAGACCAGGTAAAGATAAACCAAAATACAGTACCTGAAATGCATTTGGAGTGGATGAAGTCACACCAACATTGGCATGATGATCTGCACTCCTGCTTTGACAGGTGCTTGTATCAAAGCTTCAGAGGTGCATAAGGAACTTCATACTGGACCCCAGAAGTGATCCATCCGAAGCCTCTTATTGTAGATATGGACCTCCCTGTGCCTGTGACATCCCTTAATGATGACTTCTACACACAAGTGTAGTACATCCATTAATGGGCAAGCGGAGGAGAGGGTGCCAGTGCATATGCTTGTCCAGCATTAGTATACATCATAATTTTGAGGGAAATAGGTAAAAAATTTGCATGGAAAAAGGAGGAATATTTGTTCCAAGTTTTACCAACTCTAATTCAAGAAAAGTGCCTGCAGGAGCTCTTGGTAACAGAAAGCAAGCAATGAATATGTTTCTTAGCTGAATGCACTGGAATCTGTAATGCACAGAGTGTAAGATCAAGAGTTGGCTGTGGGAGGTATATTTAGACAAGTCTGAAGCAAAGAATTTACTTGATAATTTAGAACAAGATGATTAGAAAGTACAACAGAGCTTGAAAACTGAGAAGAATTTGTGAGGTAATGTAAACATTCATTATTTCCATTGATGATTAACTTCTTGCAAAAGCTGACTATGAATACCAAGACATCTACATAAATGTGGAAAATATATATTGAGTTGTTTCAGGTTTTGTTTTTTTTTTTTGTGTTTTGTTGTAGTTTTTGTTTGTTTGTTTGTTTCACAAGCACTGAGTAATTTGGTAATAAAACAGTAATACATAGGGGAAAATAAATTCATCTTTCTTTGCTCATTGATGACTATAAATTTACACAGACCAAAAAAAAATGTTCCCTAGTGAAAAAAAAACCTCTAATAACATGGTAGCTGACAAGTAAATGTACATCCTCTGGGTTTAAAATGCAATTTAATAAAAAGAAAAAAAAATGCTTGGAGAGACTTAATTGTCATTTGAACTACACTATTAACTTAACATGTAATTGATTTGACAGTATAGTGACATGCTGTTCTCTGAAATCCTTTCCTTAGGACTCTCCCATGGATATGAATTCTGATCTGCAGACCATACTTCAGCAAAATTTTGATGTCCATGTTTACATTATCAATTAAAAGACTGTGTAAAAGGTGGTGGAAAGATTAGAGTCAAGATGGTAAGAATACCAGGATGAGAGATGAGGGATTTGAGCTAAAACATCTAACTTTCCTGGCCACTAAAGTAAAAGAAACCCATGATGCAACTGATCCCCAGCTCTCATCCTCTTCACTCTTGCTAGAAATATCAAATGGAAACAAACTGTTGCCTTCATATTTCCAACTTCATTTCACATGGACACGAGAAACCCAAAAGCTTTACTTCAGGTCAAAAGCAAACTGACATAAAGAAATAAACAAAATATGACCATGTTGCCAGAATGTTCAACAGTGTTTAACTGCAGTGGTCGTATCCAAACAACAGATGAAGTTTTGATATACTGTACAAATATTTTCACCCTATCTAAGAAATCACCTTTTACCGCAAGCTGTAGAGTTTGTCCATTAGGTTTTGGATTATCAAAAGCAGGACATTTCTGGTTATGTGTATATTTTAGACTTCCACACGTATTCTCTCCTCTTCTTTATTTGTTCCTTTCCCTTCCCATGCCAGAACTCAGCTCAAAAGAAAAAACAAATTATTCATTATAGCATCAAACCCAAGAAAACCTGGTTGCCTTGGGATCTTAATTTGAAAACTATTTGACCTCTGAGTACAATAAGGTGCAAGCTCCCATTTAACTTCTTCTTCTTTTGGGACACTTAGAGAATTCTGAAGAGATTTTGGGGAGAGAGGCATCAAGGCCCTGTGAACATTTTTAGACTTTCCCTGCTGTATCAACTGATTATTTTCCTGACACTTACAGAAGCTTTGAATATCTGAGCCCTTGACTTCTCCAACAAATGCGTCTGAAATGGGGCAACAGGACTTCAGCATTCTTCAGCAGATACGTACAAGAAATACATAATAAGAAAATAAATACATAATAAGAAAAATAAATACTTTCATGTCACAGAATTACAGAATGTCAGGGATTGGAAGGGACTTGAAAAACTCATCCAGTCCAATCCCCCCACTGGATCAGGAACACCCAGATGAGGTTACACAGGAAGGTGTCCAGGTGGGTTGGAATGTCTGCAGAGGAGGAGACTCCACAACCCCCTGGGCAGCCTGGGCCAGGCTCTGTTACCCTCACTGGGAAGAAGTTTCTTCTCAAATTTAAGTGGAACCTCTTGTGTTCCTTTAAACACTTTAGATGAAAATTAGAAAATGTGAAAAAGAAACCCTAATTTCTTCACTTTCCTTTTTCTTTTTTTATTCTTAAGAAATTACCAAGTAACAAAAGTAAGTTCAAAGAAAACAGTTCTGCACTACCTATCTCATAAAACAGGAGCACAAATATTTAATGAGATGGGAACATAGATGATTTAAAACTTGAACAAATGAATAAAGTATGTTTAAAGTTTATAGATTATCTGTGAGGTAAAAATGTTTAGTGGAATGGAACCAGGATTTATTCTGGTATTTACAAACAGATATTCTTTTGTGTTCAATTAAACTACAAAGTAAAATCAGAATACTTATAGTTATAATAGAAAATTCTCTTTTTTCCCCAAGAATTTAGCCCAAATTAAAATTTCTGGTGATAAAAGGCAAGCAAGAGCTTTGGAAATAGTATTAAATCTTATTTCAAGGTTCAAACAAATCTTTGACAACTGATACCAGAGGATTATCTAAAAATGTAGGAATTTCCACAGAGAAATACTATATAAACATCTGTTGTCCTGTTCTTTGAAGTATCTGATTATGACCTTTTGTAATTGACAGTAGTTTGTGACAATGAAGGATGCTGAAAATATAATCCATAGTAGCTCTCTGCTCCTTCAAATATCATTCCCTCCCCGCAGTGGGTCCATTAAATATAACCTTGAAAAAAATCAAAGGTATTGTTACAAAATTCCTCATCCTGCCAGTGCTGCTGGCCCAGACCATCTGACCAAGACATTAATTTTTGTGAAATGCCTGATGTGTGCATTGGGAAATTGTATAGAATATCTCCACAGCTGTGCATGTTCTCTCTGATAACATGCTGTCATCCTTTTGCTAGCATTTGTACTACAAAAATACAGCTATTTTTATATCTAGAACTCAGAGGAAAACAGGGATAAATAGAACAGATGTAATGCTTATTTCCCAATATATAATCAAGATGGGCTGTTATTATAATTGTCACAGATTCTCTTCAAAAATATTTCACATTCAGTCCCAAGCACTATAGACTTTGAAGTGCGGACAGGATAAAACTTAATTATTAACGTTGTAAAATGCCACATAAACCAAGACAAGTTCAGCCCTCCTAACATGCCATTTGGAGTGTAGAAATAGCAAATTCCAGGTACTTGAACTGCCACAAAAAGTAAAAGTAGTTGTATCAGAAAGGGAAGAGTGCATGAATTACCGGTGGGCCCGTATACTCTTCAACTGCGTGATTTCTTCCCCACTGGTATGTGCAACACATGGTAATTTCCTATTCTTTCCCCACTTCCTTTGCTTAATTAACATGAAAAAGATGTTCGTTTCCGTTATTGGGAATATTCTTTGCTTCTATAGATGAGACTGTAATTAACGAGACTGCAAGAAAGGAGAAAAACAAGATGAGTCCTAAACTAATGAGATATTACAGATATTACGGATTAGAGCTGTTCAACCTTACCATATAGAATAATAGCAGGGAGACAATGTCTGCAGTCTTCTACTCACATTTAAACCATTTTTAATTAAAAGAAACAGTTTGAGTGGAGAAGGCGGCTTTTCTTTTATTCCCTCTCCAGTAACATATGATTTGGGGATCTTTTTTCCTTTTTCTGCTCAAGATGACACAAAGGAAGTTTGCCTAGCAATGCAATTGGAGGTGACAGGAGAAATCTGGCACTCAAAATTACCAGATTTGACTTTTTACTGCATTTCGTTGTAAAATCAGTCACAAGCTACCTTCCAAACCTCTGTCTTAACCCCCCAAAAATGTACGGCTGGTTTCACAGGTGCTTTCACCTCTTCCCCAGCACAGAGCTGTTGGAAAGCAGAAGAAAGTCGGTTCCCCATACGTGCTGGGCGGCAGCATCCCACCAGCTGAGCCATCCTTTAATTTGGAGAAATACATGCTAGGACAGCAACCAATTTAAAAAAGCTCTTCCTGACTACCACAGGTGATGAAAGATAAATAGAGAAGCAGAGTGTGCATAAAAGCGTCTTGAAAAATGTCAGGGGAGCTTGTTTCTGATGTACGGACATCCTGGGAAATGACAGCGTGAATCACCTTGCGGTTCTTCTGCAGACTGAGAAACACGAAAAAAGTATAAAACAGATTCTTCAAACATGCAGGATGAATATGAAGAAAGACATTGACACCTGGTTAAAATGTCTCATTGAACGGTAATGATAAGCATTGGACTACAAAACCAGGACATTCTTTTTACCACATGGAGATAGATTTTTTTTTTAAACTTATTTCTCATTTTCTCTATATTCTTCTCATGTGTATCATGCTCCCCAAGACTCTTTACTGTGCAACTCACAACAAGCCTATTACTACGGCAGGTCAAATCTCTTGCTTCTTGACTAAGAAATTCCAAGCGTAACCTGATGAAGGCATTTTGCAAGGTTGCCAACCCTCATAGTTGAAAACAGTGAAATTCCCTGGAAAGAAATATCCAAAGCACACAAGTTGATTCCTCTCTCAAAAGTATCCTACTGTATGTAGGGTTTTTGGTGTGTTTTTTTGTTCGTTTGTCTCTTTGGTTTTTTTTTCTTTATTTTGCTGTCATTATTGTTGTTTCTTTGTTTTGCTCCCCCCCCCCCTTCTTTAAATACCTAAGAAAAAAGGATCGGGGAAAAAAAACCACAAATGTCCTCCTTTTTCCTTTATATTTGGACTTCCCAAGACTGCTGAAAGGTCTAATTTGCCTACAAACTCAAAAGAAAATGTTATTATTTTAAGAACTGCATATTCTGAAAAGGGTGTTGAAATGCTGAGGACACCATTGCCAACTGCTAGGAGAACAACAACACACACACTTCCTCCTCGTTGCCACGACACAGCGTTCTCCTTACTTGGTTGCAAGCTAGAAGGACTAGACCTGTATCAATTGACAAAACAAACACTTTTTTTCTCAAAATCACCATTCTAATTATTTTCCTTGGTTTCCACTGTGAAAACAAAAGGCAAAACAACTCCATGAAATGAATCCAAACTCATTATATTGCATTTCTGCCATAACAAAACAATTGGATCACAATCCTCGTCCAGATTTTCTCTCCTTCACTGTTCCTCATTCAGCAGTTAAAATTTGGGTTTGTGAAAGTTTTGCAGACCCAGGGATATAAAAAGATTTTCTCAGCCATTTTTTTAGTTTTGCTCTGGCAGGTTTTTCTGAGTTAGTGAATTATTTTTCTCTACATAATAATTCAAACCAGTAGGTTTCCGAGAGGATGTTAATTTCTTTTTTTTTTAAGCATATTTTTTTTCCTAGTTAAAATGGTGTTTAAAAGAGAGAAAAGGAAATGAGGAAAGGAATGAGACAGATGTATCAATCACTGAACAGTATTAAAGAGTACTGACTGCATTATTTCCAACAATATATTATGTCCTGATTCAGGAATGATAAGAAAACAGATCTCACATATTATGCAGGAAATAAACCCAGCTTCAACCTCTGTTTTGAATGCCCAGGTCCATCAGGAGATGAGAAGGATGGAAAGGAGTAAGAAAGCACCTTTAGGGTACAAATGCAAAACAACATACGAACTCAAAAATCAGGCTTATTTCAACAGACTTCATAATAGAGACTTGTCATTTATGCACCAAGGATCGGCAATGAAAAATTCATTTCTGATGCAGTACCATTTGCCCCAGCAAAGGCAGTCCTATGATATTAAGGTTATTATACCCCAAGAACAAGACCTAGCTGGCACCAGTAAATTAAGCTGAATATTAAGCCATGTGGGAATTTCTTACAGATGGCAGAATCTCATCTGTGCTGGAAAAGGTAAAAGCAACATAATTTTGTTGCTTGCAGTGAGCCTTTGTCTGCCACATCTGCAGGGCAATGACACCACAAGAAAAACTTTTGAAGTGTTAGATTTTGCTCAAATAACAGATAATGGCTTCACTCTGCATGTGAATAACCTAAGAAATAGGTCAGTTTATCAGCAGCTAAAGCCCATATATTTGAGCCTGTTAACTTTGTAGAAGTAATAGGTGTTTTATTATTAGCAATCACAAACGGTATCAGAGCTGTAAAGCCAGTATTTAGCTTAGCAGTGTTCATTAAGAAGGACTTTTAATTAAAATTACCAAAATCCTGGTCTCCTTCATTAGCGACATAATGGAATTAAGATGAAAAAGGGGTCAATTTGGGGATTATTTTGTGAGTAATAATTAATCCTATACATATCGTTAGATATATATAGATAGAAATATATAAAGAAAAAATCTTGTTGCTATACACTATTTAAGACTATATTTTATATATACATATATATTACAACCACATATATTGCCAATAAAGTAATAAAAATTATGGGTGGACATATGTATTATTGTAAATATATAACTATTATGTACAATCTAAATTATGGATCTTACATAAATACTACATATGATAGTATGATATTAGTATATACTAATATAGTGTGTATATATATATTATATATAAATGTGATATGTATGTTAATGCTAATTTCAATGCTTGTACTTCCCTTCAGGTCATCACAGAATCTTTGTTCCCAGAAGCTTCACTGAAATTTTATGGTTAAGATATAATCTGGCCCAGGAATCCTAAAATGATCTTGAATTTTAAAACCTACCTTATACAAGTTCCATTTCAATCAGTAATCAACTCTTTTCTTGATATCAATAAATATAGATTTTGTTTGGGTTTTTTCTTGTTTTGTTTAGTTTTAGTCTATTTTACAATTTTTATTCTTTTAGATGATATCTTCCACTGCATATCTCAAAGCTTCACTATCTTGACTGTCAGCCGAAGCCGTGATGAATTGCAGATCCATAAAACCAAGAGTAAGTCAATAATACTTTTTAAACAGTGTGTTTTCCCATATCAAGATGTAAATAAGGTCTGCTAGTTTAATAGGCACTAAAGAAAGTGTGTTGAACACTTTTTGTTATATTTGCCAAGGTTTACAATTCTGAAACAGGCATTTATGCTTGCTATAATTTTCAAGGCTTTCATGGAAATGATAACATAGTAACTACTGCTTACCACATCCAATTCAGTTTACCGTTGTCTTTAATTACAGTTCAGTGAGCTGAGGAATATGAATAAACGGAGAGGCAGAAAATACCCTTTCTCCATGGGATGGGACCAGTGTGTTGTGTTAGCATCTACTGTAGATGGATTTAATAGCAATATAATCCTTGAAGCCAACACTTCAGCCAACAGGTTGATAGTAGAAAAGACAGAAAGACAGGGACAAAAGTGCTTGGTCAACTTTAAAAAGAAACACAAAAAGTAAAATAAACCAGCAACTACCAAGTAGGATTGCAAATGCAGACTTTGTTATCTATTTTCATCACAAAATGGTTTTCTTTTCCATTTTTAAGTGGAGTCAAAATAGGAATTTTCTTACAGACACTTTGTCGACATATAGAGAAAAAAAGAATCCTTAAAATATATAAAATAGAAGACAGACAAACAAAATAGGTATTTCTAGCTATTATTAACTGTTTTGAGACTTTTCCAGAAATCCACCCATTTCTGAGGCTTACCTTCAAGTAACCAAATTTGAAGGTTTTTTCAATAAGCAAAGGAAATGTGCTAATATTTCATATGCTTGTATAACCTTTTTTAATCTGAGGATCTGACTTTAAAAAATAAAAGTACATTATCCAATACCGAAAAATTCACACTATAGAAAGCAGTGCATTGCATAATTTGTACTTACAGAAGCAAGAGTGAAACAGCTTTCCCAAAGCCACAAGGCCAGGCAGAGACATGGAACTCAACGTATCTTCAGTTTAATGTTCTAAGACTCCGTAAGAGCATCCTCTGTTCATATTCTAAGAAATTCTCATTTAAATAGAAAAGTCAGCCCTCCTGTCCACTTCGTAACACATGCCTCTGCCATTGTAATTTTTGGCTTCTCATAGCCCGTTCTTACCAAAAAAAAATATGAACTTCACAGGTTATTGTGTAACTGAGTGAAAAATGCTGGCTGAAAAGTTAACAATGGACTGGATTTCACTCTTAATGCTTAAGCAGTGAAGCACCAAGATATCCTAATGATTAAAACAGAAATCACATCTAATGAAATACATGTGTTCCACCATGTTCTACTGGAAAAAATTACCCATTTTAAACACAAATAGGCACAAACATTTCTGTAGCTTCCCAACAAGAAAATTAAAGGAATTTAGTATTATATATTTATATAGAGTCATTGCCTTTCTCTTTGTCATTTTGGTTATGTGAACGTATCTTAGTTACAACTTTTATAATGTAAGGTAGTATCTGGCCACATATTAAATTTCATTCCATAATATTTAATTTACATACACACTCATATGCATAATTACAAGTAAATTTATGTATATACATATATATAAAATATGCATGTATGCTTACAAATACATATGCACATAGACACAGATGAATAGAGAGAGTAATTCAGAGAAGTCTGTTATGTAAAAGGAAAATTGAAATGTAAGTTTTAAGTTTGAAACAATCTAAAATCCATCTCATACTCTTAAAAAAGAGAATGTTTGGCTTGCTCTTAAACTGGAAATGAAATTACTTTTAACTCCTAAACTTTGGAATATGTAATAGAAAAGCACTTTATCTCCTCTGTGTAATAGGAGGAAGGATATGGTCCATGACCTGGTTGCCAGGCAACTCCACAAAATTACAAAACATTTTCTGAAGATGTGCTGCCCCGTGGTTCGATGAGTCCACGTGGGGAAACAGACCCTGTGACACGGTTCTCTCTGAACCTGATCATAAAAGAGTTTGAGAGTATTCTAGTGAGACCAAATAAGTGTGAATGTGACTTAAATTGTATAAACTGGAGTTCCTTTATGACCGTGTTCTTTATAATGTTGAGTAACTACAGATCAGGTCTGTTTAGCTTCATCCCAGTGCCAAAATGTGAAACTACTCAGACTCAAGGTTGGAATGAAAGTATTGTTATTGATCCACTGAGGGAAAATATATACACCTTTGCTAGTCGCAAGGAATGTTAATACTTGGAAGCATTATTATGAAGGGCTTTTTTTATTTCTTTTCAAAATCCTTGACTTTTATCATGCAACTCTTATGAATTCCAATGTCCTTTCTAAAACATTTCTTTCTTTTTTTCCATATATAAATTGAAGTTTCCTCTCAAACTGAAAAGATGTTAATATGCTTCTGAACTGTAGTTCTCTGAGATACAAACATCAAGGACAGATTTCACCTTCCATTTCACCTATGCATTAGTGATGCATAAACCTCTTGGTATAAGACTAGAATCTTCAGAATAGCAATATTTGTTAAGCCATACCTACAATATATATCAGATATACCTAACCATAAACAGCTGAGAGATTAATTTGTACATAATTATTTTTCTTAATTCTTTATCATTATGTGGATTATTAAAAAAATAGTAGGTATGAAGACAAACAGGGATTCCCTCAGTTACTATCTTTAAGAAGTGAAACTGTTAATCACACTGAAAACAAATGGCAATCCATGTCCCACCTGAATGTAGTCATGTAATCCTCAGACTAGACATTGTTTTCTACATCTTTAATCTAAACAGAAGGATTAATTCTCCCCACCAACATGGCTTTACTCAGATCTATCTGATCTGTTCTGCACCACCACTTAGGAAAAGAGATATACATGAGAGCATAGGTACAAACATAGCCCAGATCACGCTCCCGTGGCTAGAAGAGAGCTGCTAACAACAAACCTTTTGGAAAGAAAACAAAAAATAACCTCATAAACACACCACCCATTCAGATATTTTGTGGTGTTCTTCTGATAGCAAAGAGATTTGTGACATTAATTACGTCGTGGTAAAATGCCAATTAAATTATGCACATCCCTGGAAAGCTGAGGGCTGCTCAACCATTCATTGATTTCACATATGTTATTAAAAACCCCCAACACTGTATTGTTACCGACTTATAAGGCACAGTTCTTTCATGTTGTGGACACCAACCCCAGGCCATCTCGACACAGCAGTAATAAGCAGTTACAAGAGCAGTGGATGTATTGTCAGCACTGCTGAATTCTTCAGAAAAGTGAAACAAATGCCGAATAGGACAGCTCACCTCCTTCCTCTGGGACACATACACAAAGATCCATGTCCTTTCTAGACAGATGACTGAAACAGTCTCAGTGACCTTTTCAGCCCATACCTCAGATATTTCAATTAAGGTCTGTCATTTGCAAATAAATGTTGGTTTTGACATAACTAGAAATTAGAGCCAGCTGCAGATATGACAGGATCACAAGTATCTTGCACACTGAAAATGTGGCCTACATGTGCCTGAAACAAATTCATATTGTATTTGATAGGCATGATTTGATCGTGACTGATTTTAGGACCAATTATGAAAAGCCACATCTTGTCTGATTATTTGTCTGGTCAGGATTTCACTTCTTTTAACACGGATAATATTTTGTCCAACAGTAGTGAATTTTGCCGAGCAGTACTTTGACATCATTTGGTCAGCTTATGAGTTTCTTTTCTTTCTAAAACTGTTGAAATTTTTCCCGGCGGAGAAACCTACCATTCCGCAATAGTTACCTTTGAGTAGAGGAGCATATACAAAACATCAGTGTGAAATATTCACCCCAGCAAGAAACAGCTATAGGATGAGACTGTCGAAGGACATGTAAAATCTTAAAAGCTAAAAGAGAAACAGAAAGCACCACTAAACAAAATAAAAAATTGTGTATTAGCTTTTCAAACTGATTCAAAAGCAAGGCAAAGCAAATGAATATAAGTAAACTGCTTTCAATCTAGTAATAGTTGTAATGTGCTGCTGTGCCTAGTAAGAGAAAGGTGGGAGTTTACAAGTTACAACTGCTTAAAACACAATGCAAGAAGAAAGCATAAAAGCATTGCATCAGGCAATTAACTGTTCCTCAGGCACTAGTTCTTGCAAGGTTTGCATCTCAACAAGATGAGACATATGAATTCCTAAATCAGACCAACAATAACATACACACAAAGAAGCAAAAGCATTCTCTCTTTCTTCTCCTCCCTTCTTTTCTGCTTTCTTGTCATAGAGTAGGTGACCCATGATAAATTAGAACCACCCCAGGAGTCACCGAGCTTACCCCAACCAAAATGCTCCTCTCTGCTGTAGTGACCAAAGGCCATCTGTAGTGAGCAAACTGGGTTTTTACCATTTAAAGTATATTTATCCTCTTGAGATGAGAGCAAATACAAGGGATGGCACTGACTTCCCATGACTGGTACCCAAGCTATACAATTTTAACTCATTTCCACCTGCAAAAATTTTTGCTTGGATTCTTAAAGCCATGACTCTATCTCCAGCCCTTTAACTCTGCATTTCTGTCAATGCTTCAGTGCTTAAAAAGGGACCAGTTGTGATAGCATTTAGAAAAAAAGAAACAACCAACCAAATATCTTTTATTGTTTGAGTAAGCAGATTTGAAATAGTACTACTGAAAGGTAAGTATACATGGATCCCTACTGCTCCGTTTTTACAGTTACTCTTATGAGTTGTGTTGTACTTAAACTATGTTTACACAAATATTTCCCCCCCCCCCCATTACCTGCCCCTTAATTCTTAACTTCATTTAGAATGTAAACTGTCATAAAGGTACATGAAATAGAACAGACTGAGAAAATACTTGAGAATGGCTGTTGTTTATGAAGAAACTAATTCATAGTATGCAGTTACTAATCAGGTAGAACCAGAGTTCAAAAACTGGACTGTATTACAATGCATTTCTCCAAACATCCATTTTGGATTATTGCTGAAAGGTACTAATTGGTCTATTCTAGACTAATTTACAAACATTCATAAAATAGTGAAAAATGCATGCTTTAGAAAACTGATACAATTCATGCCCCTGGACTAAAAAAAATATGAGGATGGAAGCAAGAGACGGGCATTTTTAATGTAGATTAGTAGTGCTTATATTTTTTTTTCCTTTGTACTAAAAGACTCTTCAAATTTTTTCTCATTTCTTTCAGGTGATTTTTTGTCTTCAGATTTAGTCCACGGAGGGCTGTGCAACTTCTGTTGAAGGTGAAAATAGCATCAGTGTGAGCATTGCATACACAATATGCACATACATAAGCAAATAAAATACAATAATCCATGGCAATAATGTACACGGAGCTGTATGTCTGTTAAACCGATGTACTAGTCAAACTAGTATAACAGAATACAATATTCACCAACTGTACTAGAAAAGGATTCTGATCTCCACTAAAGGACGCATATTTAACAATCTCTGATAGTGCAAAAACATACAAGTCTGATGCTCCTTTATAATTATAGTAATTTTTATCTTTTTCTCTCAGTCTATCAAAGGAAAAGCTCAGGAGCACAACTTGCTGAAGACTTTTGTGTCAGTAACATGGCTGCAAACAGCTTTGCATAAATGCAAATATATAATGACTTTGGAAATCTCTCCCTTCTCTTCCCAATATTATAGATATCACGTTATCAAATTAAGTGATTTGGCTACTAGGACAATCCAGTTCTTCAAGTGTTAAATGCTTTTGGAAATTATCACCAAGCAAAAGTAATTTTGAGCAGATGAGCTGAAATCAGGTGCAGTGTAAATCTGAACTGAGGAAGCAGTTCTATCTCAAAAGCATTAGTGTGGAATGCATAAACATACTGCAAGTATTCACATGTTTCTTTACAAAACCTATTAATAAAACCTCAAGAATATCTCAGAAACAGAATACCTGAAAACTTGTCTCTGTTTCTGCTGTCTTCAAACGCGACGTTGAATTATTGCGATTCCCCAAACATGTCTTGCCAACCTGTCAACACAAATGGTAGAGATAACTACTTTGTATTTTTTCCTAAAATATTCATGGTTTTCCTAAAAAAAACCCAACACAGTGGCTTTTTAGCTTCATTGATGAAATAGAACAAAACGACGATATCATACCTAAGTGAATCCCATACTTCCATCATTCCTATATTAGTCAAATGTGCCTGCAAATTTAACAACCTAATGTTTGTTTTGGTTTTGTTTTGTTTTTTTGTTTTGTGTTTGGTTTGGGTTTTTTTTGTTTATTCCTACAGTGATCTCAAGGAACAGATAAGTAATTATAATTGTCTGTTATGGGTGAGGAAATAGTAACAAAGAGCTGAAAACTAGAATTACAATTAGGACTTCTCTATTACTATTCACTTGTCTAAACTGCTAGATCTCTTACGTATAATAATCCCTGAGTGGGGATTTGTATAATAATTCCCTGAAGGAGAATTCAGATGACTCTCGAGGTATGGAAAAGCTTGTTAGATTCATTGCTGTCATTTTATTCCAGCAATAATGTCATTTTCTTTGCCAATATGCTTTTTAGTATGAGGGAAAACTGTGTTGAACAGCATAAATAAAATTAATTACACAGTAGATTTTTGAACCAAGGAGATCTCATGTTATGAGTCTTAAGCAGAGATTTACCCAGCAGTGAAATTTCTACTGTAATTAAATTAAAGTCCCTTCAGGAGTGGGATTAATGATGCCATAGGCGAAGAAATTAAAAGGTGAAAACCAGTAAAATATTGATAATCTTTGGTCATTACTTTAAAATGTGTTCACACTGGAATTTCTCCACTTGTTTTGCTATGAAAACTGTTGCATTCAAATGGAGTGAAAATAAATGTAGGGTGTTTTTAAGTCATCAAGACTGTTTCCAACATAACAGTAATTTTGTTTATTTAAATTTTAACATAACTCTTCCTCTGAAATGTTTCTTGTTTAGCATAAGACCTTGAAGATTTCCAAAGCTAAGCCAAGCCTACATAGAATATTCTTTACACATCGGACATAATCCAATATATGGGTGAAAAAATGTGGAAAAGTCATCAGTATACAGCTTTGCTTGTAGGTATATGAATATGAAAAAGCCTTCAACAAGAAACTCCTCATAATATCCACTACAAGGTTTGCCGACACTTCTGCATTTTAATTTTATATATATATATATAATGGTTAATAATATTGGTCCTGGATAGAATAAGCTATTTTTGTCTAGGAGAACAAAGGAATCATGAACCAAAAGAGGGGAAAAAAAACCCCTCTAACTGGTATGTTTTGAGGCATTTTTTGGGGCAGAGTTTCTTAAGAAAGTGGAAAGTAAATCTGAATTCATCCTATAGCAGCTTGAATCACAACACAATAAAAACCACCTCACTCAGCAAAGAACACTGAAAATAAACACCCTAACATCCAAATTAAATATCAGGAAAATTTATAAATATCCTTTCAGTAGAAATGACATTAGACTGGAGTTAATTAAAAATTAAGATATTGACAAGGGGGAAGAAAATTCATTAAGTTGTTGCACTTGAGAAATTCTGACAGTCCCTTGCCTGTAACAAAGTTGATCTATGAACAGGTGTGAATACAGAAATGAAACATGTTATTAAGAAAACCACTTGGAGAGGAGACAGCTGCTTCCCTCCTGAAAGCTTCCAGAGAACCGGTGGTGCTGCCAAGGATTTTATGGCACTTCAGGGGTTTTTTAGCCATGTTGAAGCTACTGGAGTTTTTTAGCCATGTTGTAGCTATTGGAGTGAGCCTGAAATACAAATAAGTGATTGATAGTGGGGACTGTCTTTCCAATTTTTCCTACTATACACAAGAGCTAATAAAAGTTGGATTAATATTATGTAATAGGGAATAGGATTGATTAAAAAAAATTCTATTGATAAAGCATCTACATTTAAGTGTGTTTGGTAGCTGGTTGTGCCATTTCACTGTTTTCACTGTTAACTCTTTTCAAATTACACAGTTTCTTCTTAACGAGTCCTTAAAATTTAGCTTGGTCAACATTTACAGTTTTTATGACTAAGCACAAGAGAAGTCTCATTATAATTTTCTTGTATATGGTAGAGAAACAGACCAAATTTAGTGGTGTTGAATGCTTGTTATTTGTTCTACACAAACTTTAAGAAATGCATCCATGATCTATTTGTGTTTGTAGAATAAAATATTCATACAAGTGCATTCTGCCTTAAGCAATACATTTTGCATATACAAGAGAAAAAATATCTAGCACACTAAATGAGAAATTTAACAAGAGAGGGAAACTGAGGTGGGGCATGTGTCTTGAAAGACTGTGCTGCCTTTATCAGTTTAGTGTGTGCTTTGATTAACAAAGTATCTTTGTGTGAATTCTGATTGTAAAATATGCAGCTTGATCAGTAAAGCATGCAGAATTTCAGGAGTTATGGTATTCAGTTCATCTTGTGAATTATACAGCAGAGCTGGAGAGGTTCGTGGCTGGATGTATAAATTATAAAGGTGGATCAGCCAAGTGTGCATCTTCATTTAAAAAGAATTTTCAAAAAGCCAGTTAAAATTCAGCATGTCCCTTGGCTATTAAACTATGCAATTTGATCTGTAAGCCGTGGAACAATATAACTGGAAGGGTATTCCACTGCATCAATGCAGTAAATAAGAATTTGCTTTATTGCTCAAATAAGCATCCAACGTATCACAAGTGGACAGGAAATAAAGACGTTTAAATAAGTTACATTACATTATATTCAGCTTTTAAAGTTGGAAAATAATTCAGCTGGTGCATCATACAGATTTAGTATTAATAGACCAAAAATTGCAGATTCAGCATTCCATCACATAGCTACAGCCCTTCTTTTTGCTTCAGTAGACACTAAGCAGAAATGCAGGATGTTAGCAGAGTACAATGGAGGAGAAAGGACTGACCTAGTTCTGAAGAATCTAAACCAGGTACAGGACAAAAGGGTGGCACAGTTAGGTCAACTGGAAAACTACACATCCTAGTGAAAGTGGTACCAGTGGTATCATTCCTATTGTCACAAGTTGTTCTCCTCAGCTCCACAAAGCACTGGCTCTGCTATGGGCAAAAGAAGAACCTTGATTTGTTCACTTATGATGTCAATGATTAGCTTAAACCAGTGGAACTCTCTTTGTGTAGCAGAAAAAGAAGTTTAACACCACTGAATTTTGACTATATTCAAATGACCTGAAAAATTCGCTAGTCAAACTTAGTTCAAGTTAGCTAGAACTTTCATAATGAAACTAAATAAAAGTGAAAGAACTTGAACAACTTGTATTTAAAATGGTGAAAGGCTATATTTCTTCAACAGACTAAACCTACAAATTCTATCAAAGTTTTGCAATGGATGTGATGTTTGAGTTGTTATTAAACCCTACTCTGTCAATAACCACATGTGCCTGTTGCTGTACTATATATGCCACAGAACACTCATATTTTAAGAAGGCTAAGTTCTACTTGATCGTATTAAAAAATTGTCACTACCTGTACCCCAGAATGACTGAAACTCTTAGTGAGATTTTAGCTCTTTACTACATGAAGCACGCACTTCTCTGATGTGTTTTTTTCCTACCCAGACTGAACAGATCTTTTGATTTTTTTATATTACTTCTTCCCCCCATCCCAATAATACAATTTTTTTATTTCTGAAGTGATCTATTACCAAACTGAGTCTTTGGAAATGACGATTTTGTACTACCATATAACAGATGTATTGATGAAATCAATGGTCTGTGTGCAGTTATATCCACCATTGAATATGACCTTGTGTTTTATTCATTTTTTTTTCTCCTGTCAATTATTCCCATACTTCCAAGAAATATTTCCTTAATAGTTTACTTTTACATTTACCATTTACAAATATGCAGAATAGATGATGTTTGACTAAAACACTATTCTGCAGCGAAAATAACATCACTATCTAAGTTAGGTCCTTAGTTTATTCAAGGACCTGTTGTACCAGATCTGCTCATTAATTTCTAAGAGATCTGTATTTCGATCTCCTTTGACCCTCATTGTTTAGATGAAAGATATGGAGAAAGGTAGGTGAAGTGTACATATATGTTTCTGTAAGACACCTGTGCAGTTCTTTATATCCCTCTCTTATTTTAGAGCACAGCATATTGAGTGGATGGTTAAACTAAGTTGATGCAACTTCTTATGACCTTCACAGTCCTTGTTCAGGGAATAAAATGACCAAATTCACATTTTAATAATTTCATCAGGTTGAAGTTTTGTTAAAATTATTATTTCTTTTTCTTTTATATTCCTCAGTCCCTTTGGAGAGTAATAGGAGAGTACAATGTGATCAAAGCTCTGCAATTGAAACTGATAGAGAAAAATGAAGCAAAATGCTGTGGTTGCTTAGAAACATACACAAGTTTTTCTCCAATACTCAGTGTCATTTGTCACTGAATGATTAATGAACATGCAGTGTTTGTTTACTGCAGGAAATTAAGGCAGTAAATAAAAGCACTATCACTTTCATTTATCAGAGAAGACTACAAGGACAAAGAGCAGGAAATCAAAGATGAGAACAGACAACAAAGAATCACTTTATAAATTGTTTGATGTTTTAGCACTACCAAATAGGTGGCTTTAAATGACCAGTTACACACATAGGAATTATTAGATATGAAAAAAAGCTTTTTGGAAGAGTTAGAAGGGAAATGATAAAGGGAAACAATCTCTGTAGAGCTCTAGTTCTACAATGAGACTTTCAGGAGCCAGTCATAGGGAAAACATCTCTGGACAAGGCTAAGAAAAACACAGTATTAACAAGATTCCTCTAATAAAATAATAATAATCTAAATAATGGAAACTTTAAAAAGAAAACTGAAGATTTTTTTTAATCTTGGACAAATTTCAGATGATTTGAAAGAATGAAGATCACGTATTACAGGATATCCTGCCTACTTCTGGCTCCTGCAGGTCCCATGTCCAATTTCATGGCAGTTAAGGTATCAGCAGTATTGAATTTCAAAATTTGCCAATATAATTTGGCCTGCCTGCATCCCGTTTCTAAATAAATCTTCATTTGTATTCATTTCTATGTAAACCACATTATTATGAACACGCGTAAAACCATAAGGAAGAATTGCAGTATGATTTCAAATTTGAGGAGGGATGCTTAGCCATACAGACTAAAAATTACCAGTTGAGACAAGTAACTAGATATTTCCATTTATGTTTTGCCTTACCATCTGAAATATTGCATGTTCTTCTCTAGTCAGTCTTTACTGCAGTAATTCTTCCAAAATATAAATCATGTTTATCAGAGACACAATCAGAGGGTCTTTGTAAAGTTCTGATAAAGTGTTGCTGAAATATTAGGTTTCTTAGCAACAGTTTTAAGCATATTTTTGATCTTAGGTTAGTAGACATATATATATATATTTTAGAGAGAGGGAAGAATATAAATTAATTTGAGAAGTAGACTAAAAATGTCTGTTTCCACAATTAGCCCTCATATGACGCCTTTAGATGATACCACTTTAAATCCTGAAAGAACTAGAAGCAATTTATTTTCCTAAGGGTTCATTTCCTTTATGAAAATATATATCTGCTAACATAGCATCAAAAATAACAATAGAAGTGGTGTAGAGGTTGCTAGCCCAGTATCATCATCTGCACTATTATGTGCCATGCAGCCCACATTCCAGTGAAAGAGAAAGAAAACAAGTTTCAAATTAAACAACAACCAGGGAAATTACTTTACTCATCACTGAGAGCAACCCACAGGACAAAAAGTGGTCAAGGTAAGTCCTTAGACTTGTAAAATAGGTGGAACAATTGTGAGAAATTGTGCTCTTTAAAAAATTTACTACCTTTCCTTAACCAATTCTTGGGTTTACGAGAAAACAACCATTTTCACAATTGAAATTTGTGTGGTAGTTAAAGTGAAATCAGGAGATTCTGACAAACTGGGATGTTCTGTTCTCCCATGACAGACTACAAACGAGCCACTATTCAAAATTCAAGTGTAGTCCTGTGAGTGTGGACAGACTTGTCATAAAACTTCACAGCTCAGTGTGGGGATGATAGCATAGAAATGGAGAAAATCCTCTGAGGAAATAATTATTCTTGCCTTTGGCAAGAAAATCCAGTACTTTTAGTGCAGCCACAATTTGAAAAGAAGCATTTCTGTAAAATATTATGTATATTATGTATTACCTGAGCTATATTTGTAGACCTATTCTTTCATTTTTAGGACAGTTCCGTTGCAGTTTGTCCTGTGTGGCAGAGGGCACGCTGCTGCACTATACAGGTTGTTTTACAGCTATTTCCTCAAAGAACTAACTACTGAAATTTTATTTGAATCAAATCAATCAATTGTTTTTATTTAAAAAAAAAAAAAAAGCTAGCTGAACAGCTTTTATTTCTAATGAACATGGTGATGTATAATAAACATATTTTAAAAGCCCACTTAATGTAAACAGAACATGAGGAAAGACTGAGGGAGCTTGGTCTCTTTAGCTTGGAGAAGAGGAGACTGGGGGGTGACCTCATTAACATTTACAAATATATAAAGTGTGAGTGTCAGGAGGATGGAGCCAGGCTCTGCTCGGTGACAACCGATGATAGGACAGGGGGTAATGGGTTCAAACTGGAGCACAAGAGGTTCCACTTAAAATTGAGAAGAAACTTCTTCTCAGTAAGGGTGACAGACACTGGAACAGGCTGCCCAGGGGGGTTGTGAAGTCTCCCACTCTGGAGACATTCAAACCCACCTGGACACCTTCCTGTGTAACCTCATCTGGGTGTTCCTGCTCCGGTGGGGGGATTGGACTGGATAAGCTTTTCAGGTCCCTTCTAATCCCTGACATTCTGTAATTCTGTGAAAAGCAAGATAAGACTGATAAAGCTATTGCCTGCTTAATTTTCCAATGAGGAATATTATCTAGCAAAGCACGGTGCATTTGAATATCCCTATGATATGCCTTCTTTAACTTTTTTTTTGTCAAATGCAGATTTAGCAAACCTTAACGATTTAAAATTTAAAGGAATCCCATAGAATACAGAATTGGTCTTAAAATGTGATAATCGGGAGATTAAATGATATAAAACTGAATCCTATTACTCAAATTTAGATATATAGCCTAATTTCTTTTAATTTGAATTATAATGCTGCTTAGAAGGCGGCAGGGAACAGGGTTAGATTTTAATTTAACTTAAATGATGAAAAATAGTTGGAATCCTCAAGACTTCTAACTCCAGTTAGAGTTGTCTTCTGCTTTCTCAGACAAGTTTTTCATACCAAGAAGCACATTATGCTGACCAAATGGCTAAAAATACTAGTTGCTAGAAGCACAAAAAGACACCATCACTCCCTAATCAAAATAATTAAATGCCTGATTTTATGGAAAAGTGCATCTTTTAGGTGTCTTTCATTGCACTGCTTGATAGACAAATTAAATACACTCTTGATTTGTGAAACACGTTAACAACTTTTTTTTCCCTTGGCTCTAATGTATTTGCTGCCGTAAAAAGAAAGTTACTTGAACCTCTTTGCACAAGCATTCAGCTTAATACAATTCAGCCTTTACTGAAATTAACCTCTACTCTCCCATCAAACTTTCCATAACTTTCCTAGACGATAACCAGTCTCTAGGCTTAATCTAAATGGAGTTAGCTCAAACTTCAGAATTTTACATCTTATTCTGTATTCTCCTCCTTCGAATTTTATTAATAAGGAATGAAGTTTCCTTCATCTTTAAGGTGCAACAGCAAACTGTGCACTCTCCTCCCAGATAGACAATTTCTCCTTGGCTCTGCCCCCCGCTAGAGGATGCAGCAGAAGGGAAGTAATTTATAATTAATAAAACTAGTAACATATTTGTAATAAATAGATAAGATATACAGCTTCTTATATTTGTCAGATACAGAATTATCTAAGATTTGGTTTCCAAACTTTTCTTCATATAGCTATACATTGCTATGATCACTACCAGCAAGCTACCCTGTTACCTCCACAGGAGTTTGTTATATTTGGAGGAAGACAATGTGTTCAGTAGTTCATTCAAGTGCCATTGTGACAGTCTTTTTCCTGCTGTCTTCTGTATTTCACCTGCAAATTAGTCAAGGTGGCACTGTATTTTTTGGAATACTGAGCAGAGAATAGATTCTCTTAACAAATTTTGTCTCATTTCCTTTCCCTGTTTTATTTGTACTGTTATAATTACAGCCTTAATATATGCATTTGGAATTTCTGTGAATAGCCACCACCATGTTGTTTGAATGAGAGTTTTACCTCAGTAAAAGCAGCAGATTTAGCTTTCTGTCAGACGTGGTATAAGAAAAACACAGCTTGAGGCTTTCCTAGACCAGCAGTGGATGAGATAACAGGTTTTCAACTATTACGCTGTCACCTCGTACATCTCGCTTAGGTTCTGTTTTATGAAACGAAGCATCTGTGGCAGGTGTGCCTGATTATTAGTGGAAACAATATGTAAAAAAGGTTCTGCGTCTTGTTGTAATGCAGCAGCTCTCCAACCAGGAACAAACCAATTCCTGAAATGGTTAAACATCAAATGGCATTTTTTCCCACTGCTCTTTTCCCCACAACAGCTCTACAAGTTCTATTAAGTAGTCTTTAAAAGAAACACAGAGAGAATACCTGCATAGACTGACAGCAACGAACACTTCCTCCTCAGCATTTATAATGCAGAATATAGCTGGCTTGCTAGGAAAAGTAAGTCACATTGATAATTGCCTAAGGCATTAGTATTTTCATACAATCTAGATTAGACTCTGATTTCTAGGTAAGCTAAGCTTACATCTTGAGAATCGCACTCCTGGATGCTCTGATTTTCTTCCTTTCTTGAGGCCACGTGAAGATTCTCTTTCTCTGCTGAAGCATTTCTCTGGACCTAGGAAATAATAATAATAATTTTTAAAAAGTAAAATAAAACAGTTAATATAAATAAAATTTCAGAAAGGCCACATTTGAAAAATCAGGATAAAGACAAGAAACCTAAAGGTCATATATTGCAGACTTAAGTACTTTATACATTTTCAGCAAAATTTGTAAAGGGAATGTTTTAATATTCATCCTCAATAAAGTACTCTCTCCTAAAGGATGACTTCTATGTAAGTTAATCAAGACTTTCTGCCTGAAAACTGAACACACAAAAGTGACTTCTTGGTATATTTTTTGCATTTTAAGCAAAACCAAATGAAGTGCAAATTAAACCACATTTTCTTTTGTGCAAACATTTCAATGAGAAGGTAAAGGAGGAAAAAATAAGGGCATTTTCTCCGACTCTTGTGGATTCTGGGAAAGATTTCAGCTGAAACTGTTTATGAACTGCTTTACTTACTTTAGTTGTCTACAGTCTGTCCCTGCTGGGCCCTCACATCACTGCAGGCTGGCAAAATGTGTTCCGTTTCATGCCCTTCACTCACCTCCTTACACTCCAAATGGACTATTATCTGGAGCAGGTACAGTGCATTTCCTTCCACTGAAATTTAGGGCAGTTTTAGGCATGTTTTTCCATATTTCTTGCAACTTTTAAGATTCATTTGGACATGAACAGAAAGAATGTGCACTGGGTTTGTATATAGAGCCTGCACTGTATTTAAACCTCAGTATTTCTTAATTTAGCTTGATAACTTCACAGTTTTGTGGCCTTAGATACTAGGTCATGGCATAACATGGCAAGGAATTATTTCAAAAAGAAATTATCCACAAAATCTGGAAACTGTATTACTAAATTAACTGGATATCCTCATCATTGCCTGTACAGCACAACTGCACACTCTGCTGAGACATAAAGTAACTGAAACTTCTGGGTGCACCATAATTTTCTGATAGTCATGAGATGATTGTTATGACCATCTTGTTATTCTTAGTTCTACTAAAACATTTGTTTAAAAAGCATTAATCTTCCAGCGTATAGTTCAAAATCCACTGAAATGTGTGGAAGGAAACTAAATTAGGGAAGATTTATAAGAAGATTTATAAGTATTTCTGAAATATAACTTAAAAAAAAAGGGAGAAAAAACCCCATGAAAAACCCAATACAAGACAAACAAAAATCCCACAAAAACGAAACCAAAAAACACCAACAACCAACCAAACAAAAAATACACAAACAAAAAAACCCCAAACAAGCCCAACTCAAAACATAATGACTTATTCTTACTCTGATAAAATATATTCCCAGAAAATAATAACATATAACTGATGAGCACTGATGAGCCTCTCTTTTTGTTATGAGTTTCAGATCTCAAGGGATTTGGCTTCCATCAAATTGCCTGCAAGACATCTTGAAACTCTTCAGGGGAATGGGAACGGGGAACAAATCAAACTAACTTCTCTGCAAAGAAAAGCTAGAACTTCAGACACCCATTTTGAAAGCTTGAACCACCTCATGTCACTTTTACCGCACTGAATTACTAATGGATACAAAGTTTTCAAAAATGACAGAGAGTAGGAGAAAACAAACCTGACTGCTTACTATTTGCCATATAATCTCTGTTTAACAGCTCTTCAGTGAGGAATTGTTGGTTTTACAGAGCAATTGTCTACTAGAAAAAGTGACAAGGAGATGAACGGATTAAAAAGATCAATGTAAATAATTGTTTTGTTAAATAATGATTGACATTTCATATCCGTATTGAATGATTTGCCTGTTTGGACTGAAAGAATTATTACAGTTCTGCAAACTTAAATTCCTTCCTGTTGAATAAGAGAAGCATATGCACGGTGACTGATAGTACACACATCCACCTGATTTCTTGACTACTTGAAACTGTAAATCCATGTGGGATGACAGGAAAATCAGGCAGCTTGAAGCCTTATTATACCAGGAGAATAAATGTGCATAGTGCCTCTAGTTTCAGAATTGGATTCCTGTTCGAGATCGTTCCACAACGAATTATAGATGCAGTGTATATACCAAATTTCTCAGCACGTTGTACTCATTTCTACAGAAAAAGGGGAAGTTTGTGATATTTAGATGAGGCTGTAATCAAGAAAAGACTTTCCCAGCGTCATGTTTTCAAATGCTAATGGAATTTTCTACCTCTAGGAAAATGGAAAACAGCAAAACGGAAACCAGGAAAATTTCCAATATTCAAAGTAGTCAAGTGAAATATTGTATCCTAGAAGTCTTCCCCTTTCTACTCTCCCAAAACAAGATATAACATTTTTCAAAGTGTTTCAGTTTTCATACAATTGTCTTAACCAGCAGGACCAGATTTTGTAGCGGCCTTTAAAAATCCCTTGCCAGAGCTGCGCTGCTCAGATCCCGGCCAAGTTGGGAGCAGCTTCATTCCCCGTCTGGTTTCTAATTGATAAACATTGCATCACTTCAGTTATTGCATAACTACCATCTCTGATTACTTTTCCACATTGTCACCCTAAGCTGACATGGATCTGCATATCCTGAGTTCTAGTTTAAAACCCGATCACGCTGCTTGGAGTGGCCCATGGAGGACAGCAGAACAGAGAACAGGCCTGGCTGGGTCCTGCGGATTTGATTTCTGTCCTGGCCAGAATGCCACAGGCCTTTCTTCCACCTCGGAGGTAATTTTAACCTGTATCATTTTGATACTGACTTCTTACATGGAAAAAAAATTCAAAGACCTGTCTGTTTGCTTGTGATGGGAGAGTCTTTGAGGCAGACTTTGCAAACAAGATGCTTTGTTATTAGAAATAATCCCTCCTAATAAAAAATGAATATGCTATTATTTGTCTGAATGAAGTCTATTTACTAGATTGACAGCTTACCTAATAAAAATGCCATCAAGTGTTCCAGAGTGAAACAGTTTGGAAACAGTTTCTGAAATACTTCCCAGCTTGCTTAAAGCTTTCTGAACCCTCCTCAAATCTTTTCAATACAGAATTTCACATCCAAACATTTTTTTCAAGGATCATCAACCCTTTTATCTTTTTTCTTTGAAATAATTTAGAAATTACAGCATCTTCCTGGTGAGACCTTACAAGCTGGACTAAAACCCAAGCTTTGCATTGCAGATAGTTGAAATAAGCAAAATTGTTTACAATGAGTTTAACGTAAATTCTTGCAGACAAAGCTAAACTTCACTTGTGTGCACTTTGCTTGCAGCAAAACTTGCAGAATACTTATGATAGAGAAGCAAGCCAAACTCATAATTTCTTTGAGTTCTCTTGCATAGTCTGCACTGGCAGAAATGACAGAGCCCAATTCTGCCTCATACCTTTGACATTTCCTTCAGTTATGCTTTATACAGTTTTCATTTCTAATATCAAACCCATTCTCTTCTCAACACGTGCATTGTTATTATAATATCCTCAATGGCTAAATAAAATTGCAAACTTAAGTCAACTGAATTCCATCTTTCAAAAGTGGTGGTTTTTCATTTTAAATTTTTATATGTAGCTCGATTCTTTCCTACATTAGAAATAGTCTTGTAGGATCTTTCTTCTTCCCACGTGTTTTGTTGGTATGACTGCACAACCCTTACTGTCAAGTCAGCATTTGCTCATGCGAGATGCCAGAATGCTATTGACAGGACCACTTGTCAGTTGACCTGCCAACACAAATATTGGTTCCATTAATGTCTTTTTTTCCTTTTGCTTAGACTGTCACAGATTACTCTTTTCTGCACTAAGGGTTTCTAGTGATATTCAATTTCCACATTAAAAAGTATATATTTAAGGATACTCATTCTGATCTAACAAGAAGATTGCACAGCATTTTGAATGTAAGCAAACAAACCAAGCAATTTTTGGCAGAGTACAAGTCCATGATACCAAAGGACCAAAAAAAATAACCAAAACACAACCAGTTCTATGATGATTTTCCTCTAATGATGGGCAACATCCTGATACGCATATTCATAGCCTGTTTTGATAAACTTTAAATGCAGAAAACAATGGAATTTGCCCAGAAACACGTATTTTGCTACTGGTCCAATCTACAAACATTCAGAAACCACCTTCAGCAAAGACGTGCCAGCCCATCTCT
This sequence comes from Nesoenas mayeri, assembly GCF_963082525.1. NCBI lineage: Eukaryota > Metazoa > Chordata > Aves > Columbiformes > Columbidae > Nesoenas > Nesoenas mayeri. The sequence continues at coordinate 63,906,309 of NC_137548.1, forward strand.
GGTGTGGCTGATGTCACTTTGTGACATTCATCTGGCACCTTGAGTGAGGGCAAACTCAGAGGTTCCCTGGGCTGAGGGCTACTTGGTCTGCAAAGGGGATACAGATGGGAAATAGCCCGACCTGAGCCATCCCCACTTCTCAGCGTACTCAGTTTGTATTTCTCTGGGAAATGCCTTATTCCTTTGGGATGGAAATGATGTGCTGTCATGTCTGGGAAACCCAAAATTGCTCAAGGATTTGTAGGACTTACTGTGAAAAACCAGAGCAGTTTTCTATGTAGCAGGTGGATGAAGTTGTCAGAGCTTTTCTGGGCAAAGTGCACAGTGCAGAAGCCAGAAATATCTCCTTTCCAAAGTCAGTTCTGTCTGACTGCTCCTGGAAACCAGGGACCTTGTCTGTATATCACACACACACACAGGCCAACTGCCACATAATGCCTCACATATTCATTTCAATCACCTTTTCCTGTCCCCCTCTTTTTTGAGTAGCACTATTTGCAATTACAGAAGTTCACGGGGGCATTTTGGATTGTACGATAAGACTTTTGACTCACCCTCCTAGCCCTACAAATTCCAGACATTTTAAATTAATTATCTATTATATCTTTCTACAATAGAAATCACAGATAAATATTTATCAATATGTACGTATAGTATAAAGGAAACCACGGTATAACATTTTTTATACCCTGACTTTAAAATCTTGCACAGTGTAACTCACATGCAGAGATAAATGAGAAGTCCAATCCTAAAAAAAATTAATCACCCTATATATTTTTATGACAGCAGAGGTAACTATTTTTTCTCTACTGTACAGTGAATATTTTTCAACAATAAGTGGGAAAGACACAGTTCAGCTTTCATTTCTATTTAATGTACATCTACTGTTACATTTATATAGGGCAATTCTTCTCAAAGGACTGCAAATCCTACAATGTGCCAGATCTTTAAACTTCTACATCCAGTTTCTTAAGTAAACAGAATTGCCCTTGATTATTTTATTTATGTATTTATTTGATTTGCACTGTACTCAAATATCTTTAAGGTGGAAAATAGCTGCTTACTGGTATACATTATGCTAACACTGAGCCTTGAGCACAACAATCAGAAGCTTTGCAAGTAATCTTGGAGAACCTCACTCCCACTAGAAGCAAACATTGTTGGGAAATCTTTAACATCTATACCAAAAGACTAGAGCACATTTTCTTTTCTTCTCATCTCACATACATTTGTGTTGGTTGTAGTGGAATTTCTCCAAGATGAACAATCACAATAACTTGAAATGGCTGAACATTCATCAGAGGGAAAGGATTTGTTCTTTCAAATAGATCATTTGGTATGATAGATGACATATTTAGACATCAATTTCCTGAATCATCCTTTTCATAATGTTGCTACAAGTGCAGAATTTTCCCTCATGCATGCAACTGCCTCCCAGCAGTATATTATGTTGGACATAATATGTACATTATTGTTTTAAAATTTTTCTTTATTAAGTGTTCTGCAGTCCTTCCACTCTTGAAGAAACTACTCTAAAATTTAAAAAGAGCTAGGGAAGATATGAAGTTTTCAAGCGCTGTTTATAATATTACCTCCTACACAATTAGTCCAGTTAAAGTCAAGCTTCCTGGGAAAAAACTGGTTACTAACCACCTCAAACTAGTGCAACTCATCTCTGTTGGAACATCATTTCTACACAACAGCCAGTACGGTGCTGCCTGAAGCCCAGAGACCAGAGCAAAGCACCCTCTCCAGGGCAAGATGCGGAGCCAACTCACAAATATGCTTAAAGGTAAGAAAGAAATACAAAAACGGAAGATGAAAAGAATAAGAGGTCACCTTCCTCTGGTAATGTGCAAAATGTGTTTGCATTTACAGAACGGAGTGGAACTCCAGTGACTGTGCTCAGGCATCTAGTGTTTCAGTTGATATCCAACTGCCTCCAAGAGCTCTTCCAGGACATCCACATAGAAATAGATGCCAATTTAAAGCAATTCTCTAAATACCTAGCTAGGCACAAATAAAAAGAAGCCACATCTGTTTATCATTGTGCTCCAAATTATGACTTTTTTTTTTTTTTCCAATACAACTTAAAGTGTCACGTATTTCAGATAATTTAAATAGTTGAATCCCAAACCAACACTTTCAGCTGCCTCAGACCTTACCTTGTAACAATTGCGGTTTCTTATTTATACTTCCATGCAATTGAAGGGGAAAAAAACCCTCATGAAAATGTATGCAATCAGTTTTCCCAGGATCAATAAGAGCTCTGTGATGATTTATTGAACCTCAATTTTCAGTGCAGTCAAAATTACATATTTACTTATATTTAACTGCAAACAAGATAGAGGATATGTAAAAGTCACATGCTTTGAGAAGATTAAGCAAAAGTAAACAAAACAAAATTCTGGTAAGATTACATGAGAGGGTGCTAAAATTCCCTAAATTAACTGAAAAACAGAACTTAGAAATACTTTTCCTTGTACTGACCTTGTGAAACCCATAAATAATAGTCTACATTAAGCTGAGGACAGAACATCACCATCTCCTTGTCACATAGCAGACATGTATATGTCTGGATGAAATATATGAGACAATGAAAAACTAAAATTATTGGTGTCAGCTGTTAGGTAGGCTGCTCAGGAAAATTAAACACTAGAGAACTCCATATATCACACAATTTTGGAACCTAGTGAGGCTAAACATTTACAGTCCAAATTATAATTTAATCAATAATGACCACCATAAAACAATCTAAGTAGTTCTAATTAGTGTTTAGTGCACACATACCTGACATGTGTGCAGATACAATTTTATATAATTTATAATATCTAATATATAGCATGATATATAATCTTGATATAAATAATATATTAATTTAGATAAAAATGTGTGTGCACAAGCATGACAGAAGGAAGAGATAGCACGAGACTGAGATTAAATATCACCAGCCTAATTACAAAATTAATTTTTTAATCAGGTCATGCTCATGTCCTGGTTCTTATTCTTCCTCACTAAAAAGATATAAAGAAAATTCAATAAACTATGATACTGAAAGGCATGTTTCCAATATTTAAGGAAAAAGCAATCTGATCATTTTATAAGTCCCACAAGGTGACAGTTTCATAAGGGTCAAGAAAGTGATGGGGTTTTCTCTTTTTTTGTATTGTGTTTTCCTACATTCTCTTCCAGAAGACACAGTTAATGTTGAACAAACTGTTATTACACTTGCTGATACATTTCGATTTGAAGGTCACTGCAATTTCTCTAGAGTATGCATTATTCTTTTGTGAAGTTTGGGTTTATTTTTACAGTGCCCATTTTGTATTTTCCAATACGCTGGTTATCAGAGTAGACATTCACTTGCATAAAGGACAGTAAGGAAGCAACTTCCAGCCTTAAATGGCTCTTATGTCTGAAAATATTTCTTAATAACAATAATAGCAGCAAGAAAAAGACTAATTTTAGGTGGCTCATGATGGTTTACAGGAAAAAAAAAACCAGAAAAATTCATCAAATAAACTATTCACTGTGAAGCACTTGTTACCTTCTGAAGTCGTACATGTCTTGAATAGCCTCTGCAGTAGTGTCCAAAGTAAGTATTTAAAATGCCTAGGCTATCAAGTGCTCTAAATATAAATAAAGCAGAGAAAAGAATGAATAACTATCCTACTCTTCTCTTTGTAGAGGTTGGAACAATAGGATTGATACAGATACTTTTTGAGTTTGTATAAATGTGCCACAATCCAAGAGCGGGGCTTTAAAAGCTACTTGATTACCTACAACTTTTTTAGCTTCTACTGGTTCACTGGAATCTTCTGTATGAAAAAAAGTGAGAAAGTTAAAACAATAAAGGTATTTTAACCTTGGATAAAATGGTGTCTTGGAGTTTACATCTGTTATTATCACTAAAACTGCAGATACCTCCATATACCACCTCCCCCCAAAACATTGCTTATGCTTGGACTAATTTTACTTCATTCTCACATCAATAGGGTGGAGAAAAATCACCACAGGATGAAGAACAACCTGAAGTCTAGAACTAATCAGACAGCAATTCCTTAAGGCTCTCACAGCCAGGGAAATCTTTAGTAACTCCCATTAGATCAATATAAGATCTAATATAACAATAAGATCTATATAACAATAACCCAGAAAACAAGCTAATTTTACCCTCTAAAATCATTCTGGCTGCCAGATTTCTTTAGCTTGCATTTTTTTTGCAGCGTATCTCCTTAAGACATAAAACGAAACTAAACAACAACAAAAATCCTTTAAAGTGCAGCTTTATAGATAAGAGAACTAACCTGTGTAAGTCTAAAATTTATTAGTAGTTGACTATGGAGGATTTTCAAGCATGTTTGGTGTATAGGGCAATGCTTCTATTACCACCCACTTTTGTATGATGAAAACTTGGAATGAGACAATTCTTAATAAAAAAGCCATTTGTCATTTTCTGCGGGTAATATAACTGAAATCTGCAGCTATGTATGTATACAAGTTTGATGTAAGAAGATAGTGAAATGTGAGGACAGATGGGAGTGTGACATTACTCGAAATGGCACTGCCTCATAACAACACCACAAAAAACAGCTATTCAACTTTGAGGGTCACTGAACAATAACATTTTCCAAATGAGTCCCAATTACAAAAGCACCTGTGCCCAGTAATTTTATGCTAATCCAATGAAAAATGCAACATATTTAGTGTCATGAGCCTCCATAATTTCTAATTTATTACCTGTAGTAAGTTAGTCTATTGTTTACCTGCTCTATTTTAGTAAAGGACATAACTGCAAAGTGAATTTAAAGGACACTTGGCTTACATTCTGCCAAAACTAAACAAGTCTTTCTTTGCCTAAACTATCCAAACTTGTGATTTGTATAGCAAACTTAAAGTATGCGAACATAAACAGCAGGCTAGAATTTGTATATATGTAAGAATCTGTAAAATGAGGCCATGGAAATGGAAATTACATGTTGTCAATAAAAGCAATACAGGATTTCAGTATTATCAGTAAGTGACGCTGCATTCCGCAAGAGAACACAGGAGAATGGGTAAAATATTTGCTTTATATGATTATCTGTCGGGATTTTGTTGTAACCGGGTAGGTGTTCCCATAGCTGTCTACAGCATCTGTCTCATTTTAATCATTTGGCTGATATGTAAAGAGCAGAGAAATATCTTTTGAAAAGCATCTCCTATTTTATGAGCATATAGTGATATATGAAACTTTCTGCCTTGAAGAACAAAAACTAAATTACACCTCCTGTAATCCAGTTAGGAAATTTAACAAGTCCTAGATCTCTTCTACTGCACCTGTAGGCGTAGCTTTTGTTCATCCTGACTTTTGCAAGTGAGAGAAATGCTCTATTGCTGTACAATTTGCTGTCTTTGAAGTCGACTGGGCTAATGATACGAACATTTTCTGAAGGCTGGTGCTGCCTCTAATGATGCAGCAGAGTGTGAGCTGCATAATATTGTGTATTTTGAGGACAGCTGAGTGCTGGGGGGAGCTATTGATAACATCGCATCAGGGGGCTGGTCCTGCAAACTCCTGGGCACCACCAGAGCAATTTCAATGGAAGCTGAGCAGGCTCAGCATCTTACAAAAAAGGGCAGAATTCCTGTAACACATCCCTTGCCTCTATTTTCTTTTTAATGCCCAAACACAGCATATTTCTATGACTTTTGTGTTCTGAGATTTACCTTAGATTAATTTCCTATTCTGTCACAGATTCAAAATAAAATGTTCGTGTAGTACTACAGGATTTCAGTCCTGAGTTCAGATCTCATGGTACTACACTTATATCACTGGTTTACCATAAAGTTATGCTGCAGACATTTTTATAATTCATCTGATAGTATGTTGTTAAGGTCCACAGACAGCCTTTGCATAAATATCTCAAGATAAGTAGATCCTAAACCCTTTATTTATATCATATACGCATGTAGATGTCCTTGGATATATTTAAGAGCATAAAAGTATCAACACTAAACTGCTTTCAAGGCAATTTATTGCACCCAATACGCCTAAACCTATACTACCTAGATAAAAGGAAAAGTAGAATGACCTCTAAAATGGCCAAGAATTACATTTATTACTGAAGGGTCTGTGTAGTTGGCCTAGAAATATGACTGGATTTCCCAGGTAGCACATCGAGACTTTCTTGAGTTACTGTGCTGTTAAAGGACTTAGTAATGTACTTCTGGTATCCATAACATTAATCAATGTATTTCAATTAAAAAGTTTTAATTTGTTTCTCTAAGTCAAGCAAAAGAATTGAGGACAACATGAGAAATAACTAGGTTTGGACCTAGTAAAAGCTTATCTACTTTTCATATGCCATAATTATTCAGAGGATCAGTTCTGTGGAATGTAATTTTTGTTACAGAGCTGATGCAAAGCACATAGATATCAATATTTTTCTAATAATTTTTTAAAGGCAGGATTAGCTCTGCTATGTCTTGCTGCCTTACACTAACAAAAACGTCCTTCAAATCTGATTTCTGAGTACATTTTTGAAATACAAGAGAGAGCAAACTTCAGCATGACTTTCAGGGACTTCTATGACTCCCTGGCAACGTATTACATGAACTTTATTTCCAGGATACCTTTCTAAGTATAAACAACAGACTTTAAAATATTTTTCCCCAGTACACCTTGAAGACAATAGTCTGAGTGTGCAACTTGAGGCTGCAGAATCCCTGACGCCTCCTCTCTGTATTGCCAGAACACTCTGCTTCTGGATATTTTACTTTCTACCTACTTGTACTGTCACCTGTAAAGACCAACCCAGATTCATAAGCAATTTAGCAGTCAGAGTAGCTGAAGAGTTACAAAGGCAGAGATACACAGCACTATCTGACTGACCTATGCAAATCAGAGCCTCAGGGTAGCTGAACATTCGTCATAGATAATGTTACTCATTAAAAACAAAAGAAAAAACACAACCAAGTCAAAACAAAAGACAAAACCCCCCAAAACAGCAGTCAATTAAATTTAATAATATTGTGGTAAAATACAGAAATAATTCTATCTCTAAACAAAGGCCAATATGCTTCTACGCTCTAAGCATTTGAAGTGACTGAATACATTTTAGACTTCCCAAGACTCCACTTGTATTTAAAATACACAGTTTGGAGAAGATATAAATCAGGAGGGCAAGTAAACTGCAGTTTACATTCTGCATAGGAATATCAAAAATTTAGAAATATGGTATTTTAAAAAGTTCAAAAATTAAAATAATCCAACTGCAGAGCACAGATTGTACATCATTTGTACAAGTGCTATACAACTACTATACTGGGACTGTCATTTGTATTATGCACTAAGATATCTACCACATCAGCATTCTGCATTTCTATAGAACTCCTAGTCATCTATTAATCTGCACTTTTGAAAGGGGAAACAGTCAAAACTTCTTCAATAAATAATATATACATTTTAATCTCTAAATGATGTATTTGGAGATAAGCTGGGCTTTTTAATGTCTTTCTAATAGAGATTTAGGCTCACCTGCTGTGATTGAAGATCTCAGATCAGCATGTGTGATACAATACAGTGAGTATACTGCAAGTATCCAAACACAGTGTTATTGTTTGAGGATGAGGGGTCACCTTGACCAAGTTTAATTGCTTTTGGCACTTATGTAGCACTTTACTGCCTTTCAACATAATTTTTATGCAAGTAACTTTGCTTTGTAGATTATTTCAAACAGAAGATAGCTTATTTGCTCCTTCTGCTATTTTGGGCTATAAATTTATATCAAAACAATTTTATGCAACTCTGCTGAGGCTCATCTAATCTTAAAATCATGCATTTGAGATGATGTGTTTTCACTTTTTTCTCCCACTTGATTTGCAGCAGGAGTTAGATGTTATTTTCTATCTTTGCAGTTCTCTAGGTCACTGTTGTGTCACGTCATGACAGAAACATGAAGGATGATGAACCATGGAATCACCAAATTACGTAAGTTTTTTTCAAATGTCTCGTAATTTGAAACTATAGTTGTGCAAAATGTCAAGATAGTCCAAACTATGATATTACATTCACAACTAGAAAAGGAGGGGAAAGGGGAAGGTGGTTAATTCCTCCAAGCTTAACATTTGCACATCTGAGCTCAAGTTCTTGCCCAAGTACTGAGCTAGAAGTACCTGACATTTGTAATTTTTTGGATGGGAGAGGATGCCAACATGTAAATAATTAATTTGTAAGGTACATTATAATCACTGTATCACCCTGCACACCTTTGGTATTCACTCAATAGTACAGCAATTTAAAATGAATAAACAACAGAGAACCATTGGTTAACCTCTGCAAAAAAAAAAGATGAGTGTGAGATGCTACTAAAGATTTCCTTTTGAACCTTCGAAGAGAAAACAACAGCTATAAAGTCATTTTAAGTACAGACAAATGAAGAGTTGTTTCTTCTGCACCCACACTTTCAGTTGATCTGTGTCAAGAAATGTAATAGTTGTTCCACTTTGTTCTGAGCAAGACCTGAACCTGCACAATTGCTTAAGAGTTAGAACAATCAGAAGTTATTCTGACTTGGATCTTTAATAAAGAAATAACCAGTCACCTAAACAAAGGAATATGGATATGAATTGGCTGACTCATATTACTCCACCATGGTATTAGAGACTGGGGGCAGACAACAGAAATCTATTTTTTCAGTGGCCCAGTTACTCATTAACACTTATGTCTAATGCCAGAATGCAATTAGTGCACTTGATATCAATTATTTCACTTCAAATTTCTTCTAATAACCATTTGTTCAGAGTAATTCTGGATATCTATTGTAAATATATCTGTAGCTAAAACAACAAGAAAAGGAAATAGAATTAATTAGGTTTGAAAACCAGAAGTTTTTGTTGGATCATCATACATATAATGAGTATTATTACCAAAAAACCACGTTAATATATATACACAAATCAATTACCTATATTACATTATACCTAAACCTATAATTTCACATCTCCTTAATAACAGCTAAATTTTACCATCATTTTTACTTACAGAGTGGGCAAGTTTGAATACTTAACATTTTGTAGCATGTAAAGTTCAAGGATGGGTAACGAGATGGATATGTAATCAAGAGTACAACTACACATATAAATACACCTTCTACTTATTTTCATTTTTCCATCATTTCTAAAATTTTAAAACAGGCTATTCTTCACCACAGAGGAGAAAATATCAAAATTTTGGTTTATAAAACTGTTAAGATACACAAGCATCTTAAGGTGGGGTTGGTTTGTGGGGTTTTTTTGATGCTATATTTAAGAAACTGAAACAACCAAACATATTGCTTCGGTAACAGTCTTTTCTACAGCCATCATAAAGGAAAAAGCAATTAGCTGTGGGGTAATGAACATTGTAGAACACTTCTTATACTTCAGAGCAGCAATAATACACACTGTCAGAACATGCTTTATAGGCAATTACAGGCTGCCCAGATGAACAAAGCAGCTACTGAAGTTACAGTCACAGATGTGAACATCTGTATTTTCAGGAAGACAAAGCCAAAGATGCCCAGCCCTGGAAGAGTTACAGACCCCAGGAGGACCAACTCAGTAGAGCTGGAACTCCTGCTTTGAGCCACGAGTTGGGCTTCATACATGATATAACTTAAACAAATGTTTTTCCTTCTGAGACTTTGACCTTCTTTCCCCAATCATGTATTAAAAGAGGCTTTTTCATTGATTTAAGAAAAGGTAGGAACCCTGGTAGAGGAAGATTTTCCAAAATAAACTCTGCTTCTAATTATGTGTTTCTTTAAGTCCCTTCTTATAAAAACACTTGTTCTTACACAAAAAAAACCCCTGACAATATGATTACCATCATGACCACAGTTCAACCAACAGAAATGAGGACTATTATTTTTTAAAACATATGAGAAAACATGAGTCTATAAATAATCTGTAAAGTACCTCAAAATATTTAATAATAAAAAGGATTCAATAGTAATTTATAATATGACTCAATTTTTTATCACTTCAAACATTCAATTTAAGCACCATTCATTTAACTTTTAGGGATTTGAACAAACATGGGCTTGATGCTAAAAGTGTTTTTGATTTAATTGAATGTCTGCTTCTCCATTATATTAGAAGCACTTTCCTTCAGACAATGTTACTTTCTCATTGGCAATAAAATAACATTTTATTTTTTTAATTTACATTTTATTTATAATTATTTTAATGTAAAATAATAAATTTAGAATAAGGGGATGCTTAGCAATTCTGGAAGACAATGAGACTTCAAGTGTAGGTCAGTAAGTGATTTCTTAAAGTGCTCAAGACTAAATTGAAGTTGAATGCCTTGGGTTTATCACCAGTCCATTCTGAATTTCTTATGTTTTACGATTCAATGCAATGTTTTCAACTGAATTGCTAAAAAATTCCTACTAATAACCAAAATGTCTAGAGCAAATTGACATTTTCTTTGGATTTTCCAAATCACATCTTTGCTCAAATCAAAGAAAAAGATAATTTAACTATATCTAACATTTTCCACTTGGTTCTGTACACCGGTATGAGGTGATACTTTGTAACAGTAGATGAGTTACATTGACTGTACATAGGATACCTGCATTAATAATTTTGAAATAAATCTTTAATATATCCTTGGGTAGCAAAATACCCTTGGGAGCACTTTCACAATTATATTCAAGTTTGTAAGCCAGTTAAAATTATTGATTAGATGCTCTGCATATTTCTTGTATTTTTTTACACGTGCTAATATTAACAAATCTTAAAATAGGTTTACTAGTGTGCAACTGCAAAGGCACATAAATTCAGTTTTGTTTTTATTGTTCACATGCACATACTCTTTGACATGATAAGTAACGAACTCCTCAGCTGGGAAAGTCACAAGATAAAACAACATGTTGCTGTTTTTCTGCTAAATACAACTCTGACTAAAAACAGAAATACATTACATTTCCCCAGTCATTTGCACCATCACCAGGGGGAAAGGAAGAGAGAGAAAAACATTTTAAAAAAAGCTGCACTCGATACGAGATATGAGCAGGTGAGGAAAGATCTCTCGAAAATAATAACATCTGAAAAGTAATTACATCTTCTCTTTCTCCCTTCTGATAGAGAAAAAGACAAGTGAGCTTGTTCAGAAGCTGCTGAGCATCCCAGCCTGAGGATGCTCTCGCATGGAAGGCTGGCTTAGACTGAAGCACAATATCAGAAGATGGATGTAAACCACCTCTGCTAATCCTCAGGTCCACACGAGACCATTAACCATACCCCAAAATATTTATTTTATTTTATTTTAGTTAAAATATCCCTTAAGAAATTTGAATTTTCTGTACTGCGGTCACCCACAGTATTTTTCAGAGCTATTATATACTAGATTGTGGGAGACTTTATAGAAACGTCTGATAAGACATTAATTAAAAAAGATATTTGGAGTGAGACTTGAGAGTATTCTTCATACACAGGCAAACTGACCTTCAGTTAACAGCCACAAAAAGTGCAGTAATAAGTGGTTACCAGTTACCTCTTCAGCTCATTAGCCCATTGCTAATTGCAGAGTTGAACCCAGGGGTAATGGGCCAGTCCAGCTACTTACACTCCGTAACAAAGAGGAGTGAGGTCAAACAGTTAATAAGTGAAGATAATAATAAAGATTATGTCACTAAAACTTGAAGGGAGAATGATATTGTTTTGGGGTTACGGACTAAATAAGAGATGCCAGGTGCTTTTTTTCCAATTTCCCTTGATTGCACTCAGTGGACAAAAAAAATTCTCCTAAACTAATTTACTATTGAGATAATGTGTTAATAATGAAGACTTCTTTAAAGTAAGTAATAAAAGCAAAGAGCTTCAGCTTTCAATTTAATGATCTCTGGTGTTAAACATTTTCCAGCATGTAATAAAATTTTATTAAAAATTAGTCACTGAAGAAATAGGGCTGTAGAAAAAGCTCCATGGAAGTTTTTTGAGGCAACAGCAAAAACGTACTCAATCTGAAGGAAATTCTGGAAATAAAAGATATGAGGAAGAGTTGCAATAGTCCTATAAATCATCATTAACAATAATACAAAACTATGGCTGGCATCTAGTTGATCATAATAAGAATAAAAGTCTATAAGCCCAAAGAGAGCTATAAACAGCAGAACAGGAGAAACTAGGTCATGCTAGTCATTCTTCTGCAATTAAATTACCTCTTATCTTTTTAAAAACCAAATTTCTTACCACTTTAGCCTTACAGATACTCATAGTACCTGAGATTTCTATTGGTAAGTACCTAAAGAGACATGTATTCCTTACTCTCTTTGAAATTAAATTCTAAAACAATGGATAGTGTCATTTTTCAATGCTATTTTATTCTCATAATGTTTATGTGTCAGGAAAGTGTTATATGATTGCACATCATTACTGCATGTTATAAAATGTGGCTGACTCTGCATTTAGTAATTGCCTTTTTCTCTCTTTTTTTTTTTAATTATGGTTTTCCAATCCCTGTGCTGAATGCAATGATCTACAGGTCACTGAAACTGCAGGTGTCAGTGATATCTCATTAACTCTGGCAGAAGCAGAGTTTGATACAACAGAAGTAGAAAATCACAGAGGTACCACAGAGGCCAAATTCCTACAGCTTTAATGGAGCACTAATCTATTCACTGCCCCCAGTGCTATTGCTGTTCGCTTATAACTGACCACAGATATTATGCTTCGTACCCTGAGGTTCAACCTCTGCTTCCTCTGATAAAGTTACGAGGATGCACATTATTTTTTTTTCCCTCAATTGCGAGCATACAATTAATTTCCAAATAAATCTGAGCATGTTGTGCTATATCTATGTTGGCTTATAATATCCTGGAGCTCAATGAAATTAAAAGTTTTGCTCTATGTGTTTTTCACAATTACATAGAATTCTCATTTACCATAGCAGTCAACAAAACAGGGTTAATTTTTGTCTAAAACCTCTCATTGTTCCAGATCTAACCTAATATTTTGCAGTTTTTTTGAAGCAGACCCTTTAAAAAAGCTGCCTCAGACAATACGGGATCCTCTGCTCTCTACATGGTCATTTTATAGGAAAAGGAATAGCATAATGAGCTTTCTTATTCTTAAGCTTAAAGAATGACTAGATTTCAGAAGGGAATATTTTGCTAGACAGAATGAGAGAATAATGCTGAAAAGTGGTAAGTTAGGAGAAATGATGAGGAGTATTTAGCAACAAAGAATAGGAGAATGAAAGAAAGCAGGGAAAAAGAGGAAAAAAAACCCTGACTACTGGGGTATCTGCCCTCATGGTCTGAAAATACCAGACAGATGCAGAGAATGATTCAGACATCAAGGACCTATGCAGCAAAAAATGAATGGAAGATTGGAAAAGAACAATCACTGATATTTTACATTATAAAGCTTTGTTTTTCCAAATTTACAAAACAGAGAATATGTTACCAAGAAGCATATACATATTGTCAATTTCAGATATCTGATTCATTTCATTAATAGCTTTTAAAATTCAGACTAGTCTATTTCATTTTTCAGAAGCCCATTGGCCCATCTTTCTGCCTCTTGGGTAGAGTTATTACACACAAGATTTGGAATGCCTCCTGACATAATGCCATAACGGCAGTTTGAACTGTAATTCCTAAAGAAAAATAACTTCCAAGTTATGTTTCCAGCAGGTTATACAGAGGTCACCCTGAGTGAAAATAATCAGACACATGAGAAAAGCTTTCAGTGTCCTTGTCTTACCTCTAAGGACAAAAACATGTCCATAGTTATATTTGTGTTGTTTCACAGGTTCTTGAGCAAAAACTTCCTGATTGCTTTGTTCAAAGGGTCAGAACCTTCATTTACACTGGAATATTATGATAAATTATATAAACGGTAATAGCTCTGATTTTAGAAAACTGAAATTATTTCCTTAAGTAATTTGTTCCGAGTTATATATTTTTCTTGACCTACAAAAGGAGAGAGATGAGATGATACATGGCTACATTCAGCTGGTTAATTTTTCATGAATCTGAAGCTACGCTGTTAGTTTTCTGGGATCTACAAAACACTCTTAGAAGACAACTACAAAAAACTTTCTTCAGTCATCATAAACATGGACCCAGTCCAACCTACACATTACAGACATTTCTTCACTCCTTCAAAATGTATTTGTGTATTTTGAAAACATGTACACATAATTTCTTTTTTTTTCAAATTTCTAGTCAATTTTATAATTATAATATCTTACAGTATCGTAATTAATATAAATGCATAACTAATATTTAGTACAAATAATTAACTACTGTATTATTATTTTATATAAACATTTATATTAATAATTTCTACTGTCGCAGAATGAAATGCATAAGGACTAAAGCTTAAGAAATATTCTGGCTTCCTAGATATATCATAGAACCTTTATAAAAAGGTTTCCCCCCATAATTTATAATATTCTATCTTGCTACTGGAAACAGATTTTTCTTCTACTTCACTTCAGATTTTGGTTTACCATTAATTTTCCACAGCGTTACCAAAGCTTATTTTGTTGCTTTTGGAGCGCAGGTGTATTTACACTGCATAGTCAAATATATTTGAATGATAAGTGTTATATTTTTTTTTTAAGGTATAATGTTAACCTTTTTCAGAAAGAGGAATTTGAAAAACGGAGTAAGAATACATTCCATCTACTAACTCCATATAAATTCACAGTTGTTTATTATGCCAAGATACAGTAAGTGCAGAAAATTCCTCAATAGGAATTTAGTACCAGTGCTGTGATTGATGGATTATACCAGCCCACATTTCCCACAGCAGGTAGTAGCTTAGTAAATGTTACCATTTCCATCCATTAACAGTACTTTTTAAGAACCCAGGTCCTTAGGCACTCATCTGGAGATTAAAAAGGAAAGTAGAGTTTGTGTGTTCCTCTTCATTTTTCTCTTTCCTCATGACCTCTGTAACGGGATTGAGGCAAGGACATTGCTACAGCAAAAGCCAAATCCGACAGCTAGAGTAGTTTGAAAGCATTTTCCACTGGCAGAATACAGAATGGTTATTACTGTGACACTATAGGACAAAATAAATTACGTAATAAAAATAATTGTCAACAATCTAGCAGGTTAAAGAACTCATAGTTCAGGATTAATGACCAGCCTTCTGGTTATTCTTGGTTTTATTGAGTTGTTATTGTCATTGAACTTATATGCACTGAGCCTTCAATCCATTTGTGAAAGCCAATGAAACCACCATCATCAGTATTATGATGGGTACGTGACAGGTAAAATAGGTTTGGTCTGAGATATTAGTGACAATTCAAATGGTAGATTCTGTATTTTATATTCTTGTACATTGTAAATATTAACTCGTATAACACATCACAAAACGCATCTCAGACTGATCATTTTAAGGGAAACTTTTCTATGGCTTATTAATAAAAGTCCCATTACTACTCACTCTTCCAAATTCCTGAGCTATTCAGGATAACAGCTTTATTTTTTCTTTTGCACTGCTTTAGGCACTTTTATGCACCGATTTGCACTGGTTTTTTAAAATCTGTTTTGTTTCTTTATATCACAGACTATAGAAAGACTAAAATACCTCACTAGGAAATAAATTTTTAAAATGAAACTTCATCAGAAATTTGGCACTTTACTTTCATACTTACCCTTTCTATACTGTGTTCTTATGTAAATATAATTTCTAAGAAGCACTCAGGTATTATGGTTACCAATTATGAATTCTAATATACAACCTACTTACTTGCAACTTTAAAATAAAAAGGCAGGAAGCACCCCAATCAATAATTGTGCAAAAGTGATATAGATATCGTACAGTATATGATGTACCCCTTCAATGGGCTTAAAATAAGTTTGACATTTTTAGAAAGTAATCTTTAGGCTAGATGAGAATATCTTTAAAATAATATTTTTGCCAGACAAATCATCATTTCTCTCCTAAACTGCTGTTTAGCAGACACGACACGACGCGTAAGAGCTGCTCATCTGAAGTTCCCACTTGTACACATTTAAGTAATCACACACATTTATATTCACCAAAATATACTAGCCTGCTATTTTGAAATGTTTATGCAAACCTATTTTTTTTTAAAAAAAGAAAGACATACATCTATAAGTTAGAGTTAGTTGGTTTGTAAGAGGAAGTAAAAGCCATGGAAAGATATGCAAGAATTGATATTATTTGGGGTTTTTTTTTAAAAAAGGGGCCTTCTATAATACAGCTGAGGTGTAGAGCGTATTTATTCTGGACTGACTATGATTCTTTGACAACCTGTTTCACAGTATGCGATTTTGGTGGTTTTATAATCAGAGATAATGCACAGATTTATAATAATGAGGTGTCAATGTGTGGAAGAACAGGATTGCAGACCATTATTTTCTCTGACATTTTCATGGCATATGCCAAGCGCAGAGAAATGTGAGCAATGTCTATGAAAGAGGCGGTTTAAGTTATTCAAGCACTTTGGGATACAGAGGACTAAATACTGGTTCTCAAAAGGCTGGAGCACAGAAATACTGCTACATTTTACCAACAGGAACATTAAACACAAAATCTATATGATGATGGGAAAAAAAGGAAGAGTATTCTGTGTTTTAATCAAATGCAGAACACAGAACCAAGTGATCTTAATCTAAATGAGCATTAATATCCCCATGTGCCACTACAATTAATACACTGCTTTGTCTCCAGAGGTAATAATCATTAGGAATGAAGGTTTCTCCCTATAAAACAGTTATTAAGGAACAGACAATCATTATTTTCTCACTAGCAATGTGAAATCCAGTTTTATAATGATATTCTGCTTTCTGGAATTGTATTTCAATTCTAATTATATACAGAATGATTTCTAATTTTTGGCTTCAGCCTCTGTACTAATAGTGAATATCAACAGCTGATGTAAAAATTACAAATTGGCTACGACTTAGCAATTCCTATTTATATTTCAGCAAAGAGTTTTGGAATTTAGGGAAGACATTAAAGTGTCCTTCTGTCATTCTTCTGTAGAACTTCCTTTTTAATTGAAATCACAGATTTCTTTTATATCTATTGAATCAGTAGAATACGTGAGCAAAATGCAACTCCAGGAATTAAAATTACCAGAACAGCTGTTAATCACTGAAAGTCTTGACTGTATTAAAATGCTTGAATCCATTGAATCAAAACACTTTTCAGCAATATTTCTTTTTCATGTTTCCTCCTAAACTGCCCTTCCCATCTCTGGGGCAACTTGCATGATTGCAATATTCCCTGTGGCGTATTATCAGTTCCATACATCCCTTTTGGGCAATTTGATTTGGGTGGCCCAGACTATTTTATGGTATTATAAAAGTCTTTTTAACTGAAAAAAAAGACATGGTAAGCAAAAACTGTCTTACTGTTTAGTGCTATATTACTACAAATGTACTATCAGTGCCTGGCAGGTAAATAATCCTATGAATTAGCATCCTGATTTATTTTAGATGCAAATCCATCTTCCTTGTAGATTTGTTATGCAGACATGGTCCATTTAACAAGCAATGGACAGAATTTTGTTCCTCAGCAAAAGAAGCTGCTTTAAACTTTAAAAAAAAAGTTTATTGACATCAGAAACAGGCTTAGAATTATACTCAAAATTCATCCTAATCTTTCAATGAATTTTAAATCCTCCTTAGTTCCAGTTGGATGCTCTTACAGGAAAAACTTTCAAAGATGTTTGGAAAAAAAAAAAAAAAGAGATAGAAACCATACCTTGGCGCTTGTCACTTGAAATGGAACTTTAGAGCCCTTTGTAAGCGGGGATGTCAGCTTCTCCACTGGTTTTGAAGGGATTAGGTTCGTAGCAGGCGGCTGACTGTGCAGAACGGCAGAGAGGCAAAGCTGCACGGTCTCCTTCAGAGCTTTCAGCTGTGACTCCTGGGGAACATAAGAAATCATCAGTTCTTTTAGATGTGTTATTATGAACAGAATTGCTTGCTTTCTCTCCCTGCATTAAACTAAACATTTAGGAGCAGCTGCTGCTTTTTCTTATTAACGGAAGAAATTAAGGCTATTTAGAGTAGTTTTTTTCAATATGATTAGGTTACTGTGCATTACGCACCAAACTGCCTAGAAAGTCATTGCGCTTTTCGCTTTCTTCCATGCAGTTTTATCCACATTGATTATTGCAAATAATTATTAAATGTTATTTTATCTGAGAAGAAACAAAAATACAATCTACCAAATACCATACAGTGACCAGACTTTTACATATAATAGTTACAGAGAAGTAAATATTCAGAAGTACTGCAAAAACACAGACTTTGGGTGGACATTTGTTTGTAATGTTCAGAAGAATCGGTATTTTTCCACAAGTTACAAAAATTTATTTTAATCCAATAAAGATGATTTCTCTCATGAGCATATTGTGCTGTCGCACTGTACAGTGTTGAAGTGCTTGCAACTCATCTTACAACACTCTCTTTACTCACTGGAATACAGATGGATGGATTAATGAAAAGTCTGTCACTAAAATAAGCTGAGACAGTAAGAACAGTGAGATAACTACGGCACTGAGGAAATCTCATTTTAAATCTTTGCTTTGACATGTGAAGTCAAATGTTAGATATTGAGGTAACTTCCTGATACTAATTTCAGGCAAAGTTAGGCAGCATTTGGCCTTAAAAAATAATAAGAATAATAATAAACTTGCTCTTATTCTTTCTATTAAGAATGTGCCTATAAATACAGGCTACACCAGCACACTTCAACTTTCAAAGATGTTGTTTTGAAGATGCATAAACCAAGGTACACCATGGCAAAATTGATGGAAAATATTCAAATAAGTAACATTACACACTATTTCTATGTATGTGCAATATTACATATACAATATAAAAGTATTTCACAGTTACACACATCCTAAGTAATGGCATTGGGCATATACCACTTTGTTTTAGTTCATATGCTAAACAAGTATTTTTCAGAACACGACAAATATTCCCTGGTTTACATCAATAAATTTCCCCTGAACTGGAACCAGAGAATTTATCTTGTAACAGTGTATCTCATAAAGTGTTTCTTTAAAAATAAACAAATAAAAATAGTTAGTAGGATATATTTCAATGGCAGGATTAAAAACAACTATAAAAAGACTATTAATAAACAGCACAATAAGGAAAAACAAATAAATAGAAGATGGAATGGAGTTTGGTTTGTTTGCAATGTGTTGAATGTGTTTCCCCTGAGATGTGTGCAGTGAGGAGGAATACTACATTATCAAAGAGGACAGCATTTTATATGAATTACTTATTAAAATGTATGAACCTTGAGCCAGACTGATATGTCTCTGACCTAATGGCAGTGTAAAAGGGAAAGGATTACTTTATCCATCTGACTCGGGGAACTTCTAATTTCTAATTGACAACAGAAGATCTAAGCACACTTCTATTCATGTAATATGTCTTTTCCTCTACCTTTACAAGAATTGACTGCACAGAGAACATAAATCACCATTTGACACAGTCAAAACAAACTCAGACACCAAACTGGCAGAGGCAGCAGACTGTCTAATTTTGCTTGAAGATACGGACCCAGCCATTATAGCCCTACAGCAGCCTTGTGCTCCCTGCAAATCACACTGATCTAACACCACACTCCTTCCATCTGGAAATCCCTCTGGATAATTTCTCGTCCTCTCCTTTCCCACCCCTGCCATCCAGGACTTGTCCTGCCTTGGCTAGAGCCAGCCATGTTGCCATTCCAAAGGGAAAAGCAGAATAGAGTTTCAACTTTGACTTTGATGATGGGAGATGTATAAATGGGCAACACCAGAGTACAACTTAAGGAAACACTGTTGGAACCAGGGATGTTGTTTGACACAGTTCTCAATAACCTTACATAGATGTGATTGTGGTCAAAATAGGCTGCTTGCTGGTCAAAATACTGTCAACATTTGATGCATGTCTTCAGACTTCCCAGATCTGTTTATACTCTTTTCATGTGGCTGGAATTCAATATAGAATTATTTGGGCTGTGGTAATGCAAAATTTGTCAGTCTTCCAAGGGTCCATCACAGGACCTAGAAAAGTGCTGTAGTGTAAATAGACTTACGAGAGACACTAAGTCCACTGTCAGCACAACCTAATATTTAATAGAAAAGTCTGATACCCTCCCAAAGGCAAAATACAAATTAATGCCTATTTATAGGTACAGTTTGAGATCTGATCACTCAATTATTCATTTCAAATACAGCTCATTTTCCAAAAATGCACTTTGCTTTATACATTACTTCCATTCCTCCAGCTGAAAGTATGTGTGCTAACATTATCAGAAGAGTTAAGGCCAAGTCTTCACTGAAGACACAGATGGACCACTGTCTGTCTCTAACTCTTTTCAGTTCATAGTTCATACAGAAAAGTTCTTAAGCAGGGGAATAAGGTACCTACAACGTAAATGGCCTTATACTCTCCAGTTAGAACTTGTCCATCACGGGTATTTTTAGTCTTATAAAAGTGTCTCACAATTTCACTGGCATGAACTTTGTCTTTTTCCTTCATTTGCACTGGTTTTTTTACTCCCGCTTACCATTTCCACTCTACCTTTGCATCAT
The DNA here is from genome assembly GCF_963082525.1 of Nesoenas mayeri. Taxonomy (NCBI): domain Eukaryota; kingdom Metazoa; phylum Chordata; class Aves; order Columbiformes; family Columbidae; genus Nesoenas; species Nesoenas mayeri. The sequence goes on from NC_137548.1 coordinate 63,926,869, forward strand.
GTAAGCAATGACACCATCCAAAGATTCTCTCAATGACAGTTTTCAAGAAGATGGCACTGGTGTTCTGGTAAGCCTACAGAACCACAACTGAGCCCTAAATTAAAATTCTATAGTATTTAACAGGAAAGAAATGGAGGGTCAGAGAAGTCATTTCAGTGTGCTGCAAATCCCCTTCTAATTTGCAGACAGAATCCTGTACTAGCATTCTCATTAAAAGTTCCTGAAGTCAAATGTTCTTTGCTTTCTCCTTCACAACTGTCTGCATTATAATGAATAACTGCATTTCAAAGATATTTACAGCAAGTATTGCTCTCTTGCCAATGGCACAGACAGTATATTGGCACTAGTGAGACACCATGTCTGTGAGTGTTATATGAGCAAGGAAAGAACATGCTTCATTTTTAAATTAATATGTGGAGCAGTTGAGTTCAGTGCACTAACAAAAAAACCCATGATGTATCACCAGACACGCACATATGTTTGAATAATGCTACTGTGAGCACATTTTGCAATGCTGGATGCAAATCCTCACTCAAGAGGATGATTTCAGAGATTGCAATATTGAAGATTAATGAAAATTGGTTTTAGTGCAAGAGACATACTTCTAAAAAAATGTCTCACAGAATATGAAAATACTAGAAAACCAAACCACAACAGTAGGTTTTGATAGTGAATCAAAGTATTTTCCTTCCTGATGAACTGCTTCCCTACTGCATGATATTTTTTTTCCCAGCTACCTTAAATATAGAAGAAACTTCTGCTGTTTCACAGGTGACAGGAATGAAGGTGTCCTGCTTTGTCCCCTTCCTGGGATTCCCCACAGCCTTCCTGACATGGAGAATTAGCTTTGTCACATCAGTCCCACACTAACAAGGAACTGACCCACTTCTACATCACATTCTACTTGGAACTATGATTAAACAAGAGATAAAAATTGTATCTTTTAGAGGCACATTCTTGTTAGTGTACATTTGCACATAAAGAATTGTAGTATTTGGCTTTCCATGGGTTTTTGAGATGTTTCTTTCTAATTTGATTGCCCTCCTCTTAAGTAACTTTGCAGCTGTACTTAACTTCATGCATCATAATTAGTTTCACTGATTTCAGTAGCAGGTACATGCAATTAACTATGCATCTAAATCATTGCAAGACTTTATTTCTGTCAAATTACATTGAAACACAACTGATAGAGATAAACAGGCTTACATCACATTAATTTCTTACTTTGTCAAGGGCTGCCTTTTCCAATTCATCTTTTGCGACAGCTAGTTTTTGCTCCAGATCTGTTAACTGTTGTGCCTGTGGGAATAAAGAAGAAAAAGCTAATGCAATCTACAATGCACTTTTTCCTATAATTTTTCATGCAGTGCCTGTGAGAGAGAAAAGGATATAAATTTTACAAGTAATACATATGAATTGGGTCAGAACCGCTTGCAAAAAGACCAAGCCTCAAGGGATGGATTTTTTTGTTTCATTGGTTTTGGTTTGTTTTATTTGGGTTTTTTTCCTGAGGAAAAAAAAAACTGTATTCTTATGTCAGCACTGGGCTCAAATCTGCTTCATTTATGTGAATGTAAGTTTACTCTAATTTCAATGTCAACCATAATTAGTTCTGTACTATAAAGTATTCACAATTATGCCATAATATCCTTGTGGTAAATTCAAGGTATTCAAACACCTTTTATTATTTTGTTCGTTTATCTGACTTCTGTTTGCAATTTGAAATACAATTTTGTAGTTTCAAGCACTGAGATGCTAAGATTAGTGTTAACTTGGCGCAAACAGCAAAATTAGAAAACACTCAAATGTTCGTGCATGTAGACACCTTATGAAACGCTACTATCTGCTGGCATAGAATGGGTTAACTCCAGATTTGTTTCTCCGTCTCCTTCCTCGCACAAAGGAAAATTCACAAGAATAGCTAGTTATGCACCTACATAGTAAGGAGGAGATCTGTCTTTTTACAATATATATGCAATGTATTGAGTGCAGGTGTTCAGAAGATGCTTTTAAATACTTGGTAAATAAAGACAATTATTTTCTCTCCCTTTTCCTAGGAATAAGGTACCAGTTTCTTTTACTGCTGTGTTTGCAAGAAGAACCAATTAGTTGCTTTCTCTGTTTAGGAGGGGAACCATAAAGAAAGACACTAAACTAACCAGTTATCTTTCCTCTCTGAAATTCTAATTAGGTAATACATGAGTGTTGCATACAGAATAACTGTATAAAGTTCTTGTTTCTCAGGTAAAGAGCAACACATTTTAATTTTGGCCAAATGTTTGCAAGCACCTTTTCCCTCAGCACCACCCTGTGCTCACCAGGTTTCTGACGTTCAACCCCAGCCAGATACTATTTTCTTGCCAGACTTTTCAAGATCACATGCACTTTGCTGAACGCAGCACAACTTGATTTAGAGCCACACAACATAAATGCTTTTTAGCGTAAACACTACAAAATGTGGTTCACTTTGTGTTGGGGCAATGACTGCACTTCCAGCACATATCATAGAATGGTCTGTGTTGGATGGGATCTTAATGGTCACCTCGTTCCAAGCCTCCTGCCATGGGCAGGGACACTTTCCACTAGACCAGGCTGCTCAAAGCCCTGTCCAGCCTGACCATGAACAGTTCCAGGGATGGGACATCCACAGCTTATCTGGGCAGCCTGTTCCAGTGCCTCACCACCCTTATGGTGAACAATTTTTTCCTTATATCTAATCTAAATCTACCTTCTTTCAGTTTAAAGCCATTACCCTTTGTCCTATCACTACATGCCCTTGTAAAAAGTCCCTCTCCAGCTCTCATGTAGGTCACCTTCACGTCCTGGAAGGCTGCTATAAGGTCTTTCCTGGAGCCTTCTTTTTTTCCAGGCCAAACACCCCAACCTTCTCAGCCTGTCCTCACAGGAGAGGTGCTCCAGCCCTCTGATCATCTTCATGGCTCTTCTCTGGACGCGTTCCAACAGCTCCACATCCTTCTAACATTGGGGCCCCAGAGCTGAACTTAGCAAATGTGTATTAGCTTAGGCCAGCCTGTAGTGCTCAGCAGTGACTTCAAGTGATGTTTATTAGCATTAAGCATGGGCCACAGGAGCTGATAAAATGACAGGAGCCTGAAATTTTCAGTTCCCTGCTCATGTAAAGAACTGCTTAGTCCTCATCAGGATTAGGCATTTATCTGTGGATTTATCAGAGCAGCCCCAGTTTCATTAGTCAAAACCATGTAGGATTAGGCAATCTTGCTTCAAAGCAGAAGTCAACTGCTTGCTCAGATGCGGGGCAGTCTCTTGTGAATGCAATCCCTAATTTCTACTGCATCATGTTTCTTACACATGATACCAGTGACTGTCATACACAAAACACAGACCAGACCACTGGTTTAGTTCCTCAGGCTGGCAACAGAGCATCAAATACAGAAAGAATCCTTCAGTCTCATTAGAATTTGCAAAATTTAACTGTATTTATCACTGGCTTATTACAGAAAAAAGTAACATAAGATTTTTGCTGGAGTTCAGTAACATTTGCATTTGTTACTAAATATAGTGCATAATATCACTCACAATAAACGTGGTCCTAGTCAATGTTTGAAACATTCAGTTTAGCTTTATCTGATGCAGAGACAATTCTCATTAGATACTAGAATTAGACCAAGTTATTTCTCACATCATTAGCATTCTAATTACTGCTACTCATGAAACTATTTTTACAGTACAGTTATACAAATTAAAACATTTTCAATTAATGAGAACCAAGATTTGAGAAACAATATATGTAATTAAATATGTGTTGCCATTAAAAAGGAAATTACACAAAATAATGTTTAGATGATAAATGAGAGGCCGGGATGGCATCTCCGATGGTGTGCATTGCTAAATGACTAAAATCCCATGGAAGATGATGGATTGTGTATGGTGTGAGCCAGACAACGAGACAACTTCTCCATTCAGCACCATCTGTGTTATAGTTTCAATCAGTGGAATACCAGAGCTAAAATTATGAATTTCATTATGTCTGGTTTTCTTCAACACATACATTATGTTGGCACCCAAAATTCCAGGTAGTTGATAGGAAGAAGGTAACGGTGGTTACAGGTGACCGCTGATTCTTTCCTGGTAGGGGAATATCTGGCACCATATAATAGATTGTACTCAATGAAACTGCATCCATATAAAAAAAAAATCAAGTAGGTTGAAAAGCCTTTACTTTCTTCAATTGCTGCCCACCGTTAGAAATAATTAGTTAATATAATGTATTGTAATAACAATGCTCACATCAAGTAAAACATTTATAGCTCATGGTGAAGCAGTATTCTTCCAAAGGACAGGCTTATATGTATTAAGAAATTCATTTGGCATGCACCATTTATCAAGCCTTATTCTCATTCTGGTAATATTGTCATATTTTGATGGACTAACTTTTTCTGTCACTTTCATTTATATTTATTTTATTTCACAGATTACTGAGCCAATAGGCCAGAGATATCAATCCAACTGACATTAAGTGAGAATAAAATCCTAGCATTAAAAATGCATTTTTGATGAAGCACTCACTTGAAAGCAGTGATATTTATTTACATCCTGGTCCCAATAGTGCAGAATAATCATTTTTTTCCCAAAACATTTTGTCTATTAAGACTAAATTCCTATTGCAATAGTTTCACCACTGTTTTAATTTAGAAGTTTTTTAGGGGGCCAAATTCAATTAAAGTGGCTTGGATACTGAATAAAGAGAAATACCAGGAGGACTACACAAGGCAAATTCAGATAAGGAGTAAATGCCTTTAAAAAGCATAGCCTGGAAAAACTTACAAATTTTCAGTATGTCTTAAGCATTCTTGGTCTTACAGAGGAAACAGCGAGATAAATCATTTTTTCATGCTCTGAAAGAGTGTACTGAGCAATTACTGTCAGTGAAGTCCACTTTTCTAACTCATTTAAATGAATGTTCTTACCTTTGCTCATTGTGATTTACATTATACAAAATGCCTATATTTAAATTCTTCCAGGCATAAATATAAAAAGCAAAACACTAATCTGATTTCAAGTTGACAAACCCAATTTGTTATAGAATTCTATAAAATAAGTAATTGATACTAGAGAGAATTTCTGTGTATACATAAAAAAAAAATAGTGAAGGCAATGCCTACATGTCTTGGGGATATTGACTTTGTCCAAGAATTTATAAGTATCAGATCAGTATAATGCAAGTAGTGGAGATGTTTGTATTCTTCAAAGTCACACAAAAGAAATGAAACAGGAGGGGTGAGAGAGAAGGTTTGTAATCTGAAAAACAGTGGCTAGGAGCTTTACACTTCTCACTTCCTTAGTCACACTAGAAGGAATAAACCACATTCTCTTTTCAATGACCTTTCTTGAATCTCCGTGTGAATACAATTAATAAATTACTGTTGGATTATTTATTTTTGCTAACAATGTGATACTTTACAAATAAGCTCCTTTAAGTTCCTTTAAGTGTTCATGTCGGTATTTTACCCTGAAGAGGTAGATCTGAATTTGCTGGCTAGTCCACAGGCTTTTTAGCATTTGTATCCCAGAAACCTTTTACAGCACATCAATGTGGAATATAAAGTATGTAGTAATGGTTGTTGTTGTTGTTTTAAACTCGTAACTGCTTAAAATATTCAGGAAAAAAATACTTCATTCTCTTTATTTTTCCTACACATAATTTCAAATATTATTTTATCAGAAAAGGCTAGGTTTTGTCTTCACATTAGAAGGATTACTCACATATGCAGAAATAAACATGGCATGACTCTGTTTTCTTCGCTTCCAGACATGATAAACTGGGATTTTATTTGGTCATTACAAAACTTTTTAAGGATGTATCATATTTCATACCAAAAATTGTTGTTTATTGAGGACAACATTATCACACATTCTACTTAATTAGAAAACATGGTTGACTAAGTGATGTTTAATCACATGTTAAATAGATTGGATATTCTAAATTCCATTTTTTCCCATACAGGCCTTAAATATGGGCCTTAAGAAAAAAGATAAAATTTTTACTGTACAACTTCTTATTTTATAATTGATTGTAGTTTCTAACTAGGACAACTTTTTAATTGGAAACCACTTAACCGTAAATTTGAATACATTATCTCGTAAACAGAATTCTGCTGTGCTTATTCTGTAAGCATTATTTGTATCTCAGAAAAGGAGGCTTGTGCTTCTAAATTGTACTGTTTACTGCAGCACAAGTTGTTAAACGTAACTGAGAATAACACTTTTTGGCAGCTCTTCCATTTAGTCAGACATGCAGCAAAACCCAGACATTCAGCAACATCTGAATTATATTTCAAAGCACTTGCAACAAGAAGAAAAGTCAGTTAAAAGCATAATTTCTGCAAAGACTCAGAGCTTGTACATTTTCTTCATGCTCATTATTGCCACAATGCATTTATCTCTCATTTGTGACTATTCTGGATGTACATTAAATAAAAACTTTTTTTTTTAAAAAAAAGGAAATAAGACCTTTGTGCTTTTTATTAGGTGAAATTTCACTTTTCCTTCGCCAACCCTCATGCTTTTCCTTCACACAAAACTCATTACAATGAAAGCAAACCAGCAGTTTGCTGGGGTTTTAATAAAGAACTCATCCTCTAACTAAAGGAAAAAACTGCTTTTCTGCAGAAACAGGCCCAGATGATGTATACAAAGAGAAGAGCCACATCAGTCACCTTTGGGCTTGGTTTGCCTTTAGATCACCCGCAGGGGATTCTCCTCCCTTCAAAGCAGGCCAGAGGACCTATGGCTTTAGCACCAATTGTTATTTCCGATGGATAACTGATCCACACAATTACAACAACCTGCTGCTCTTTCTTTTCTAAGCCAGACTGTTTTAAACAATTGTCTTGCTTATTTTAGCAATAAGAGAACAAACACTGAAGGGCTTTAGTTTGCGTCTTGCCCAAAGCTTCAGCTTTTTGGTTTAGAGGCTTCTTTCTAAGATTTGACCATTCCAGTCGAGTATAATTTAGCCAGGAAAATACAAACCAAAGAAAATAAAACCAGTATTTCTCGAAATACCACTTAACGTAAAATTGTTTTTCAAGAGATAACTATCTTAAATTTTCCATTTTGAAAACATTACCTCATATTCAGCTGATGATTAAAGTAAAACCTAAAACATCCAACACCTACAGGACTCATTACTGTGAAGTGCTTCCAAATCAGCCAACAATGAGTAATACAGAAATTTCAAACACCTCCCATAATGTAGATTAAATTTATTGTATTTATTTTGAGAACTTCATACTGCAGAACATCACGTAGATGGTTCTGAATTGGCTATCAACATTATCCCACAAAACAGGATCAAACCAGGAACAGACAGGATGAAGCCAGGAGGAGACCTTCAATTTTTATTTGTCTGATTTGAAACAAATGTTGGGGCATTCAGAATTGCCTCTACTAGGAAGCAAACCCAATTTGGGACATACATGTCACTGTGCCCCAAAATGGTGGAGCTGGGTGATCTCCCAAGCAATCACCTACAGCACAGTTCTTCAAGGAGCCCCAGGGCCAGATCAGAGACTGTTTCTGGATTTCAACTGTGCCAGGTGCCACCAAGGACCTGCTGCCCAAGGTACCACCTTGGCTGCTCCTCCAGCTTCTCCAGTTCCAGGGAAAGCCAATGAGTGTGGGCACCATGCCTGGCACCTGCTCTTCATTTGCACAACTTGTGTTTTTATCTGACCATTGCCTGGAGGATAACAGCACACCGTGTCCTATTATCCTCAGCGTAAAATGTCTCCAGTTCTCATGTTTCAGAAAAATACATTTTTCTTAGCAATTTCTACAGCACCTGCCACCACAGAATCTTAAATGTTGAAATAAAATGATTGTGCCAAAACAGTTGATCTCAAAGTGTGCTTCTGGGACTGGCATTACTCATACATCATCTTGCCCCTTTTGACATATAGCACACATGGATCCAGGCCATAGTTTTCATGGAAAACATCCTCTCTTTTTCCATCTACACAAGATGAGGCTTGGACTCATCTGTCAGCTTCTTATATGTCTTTCGCTCAGCCCATTTTTTTCTCTCATCTTTAAGCAGTTTGGAATTTTTCAATACTTTACGTGACAAAGTTTTTAAATTTTTCAACCCTACTGGGCACACTCAAAATCATTATTATAATTAAACTATGTGGAAAACGTCAGTCAAAGTCCCAATCAATTGCAATTTTATATCAATACCAAACCTCTCCTCATTTTAGCAGGAGCTGGATCAGGTCTGTAAGTCGATTGAATAGCTGTACGCTGCCAGTTAAACATGGAACTGCTGCTGCTAGATTTAAATAACCTTGTCTCACACTGGCTATTGACTGGTCTTGTCTCACCCAGTAACTCAGACTTGGTATTTAAGACTGTATTATCATCTACTGCAAGTCCATATCCTGAAGGCCACATCCTCAGTGCCATATACAAACTTTTAATATTGGATTTTTCAGTTCATTAAAAACAGTTAGAGCAATTTTTCATGCTCAAAACTGTGCTGTAAAAAATGTAACTGACAATAAGTTAATAGACTGAATTACTAAACAATAGTCACATTTCACAAATCTGTAATTGCCAAAACTGCAGGAATCCATTAAAAAAAAAAAACCCAGAATAGCAGAAAGAGTTTTGTTTCAATAAGGGTATCAATTAACTATGTTAATACATAATCCAATATCTTTACTGGGAAACATAGAAGATTACATCCTTCCACCTTCTTGTGTATCTCTTATCTCTTAATATTAAAAAAAATTCCCACGTCTGCAAATAATTTGTAGATGTTTTTCAGCAGAATTCAACTAATTCTGTCTGGATCTTCAGGCACCTCCTTGTGTTGCTAACATAATATGCTAACCTTAACACATTACTAATTACTATAACATCATTGCAACAATACGCAAAATGTTAAAATATGGCATTTGAAATGGAAACTACGTGCCAGGTAAAAGATGGCAAGGTAAACAGCGACATCTACTTCCTAAGCAAAACACATGTAATCTAGATCAGAGCTTCTATTATACACACATTTTTGTCAATGTTAAGAAAATACACCTGTATCACCACTCTGGAAAACCAAAACACAACCAATCAACCAACCAACACCTACTGCTTGTTTACCATACAGTGATAAAAGGCCATGTAATGGAAAATGACAAAATGGTCCCTACATCAACTATATTATCTCAACAAGACAGCTATCTGAAAAATAACCATGCCATTACTTACCACCCAAACAGCAAGCACAGATATTTATGCAGCAGCTCTAACGTCTTTTACAAAAATCAAATAAGCAAATTTTAATTTCCTGTCTCTCCCAGAAGCCTCAGCTTCTACTGAGAAAAGCAACTCAATATCCTGTCTTAAAGCATCTTTCTACATGCAGTAAGTAGATAGATCCAATCACAAACAATTGATAACCTGAAAAGCAATATTATACATGCAACAGTAGGGACCATCCAAATATATATATAAGCTTTCTCACCTGGCAAGAAAAATACAAAATCTAGGAGTTTCTATGACCGAAATACCACATGCATCCTAAACAACGAAGACTAAGTCCAACACTCACTATCTCAGTATACTACAAAGCAGAAATACCTCAAGGAAGGTCCCACAGTCTCTTAGGACTCAATGAAAATGCCAGTTCTCACTCACAACATATTAACACATAAAACCCTGCAGAGCTGAGCCCATGAGTCATCCACCTCAGGATGCCACCTGCCAGATTTGTCAGCAGAATAAAAATTACACAAAGTTCATATTCAACAGTATTATTCTCGAAACAGCAAAAACTGAAGTCTCTAAAATTATCACTTTCTATAAATCCACAGATCAACAAAATAATCTTCTAGCATCTTCTCTAGAAAAGTGCTCCTGGCTATTATACATCACCAGATACAGCAACTGCTGCAAAAGAGCATTAATTACTGGTTAAGCTATTAAAGATATAACTTTACTGATTTTGTAATTATCTTGTATTGAAAATACTTTGAAGGAAAATATCATCAATCTTTCTATCTGACTTTGCATAAACCAATGAATATAAACAGAACCAGAGCATGAAATGCAAACCAGCCCAAATGTTCTGGGCTGATCTATAGATATAATATAACCATCAGATCAGTGCATCTATTACTCACAAATGTGTAGTAATACTAGCACAAAGCTGGTAATTCCTGAGCTAAAGATGAAGAAAAGCATTTTGCAAACTTGTAGCCATGATGCTGTCTCCTGCACCCAAAGAATTTTGTTACAAGAGAACAAATCATGATTTTAAAAAATCACTCAAAATAATACTACTCAGGTCATGTCTCAAGGTCTGGGGCAAATTCCATGTGTTATCTTCGACAGAAAGTACTATTTAGTCTTTCTTCTTTGGGCCCCTCAGTTCCAGCAGGACAGGGAACTGCTGGAGAGAGTCCAGCGCAGGGCAACAAAGATGATGAAGGGAGTTGAGCATCTCCCTTATGAGGAAAGGCTGAGGGAGCTGGGGCTCTTTAGCTTGGAGAAGAGGAGACTGAGACTCATTAATGTTTACAGATATATAAAGGGTGAGCGTCAGGAGGATGGAGCCAGGCTCTTCTCAGTGACAAACAACGGTAGGACAAGGGGTAATGGGTTCAAACTGGAACACAGGAGGTTCCACTTAAAATTGAGAAAAAACTTCTTCTCAGTGAGGGTGACAGACACTGGAACAGGCTGCCCAGGGAGGTTGTGGAGTCTATTCTCTGCAGACATTCAGACTCACCTGGACACCTTCCTGTGTAACCTCATCTGGGTGTTCCTGCTCTGGCAGGGGGATTGCACTGGATGAGCTTTTGAGGGCCCTTCCAACCCCTGACATTCTGTGATTCTCTGAATTACTTAAATGTTATTGTGTGGATTCATGTATAAAAGTATAAAAGATGTATAAAAGAGGTCATGTCTTTTAAATCTATTAGTACAACATTCGTTTTTGGAAAAGTACTGAAAGGAATCATCAGATTACCTCTCTAGGGGACAGATTTTTATTTGCTATATGTATCATTCAAGAACTGAAGAGTGAACCAAACATATATTCATTAAATATCCTGATGACATCAAACCAGAACTCTCTGTGTCATAGAAGAAGGGTTTTATCTAAATTTATCCTGACAAACTGGAATAAATAGGATGACATTCACTAAAGACAAGTATAAGATGCTAAATACAGACAGGAATAATAAACAAAACAAATAGAGAATATAGAACAGTAGGGATGAATGACTCAAGATGATATCACCACTAAATATGCCATCTTTTTGTAGAAAGGCAAAGAACACTGTGGGTACAGACTGCAAAAATACTTTTGCTTTGCTCATCATGAGTAAAATGTCCAGCTGGTCTTCAGTGTCCATTTTAGGGCACTGCAAATGGACGGAGACCAAAGGAAACAAGTTCAGATATGATTAACATGAAGCATTAATGGTACACAAACATACACTGAGAAGTAAGACTGGAAAAAAAATTCTACAAATGTTAATCCAAAAAAGGAGAACACTGTGAGAAATACTCCAAGTCCATAGGAGATAGCATTATAACAAATTGGCTTCAATTTCAGTAAGGTTCAAGACATACAAGAAAACATTTTCTATTACTAAGGCTAATAGACTAGAATACTTCAAAGTAGCAGAAATACAGAGTTTGAGCTGCTGCAAGTCTTAAGAAAAAATTCGATGAGCATTGTGAAAGAACATGCATATAAATGAACCATCTGTGGAGTCAGAGAATATGGAGCATCCTTTCTATTTTCCACAGTCTCCTAAGAAAACAGCTTTTGCCAAAACAGAACCGGTGCTGATGGGATTGCTACAAATGTATAAGATTTTTTGATCTCAGTAAATATGATGTAGCCTTTCTTATTTATGTATTTAAAAAGAAAAGTCCGTAAGAATATTGTCAGACTTTTCCTTTCATCATTTACGAGACTCCTCTCTATTGTGAGCACTTTTCCTTTCATCTTCAGCCTTTGTATGAAAAGTAAAGGCTTACAGAAAAAATAAATTCAATCCAAAGAAAAACAACCTCTTTTTGCTAATAAAATCATCAAAGAATAATATACAAGACACAACAGACCAATAAGATTAAATTTATCAAATAGGAAACATCATTAAATAAATAAAAATATGGCTAAAAGGAGGTTCACTTTGCTACTTTCATTCATAGTATCATTTCTGGCAGAGTCCAGGGAAACCTTTTAGAGAACATTTTCTTCTTTGAAGTCTTTGATAGTTAGTCTCTCAAAATAAGATGCTTAAAAATGCTATACATTAAATGAGTAATAACCACGAAGTCTCCTCCTCCAGACTCTTTTCAGTTGTTATGCAATGTGCTGAAGTCAGCCTGTAGCTTATAGAACTTACCCCTCATCAAGCCACTGGCTTAAAATCTCTAAAAAAACCCCAAGCAAACAAATTGCACAAAATAAAAAAAGAACCTCTAAAATTTTGTTTTACATTTATGTATATAACTGATATTTTATAATAGTTTTGTTGTTGCTTTGTTTTTCCTAAGCAGCATTGCTAAATTTCCCAAGGGAGGTTGCAGAAGATCCAGATGCGGAGGAAACACATTGGATGAATAAACACACTACAGGCTACAGATCCGTCTGAAAGAGAGACGAGCTGCAGTGCTCGCTCAGGAAAGCTGATATGACAGGCCCATTGGAAACTGTCCTCAGTTTTCACTTATCATCTCTTAACACTGAGCTACACAAGTTACATTTAGCATTACAGGCCAATGTAAAAGCAACAGCAAAGATAAGAGCATCCTTTTTGTGCTAGAAAAAAAAAAGGGTTTCTTCAAGGAAAGGAGTTGTTTTATGGTACTTTGGACATAATGAAGAATCCTTTAAAATGTGTAAAATAGATTAATTTTTCAAACATGCAAGGTCAGATGAATTCTGCAGTTGATAGCAATTTTAATACAAGCAGGTGAATGTACATTTATGAAATGACTGGATTTGTGTCAAGCCTGATTGCCTACTGCATACAAATAGCAGAATAATATTGGAAAACCTGAAACTTGCATCTTCTTACATGTGCAAATACACAAACCGCTTCTGTAAAAGGTTATCAAAGAATTAAAATTCTGTAATCAATTATTTCAAAGCCCAGACAACAAGGTCATTTATAATTCAATGTTTAACACAAATTCTCTGCTAAGTCAGTCTTCAGTGGTTTTGTGGTGGTTGGTTGGTTGTTTTTCTTTAATCATTTCACCTCTTTCTCTGTAGGGAATGTGGAATCTCATAGTCTGCATCACAGAAATAAATACTTTGCAAGTCTGAGAAAAAGGTTTACTGTGGCATGTAATTAACTACTGCTAATAAGGAGGAAGACACATATGGTGGCATCAACCTTACTTCAGAGGTAGGAACGGCATAAATATTTACCACAACCAGTCAGGATGATGTGAAAGCAATTTCACATAATTTTGATATTCTTTGACCCTATTTACCATAGCAAATGCACGGTTTAAAATTAGTTTCTAAATAATGAACTCATTGGTGTAGCAGTATGTTTTTCAAATAATTTGGAAAATGGTTTGACTACAAATGTCAGACTTCTAAACACATGTCCTTTGCCCTTTTACATATAAGGCAATTCAGGTGTTTCCCAGACAGAAATACTTAATTGAAACAAGTCCTTGAAACACAAAACCCACTATTTTTAAAGCTGCCTTCTCGTTCTTCTGTAAGTCTGTGTAAGCAGTTCTAACACAAGCCTAAATTTGAGAAGCTGATATGGTATTGCCTAGTTCTTTAGGGGCATTAGAGTGCTCAGTACCTGAAATACTATTTAGGAGCATAACAGAGGACTAGAATGTCAATCTTACTCTTAATTTGTGCTACTGCACTTGACAGAGATGTGTGGGGTTCAACATTACTACCATGGAAACAAGCTGGACCCCTGTGAGGAGCAGCAGAGGTTATCAAGCACTAGGATTAAGATTGTCTTCTTGCTTGCCTCCCTCATCCTCTCTCCCAGTCTCTCTCAATAACCTCCCCCTCACCTTCTTCTCCTCCTTTCTTTCCCTCTCTGTTTGAGCACCTCTGTCTTTGCTTCCTGATGTCACTCAGCTCCCAGCCCCATATTTATCTTCTCAGATACTGTAGAATCATAGAATCATTTTGGCTGGAAGAGATCCTTAAGTTCATCAAGTCCAACCATTGACACTTGCACTAAACCATGGCCCTAAGAACCTCATCTACATGTCTTTTAAACACCTCCAGGGATGGTGATTTAAACACATCCCTGGGCAGCCTGTTCGTATGCCTGACAACCCTTTCCATGAATAAATGTTTCCTAATATCCAATCTGAACCTTTCCTCGTGCAACTTGAGGCCATTTCCTCTCGTCCTATTGCTTGTTACCTGGGAGAAGAGACCAACACCCTACATGCTCCAACCTCCTTTCAGGTAGTTGTAGAGAGTAAGCAGGTCTCCCCTCAGCCTCCTTTTTTCTTCGAGCATAAACAGCCCCAGTTCCCTCTGCTGCTCCTCAAAGGATGAACTGACAGTGAAAGTTATTGCTGAATTTGTTTTCAGACACACACATTTGTTTTTCATCAACAACAAAAAAAACCAAATTACTTTTAATTCTTTTCTAATATAGTAAAAAGTGTGACTTCTATGATAGCATAGACAGATGATGGGAAGACAGTTAATGAAGGAGTAATTTGAAAACAAGTAGTTATGAATGCCTGAAACAAACGTGGACCTCATGTTTAAATGCTTTGCTAAATCAAGAGTACTTCACTGAATCAGAGTTTTAGGACCATAAATGAATTATTGTAATTAAGAGCAGACTCATTCAGAACTATTAAGTGTCTACTCACAAAGGCAACTATGAAATGAAGAAGCTTGAGTTAAAATTTGGATTAATCATGCCTTATTTTTCTCATAATACACAGCAAATGCCAATGTTTATCAACTTTTTAAGGATAGTGTGCTGAGATTTAAGGGACTGAAGTCTGATAATGAGGAGATCAAATTCTCATCTCAGTAGAGATACTGACAACCTCTATAGCCTTGAATGCATCACTTAATTTCTGTGACTCTCAGTGCTTCTCTCTCGTATAACATTGTATCACATAACTAGAGAGACAGCAAAATATAAATATGCATACACACAAGCCACATAATTAATCAGCTAGATTAAAAACCACTGTGAAGATGTAATAAGAGTAAATACATGCCAAATATGATGAACTCATATTAACTACCACTTGTTGAGTTACTGTCGCACAATGTTAAAGTAGATATAATTTATCAATTCACTAGAGTATTAAAGGAAAAAGGGTAGAGTATTAAAGGAAAAAAAAATTTGCCCACCCACCCCCCTTCTTCCTCTCCCACTTAATCCCCAGAGCTCTAGTCAGTACAGAGTTGTTGATAATAATGGTTATCAGAATTTGAAAACTAGTTTCTTGATGTTGATCATGCAAAACTAAAAGCAAACACCCCCCCACCACCACCTTACTTCACATGTATCTTCACAATTAATTCCACCACAAAAAGCAACAGTTTAATGGGCACAGATTGTAGCATTCCCTCGTACCCTTTAGAAATCTAATAAGAAGTTTACATCCTTCTGGTGAACTGCCAGGAGAAGCTCGCAACCTTCAGAGCTACACAGAGAACAGAATTCCCTGAAGTCCTCAGCAAGGCACGCAGAAAAACAAGGTTTAGTGGGATGGGAAGGGGGAAAAGGGCAGAAGTCCTGCAAGATGACAGTAACTAGCAGGAGATGATCGCACACACCACTCATGCTCTGTGCTGCCAGGAGACTGTCCACCCACTGTTTGGATCTTTTATCAGAAAGAATCAGAACTTTATGAAACATGAAACATCAGACCTGTTTGGTTTC
The DNA here is from genome assembly GCF_963082525.1 of Nesoenas mayeri. Taxonomy (NCBI): domain Eukaryota; kingdom Metazoa; phylum Chordata; class Aves; order Columbiformes; family Columbidae; genus Nesoenas; species Nesoenas mayeri. The sequence continues at coordinate 63,942,777 of NC_137548.1, forward strand.
TAGTATCAAAGCCACTAGAAATGAAATACCACCTGTTCTTGCCCAAACCTAGTGGGGTGTCTCTCTCATCAGACATTTAAAAAGCTGTTTGCCCTGTACCAACACCAAATTACTTCTGCTCTATTCAGTACATCTGTCTTCAGACTTGAAATACACTCAAAACAGCACACTGAACCCCATCTCACATGAGTATTTAGGAGGATAGCATAAGTTTGCTGTTCCCTTTTCTCCATAAACCAAATTTCCTTTACTCAGGAAAAAGACCAACAAATAAACCTGAGAAGAATATTTCTGACTACACATAAAAGATCAAATTAGCAAATCAGGCAGTCAATCACATACAGAAATGCACATAGTCAAGTTTCACGTATTTGCACATGTAGGTCCCAGTACGTGGGACTTTATAATCCATTTCACAATTCATTAACATCATTCATCTCAAGCTCTCAAAGTGTTTTAAATTACATAAGTTCATAATTTCCTTAAAAGGCAAATAGCGTTTGTTGTAACACAAGTAAACTCCCTCCCCTCCACCACAAAACTCTGATCTTTACATCTACACCTTAACCACTAAATTGTCATTGCTGAGGAAAAATTCTCTAAATAGTTTACTGAACTAAGATCAAGGGAAAGTGGATTTAATTTTCTGCATGCCAGACAGACTTCTAATTTTGTTCACTTTCTAATGCTTGTGTTTTCCTTCTCTGCTTCTGTAAACTGTTTTCAGGTGGGCAGCTTCGGGTAGGAGTGTTCCCTTGATGAGCATTACTACATAACCTAATAACACAGATTCATTTTGGAGATCACTGTGTATTAGCATAATGAAAACAACAAGTAGATAGCACTGAAAATCCTCCTGTCTCAGCCAAAGAAAACAAGCTTTTGCACCCACTCAACTTTAGAATCTATAAACTTTTTCTCTTTTCAAACTCTCAATTATAGATAAATCAAATCTGAATTTCTGTTCATTCTCGCTGGTGTTAAAATTCTACTGCCTTGACTTACAATATGCTTTGGTTTTATCTCTAAATCTATTCCCCCTGGGTTAAGTCTTATAATGACCAGAAACAATTGTCCCTGAAAAGCTTTGGAATCAACTTGTGCATGAGAAGCTAAAAAAACCCAATGAAAATAAATAAATCACACAAATCACACTGCATGTTTTAAATGGTCTACATTATTTCAACTTTACAGTACTATGCATACAATAGATAGACAGTAGAGAGAGTTAAATACTTGCAGAAGGCAATTTAGACCTCATATTGAGATGAATGACTTCGTAAGTAATTCTAGCTCTAGTCTCTTTGAAGACAACTACTTATCTTCATCCTTTATGCCGGCAATAAAAGCACTAAATCAGCAGCCTCCAGTCAGGTGACTTGAATCTCTCTCCTCCTTTAATAGGGATTAACTTCTCCCTGTGTTAACAAAGACTCCATGTCCTTCAGCAAAATGTCTCTATGTGTTGTCCTTCCCCTCTCAGTGTTCATGGGGTTTTTGCTTTGTGTTTGTTTGTTTTTCAAATATATTACCTAAATAGCCTATTCATTTGGATTGTATAAGCCACAGATGTTTCATTTTATTTTTTCCTGGAAGCTTCAGTTTTCATAAAGACGTTTCAGCCTATAACAAGACTTTGAATGTGGGGACCTAAGGAACATTTTACTGCTCAAGCTTATCACAAAGATTTGCTTTAAGTGTTAGCAACAATAATTGACATTGCCATGAAGGACTGCTAATCAAAGAAAAAACAAAAACTATCTCAAAAGTATTCTATCCTTCGGTTAGAAAGAAGAAAAATGTTTTACAGAATCTATGGAATAGGGCAACAGGTTTTGGTCACCAGTAGGAAACAAGAATATTACTTCAAGTGAATGTGTAAATGCAGATATTCATAAACTAAATACTCTCCATTGCTTTTGTTTATTGAAGAACAAAGACACTAGGGAACTTTTTAGGCTTTGAATCTTTCCTTCTTTAGCCCTGAAAGCAATTTAATAAAAAGCACTGTTCCTGTCAGAGTGTTATGCAGAAAAAAGCAGCTGAAATAGGTATTTCTGAGATTGCGTTATTGTATTATGTTTGTCTGTGGTGTTTTGAGATCTTTTCAGTATGATGAGAAGGAAATAATTCCTTAGAACTACAGTAATAAAGGCAGTTACATTACTTCAATATTGTATTAACTAATAATTTAGCTAACTATAGTGAAATAAAACTTACCTTAAAAATCAAATCCTTTTTTCCATAACGAAGCTCTTTCAGCTGCGCTTGGATCTTTTTTGACTGAAAGTAAGGATAAAATCAATGGAGTTTTTATTTTAAATATTTGCTTTTAGGATTAGAAAAGGAAAAAAAAGTAACAAGTACAGACAACGGTAGAAACTAGATCAGCTTTAAAATGCAGAAAAATAACCAAAATAAATTGTTTTTACAGGGTAGCATGTCTATATCAGGCAAAAGTATCAAGGAAAACATAAAGTGGCACTCACCTGAAGAACACAAAAGAGTTAGTACTATTGTGAATAATTGGCTTACACATTTTACACATGAGATGTTATTAATACTTTCCACGAAACATAACTGAAGGCATCACATTCAAAGCAAAGAATCTTCTTTTTCTTTGAGGGAAAGGTTTCCATAGCATTGTATAGGTTCTTCTTTGTAATGACCAGGGAGTTCCAGATAGCATCTAAATGAACTAGGTTCTCACTTTATGATCTTGTAATGTAAACTAGGCATAGTTGTGCTAATTTATATCAGCTGAGGCTGATATTTATTTTAGATATTGTTAAATTTACCCTTAAAATATTTTTAAGTAATGGTCTATACACTTTTTAATTTAAGCCTTTAATAGCATTTTTTTAATATATACTACACCAAACTATCCAAAGAGCATTATTTCACTCTTTATTTAAGAATCCTGTCAAAATAATACTTTCTTTTTAACAAAATCCACAGTCTCAACTGATATTTGGTACGTTTTCTCACATTAATTAATGCCAACTGTTTAGAACTTCTTGGAATGGATTATAAGTCAATTCCACATTTACTGAAACTGCACATCCATAAACATAACGTATTACAGATGGTAGCGTATCTTTCATAAATTGGAGCTTTCAGAAAGATCTGATGTTTTTCCAATTGGTGCAGTCAAATTCAGCAACAGACTTTTGGGAAGGATGAATGAATCTAAAGATAAAATTTTAGAACTTTCTTTAAATATTTGAGAACTATGGCCAAATTGGTTATTGTATTCCACAAAATCTGAAACAAATAGCCAAGATCAATTCGGTTCACTTCTTTCTTCTGTAACTCTATCTGTTCTTATGTCACCTACACAGCAGAATATGCAAATAGCACTGTGCTTTGATCTGGAAAATGCAATTGGAAGAGCTGTGGAACATATTCCACATCAACTAAATTCCAGTGAGAAAACCTTAACGAGCTTTAATTGTTCTGTCCATTGTGCTTAAGAAAGTATTACAGTCTATGTGACACACAGGGTATCCAAAATGGCTATAGAGGAATCTAAGAGTTATGATTCATAGAATCATAGAGTAGTTTGGGTTGGAAGGGACTTTCGAAGCTACTCTAGTCCAACCCCTTCCATGAGCAGGGACATCTTCACCCAGCTCAGGTTGCTCAGAGCCCAGTCCAGCCTGGCCTGGAATGGGGACACTCATTTGCTAAATCACAATGATGAAATAAAGAGTTAGGAAGCTAAATGTATTCAGTGCATAATAGAAGTGAGTTAAAAGCACATTTATGACCTGCAATTTGTTTGGTGTGTGGTTTTCCTGTGATTCCAGGGATAGGACATACAAAAAACCGGTCAGTAGATAAGATCCGTCATTACACACAGGGTAATAATGATCTCTACACCACAGCACCTGGGAATATTTCCCTGGCACATGTGCCTATTTCCTGGGCAGCCACCCTGACTTCCCCCCTCCAGGGCTCTGAATTTCTGGACAAGAAAAGCCAGCCATATAAACTGTATAGCATGACCAGCATCTCCTGTGTGTGTAACTGGACAACAAAGAATCACAGGGCACACTGAAACTCTGCATGCAGTCAGAGAGCAGAACAGAGCAGAAGCTTCCTGGTAGGCAATTCTATTCATGGAGGGTATTTGATCTGATAACTAAAAGGAAACTGGTTTCACACCGTTGTTATGCTTGGTGAGAATAGTATTTAATTAAAGAGCAGAAAATACACTGTGTTTCTCTGGCTGACACCAACAAAAAAAGGGATGCTCCTGTAGCATCTTTGCTTATTCCTATGGCACTAACCCACTTAAAAGCCACAAATTTGCCAGGATGATTCATAAAGTCTGAGATTCTTACCGTTTAAAATACACTCACAATCTGCTGCCTTGAGAGTTAGCTAGCTTACATTTAGTTTTCTGAAATTTTCTGACAGAAAGGCTTGTCACACTACACTAAATTTAATTTAATCTTAGGCTTTGCATTTAGATCTAGAGACATTTATGTTGCAAATATTAAAGGAGAGATAATCAGGGAAAAGATCTTCAAGTTAATTACCAAACATTCAAGATGTTATGCAGCCAGGAAAAACAAACTTGAAAAAGAGGGGAAAACAGAAAGCTCTGTTGCACACACTGCCAATTTTTTTAAAGTGGTAAACAAGGGAAAAAATCTATTTGTACTCATATAGTGTGGGCATGTTTGAAAGCAACAATGGTGATATAGGAAGATAACATACATTTTGACAAGCTAGTAAATAAAAGCAAACCCAAAACTATTTCTTACTATTGAGGATTTCTCATAAAGAGTGGTTGAAGAACTTGAGTTAGGCTAAATAGCTAATATAACTAGAAAATGCTACTTTGACCTCCTGAGTTTTGACCTCTAAGTTTAGAAGTAGAGTCTTTAATGAAGAAAACATGTTCAACCATAATTATGAAAATCTTGGTCAAGAATTAAATTCTGTTTCATTCTGGTGAGATGCAATAACTTTCACAGAAATTATATATGCAAAAAACCATGACTGGAATAATGTAAATGAATAAAGCAGATTCATACGTAGTAATAACCTCCTTCACAAAAAGTTAAAAAGCTTAAGGGACTGCTTGCATGAATGTAGTCACTTGTACTTTTATGTATTTGGAAAAAAACAGGGCTTCCGTATCATTGACTATCTTTGCTAGCTCCCTCTTCAGTAGGGGGCAGATATCTTTACCTGTATTTTATAAAAGGACCCTTTTTTCCTTGAAGTAATGAAACATTCTTGCAGTCAAAAATAATAAATCTTTCCTTTCCCTATAAACTATTTTTAAAAGGCATTTAGCTGTTCCTCTCTTACTCTAGGCATGGATATTATGGAAATAAAATCATAACATACATCTACAGAGCCATATACACTTTCCATAAGCATTCTCAAACTTCATTTTAGTTGTCTAAAATTTGAGTTTGCAGCTCATCTTCTAATACAGTTGAGTTGCTTCTAGTGAAGTCACAGAATTGAGTTGAGATGAGAGAGCTTTAGGAGCACTCACCATACATGTATAATACATAATCTATACCAGAATCTTAGTACAAAAGACTTTTGATGGAAGCTTCTTTTGGGTACGTTATACCGAATGGAGAGGAACCTTACTTACCTCTTCTGCGTGAATACCACAAAGCTTATTTCCTGACAAGAGCTTGTTTTTGAGGCTTTTGTTCTGAGAGGGGAAGAAAAAAAACACACAACAGTTTTATTACCGAGAGTTACTGAAATATTAAGGGATTCCTTAAATATTTGATCATACTGGTTTTATTTTATACACGGATAACACCTTTAAGTCACCGGAAAAGACACAGATAAGAAGACAAGGTAGATGCATCAGGACACAATATCCTTTCTTATAGAATTCTAAAAGGCTATGACTTTGCATTAAAACCTGCTTTCACAGGAACAGGACTGCACACAGAAACCTTTCAAAACACTCTTGCAACTGAAAACAATTTAGATTGAATATGCTGAGGTAAAAAAGGAAAACAAAACAAAACCACAAAAACAAATAAACAAAACAAAACCAAGAAGAACAAAGAAAACCCCACCAACCTCTAATCCTTATCATGTGTCAACTGCATAGCTCAATATAATTTTCAGTAAATCATTATAACTGAGTAACAGGGCCAAGATCTCATCCCTAGACCTTGATGGTCAAATTCATGGGATCTTTTTGCTACATTTCATAATTTAAAACTTCAAGTAATCAAATACATTAGAAGGTTAGCTACCTGATAGCATTTTGCCCACTCAGTATGCTTTTTGATGTAAGAGTTTTAATCATATTTCTTCTCATTTTCAGGGAAAATAATAAACCTTGCTAAAATGAATTTTCAATAGTCTGGTAATTATTTCTGCACTCCTCACTCATATTATCCTATAATTGACAGTCAAGGGTAAAGATTTCTCTGCAGTGCAGACATCTTTCAGAACTGTTCAGAAACATAAGTATTCCGTGAGCAGAACTTCAAGCCTGGACATGTAATAACATGGTTACACTAAAAAGAAATGAAAATAACACCAAAACCAACTTCTCCTGTGCTAGCAAATGGTAAACATACACAAAGAAACCCAGCCCACCATATTTTAGACATGTGTATCTATTACTGAATAGCAATATGTTTTTTGAATATCATGCATAAAACCAAGCTGACATTAGAGAAAAAAGGGTAATTCCATCCAGGACACCACTTCAAATTTAGGTCCACATCCCATTGAAACACTGGAAGCTTTATTTCCACAATAAGAAGCTCAGAGCTTTCCTTGAAATAAAACTTTTCTTACTAAAGTGAATACAAATGAACTAAAATTCAATTTGAAACCTCCTTTACAGAATTCCGAAATAAGGAGAAGATACATCATTTCACAAGTTTCATTCTTGCTATTTACTGTGCACCAATACACACTACTGCAGAAACAATAAATCACGTCCGGCTGATTGACACAGGCACCCACAGTTCTGTAATGGAATAAAAAGGAGTTGGGATGTTACTTTGGATGAGACCACCAGATTCTGCTTCACAAAATCTGATTTGCAAAGGGCTGAGTGTGTGGGGAGGGAAAACAAATGATGTTCTCACATGTCTCACAGTCGATTACTTTTTGTTCTTTATTTGGAAATGATTTTGTAGCTCAACACAGAGCAGCACCTTATCGTACTAACCACTGTGGAAATACAGAAGACATGTGACTCTGCAAAATGGGAATGGGGTAGAAGATACAAGCTGAATAAAGATAAACCAAATAGAAACCAAAGAGGTGCAGCACACCCAGCACATCTATTGCTCCCCAGGGTTACATCTAAAGAGCAATGTTGTACTGTGATCACACAGTTGGTGAGGCTGGTTTCACATAAAAGACCAGCATGACCTCTTGGGGTGATAGCCAGCTGTGCCAAAGGCACTGCTTCATTAGGGAATTGCACTTAATTAACTTGGCAAGTCAATCACTTTGTTTTGAATAACTAGTATCATTATCCTCCAGTCCACCTTCAGCCTGACGATAGTTTAGGTATCAGACTCTACACCTATTTCAGAACCAACAAATGAGTTACAATCCTTACATTTCTACACATTTCCTTTTGCTAAGTATAAACTACTATAAAAAATACTTCTATTAATACATGAACAGTTTGTAAGTAACTTCCACATGTGCTGGTTTGAGGGGGCCCTGCTGGAACCCAGAATGTGAAGAGCTGAATTCCTAACACCTCAAAAGGACAGACATTGTGTTAGATGGTTGCCACAACTTCCACTTTTTGTGCAAAAATAAAATAGTGCAAAACCAAAACTTGCTGAAAATAATTTGAGTGGGACTCCATTTTTGAGATTTAGCTAGGTTTAACAGGAGTTACCAATCCTGTCTCATTATCCAGTCTACTAGCAACGAAATAACCCCAGGGTTACTGGAATGCAGGCAAAACAGTCATAATTTAATCTGCGCTTAATAATGTTTTCAGAAAGGAGAGCAAGCATTAAAAGGTTACAAGTATCAAGAGCAAAATAAGTAGGAGCTTGTCAGAGGTAGATGACACTTCTTGCTTAAAATTTGAGTCATTTTATGTTACTTAGCAAATCACATGTCACTGTCAAATATAGGGATTAATAGTGTTAATTTTCTCTAGTAGAATGTGAAGTATATCATGGAAAGTATAACAGAGCCTGATTTGATCAGGATTTCAAAGTAAATGTTTTGAAATGAAGAGTCTGATCAGGTACATATTCTGTAAACTCACTAGAAAGCAGCTATTTAAAATCAGATAAATTAAGCGGGAAGATTTTTAGATTACAAATGCTAAGTGAGTCAGGACAGAAGTTGTGACTTTTAAGTCTTAAATATGGATTCAAGTCTTATTTTCCTATTAAGCATCCTTCAAAGAACAAAAACAAATAAGATAATATAACTAGAATTTTATACAGTTTTTGTTTCAAACTTTTTTGTTGTTGGAAAAGGACTTGGACATTTCAAGTTTAAAAACCAATATCAGTTTAAGGAATGAATTTAGTATCTGTAAACATGTATTTAATAGGCTTTTAAAATTATATAGAATAATGACTTTAATTAGACATGGCCTTTTAGCTTTGGAGAAAGGATATCATTATATTACAATTAAATAGATATTTTAATGTATTTTAACATCTTGGAAAGCTTATGGCACAGACTGTTAGCTGGAGCATTTGCATGTAATCATATCATTAAGCCAAGTTACTGTAGCATCTAACTCAATTTACTAAATCTTTTAACTCATTTCCACCAGTAGTTTCAGTGCATCCCTAAACTCAGGTGCAGAAAATTGTTCAATGGTTGTCACATGCACAAGAACATCATTGTGTCTTCCAATGCAGTCAATACTTGCTGTCCTGGCACCTACACTCAAGAAATAGCACCACACCTGAGTACAATGTCTATTGGTGTCCTTCAAAAAAGTGAGAACACTCAGTAACAACTTGTCAGATTTGTTAACATATTCTGCACAGAGCTTCCATATTGAATATAAAAAGCTTTCTGCCTCATTCCTAAATAGATCTGTCAGTTAGTCTCTGGGCATTTTTTCTTTCCTCTTATACCGATGTAACATTTGCATATTTTGTTTGAGTTTGATTTTATTTTTGATATGTGAGACCAGGCTCAAAGGAAGCTGAATTCACTCCATGAATATTGACAGTAACCCTATATTTAGGTTGCCTTTCTCACTGACTAGGTGGATATATATTCCTTTCTATTCCTAAAGTTTGAAAATAATCCCTTCACTTCAGTCACTGATTCTCCTGAATCAAAGGCCTGTAGTGGGCCAAAAGGGTCAGCAAACATCTAGAGAGATGCACCCATGTTAATACAAAAGCTGCAATTCATATCGTGACTGACTGAGCACAACAGCTCTCCAGAGGAGGAAGAGAAAGAGAAGAAAAATACAGAGATACAAGAACACCTTAGTGTTCTTAGAAACAATAACCATGATGCCAATGGCCCTGTCTTTTTATAATGTTAAAAAATTTTTACTAACTTTTATCTCAATAAAATTCAGATCTCCTTCCTTCTGCTATATCCTCCCTGCACTATCAATGCATAACAGCGGAAAGGTGTGACAGGGCTATTTTAGTGTTTGGTTTTTTGTTTGTTGTTGGTTGTTCTGTTTGTTTGTTAATTCTCATCTCCCTGTTAGAAAGCTTCAGCAATGACTTACAAAATAAAAGCAAAAATAAACACTAAAAAAAAAAAAATAAGCACTTTTACAGTTGCAGGTTTAGTTCATTTTCTGCAAATTTGCTTTATTAAAATAATTAATTTTATAGCTGCATATTGTATTTTTCATAACATCCCCTCCTCATCTAGAATGTACAATAAATACCGCATGAGGTAAAAGTCATGGTTTATAAGCGTTGATAAATCTGACAAACTATCGCTGGGTCCAGTTTAAAGGGGTTTATTATCATCATAAATCCGAAGTTATGGGGATTAACTATTATCTGATGAATCATATATTCTACATACAGAAAGGTAAAGTGATGCCACGGATGTAAAAGGCACAAATTTTCAGATGCCATTTCTTAAGTTAGGTTACCTTGAACACTCCCCACACAGACTAGTGCTTCAATACTCTCGTATTTGTGTTTCATAATTTGAAACACACATATTACCTCTTTGAAACACACATATTACCTCTTTGAAACAGCATCAGGATCTCAACCCAGGATGAGAAATACAATGTAGACATCATCAGTACAAAGCAAGTTTAGTTTGCCTACCAGCCTTTGAAAGCATGAGCACACAAACTGTGTTCAAGGAAAGAAAATCACTTCCCCTCTCAGAAAATTATTCCCGGTAATCAGCTTCGATTCAGACATTTTATCTGAGCTCTGACAACAGTTGTTTGTTGTATACAAGATAAACTTGGCTCTGCCTCCCCTTGGTGAATAGCGCAAATCAGACCATGCTGAGCCCCTGCTCATCATTGGAACATTTCTCTCTTATGGGCATCCTACTGAAAAAAAAATAAATAAATAAGCAACCAAACACACAAAAGAACAATAAAAACCCCTGGACTCTGCTCAGCAGGACTGTCAGGGCCAGTTGCCAAGAAGAACTGCTCTCTACCTCCTGTTCAACCAAAGCGGTTCCCTGTGCCCTTAGGAGGGAAATCAGAAGACAGCAACAGACTAAAATCAAATATCTAGATTTATCTGATATCACAATGTGTTGGTACCCATTTTGCTCTGGATATTAGCTTTATATTTCACAATGATGAAAAATGTTTTATATAGCATGAAACAGCATGACTGCTTTAATCCCAGTAGGGTTGGCTCAGCCCTTCATCTTTCTGAGACAGATAAATTGAGTTTCCTGCACTCCACTATGTGAAGTTTTTCAGATAAGACCTTAAGAACGGTGGTTCTACTTTTCCTTCATGGGCAGTGAAGACATTGTGATCTTTTGTAAGAAGAGGAGTTAGTCTTGAAATTCTTGAGGCTGTTTGAGCCTCTTTTCCCTTCAGTTTTCAGGGGTCAAGTGTGTCAAACAGCTGAAGGACTTTGCCCCATCAGTGTATTTTAGTACTGATGATACATATATGACCTGTACATTTTTCAGATCTGTCTGGATCTAAACTTAGAAAGTACCATTGTCCTTCCAGCTCTGAATTCCTGGGAGAAGCCCATTTTATTTGGACTTTTAAAGTCATGTATTGTTGGTTTTTGTGTAACATGTCCCCCTGTCTTACACTACAGATAAAGGCACATAAGAGCAAGCTTCCCCAAACAAGTAGGATATGGTGTTTGGTTTTTTTTTTTGTTTTATTTATTTTTTCCTCCGAATATCTGTCCCTTTTGGATAAAGTCTGCTGATTTTTCTCCTGAATTTCAGGTAGTCCATCTGAGCTGAAGGAGTTGATAAGCAACACACAAATATCTTCTATTTGAGCTTTGAGCTGGGTGCCACAGGTACAACTATTTAGAAGCACACTGTTTCCAGGAATGCCCAGGCATTCAATGAAAGCGACACCACAGACTTCTAGTGAACTGAGCATAGACTTTTCCCATTTAGTTGAGAAGTGCTGTGTCCAAAATTTCTTCCAAATATTAATTTGGAATAACTCGTGCTCCAAGGGAGCACACAGACAAAAGGAGGGGCAGAATCAGGAAGTACAGCCAGACACATAGAGCTCCCTCTTGAAAAAACAGGTTTGTATACCTTCATCTTTGATATCTTCATCAACTATGCATAGCAGTAGCCTAATTTTATACAAAAGCCTCTACCAAATAAGCAATTGGACTAGATGATCTTTCGAGGTCCCTTCCAATCCCTAACATTCTGTGATTCCTTATGTCCAAGGCAGAGTATGTCCTGCAGTTGTGCCCCATACATTAAATTAACCAGAGTAAGGAGATATAGAATAGCAATAACAGTAATAAAAAGTATACTTTTTGAATATGTGGGTTGTTTTTTTTTTTTTCTCCTCAATCTCATGATCTCTTTCTCTAAATATAAACATGCGAAGACAAATATACATATATATACTTAAAGTCATAACAAGCTAACACATTGCAGCATGTTGGATTGGATCCATTACAGACAGTAAATTTTTAGTCACATTCCCCCCGATCATGCAAAAAAAACCCCTTGGAAGTCTAATACAGGCAAAAAAACCTGTAGCACGTGTTGAGATTTGATTGCATCTTAACTGTGGAACAAATCGGGGTGTAAATGTGAGCCTGTCTAGCACTCAAAATGCAAGAGCAGCTTAGAAGCAGTCAAAAGTTACTATAGCTAAAAAAGGCATTTAATCTGTTGCAAAACAATATTGTTAACACAGAGTAACTCACGTTCCATCTAGCCTTTCTCACGCACATGCTCTTGTCTCAGAATCTTTTCATAGATTTTAACTTTTTAATGTTTCCACACATAAAGTCTAAACACAAGCTTCTCCATTAAAGCTCAACCCCACAAAAATTCATGGTTTAAGTGGAACTTGTATCTCTAAAGCACAAAACATTTCATTGAGATTGTTTAATGTTAACATTAAATTACTTAAGAGGAAGGTTTAATTCACAGTGTAGTTGCAACGAGTATTTGTATTTGCATCACTCAATTGTCTAGATAACTTGTTGCAGACCAAACCCCAGTCATCCATAGATACATGGGGTCTTCTTGTGTCTGAGACTTCATTCAGAACACAAATAAGCCCTGGAATATCACACTGTGTGAGACTATTCTCCTCTGCCCAAAATGAAGTGTTTAAGTGCTCTTCAAAGGCAGTTGGACTGTGAGTCTCTGACAAACCATTGGCATTCTGAGCAGGACTAGAGCGCTGCTGCTGTGTTTTAAAACTTTAACGTTTATACAGAATGAGTTAAGATGCTAATTTTCCATAGCAGTCTTTTGTATTACAAATGTGCGATGGGATCTAAGGAATAAAGTCACTTTAGGGCTCAATCATTCACGATTGTTAGTAGAAATACTTGTGCTTTGAATTCAAGAGATATTCATAATGCAGTTGCTCAGTCATCAGCTGTCTGGCAGTCTCTGGGACTGCTCTAATTCAGGTAAAAAGTGGCTGAAAAGCTCTTTAAAATTTTTGATCCAATTAGAGACAATTTTAGTAATGACTTCTACATTTAAAATACATTTAAATTATTTGAGCTACATTTAAAGTTGCGGGGTTTGTTTTCCATCCCTTTTAGCCTGTATTTTTGAATTCCATGTCTTCATGTCACAATAGGGTTTTTTTAGAAAAATAAAGCAAGTTCCTGAATGACTATTGTTGTTTATACAGTTACGATACAATATCAAATGTTGGTACATGTAATCTTTTCTATGTGAGTTTAAATAGCTCAGTGAGGAAAAAAATATCTCTCAATCTCTCATCACTCTGAAACTGAGGATTTTTATGTTACAGCAATGAATTGGTGTAGTGGATTTTTTTTTTCCATTTTTGGATTGCAAGAGGTCAGGGACATTTATTTTCCTTATCTCTGAGAAAAGATAGCTCATGGTGGGAAGATGATACAAAACAGTATTTATTGGAGTGCTTTAATTTTCTGTTACACCTTTCTGTCATTTCAACCAGACTTTGTTATGGGAAAGCAAATGCTATTTCTAATTTTTCCCATGCCAGATATTTTAATTAAAAACATAGCAGCATATTAAAAACAGGATCCCATTTTTCAGAATTTCTATCTGAAATGAAGGGTAACGGCCTGTGCTATGCAGGATTAACTAGAGAAGAAACCTGACGATTCTTTGATCTTTCTCTTTGGTAGAGGTGGCTGAGTGCCCTGGGGATGGTTTGTGGGATCAGTAAAGCAGAACACCCGGTGAGGTAGATGTTAGCCTGAAGCTCCTTCTTTTCATTTGTTTGACATTTGTGAACAGAATGGCGAAAAGCAGCTGGTGCTGCTGCAAGCTGCAGGTTAGGCTTAAAAACCAGAAAAGCTGAGTGAGAACTCTATTAATAAAGGCAATGTGGCAGAAATGAAAAGAGCATGCTGAATGTGACCCAATATGTAAATATCTAAAAATAAAATGCATTTCTGACTTTCAAAAAAACAAGCTCTTCTATCACTATAAGAGCAAAGGGTCACACTGGTTATATTCTGCTTTACAACTTCACTTTTTCTGCTGTACCAGCAGCAGGGGATGAAATACTGCATTAAGGCATATTTTAGATCCTGGCACATTTGCATCCCAGAATTGTCAACATCTGTCTTAAAACATAAACGGCATAGTTATGAAAGGAGAAGAGTGGGAGATGACTAAGGAATACATTTTTGCTGCTCTCTGTGGAGTCATATCGCTGAGGTTTGCTTTAATATTAATAGGCTCAGTCTCCTGAATTCTCTTAGTAACAGTGCACTGAGTATTTGTCATTACAGAACTTTTTGCCCTATATATTTAATTTTTAAAAGTAGTTTTGCAAGTACCATCTACAGACATCTAAAATATACATCAGCCATTTTAAAGAAGCTACTTCAATATCTTTCAATCAGGAAATAGATATCCCTGAGGCAGTTTTACTGGATTGATTCACATATTAAACATATTTCCACCACGCTGAGCTTATTCAATATACTGAGAGATTTTCACGTTAGGATATTTCAGCACTTACTAAAACACTATTTTTAATTCACAAATTCTATGTAGGCACTATCACCAGGGCTGTGAGGTTTGAAACTCAGGACATCAGTAAAAGTAAAGTTCATACCAGGAGGCGATACAATGCTGGCTCCATCGTTGGAACAAATGAAGAAGAAAAGAGTTCACATGATCTTACATCTTGATAAGCAAACCATGGTAGCGATTAGCCACAGCCAGCATATCTGTAGCAAAACCATAAGCCACATCCATCTATCTCCAAAACATCAGGAGTGTAACCCAAACACCATCCACTGTCCTGCTATATCAGGTGCAGGCAGCAATAGAAGCTCTGCCCATGTTTGAAGCTGTCAGGACATGAGGTTTCTTCAGTCTTGAAGTGTCCTGGTCACATTAGCAGAGGGACTGTGCCATCTATAAGCACCATGGAATGAATCAGTAAATAGCCCACTTAACGTAAACGTAGGCCCAGAACAGTTTGCAATAGACAATCAATGTAATAATTTAATAAAACAATGTAACAATTTAACAAAAAATAAACATTTTCTTAGGACAACACGAAGATAACAGCCATTTTTAGCAGTGTTGCATATGGTATTGCAAAGTTCTTTGAAATCATTCCCATAAAACATATTTATTTGTAGATAAACTATCACATTTTTTCATGCTGATGACTCAATTCACTATTGATGTTCAGCAAAGGTCAAAGGGAATTTGTTGATCATCTACCTCAGACAATATTTAAATGATAAAGGTTGTACTGTGTAATTACACTGACCACAATTCTGAATTACATTCAAAAGGACAAAGCCCCAAATATTTAAAGTATCAAAGCATATGTGTTGTTTTCCACTCTGAATCTATGCCCAATAGGCTATAACATTTGGCAAAGGTATATCTCCAAAATTTGGCAAACAGTGAACTGTGCCTACAAAAGAAAAGCAAGTGCTTCCTTTTTCAGAAAAATCCATTATTAGTACTTCGCTATGTCTCTCAATATACACTGAAAAGTAAGGCAGTATTCAAAAGAATTCTTTTCCTCTGTAACCAGGCTGTTATTCTTTACTGTTATCTCCTGGCATCCTGATTTTGTGCACTTTCGAAATGTCATCTATTATTGATAATGTTCTCTGAACAGCTGCATTGATGCACAAGCTGCGAAAAGTAATTTGACTTAACGTACTGGAGACATTTACTGTATTTAAATGTCAAAAAAGTACTCTATAATTCTTGATTATCTTCATATTTTGTTTCACATTGTTACTGCAACAAAACAAGCTTCAGAATGCTTCATACCAAAACTTCCACTAAATGTATTTTCATAAGCTAAGTCACAATTTATTCAGTTCAAGTTACTATTAGCATTATATGTCAGAACCTCAGCCATGAGTCCAGCTATTTTGCAGTGCTTAACATGCCAACATCCCTAAGCCAGCATCTTGCCTTTACTTGCCATACTTTCATGTTCCCACAGCACAGAAGAAATGACAGAACATATTTCATTCTGATCTATATTAACTCTACTTTGATAGACTTGACGGGTCTCGATTAGACAAAAAACATTATATTTTTAGGGAAATTTTCAAAAGAAAAATACAGTGTTTCAGTCAGTCTACTATAGTAGCTTTATGTTGCTGATAGGTCAAGGGTAAACGCATACATTGCATTTTGTAAATAGTAAAGTATGTAGTTACACTACAAAAGGCATCATACAGAAAAACGATGAATTAGAAGGAACAAGCTCATGGTATCAGTGATAAACTGTATCTGTTCAACTCCATACACACAAAAAGGAGACGCTAGATGGGGAAAGCTCAGCCTATCTTAACCTCACAGACCATGTACTAATCGTCTGACAGATGTAAAGATCTGTACAGCCTAAATGCATCAAGACAAAATGTGTTTTTAAATAGAAAGCAAACATAGCCGTGAATAAACTGAAGTTGGATCTGCAATCTTGCAATTACACAGTTATGCTGTACAGATCACATAAATCACACATTTTTGCCAAGCTATAATTTCAACAAGAGAAGACTCAGACATTTCTGGTGAGAGCCACCACTTAGTCAAACAGACTGCTGAACATTCCCAGATACTTTATCTGCCCACGATATATTCATGGCCACCATGAGCAGCTGTAAAGGAGATTTTCCCTTGATGCTACTGTTTTTTTTCCCCCCCTTCCTTCAGAAATTCAAGTAAAAGCCATTTGGAGAGCGTGGCAATGCCTAATAACACAGGACAGAACATGCACGTCAATGGAAGTTCTAGGATTTACTGAGTGTTCACCTCCTGACAACAGCCAGTATCTGTGATGTAGATCTAAGGAATTATTCCTTTTATGTCAGTTAGTAATGAAAAGACCTTGCTTTCAAGGCCTGACTTTGAAAGATGTGTTAGCAAAGTATTTAAAATCTCTGAATAAGGTGGAAATGAACTGCATGATTTTACATCTGTTCTTGAATGGCATCAGTTTAAAATATTTAGCACACAAAGCATGCTTGGGTAAATAATACAGCCAGAAAAATGATGTTATGCTCTTACCTTCTGGACTAGAGACTGCTCTGGCTTTTAAGCACATGAGAGTGGTTTGCAGATGGAAACTTTCTCTAAGTCTATTTTTCCTTACTTTAATCATTGCAGCAAAATCAGTATCAGCTCTCAATACTTTATCATTCAAAAGTCTTTTTAAGTCCATAGTTTGATAAATTATATTTACAAAATATATTTGGCTGTGTTTTCTGTAGCTTAAGTGTGCTCTATGTACATTGGCAAGACATTTTTAGGACTGGAAACAGAGACTTGCCATTTTCTAGATTTATGATCTTTATTATTTTGCTGGGTAGAATACGGGCATATTAATCATAACAGCAATTAATATTGAGTTAACTAAATGTTCTCAGGATCTTTCATGCTAAAAATAGAACAAAAAAAAAATTGTCGAGTAAGAAAGAGACAGCCTTTCACTTCCCACATCTCAACATCAAAGCCACTGAAATATTCAGTGCATTATGAATGTGCATAAGGAATGTTTATATTCCTGCTTGAGATTATCATGATGCAAAATATTTTGCTGGATGTGGTAACTGATGCATAGAGTTGTATCAGAATTAATGCTTAGTTGCACTTATTCCTTCTGGATTCAGAACTAAGATGGGAAAACTACATGCTGATGGATTGGAAAAACTGAAGAAAGCTCATGCATCTGGAGAACTATTACGAATGCTATAAAAACCTCATCTGTTTGGGACTAAAATGTTGCACATCCCAAAATAAAAAGACAATGACAAATCTATCCCAAGAATGCCCAGAAAAAGCAGAAGAGACTCAGCCAGATATTCTGTCCTTTGGGGACTGACTGCATCATGCAATGATGGCATTGTATGTGCAATGTCCATCATGAGCTGAATGTCCCCATACCCCCAGACACCAGTCAGCAGCACTGGGTAACCACATCAAGTATCACACTGACACATAAGTGATGACAAAGCCAGTTATAAAACAAAATAAAACTATAAGAGGAAAAGGAGGGGAGGGGAAGTAATTTGTATCTGGTCGTTTAAGATGACTACGCACAAAGTCCATAAATCCTGTGTAGACCCTTGAATTAAAAAAAACACTGAAATTTTCATGCAGCGGCATGAAATTAATGACTCAGCCTGAGATATCCATGCTGGGACACCTGGCAAATGCAGCTATAACCGTGGAGAACATTGTCATAGATTCCCCCAGCACCAAAGGCTTCACAATCCTGAAGGTGCCTGCTATCTGAATAAGGTACCAGGAAATGCAGAAAAGCAAAATAAATGACAAATACACTTTATTTATCTCTACAATACATTAAAAAGGCCTATGTCCAGACACAGAAGTAAAAGATATAAATGATACCTCCTCTACAAAGGCAGGGAGGGGTAAATGATGTAGAACAGCCCAGTACTATTTACTGCTCCCATAAGAATAAAAAGCTTACATAGAAAGCAAAAGGCCAAGTGTGTCAACTATGTGCTCATTAGGTGCAGAACCTGGAGTGACATGAAAACCGTGACATAAGCTAATAAGAGAAAAAATAACAAGCACAAAAACAATGCAAGAGATCCGTATTTTCTTCAATATGGATCCAAATAGCTGCTGGAAAGTCAGGTAGCTTCACTGAAATTACTGAACTGAATTATACTGATTTAATGCTAAGCAGATGTCAGACAACAAGTCTTATTAGTGTTTGTGTTTTTCAACATTGTATAAAATCCAAGTTGCAAACACGTCACACACAAAGAGCTGCAACCACACAGGTAAATCCTTAAAATACATAAATGAGAGACTGTCTCTGCTCTCTAGTCCTTCAATCCACAGTATTAAAACCTCAGGTGACTAACACGGTGCTTCTGGGCAGGTTTCAGCATCTCACCTTTACCTCATAAACTCACAAACCCAGAGCCGACCTGTTGCATCTCACTGAAGTTGGGGAAGATCTAAGGCTGACTCCTTTCTTAATGAGGGCAGATCCAATGCTCAACTACCTGTCCTTTCCTAGGGGTGCTCTAATCCCAGAATTGTTGGCATTGTAAAGTCATGGAAGGAAAAATACAAGAATTTTAATCCCCTCTATGAAAATGTTTCCACTTTGCAGTAAATATATAAACATTCAGGACACTTATTCTTAAGAGAGTACCCACAAAAATCTGTGCAGGATTAATTTTTTTTTTAATTCAACCCATAATTGATATTTCAATACCTGTTACATTTTTCCTTTGTATTTTAGTTGAAACTAAGTGTTAATAGGTTTGGACAAGAAAGAAAATTTGACAGTCAGCAGATCTCACATTAATACTTGTCTTGGAAAAGAAAGGATGTAAAAATGTAATTTACCCAATCCCATGATATTAAATAGAATATTGGTCTGTCAGTCACAGGCAGACAATCTAAGTAATGCATCTGCCCACAAAATTTAATAACTTCTATGCTCATATACTTTTCAGAAATATCTGAGAGATCTGGCTCTAGGTCAGAGAAGGTGCACTGCTCAGGAATTCTTCTTAAAGTTACAACCGACTACACATACTATTTAAAAGTAGTACGTTTTTATCTGTAAAATGTATTTCAATATTTCCGAATGCAGCTGGATTTTCAGAGGAACACTTTTAATGAACTTACACTCAACAGCTGCATGTCTTGAATCCATAATTATTTCTCAAAATCCAAATCCCACATTGGTGATAAAGCTGTGTCATTCCAAATTCCCAGAAGTTCAGGATTTAAATTCATACATTTGTAGACTCATATTTCTGGCAAGTATGAGGAACTATGCTTTGAAATACTAACAGTGCCAACGTATGACATAAACATTACGTAGACTTATAATCTACCAAGCCAAACAGGTATGTGATCCTATTCCCAATTATTATATTTAACACAATTGATATTATCTTGTTTTACTTTTGTAGTCCAAATGATTGTTCCTTGGACTAATTGATTAACCCAAGAAATAATGTTATTTGGCAAGTAAGAAAAGAGGAAAATAAGGCACAGAACAAACAGAATCCTGATTAGGGGCTGGTGAAGGACAGTCGACCAAGCCATCACCACCCATGCTGCAGCAAAGGCATCCAGCTTCAGGGTGATGCTGATACTGACATCAGGACTTAACCAGATGGGAGAATCAAAACACACTCATGTGCTTTAGGGATCCTGATGCAAAGCTCAACAGATGAAACTGAATCGCTCTAATTGTCCAAACGCTTCACAAACTTCTGTTGGGACTTTGAGATGGCTGAATCACCAAATTACCTCGGCTGAGGCTTGAAAGCAGAAGAGTTAGACAGCTGTTCATTTGATTAGTGGTTTGTTAAGATTATCAGTACAAAGCCCAGTTCCAGAGACTGGAAAACAAACAAACAAAAAAGACAGAGGAAGCTAAACTTTTACTTGAGGAATCACAAAATAAATGCACTAATGTGGTTAAAAAAATTTCCCTAAGATTTCTCCAAGTCTCTATAAAAGACATTTCTCACTCTAAATCACCTACCAAACAGCAATATTCTCTTTCTTTTAAACAAACGGTCTTGAATTCTCTCTATGAATATATAGTTCTGATAAGAAGCTTACAAAGACAAACACTATTCTTATTACAGTGTTGAGTGTTCTGTCTGGCTCCTCCACTCACCTTTGCAAGTAAGACAGTTACAGTGTGAAAAAGATGTAGAACACTATTTTAAGGTCAACCTTAATAAAATTAATATGTAAAGAATGTTTTTAATTTAAATATATATGCAAATACATAAAAATACACAGACACACACACACAAAACCAGGACATGGTTAAGGATTAAATTTATAGTTTGAAATATTTCTGAATACCTACTTTACATTTGAAAGCAAGCCATCACAATATGTTAATCACAATACATTAAAGGACAGCACAGTTTGTGGATGAACCACAAGATTCTCACATTTTTACTGTTTTTTTTCATTCATGCAGACCTTTCCTGAGTTCATGTAGTTATTTGATACAATACTACTCAAAAATCCTTATTCAAGAAAGAAAATTAAGATAAGACAACACCTTCCAGAATATTTCAAGCAGCACTTGCTTGATTAAAGCCTTATAATTTCACTTAAGAAACGTTTCCACACCTGTTAAACGCTGCATGTATTAAATTATTTACAAGACAGAGAACATTTTCAAAAGGGAGTAATTCAAGTATTATTGTGGTTGTCATTTTTAAACATTTTTGGTTATAAAAACTGTGAAATCAAGTTCTGAAGAAGATTCATTCCATGGAAAGGCTTCTATAGGTAAACTTGACAAATGGGTAGATATGAAAAAGCTACTTTGAGGCAGTCTAATGAAAACCGTGTTTTTAAATTATAGCATAGCTATAAAACCTGCTTTCTTTAGTTAAATGACAACTAAACAAAATCAATGCAACTCCAGGTATTATGCCTAACGTTAGCAACAAGTTGACTGATCTGTTTAATATTTCCTTCTCCATTAACATCTGCAGCCCCAAATATGGTTGAACAGTGTTCAAAAGGGAATGTGAGAGAGAAGACTCCACAGCTAAGCCTTTTCAAATGTTTCTGGATAACAGAAAATTGGAATTTTTGGCCTAAAATAGCACCATTTCTACATTTAAGACTTGGTATGAGGTTGACTGGACATTGAGAGTGAACTATTTCCTATCACTAGAGTAATATGAAGTGAATTGCTGCAGTGATTTTCTAGGAAGAGGACAGTCACATTTGAGAGTGTTTTGTTCCCACTGCACAATGTTTTCATGTTTTTAAGTCAAACAATTCACTAGCAAGGCTGAGATATTCATTAGGAAATGTGATACAAAAGCTGAACAAATTTGAATATCCCTCCTAATCCTGCTGAATTTTTTTGCAGGGACAAACATTTCTGCATTTGAAAATATTCCAGGGTTTCAGGCTGAAATAGATTTAAAGAAGGTGAGAAACAATTCTTTTTGCTGTCAAGAAAAAAAACCTTCATGTGCTTCTACTTCTTTTAGAAGAACATGGTGGGGTCACACTATGGCTGAAGAGCTTATACAAACACCTTAGCTCAGGTAGTAACATGACTGACAATTTAGAAATTTTACATGAGGCTATTTAATTTTAACATGAGTTTCAATTAAGTATTTTATTTTTGTTACTTTTTTAAAATCTTCTTTGAATATAAAATTATTGAAATTATAATTCCAAATAATGTATTCAGTTTGATCAAATTATGACTAGAGGATAATGAGTCGTGGGAAAGGACGATAATCTTCATAAAGTCAAAGGCTATTAACCCTCAGTTGAAAAACACTTTACTGTATGAAGGTGACATTTTCCAGCTACACCTCATCTTGATTAAGATTAAAAACTAGAAAACAACTGTGGTCAAGTTGAATTAAACCTCTACATAGCAAAAAGTAGTTTTAAAATCACACTCTGCTCCTGATGAAGTGAGCAAATAAACTTCTCTGTATTCAACAGTATGATCCTAAAGAAAATGCAAACACTCCAAGCCTTCTCCCTTGAAATCAATGGAAGTTTTGTATGGTGCACCATAATATGATCAATTCGGGGTTCACCAGTCTTTTTCCTCTAAATTCTCATTGACTTCCATGGAAATCTAGTTAGAACTATGAGAGCCATGTCCCTGCCAACTAATCTAGTAGTCTGAGCTTCATAGCCTCTGGAGAGCTCTCAGCCCAGGACAGGAGCATTCCAGGTGCAAAATAACTTTATTAAGCAACTTTTTAAATTAATAAGCCAAGCGCATTTTCATGTCGCAAATACCTTTATAAATTCTTATGCCATTAAGTCCTGTGTGATGTTTTCAGAGGCAAAGAATACTCTGATACTAAATCTGGATGACTCAGAGCTCATCAAGAATGATCCCTCTTTTTTGATCCTAAGTGACAAATATCAGTAACTGACAGCATTATTTGTAACGCAAAAATCAGCAGCTCGCCTTCTCTTTCCTTATGAACCATGGAAATTTGATTATTAAATGCTCTTTTATTATTTAATCTAAGGATAAAAATCAATAGAGTCTATTCAAGATTTTGAAGTATCGATTCTCATTATTTTTTTAACCACAGATACCATTGTTACTTCCTCTTAAGCGTTCTTTCCACTAGGTAATTTTAACATCTTGGTACTAAACACAAACTTTTCCACTTGTCTGCATAACATGAATAAATAAGATCAGTGTTTTTCTTCTCCTGTTTGGCAAAACTTACACTAGCTTCAGAGAAAGTTTTACATTAATTGGAAAATGTCATCTGTGCTTAAAGTTCTTCGGAGCTTGGCTCTGAGCCACCTCGCCCTTGAGATCTGTAATGCTTGAAAACATTGATTGGGATAACACGAAGATTCACAAAACTATCTGCACAAGTTCAGAGATCAAAGATTTTAATTAGGTTTTACGCTGCCCCTGTTGCCTGGCAGAGCTGCAACAGATGTTATTAGGAGCCAGGTCTGCAAAGGACAGAATACAGCTCTTTTAAACTTCGCTATTCAAGGTAACCTCTTATACTTCATGTTTTGCTGCCTTTTTGAAATAAGATGTAGTGAAGGATCTACTAGGACTTCCTATTCTTAACCCTTAGTTTCAAACGTACTGGCTATACTTGCATAAAAATAAGACAAAATGGATCAAAGAATACTTGCACCTCCCTTATCCCAACAGCCTAATCAATCTGATCTTTGAAATGCTTATAGAAGTTTACCTTATACACTACTGCATTACGTAGCATCAGTATCCAGGAGCACTAATTACCAGTAGCAATTTCCTATGAAAGGAAATGAAGGCACAGATTGGAAATTGCTCATTCTTTTCTCCACAGCTGATATTTTGCTACAAATGACAACTGAAAAAGACTAAGCTTCAAGGATAAAAAGCCCATTACAAAGGTTTGAGACTAGATGAGCAAGAAAAATGTAGAATTCAGACCCGTTTTGGAACTTTGGTTAAATGAGGGAGGATGTCAGAAATAAGAATTTAACACAGTGTCCTGGGCAGTATGGAAAAATTAAGTAAAGACATCAGAATAACTTCAGCAGGATTACAAAAGAAAACTGTTATGATTTTCAACATTGTGGTTAATTGAAAAGATGACAGATAAAGAATATTAGGCAAAATTCAAGCTGTTTTCTAAGCATCATGGCTAAGTACAGGTTGAAAAGAACCCTAATAGGTATATATTTATCTTCTCATTCAGTAAGGATGCATTTTACCTAAATGTTCTTATTTGAACATCTCCTCCACTTTCTAGTAGTTGTGAATCAGATTCATGAAACACTGGCTCCAGTTTTAAAGAATGAATGAAGAATCCAAAGATATGGTGGTCCCTAGGAGGGAAGGATTCAGACACAGTAGAACCATCATACTCCTCTAATTGATGCTCTGATTCTTATTATCATTCAACAGTAACTGAGAAAATGTGTCCTACGCTCTTAAGTCTACAAGATCAGGAAAACAAAACTGCTGTGTCACTATAAATATAACTCACTGACAATCTTGATGCAGTAGGATTATTTGTTTTGTGTATGATCTCGTATACTGTCCCCTAAGAGCCGTTTTCTACTGATTAAACCTCTTTTTCCACCTTTTCCTTAGCATTTTGAGTAAAAATCCTCATAGAACAAGTGTAAAAAAATACATATCTATCTATAGATAAATATATATATATATATATATATTTTTTTTTTCCAAATAGGATTTTATTTTTACTTCAAAAGACGCTGTAATCAATGGAGATACACTGAGTTCAGAGTCCTTTAGCAGAATGATATCTGCCCCTGTACTCTTTCTGCTCATTCACCTTTCCCTGAGCAGTGCTCCTGCTTCTGACACTTGTGGATGTTTTCTTCTGAATTGTAGAACCAATGCAGTGCCCAAAGAGGAAACTTTACCCAATTTTCTCCTCAGGATGACAGACAAAAAGTTTCATCTGCAGAACAGAGAGAGTAAAGAACTACGATATCCTCTTTCATAGAACAGTATCAGCGTACAGTCTCAAAGCCTTAAAATTTAATTTCTGCTTCACTAAGGGAGGTTTCTAGGTTTTTTGGTTTTGTTTTTTTCCCCACCATAATTCAATGCAATTTGATTGAATTCACCCTACAGGGCATGAAATTCTCAATAGATCAGGTGAGACTCTAAACTGCTGTGACTTTATCTTTTATTAGTGCAGCTAAGCACAAAGAGATTGGAGAAAATTCTGCTTTAGGATGATTTACTCGACACTAAAGCTATAACTACAATTTTTACACGAATAGAGTAAAAGTATTGTTTGCAAGGTAGTTATTTAAAACTGTGCTTCTTAGCAAAAAGAACACATATTATTGAGAGCTACAGTAAAATTCATTTTCCACTCCTGTTTTATTTTGTATTGCCTGCACTACTATATATATTTTATGTAATTCATATTTGGCAAAGTTCTGCCACAGCCTAAACAACAAAGAAATACATTGCCTGATATAAACCATTGGATCAACTTCATAAAAATATGGGATTGTTGTAAATTTGTAAAAATGTTAACATATAATACCTTCATGTAGATATACACAGAGTTATTGTAAAACACTTTGGCCAAATATGTGATGAGGTAAACAGTTATCTCTTATCTAATCAAATGTAATTAAATGGTTTAAATAGGAGTAAACTTTATACACACGCGTAAGTCTAATGTGAGGTAACTATAGCATCCATGTGACAATGCTGAATAACATTTCACTACCTTTCAGTAAAGAATATACACCTTTTATTAACTTTTAGGAAAAAATCCTGCCTCATTTATCTGAAGAAAATTGCATATAAGTGTACATCAGCTAGGGCACTATAACTGAAGATGGCTTTTATACCAGTAGGATATGAATGGCAAACTAGCAAAATGCACGACACACAATGTAGAAAAGACATTCATTTAAGAAATTAATCCATCATGCATGTGCATATCCAGAGTTGCGCCAAAAACAGGCGGTTGTGAATGCCAAATAGCAATTGTTAAGGTCCATGATGTTTCTTATATAAACAAGGGTTAACACAGCATCCTGCTTTAGCTTCATTTTTAGAACAGTTTTGGCATAATTCTTCAGAAGTGATGTATGACAGCCATGGCAGAAGGGACCTGCACGCTCTGTAATAGGCCATTTCCAAAAGTGAAAATTTTCAAAGTATTTTATGCATATTCTATTTTAATCTGCATTTTTGCCAAGTTTCTTAGCCCCACCAGCGCTTCTGAATTTCTAAGCCCCTTGGTTTCTTTGTCAATAGTAGATATACTTCTCAAAACAAGACCCTATCTGTTTACATGTCAATCCTTTATTAGACTACATTAGCTCAATCCACACAATGTTACAGCTGGAAGTCTGACAGATTTTTTCTTGTATTGCAGGAAGCACTCAGAAACCTCTAAAAAAGAGACTTTTTAGACACATAATCCCTATGCGCTGGATCTGGCACATTTTTTCCTCTACCCCACGAACTATTTTTGTTGTCAACTGGTGGGGTTTTTTTTTTCAAAGCCATGAATAGCCTGAAAATTGCCTTTCTGTACAATGTCCTCTTCTCATATACTACATCACAGCTGCTGCATTCAGTTGGAAGGCTGTCATTGTCTATTCCTATCCCTGAATTGCAGAGCTGAATGGCAGCAGGGCATGTGCTGAAAGAACAGAACTAAACGTGGAATTATTTTTACAGTCATGGAAGAGCCATTTCAAAATTCACAATTTGCCAATATAAACTGAGAGTGAAAGGACAAAAGTAGCTATGAAAGGAAGTCCATTTTCATTATCTGTCTCTATCTATCTGTATGCAGACAGCACTTGTAAAAATATATATATAAAATGCTGTCAATTATTTAAACATATAGCATATCCAATCTTACAAACAGGATTTTTTTAAAGCATACTGTATATTCAGTGATTGGAGGCAGAACCTAGGTAACACAATGTTTTCTCAAAATCATACCATTTAATTTCAACCAAATCTTTGTCAAAATAAGACGACCTTATTTAGGCCCACAAAAACAATTACTGAAATTCCAGAAAAACTTTTATTAGTGGACTTACTTTTAGGAAATTGGCAAACATAGTGCAGAAGTTGAACAAAAAAGCCATTAGGTAGGTATAGGTATCAGTTCCTTGTCCACACAGTAGTTAACGCACAGAAGGACTAAGCAATTCTCTCAAGTCAAATTTTTCTCAAGACAAGTCTAGTTGACTGAGCAAAGAACAGTATGCTGGAGCTTCTCAAGTACAGGGCATGCTAGGACGCTATTATTTCGTTAATCACAAGTACCATCCTGTGTTTCCACCTGAAATATGTGCAAAATAAAGAGTGCCCACAGTCTTTTCCCACAGCTCTTGCAGCATCTTGCAAGATGTCAACATAAAATTTGAAATGTTTCAGGTAATTTCATTAAATGAGAAACAACAGAAGTTTCCAGTATTTACCTAAGTGAATGTGTTTGGATAGGGTGGCAACAAAAGCATGGCATATCCATCATCTGAATGGAAACCTTGGGAGGGGAAGCT
The DNA here is from genome assembly GCF_963082525.1 of Nesoenas mayeri. Classification (NCBI taxonomy): domain Eukaryota; kingdom Metazoa; phylum Chordata; class Aves; order Columbiformes; family Columbidae; genus Nesoenas; species Nesoenas mayeri. The sequence goes on from NC_137548.1 coordinate 63,970,416, forward strand.
CTGCAGGGTGGTTTGTGAGGAGAGGCAGTCAATTCTCATCTAATTTTGAAAACCCAGAAGATCAAATCTTTATTGCATTTTTTTTCTACATCTCATTTACTCTTTGCTTCATATGAGATTAAGTCTCTTTCCCTTAGTCATGTCTTTGTTATTATATTCATTCTGCAAGATTTAATCCTTTTATTCCCACACCAAATTTGAAACATTTGTATTAAGTACTGGAAGGTTCCGTAGTTCCATTTAGAGCATCTAGACATTAATTCACAATTTCCCTAGAGATTAATGTAGCCTTTTTCTTTTCTTTCAGTAAAACTTTTTTCCCTTTTTCAATTTTACAATCTAAAAGAGATGAGTAATACAAATCAGACGGATCTTCTTGAATAATTTCGGTTGAATGGTAATTAAATCCTATGTAATTTGGACATGTGGAGAAGGAGGAGGAGGAGGTAAGCCAGAGACACATCACTGAAGGCTTCAGGAAACCGAAAAGTTATTTTATTCACCTGGTATTTTTTCCTTCTCATCTAGACCATCATCTCTAATCACTGCTCTCCCTCAAAGGTTAGTTATCATTTTTCAATATGCTATTTCTTTTTGCTTTCTGAGAAATCCCAATCATAGATGCCCCAAATAACACTTATACAGAATAGAAACTGTTCACTCAGTGATTCATAATATCCCTATCCACCTTCTCTGCTGCTTTCTAGTCAAAATACTGCCCTAACAACTCAAAGACACAACCAGGTGTGACAGGATAGTAGAGATATGAAAAATACTTCTTAAATATTTATGATCTTATAAATGTCAACCACTCAGTTTACATATATATATTTTCCCGTGTGTTTATCTATTGTCCAAGAATTTGCCAAGATACTAAAAAGAAATCATTTTTTTTTCATTCTTCATGTAGTTTAGAGACCCCAACCAGACTGAAACTTCATTTAGCCCCAGACATTTGCAATGTGACTGAAAAAAGCTACACAGTAAACAATCCAGTAAATGACTGAAGCCAGCCCTGCAGCCTCCAAGAAAAGACATTATTCTGGTTTATTTTCAAGGGATTCCTTGGGGTGAGTCGTAGAGGAACTAATAGCAGACTGTTTGCAATTGCTAACAAAGGGCAATAAGGGGCATTAGTGTGGCAGGACAGCAAAACACATGTCGATCCAGTCACAAAAGACTGACACATAACTGGAATAATAAAATTGTAGGTATTCATATTAGATATTTCTCTGATGGGCCCCGCGAAAGGCCTAAAATGCTTGCAACTTCGGTACATCAACTTTAACCTCCTGTCTGAAATTGCAAGTGCTGACCGGGTATCAGGAAATGAAGTGTTGCTGAATCATTCCATCTTTAAACTAAGACACACTTTCAGTGCCAAAACCAGAGATTGCTTTCATAGCAGACTTCCCAAATGTGCTATAAATACACTAAATATTACAGATATGTACTGACCTACCTAAGAAAATCATTAAGAGGCGGATGGTTTGAATGTTGACTAATGAAGTATGCCTGAAGAGTGCAATAAGAGACAGGATTTTTTTATGGCTGGTCAATAGGATTGTGCTGATACGATTTAGTAGAATTAACAGGCTCAATTGAAAAGCATCCGCTGATCACAGGTGGGAAAAGAAAGCACAGCAGTTGACACTGTAGATGAAGATAACTGAGAATGTGGCTTAAATAACGTGAGCAACTGAAAGAGATGATATTTCCTTTGTGAGCTAAAAAGTAACGTGCACTTTTTTCAGACTGACCCAAGACAGATCACTGTTTAAATAAGTGCTTTAAAGAGATTAAGTTTTCATAAACATCAAACTCAGAATAGTTTAGAAAAGAAGAACGTAAGAAGTGAACAGAAGAGATACAGGCAGGAAGCCTAATTGGTAAGAGAACAAGACATCATCTGAATAAAATGTTTCCCAGTGCAAAGCCCTTTGCAAAATGAAGCAATGAGAAGGAAAACTATAACCTGATTTAAAAAAATTGTTTGGGAAAAAAAGATAAGGAGGAAAAAAAAATGTGATACTGCTCATATGTTTTTAAGTTTTGATTCCAAGACCAAATTAATACTAAAACAAAACAAACAAAAAACCCAACAAACAAATGAACAACAACAACAACAAAAAACCACAACAACCAAACAAACAAAACAAAAACCACCCCAAAAAATGTTTTATTTGGGATTTTGGGATCAGTTTGGGATTGCTATTCCTGACAGATAAAGCATAAGAAAACATTTTAAGAGTGTGGGGTTTTTTTTAATTTTATTAAGAATCTCAATTCTGAGACTGCATTTCCTTTCTCTCCTTCTTGCTATTTATTTGTAAAGCAGGTAATAACACTGTGGAGAAAGTTTCACTGTGTATCAAAATAACGTACAGAACTGAATTAAGTATTCCTTTCTGAAAAAGCACAACTCATAAGTACAGTAAAAGTTACAGAAACGTACTATGGACCTATGCACCAGCAGCAAAGAATCAACAGTTGTGTTCAATAAAATACTATTTCTAAATGCTCAGCATCATTCTTGTTTGCTTTTGTGTTAAGAGTATTTCACTTGAGTTTTATCTTTCCACTACAACAATATCTGTTTCAAGTAAGAAGCAAAACCATAATCTCTCTCAGTGTAAACTCTGAAAGGTGATGACAATCAAATGTTCCTCTTACCTCATTTTGGAGGTCACGGATCATTTTGCTCTTCCTTTCCATTTCGGTCTTCAAGAAGTTAATCTAGAAGTTTGAAGAAACATTGAGTGAGAGTTGTTAAAATGTAAGTAAGCAGCAGTTCAACCATTAACTGTTGTTTTAATCTACTAACAGCTTTGAAAAATCAAATCAAAACAAAAACAACAGACACACGAAAGAAGACACCACCACCCTGCATGTGTTTCTAGCAACAAGTTATCTTAAAAGATTTCTGCTTACATACCAAATTGGTATAGGCCACAGTTGGGTATTTTATAGATATACAAACATTTACCATGGTACTTACTAGAAAACTTATAAAAAAGAGAAGAAAAATCACTGTACATAAATAGTTTACTTTTGCACCAGTCGATACAGTTTTTATGCGTTGCAATGAAGTTCCACATGATCTTCAGAGAACTAAGGATTTTTACAGCAATAGTAACTAATTTTATGATCTATAAACTTCTTAACTCTCTTAGAACATAACACCTACCATAGTAGGTTTCTTACACAGTGATTTGATTTCCACAGTATTGGTCCTAATGAGATTGATTCTGATTCTTGATTCTGATCAGACCCATCCATGGGATAAACTGTATTATATGTGAAAGCATTCAAATTCGGTCTTTAGTTCCTATTTAATTCAATGACTTGCTTTGGAAAGTAGAAATTCCAATTTTAGTTTTAAGATTGATTTAAATCAAACACAATTTAAAGGATTATTTTTGCAAATCAGTCTGAGTTTCTTTCAGTAATTGAGCTTTCTTCCTGGCTTATGGAACATAATAGGAGAAAGAAGGATTTAATTAAAACTACTAGGATTAAAAGAACACATTCTTTTCACTTTGAAGGAGGATGATTTTGGATACCTTAATTAGTAAAATACTCATCCTTATATACCTAATGCCCCATGCTGTGTTCTCTCCCCCATTGACACAAAATTCTACCCACGTTCCATGGGAAACTACGTTTGTTCTGACATTGCAGCAGACTTGCTAAGGAAAACAAAACCTCTGTAAGAAAAGAGATTTAGATTATAGAGACATTGACCTAAAGATTAATGGTTTGGTTGTCATGCAAATAAAAAATGACAGTGAATCTGCCTGATGTGACAGTTGTTCTTAGAATCATGTCCACACTCAAGGAGACAGATGTCAGTAATTTAAAAACCATTACTGGACTTGACATCATTTTTATCTGTATCAAAGGAGAAGCCATGGAACGCTATCTTCACTTAAGAGAGAAAAGTAGGTAGAGGTTCTATGAAACCAGTGCCACCTGACACGTTGTCCTGGTTTTGTTAAAAACAACTTTCTCTTTTAGTGAATTTGCCTGTCAGCTAAAGCTTCATATTAACTGCATTTTCCTGGAGAACCAGACACATGTTGTGGTAAACCTAGCAATGGAATGCAAACTTATCAATAAGCATGGATGGACATCTCGCGAGAGGGGCAACGAGAAACAAGTGACCAAGAAACTGACCAACTGTGTATAACATTCCATTCACGTGAATACTTCATATAAAAGTGGGAGATCACGAGGATCTCGTCCCTTTCCCTTTTCCCTTCTGCTTATGGCCGACATTAGGAGAGGACCTTGCTAGTCGTGTCTGCGAACTGAGGCCTAGAGAGAGACTGAATCCAGCTCCGGTTGGCTGCAGAGTCTAATCCAGGACTTTGGATGCCGGCTCGGCAGTCGCTGAGACTTTCAAGATTGCTTTTGTATATTTTGTATTATTTTCTCTATTCTTATTAGTAGCATTAGTAAAACACCTTCAATTTTTTCCAACTCTCTTCTCTCTGTCCTTCTTTCCCTCCCGATCGCCTGGCCTGAGTGGGAAGGGGGGAGAGGGAGGGGCAAAAGGGAAAGTGGGGGGGAGAGGAGGTTAACAATACATCTGCCAGGGTTTTATTGTCACCCCGCAATCTAAACCCTCGACACATGTATAAATGGAACTTCTTTTGGAAACTCTTCTAAAATTTTGTCTAAGTGGCTTAGTTGTGGAAATACTAACTGTGTATTCAGTTATCACTGAGGGCGTTGTTTTAGTGGAAGATGAATATACTAAACACTTGCTAACAATCATGTCAACAAATACTGAAATTTCACCCACATACACTGTACAATACATATGAAGATTTTGCACAACAAAAAAAATAAAGGTCACAATCAAAATATGATATGGGAGGAAAAAAGTAAAATAACTATTCACATGGTGAATTCTGGTTGTTCAGCTGCTCAAAAGATTTACCAACTACCATTAAATACTGAGAAACATAATACAATGACCTCTGTTAAAGAGCATTCCCTTTTTTGGTCCTAACTCTCAAGAGAATATTTATACTCCTTCAAAGCACTTCACTTCCAAATCCAAAGCTATATGAAATAATTAAGAGATATGATATCAAAATTATTATCTGTGTGCTCTCTACACATTGCTTGTAAATATCAGCTGGGATCTTCTAGGGGAGAGATATTTAAGACACCACAGTTCTGTTATTTCAACCTGCAGCATGTGTTAGTTAAACCAGTAAGTTTTGTTAATTACCTTTCACATACACATGCATCTGATATCACTGATATGGACATATTAAATAGTGCAGACTTACTGCTTTAACTGATCTAAATAATTAAAATATTTTTTTCATCTCTTTCTTTTTTTAAAGCAATATCAATATTAATGAAGTCATTCATTTTTTGCTTTCATATTGTAACAGCATTTTTAAAGCTTTTCCACTAAATCTCTAACAACTGAAGAACCACTTAGTCATAAAGTACAGCCATAGAGAGCTACACAGGAGGAATTTATATGGCTTGTCTACTGGAGCTAATGTAGAGATAACCCCATCTATCCATTTATGTGCATCTATGTCTGTAATTTCATGCTTTAAGGCAGATCAGTGTGTATCAGACTCTTTGCATGATGCTTTTAGTCAGTCTCAAGGACAAGGCATAATATCATTTTCCTGGAGATATAAAAATTCTACTTTCAGTCACCAAATCCTGCTAGCATAATAAACAAGAATGGATATGTATGCCCAGCAATAAATTAAAAGGCAGAGAAATTGAAAAATTGAAACAAAGAAACTTTCTACATCTCTTCCTCCTTTCTCCTCGCTCTTTGTTCTTGTCTGACATTCATGTCTTTCCACATGTTGGCCGCCTTTAATTACTATCTAGCTGTAATTATGAAAATACGTAATGAAAATATATTGTTCTAAGGCTGAACTTTGCAATATTAAGCAAGGACACTGCTTCTGTCTCAGGGAGACAGACATCCAAGGTACTCGGAGCTCTGTGTGTTTCAGAGCTCATTACGTTTATTAAAGGCAACAGCTTCCATCCAGTGGCCTCTGCTCACAGCAGTTTGTGACCTTGAAATGTTCAAATTAAATTTTCCCCCATTGAAACACAGAATGCCTTAGCAGATGGCAGTGATCTAATTTTAAGAGTCAGACAATAGTTAGTTATTCACTACAGATGAAGGACAGAAGAATCCCAATCTAACATCATTACCACACAGTCAAAGCTCAGCTGTACGTATATTTGCTTACCTCCAGACTTTTTGTGTCTTGCTCAGGACCAAGTCACGAGCAATTAAGATGGGATTGGAATATACTCATTAACACCTAACTTTTGGGCAATATCTGGAAACCCTAACATACTCAGTAGTAATTTTCATGGTCTCATTTTCAAGTTACGGTATAGGAATTGACCCCAAAAGCCAGGGAAAACTGGTTAGGTTATTACCTAAAACATAGGAAATATTCTGTTCTTTGGGAAAAAGTGTTCTACGAAGTGTTAAATACTCTTAAAAGCAAAGCTAAATGTATTTCTACCTACTAGGACTTCTTAGATGAATACAACTTCTAAGTTATAAGTTATATTTTAATTCATAAAACCAATCTTTGTCAAAGACACATTCAGGACTTTGGTAACAGCCCTTATGACAGGTCCTAAACAAAATGAACATTTTTGAAGTGAAATGAACATTTAAGAAAAAAAAACTATTGCAGGCATCAGTTTGTGATTTTTTTGAGATTCTTATTTGGTGGTGGAAATCTCTGAACAGACTCTCCATATCTATTAGTCTTTTATTACTAAGAAAAACCCTACTGATTTCAAAATAAACATATTGTTTATTTTTACAAGTCATACATAATGTGTTACTTAATTCTCAGTTTTCATAATGAACACTGAGCAACTGGGAAAAAGGTATTTACAGAGACATATTTCCTCCTTTATTTTGACAGACTACTATAATTGTCTTGTCAAACAATTCTATCACCATGTCTTTTTAAAAATTGTCAACACGATATAAAACACAAACAGGAACAGAAAGTAAAAGGCAGAGAAAGCTTACTCAGTAAAACTACTTTGAGCATTTCTCTGTTTAATTCTTTATTGTCTCTCTCATCCAGAGCTATCCAGCTCTTTCTATAAACTTTTACTGCAGTTACTGGGAGACAACTTTGTAAACTTCAAGGTTACTTCCTCAAAAAATAACTGTTTCTTAAGATACAAGCAGTTAGCATCAAGTACAGTCAAGTAAAAAGCCCTTCTCCAAAAAGCTCTAAGAGCCTGTTAACCTAATGCGGAGATACAGAATCACTATTTACGCTATCTATTCAAATTCACTAGAAAAAAAAGACGACTTTCAAGATACGTGTGACATTTGCACTCTGCCTTTTTGCTAATGAAAGTGAAAATTAGTCCACAGTCGCTAATTCTGTTTCTGGAAGAAGTGGTTCCACTTCACATTTAGAGACCTCGCTTGACATTATTAATATATTTTTTTTTCACCACATAACAACCTATTATAAATTGCTTAGGTATTTGATATTAAATGCAGAACAAAAAGCTCTGTCAACCTGTATCAACTGTTAAAGAGCACAACAGGTTATTTGGAATTATACCTTACACATTTTATATACGTGTAGTGTAATTAAACCCAATGTGGCGCTCCTGCCTAACAAGCTTTATCTACTAAGAAATGCTTTTTGATACACAAAGAATACACAGTTCTAGTGTGAGATGGTTTGTAGAGAAGCTCCCTCATAACCTACTGCTTTCTGGAAGTCTATATCTGACCTTGAACTTTGCAACATAGAGCTAGTCTAAAATTTAATCCTTCCTTACAATAACTAGTATTCCTCTGCAGATTTTAGTAACCCAAATAGAGCAACTGAAACAAGAGCCATAAATTTATCCAGGGTCTGCTGTATATTTTCAAGACAGGACCTGTTCCAAGGCAGACTGCTGCTGTTCTTCATATGTTGGTTGGACTCTATGATCTTGAAGGTCTCTTCCAACCAAAATGATTCTCTGATTCTATGTTAGTGCTACAGATGCAGAAGATAACCCAGAAAGAGAGTGCTCACTCCTGCTAAGGGCCCTCAGGTCAGTCCTCAGTGTGATTGGTACTGTAAAGTACAGGAATGTCTTCACATCTTTTCTTGTTTCCTCAAGCCCAAGTTGCTGCTTCTACTCTCAGAAATTTGTTATTACCTGCAGCAGCTCCACTGGATGCTCTCAGAGAGACTGTACCCACCAACACTTGAGCAGATCCTCAGATCAACAAGTTTTAACTGCCTACCATTCTTTGCTTCTCTCTTCAAGGGTCAAAAAATGGATAAGCATACACAATAAGGTTCATAACACTGTTTTTGTTGAATCATTTGTGCAGCTGATGGTGAAGAGTCTTGCAGTACATTGCCCAAGATGTGAATGCAAAGTGTAATGAATTGCTGTGGTGTTTCCTTTGTTCTTTTGGTTTGGTCAGAGTCCTTGAATATATCCCATTTTATTTTTCATGTAATTTGACTTAATTCTTATGAATTCTTACTCATACTTTTGCATTACCTAATAAAAAACACCTTCAGGCAGGTGTTCCCTGTTGAATATATCCAGCCAATTAACATACAGTAAGCATTGCAATGTGCCTCCTTTGCAAGTGCAGCAAAGACATGTATTTCCAAGCCCTCTCTGGTGTTATATTCATTTGGCTTTCAGAAATGTAATTCTATTCTTATTTACTCTGATGAAAATCAAGATTTACTTCACCAAATCTTGTAGAATAAAATGTGCTTAAATTGGATTAGAAACAAGACTCACAATTCATTAAATTAGAATTAAATTTAAGCTCCCATTCACCTAGCTAGGCTTGCCTCAAAGTACCTAGACTTTCTTTCATAGCGTTCATATTGTTTTCAGAAAAACATGAAACACATGGAGAAACCAAGTGTTAAGTAACCCTGTGTGACAGTAATAATATTTATTTCCATTTCTATTGCAGCTTTTATCTGAGGATCCCGAAGGATTTTTTGAATATTCATTCAGTCTCACCGTACTTGTGAGCTTCATTATGTACATTGTACCCTCAGGTATAAAGAAATAAATGCCACAAGCCAAGGACATAGTTCTGCTTTCCTTAAAAATCAGTGGCAAACTTAATATCCTATTATTAGTAAGTTTTAGGATGCAGCTCAAGAATTCAGTTTCTGTAACCAGCTGACACCACTCCAAGCCAAGTTCTGTTATAAACTCCAAAGAGTTTTTCTTGGTTTCTGCACAAGGTAATATTTTTGCTTATAGTTAACTGTAGATTTTGTTTGACTTGTGTAGAACAAATATTGTGCTCTTCCCCAGTGCTAGGGTCTGGACTGAGTTTACATAAAGCAGTGCTGTGCAAATTAAAATAGCATCATAACTCAAGGAACAACAAGGAGCAAATAATCCAATCACTACATCTGAGATGTATTTAGTCCACAGCTGAATTATTCTTGAATATAAAAATCTAATAAAGAGATTAAATAAGAAATATGTTTTCCACCTTCAATTTGTAGGACTAGTGTTTGTTGTGCCAATAAAGCTGGTGGGAATGTCTCCGTGCACCTGAAAAATGACAACCTTTGGCCAGCGTGTTCTGAGTACTTGGCAGAGATAACTACGTTCTCATTTTTTCTTTTATCAAGACTATATATCTCACCTCAGTACAAAACCATCTTAAAACAACTGTAGATCTTTTTCTGGATATATATGCTGCCTTGGCTATTGAGAAAGACTTCAAAAACATGTTATTCTTTTCAAATTCAACACAGCATTCAGCTTGTTTCTTTTCTCCCCTCAAGAACCAAAGAGGGTTTTTGTTCTCTAGACAAAATCACACGTAACAAAAATCCAGTAAGTATATGTAGTGAGAGACACAAAAATAGGTAAAACAGCCTCTTTACCCTTCAGACAACTGAGCAACTGCCTGAAAGACAGTAAAACATTACTCAATAAACCAGTAGTTACTCAGTATGAAACTAAAAATAGATTTATAAGCCCTTCTAGCAGCTTGTTTTCAAGTCGAGCATTAGAATCACAGAACACTTGAGGTTTGAAGGGACCTCTTAGAGACTAGTCGTTTTATGATCAGTGATGTTCGTGTTATGGGAATACTACTAATCAACATAGGAAAATTTTCCTTTTTGCACCTTAGAATTAAAAAGAAAATATGATTCTACTTTTTCTTTTTCTGCAATAGTAAAATGTGGCTATTTATGCCTCACAGCATCACAGTGCTACACAAAAATCCAACCCACTTCACAGTTTATCCAGAAACAGAATTTCATTAAAGCATGAAATCTTAATGGGACTTAATGCCTTCCTACAGTGATAATTAGATCTACTACAGTCAAAATCAGACACTCCGCTATGCTTCTATGATTCTATTTTGTTGCTGAAAATCAGTAGTGACTCCAAAAAACTCAGTGGATATACGACCATGCGCGTTGGTATAGATGAGACGTGAGGGCCCATAAAGATGATTTAATCAGGGAACGGACTTAGGTCCAAGTCTCCAGGCCCAAATCTCCAAAAGTGGACACACACATCTAAATCTCACAGAAATTGATAAAGACAGGGATCTTAGCATTTTTGAATATGTACAATTTTTTCAGGTCCTTTCTTCCGAAGCTTATAGAGTACAAATGCAGACTTGAAATCCAAGCTTTTTACATGCAAAGTTAGTTGAGATAATGACAAATTCTCAAGGCAGAAAGATTAAAAAGAAGAAACAAACAAAAATAATGAAAGAGGGACAGGGAATCACTCACAGTTGCCTGCTGTTTTTCTGCTTTCTCAGCTGCCTCATTAAGCTGCTTTTGAAAGGCCTCCTGGAGAGATTTCATTTCTTCCCTAGTTTTTTAAAAAAAACAGAACACAAACTTCGTCACAAGTGTCCGTTAAGAAATAGTTCTTCAGAGTCAAGAAAAGGCACATTTAATTATTCAGATTAACAGACAAATGTACTGTGTCTATGTGTCTTGCCAGTAAAATTATAATGCCTCTGTGAACTATAGTGCCAACGCAAGACAAAAATCATCTACAATGGAAACTGGCCACCTTTTACATCAACTGAGTAGCCTGCTGTGCAAAACATCTGCCAGTGTATAATTTCTAGCAAAAAGGATTGGCACCAAAAAAGCAAGTAAAATGGGCTACTGAAAATACACCGAAATGGAGTCACACTATTAGCAATAAGAACCAGTTTATACCTATTTTAAAATAAATAGGTAAGTAAATAAATAAATAAATAAATTGGTAGGTAAGTAAATAAATAAATAAATGACGCTTCAATAAAATTTAACCTTCTCCTGGCTCTTTCTGGAGACGAGCAACACAAAATTCAGTAGAAGATTCTGGCATGCAGCTGGGTAAGAAAAAAACAAACAAAACAAGAGCATAATTGTTTGGATTGGGCTTTATTTTAATCAAAAAAGCTTTCACATTACTGATGCTCTCAGAGAATTTCTCCAGTTGAGAGAATTGCAGGGGGCTGAGATCCTCCATGGGCCACCTCTTTCTACCCACAGCATGAAACACACTTTGGAGCTGTGGCAAAGCAGAACAGTGACATATTTCGGAACAGCTGCAGAGCTTTTTCAAGCCTGTTTCTTGCACAAAGAAACCTTCTCAGAAGACCAACATAGAACTGGGTTTACACACAGATAATAATTTAGCCCATTGAAAATTCAACTGGAATGGAAACCATCTAGTTCATATGGGAACAGAACTTGTGAGCTGCTACATCATCTAGCTCGTTAGCCTATAACTCTACTCTTTTTATCAGTTTTGGCAACACTAGTAGAGAATAGATTTAATTGAAATAGCGATTGAGCAGCATGAAAACAAGGCACCATCAGCACAATACAGCTTCCCTTATCGGATAAACAGATGTGATCATTTCAAAGCGCTGATGGTGCATGGAACAAAACTTGAGGCATCATAGTAAGTGACCATGTTTTGCCTGCAACTTGGGGAGTACTAAAGAATTCACACAAAAGGGATTAAAAAAAAACCCAACTAATTTAAAGTCAGTTGAACTTCACCTACTTACACAAGCTGAGATTCCAGCACCCTAAACTTTATTGTGCCATCCATCATGGCAGAGAATAATCGAAGTCGTGCTCACAGACAGGTCACGTTTGTCAAAAGAAAGTAGATCATAAGATTAATATCAGGATCTATTTAGAATTTGGGTTCAAACACAATAAACTTAAGCCTAACAGTACGTTTCCTGTTCTTTGCTTGTTCCAGATGAAGTACAGCCTGAGGCTTTAAGCAAATAAGCTGCGACCCTTACTTAGGGAAATTCTTTGAGGGGGATTCCCTGGCACATTTTCAACACCTGCATCCTACACTCAACTTGCACACCTCTCTGGAAGTAAAATCCAGTAAGCCTGTAAACAGCTGCCAAGTACCTACAGCAGCTCCAGGGCATTTTCTCAGAGTATATTGTAAAAGCCTTTTCTCTTCTGAAGGAGGGTGAGGGCTGCTCAGCAGCACAGTGCATACTGCATCCAGCCAGGGTCCACCTCTGGGAAGTGCTGTGGTGTGGTACACTCCATAGCTGAAACTCTCAGAAGATCTATATACTACAGTCCATTAATACCTTTAATCAGTCTTTTTATTTCCTACAAGCTGCTCAACAATCAAACCACTATAAAAACACATTCACGCAGCTATGAGGCTGAGATGCACACCTTCAGTTGCACCCAAGTCATATAAAATATAAGTATTTAAATCGGATATTAGCTGAAGTCTTGCTTGCATCATCTAATAGATTTGTCTGGAATATCTGAAAGACTCTCGAGTATCTGGTTCTTCCTTATCAAAGTAAAACTTAGAACTTCTATAGGTATTCTATTATGGATCTTATTTCCTGTGTATTGAAGAACTGAAGGGTTTTTTTTCAGTCTGGAAATGGAAAGAGAAGGAAGTGGGGTCTTACCTTTGCTTTTGTCCCATTTCCAGAAGTTTCTGCACATCACTTTTGGCTGATGCTTCATCATTTTTCAAAGACTGATAGCAAAGGAAGAAATCTATTATCAAAGAGATCTTTAATGTTATTCATCTGTGAAATGATTAATTTGGTCCTCGTTCATAAAATACTTCTGGTGAATTGCAAATATTACCACTTGTGAGAAATAGAGGAATACCCTGACTTTTCTTTTACTATAATTAACTGTACATAGCTGTTTTTCAAGTATTAAATGAGAGCTGATCAAATAAAACAAGTAGATTTACAAATTAGTAAAAACATTGCGATTGTATGACAAAGATAAATGTGTATATACAGAAGACAATATTACAGCTCTTTGCCTATATCTGGATGTCTGCAGTGTTGAGTCTAAAACATCTGATAGTATATTTTTGCTCAGTACTGCTTTCAGCTGTGCTGCATAAGAAACATCATTCTCAAATAACTTGGTTGCAAGGAGAAGCACATTTCCCTAAAAAGAAGACACCTACAGTAATAAAGAATGCTAAAAAAGCAGCGGAGAAAGGTTCAATAAGCCACAGTTCACATTAATTAGAACTAGAGAAGTCTGAAATATAAGACAATATAATAATGCAATGTATCGCACACTCTGGAGACACAGTACCAGAATTCTTCTTTGAATAGACATAGAGATGCTACTTCTTATATTTTTCTCATCGAGCTTACATCAACATGACAATAAATACGCAATGTCAGGAAAACGTTAAAATAACATGACATACAGAGACAAATCTCAAGCGATAATGAGTCTGTATGTTTTTACCAGACCAGCAGACCATCTGCAAAAGACAGACGTGCTCTTACGTGATTTCAGGATCTCCAACCCAGAGCACTGGATTTTTAATCTGCTTTTTGCTCTGAGGAGCTAATTTGATTCCAGAGTTAATTGACTATTGCCCTTTCAGCTTACCCATAATACCTAAAAGTTAAATGCAGGTGTCTCAGCTCCAGCTGCAGGCACATCTGGCACAATTTGTCAGCTAAACTTGTAAAGTAGTGCCCTGTAGTAAATCCAGTCAGTCCGTGTAGATGGCATGTCAGGCAGGTCAAGTGAGCAGCTAAACTAAGCTCAGTTATCTGTAACTCATCAGCAAAGATGCAACCTGCAGCAGCAAAGGAAATCCATTTACAGTAGCTGCCATGACAAATGTGTGGTAACTCCACTAAGACAGCTTATTTTTTTTCCTTCCCTTCCTTGTTTGTTCCACTATGCTTTATTTTCAGATTTTCATTATGACTTTCAGTAAATGAGCAAAAGGCCTAACTCACGAGGATTACATTTTCCATTAAAATATCAGGTTTATGCTAACTACACGATCAACAAAATATTATCCACATATTAAAAACAAAAATCACACTTTTGTAATAAATATATATGAATATAAAAAAAAAAAAAAATCAAAGTAATTAATCATACAGATATCAAGACATAGCCTAACCTGGAGGTTTACTTTAATTCCCTCAAGTTCTTTAGAAGTCTTCGACAGTTGACGAAGAATATTACTCCTTTCCTTAAAGACTTCTTTCAGCTGCCTTTCCAGTTCTTCGTAGCCCTGTCTAACACAGAAAATAAGAGAATGAGATCCTCTCAAAACATTACTCAATGCATTAGAAAACAGTCTTACTTAATCCAAATTGAATTAATTCCAATACTATTTATAGATTGCAAATTGGAGTGTGGAAAGGTCCCCTGCTCACCTATATAACAACTTGGTTCTCCTAATGTAGATAAATAGATGTTTTATATGTCAAAAGGATGTTCTGCATCTGAGTATACAAATCATGAGACTAAACCACAGCAAATGGTGTATTGTCTGTGATGAAAAGGAAACTTGATTTATTTAACATGAGTGATGGTACATAGTGTGAGATTTTCCTTATTTCAAAGATATTCCATGCAAGAAACAAAGCAAAACTTTGGAAGTATGGAGTTCTGTGGCACCCAGTAATTTGAGGGATGATTCAGGTCTATTTTAACTTTGGAAAATTTATTTCATTCCACATTTCCCCCTCACTTAAACCTCCTTACAATATAAACTAGACCTAATAAATATGCTGGCAGAAATCAAACCTAATTATGAATTAGTGGATAAATCAAAATATTCCATCCCTTTCAAAATGTTAATTTGTACTTGGAACGTAACTATACGTTTCAAAGTTTCTGTAAAATCCACAATGAAATAAATCCAACACAGATTGTTTTAGGTTGAATGAAATACGGTCCAACTCTCACGGTTCAAACAAAAAGCAAACTGTTCAGTTAATTCTAAAACAGCATACTTTTTAATTCAACGTTGTCATTTTGAGTATGACTCATCAGTGAATTGAAACACCCATTCCTTCTACAACTTAAGTTTAATTTAATTTTTTTTTCCATCTTGCTATACCTCTGGTTCTAAGAAGGAGAATAAAGAACCCCAACCCTGCAACACATCCGTTCTGCTTTATCAGATCCATGACCCTGAAGTTGAGCAGGAATCTTAATGCTCCTTTAAAGCATTTTGAATACGCATTTTAGCAAAGAAACTCAGTAAAGCAAATTAAATATGCTATCTAATATCAAATAGACAGCTCACAAAATATGATGGATTTATAAAAGAAAATCATTCTATATAAAATGATACTTTGGATACGTAGAAGAAATGAAAGTGAATAAAATGCCTCTTTCATCAACAGAAGACTTTAGGCGAAGGATCTTAACATTATATTGAAGTTTCAGCAATAATCATATACAGAATATTGCAAAATAAAAATCGTAGAGGTGTTTCAGTTTGCATCTCTAGTGGAACATGGAAACTTCTCCAACTTCTGCTTGCAAAAAATCTTAAGTTTTCCCAGCATGGAAAAATAAAAAGTATAATCTTTCTAATAAGTTCCATAGCTGGTAGACAAAAAGCCTCAGCTATCAGTAAAATATTTTATTGTCTTTGTAAGTTTTGCTTTTTCATTCAATTTCTAAGTGAATTTTATTTCAAGAAACTGTGGTTTCAGACCATTTTGATTACGTCCATCCACCAAGGGAAAAGAAACACTGCAGATCTAGTGTAGGAACAAGAAGTATCCCTGAGAACGACTGCAGGAGACATAGGGCAAAGTCAATGTAAAGAGATAATACCAGGACTCAGCTATTGTACCTACTCGTAACTGCACAGCACTCACACGTAATCTGGTTATCCTTGATACAGATAACTAGTGTTACCAAAACACAGCTCAAATAGAGGTTACAGAGGCAAACTCATCATGGGTTTCCAGGAAAATCCATATGCTAAGATTAAAAACCTTCAAGAATTTGGCGTTATTTTGACCGAGGTGTTGGTTCAAATTTTTCTATCAAATTAAATGAAAGAACTTATGTGAATTAAATCTGGCCAGTGCTAGAATACTTCATGAATATTAGCATTTTGCTTGTTACATGCAATGTAAAGAAAATCTCATACATCAAGTATAATACAGAAACACCTATAGTTTTTTATTACCACCCCGGCTATGCGTGATTTTAATCAAGGTATATGTACATCACTGTAAAAGAGCTGGCTCACCTCGGCAGCACTAACAGCATTATGTGTAATCAGCCTGACAAGCTTCAGAGAATAGTCCCATTTTAATTTGCTGGTGAACTGAGGTCAAGGAGGAATTTCCTCCCGCTAAAGTAATCAGGTAGTTTCAGAAAGGTCATCGCTTCCATTTCTCTTTTAGCATCACAAAGAGTGTTAGACTTGATGGTCTCTTTTGCCATTGAAATGTCGTGGTTTTGTTTAAAGTTAAACTGCATTTAAAAACGATTACCTGCTAGCGGTAACACTGTCTTAACGATCACTTTACCACCACCGCCCATAATTCCAGTTTAGCTGGAGCATTTAAAGGCCACCTGTCCTAATCAGTCAATTACTCTGCCCCAGGGGCATTCACTTGGCACTGGCTTCTCTCTGCCTTGTAAATGTTGATATCTATCAGTTTGCATAAACCAGGGCATTTATTGGATTTTTAAATTTAATTTAATACAAACTGTACATGCAATTATATTTTCTTTTGTATTATATTTCGTAACACACTGGGCAGGGAGGAGACCAAAAGCCAACAACAAATTTACCACAGAGAGTCACAAAACAAACTAAACCCTCAGAACTGTTGGAAGAGTATTTTAAAAAATGAAAGAAGACTGAAAATAGAAGCTATAGCTATCAGATTTATTAGCTATTAGGTCCTCAAAGGTTTTTAATTCTGGACAATATTATCTCTGGTATCAAGCTTTGACTCTTAGCATTGTGTCCAAGAACGGTGCCCATGTTTTGAAGACAGTAAAATCCAAATCTGCACCTGTGTGATAGCCAACAAATCCTTGGATCAGCCCATCTGTCTTGGAGATCTCAATTCCTACATTGCAAACTTGTGTCTTTTAGACCAACAAAGTGCAATTCAAGAGAAAAAAAAAAGGTAAATCGGTAAATACAGTGGTCTAAATCATTAATCAGATTACTTAATAATTCCTATATTCTTCCACAAAACTGAATATACCTTCAATTTTATGCTTAATATTAACAAAATTCTCTGGATTGGGCTTAAGCAAAGATCCATCGTCAATTGATTTTCTTATTCTTCCCCTATTGAATTCTAAATAACCAAGTCTTAGTGTCTCACGTATTTGATAAGCACTCCTTGGAAGGTTTCACACACATATACGCAATATAATTGCAGGTATGGATAGGCAGGCCATTCTAGAAGTCGTCACTTTTCTACATCAGTACACCCATAGTCCGCAGCTGCGCTATTATACGAAAAGCATAGTGGGTTTTTTAAATGTAAATATATTTCCACCATGGCATAGTAACATTTCGTTCATATTTGAAAACACATAAATTACAAAATATATAATCATAAATACAGAATTTTGTCCTGATGAATATCAGCAAACTCCTCTGAGTTTGATTAACTAACAAGATTATTTGTCTAATTAAGAAAAAATTGCAAGAGGTAGAGTAATTGGACCTGATATCAATAAGACTTAATCAGCATAATTCCTCTGAATTCTGAGATTTAAATTGAAAGAACATCTAATCTATATCTAAGAACCTGAATGTAACACAGTTCTTTAGAAAGGACGGCATCATCCATTACTGTGTGTGAGAAAGTGAAAGAAGAAACTTTAGTAGGAAAACAGTGATGACAAATTATGTGGGTGTGGAGAGAGAGCAAATTCTTGCAGACAGGACAATTTGCTTCTGCTGAACTTGGACACCAGTCTGATCCCCGAAAAGTGTTGGGGTTCTCTATTCATCTTGCAGTATAATTATATGTGGCAACAATAAGTTAAACACACTCCTAGGAAACTCCACTATGTAATGATATACAGATTAAATCTGTTCTCTGAATATTACATTACGTCAGTTACACCATCCTGCAAAGTAAAGTGTCATTTTCATCATTTCCACCTAGGATTAAAATTAATATTTACCATTTTAGCACATGCATGTGCTTTTACAAATGTTCACTATCAAACAGAACAATTTAGCAATATACTGCCTGTTAGGGTCATCTGTAGTACTTTAATTGCAAGTTGTTCTGCTTTTACCATCAGCCTATTGATGTAGTGTCAGTATAAATTCTGTATCATTTGTTTTCAGGGAATGATGTTCACTTATAGTTTTAAGCTCAGTCAGCTGTTTTGACTCTTCTATTATTCTTACTGACATGATTTAATAGATTATAGTAAACATTTCAGCAGATTCTAATTTTCAGTATGCAATAGAGACAAATGCCTAGTAACCTGAAAGACTTAACACCCCAGATATCACTCCACCTCTGACTGTTTTTTTCTGAAATATTAAAGTTAAGCTTTTAGGCTTCAAAATAAAGCCTGAGTTTATTTCTCACTGAATAAAAAGTACTATGTCAGGACAAAGCAAAATTTATTTTGTTTTAACAGTAGGTTTGCAAAGCGTGTCTTTGAAATAAAACTTTTATAAAGATTTCAATTATTGACAGTACATAAATGTCCCTGACTGAAAGAAAAAGAAAAAAAATAAAAAACCACTTAAAACAAAGGAGAAAATTGAAATACGGTCTGCAGTTTAAGACAAACTTAAACAGATGACTCTTTCAGCAAATCTGTTGTCAGTTATTGCTCTTTAAGCCACTCTTTTTAACAAACCTTTCTGCTCTAATAGTTTAGGTCCTTCTGCCATAAATTCTAAGAAAATTAGGTGAGATTATAAGAAGGTCACAGCCTCAAGGTTTGGCAATTTTTTTTAAAGCAGCCATAGTTAAGAGTATCCTGTATCCCTTTTCATGCATCATAAACAGTAAATGGTGCTTACAGAGTACACTTGTGAAGCGTGTGATCGCAGATGTGTAAACATGAATGTGGTTGATACTCAAGTGACAAAAAGATTCATCACAATTCTAAACCAACATATCTGGAGGTTGAAGATAAGGATCTTTATATTACAAAGTAGGTAAATTAATGTTTACAGATGTATAAAGGGTGAGTGTCAGGAGGATGGAGCCAGGCTCTTCTCAGTGACAACGAATGATAGGACAAAGGGTAATGGGTTCAAACTGGAGCACAAGAGGTTTCACTTAAATTTGAGAAGAAACTTCTTCTCAGTAAGGGTGACAGACACTGGAACAGGCTGCCCAGGGGGGTTGTGGAGTCTCCTTCTCTGCAGACATTCAAACCCACCTGGACAGCTTCCTGTGTAACCTCATCTGGGTGTTCCTGCTCCAACGGGGGGATTGGACTGGATGAGCTTTCCAGGTCCCTTCCAATCCCTGACATTCTGTGATTCTGTAATGACTGCCTAACTAGACCTACATTGCTAAACTATTTTAAACTAATGGCCTACAAAATGGTAGCAGTGCTGATACATTTTATCTGGTTTCTACACAGCAAGAGAATCCAGCCTTTTGCATCTATTTCCTCGTATTTTTTAATGCACTCATTGTAAATAAGCCAAAACCATCTGGCATCTTTTTGGCAGACTCTTGATTGTGTAGAATCACTGACTGATCAGGGAAAAGATGCAACTGTCAGTTCCCATCTATGAGTAAAGGAGCAAAAGGAGATTTCTGAAAACTCGCAGCTGGCTTCGATACCTGGCCCCAGGAAATGAAACAGCAAGTTGAATCACCATGTGTAACGTGATACTGAAAATAATGAGCCAAAGAAAAATAACAACTTGTATTTATACACTGAAAAGTGCACAGGCCACAAAAGTAAAGAATTAACATCATGAGGAAGGATTGTACAGAACCCCCTGACTGACCCCACAGAAAAATCACTGCTTCTCCCAAACATTCAGTAGTCACTCTACCTAGAGCAATGAATCCTTACCGGATTTATACAGTTGTATAGGGAACAGAAGGGAAGTTATTAAACACTTTACAACTATTCAAATATAGGCTGCATAAATATGGACTCCTCTGTATGTAGAGTTGACTTTTCACATTAGTTCTATGGGATTTAGTCTTTAATGGGAAACTCATTCACATCAAAACCATTCTTTTTCAGATAGCTAACATTACCCTTTTCAGTTCTGATATTCTTCACCATTTAAATCCATAATACTGCCTTTGGTGTGATTTTGTACCGCACATCTAAAACTTCTGACTATGACTTCAGTGTTATTACCCTCAAAATACAGCACTGCTACACTAGTCTCCTCATATAACCGGCAATGCTTTTTTCCAGCATCTCCTACAATACAGCCAGGGTAACATTTCTGTCTCAGCTACCTGTGTAATTTAAACTTGTAGTTGCTTTAGAATTTTACATTTAATTCTGCTGTTTAATAAAATGAATTTTTTAAAAAAGAAATGCAAAATAAAGGGATAAAAAAGCAGAACTGCTCCTCTAACACTTACTAAAATATTGGAAATTTGTATAATGGAGATGCAGTCTTGTCAAATTTAACCATAGAAAGTCATCCAGAAATAGCTGTATACAGAAAACATTGCAATATATCATAATATCTATCTGCTTCGTGGCTCTTTCAACAGATGATATACAGAGCTAAGTATATTATTTCAGTACTTCTTTTTCCTGTGAAATGCTTCTGTTTGCCTCAAAAATGTACTGAAACTCCAGTTCAAAAACAAACAAAAAGTGATACATACAAAGTTAACAGCTGCTATTCCCATTGGACCAATACCTAAAGCCATACTGATTTTTCTCTTTATAAAGCCTGTATGAAGTTAGTCTTCATACAATTAAGCTTGATAACAATGTAATTGTCTAATCAAAACTGACTGTGATATTTATAGCTTGACCATTCATCAGTAATATATCTGAAAAAACAGAATAATGCATGAACAGATAGACTCTAATGGATAACATGATAAAACAGGACAGCAAATGATACTGGGGACATAGTTTTCAGCAGTTTCAGGCATTATTTTGCTGCTATTTCTTGATCTACAGACAATACCAAGGCACATCACACTTGGTGCCTATTTGCATTGTCCTGTTTGCCAGGGCTCACTACTCAACCCTCGATCAAGAGAAGGTCATGATGCTCCTGTGACAAGGAGAAAGGGAAAACTAAAGATAAACTACAGGGGAATGCCAATGCTTTCAAGTGGACACTGATTCCGTAGCAGCTTCATCTTTAAATGACTTGAACAGTGAGAAAATATCACTAACTTCACAACTTTTCCCTTTGCTTCTTAGAGACTCTGTGGGAACTAAAGATATCTGAGAAGTTTTTCAAGTGTCACAGCAGAGTTTAGAATAGAAAGCATTATCGAGTGCAAATATAAATGTTTCTATTCTTTCCCAGTATAATCTTTTTAATTCACTGAAAATACTTTTTTTTCTGAATACACCATAATAAGAATTACATGGGGAGGGAAGAAACAGCTAAATTTACCACATACAGAATGAAAATCAAGCATTGAAGAATAATATTCTTATCAAGTTTCATGCAAATTTGTGTTTGCTGTTAAGAAAATCCTTCTGGATAGCTGAAATTAAGCTATGTTAATAAGCAGATATAAAAAGTAAATGCTGAAAGCAAATGCCCGTGTCACTTAGTATCCGAGAGAAGGAAAGTCTGTGCAAAGTCTTCCCTCAGCATATGCCTCTGTCAGCACCCAGCACCTGCTATGTCTTCCTGATGGAACAAAAAGCACCTCTTAACTTCAGTCCAAAGCTTTTATTTTTAGCAGTTTCCCAGTGATATTAACACTTCTTCAGCTGCATCAAGAACTATGTGAACCAAACCTGCTCAGAGAATATTGAATTGGCATAGAACAGCTGTGACTGTACATGTGCTTTTTCCTCTCATTTCATATCTACTTTGAGTGACATTTCCATTTTAGATTCAATGCAATATAGCGAACTTTGTCAATACACTCCATAAGATCAAAAGTTTCTTTCCAAGAATGGTGCATGAACCTGCCTGAAATTTGCAATATATGCAAATCAAGGAGGATGGTTCAATTTATTTGGTATAAATTCTAAAAAAAACCCAAATAAACCTCTGTATTCAGCCCATTTTTACTAGATCAGAAGTGAGCCAGATGTAACTTCATGAAATTGTCTATACTTGTAATTTTTCTTTGCATGACTATCACGCTTTTTTTCTGAATTTTGCATTGTCTTTTGTGACCCTCACTCAAGTCATCTCCAAAACAACCATATCAAAATTGCAGAGATTGCAGAGATTTCCCAAGTTATCAGCATTCTAATATATACGTGCTGGCCAACTTCCAGTCTACAAATATTACCTCAGAATCTAAATTTTTCTACATGCCCACGGTATCTGATTCTACCATTTCATTCAGATGATTACTCATTTTCACATATGAAATTAATATAATGAAAAGTAAAGAGTTCAATTCAAAAACTCTTCAGAAATTAAAATCTAAACAACTCTTGGCACAACTTAAAAATAATCCTAATTCCTTACCCAAGGAAGATAAAGATAATGGAAATATCTAAGAGAGCTAGTTTGCACGTACCCTCATCTCTCTGAACACTGCGCTCCTGTGCAGTTGCTGTACAAGGATTTACCTACATAATGAAAAAAGGTGAAAGTCAAACTGCACTTGGGTATCTCTTGTCAGTTAAGTAACTTAAACAACGTCAGTTAGTTTAAACCCATAGTCAACTTCTCTCTGATAATGGCTGACTATTGAGGGAGTTCAAATTGTTAATTGTTTCCCTGGAAACATTGATAACTTGAAGCA
The DNA here is from genome assembly GCF_963082525.1 of Nesoenas mayeri. Lineage (NCBI taxonomy): Eukaryota > Metazoa > Chordata > Aves > Columbiformes > Columbidae > Nesoenas > Nesoenas mayeri. Next base: position 63,993,622 of record NC_137548.1, read on the forward strand.
ACTGAGCTTTTTTTTTGCTGGTCCTGGACCTCAGATAATGCAGACAAAGTCTTGGGGAAGATCCTACCTCCCAGTATAAGTACTTGATTTAAAAAAACCCTTCCTATTGCACTTGGAAGTATGGCTGAAGAGTAGTTTGACTGTGAGAAACAATCCAAACTTTAGCAGAGATTAGTTACGAATTCCCAGAATCCAAGTGAACAGTAGTCAGTCTTTCAGAAGGCCGTAAAGGTGACACTTCTATTTACCACTACACATTCCAAGAAGGTTAGAAAATGAATATGACCTATATAACCCAACAGCAATTTAAAGGGTTTATTGATTTAGCTTGTACCTGAACTGTAGAATGGTTTTCTCAAGGGGAATTACAATATGAGATCACTTACCAAGGACAAGTCCGCTCTTTTTCAGAGTGATGTATTTTGCCTTGTAGTATTTAGACCCAGATGTTTAACTAAAGCAAATATGCATGAAGGGTTTTAATTATACTGAATTATGGTGTTACTAGATATGAGAAAGGATTAGTTGCTTACAGGGTAAGAGTTGTATTTAACAGATCCATTTTAAGATTTATGCTGACTACAAAATCTGTGGTATTGACTTGCTGATAATTCTATCATCATTCGCTCCCACCCTCAGTGAAGGGTTTACTATTCTGAAAAATAATACAAAAAATCAGAAAGTGACAGCTGCATTTTCAGAGCAATTTCTCCTTCCGCCTGGTGTACTTTCTTACATGAAACCAAGAAAGCAATTGTACATAGGAGAAAAAGCCTTTGCACATACAAGTGTACCTATTTATATCTAAATACGTCTTGAGCCAAAATAAAAGGTGTTTTCCTCTATAGTCTTTTTTTCTTGAGGACCAAAGTAAAAACTCTTGTGATTTTACAAAAAAACATGCTTTTCTGGTTATATATACTATTCACAACCATGAGAAGACTGCTGGACTTATTTCGGTAACTTCAGAAAAGCCACGGTGATGTAGAGCCTTGATGATATATTTACGCATTCCCAGTTGGGAGAAGTTAGAAAAAATGCCTGCATGTACAAATTTTCACATTCCTACATGGCTCTGAAATCAAAACTGATATTTGTGATAAAAGACTTCAGATAGTCACACTACAAACTCCCAAGCTTCACACATCCATTTCTGTTACAAGCAACACCCAACACAACTGTGCCCTCACATATGTGCAGAAATGCCAGAGTTAGGAGATATCACCTCAAAAGCATCATTAAGATCAAAACCTGAAGAATTCAATTCTTACAGGCTTACTCAGAGCCCAACAGACCTTTCACCTGTATTTTTTATTCCCTGTTCTTTTTGCAAGACTTGGCCTATACCCACAATGTTTCAGGAAGAAATCATCAGGCTTGTCTGTAAGAGCTTATTTATGGCATGCAGTGCAATTACCAATAGTAGTATTAAGATCAAAAAACTAAAGCAAAACAGTAGCAAAAAGAGGTGACAGACCATCTCAGGGCATCAGGACTATTTTCTGGACAGACGAAAACTATATTTATTTGCATACAATACATCCTTACCCATATGACACGTTCTCAAAGACTATGCAAACGTTAGAATAGGAAAAGACGATGCAGCCCATTAATTGTAGCAATGAGCCCAACTTAACCATTAGGTCAACAGAGTGGTTGACACTGACCTCAGTAGAAGCTGCATTAGAAGCTATATGATTATCTATGTCTTTCTGTTTGGATGAATACTTACGTGTCAATAATTTGTGTTCACTTAATATTAAAAGTGGTTATTAATTAATACCAAAAGTCAGGCTATAATGTCAAAGTTGCCTGGGCATTACGCCCTCATAACAAATATTCTGGGCCAATCATTGCAATGGAAACTCTTTGGTATGAGTCAAGAGCTTCTACTCTAATAGGAAGAATCCTAGATAATTCAACATATTAGGAGAAACAGGATTCTAAATATCTTAATGGAGCTCTACAGAAATTATGCTATGTATAAAACCTCACATTTTTCCAGTAACAAAATTAGACAAACTGAATTTTAGGTACACATCTTGTAGATGTGAAAAGACAGCAGTCCCTTTTGAAATCTACTTCAGTGAAACAGATGGAAATGTTTGGCAGCATAAGATTTAGTGTTTACAGTATAAACCTAGTAGCAAACTCACCAAGTTTTACATGGTCATTACACAACCCTGTGACTGCTGTTTATCTTACTATCTTTTGTGTATACTATAAACAAAAATTTGCAATTCTTATGTTTAAGCTTCTTTTGTGAAGTATTTTATGGAGGAGAGAAAACAGTAACAATTTCAAGATTCATTCATGAGATGAAATGGTGGTTAGAAGTGCACCTTCCTCTATCAGCTACACAGGTTTGACTTCATGAACCCAAAACATCGTGGCAATGCACTTGCTTTCCTTACACAGCCCATTAAATTAAAGCCATTTTGTCTTCAACAAGAAACTACTAATTTCTAATTATTTATATCTGAAGTAGTCTTATTGTTACTAAAGCCATTCTCATTATTATTAAGCTGCATGTGCATACACAAATCAGGGACTGACATTCTGCCGTGTTGCATCACTAGAATTTTTCCAAAGAGAAGAACATGCTGCCCTCATCTTCTGAAGTTATCTGGATTTTTACTTCAAACAGGGAAAAATATGAGAGGAGTGAGAGCTCAATACTGAATGATCCCATTTTAATAATTTCAAAAATATTTTCATTTAATCTGATTTACAAAGTGGCTCCTGCTGGAAGGAAAAAGTAGCAATGAATCTACAGAAGCAAAGAGAGGAGGTACAAGCCCCAATTTCAACAGTCCAATTATTAGTACGTAGGAGAGTTTGCTTCATATTTTCAACTGCTTTAGCTCTTATCTCTGCCACTATGTAAAGCAAGCAGGTTTTAAAGCACTTGCAGGTGATGCAGCTGCTCTTGCTTGCCTTGCTGATGTTGTTCACACATCACAGAGAATTCAGCATTCATCATGGTAGAAGTACAACAATCCCATCCCTCATGTTAATGATTCTTTCAAGAAGAAAAAAAAAGAAAAGAGAACCATTGTCAATGTATTAGCCTATTTTGTACAAAGTCTAAAAGCTATAAATAAATGGGATTGATAGGTGCTTCACCTTCTCACCTTTCCAAGTAACTGATTAGCTTCATATTTCATATATTAAACTTGAAAGGTAGTACAAACTCACAGCTTGTATAACACAGAGAACATTTCAAGGACTTTGTAACGCTGGAGAGGGGGAGGTTAGGAAAAAAGAAACATAATTTATGCGAATGTTGTTGTTTGACTCATGAATCAAAAATAATTATTCTGCCTCACTACTTTTAACCCATATTGAAAAGTTTATGTTTAAAAATATGAGATGTTTAATACAGCTTACTAGTTGTAAAAAAACCTAACCCTAGAAAGGAGTCCTTTCTGGCTCTGAAGACTGACTGTTTTGACACATATGCTTCATTGCAAGTGGTAACAACCAAGAATCCAATGTACCTTCAGGGCAAGAACAATGAATGTCACTATCTGGCTGATAAATAATTGGGCTCAATCACCTTCCTCTCTTTAGGCAAGTAAGACTGGAAAAAACTTTTAAGAAGCTAAATCAGTAGATCCTGCACAACATTTCTGAAGAAATGAGAAAGAATCTTGGCTCCCTAAAACCACATTTGTTAAAAAGGCAGTCGGTAGCGATACGTGGGACACTGCTAGTGTCTCTTTGAGAAACAAGTGTAGTAGTAATGCTAATTCCTCCTCAGGACACTCACTAGACTAACTGCTGGAAAATGATCGTGTTGGCATTTTGTGCCAGTGTTTTACATCAGCCCTAAGGCAAGACCACCCACTAACGTAAGACAGCACAGCTGTGTTGAAGGCAATGCTTTTGAACAAAAGTTTTTCATTTAAGATAAGTAATTTTTAATGTTCTTTTCAAATTAGTTCACCCTTGCTGCTTAGCTATAGAAGACTAAGCAAGAGAAAGGACAGGTGGACTGGGAGCAGTCAATTATTTTGTGTTTGCAGCCTAATGTCTATTTACGCTTGCAAGCCTGCAGCAAGAATTCTTCCTCAACTGCAGCTCATTTCTTAGTACATGCTGCTTTTACAGGGTCACTTGCAGCTGTCATTACTATGACAAGCATTTGAAAAACAATCACATATTGATAACAAATGCAAAAGAAAATTTAATTTTATAAAGTTATTTTTCTGTTCCTCTTCAACATTTTTATGATTATTATTTTATTCCCCAATTTTGGAGGTATTGAAGATGTTCCAGGCATGCATCTACCCCGAACAGACAAGGGGATTCTGAGAACGAACAAAGTGCAAACCAGCACTCTTTATGTCTGGTTTTCAATTGTAGGACAATCTGCTAAGCTTCCTAGTGAAATACAATTCTCTCCTACATCAGCAAATTAAGCGTTTAAGCTTAGAAGACACTATTCTATACCTACATCTACAAATTAGAAAGAAAATTGCTCTTTTTTCATTAATTAACAGCTACAGGAGAGCAATATTTGAAGCTGATGTCTGTCATAAAATCAGCAAACTGGATCTTGGTATAGTTCAGAATTGGCCATAAAATTGTAACCTTCACCTTCTGTAAAAGACACTGAATGAGTCCCTCACATGTGTTTTCTTAGATAGCTCCTCCAATGTAATTTATACAGAGTATAGATTTCTTTGGGGAATGAAGGCCTGACATTGATTGTAATAAGCACTCTGTTCCCAGCAATATATCAGCATTTTTAAATGCTGTACAAAAGGGATTCACTATTATCAAATTTTCATAACTTAACACTTTCAGGGTACCTTTGGCTAATATCACGCATCCATAAATTAGAGAAGGGGTGCAGAAGAGTGTTTTGTTTTTAAGAGGAGGACAGATGTAAGGAGGTAATCTCTATTTTAACTTCCTATGTACTTTATCCAAGTCTTACAACCTTTTCTTTAGTGCTGCATTCAGAAAGCTTATATACCTCCCTGAGAGATCTTTGAATAGTTCCCTACTGCCAGTTTCCAAGGATATATTAAATCCTCATCCATTATCATTCATATTAGATTGAGTTTTTAAAGTCCAGTATTAAGTTCATATAGCCTAGTTTAATGTAGCCAGACTGAAGAAATTATGATCACTGGACCCTAGGTGTTCAAAAACTGATGCCTAATTCATTATTCATGGTTCATTTTCTACTGCATAGGTTGAAACAACTTATGAAGCTCAGGCTCTTCAGCAAACATGGTTCAGAGACAAGAAAGAAAAGGAAAAAACAGTACTAGTACAGCTCTTATTTTTTCTGGTGGGGGAGGCAGGGAGCTGTGTTTTCTTTCTAGCGAAAACCATTCCAATTGTCTAGTTAACTGAAACTCGCCCTGATAATTGCTATGTTCTCCTTTACACATTTAAGCTTTGCCCTGTAAAACCTGTTTACAATTTATGCTTAAGCTATCTTTGGCAAAGCTTTCTATTTACCTTATGGAGTAGTAGGTTTTTAATTAGAACAGCATGAAAAATATTTACATTAAATAGACAAAACTGAGTGAAAAAAATAGGAAGCATCTGAATCTAATGGCTTTAATGGTGGAATCTTAACATAGAATATATTAACACAGAAATTTCTTAACACAGAAATTGCTTTTGTTCAATTAAACAAAGTCAAAGAACAAGCTTCCTTTGCTCTGTCATAGATAAATATCGAATACAAGACAGAACTTATCCTTGATCCTATAAATTTTTGTTAAGCTTACTATATATATATATCGATATAGATATATAGATTTTTTTTCCTACATTTGACCTACAGAACCTTTACAGTCATCCAAATCCAGTGAAGCAGCCTGTGCCAAGTCAGTCCACCCATCGTGCTTTCCTATCCTCTTTTCAAATGCTTTCTCTGAAAGTTGAAAACTGCCAAAGGGTAGGAAAAGCATCATATTTACTGTACATGGAAGGATGATACCTCCAGAAAGCAGAACCGTAATGCCTGGGGGCCTTTTTTGCAGCTACTCTCTTTACACACCAGTGGAGCAGAACAGTGACTACCAAGGCAAATCCCCAAAGTCAACACCATGGAAGACACAGAAAAATGAACCCTCATTCAACAAACAATGCAATGTCTGGCTCTTTTTAGCAAACGTGGTCCATTTTACTTTCATAATCCCCAGGGTGCAATGCTGTTGTCAATCCCAAAAATACATTTAGAGACTGATAGATGATCCAGTATTATGTGAAGCAGGTTTTCTCCACTTTCTTTTTGATGTACTCAATTCATACATGTGCTCTGCTGTCCACAGCCCACTCAGGAAGGTACATAACACCACCAAGGAACATATTTAGAAATCAGCTGAACTCAGGGTTTTAGCAGCCAAACAGAAAATATAAATGCACTCTACCCAGGAGCTAGGAACTTATTATCAGTAGCTTTTGATGCTGTAAACTGTAATTTAATGATCCAGACCCTGTTTGTTGAATAGTTTTTACATAAACCTAATCCAGACATTCTCAGCCTGCAGGTTTCTGGTAGTCAAGCAGCTTGTCTCCTAAGGTACAAGCAGACCGTTTTTATTGCCATTATAATTAGTATTTCAAGTGCACTGGGCAAACATAGATCGACATCCGATATGAATTGTATGAGTAATTTAAACCTCAATGAACTTATTTTTATGTTCTGTAGAGCAATTAGCCTGAAAACAGACTATGTTGTCATTTCCATGGTAATGAATCATACTTTCAGAGAACTACCAAGCATAATCAAGGAGACTAATATGATACTATGCAAATTATGGATCTATAAGCCTACTTTAAGATGAAGCAATTATGGTGAGGACAAAGGTATGAAATATAAATACGTATCATTTTCAATCTTTTTTTTTTAACTTTGTAGATTGACAGCAGGAAGAAAGGTAGGAAGTATTATTCCAGTCTCTAAAAATGGTATAACCACTTCGTTTCCAAATAAAAGTGAAGGAAGATCCAACAGAGAATAGCAAGCACTACTAAAATGACAGTCAAACTCAGTACTTTGATCAAGGAGTACACAAATTTTATTGAACTACAGCAGATTTCTGAGGTGCACCTAAACTCTGAACTAAGGATAGAGTAGATTTGTCAGTTATGCTGTTACAGATCTGTAACCTGTAACAAAAACCAGCTCCATCCCAATATTGACCTATAAGCATTTATTTAAATTACCATCTATCTTCCAATTTAATCTTTATTTTCTACTCCATACTGAATACACATAGTACTTATTAACTGGAAAGAGGAGCATCATCTGTCAGGTAATCAATTAAAAGAAAGCAAACTAAAAGAAGGTGTTTAACCTGTTATTCTGCTTCTGCCTAGTTAAAAGGAAGAGTGTTTCATCTCCCCTCAAAAACGTTCTAATTTATTGCAGTGTCTCCTAAGTGAAGAAAAAATTTGAGTACAAATATCTCCCTTATTTATGGTACTCTCATCCTTGTCTTTGAGCAAGAGATAGAGGGAACCATCATTTATGGAAATACCTAAGGAGACCATAGGTAGTGTTTCAGTTCAAGGGCACCCACCAACCAGTAATGAGACACTAAAATTCACATGCAGAAGGAAGGAAGGAAAATCTAAAATAGATAAACACTAGACTGAACAAAAAAAACCCCAACACCTAAACCCACAACGTAGAGTACACTGATGTTTGATTACTTAGCTCAAGAAGTTCAGTAGAATTAGATGAAGCAACCCAGCTTGTCAACCTTTTTCAAAGCCTTGCCAGGTGCTGCAGTAAGGAGCTGCCTTTACAAACACAAGATTTTATCAATTTCTTTCAAATACTACCTTCCCGTCCTATCTCTAATGAGTAAATCTGATTATCAATGATATGATAAACCTCAAAGAGAATCAGATGAAGTGTATGAAGTTTAACATCCAGCACTATCCTCTCTCCCAAGCCTCCCAACCCTCAGGGATTGGGCTAGAACCATGAGAACAAATGAACAGATTTTTATCAGCTTCTTAATTCAATTGGTCCAGAAATTATACAGGACATTTATAAAGCTTCATTAAATGAATTCTAGCTGAAATCCTATTCATTTCCCCCTCCCACTGTCATATTTTCCTCCTTTCACCTATTGTTCTTATTCAAAAATTCTCCCCAAAACACTAATCATAACATTTACCACACTAAAATAAATTGGATGCTTATAATATCCACGTGATGCCACATATTCCTGATTTCCCTCAATTAAACAGTGAAGGGAAACAGCTGCCTTTGAGAAAACTGAGAACCAAGTTGCAAGGTAAATAAGTAATTGTTTCTTTTACCCATTTTTGGTCAGGTAATTTATTTTTCTTTTAAGTACAGAAGAACTGGAAATGACAACATATTGGTACCACATTCCTATAGCATGCTGTAAAGGAAAAAATCTGTCCCGATTCTGCTCTGCTCTATGCTAGAATGGAATGACTACTAAGTCAGGGAATGTGCACCAGAATTAAACTGACATATAAGATAATCAGGACTAAATAATATATAAGGCTGATAGTTGAATACTTTTTGTAAGTACGATCATCAAGCCCACCAAGTCACCACAGGGAAGTTTAATCTACAAAGCTATGTAAACCAGCACATATTTGCTCTGACAGATATAATTGTTAGTTCCTTTAAAAATAAAAATAAAGTCATCATGCTAAGACTCAGTATATAAGAACCAGTCTTGTAACACTTTTCACTGCCTTTGTACATAAATTTAAGAATGAAAGATACACCAGTAATGTTTCATCATCATTAAATTATCATATCCTATTCCTCTGTTCCCATGGCATGAGTAATATCAATGTTAGATGTATATGAACAGTAACTCCTATATAACTGTCCTTCCAGATTTCTGCAACTGTAAAACGAGGTTAAGGGGCTAAATTGAAGTTCAACAGCAATATCTTTTCTGAAAATCACTGTAAAGTTAAGAGCTATCAAACTGACCTCGATCTATTGTACAGATTAAAGAATCTGGTGGGTTTTTTTCGCACAGCACTTGGCCCCTGAAAATTGAAATATCTTTGGATGATTCAAGAACACACTGAAGCAGAGACACTCTCAAATTCAATCATGAAAACATTTGCAGAAGTACTTAAGTTCACCTATGTTGATCTCACTTACAAATAAAACATTTGGATATGCATAAAAAGTTGACAGTTTTTTCTGTTAGTCAAATCAACAGGATACTAATGTATATTCTGGCTTTCCACAGAGAATCTTGTTTGTTTTGAAGTATTTTTGAAGTGTCATCCTTGCTATCACATACTTCCCATCCAACTGTCTTAAATGCTTTTATTGTTTCTGCACTGATTTTTAGAAGATCAGATACTGCTAATGTTTGTTTGTTTGTTTTTCTATAACCATACTATTCCTGTCTGTCTATTTCCAGTTTAAAAAACTATAGAGACAAACTACCATATAGGCAGTTTCAGGCAAGCAACCTTTAAGCATTTGCTTACATTAACCAGTCGTTTCTATACACATATTAGTTTTTTCATACCTCCTCATGCACAAGAAAATGCTTTCACAAGCCCTGATGTCTCACTCCTTCCTTGAAATCACAATCTGTAAAATAATGCTTATTTATAAAATTTCTAGGAAGGGTGGACACCAACGGTGGACTAGATTTTCAACTCACATTACCCATTTAAGTGAAATCTGTTTCTTAACATTTGCCTTAAAAATTGTGGTAAACACCAAACAAGTATTTTGAAAGAATATAGACAATGTGATTTTACTTACAAAAATAAGTATTTTGAGACATTTGAAAATGACTGACTTTCCTATTAGCTACAATATGTCTTTCAGTTGTTCTCTTTACAATTATGAAATAAGTCCTACAAACAACCTCTCTTTCAGTAGAATAACATTTGAAAAAGAGTGTTTGTATTGATCCACCATTATTGAAAGGTCACATTATAATGCAAGAATAAAAATGCACAGACAATAGAAAAGTATTACATATAATGAATGGAAAAAATACAATGACACAATTTTTTTTTTGTACTTTTCAGCATCAGTTCACACATTTGTGTTTCATCATGGAAATTAATAACTTCCAGAAAGGTGACTCGACTCAAAAAAACCATGGATTTCAAGGGCATTAGTCATTTATCATTTAGCTTGACTGGGATCTTGGATTTGAACTCAGAATTTTCCTTTTAAACCAGGTTTCATTATATTACAGTATTTTGACAGCTGCCCTTTATATAGAATGTTTTTGTACAAGTATGAATGTATCACCTCTTTCAAGAATCGCATTAGAAGTCAAATGTTTTACATCTCATGAGTTTTCTTCAGGTTAAGTAAATAAATTGAAACAGAAATTGAACTGAAAGCTTGACCTTGAAGTTGGCTTTTCATTTCCACAGCTCTCAAAGGTACCAGAGTATCAATAATTTTCTTGCTTAGATGTAAGTCAGAAATAGCTGCATGTTCATTCAGTAAAAAATCTGGGAACTCCACTTCTGAAGTAACTGAATCAAAGAGTTGCTGATTCTTTTACCAGGGGTTTTCATGAACAAAACTCTCTCGGCTTGGGAAATTTTTACATAATTTATTGATAGTCAACACCAACTTCTGATCACTGATTTGGGTATTGGGAAAAGAAGGGAACAACCACTTGAATAAATATTCTTCTTTCTTTTCCCCCATGCTTATCCTACACCAAATATCTTTCCCCCGCATCTCATCTCAACTTTCCCTATGTGTATGACAGGTTATTATTCTTGAGCCATCCCAGGAGACTGGGGCTGCATGGAGCAGTTTTCCTCTGCTGCTCTTTACCTCTTGGTGCTTTTCCTCTGCTCCATGGGTTTCAATCAATCAGAGGTGTCCCTGCCCTGGCACATGTGGCCCGCACCAGCTGCCATCTCTTCAGAGTGTCCCTGTCCTGATGTGGGTGACGCATGGCTCCAGCCCCTTCAGAAGTGCCTTCCTTTGGCACTGAAAACCCCCTTCCAAGAGCACATTTCCAGCCATCTTCACAACAGCACATCTTCCATGATGAAATTCCAAGACCAACTCCTCCACATCTTCAACAGCATCTTCCTGCCCCTCTTTCTGAAATACCCCTGCATCAGGACACCTGACAGGCTGCAGTGTTGGCACCCGATGGGGTGTTTACATCAGTCTTGGAGATAACTGGAACCAGCAAAAGCAGCACACAGGAGCTCACAGCCTCCTCCCATGCAAGGGACGCCCACAGAGCCCTTTTACCAGAAACTTGCCAAATACACCCAGAGAACCTGGGAAGAGTTTAATAAATGTTCACTAAAAATTGGTTTGCAATTTGTTTAAACATATACACACATAACATCCCTCTGAAGCATACTTATAATATAACACAGCAGATAACATGCATTTTGCTAGTTTGGTTTACAGAGGTGCAACAGAAGTTACAGACAGTGGCTGCAAACTGAAGCTGCGTCCCCTGCAATCAGTTAAACCAGTAAGAGGCACTGGGTAGAGCTTGCTCAAGTCCTTCGTGTTGCCTAGTAGGCAAGGCAACATGCCGGCTTCAGTTAAGCAATTAACGGTGAAGACAAAACCCTTATAGATTTTGAAGAAAATTAAGATTCCTCTTGATTCCCCACACATACCCATTTATTCCACCAGCATATATCAGCAAGATCATCTCTGACACATTCATTTACAATAGTTACAGTATGTAAATGACTGATTATTCTACATATTTCACCTGCCTTCAAAATCAAACTAGAGAAAAATATAATATTTTTTAGACTGGTTCAGCATGTTTTAAGAAAAACATGGTGTAAGGTTTTACAGAGTGGAAAAGTGTTCTACTCAGAATTGCGCAAGCCTCTATTTTCATCATATTCTTTCTCTCACATTTTATGCTGTTCCCAAAAGTTCAGTGATTGGTAAAAATACAGAAAAAATTAAATAGATTAGAATATCTGAAATCAAAGTAAAGCAATGATTACAATTATTTTATTCTGCATATCTGCACAGATACTCCTTCCTCTGAAATAGCCACCACCAAGAACACAGGTCTAAATGCATCTCAGCATCTTTACAAAATGGCAATTTCTACCTTCTCATGTTAATAAGAGTTTAGAAGCATCCGGGACTTCAGGCCAGAATTTTAGAAGACACTGCAAGGTGACACTTGAGCAGATGCTCAGATCTGTAACTGTTCTATATCTCCTATATGTAAATACACTTAATGATGATCAGCTCTAGATTGAGGGTATAATTATTCCACTGATTAAAAATTAAAACAACAATTAAAAATTAGTAGTTAACATTTCTCAGTATGTCAAGACATAAGATACATTATCAGTGTCACTGCAGTCATAACCCAGCAATACCTGCAGCAAGCACAGAATAAGTCAAGAACTTATAAAACATGCTTAGCAGTTTATTCCAAGAACAACTGATTTACTGCCATCTGATTTAATCGCTTGTTTATATTCAGTTAAGAACTGGAGTGCACTTCTTCATACTTGCATTCCCTAAAGAAAGTGCTATAAGTTATCAAAGTATGCAAATGTAAATGAGATACCTGGATGATATATATATTTTTTTTTAAATATGTAATCTTAAATACAAATATACTGTTGATATTCAGAAAAAGAGGTGGTTAGAAATGCCAGAACAAACTTTGGATGGGATTATCTTTGATCCTCTAAAAAAAGAGCTGAAAATAGGAGACAATATCACAAGGCCCAGTAGAGCATATGTGCTGGGGCCAGGCCTTAAAGTGCAAAGGTGAATATTGCGGGATTCACAGCCACCAGTTCAGTGTCTCACAGGACCCTCTTGAGTAGGTTGTCATAAGTGACAGTCACCAGATGCTGTATTAAAAGGTGCACCCCTGACAAGTGCAGCATACCAGCCATGTTTATTAATGCTGACTAAAATGAGATGTAGTATTATTTCAGCCCTTTGAACCAATTATTTTTTACTTAGTAGGAAGAATACAGGTCAGTAGCTAAATGGCAACTACAGGAAGAAAATGAATAAAAAATAATTCTTTTGAAGAAAGATTTTAGAAAACATTTCAAATTTTTCTAGACATTTCATATAAAACAAGAATCAACCAGATTTATAATAAGTAAAAAATTATCGAGAAATTCAGCCATCATGCTTAACATTGGAAATAACATAAGAAAATTTCAACTACTTTTCACGATTCCTAATTCCTTGTAAGATCTGTTGATAAGTTTAATGTTTGCACTGTCCCTCATCATAAGAAGGACATTGAAATAACAGAGAGAGTGCAGAGGAGGTATTGAAGCTGGTGAGGGGCTGATGAGAAGCAGTTGAGGGAACTGGGGCTGTTCAGCCTGGAGAACAGGAGCTGAGGGGAGACCTTATTGCTGTCTACAACTACCTGAAAGGAGGTTGGAGCATGGAGGGTGTTGGTCTCTTCTCCCAAGAAGCAAATGATAGGACAAGAGGAAGTGGCCTCAGATTGTGCCGGGGAGGTTTAGATTGGATATTAGGAAAAAATTCTTCACTAAAGGGGTTGCCGCACATTGGAACAGGCTGCCCAGGGCAGTGGTGGAGTCACCATCCCTGGAGGGGTTTAAACGGTGTTTAGATGAGGTTCTTAGGGACATGGTTTAGTGCCAGAGTTAGGTTATGGTTGGACTCGATGATCCTGAAAGTCTCTTCCAACCGAAATGATTCTATGATTCTACATTTTCCTGAGTAGGTTGATTTCCAGAATCGTCACTTAAAGTAAACTCAAACCAAATGTCATCAGTTCCCTCTGTGTGAAGAGGGAACATCAAAATTCAGGATTTCTTGTCTTTTATGAAGAAGGTTGAAAAGTAGTCAGCTGGAAAGCAGCTTTGCAGAACAAGACCTGGGAGTCCTGATGGACACCAAATGTTGATCACAAGCCAGCAACGTGCCCTTGAGGCAAAGACAGCCAACAACATCCTGGGCTGCATTTGGAAGAGTGCCACCAGTAGGATGATGCTACTCAGTACTGGTGAGATGCAGCTGGCATGCTGGGCTTCCCAGTACAGGAGTGACATGGACATACTTTGTAATCGCAAGATCAGGTTGCCAGAGAGTTTGTGGAATCTCCATCCTTGGAGATATTCAAAACAGCCATGAGCAATCTACTCTAGCTGACCTTGCTTTGACCAAGACATTGGACAAAGGCCATGACCAGACATCCCTTCCAACCTCAGCCACTGTGATTCTGTAAATACTCTTTTCATAAGATTTTACAGAATTCATCACAACTCAGCAAACAAATTTGAGAAAGGATTTTCTACTGCCATGTACCTTGTTATTTTCACACACATGCAGAGTTTGAAGAAGTGCTCACAGAACAGGTTCCCTCCTCCATAAATTACAATTCTCCAAAGCCTTACTTTGAGGGTTTCTATATTCACTTCATTTTTATGCATTTTTTTCAACTAAGCAGATATACTTTCACAGAAGATACGTGAAAGACTTAAGACACTATTAAAATTTTATTTCTACTGCAGTAGGAAATCAGTGTCTTACACAATTTACTTTGATGGAATTTATTGACGTGACAAGATCTACACTTGTTGTCCACTTGAATAACAACAATAACAACAACAAAACCAAAAACAAAACACCCCCCCAAAAATAAAAAAAACGCACACACACACACACAAAAAAAATTACCAAAAAAACCCAAACAAACAAAAAAACCCAAAAAACAAAAACACCACCCAGAGCCAAGATATGAAACACAAAATACAGACAGAAAAAACAAGTAGATAGTCGAGGAAGTGAGGAAAGAAAAAAAAAGATAGGTAACGTTTTTGCTTGCTAATTTATTTTTATCTGTACAGAAACAGACACTTTCCGGATCTAAAGAATAAGAAGTAATTTTGCAGAGAATGCTGAAAAAATCCTTGGCAGTTTTCCTCATTTAGAGAGGAAAAAAATTAACACTTCCTCGAACATTACAATTTAGTTAATAAAGGATACATTAATCTTCCTGAAACACTTGGCAAAAGGAAAAATATACAGAAATGTCAGTCCTTGGTCATTTGAATGTGATTTTCCATCAGTGACTGACTTACTCCAAATACAAGCCAACCATGTTCATACAATTGCCTGCAGTTATAACCTATAATACATATACTGTGTTTTAAACTGATATACTGATTTATTCCATATTATTCAAACACTAATGACAATATCTTTTCTTCCTTCGTGGTACAGCCACAATAAGCACCGCATTTACGTAATTGCCCAGATAAATTGTCCTAGTGCACTACATTTTCACCTATTTAAATGGATCATTGACTTTTAAGAAGTCAGGAGTTTCATGTATGTTTTTTGGGTTTGTTTGTTTGTTTTTTTAAGCAAGATTGCACATAGATATCTCTAAATATTTTCTCCTAAAGATAACAGTCTACATCCTCACCCATGTTTCAGTACAGCCATCCAACCTAACACTCCCCACAAAATTCAAAAGATGGGATAGTTAGGACAACTTTTACAGGATTCTAATATCGTTTTCTTTGACACTTCGGGCAGTGACAATCTTAACAGACCAAGCCTTACACCACCCAACCAATGACATTAGTTCACGCTGATGCTTCCTTCTCCTCTTAGGAAAGCAAAGGTGTGCTAATTATATCTGGAGCTATTTATAACTCATGATCCTTTCCTAGGAAGCTCATCAAACACATGACTGAGCTGTAGCACCCTCTCAAGATCTGTGCCAAGGTTATATTCAAGCTGGCTGGTGCCTCCTGCTCAAGAAACAACCGAAGTCAACCAAAACATCCTGACACCCTAGAAATCAACAATCCATTTTAGGCAAATAAAAATCTGCTGTGGTTTGACAAATTAAGGAGTTGTATGAATTCTGACTAACACACTACAACTGTATTATAAATGAAGAAAGGATACTTTTATTATTTTAAAAACAAACAAAAAAATCTAACTGGCTAGGAGGTAAAATGCATTGAGGATCTCACTCCTAAGTCATCTGATTATCTTAGAGCTCATACATACCTGAACACACACATTCCCACATACAGATCCTACAGCCTGGGAGCTTGTTTCTTGTTTCCTAGTCTTGCCCACTTGCTCTGAAAAATAGACTCTTTCTAAAAATACAATTCAGATGATTCCTCAAGAATTCTCTGCTTTTTTTTGTTAAATGGCAGATGGCTCTCAATATCTTAATGACATTGCTTTCATAACTGATAAGTCCTCTGCAGAGTTAAACTTCTTTTACTTTTATACTAAAATACAACAGATACTTAGCAGGATATCTTCAGAACAGAAGTTTCAACAAGTTCCTTTTTTTTTGTCTCCTGTTAAGAACTTAGGGGTTTTTTCCTAGTTTAAGAAAAACACTTCTAAATATCAGCACAATACCCATAAAGGCTGTAAACTTCAGAGCTTCTCAAGTCCCTCTAGTTTTCACAATTATGACAACTTTTAATATGCACTTAAGCCCTTGCTAATCCTCTATTTTTAATATTTTATATTTCCCCAGATAAACAAATCTAAGAGATAACGCACACCTTTTCATCAATTAAAAACCCAAGTACTATGTATTAGGCACAAGTCCATATTATTCCACTAATTTGAATACCAACAGTAGACATATTTCCTGCTGTATTTAACATTTTACTTACAATGCAGCTACTTCATCCATTAGCTAGCATTTCATTCCATTACACAAATGCAGTTAGCATAAAGCTACATCTGCTTTGAGAGTTAATCATTTTGGCTCATATCTCACTCCTATACTATCAACGGCTACAGCACAAAACCAGTTGCATCATTTACTATTCAGCATTACTCATTTCTTAATGCCTCTTCTGAAATAAGCAATACATTTTTGAACACATGCTGGATAAAGCAAACAGAAAAACTGTTGCCTGAAGTAACAATGCTTTGACAGTTTTCCTATTAACACTCAAGAATCATTTAAGCTATATTAACCTTGCTAAGCTAATGACAATCTCAACACATGCCACCCTGTGTACAACAGACTACATGGCTTGTAACACTGTGGGTTAAAGATGGGTCAGAATGCTTGAGAACATCATGCAAACTGCTCCTCATAACAAAATTACTATGTAATGAGGCCAGAGAAAGCTACAATCCAGACATTTATTTAAATTCCCTATAAATTGAAGTAATTATACTATCATTCTGGCTGGTTATTTCCCATCTGTGACATCATTTTGATTAGAGGCATTAACCATGATAAGTTCATGAAAATGAACAACCTTGAAAAATTAATACTTTTCCATTTAAAAAAAAAAAAAGGTGAAATAATCTTTTAAGTCTTGTGAGAGCAAATTCCTATAAAGTTATAACTAGTGACTCCTATTTTGTCTTAAATAACTGTTCTATCAGCAGTGACAGTGACACAACACCATTAGAGGGCACAGGCAGTGCTATGTAAGAACAACCAGGCCCCAAATCTATTTCCTTCCATTTTCAAGACAGAATCGACCTATTACTTGTTCAATGCAAAAGCAGTGAAAACATTTGACACCCACAAGACATAAGGTTACACTCTGAGGAATTTCCATCCAAAGCTGTTATAGCCATAAGTGAACAGGGACTTTGTACGCTATGTAGACTGAAATAATGTTCTTCCCATTTTAATAAAAGTAAGTTCAATGGGTCAATAGAAGAGTAAAGATGGAAGCAATGGCATAGGTAAAACTTCAAGAATAGAGTGGAGTTCAATATTGTATTTCATAATGGCATTCACAAAAAGCCATAGAACCCTAGATTTTGCTGCTGTGGGCTTGCACCTATTAAAAAGTACATAAACCACCCCATACACACTACTGAAGTACCAGCATTAGATCGTATTTGCCAACATTTTAAAT
The DNA here is from genome assembly GCF_963082525.1 of Nesoenas mayeri. Taxonomy (NCBI): domain Eukaryota; kingdom Metazoa; phylum Chordata; class Aves; order Columbiformes; family Columbidae; genus Nesoenas; species Nesoenas mayeri. Next base: position 64,011,472 of record NC_137548.1, read on the forward strand.
ACAAACCACAGCTAAGAAAATATGTATAAAGACACATGTAATCAAGCTATATTTAGTATTAAAAATATTTATATAATTTACAACAAAAAGAAAATGCAAATGTTACAAGTTTGTGACTTTAGTAATGATTAAATGATTCTGGCTTTCACACAGTATTTTGTTTCAAAAATAGATTTCTGTAAGAAAAAATGGTATATGTAACACTTGAATAAAATTAAATGACAGTACATTAACAATTTTTTCCTGCTACTAGTTTAACGCACTTGGCAGCCTAAGGCAGTAGATCCCTTTTGGTTTTAAACTGAGCATCCATCTAAAAGCAAGTGTTAAACTGTAAAGCTCTGATTAGTGTGAAATCCTGTGAACTGAGTGTGTTCGTTATCTCTAGACACACAAGACATCTCTGTGTGGAATTACCCTCGTCACGTCAGTAAAGACATGCTCAGTGATCATACCATAAAAATAACAAGGTTAATGTCTTCATCTCTGAATTTTTGTAACTTATGGTCTAACTCTGCATCTAGTCACGCCAGATTTATGACAGGCTGTACATGACGTGATTTCAGAAGTACTAATGTAATCAATTATTGTTCTGACACATCTTAATCTTGTGTTGGTGTCAACAGAACTTCAATAAGAGTAGGGCAAAATACCATCTTAACAGAAAACAGTCTGGTTTCACTTCTAGTGACTTGCCTACCCTGAATATTAATTGAAAATTATTCTTAAATAAGTCTGCTGGCCAAAATAGGAATTTACTCGAGTGTTATTTGCACAGTGATGGGCACCTGAGAGTCAGAATAATGAAAAACCTGCCATGTGAAGAGCTCTTGTTAAGGCTTTTTATATTAAAAGCCAGATATTGAGTATGCACATATGCAAACATCCTTCAGCCATTCAGGATGGTTGCATAGTTTCATATTATTTTTAAAAGTAACTAAAAATACAACCATCTAGGTGTACATGCAGTAGAAAATAGTATAGTGGAATTCAAACACTTTAATATGTTTCACTAACAACTGAAGTCAGAAAAGCTCACTGAATTATCCTTTAGAAGTTTCCTAGGTTTCTTTGGTTTTAATTGGTTATTTAGCTTTGTAAACGTAATCTGAGAACTTTGTATCAATATTTATGAAATTCCTGTTGAGATTAATATACATGCAGGACAATAAAAACCTTGTCAAATTATCACCTGGAGAAACATAAGAGATCTTTGACATTCTTTATGTGTCAGCTAAAGATCTTCTACACCTAAGTTAATGAAAAACAACAATATATAGGAAATGTCATTCTTTCCAACGCAAGAAAATTACATAATTAACAATATCTTGCAACTGTTTTTAGATCATACATATCCAGGAGCTGCATAGTTGCAGCAACAATCCATGACTCAGTATCAACAACTGAGGTCAGAGTTGTAAAGTACCAGATATTTGACACACAAATAAGTAGATGTTGAATATTCTGTTACACTTGACCACCCTATAACTAAAAGGTAAAGTGTAACGGACTGTGAGTCTGTAAATAAGTACAAAAGTCATCCCCATAAAAACAAATGTTTGCTTCTGGGAAGCTATAAATTTTCAACCTCGTGTTTGATTTGGATTACCATTTAAAAGACAGACAGTGAGTTAATATAGATATAGATATAGCACAGATTGAGCAGTATAGCAATGCCAAAAAGCACCAGAGGAGAGTAAAAGTGGAGACATTCTACAGGACAAACTTGAGGGGTCCTTGTGGTTTCGAGGGGTTCAAAAACTATTTTCCTCTGCAAGCATGTACGTCTCATCAATGCAGAAATTTCAAGATAATGCCTTAGAAAACAAGTGTTTTTTTGCCATCCTATTGGTCTTGTTGATCAGTATTTCCATGAATTTACAAGAGAAACAAGAAACAACGATAGAACAACTAGAGCAGAAAAGAACTGCCAGATTTTAACCATTAAGTATCTTGGAATTTTAAAAGTGTTGGGTTTATGACTACAAAATAGAGTTTGGCTCAAAAATAACTGTCTTCAACATTTAATCATTCAAGAAAATAAGCAGGGCAGAAAACTAGGATACAAAAAGAAATCAAGAAAGCAATGTTCCTGATCCAAATGGAAGTTTTGAAAATATTCCATAGCACCATATTTTTATTTCTGCTCTCAGTCATCACTCATCTCACAGCTTGTTTCTGAGAAACTTTTCCATAGAACAGAATAAAAAAGGAAAATATTGGAAGTACAGAGACTCATAATGAATTTGTTTTCATGCATCACCAAAAAATTGGTAGACATTTTAATTTTGCCTAAAAGTTGGTTTGTCTAATAATTTTCTCCCACTCTGAGGGTATATAGCCTACATGTGAATGTCAACCAAAGGTGTATTTGCTCATATTTCTCAAAGCCGAGTGATAGGAATGCACAGCACTCTGCATTTTATCGTTGGAAGAAACTCAGGAAAAGTTCCTTGGGTACAGGTCTGGAAAAGTTTACATGTCTTTTGCAGACAGACATCTCTTCTGCAGAATGGGGATGGCATAGTAGAAACAGAAAAGGTTACTAAAAAGGTCTCAGTAAATCACTGGGAAATAAATTAGGAGGAAGACAATTTCCATTGTTCTCTACCTTGTGCAATCAGTTATACACCTGTACAAGGAGAATTTCCATGGTTTTTAATCAGCCTAGATTTATACTTACTTTGAGCTGACACAAAACCCAAGGGCTGGGGCTAATATTGTCATATATAAAGCTCATTAGTCACAGAAGCAACAAAGTCTTTCCCTCTTCCACACACTCACTTTGTCTTGAATTCTTCCTTCATTTTAATAAAGGGATTACAACAAAAATAAACCCACTGAAAAATGCATTCTGCATAAAATCAAAAGATCCAAGTTTTCTAAGTAAATCAGGATACAGACATTTTCTTTCCGTGGTATTCTCACTTCATTGCAGTGCATGAGTGCAAAACCTCTTTCCTGAAGTACAACTTATTTTTCTATAGAACTTTGTTTATCATTACTTCCCCCAACACACACCACCATAAAAAGGGGTTAAAAATACATGTTATTACAATAACCTATCATCTAGATAAGATCTTCACTTAAAATTTCTCATCTGAGGAGCTCATACCTACCACTTTATCTCACACTAGAAAACATAGAATAAGTTTGCCCAAGCATAGCAGCATTGCCTTTCTTCCAACATATGAGCTATCAACATTATATATAATCTATGGAGTAGACTCTATTGTTCTACGTTTTTGGGGGGTTTTTTTTGGTTTTTTTTGTGTTTTTTTTTTTTAAACCTTTTAATATAAATTCAAGCATGGCCTTGGAGTAACATACAGCAGCAGAGTAACTATAGATGGACATTTTTCTATTATTCATTTAAAACTAAAACAATAACTCCAGTCTTTCCAGAAAACAACAGCTAAAGTGTGATACCAGCATCAACAGATAAAATAAGATATCTCATTCACTTTGGTGCTCTCACCTACCCCAGAATTGATAGTTCTGAGTGAGTAGCTAAATGAGCTAATGGAAGAACAGCACTTACAAGGAAAAAAAAATCATTTCCCAAAGGTATCAAAGCAAGGAAGCCACATATATTAAATGTTAAACTTACCTGAATGAAGCTTTTCATTTTGGTTAAAAGACCGAAGCAAAATTTTTGGCATTTCTGATTCAGCAGTTCCTGACATTTTGTAGTTCAATTAGTCTAGTTTGATTTATTTTTGCTCTAGAAACAGCAACAAAGCAATAGCAGAAATACTGAGCCAACCAGTGAATGCAAATCCTTGGTTTTAAACACACTTTTTGAACTACATGAATGATGAATGTTCATATGATTTAGAGCCAAATGAACAAAATGAGGGAGGTTTGATGATTTCTTTTTTCTGCTCTCGCACTTAATAATTCCTCATGTGCAATTTCCGGCAAATTTTCAGATTTAAATTATTTGTGTTTGATTGACATGAATAAAAATACTGCAAGTGGGAGGCACCTCAATGTTCTTCTCAAACCTCAATGTTCTTCTCAAACTCAGGTATCCTCTTCAATGAAAATGGCTCCCGCAAGCATCAGTATGCAAATATATACATACCTGTTACCATCTACTGCATAAAAAACCTCGGTAATTTGATTATATTGCTCTGGAATGGGATTGTCTGAGCCTTTTGACATGTGGGCTGGGTGCCAGTTCAGATACCTGTCTGTAAACCACTAATGACGTTCCCATGAGTCCCTGGACACAGAGAATATGATACCCAGGTATCCCAAAAAAAATAGAGCCCTCATGTCAAGAATACAGAGCACGGTATTAGGTGGTAATGTGACCTACATGTCCTGGAAAAGCAAGGCAACTTTTACTGGAGAAAAGATTCAGATGTACTAAAATAATAGGAAGACTACAGAGAGAATGAAAGAAGCCAAAACAAAGGCGAAGTTATTCATATTTCTACTCAGGTAATTACAGTGGAAATAGGCATGCACAGTAAATGTTTTCAGTTGGTCAAGTTCTGCCGTATATACTAAGCTATACGGAAAACAAACAAAACAAAACAACCCCACCACTATAAAGGAGGAAAAACATAAACGAAAAGCAGCTGCGAAAATGTCCAGAGCACCCTGAAAATACTGAAGATTATTCTTTCTTCCAGGCAGGAATGTGCAACACTGTTATCTCTTACTAATCACAACACCCTTTTCTTTTGGTTGGCTAGCACAACAGATTATGATACAAATATAACTGACCCCAAACAAAACAGGGAAAAAAATCATAGGGATAGAGGAATGATTAAAACAGGTCTAACCTTCAGGAAAAACATGTTAAAAAAAATCAAGACAGAAATGGGAAAAAAGTCTAAAAAATTGTCTCTATTGGTATACTACTTTGGCAAATTGCTGTTTTATGGCAACTTTTTTATCAGTGATGGCAACTTGTACCAAGCCTTCACCCTAACATAACCTGCACATTGACATTTCCTAGGTATTCATGTAGAAGTGCAGATTATAAAAATCTGCTTAATTTTGATACCTTAAAAATCCAGTCAACAGTGGAGAAGGGGATACATGCTCTGAAGTGTTGGTTCACTTGAGGTACTTGGTCTCTAGGTGCTAGAAAACTCCCCCAAAACACACGAAACTCCAGGAGATCCAGAGTCTTTTCATCTGCAGAAGCCACTTGGATGGAACAGGTGTAATTCCCTCTGCACAAAGGTGTCCCCAAAACATCATGAAAGTTGCAACAACTTTAGGCATCTCCTTTAATGTTTCCCCAGTACCATTTACCACAAGTGGAAGAAATTTGATATTGTGTCAGAGTATTGTAAACTGAACTTTACACTCTAACCTACACTTCATTGCAATGTTTAAGAAATTTGGGGTTTTTTTCCCGTGAAGAGTGTGGAAAAGTTGTATAATCATCTGAGTATAACCTTCTTCAAAGAGATAAAAAAGTAACATAATTACACCATACCTAGGTCATTTTGAAAATTATAAGTGAATTTAAAACGGTAATAACGAATAATTAAAATACATTAAGTGTATAAAGTACAAAAGAAGGTAGCTTTTAAAGCCTTTTGAGAAAATGAATGCCTTTTCATCTGTTATATTAATATAATTTAGAGGAGCAAAGGGTTGTGCTTTTCATGGCTCGATTCATTTAAATGAGAAGTTACAGTCCAGGGAAACTGCAAATCAAATTTTACCAACAGAGCTCAATCTCACCTCTGTTACCAGCCTTATAAATGAGAGCAGCATTTCATTTTTCTGGGAAGAAGGGGAAACCTGGCATCAGTGACTAAATTGTATCATTTTCTCATCCAAGTAACACGTAGTGTAGGTGAAAAAAAAAATTAAACAGCAAACTGTGATGACTTGAAGCAAATCCACAGGCTTCTCCTATATAGTTACTATCCAAAGAGCATTAGAAATAAGAGATGCCTCAGCGTGTGCTCCGAATTCTGCAAAGAACAAAGACAGGACTGGAAGTTCCCTGTGTCCTCTGCACACTCAATGCAAATTCTGTACAGTCAGGCCCCCAACATGCTCAGAACAGAAAAGGATTCGTTTTCATTATGTAAGAAGTAGTTCTAGTTCTGGTATAAGTTGGGGAATGACCTTCTAGAGAGCAGCGCAGGGGAAAGGGATCTGGGGGTCCTGGTGGACAGCAGGATGGCCATGAGTCAGCACTGTGCCCTTGTGGCCAAGAAGGCCAATGGCATCCTGGGGTGTATTAGAAGGGGGGTGGTTAGTAGGTTGCGAGAGGTTCTCCTTCCCCTCTACTCCACCCTGGTGAGACCACATCTGGAGTATTGTGTCCAGTTCTGGGCCCCTCAGTTCCAGCAGGACAGGGAACTGCTGGAGAGGGTCCAGCACAGGGCAACAAAGATGCTGAAGGGAGTGGAGCATCTCCTGTGTGAGGAAAGGCTGAGGGAGCTGGGGCTCTTTAGCTTGGAGAACAGGAGACTGAGGGGTGACCTCATTAATGTTTATAGATATATAAAGGGTGAGTGTCAGGAGGATGGAGCCAGGCTCTTCTCGGTGACAACCAATGATAGGACAAGGGGTAATGGGTTCGAACTGCAGCAAAAGAGGTTTCACTTAAATTTGAGAAGAAACTTCTTCTCAGTAAGGGTGACAGACACTGGAACAGGCTGCCCAGGGGGGTTGTGGAGTCTCCTTCTTGGGACACATTCAAACCTGCCTGGACACCTTCCTGTGTGACCTCATCTGGGTGTTCCTGCTCCGGTAGGGGGATTGGACTGGATGATCTTTCGAGGTCCCTTCCAATCCCTGACATTCTGTGATTCTGTATGTTCTGATTACCAGGCATTTGTTTTTTGTATTTTCTTTTTCCATGTCTGTGAACTGCAGAAGAGCAAGTTTACTCAGAATTTCGTGGTTTTAATCTCAGGAAAACACTATTTTTCTGGGAGTCTTGGCTTCAGAAGGTTGCTATCGTTTTTTGTCTGATGGTGCGCAAGTGAATCAAACATGGGAAAGAGAGTAAATTTAAGGAGGAAAGGGAAATAACAGTGCCTTCTGAATGGGACAATGGATCTACATTTCAAAGAAATGGCTGTGAGGCCTGGGCTGTTCCCACTCAATGCTTTGACCCTGTGTATTTATCTCAAAAGTTCCAGAATACCCAGTAGAACTTCAAGTTTTGCCAAAGTACTGCTTTATATTCAGCTCTGATTTCATCCTTTCCAAATGCTTAACTCCAGGGGAATAGTGTTTCTTCTCCTAAATATTACCTTCTATGTACTTTTGTGAAATTGATTGACTGTAATTTTCAAGAAAACACGAGAGCAGTTCCTCTGCAGCACACTCGAGCATCAGTCTACTTTTTGAAGGACAGCACTGAGGTGTAATGAGATGTGTTTGCTTCGTGTAGGAGCACCTCATTCATCTGTTAGCTTAAAAAAGTGCTGAGCTTTGAAACCAGGCTCTGGTTGTCTAACAACTTTCATATCAAACCACTGGAAAGTGACCTTGAAGAATACTCCTATTCTATGAAGAACAACTCATATTTAGAAGATAGATTCTCAAAGAACTTGAAGCATATTTTAAAGGAAGGAAAAGTAGTGTGTATTTGGCCGAAGAAAGCTGGACATGTTTTGATTATTTAGTTACACTACAATTTGGGGGATTTCATTAATTTCCTGCTTTAAGATTATATATATAATCTCTTGCTAAAGTTTATATAAGTTTATTTTCTAAACACCTGTGTACCTGGAGGTTACAGGTACAAATATTTCTGAAGAATGAAGTTTTCTGAAAGGAATCACTGTTTTGAAACAGATCACCACTTATCTCAAAATTTATATATAAAATTCTGTAATTTCTTAGTCATAGTTAATTATTCTAATCTTTACCCCAAAGACGCCATGAAATCTAGGAACAAAACCCATGTGGTTTAAATAAACAATCACACAAGTAGCAAAAGCTGGACAATAGAAAAATAAAACAGAAAGTCTTAACTTTCCAGGCTCTTTATAATTGGCATGTAGATGCATTTCTTGGAAAGACAAGTGTTCAGAATAATGAAACATTACAGTTTAAGAACTGTAAATGCAGCACTGGGACTGTTGATGTGCATTTCACATAGCAAAAAGTTGGCAAGTAATTCTGTGAATACGTAACGTGCCTTCACAGACAGGAATCAGGACTGTTTTGGGAGTATTTCAGGAGTGGCTGTAATTCTAATGAGCAAAACTCTTATTGAACTTCAGGTACAGTACTGCAAATAGAATGAAGCAAGCTACATTCATGAGAATACTGCAGGAGATCTTTGGATCTTTTTATATACATACTAAAAACAAACAAATCCCACGCTATGCAGGAAATCATTGGTTTTTACAACGAAGCTTGAATTTAGATGTTCAGTGATGAAGACATCTAATCTCAATGCCACACAAATGAGATCAAGCATTTTAACAGCCTTGGTACCTTTAAAATATTTATAATAAGGAACAATAATTTCAGCTAATGATTACAGTCAATAGAGGAAGAATACAGGATTGATATTTAAGAACTTGTGCCCACAGTGCTTTGATTAATTAAATCCTTGCTTAGCCTACTATTCCCCTTTCCCATCCACCCAATCAAAATGATTAAGTTCCAGAAAAAGGAAGACTCTTAAGTATTTTGAAAACTATTAAAAGTCTCATATCTGATTAGCAAAACTGAAGATAAGTGATAGAAAGAAGGGGTGGTGGGGAAAGATATTCCAGAAATACCCACTTAGCTGTAAAAAGAGTGAAAAAAGTTTCTAAACATGACCTTATTACTCTTCAGAAAAACGTTGAGCCCCTGTTCTTTTTCCCTGAATTCATATGAATAAGCTATTCTGAAGGCATTCTTTAATAAAACAGGACAGTCATGTGTCTAATAACTTCTCCTTCCACTCCACTGACAAAAAAAGAAAACAGAATCAGAAAAAAAATACCTATGGAAGGGACAAAGATTATGGAATCCCCCAAGGAAACATTGCTCACAACACAGGGAGCCCTGGATTTAGAGCAACCACAAACCAGAGAAACAAACTCTAAATGAGAAAATCTTCTGTTTATGTGAGTGACACTGCAAAATGCACAGTGACAGCAAATCTTAGCAGTAGTATTTAATTTGATTTTGATTCTCACTACTGATTCACAAGCAAGCTCTTAGTTTGGTTTGCATACATCCAATGAAAGTAAATCTGAGCAAGTACAGCTGTATGAGCTACACAAATTATCTTGTTTTTTCACACCTGTACGCACTTCTTCACATTTCAGATAAATACAGACAGTCATCCTTTATGCAAATGAAAAATCTCTTCTGTTACATGTGTACATGCAATTTTCAATTTAGACTGGATTTAATTTCACTGTAGTCTAAGTTATATTCAAATCCCCAGTTAAACCATTCACACTAAATCTCAGATCAGCAAAATAATAGGCATATGGTTAATCTGTCAGAACATCCCAGTTTAGCACATGCTTAGTTGTGCTCTTACCAAATATCAGGGCATGTTACAAGCAACAAATTTGCCTTAATTCACATTCCCTATGTAGCACATCCTAGTAATTATGACTGCCCTAATGGTAGAGAAACATATGCCAAAAATAAATAGAGGGCATACCAAATAGAGGATGTGGAACCGTCAGAGGAAATGGGGTTCTGCTCCCATCTCTAAATTATGTTTTAGGAGTTATTTTATTGTATTTAGTTCCTTCCTCACCATTTACAAACACATGGAGTGTTTACAAACCCTAACTAACTTACTGAGACAAATTTGTGCAATAACATATGGGCTATATTATTTCAGACATTGACTAAAACTGGAACACCAATGTGGAACCTGGAAAAGCTACACTGTGTTATTAAAATACTTTTGATACTTCATCTTTCCATGAACAAGTATAATTACATGCAACACAAGGTCTTTGCTGTTTATGTTCTCTCAGAGGTAGTAGTGGGAGCAAGTTTCTCAAATTAGTCCTGTTGAAACTGATAGAAGATTAAAAGTACAGATTAGCTTTAAGATTACATTAACAGTAACCTTTCCAACATTACAAATAACTTGGATTTTAAAATGGCCATTTTCTAATGTGGCCTATATGTGAACGTATATGACTTATACACCATATGCCCGAAGAGCAAAAGAAAAGAACATCTATAAAACCAATATAATGAGTTTCCTTTACACACTTCAGCCAAGAGAGATTCAAGTCGCTCCATAAGGTAGCAAAAAAGAAGACAAAAAAATACCATTTCTAGTCCCTTGATACTACAATAAGGGCCCACAGAGTCCCACTGAGAAAGTCAAGGCATATTCTGAGAAAATGGGGTTTCTGCTACACTGGGGAAGTAGCATCCTAAGAAAGGACTTCTGTCCCTTCAGAAATTTGTCATACAATGTAGCAATATGAAGAACTTGGTATCTTTAAGCTGGATGGAAAAGGAAGCACCTACAACTAGTTCCAATAGTCCTGAACACTAAATATATCTGGAGGAGAACTTTGAAAACGGGAGTCAAAATAATCCCATTTATCCTCCTCACAAATTAGCAAACTAGTTAAATAATTTTAGTCCATAAGAAAAAAAGTTTATTTCTGTATCACTGAAGTAATAAATCAATGAATATAGAAGAAATAGTGCCATTATTAGTTAGAGATAATATACTGAGGAATATATTTTGCTAATGAAGCCTTTTCAATTAATAAGTATGCAAGAAATAGTACAATTTAGTATGGGAAGTCAAATTAGGAAAGCTCATTAAAACCTGTAAATCTGTTACAGACACGTAGTGTTGAATAATTCATTGACTGTTTAACACATTTACTAAAAAAACATGTAAATTACTTTTATGACTGGCCTAATTCTAATTTTTTGTTTTGTGAAGGGATTCTTTTTTCCTAGCACAAGTCTGAAAGTTTAATTGCAAACTGATTAACATGGAGCTTTGCTAATTAAATCAGCTGAAGGAGATTTAGGCTGACACTATGCTAGGTGCTCAAATTAAGGGACTGTCCCATTGCATTAAAAATAGTGCATTTATCATAGATAAACTAACATGCTGTTAATTTGAGCTGACAGATAATGGAGAAGGAAAATGAATTTTTACAGTATTGTGTGTAATAGAAACACAGCTCTTTTACTACTAATTGTAGCTTTACAGGTTTCTGAACAATTAGAAAGGGTTTTAATTTTTATTCTTTTCATTTCAAACTGAAAAAAAATCCTTCACTAACACTTTGCTTATGTGACAGTATCAGTCCAAAGATCTTCACACGCAATAGTGTTGATAGGCTGTTAGGAAGAAACCTTAGAAAAATCCATTTAAGTTTAAAAACCTTTGACTGGAGGGTGTTAATAAAACTAAAGGAATTGGCTGTATAGTACCTAAATGAAAGCTTATCTCTAAATAAATCTATGTTACCTGGGCATTATCATCTAGATGGTGGTATTCAGCTAAAGTGTACAAGTTTTATTAATTCAGTTGGAAGGTTCTCTAGTTTTCAAAATTCCTTGGCACTGCCAAATTCCCACATCATTCTGTTTTCAAAGTTCTCTATACGAAATATTATCAAGTCAATTAATAACAGAGGTCTAAGAATTCTACTTCAGTTTCTCCCCTGGAGCTCCAAATCCCACCTAAAGAGATAGCCAGGAAAGTAAAAATGCTTCATTGCTGCACATTGCAAACACTCGTTGCTGCAATTGAGCACAGAGCCGCCAGAGAAGCTCATGACCCAGAGACAATTCACAGAGACCCCACACCTGAACACACAGCAGGTACAGAAAGGACTAAAACACACTAAACACATCTTGAAGGTTTTTGCCTCTCTCAGTTCAGGTAAAATACATCACAACATGCAGCACTGGAAATATATTTGGAATATTTTTGTCGGCTCCATACACAGAGATTAATGCTAAACTGATGAGTTTAGCAAATTAAAGACAACAGCAAGGAATACCTTTTCCTTTCGTTTTACCCTATTTAAGACAGTCACCACACAACCCTTCCTCCTTGTACAAGCCAGCATCCCTGATTCTGTACAGTCTGTCACATAGAGAGAACATCAGGGTGTGGATAAAGCTCCAGCAAGATCAGTTCCTCAATATGTCTCATAAGCAAGGACATTAATGCATACGTAAGGAAATTCACATCTGAAAATAGGAGAAGCACAACATTGTTTTGATACCTGATTAAGTGCTGGCTGCTCACAAAATTGCTGACTCAAAATAATAGCACCACTGCTACCCAAGTAATTTTAATCAAAATAGCTGTCCTTTCACTTGAAAAAACAAGTCAGATAAAACAAGAGCAGTCAGTGTAGAGTATGTGACAAATCATCAAGTTTGCATGTAATAAAATATCTTGTTCTCCTCACTTTCTTTCTCAATGACTGGAAGAAAACAGAGAACAAAAGCCCAACCGTGCTCTTAGATTGAGAGTAGATATTAGTAAGGATATTAATATAATTAAGACTAAAAAATAAGAATCTATATCTGAAATGAATAACACTTAATCATTACATTTTGCCTATATTTTATGATACTGATGCAAGGCGTAACCTCATACACATTGACTCAGCCAGCTGCATTATGTAGTCATTACAGAACGCTTCTGAATTATTAAAGCTCCATAGTTAATTCCGCATGAGTTGCTGTCAATACACTTCAAAAGGGTTATCAGCAGAAGGTAAAATAATTGCGTGCTTGCTTATGAGCAAGAAAAGAAAAAATTATTTGGCTAAGAATGCACTATAGATTTTCAAGAAAGGTCAGAGACCTTTTCAAGACCACACTTACCATTGAAACCCAAATACATTATTGTGCTTAACTTGACAACTCATGCTCCATGGAACTCTTAATACCCAGGAAGAACTGCTGCCTGCCTAGTTTTCAGGTTTATAAGCACTTACTTGTTGTAGTTAATTGATTAAGCTTGCAATAATTATTCATTATTATTGCTATCAGCTGGACAAAACTTCAAAGCCATCCTCAGTAAAGAATATATCTTCCCACCAAAACAGCTCTTCCCTCCTTTAATAATAAACTAAATAAATACCAGCCAAATGTTAACTGCACATGTAAACGTCTACTGCCCTTCTATGCATCACTGCGACATGCAACTACAAAATTATTAAGTTTTTCTGGGCTTTACGCGAACTTGTTACAAGATGACAGTGATTCCAGCTTTCAAATGGTATAGAGACAAAACACCAGATATTGGGAAAATGGTATTTGCCTGGAAATTCTCCTAAAGCTTCCATTCCCTTTTACATTGGCCACAGAAAAATGTTATCATGCCTCATAGATGGTCACACTGAGTTTTCTTAGAAGTGCTTTTAGAGGACAATAAGGCATTCCGGTAAGAAAAGATCTGCAAACTTGCCTTGAAATTAAACAAATTGGACCTTTGGGAGAGATCCAGCATTTATAGAAATAGTTCACAAGTTCTGATTTGCTTACTCTCCATAAGCTGTGTTTTGCAGTATGCACGTACAGAAATAAAACAAGCCATTATAATTTGCAGAAGTGAGTAAAATGTTATTGTTGGATTTCACCCAATAAGTGATGTTTTTTCAAAAAATAATAAACATCCATGTGAAAATGAAGAGTTGATGCTTTTTCAAAGTTATTATTTTGCTGGAAATGCAGAGAAAATCTCTTCCTTGAAGAAATCTTCAAGATTTATCATACCATAAACTATCACTAAGTTTCCAAAATTCATGCACACACAAAATCTGAGATGTGAGAAAAGACCTGTAGGGGACCCTAACCCATGAAGGCAAAAGAGCAAGCAAACAAAAACAAACAAACAAACCCAAACAAGCACTAATCTTCAGACTCAAAGGACAACTTGGTAGTTTGGTATAAATTTGCTGGCAGTATTTATATTTTTCATAGTTATTCAGCACTATACATTTATGCTTCCACAATATCAATTCTCCTGATCCTTATTTACACAAGTGTGTGATTATTAGTAGGACAGACTTCTCCTTTCACTGTTTTTTTCCCTCTCCTCATGCTATTAACTTTTAATATTCTTAAACAAAGATAAATTAAGACACTGATAATGTTAATGAACTATTAACATTTGGTCAAATGTTAAAAACAGGCACCTTGTGCTTTTAAATCCAGATTGTCTGACTTTGACTTTTTAATTCCTTTACAGTAATAAACTGATGCCTTCTTTCTTCCCTATTTTAAGAATTTTAATATTTCTTTAGACACCTTTTTCAGATGGCTAATGTAGTTTATCTCCTGCACTTGTTAACTTCAGCAATGTCTGGTTCTGGATGCATTGTTCCATTATGCTCATTAATTGTTTACTGATCACAAAGCAGCACATTCTGAGCTCTTACCTTTATCTGTTTTTCCCATTCTTCACCTGTGCTACTCAGAGCATTGCTCTTCACTTCCAATCTTTACTGAACTTTTCAGTGTTTCAGGCCTGTGACTCAGGATGCAACTGCACAACTTTTATTTTCCTTAGCAAACAACCTCCGTTTCGGATAATCTCACGGACACAGCATCACTAACAATCCCACAATGTGAGCTGAATGTTTTTTGAAGCTATTTTTCTTGCCACACTAAACTTCTGCTGTTTTTCTCCGTTTTAAAACCAGGCTGGATAAAAAACACGCAGCAGTCTCAGCCACCTACTATTACAATCATCTTGCTCACAAATAACAATCTTTTGTGCTGCCTTAGTTTTGTGCTGCAACTAGATTCACCTGAAGTTTTCTGTCACCTAAGTGACAGGTAGCACAGACTTAGGCTCTTCACTACCATGTTGTATTAAGTTTGTGTATGTGATTTCCCCCTGCTCTCACTCAAGAATATTGAGAACAAAGTGACCAAAGACTTGGCAGCCTTGGTGTGCTCATGCAGGAGGTGTCTAATGATATCATGAGAGAGAAAATACACATCACAAAAGACCTCGGAGTAAACAAGAACTTTCTGCTACTTACTGATTGCTTTGTCTAAGAATTTTTTGTATGAATAATTTGATGTAGACAGTATAGAGTATGCAGCAGGATAACCAGGAAATAGGACAGACCTTCAGTTTAAGGAGAGTTTAAAATAAAAATTCTGTATCATTATACACCTGTAGAGGGAAATCTGCTTCTATAATTGTGACTAAATGAGAATAATTTTACTAAGAGGGAAATAGCACTACCTGTAGTAACACTCAAACATTTAGATCCCCCCAAAAATGGGTGGAACTTCATCAGGACAAATCCATAAAGAAGTTGCACTAATCTCTAAACTATAAAAATGTCCATTAAAATTTCTTACTAAGGAAGTACCACAGTTAACTACTTCCCACTACTATTATTACATTAGTCTTACCAATCAACCAGCTTGTATTTAAAACAATCACTTGCTAGAAGTCAAATAGTTTTCAAGATATTCTGTTGAAGAAATACAGTAATATAAGAAGAAAACATTCATTGTATGCTGAAAACATATTCTGAGTTTTCACAGAACCACAGTAGAACTGTTTTCAACTCTTTTAATGAGTTTGTGTTTCATAAAACTGAGAACAAAGCGCAGTTATAACTACAGCTGAGCTTGTCTAGTCTATGATTTAAGATAAGCAAAGTTTAAACTGTTTCCAAAGATAAGCAAAATCTAATTGGACAAACGCAGCCCAATCATCAACAAAATAATGTGTCTCATTGATAAATGTTTCGTTATTTCCAAGCCTTAGAGATTAAAGCCATTAATTTCTGATTTTGTTTTTTTCTATAATCAAGGTTTTCAGATAATCAGGTGGAAGAGAACTATTTCTAATACTCACAGTAAAAGCAAGATAAAGGCTCCATTATCACTCCTTGCTAAAAACTAACAGCTCAGGTATTCTTTCTGCTTTACAATCTAAAATTCAATTATTATTGTCTATTATTTATTTGTGCAACAGTAGTGCCCAGAGGATTGAAGTACTGACATTGATATTGAGGCCATCATGTGAAAGGCACAACTCCAATTACTATGGAAAAGTAACTATTTCTACCCTGCGTTGCTTAACAGACAAATCAAAAATTACAAGCGGGGCAAGAGAGTAATGGACAAGTGCAGCAACTTGCCCGAGGTCAGATGGGAGGCCCATAGTAGAGCTAATAATAGGAATGAGGTCTCTTGATACCAACTAGAGTACCCTATTTACTAAAACAAGTGAGCAAGTGTGATAAAAAGGATTATGTCCTTTTCACAATGAAATTCTTGGTAAGTAGATAAATATTTCAACAGTATGTTTATGATTAGTAATCATTCCACAGCATTTAAAAGCTGAGAGCTCCACTACATAAGATGTCTTCTCTGTCATAAAGCAGGTACAAAAAATACAGTTCCCTTACACAAGAAAGCTCATTGACCTCTAAAAATAATTTCATTGCAGAAGACTACTAATTAGTAACTTTGCCACCAAGAACCATGCATTATCCATACTGAATGGTACATCTAAAATCTCAGGTTTTTTATCTTCCTGTATACTAGTATTATACAGGACATTACTTTAATTAGCTAACATTTCTAGTACTTTGGAGCAGAAGATATTACCTGACTGCAACAGCATTTTAATTAGGTGTCAGTTACATCCCCAGATACTGTACTAATACTTCAGAGCATTGCTTCTCCACTGAGATCACAAGCTAAACAGAAAAAGAAACTACCTCAGTTGTACTACCTACCTGCAAACTAACATCCATATTAACAGTTACTAAGGTTTTATCTGAGACACTAAAGTTGAGATAAAGAGGTGAAAAGCAAACAAAGATAATATGGGTGAGCTTTCTGGAAGCACAGATTACTTAGATTGCTTTTCTATTAGAAGATACTCAGCTGGAATTAGGTCTTGTGTCTCAGCCAGCACAGCTGCTTGCTCAGTACAGTTTTATTGGCAGTCAGGTACTTAAAGCATAAAACCTTTAATTTATGTATGACACAGCCAGCTTCTTATTTAAGGGGACACATTCCTATATGGCAGTAAGCTTTAACTCCACAACTCTCAGTACCTACCCAAAAAGAGACTCTGTAGTCCAACTATATCGATACCTAAATGCCTTTTTACACAGAATGTGGTTTGAGTTTTTATGGGTAGTGTCTACATAATGTAGGAGAAATGGATGTCCTGACAACTGCTTTAAAGCCATCTCAAAACAGATTCTGAAATTTTGAGCGTTGCTGAGAATGTTCTCTCCTAACCCGTGTTTGATTTATAGCATGACCTGCTTCTACAGCTCTGTGAATCTGTTCTCTCCACAAAGGTTAAAACATAAAACGAAAAATGGATGTGCAAACATTATGTATAGTTTTTTACATTACATTCTCTTAGCTGCGATTTGTACTTGTTAAGGCTTTCTTATCTCTGCTTCACTGAGCCTGAAAAAAAAATATTAGAAGTCTATTCTAATGTTTCATCACATGGTACTTCATTTTTATAATGCAGGTACTAGATAAAGAGATGTAGACCCCTGTGGATGAGGACAATTCCACTGACATCAGTAAGAGCAAACTTGAGCAAAGGAGAGTCGTAACATTTTTTATTTCCTATTTTATTCTACCATTTTCTCATATAATTAATTACAGGTTCGTGTTTGTTAGTCACGCTACAGATTTCTCTCTACAACTGATGAAAAAAAAGATTATATTTTCCTTCGAGAACGCCCTCCAGGGAATAACAAGTTTTCAAAAACTAAAGTGCATACAAAGCCAGTGTAAACATACGAGAAGTTAAAAAAAAAACCCAACCAAAAACCAAAAAAACAAACCTTGGTGTCAACTCACACAATTACTGTTCTTGTTTACATTCCTATTTTTGTTCTACAGTTCTCATTTTGTCTGCCTTCCTAAACAGCACATGATTTAGGAACCTACTTGATTATGCCAAATACCAGCATTATTCATTCCTTCCTACAGAGCAGCCCTGAACAGCCAGACTGCTTGTGTGGATTTTGCCACCATTTACTTGTCCGTTCCAGTGATACCTCCCTGTGTGCTAGAGAGTCATTTGAATGCAAAGTGCTTTCCCTTCTCTATGTAGCACTGTAAGAATCAGGACTCCTTTTTTTTACTAAAACACAGAGTACAATTGCTGTAACCCCTAGCAGCCTCTGTCAGCATGAAGACCAAAAAAAAACCCCAAACGACCAAAACAACAGCAGCAAAACACCCATAAAAAATATCATTTCAGATGTGCTAGTGGAAAGGCAGGTGTGCAGATTGGAGTGTGTGTGTCTGTGTTTATAACACGCATTTGCTTACAATGTGCTTTAAAGTTACAAGACATTACAAGTCACAAGAAATTTTTTACAAGGAGGTAAGCAAGGATGGTAAAACATTGTCCCAGGTTGCCCAGAGAGATGGTGGATGCCCCATCCCTGGAGACGTCTCAGGCCAGGCTGGATGGGGCTCTGAGCAATCTGAGGTGCGTGAAGATGTCCCTGCTCATGGAAGGGGTTGGACTGGATGAGCTTTGAACGTCCCATCCAATGCAAACTATTCTATGATTCTATGATTTCTACTCCTCCATCTCTCTGTTCCATCTACTCCCCCCTGGCATAGGGCTTTTTGTGTTTAAACATGTGGCAGCCCATCCACATCAAGTTCTTTCCTGACAAGTTGTGCTCAACTTAGTTTAAGGGTCCACTCACATTGGTAGATAAAACCTGCACAGATACCAAACAATTCTACTAAAAATTCTGCCATACTTGCATTTTTTGTGTGTGTCCGTATGTAGCTCTACAGAGTCACACAATCTGAAGGTCCTGGTCCCCAAAACAGGTAGGGTGGCTCACCAGGCAAGTGTTTGCACATCATTTATTTTGAAATCTTGACTATTCTCTAACCTCTTCCACTTTCATACAGGGAGCAAAACCATGAGCAGAAGAAACTCCACAAGTAGACAGGGACTCATGTCATTTTTCTAGTTATTTCTCCCATCAGTACATTTGTGACTTTCTGTTGTCAGAAAACTTGGTAGCACATTAAAGACCCTCCTTATTAGCTAACCAATATAATATACTACTAAAATGAACCATAGAAGCCACCAAGAGCTGGAAACCAATACATGTAATCAAAAACGCATCTAGTAAATAAATATGTGTCATCCTAATTAAACTGCTCAATATGCTAATAGCAATTCCTAAAGTACAGTCATGACATCTGACACCTTCTGTGTGGGGGAAAAAATATAACACTTAGTAAGGTATATAAAAGATGCCTTTTCAAAAGATGAGGTGTTTGAAATCAGCAGTCAGGCCACAATATTTTTTAATACTGCACTTGAAAAATAAGGTTAGAACTAAAATGAACGGGCAAATTTAGCTGGCATCTGAAAACGCTCCATGAGATAAAATCTAGTTTTTATTCATTTATCTGCATGTTGGTTTTGGTTTGGGTTGGTTGTTTGTTGGGTTTTTTTGGGGGATGTGAGCGTGATTGGTGGTGGTGTTTGGGGTTTGGTTTTGTGAGTTGTTTGTTTGGTTGGTTTTTGTTTGTTTTTATTTTGGTGGTTGTTTGTTTGGGTTGGTTTGTTTGTTTGTTGGGGGGATGTTTTTTGTGTGGTTTGGTTTTTATTGCTGTTGTCTTTCCCTCCCCCTTAACAATTTATGAACAAGAACAGCTCAAGGCTCAAACCCGCCCCCACTGTAGACCTCTATATCAGAAAGTTACTTGTACTTATCAGAAGTTCTAACTGAAAGCTGTGCTAGAGAAAATAAATGAAGTTAGTGTTTTACCTCAGATTAAACCACAAAAATCCTTGCTATCTTCTAGATTCCAGACTGGCTGCATCTCCTAGATAAGCCCCCTGAATGGTGAGAATAAATGCTTTTTGTAGAGTACAGACCTGTGAGCCACAGCACATTGCTCCAATGTATTCGTCCATCTAACCTATAAACATACTTATTTAATTGTTCATTGAAAAGAAAGGTGGAAAAAGAGCTGGAAAGTGTTTTTAATTCAAGTAAGTATATGTTATGATTCGAGAGATACCAGAAAATGTGGTATTCAACTATACATATGTGGTATTATAGTGCTAAATTCACCATAGATGGATATTGCAGCAAATAACTGAGTGATTGCTGCCTTTCAGGAAATTATTTAGAACATAATCCTTTTTCACATTCAAGCCTAAACCACCTTAAAAGTACATTGCTAGAATACATGGCATGCCTTAATGATCACTTTATTTCCTAAGAGACAAGTAGTCCACTTAAAAAAGCTCTGGGTCCAGTGACCATATGTACTTAAATCAGAGCAAATCCAGTCAATTCTACGTAGAGAATTGAATTGTTACCAAATCTCTGTATTTCCAACAAAATTCTTTCTTCAGTTCCTTACAAATACACAGTGATTCATCTGTCAAAATGAGCTTTCAAACTTATTTTCAGTAATTCACATCTAATTACAGAAAGTTGTCTCTTACCATCTACCTAGACTAAAAGTTTACAGGATTTATAGGTAGACAATTTCTACTTGAAGAGCAATGATCAGGATAAAGAAGGGATTTTACATACTTACATGAATCAGATTTCTGCATTAGCTGAGGCTTCATAAAGTGAAGATTTCAGAATGCAATATGACACTAAGGAAGAATTCAACAACTGAAACAAATTAATGGGTTTGGAGGTTTGGGGGGATCGGGGTTTTGTTTTTACTTTGTATTAATCACTTTTCTAAGTATAATCATTGAACAAATTACTATGTACTACAGTACACATTCTCAACATTTTTAATCTAAGTACCTTTAGCTTTATTTGCCTATTTCCTTTGTCAAAAACCTCCAGTGCACACTGAATTTTGAACATCACTAGTTTTCCACTTTTTGAAATTATAATAAAAAAATATTCAAGGTGAATGCCTTTAATTTAGCATGTCTCTGACCAATACATTTACATTTGTAGTCATTACTCATGCCATCTGCCTGATGTGCTCATTAATAAATGAAAAAAATTCCATTGCATTATTGATTTTAGATGGTTGATGACTTTCTTTTCCCTGAAACTATCAATGTCATAGCTTTCCACTTCATATTTGAGAGTCATTGCCAGCTATTGACACATAAATCTTATTTTTTACGTTTTCCAGCTTACTTGTTTGAGTCTAATACAGAATTCACACTGTTTAAGAAGAGTTTAGAAAGCAGTCTGCTCTATTTCATCAAAAGTTCCTGCTGTCAAAAGCAACAAATGTGCAGAGTTACTTCTACTTTGCTGCACTGTCACTTATCATTAACGTGTTTTCCTATGCTTAGAGCATTTCTTCTAGCTAGCACGGGGGTATACATTATTCATATAACATATAAACTACCTAAATATCCTTCAGCTGGTAGAACTGTGGAAGAAAGCTTGCAATGTGCGTATTTCATGGAATGGTTTGGTGACATCCTTTGGTTTTGACAGCAGCACCGTTCCATATTTTAAATATTTCTAACTGCTTCACAATGTGATTTCAACAAATTAACACCAGGAGACCGAACTGGCTTCAGTACTTCAACTTGACAATGAGTTTTCTCCTAAGAAAATCGTAAAACATAAGAGGTTGCCTTTTTTTTATTCTTTTCTTAGACTCACCACACTTCACTGGCTTCCACAATCAAATTGTACTCAATATGTTAATTTTCAAACAAAAAAATACAAGCTCTTTCTCATTTCAGGTTTTATATTTGGATTTATTATGTATTTCTATTAATGGAAAAAGCATTGCACTGGCTGTTATGAATAGAGTGAAGTAAGTTTCTGGAGGCTTGATGTTTTTGTTTATCCCTTCTATATAAAATATACACATACAAAGTAAACCAACTGTTATATGGCTTTGAGTACTTCCTTAAGAAAGCATAAATAATTTGATTTCCTACCTACATTCATTATTAAAAAAAAAAAAAAAAGAAACCTTCACGTTTTATGGTTCCAAAATTGAATTTCTGAACAGTTTGTTAAATTTCAAGTCTCAAAATATTGTTGAGCAACAATTCCACCTACTCAGCAAACTCTTCATATGAAGGTCTTTAAAACACATTTGTATGGAGAATATTATAGGTCTCATTTTTAAAGCAAACTGCTTGCATAATTGTGAGCTTTATGCCAGGTGGGTAATTGTGCTTTCGTACTTCTCTCTGTATGAGAACAACTGACCATTCTGCTCAGATGTACTAATGTTCTCACTATGATTTCAATCCAAATATATTCTAAAGTGCTGGGAATGGATTCTGGACTAGAAACAGCCATTTTTCTGTGGTAGAATATAGGGATTTCAAATTAACCCTGAACTGGAGAGCAACTTGATTCTAGTGCTGCAATTAGCCTACTGTCTCTCATGTAGTTTTATAGCTCAATTTTCAACTGGTCCGCTAAGCTCACGTTTTACCTTTGTAACACAAAACAACTTGATATTTTTTCCTATACTGTATTATTCTCTCATGTGATTAAAACGCCCGCAGTCCTTTATGCAGTTAATTTTATCCAGGGTGGTTTTCTGAAAAGATGTACAAAAGAGCAGCACAGAATGAAACAAGTAAAAACAAAACTGGCTGCCTGGCCTTTTATAATTTCTCGTCTATGAACTTGAAAGCCTAAGCACATTTTACATTAATAGCGTGTTCTTATAGTAAAATTAAACCTAATGTGGAAGACATATAAAAGATGAAATGACACACGAAAAGCTAAAGGAACTGCAAGGTGCCACCAGAGAATCACAACACACGAACACTTCCAGTACTTCAAATGTACGAAAACAACACAAGTACCTAAACCGTTTCAATTCTATTTTCTAGCATCATTTCACCAATTCAAGTCAAGTTGCTTAAGCTTTCAATAAGGGCCCTATATATACTTGGCCTTATACTAACTCACAAAAAACACATCTTCGGTTTACAAACAAGTATCCTAATAGTAACTAGGAAATAGTTCTTCAAAAAGAAGCAAGAATTATTCAACCAAATGATTAGGCACCAAGTAGAGAGGAGGAAGGTGTCTTGGAAAAACCTGTTTATCTACATCATGCCTGTCTTGTAACATGTCAGAATTGACATTTAAACTTTCAGTACGTTCATAGCATATACCTAGAAACAGTTAACTTTATATAATCCAGGACTTTTTCTCGTCCTATCTCCTCCAAAACTGGTTGATTGTTTAAGAAACATAGGAACAGAAGAATATGATGCATGTTATTTGCAAGAGTCAATCTGTTCTACAAGTTTGACGGGAAAAGGATTAGAGCCGACCCAGTTTGCAATGAAGAAAAGCAGCACTCATACATTTCTATACCATGGCAACCATAATCTGCGTTACCTACTTATAAAAAATAAATAGCAAGTACCCATTGGAAGTTAATACTCTTATTAATATGCGATTAATAAAAATGCTTTCTAATGCATAATAAACTTCTGCACATCTATCCTCGATTTCAGGTCAATCTCTGCTCCCATTAGAGATAAGAGCATTAACAAAACCTTACAAGGGGAGCTACTCAATGCACTTATCAATTGTTCCAGTAGTTTGAACACTTATTTAATTCTCAACATGTTTCAATACGGGCACTTTCATAGACAAAATAAAAGACACATTTTTATTCCAAAGCAGAAGAAAAAGTTAATACCTGCCCCTCAAAAGTGATTATTAAAAGCAGCAGCCAAATCCACTGTGCAGCAGAAAAAAGAAACACTTTGATTCAAGACAAGTGATGTACTGACCAAAATAACCAAGTATCCAACAGCAACAAACAGAACTTCTCATCTTTCTGTAGTCTTCATGTTTCTTTCTTCAACTTTTAAGTACTCTCCATAATTTCTCTTCAAGAATTTGCATATATTTAATACTTTCTCCTCTAGATAATAAATACATTTAGACAGGAGTCCACTATGAAAACAGCATGGGGGAAAGGAAAAAAAAATCTTCCTCAGTAATTTGTTTTCATAAATACAGGGTCTAAATCAAATCAAATTTCAAAGTAAGGCATTCTCTCATGGTATCCTCCAAAGACTGCAATCTTGATAATTGCTTAATAATAAAAAGTTATTAAACAAAAATTGACTGAGCACACTTTCAAGTCTAGCAAGTTGCTTCTGCTTGATGCTGAAGAGGCAGGCAATGTAACTGCTCAGTCAATACCAAATCCAGTATGGCAATGATGTGACTTTAAACCTGAAAATTACTTTATCCTTGCACACATAAACCAAAATCTTTATGTTCTGTATTAAACAGCACAATGACAAATACATATTAATGTACCAAAGATTTGTTCTCCCTGGCTCTTGGGTGGTTAACAGTTTTAGTAGGAAATCAACATTAAATATTGTAATATGTTTAGTCATGTTCATTTGCAACCCTCATATAACAGGGTAGTCTACAGCCTGATTTGGGATCTCCAGTAATGTACAATTTCACAATAATAACCCACAATGCTGTCCAGAGCCTCCACAGTCCTGTATGCTCCAACCAGCTCTCATTTTTACCTTCACAGTCGCAAGTACGTGAGAGGACCCTCAGGGAGAGCTGAAAGCTCATTTCCACTATGTCCATTTATTTCTCAGAGGTAATAAGTCCCATTTATTTCACACACCACTATCACTCAGTTTTTCTCCATGCAGTAATTGCACAAGTACATTTACAGTTCAGACAAGAAAAAAAAACATTCGTGTTAAGGCTCCTCTCCTTCTGACTACATTAGAATAATTCTTACTCTAGTTCTCCATTGCAAATGTTCACAGAGAATGTATTTTATATTTATATCCTCTGTAAATTTTGTTTTACATAAGCAGTAGTACTAGTAAAAATAGTTCTAAAAATAATAATAAAAAGAGATCATTCATGATTGTGATGAAGGAAAATTCAATCAACAATTCACAGAATTATGTGGGTGACTTAGGGGCTGTGTTCCTCCATAAATAAAACCACAGGGAGTAAAAATCCTATTGCAAATATCTGTGGTTATCATGTCTTACTGATGTGAAGGAGGACTATTCTTATTTGACATATCTCTGGTGCCAGTCGAGTTCTGCTATCGGGAGCTGAAATCAAGTTACATCTTCCTCCCACTGTTCCCCAAAGTCTGTTATGAATCTTGTGCAGAAATGTGTGAAGCCAAATCAGTCTCAGCGACATGATTTGAACACCTTTGGTCACAATATATGTGACTTCGCAGTTCTGATTCGGAAAAAGTCCTTTCAAATGCTTCAACTGTCAGTGGAAGAGGCCACAGAGAATAATGCACTGAAAGAAATAGAACACAATCCTCTCTCCTTTGACTGTAGGAGCTGCTAAAGCTGTTCCGTGTGACTAAATTCCTCAAGAGCAGACATAGAAGACTGTGGGTAGGTCCCAAACAGAAAATTTATTTTTAAGCCCATTTATCGTACACTAAAATTAGTCTTCCTTGAAGTTAAGTGGTTTTTAGTAGATAAAACCAAGCAAACTGCCACTGGTATGGGATGTTACAATCACTTTCTAGCTGTTTTCTACAGCTGCAATAATAGGGTTTCATAGAAGTAAGGCAATAAAATTGGGTTTACTATTTATTTTACTTGCTAGTGTTCCTGGCAATCAATAAAGAGCAATCCTTTTAGAGCACTCATCTGCTATATTTGTATCCAATAGATTATTTATTAAAATAACTGTGCACATTTTAAAGATATAGAAACAATCTATGCTGGCTTTAATTGTTTTATATTTCCTAACTCACTAGACAGCCATATTAGTCTATTCATGCTACTTCAAAAGATTGCTCAGTACAGAAAAGCCACCTACACTATTTGGTAAGAGATAACTATTAATTTCAATTAGACAAATTTTTTTTTCCTAAAATCAGAATGCAGTTTCTGAAAGGTAGAAAACAAATCAATTCCTTTTGTGTTGATAGTATAGGTGGATACAATAGATTTAGGCACACACTTTTAAGATATCGAGTAAAAACAGCAAAATAGTCTTCTGCTACTCTGTCTATTCTACTGAAAAGGAAAGTTGAAACAAGTACTTTTTCTTGCCATGAATTCTTAACCTCAAATCTTATCTCCATTTGACTTCAAATTTATAGCCAGATCCCTGCCCAATTATCAGCTGAATAACTTTGTGATCAAATAATTTGCCTGTAACAAGTATGATATTGTCCAATATAATTTAAGTCCATGTTGAAATGGAAAGCAGTAAGAAAGTCCAGCTCACAGAGTCCTTTAAATAGTAACTATATATTTCTACTGAACAAATACAACTCATCGATCTAATGGCATATTACTCAAGAAAATACAAATATATTTTCCTTGATATTTTTTTTCAAACTAAATGTAACTACAGCTCTGACTTACATCTAGAAAGAAAGAGATGAAAAATAGCTTTGATGTGACATTAGAAAGTAAAAAAGAGGGAACAAGTGACTCATATTTAGTCATTGTTTTATTTCCACTGGATGGACACCTATGTCATGATTTTAAATCCTTAAGAAAAGGAATTATTCTACTCATTAGAAAAAAAAAAAATCCAATTACTTGCACTGCACATAGTAAATCTAAAGCTAATTTGCTAACATCAAAGATTATTAACCATATGCCAAGTCCAAAACCAAAGGGCTCCTAATTAATGCCAAAAACCTGAGAAAGCCGGTCTGAGCTACTCTTCCATATGACAGCAGCCTGAAAATTCACCGTGCATAATTCTGCTTTTGTCACTCAGTTTTCCATTTACTTGTCGTAGGAGAAACTGTTTAATGCGCACTGTTGCATATGCAGTATTAATAGCAACTGAACTTGAAAATGTATCCTTTCTGACTGCTGGCTATTTTGCTGGGATGTGTCTGTATTTAAATCAAGCAGGAGAGCAAGCGATTTAAAAATTCTTCCATTCCTGGGTTTAAAAGGCAGACTTATCCACGGCAAACTCACTTCAAAGGCTTAGCCCAGCCTCATTACTGCATGAATTCTGTGCAGGTTAAATGCACAGCACAAGCATTAGTTCAAATGATCTGCTATTTTTTTCCTCAACTTGACCTCTGTAGCAATTTCACAGGTCTAAATCTATACTGTTAATTAAAAATTATACAGGCTATACGCCTAAGTTTGACAACTGCATCTGCAGATAGTTAGTATGTTGTCAATTATTTTTCTTCTTTCAAACAGTAAGGTCTCATTTAACAGCGATGCCTCAAATATATTTACTAGCATTTTTTTTAAAGAAACGATTTTGTAAAAGACTTGTAGCCAAACTACAACATTATAGAGATTACATGTATAAAAGATTGAAGTGAATGTTGTACTTCCATCAGAAGGAGATATGTATTAAGTCCTAAAGGCTACACTATGGGAACATCAACCATTTGGTTTGTTTGTTTGGGGATTTTTTTTCTAATAGTTGTTTGTTGTGAGTTTTTTTGGGGGGTGGGTTGTTTGTTAGTTTTTGTGGTTTGTTGTTGGTTTTTGATTGGTTTGGTTTTGTTTTGTTTTAATTTCAGGAAATATTGTGCCCCCTATTACCAAGACAATTAATCACGCCACAGAAAAGCAGCAAGTGATGAAATCTTAAAAGTTGTACCAATGCGATCATTCAATACTTCACAATCTTGTGTTCCTGGAGTAACAATGTAAATGTTTCACCATAGAGCCTACAAAGAGAAAATTAGAAGATGTACTACAACTGCAACACCTTATTTTAAAAGTACAAACAGATCATATTTAATAAACTAAGATGAACAAAGCCATGTTCAATACAGGATCAGGTCCCACCTTTTCTTATGCATTCCTAACCATATTTATTTTATATTTCTAATTTACCATTACACTATTATTTGAAACTATCTCTTGTTTAGTGAAATATGGAATTGAGTGCAGCAGCTCAACAAGAATGGTGACTTTTTGGTTTTTTTATTTTTAAGAGGTGGTTCATAACAGCTTAAAAGAAGCAAGATTTTGAACTACAAAACTCCGGGGGTAATTCTGATCTCATGTAAGCAGCAGCTAATACATTGCCGATTTACAACTACACCAGCTAAGTAAAAATAATTATGTAATTTTCATTCACAACATGATTCTTTCTAACACAACATTTTGTCCTGAAAATTTTATGTTTAATCTAAATTGTTTCTAAATCTCAACTGACAAGTTGCAGAAAGCTTACAGGATGACACCACATGGTAATGGATGCAAAATTGCTTCCTGTGTAAGAAATGTTTACCAAGTTTTTTTAAGAAATAATTCAACAGTAACTTACTATCTCCAAATTTCATCAGAAACTACACTTCACTAAAACATGTTGTGCATTAGTGTTTTCTAAAAGCACACATTATTAAACTATTTGAATCCACTGATTTAAACTGGAGGCTGCAGGAATGAATGAGTGAACAATCAAACATTTGTGATTGATTAGGAGAAGTGGGTTCTGGTTCTTTCTGGATTTTACACCAGGCTGCAGGTCACTCTCTGTCATTGTGCCTCAGCTTCCTATTGAATCTTCAAAAAGAAATACCTCAAGAGAAAAAATCCTTAGGGCTGAAGGAAAAAGCCATTTGTTTTGAAATTTAAATTAGCTGCTATCTCATTATCACCTACTTCAGTGGAATCAGAGTATCAAAACTTACAAAAGCCAACTATTGATTTTTCAATTTTTTAAAACCTCCGGTTACTCAGTTAAGCATCATAAGACTGTAACGTAAATTATGATCCACAGCTACAAACACTACACTCCCTTGTGTATATATAAAATGACATAAAGAGACACAGATGAGGTAAGTAGTATATCTTTCAGAAAGATACACGTAATTTCAATCTAAAGTCACCTAGTGTTCTTCAGGAAGAACAAGGACAATTCAAAACATATCTCAGTTATCTAATTCTTCTTTGTAACTCAAAGGAAGCACCCCTTGAGGAATGCTGGTTTTAAGGAATAACCAATGACTGAATTCATACTACATTTTATACTCCCAAAATAAGAGATTCTTAATACTGCTAACAATTCTAAATTAGTAATATTGATTATTTTTCCCCCTAGAAGAAGCTTTCACTAATCAGTATTTAAAAATTTATTGGTTGGAGACCACAGTCTGTTTTCAGTGTCTGCTATTTTTTACTTTATACAGTGAAGTATTAACTTCAACATGCTCAGCCCTTCAAGAGGACAGTCCATGAAAAGCACCAGGTACTGGCTGTACTTCCAGCAGTGTCAACAGGAACACATCCCATTATTTTAGCTGAATGCAGGGCATTATAAAGATGGATAAACAGATTTTCTTGGAAATATTTCCTACAAAGACACATTAGTACCTGAAAGGCACCACTTCAGCTATACCAGTGCCCCAACAACAGTCTCCAAAAAATGCAGACTCAGCTGGTGCAAAGACTTTCTGAAAAGTGTAAAACTACATCCTTCAATTATCACACAAGCTTTCATGATGAAGTAGTTGAAGAGTAAGAGCTTCTTTTGCTTTGTCACAGGAGGATTGCAACTGAGTTGGATCTTTGGAGGGTGACAGGGTGCAAGGATAGACGGGGTCTGCAGCCAGAGTGGTTTTGACTTTAGCGTAATGCTGAGTATGTAATCAGCAGGCAAATACTCACTGGCCACCTTTAAGAAAGCAAATAACTTCTTCCTGGTTTCACCCAGGCAGACATTGCTCAGACAGTACTGCCAACTGTTGAAAATGTCGTGGAGTAACAGCTACCCCAACATGATATAATGTGCAGGTTTGATTCAAGATCCATTTAAAATGCAGCATCTATCTGTTCTTCAGTTACTTTCTGTAGATCATGACCCTAATCTTTTAATCTCCAAAGACGAGGCCATAATTTTCTTTTTTTCTGCTTCTAAAGAGCATAACTTTTGATGCCTTGCTCTCCACAAATTTTGGTCATTATCCTTCAAAGCACAGCTTTAACTAAACTTCTCAGATTGTTCTGTCAGCATTTACTAAAAATCGTTTAGAAAGGTTATTTCCTAAAGCCAGTGGAATAATCCAAAAGGAAAACAAGGATTTCATCAGCATGTCCCTCTCAGTATTTTTATGATAGGGTCCATCATTTCCATCACACATTCTGCTCATCCAGAACCTTTATCACTCATCCTCTTTCCATATATTCCTTTAGAGGGAAAAACAGCAGCATGATATTAAATGTCATAAGTATAATAGGGATTCCAGTGCAGACAGACAAATTTAAGACCATCTGACAAGTTAGAGCACAGCAAAATAAATATATTGGGTACAAGATCCAGGGCCCTTGGATCAGTTGCATTTACATGACTATGATTGGGTTGAAATCCATTCAGACAATGCTCTATAGCTCAGACAAGTGCATTTCTGACCTAATATTTCAATAGTAATAAAGTATAAGAAAGTACTAGACTGACTATTCTGCCGTTTTTATTGGAAAACTCAAGGCATTCCTTCATTATTTGAATTAGAAAAACACCTGCATATGACTCATGTTTCAGTTCTTCCTCTTATTTCTATGACTCTTCCTATAAATGTTATAGTCAGTCTCAAAGTAAACTCTAATACAATAATTCTTTTACAAAAATCACTTGCTTCCAGATCTCTGTTTTTCTGTCAAGGAATGTTCCTCTTCATCCTTCACAACTTATCAGTTCCTCCAGAAGTGCTACTGCACTTTGTCTCTGTTACCTGTTGGAAATAATTCTACTCCATGACAACAGCTGTATTCTGTAAGTCACATTTTCAGCACCACTTTCTTTCCCAGGCAGCATCTGAACAGATCTTTCACAGCCACTGTTGAGCATCTCCAAATGCACAGGTCCTCGACATGCTGCTTCTCTTCCGAGCTGCATAAACCATCAAGTTTAAACCACGGGAGAGCAACAATCAGCACATACATTCCTTCGCATCCCCGTTGCTTCAGCTGTGCTTCATTTATCATGTTCTTCAACAATACATGCTTCAGTTCATGCAGGAATTAAAAGCCAAAGTTACAGTCTTTCCTTCAGAGAAAAACATTTGTTCCGTTCTTAATGCAGTGTGTCCAACATACGTTAGTCATCTAGTGCAATCATGTGAATCTTTTCTGACACTAGTATTTAACACAAATGACATCACTGAGTATCATAGCATTGTTAGAGAAATAAATGGGATTTCAATCTCGGTGTTTCTCACTCCATTACCTGCCTTCTCTCCTCATCTTTCACAAAGCTGAACTAATCTTCTATCCATATTCCTTTCATCCTATAATGAAAGCTAAAGCAGAATTATTTTCATCTCAGCTCCCTGAATGCAAGACGATTGAATGATGCAGTTCTTTCCCATACATTTTCCAAGACCCACAGACTTGAAGCGTTCAGTACTGCCTACTACACTGGGTGGGGAGAGGGGCAGGGCACACACACAAAAAGTTCCTTCTCCCCTAAGCTAGGTCTGAAGGAAGGGGTGCCCATGCTGAATCTGATATAGAACAGAGCCGGGCAAGGACTGCAAGGCGGCATAAAGGTAGTTCTGCAGTACTGTTGCACTGTAATGTTTTTACTATATACTACATCCCAACTACCTCCATCCTATCTTATATTTCCTCTCAAGCACTGCATGTTATATCTACATTCCACTATCCTTGTTATATCTGTGTCTGACACTGCTAGGTGAGAATTGTTCTTTTCACATGGCACCACAAAGCTATGTTTTTAATTACAAGAGTACACTCTCTTTCCTGATGCTCAAAGGGCAGGCATGGCAACAATCGCAACTACATCTGACTGAAAACTAACACCAAATCAGTCATAACATTTTCACAAAGAAAGGCAGAAGCCAGCTGACAGCAATACCTATAAGCTTAAGTATGCACAAATCACTCAGAGAAATGCAGTCTATTAGCTCCTTTAGGCAGGAACTAAGTGATTACGAAATAAAAAAGATACCAAGCCTAAAAGAGATGAACCTTAAGAGAGATCTTACTGGCCATTAGAGAACTGGGGTGAAACAGTATGTGGTAAAACAAAGCCTCACTTCTAGCTTCAAACCACGTTCAATACAGAGCGCTACAGCCCTGTTTGTTTAGTCACTGCTTCATTAGCAGCAAACATTAAGCATTCAATACAACGTGTAAAGTAAGTTCAGAAAACACTGAAGACTGTTTTAGAGCTCAATATATTATAAACAGTAAGAGCAATAACCGATTATAAAGCAAATTACTCTTTATTTCGGAGTCTTTACACCATTTGCTGGAATAAACAGAAATGGATTTCCACCTAAATCACCTTAAAGTTGTCAAGATAAATACTTGCTCCTAGTGCTTTTCACCTTCTTCACCACTGATTCAGCATCGGGGAATAATACTGAGGGCCAAACCATGTTTCCAGATTCTGCAAATACTTAAGCAGGTAAAGGGGAAATAAAGGAAAAGGGAAAAATAAAGGAAAAGGGGGAAATAAAGGAAAAGGGGAAATAAAGGAAAAGGAGAAATAAAGGAAAAGGAGAAATAAAGGAAAAGGAGAAATAAAGGAAAAGGAGAAATAAAGGAAAAGGAGAAATAAAGGAAAAGGGGAAATAAAGGAAAAAAAAAATCACCCACAAAAGTAGTCTCAAGTACTACAGGTAACTTAAACTAACAGCCTAGTCTTAGCACAAATTTGCTTTATTAGTGAAAGATCATGAGCAAATAGAAAGAGATGTATTAGATATCATTATATCTCACAAAAACACCTGATTTGCTCTTCTCCATCTCCATGTCTTCTGCCTACTGCAGGAGAAATATGGAACCTTTTGGAAGTGGCTGTGCAGGTGAGTAAGAAAGAAGGTAGGTTGGCACTAGACTGAACTATATCACACAAAATGAATCCAGTCTGGAAGGGAAGATACCTGCACACAGGCTAGAACATACTCCTGCATGAGGAGTCCAGAGGAAGCTCCATTTTATATGCTGCAGTTATCTCAAAGGGGCTAGTTTGGCTTTGGAAACTAGAGGTCATCTAATACTACTATTTTTCATGTTTGACATTAAACACTGGCTGTTCTTACACAGCTCAGCCTAAGAATCAAGTCTTAAATACCAATTTGGATCAAAATGTTGAAAGTGCTAATTGAACTGGCAAAGACACAATGCTCACAATTAAAAGATGTCTCGATTTGGTTAGTGGCCAGATCCATAGCTGGAATAAAGTTGCAGATGCCAGCTGATGATCTGAGCCAGTTCCACTCTCACAGTACTGCATTTCTTTCTTATGCATTGGAAGGAACTAAAGTAGCCACTGACCTCAGATAGTGGCTCTTCAATGGGGAGTACTGTTTTATTCTTTTCTCAGTGGCACAGATCCAGTCACAATTTAAACATTAAAATATCCAGATTCAGTTTTCAACAGAGCCATCCTTCAGCTCTGATGTACAACTCTTCCTGTTGACGTGCAATATCCAATTACTTAGAGATACACACTTTATTCTTTTGAGTTGCCTATTGAATTCCAAGGTAAATTGAAGTACAGCCTTGCCATGCCTGTATTCTTCAGTTTTGCACGTTAGAAAGTACATTATTAAGTTGATCGGTTCTAATTTGATAAGTGCTGGAACATTCTGTGTCATCGTTTTCACTACTCATGCAGAGGATTAGCAATATCCTACAAATCATTCTCCATAGCAAACATCAAGAAAAATAAAAGGAAAACAACTTTTAAAGCATCAAAGTCTTAAAATATTCAAGAGACAAACTAGAGCTCTTAAAGATACAT
This sequence comes from Nesoenas mayeri, assembly GCF_963082525.1. Lineage (NCBI taxonomy): Eukaryota > Metazoa > Chordata > Aves > Columbiformes > Columbidae > Nesoenas > Nesoenas mayeri. Next base: position 64,045,098 of record NC_137548.1, read on the forward strand.
CTAGGACACTCTAGATTTCATAGGTGTCTCACAACTACTATAATACCCATTCAATAACCATTAAGGGCAGACATTTCAGATAGTAATAAATGTCATTCGGAAAATAAAAAGAAACCCGCCCCAAACTTGAAAGCACAATGTTTTTGATTTCACATCTTTCTCAGAGAAAGATGAAAGGAAGTTGAGTCAGGTTGCTCAGTATCCCTGAGTGACTTTGTGTTTGGCAGGAGAATGGGACTGTGAGAACATACAGTTAATTTCTGTACCTTTTTATGCAAGTAGAAAGTTATAAAGCTGCTGAAGAACAGTATCCTTCAGGACACCAAAATTAAAGGGGAAGTGGGCAAAGCCTGAAAGATTACTTGCAGGATTAGGACAAGGGACAATCTCTCTGATTTGAATCAAGAGTTTGACTTCTCATAACCCCAGAATCACGCAGACAAGATCCATGAACTTCTTCCATAGGTCCTGAATCAAGAACAGCAAAGTAAATATGCTAGCAGGCTGTAAAACAAGAAACTTGAACAACAAAAAAAGGAGACAGATCTGTATATTATGCATTCCATTTTTACTGAGGTTCCGTAGACTTTAAAGTGAGTAGTAAATCAGGTGTGCATTAGGGAAAAAAGGCTTTAAAGAAAGAAATAAAAAGTAGGATTCACTGTATGTCAGTATTTGAAGTACCTAAATCATGAAGCAAATTTAAGTAAAACCTCATACTTATGTTCTTCTCATGGGGGATAACTGAAAACAAGAAGAATTAAAAAACCAACCATCTTTCACACAAGAAGCCTTAACACAGTGACATTTTCTATTTTAGAAGCATTAGAGCTAAACATCAAAGAGCAAACTGAAAAATAATCTGTAGCCATCTTGTCTATAAATAAAATCAGAATTCTCCATCCAAAAAAATCTTTGGGTGTTGTCTTCGCTAAACTGAGTGCCAATTTCTTATTCTCTTCCTTATTCTCTTTCCATACGTGCTAGGAGGGTGTCCCTGGGAACTTTATATTATTCCAAGAGTCCTGGTGATTCAGTGAAGTCAGTGGATGGTACAAGGACTCCAACGACATCAAATGAGTTGTTTCATTAGTAATTACTGAAGGTGATCAAATGATCGATTTAAAGCTACAATCTGTTACGAGGTTTACTCCAGTGAAATCCTGCCAAGCCAGTTAATATTCCCAAAGCTACGTTGTCTGCTGAACAAGGCAAAATTTTACGACATTGACCCACAGAGACTGCAAAACAATAAAACTGATGTTGGTTTTGGGTTTTTTTTAAGCTAAAAAACTCAGTCCATGGTCCTCCCTCAATGGTAAGATAGAGCTACAAATCTGTTGCTTTTAACTGAGCAAGTTCTATGCTGTTTGTTCAACTAGTATTTTGAAACCAGGTATCAAACTCAGCCTTACATACACTATAATACAGGCACTTGAGCTACTCCAAATGGTTTCTGTATATAAAAGGAGGTCCTTTACTCAGTAGCACAAAAATAGTAATTCAAACCAGAAGTGGGCAAAGGGCTGGTGTGGTGTGAGGGTCTATAAATGGATTCACTTAAGGTTCAAAGTCTATTTACTCTGAAATCGATTTAATTGAAGTATCCCATGGTCACATAGGAAGAGGTCTATAGTTGTGAATGCAGTGGTTTTGTGAACACAGCCTGAAGTTTTTAAATGTCTACGGTATTGTTAAGCAAACAATTGGGTGAGATAGAACACGTTTCCAACACTGTAATATCCATATAACTAATCACTGCATTTTTAAGGTGTCTGTGAGTTGCTGGGTATTTTTTTATTTTGTTTTCTTGTTGGTTTTTATTTTCTTAAGATCTAACTTTAAAAGACTGTATCTTGGTGTTCACTATGAATATATATACACTATATTTTCATATACTGCTGAAAGAGGTATTTTCTTCTGTTATTCCTGTTTCAAAATCTAGAAGACAACTGAACCTCCAAAACCAATCTCTGCTCCTTATACATATCCTAGATTGTAGCAACAAACATTGATTGTACAGGTTTAACCAAGGAGAATTTCAGTCTAGTTTGCTCAGAAATGTACCAAAACTGCCAGTTCATTTGTTTTCCAATACTCCAAATGAAACTGTAATGGGAATCCAGATCTTCTCAGTATTTTAAGAAACAGGTACTTACACGAGCACATTAAGAATGATCCTTGGACTAGTACCAAGCTGAAAACCTAAATCAAATGAAGCAGTAGTGACCCTGACCATATCCAAAACACCCATAGGTGTCCTTTATGAAGGCAGGATTTCATCCCTTTTTCCACTTAAATCAAGTTTCACATCTTAATTCGCACACAAGCTTTTGAAAGAAGAAAATAAAGAAAAGCAAATAGAAAAAGAAATCTTCCCACTTTTCTCCTCCATACAAATAAGCATTTGAAGCCTAACACAGAGCACTTCATCAATTCCAAATTGACTCAATTGAAAACGATGCTGCAAGGCATAGTAATGATGGTAAAAGAATGAACACTGTTCTTTGCTCCAGTCACCTGTCTTGCAGAAGTGAGTACTACTGTTGTTGGATACAATTTTACAGATCGATATCTTCTAATCCCAGTGGTTTCTGTAAGTATATATCCTAATTGTTGACTGAAATCTCCCATTACTTTACTGTCTCTCTTTGAGGAACAGCGTGCTGTTACATGGGTCGAAAGGCTAAAGTACTGCAAGCAGAAAATAATCATTAAAACACCCATTCAAAGAGCATTAAATCCTCAGCCATCGTAGATCAGCATAAATGCAAACATATTAATCATAGCAGGTTACTATTTCTACTATTTCTGTAATTATAGTATGACTACAGTATGGCAAGAGCAGCAACTCTCAAGAAAGTAAATAGTGAAATGCATGTTGTTTAAACGTGAGAGTTATCATTTTATAACAGCTGATATCTGTCTGAAGGAGAATAGATTGCCTAACCTTTTTTTCCATAATACCATTGTCACGTCATTTACGTAGTTCCGTATCCATGATCACAGTTCACTTTTTTAATGCCTTGTCGTCTCTGTATGTAAAAATTGCACGCAGACTGACATTTTCATTCATTAGTAAAGGTAATACAGAGATACACTGAAGCCCAGCTACTCCAAGTAGTGGAAGCATGGAGGGTTTTTTTAATATTTTGGCTCAGTTTCTTTCTTATTATTATTACTCAACAGCGGATGTAGGATTCTGCTTATCCCACCTATTGGTCCAATCATGCTTGAAATCCAATTTTACAAGTCTAGTAATTTTCAAAAGAACAACTGACATTTTTAGCATGGATTTAGAGATTGTACAAAATGCTGCCAGTTCGCAAAAGGATTCGAGGTCTGGAAAGATTCAGATCTTTCTCTGAAGTAGATTCGGAGGGGTACCTGCCATGCAAACTTTGCAAAAGCCTCAGAGCCAGCTGAGATATGCAAAAGCATCCACTGTTCCATATACATAAGGGAGCTGCTTAGAACTGCCCTCGGGATGTGTCAGATGCTGCTGCAACAGGAGATGACACTGATAACCCAGCCGAGCTGGGACAAACCCACCAAGATAACAGATTGCTGAGTAAGCATTGAACACAACACCAGTTCCCTCAAGCTATTTTTTCAGCACCGTTAGAGTTATGCCATAATGTCAGCAAATAATGGGCATTATCAATGTAAAGAAATATTCTGTTGAAATAGAAGGAATCTACGGAAAGTTTTCATTTTTACACCGAAGTGCAAGATTGTCCAATTGAAAGACTGAAAAAATGAAAGCAAATAATTATAGATTAACATATTTGCCAGAAAAAAAAATGCTTATTTCCAGTATAATTTCTTGCACTTGGAGGAAGTGGCAGGATACAAAAAATTAGAGCCCAATGTTATTTGTACAAAACAAAAACCACCCACCACAGCTGTTTTGAAGCATTTCACTCTATACAAGCAGAAGCATACAGAGCTGTTCAAGCCACTGAGAAAAGATAGCCAAAAATCAATTTTTCATACTTCATTATGTGCCTACAACTAGAAATCCTTTATACAGAGGCACAAATACTATACATATTTATGTATTTTACCTTTGAGCAAAAGAGATCTTTTTACATTAAAAAAAATAAACTAGTGGTATAGGATACAATTTTGCAGCCTTTAGTTTCTTTTTATCAGCACCCACAATGATGTTTTGCACCTACTCCAGATGAGGAAAATTTCCCACTGCCACTCTTTTGCATTAAATTAACATGAAACAGGTAAGAATTCTCATTAGTATGTGGTAAGTAATAAGCACTAAGGAGATTTATGCACACACACATGCGCGATCTACAAAACAGTGTTCTCTATAGAACACTGAAAGATTTACCCTTAATTTAGAATTAGGTGTACATCACTTATGAGGTTTAAAGTCCATGGAGTGTAGGTACCTGTAGCACAAGAGGAACCTGTTATATTGCCCTAGAATTCAGGTGGAAGTGCTAGCCTTTTACCATTTGCTTATTGGGAGGCTTTTAAGCCATATTTTAAAATAATTTTTAAGCTTTTATTTTAAAGAATTAAACCTAATCCAATACCATAATTTCTAAACCACAAGCAGTTACAAGCAGAGCAGAATAAGTCCCCTTCCCTCCATGTCTGCTCACATTCTACATACATAGCTCTGCATACAGAGAGTAGCACCTGGACGTAGCAAGCCCCTTGTAAGATACAGGTAAGTAGAATATCTCCAGAGTAGTATCAATATTCCATCTATTAATTCACCTTTTAATGCCCCTTTTCATCTGCCTCCTTCTAACAGACATAAAAATCAGTCTGCCTTCCCATCATCTCCCTCTGACACTGTATCTCATCCTATTAGGTTGCAGAATGGCTGTGGCAATTTCTCAGTTCTGGCTTTGTATTAGCGAAACTTGCTCCCAGTTTCCCTGAAATCAAGCAGTTGGGGGATTGCTTGGATATGTACATTTGCTTCCAGTTTAGTCAACAACTGAACTGCTGAATACACATCTACTTATTTCTCCAGATGGGTCCTTGCAAGCATTCACAAGAATGAAGATTCTATTACCTGTCTGAATAGTCTTCTACAGAAATGGCTCATACTACCTTAAGGACATTTCATTCCCTAGAACATGCAAAGATTTAAAGCAGATTAAATTATTCCATTCCACTTCTCCCAAGGTTTTTCCACCATCCTCTGGCAGTCAACACCATATTGTTCCACAAGTTTAATCCAATGCAACAAAAACTTCCGTTTCCTGTAATGACTAAAGGTTATTGGGAAAGGTTTTCCATTGCACATAAAAGTACCATTTTACCATATGATATAATCATCAAGCTTAAGCAGCAAAGAAACATATGATTTTCTTACAGTAAAGCAGAGGGTATGCTGTAATATTTAACCCCGACTGCAGTATCACCTATTTGATGGAAATGGGTTAAGCCTTTCAGATTATGTTTTATAAGGCAGTGATGGGGGATTCACCTCATACAAGGGAGCATATAATATTCCTTAAACACTTAGTTCTGCTATACATATCCTGTATATGTATATGTATATCCTATTTCAGAAGCTACTTAATTTTTGTTAGTCTAGGTATGTATGAAAAAGGCAATACCATGTACTATCACATTAAAACAGGCAGAAATGCAAGTTTTTCAGAGTCCATTTGAAGAACTCATTATTATTTCTTTAAAACAGGTTTTATTATTTAGTTTTTACAGCAATTGCATTCTTTCTGCTTCCAGGAACAGATAACGATCTTCCCTTGAGCCAAAAGAGCTCCAACTGACTAAAAATTCGGGAAGAAACTCGGATGTTTGAAATAGGGACAAAGAGAGGGGTGTGAGTTAAAGAAAAATATTAAATTAAGTGCCTGCTTTCATAAGCTTTCCTGTGTCAAATAACAGCACATCTGTGTATACTGAACAGCAGATAGTTGTTTTACAAGTAAATAAAAAAGCAACTGCAGAGAAGTCTCTATTCACTCTCTGCGCACCTGAGGAGTGTATTTTTCTTTTCATACATCATTCATGTATGAATGCAGACGTTTCATGGAAAACGGTATTTGAGACTGATTTTTCACCAAATTAAAGAACACAGGCTGCCCTGATTGCAATGTTAGATATGCTTAATGAAGGAATCAGAAGGGAAGCAGCAATGCCGCCGTGGGTTCTGACTCCCCCCTCGCCCCATTGTCATCGAGGCACCATGACTACAGGTTCATTTCCCAAGCCTTATCATTTGCATTAAGCCAAATAAATAACCTTATTCCTCAACTGAGAGTGAAACAAAGCAAGCTAAAAGGACTTTCTAAAAGAGGTTCAGGATGTATTGCTAATAATCATGACTATTCAGTATACCCCATACACATCAGAAACTAAATAACAGTCTAATTTTCAAAGCATATCACTCTCGTTTATGTTCAGATTTTCACAAGGTTAGTGCAGCCAACACGCTTTTAACATTCAAAAGGCATCATATTAAACTCGTTCATCTCACTTAAATGAAATCCACTGCAGATTATAGGCGCTAAGCCTTTCTGAAATGTGTGGTCCCTTGGAAAACCCTGGCTCCCTTCATGGAAGGAAGAAGAAAACAGAACAAAACCAAGAAAACAGCCACAATGTCTATTTTCAGAGGAGCACATGCCAGAGACTTGTGTACTCTCTGTAGAACAGAGGGATGTATCTGCAGTGGAGTTGATGGACTCTGCCAGTCACGAATAAGTGGTAAGAATACAATGGCTATGTTGCATCTTTTGGCGTAGAAAACACAAATTAATCAGCAACTAATCAGTTTCAGCAAAGCAGCTCCTAGGTTCAGCTACTTATTATACTAAACACAGTTTGATTTCCACCCTGCCTGAGGTTCAACCCCATCCTGAAAAATATTTCTTTACAAAAACGCTATAAGTGAAGCAGTAGTAAAATTGATTTTATTTCTCCATTTGCAAGAGGGACATTCTCTCTTTGCACATTGAGCACACATTTCATTACGCTGCATCAGGAGGAAGAAACCCCCTCAACAGATAATCTAATGCCACCCAGAGCACGGCTGCTTTTCAGTCTTGTCAGTTCAATTCTTCCACACGTTATTTTTTACTCTTCCACGTTTCAGTAAAACCGCACTTCTTTCTTTTCCTTGTTTGCTGCCAAAGGCTACTCTGAAACAAACATATGACTGAAAAAATCATTTGAACATGATGAGGATGGCATACATCAGATGGACAAAGTGTATGGCTGTGCTTATCGTCATTCTCAGTTCCCCAGTTTGCCAAGCAATTTGGAGGTACAATGTCACAATCCTACTTCTGTAGTCATCCCCATCAATTAAATGACAGAAAGTGGTTGAGAATACAACAACTATATGATACTGGTAAACAACCATGATTTCTTTACCACTTACAGCACGAAGTAATTTGTCTTCCCTTTTTCCACTACCAAATAAAGTTTTATAACAACCCCTAACATCTACTGAAAATATGTTAAAAGGTTACATTATAGTCAAATTAGAGAGACTGTATCCTATCACAAATCTCTGCCTGTCCCATCACAGGAGGTGTTTTGAAGGTCTCTACAAAAGATTACAGTAGCAAAGCCATTGAGAACACAAACACACAAAGTTTGTGTGAAGTTAGAAGAATGTTCTGCTGCGGCTCCATCTTCAGCTAAAAGGGAAAGGTCTTAGCAATTACATGGAATTCAGCAAATATGTGCTTGGTTTTCTAAGTGCTGCAATTTGTACGACAGTGGGTAAAGCTGTTTTTTTTAACCAGCTTCCACTTTCTTTCTCAGCAAATGAGAAGCAAACCTATTTCACACAAGAAAATTGTGACCATAAATTAACAAAACACGAGCATTCATAAATGACAACAATAAGAATATGTAAGTGGCTGGAAAAATTTACAGTTTGGGTAAAATACACCAGCTAACAGCATACTAGTCTTATCTTATCTATATAGTAGATATAGACAAAACACACCAGAATTTCTGACATTTCTCTCCTTCTTTGCACAGAAGATATCAATCAATATCGACAAGTAAGATATTGAGAAATTCCATACACACCTATTTTTTCAGCTTGTAAGAGTCATACACATTGATTTCTCTCATGATTCATTGAAGTATTGTTTGCTTCAAATACAGCAGAGGTTTCAGAGTGAACACTATTAAAAAGCATTGCTAAGATAATGTGCGGTAAACGTAAGGATTAATAAGCATAGGAGTGATATGCAGTAAGGGGTAAGATGAGTAAGTAATAGAACAGGAAGACAGGGAGAAAAATCTGTAGTGTCACACAAAAACTGCTATTTGATACAGTGTCATATTTATTCTTCAGCATTTCTAAAAGGTATTTGCCACTCTGATGTGATTGAAATAGCAAATATAACAATGCACATCTTAAACCTTCCCACAATATTAAGATGGAAGGATGGTATGCAATGTCTTTATCCTTTCTGACAAACACATTACTTGTCTTCCATACCAAGAATACTTACAGATCTGACCCCTACAAGGCAGCTGGCGCACCCATTGTGCAAAACTAGATAATGAGAGGAAACACTGTTTTTGACAAGTGGCATAAATGAGATTTATTTGTCTGCAGAGCGGTACATCAGAGGAATTACTAGCTGTGAACAGGCTGCTGTTAAATATAGAAAATAATATCGAACACACAATCTCACAGAAAGAGGGATTACAAGTTTAGGTTAGGATATCATTATATTCTACCCTAGCTATAAATTAATAAATGAGAAAGAAACAGGAAAGTGTCGGCATTTTAACTTCTCTAAACACAAAGAATACATTAAAATGTCAAAAGTAACTCCACTGCAAGTCTCCTGGGCAGAAATGCATTATACATAGCATAACAAGCATAATTCCAGCTGTTCCATTACATTAATACCGGATTCTACAGATTCTCGAGATTTACCTGAGATCATAAGGAACTTCAAGAATATTTTAACTGTAAATCAGATCAAATCTAAAATAAGTCTTTCCTGAAGGTTACAACAGATTTTAGCTGCATCCTTTCTTTCCCTCATTTTTTTTTTCCTTCTTCCTTTCAGACTCCAGAAATCAGAAACATCAATGACAAAACATCACAAAATAATCTATTTTAGTATTTCTGGCCAAACTGAGACAGACTTATTTTTGGGGTTTCTAATTTAAGTTGCTGAGCTTAAATTTGTGGAGCACTTTTAAACGTTTTAGTCCAGATAATACAAAAACATAGCAGGTGTACCAGTTCCAAGAGCATCAATCTTAACCAAAAATTAGCCCCATCATAACAGCAGAAAATCCCATGAAATTTAAAACTTTTGACCGAAAAAGAGGTCTTCTCCCCCCTGCAAGTACAAGACAAACAAGCAGAACAAACGTATGGCTGCCCTGTTACGGAAGGGCTGCAAACACCAAGAAGCAAATCTATTACAGGAATCTAGCATTAAGAATATATGTGTATATTCACACACGTATTCCTATATGCACATATAGTGCAGTTCAAGTACAAGGATTCCCAAACTAGCTTTAAGCAAAGTCATTCTGATGCCAAAGGAGTCCACTCAAAGCAGGTTTTGGTTTGCTTTTCTGCTTCGTGCAGGGGGGGAGAAGTAGAAGTAGCTCCTCCTGCCCACATATCTGGTGCTTTGGTTTGGTTCGTTTGTTTGTTGTCTTTTCATTTTTGTTTGGTTTGGTGAGGATTTTTGTTTGTTTGGGTAAATGGTGGTTGTTTTTCGTTCTTTTTAAATACATCAGTGGAGCTCAGAACTTTTCTCCCTGAAGAAGGAAAAGCTTTTGTTTCACCTAGTAGCTTATAGTTTGCTTTATTAGGCACTTGCTTATAAGTCATCAAAATAAAGCCATCAAGCTAAATACATTCCTTGAAATAATGGAGCTGTGACACTAGTAAATTTGTCCCATTATGTTTAAGCACAGTTTACAATAAAGCTTATAGCTTCTTCAGGTATAGTAAGGTTGCAAGCCATATGCTAAATGCCACTTCTGTACCTCAAACATAAGTCCTTACAAGCCATTAACCAAATGCATCATCATCCACATTGATAGACATCAGAAAGCTTTCACAGCCCAGAAAACTCAGACAGCAAAAGTAAGTGTGAAAGGAATTCTAAGCAGGAGACAAATAGTTGAGTTAATGTCCCTGCGTTTCTGGAAGAATTCAGAAAGCACAGTATTAAGACAGTCTCTGTTATCCACCAAACCAACAGCAAAAATGCATCATCTTTTTAGTCTAATGAAGTCTGCTACCACTCTGCAGAGTTCCCCTTCAGACACGGGGAAAAGGAGGGATGCTGCTTGAGGTCTCAGAATTGAGAACAGCTTTTGGCTGCCTGCTGAAGCACCCAATGGCATTGGGGCTCCAGCCCAGGGCAGCACCGCACACGGAGCCTTGTTCTTCCACCTCCAAGTCTCAGAAGGACCAGGGTTCCCTCTACTCTCAAATGAGTCTAAATGATAAACAGTTACTTTGATTATAGACCAAAAAGTGTTTCTAAGGTGGGAAAAGACTTAAGAACCAGAAACAAGGATTTTCAACATTATCCTCCCTCACCCCAGTGTAATAATAGAATCATTTCAGTTGGAAAAGATCCTCAGGATCATCAAGTCCAATCATAACCTAACTCGGGCATTAAAACATATCCCTAAGAACCTTGTCTAAATGCCTTTTAAACATCTCCAGGGATGGTGACTCCACCACTGCCCTGGGCAGCCTGTTCCAGTGCCTGACAACCCTTTCCAGGAACAACTTTTTTTTTCTAATATCTGATCTAAACCTCCCCTGGCACAACTTGAGGCCATTTCCTCTTGTCCTATCACAAAGACGTTCCCCTTTATCTTTCCTCATGTCTCAGACCGAGTGTGAATGGTTCTTCACACACCATTATCCAAGAGGTGGGAAAGATATTAGTATTTTTCATATTCCTTAAAAAATAATTACCTAAACCAACAAACAAAGAAATTCAGTTGACCTTGAAAATACATCCACGGGGAAAAAAAGCAAGCATTAAAATCAGGATCTCGTGTTTAATAAATTAAGCAAATTCATTATATTTCTATCACTTCCAACAACAGACATACAACTAGATCAACAACCATACCTTTGTTAAGCAACATCCACCTCCCAAAAATGAGCACACTATTTTTATCCTGTCATAAAACACAGAGGTAGCATTCTTCTCAAGCCAAGGACTTACAGATTGCTTTGTAACCTCAGTGTAGTAAGATAGCCAGAGAACTGCACTTTTTAGAAAAGAATGACAGCCAGTCATTTCTCTGCCATTAAAATAAGTTCTGCCTTTTACAGTCCTGTTGTTTGCACATCCATTTAATGAGTTGCTGTAGTAGCAATATTATTGTTGTCTTTAAAGTGTACCTTGTTTGGTTTATCACCCTGTTATCTGCTATAAAGCATTCTATTTCAACCAAATTATTCAACGTCTTGCATCTTTGACACATTTCATACATGAACAAAAAAGAATTTGCCGTCACAGAAGGAAAGGAAAGCTTTGCTTCACAAACTGCTACTAAAGAGTCAAATTTTTGCCATTTGGAGAAGAAAATATTTTGGTGAGTGGAGATTAAAGTACCCAGCCATTGAGTAGCAATGTTGAATTAACATTCAAAAGACTCTCCTTTTGGATAAAAGCAAGAGTCATTAGACAAGGTAATCAGGACTGCAGATCTTAGTTACTGGCGCCAATGACTGACTTCATACGAGCATTGCCTTCTACAAATAGTTTTCTAGTTGAAATATTCAGGTGTCTGGGGACACAAAAGCACCCAAGTAGCTGCAGAATCAGACCCTGAGCCTATTGTACACTATGTGCACTCACTGAGCGCTCAGTGCAGCGGGACTCATTTCTGAAGAAGGCCTTTCCAGCGTAGGAAGAGACAATAACACGTACACAACCATCTCATTAGATCTGCCCATACCAAGCAGACCAAGGAAATATAAAAGTAGACAGGAAAACACCAGCGTCAGAATAGTTTTACCAAGTTAACTTAACCTTCAAAAACTTGTTTCCCTTTTAATGGGACTGACTTTAGAGCAGTAATTTTTACTTATTCCATGAAAACATACATAGTTAACTGGACAGGTAAATACACTTCAATCTTGTTATCTCTTTGACAATACAACCAACTGGTAATAGGCTTAAGGGTTATCATTGTGTCTCAAAATTGCACCAAAACCAAGTTTAGGTAAAACAGAAAAGATCGTTCATTTCAAAAACATCACTTTTCTGTAAATTGATAGGCATTTGGTTCATGCATATGATTTTAGACCATGCGGAGAAGTTACCTGCATATAATTCTGCAAATCAAAAGCTAATATTGAATGCAATCTTAAAAATAGTAGCTGTATTTTTTAAACGATGCTATAAAACAAGAAAAGACAACATGCTGTGTTAACAGAGTTGAACTGATAAATTCCTATTTGTTTATAATTAGCCTTGAAGGCACGCTTAGGTCTTCCAAAATTGTCCCTGTGACATGACGCACAGAAGGTAACATCACCACAAGACAAGGTGCAAAAAAGCAGCAGCTGTCCACCTCTGCAGCATGTCCTGTGCTCAGCGATTTCAGCACCACTTTATGAAACGGAGATACTGTGCTTCTGTACAAACTTAAAAATAAATCCTCAAGATGGAAAACTTTCTGCTCCGCACATTTTATGCTTTGCCTTAGCTAAGCAATTTCCCACAGCAAGATATTAGACCCTGCTTTTTGCAAACACAACTAGTTCTGCAAGTCTACCCTGTTTGGGTCCAACCAATGAATTAACCATATGTTTTCAAGAAATACTAGCTGCCACAGACAGAATTGCCTTCTGCTGAGGGAGATTAAAGCATAATTTCTTTCCAGTAGATGGCATATTGATAGCACTGTATCACTTTTTAAACTTCCATCATGTGCTCTTGAAAAATTACTCTATGTTCCACACAACCAGTTAAAAATACAGTGACTGAAAGCAACTGCTGAACAGAGTAGTCCAGGACTTCTATAAATGTCCAGCTCTACAGCAGAGTTTCAGTCTCCTTTTTAACAGGAGGACCAACCTGCTATCAAAAGTAAAACTTCACTTTGCAACACGTATGGCACTTGGGTGGAATTTTAACTGGAATTTCTCTCACATGGATCATTTTCATCCCTCAATTACCTAAGAACATAAATCATCATGTGCCACAAAATTATACGCTTATGAGAGTATATCCACTCCTCAGAGTCATACTGTTCATAATTAGTATTCACATGACAACTCCATCATCTTCATATTTAGTATTCACATGCCAACTTCAACTTTTTCATATTCTGTCCAATTATTTTTTGAAAGGTGGAGAGGAACTTGATTTCTTCACAATCATCAAGAATGAGCTACAGTTCATTTTTCATACAGGTAATATCTTCTCAAGAAGATAAGGCACGTACTTTTAGGGCTTTATACTAGATACTTTGTTCCAGTTTAGTCCCCCAAATGTTCAAGTAGGTTTTAAGACACTTTATAAAAACAATCAAATAAAAAATTTAGAATAGTTTTCCACATCTCTCTTTACTACAGTTTAACCTGCACAAGCACATGCAGGTTTCAAACCCGCATCTACAAAAGCTGTCTGAGTGCTTCCTCTCGTTTTTTAAATGTGGCATAATTTAGCAATGATTGTATCACTCTGTGCATAAAATTACTAATCAGAATTGATAATAACTTTTACACTCGACTACTAGTGCATGTTTCCTCAGATCACTTCTTAAATCAGAGGAATAATTATTGAATCACAACACACCACAATTTCCCTCTAAGCGTTGTATTTCAAAGAGCATTGGAGTGGTTCGTATGGACTGGCACGGCAAAGTCCCTGAATCAGAAGTGCTACAAAAAGCACCCACTTCCCTCGACAATAACAACCCCCTCCAAAGGACTAAAGTAACTGAATAATGGAAACATTTGATATTCCCGATCTCCTCCTACCTTCGGGCCTTTTCCCAGTCAGGGATTTTCACAGTGATCACTTGTCTGTGTTCCAGTACGTACAGACATGTGGTCCTGCTGGAGCTGACTTTGAGTACTTAGCAGGTATACCTTTATTTATTTAATTCCCAGTGAACATTTAAGGCTTAAAACATGCAGTGCTTTCTGCAGAAAGCTGCTTCAATGCTCATTTAGCAGAAGGAGACCAAGAATAAGGGGAAAGGCACATTTCCCTGATAAATATATGTACATATATCCTCTGATAACACGCTTTACAGACTTATTATAAGTACTCTATAAACTTCTAACACAGCAGAGAAATACCACAGTCAAATTGAGCTTGATTTTCTGACAAGAAACTGAAAGTTAAGAAGCCTGCACTGAGAGCAACGTCATTACAACAGATCTGCTCTGTACCCAGCATTAACTTTCCATCTGTGTACATCAAGACAACGGGATAGAGCATCTCAGCCTTATCTTTTCTTTGCTGAACATGCTATGTCTACAGCATGGAGAATACACTATCTCTGAGCAACGGAGCAATATACATTATCTTATTACAACACTACATGGTCAGAACAGGTTTCATTTTTGAGCTGCAACAGATTTTTTTTATCACATTTTTTCAGTGATTTGTTATACTATACTTGTACAGAAAGGAGTGTTTCTAGATTGCAGCAACTTTTTAACACGTTTCCTGGCATTGCGATAACACTGCAACACCTCACCTGCATTTCACAGCAAAAAAGCCCTAGGTCTATGCTCAGATATAAAAACCTAAACCGAGATGAGATTGTTTCAGTGTTTATATTTTTACACTTTGTAAGGGAAAACCTCAGCACGTTCTCAGTTTCAGCTGTTTGGCTTCCTTGTTTCCAATGAAGCTGAGTCTATCTGCTGTTACTACTGTATGTATAAAGCTTTATTTGTTACTGTCTTGCTACATCACATGAGCAACTTGCACCGGAGCAGCTCTTCTACATCATTAAAAAAAAAAAGCCTAGAAACACCGAGGCAATAGTCAGTATCTTTTAGAGGACTAGAAGGGGGAGAGATAAGAATCGGAGAAGCTATCTGCTCTAAACTTACCACCCCAGTAAAAGCTGAAATCTGGATTATTTCCACTGGAAGTACTGAATCTAAAAGAGCAAACGAGGGAACTCCGAGCAAAATAGCTCTCGGTACTCACCTAGCGCTGAAGACCAGTGCAGGAAAGAGAGGCAGCAAGTAGTAGGCAGAGAGGAATCTCATCCTGGAGCTGCTCTGGTGTGTTCCGTTCCTCACTATCCCCCTCGCAATGACACTTCCCTCCTCCCTCCGAATCTTCCTCCAGCAGCTCCCGAGCTCGTCTCGCCCAGGGAGGCTCCGAGCTCCTCCGGAGCAGACAGACCGCTGGAACGAGTGAGGAAAGGAGCTCCGAGTGGGATGGAAGCTCCAGGAGTGATGTCACGAAGCACAACGAGCTGCTGCTGCTGCTGCCGCCGCTGCCAACACAGAGAACCCGCCCGGCCCCGACCCGCCTCCTCCTGCCGGCCCCGGCCCCGGCCGGGCGGGTGCGCGGGTCCCCCCGCCCCGGGGGCGGGATGGGCAGGGGGCGCCTGGAGCTGCGCTCGGAAGTTACGGCACAACATCGCTGAGAAATCCTGCCTGGAGGAAAAATAATAATAGTAACACTACAATCAAACCACCAACAACATTCTGTAATTAGCATCCTTCTTTGAACTGCATCTAGACAAGATCGATGATACAAGATGCGAGTCAGGGGCAAGTTGCAGGTCAGCCTGCCACCGCCTCTGGAAAACTGTCATTTCTGCCAATTCACAAGTTATTATTTCAATTAGGTGTTCGTTCAGCCCTGCCTCACATCCAGCTGAAGGTAAGTGCAGACAATAGCTTCCAGAACAGTGTTTTGAAACATTAATGTAAACCCCAAAAGCTCTTCATCACCTGAAGCAACTGGGAAGACCTTCAGAGCAATTAAGACTGTTTACCCACCTTCCGTGTTTGTGTTTCACCTGATCTTAATATTGATTTAAATAAATGAGTGTTGGTTAAAGATGTTTACAGAAAAGAGGTATTCCCTACCTTGCAACAAGTGAAGCTCATCTGATGACAAATCACATGAAAGTATACCATTTAACCAAAAATCACCTTTTACACAATACAAAAGAGAATAAAAAGTTATCTACAAGTGAAGTGTGATCATTGCAAGAAGTAGTTTTGGTTATCTATGTGCCTGTCTGGTTATATGAAAGGCATTCAGAAACTACATTATACATCACACGTATAAAATGAAAGTTTCCATAGTTTAAGCTGGTGCGTCATAGGATTCAATTATTTAGTAAGGAGTAATTTTGGAGTCTATCAAAGCAAATAGAAATTCACTGCTTGAAATGAATGGAAACCTTTTTTTAATTAGTATCAACCCTTAATAAGACATTCACATGGCATACAAATACAATTAATAAATTAAATTCTTGGTTATATTCTTTAGTAAGAAAGTGAGAGGGAGGGGAGAGAAAGTAAGAGAAAGAAAAAGCAATGTACATAGCCAAAAAGGAATAAAATAATGTAATTCTGACTCTTCTTCCTTGTGTCTCAACTCTGATATCTTTTTTTCAGCACACCTGGCAGCAAGTCCTATTCAACCACATTAATTTAAATCAGCATTTATCGTTATTTTGATGCTACATACCAGCATGAAAGAAACAGTCATGTTACCATGGATACTTATGACAGAGTAGTAAAAAGGTCATAAAAAGTACAGTCAGCTTGTCATTTTCTCTTCCAGAAAAAGCCAACCTTCCCAGGCTCCTCACAGTCACATACCCACAGCTAATACTTCTTCCATCTGTAATGTGCACACAAATGGGGTGGAATTTGGGGGAAGGTATTGGTGTATCATGGCAGAAAATGATCCCTGATGATGCTGCATGAGCTTAAGGAAACTGAGGAAATTCTGCAACTTGAGGAATTATTTTTTAATTGTGATACTACTATTCATCAGCAATGAAATAGAGAAGCCTACTGCTAAGTCTGGGGTTTATCTTCTAAAGGATTTTACCATGAGAGAACATCTGCACAAGCGGTTTGGTGGCTCCAGTACCTGTACTCTGCAGCTATAATAGTGTTATATCACTCCTATATCACATTTACAACCCGAAATGTTGCGATACACACAGGTAAAATTGTATTATTGTGAAGAAAAATGATCAGGGGTGAATGCAAGTAGGACAAAAGGAAAACCTGCATTTTTAGAGGCAAATTTCTGCAGTTAAGGACTGGGCACTTAATCTTAAATGCTACTCGTCAGACTTGATTGTGCTCAAATTGTTTCCCTGAAGACATAAAAAAGCATCCTTTTTCCCCCTGACTCTTAACTGACCTTCATCTGGAGCTTTCTATTGTTTTGAAGGGTTTAGGGGTTTAGTTTGGTTTTGGTTGTTTGGGTTTTTTGTTTGTTTGTTTTGATGAGATGTATTTTACCAGTGTAATGTGCATCTTAAGAATAATATTTATACGAAAAAATAGGAGAGAATTGTTTGTAGATTTTCTTAGACTTAGGCTGTATGCTCAATTTGTTTAGTGCTGCATACACTTAAAGGTAGATCAAATATTAATGTATAACAACTTCAAAGACCTTGCATAGAAATATTCCATGTAAATACATTAGACATGCAGAACTCTTTAGAAATGTCTTTTCCCTTCTATAATTAAAAGCTTTCCCTTTCTTGGCTCAAATTTATTGACAGTCTTATTAAATAAATAATTACTCCTAGCTTAGGAAGCAGAAGAAAGGTGATTACATATGCTCTTTTATAAATAGCCATACATAGAAAATATAAATAAGAATAAAACAATGGAAAACTGCATAATTCTAAGGCATTTCAAACACTAGTTGTCACACAGGTTCTTGTAAGTTTCACACTGATAGTTCAAGAATATCTTTGCCTATTTTAGAGAGGAAAACGGATCAACTGCCTTCCTTTGCAAAATACAGCATGAGCAGAAAGACATCCACTCATGCCTGTATTTATGTAGTAACTACTACAGCAGGGGTCCTAATTTTATTTCCATTCTTTGGAAATAATGGTAGTAAAAAAAAAGAATCATTGACTGATGTCATATATTGTATTCAGGTTTTTTGAATGCATATGTGTTAATAGAGAGATATTTCTATAAATACACTTATAAAAACAGACCATTCATATGTCTTGCTGTTGAATATTAAAATTCTAAGTGTTGAAGCCTTCGCAACACTTTGCACAAAAGACTTTCAGAAGAATAAAGGCACAACCATTGGAAAGATGTAATGCATTTTATTTAAGGGTGCTTTACAAATGCAATTTGTAAATTTTCATGGGTGAAAATTTCATGTTCATCTCTGTGAAGCAGACTACACTACGATGTAGGTATTGTATCACCACTGCAGTGCAGAGAATGCCGGCCTTTTTACATGTTTTTATATATGTCTGTGTGAATACACGTGTACATACACGTGTATATATATTTTTGTTGAACTGAATCACCATTTAAGATAACTAGAACAGTAACTTGATACATTTTTACATTCTACACAACATACTGCATTTCTATGTCTTAAAAAGGCTAGCTAGACACACTGAGCTCCCGAGTAATAATATATAATCTCTGAAATAGTGTATGATAAATAGCATCTTAAATAAAGGAGGAAATGCAAAAACCTAGACATCAGTACTCTTTTCTTAAGGGAAAGTGTTGTGAGCTATTGAATACATATGTTGCATTCCTCAGTGGGTGCAAAACGTGTGTGAGTGCAGCTCCGAGACAACAGCCCTGGTTGAGCAGGAGCAGAAGGGACAAGTGACTTACAAGAGACACTTCTTTAGCTCCAAATTCCTATTCCTCTCTCCCCTCAAAGAAAGATTTCATTTTAACTTCAAAAATAGATGCAATATTCTTTTTCCTAATTTTTCTCCTGCTTTTGTCACTTCATCTTCTCATTCCACCTCCCCTGGCAGAGTTTCTTTGCCTTTAGAAATGTACCTTGTTTTAAATAAACTCTTAACAAATCCATTCATCTACCTAAGTGCAAAACATTCTTACCAAAATAGGCAAAGCTTATGTCTCAGGGTGAAGTATTTCAATATACTGGGACTAATATTTCATATCCACATGTACAAACACAATCAGATCAAACACATACATAGAATTAATGCATGCAGCTTATTACTTCTCTTGATTGAAACCTGACATATTTAACACCACCACTTGGTGAGATAATAGGTTTGGGGTGACTGATTCCCAACTCAATCTTCAACACGGGGGCTTTTATAAGCCCTGTGGGAATCCACCTGCTGTGAATGTTGGAGCCTTGGAGACTTGGTTGCACAGCAAAGGAAGGGTCACGAGTGACAAAAGTGTGCAAAAAGCGTGGAAGAGTTTCTAGCAGTGTCTTCTTCAGGAGTCTATATTTCACTTTCATTTAAAAGTATGTATTTCGTGTGAGACAGGATATTTTTGTAAGTATTCCAATTACTACAGCGCTGGAATTATGGCTTAAACATCAGAGTTAAGTAAAAGCTGCTACAGAGGTCCCTTTAAAGGTCATTTTGAACTTTGTAAGAGATTTGCAAGGTAACCCTTTTTAAATCTAAGAACCAGCCAATTCAGAAGCAAGTTCATTAAAATAAAAAAGAAGTAAGTTTGACCTCATTGTTAATCCTACTTTTAACAGGTTAGGAGTCCAGTTCAAATTCTTGTTTGAACTGTTAGCAAATATATGTAGCCCACATACGTTTGCTGTTAAAGTACAGAGAAATGAGCAATTTCATGAGCTTGTGATTACAGAAAAGAGTTTAATTTAATTCTACAAAACATCTCTTTTTTTTCCACTGTCCAAACCAGGAATGATTATGTATTTAATATTTAACATGTCTGGACTGCCCACCTTCATTCCACACTGGAGCCCTACATTTTATATAATATTACAACTGCAGTTAACTCCGGTAGTGACGACAAGACTTGATCCAACCACTACATACATGATAAGAAGCAACTTTAGGATCTCAGAAAATGGAACAAAACCAAATCATGAATTTCTGGCCTTAACTATGTTGGCCACAGAGTCAGGAGTGCTGAACCTCTTCATCCATCAATTTACATTTCAACTTGTATGTTGTAGAGGAAAGGCAGGAAGAGAAGAAAACAACATAAGAGGAACCCAGTTCTCTGCTTCTCACTGCACAAGTTGTGCAAGAACAAGAACGAGGATCAGCCTTCAACAACATATTGGTATCAGGAAACTTGAAACAATTTTCTTTGTGGAAGTGTCTGCTTCAGAAGCTGTTACAAATGTCCCTCCTATACACCTAAAACAAGTCATCCCTGATAACTTGTAGATGCTGTCATATGTGGTGGTGCTTATTTACTCCACTGTACCAAGGACTACAAGTCCAAGGTTTCAGAGAAACCTCTTTCAATTTGTAGCTGACACATCAAATATGCCACCAGGTTCACCAAGGTCACACACAAAAGAAGAGGAGTTAGGGCATCTTCAGAAAGTGTTTCCGTCAGCAGTCATTAACATGAAAATGCCTTTTTTAGCATCTTGGAGTTGAGGTTTGCTTATATCCAGCAGATGCCTCAGGGCAAATCTGCCTTCTCATACCAAAATCATCTCTGCAAAAGTCAG
Source organism: Nesoenas mayeri (assembly GCF_963082525.1). NCBI lineage: Eukaryota > Metazoa > Chordata > Aves > Columbiformes > Columbidae > Nesoenas > Nesoenas mayeri. The sequence continues at coordinate 64,065,737 of NC_137548.1, forward strand.
CGTTCATTCAGAACTGAAAGCAGGGAAAAAAATGTGCCTACTAAGGTGGTTTGACAATCTACATACGGGTCCATTAAAGAATTGTTTATTGTTCCACTCTGAAATAATCTCTTGTTTAATTTAATAAATGTTGTATGAATTCAGATAAGTTTTACTTCTATAAAACAAAAGCTACTTGATAATCCTTCCAGACAAAATAAAAATCAAGTGTCAGAAAAGACTTTTTTTGTCTCAGTTTCTGTGAGACCAATTGGTTTAAAAACTGAAAGAGCTAGACAACAGTGTTTTAATAACATTTTTAGCAAAACAATTAAAGAATAACAAATTTCAGTCACATCTGAGTAGCCCTGGAGAGGTCAGGAATCATTGCTATTGCTTGTACAGTGGATGGGTTTATTCTGGGTCTGAGGTTCAGCAGACTTCAGGGTATGCTAAAAACTCTTTAAGGTCTTGTTTCCATTTTAAATTTCCCTCTGGTTTTGTTTGTTTGTTTTAAATCAATTTGGAGTTCAAGAGGACTTTTCTAATGCTTTTTTGGTACCTCAAATAAACTTGAAGTTGTTTGATAATAAACGATTATTTTTACTATGGAATTAAGTAATTTAAGTAACTGTTTCCTTTTCATCAACATATAGAATATTTAGCACCAATTGTTTACTTTTAGTCATTTTAGTCATTTAAAAACTCTGCTCCCTGCTTTCCTTCTTTCCTCCTTAATTTAAAACAGTAAAGGTAGCTGGTACCTGTGCTTAGATGTAGGGTAGATGATTCCTCCCTGTATATTTGGATCTTAACTGTCCACCACTTTTAAAAACAAAACAGAAACAGAGGCATGTTTAGAAATAAATTAAAACCAATTAAATCAGTTATAAAGCATTTGGTCTTCTACAGCTATAATGAGATTGAATGTGATCCAAGAGAGAATTATTACAACGAATTCATTAGAATATTTCAGTCTTGAATTTTACAAACATCCCGATCCAGATGATCCAAATATCGGAGCTGGTACCTGCACTACTCAGATTCCTACACCCAAAGTACTTAAGCATTTTTGATAAATCCACATATAATTTGATCACCATTTACCTGGTGGGAAGCTATGGTATAAAATAATTTGAGACACTTAGGGAGGAAATTACACAGAGAAGCTACTGTTGATAAGCTTCTCATAAGGAATCCTTGCATTAATAACAAGTATTTCTGCCTGCATCTTAAATAACATCAGGAGTAGTCTCTCAAAATTATAAATAGACAGTCAGATAACATGCAACATAATGACTAGTAGCATAGAAGATACACGCAGAAACCATATCTATACTGTGTCATTCTGAAACTGCTATAGCTATTTATGATGGTCATAAGTATATTTTCCACTTAATTATATATCTGGTTTGCTTTACTCTGTTGTTTCATAACATACAGTTATAGTGTTTTTATGGCCAAATAGACGTGACCAGAAGAGACTGTGAGCAAAGGTTCCACGGTTTCTTTACACAGCTAAAACTAGATGATGTTGCATGCACTTGTTCACACCAGTGATACACATGTGCCTTGTCCTCTGCATAAAGAAGTCTGCAAAACTTTTGTTGAGAAAGTAGGAATGTAACGCTTAACTGATAGCTATATTTCCCAGATGAAATAATGAGAATTTCCTAATATTTGGACCTGTTTTCTGCTATAACCTAATAAAAACCTGATTTTCAAAAAGCTAACAGAAGTATGGCTCTATTTCAGAATTTATTAGATATGACATGCATTAAGATTATCCTATCAAGATCATATCAAAATGTCATTAATACAGAATTAATTGGAACTCAGTGAAAACTGCTACATTACATCAACAGTGAGACCCTCACAATATTATAATGGCATAGTTAAAAAATCTCACAGATCTCTCTGCATTATAATGAAACAATTGCACTTCTTCAAAAAAAATAGAGTTTGAAGTAATCATGTCAGACTACCATGTCATTATATATAATTACATATTAATTGTATACACATTTAGCACAGGTCTCATTAATGGTCTACAACATACAGTCCACATAAATCCATGGTAATGAGCAGAGTGAAGTATCAGTCAAGCAAACAAGTATGACCAGGACACTTTTATTGTGTTTACCCAAAAAACTTCAGCTGTCTTTTGCCTCCTCACACAGTGCTGGGAATCACAGCAGGAAAACAGCATCTGAACTTCTCCCCAGCCATCTGTGATCCCTTCTCCAGTGAAAACTGAGCCACGTCATGAAAAGTCAGCTCAGAGCTGAGATAGTGAGCTCATGAAAACCTCACTAACTTCAGAGAAACCACTATTTTATATTTTCTCAAAATATGGCCTAAAAAGTTTTCATAACACTTAAGAATTATCTCATATTCTCTTTACTCATCTTAACTTTCAAATTAAAGCCAGTGTGTATATCAAATTAGGCACCTAAGTGGCAAACCTAAGTCACATTTTAAAAGCACTAGTACAAAAAAAAAAATCGAGCAATCTTAATGTTATCTTTTTAAAATTCGAACAACATTAAAACGGTTTAGGAATCTTCCACTGTTGCAGTTTCTCAACACCGCCAAAAACAAACAAGCAAACAAAACTATTACAAAGTGGGGGGGGAATGACGTTGAATAACCACAAGATTTTCCTCACTACTGAAAGCAGTAAAATAAAAAGAAGGTTATAGTAGTCCTAATTGGATATTTACCTTACAAAAATTATTTCTCCATCTTAAAAAAATAAAAAGTCAAACAGGATTTCCACACAGTGGCATAGTGTAAGATTTCTTGTTCTGTTCACCTTTTGAAGCCATTGCTAGATTTCATAGAATGCACCATTTTATCATCATTCTTAGGAATCTCATCAAGTGTAGGGTGTGCCATATGTCACCTATGAGGTGAACTGAATTCAATGAGTGGATTTCAGCAGAGCCCAGAGGCTAAAACCTTAAGCTCCCTGTTTTTCCAGCTCACTTTGCCACCAAAGTGATATGGGAGTTTCGAACATGCTTCCAAACTATGTTCCCCAATTTCTTTTCTTTAGATGGAGTAGAATGTAAAATTGTGTTCACATAAATACAAAACCTGTTATAAAGGAAAAAGAAAGGAAAAATAAATCTAATAAGCTTGCTTTTAAGGTAGTTGAAAAGCCTGAAAGACTAATGTGGACAAACATAATGAAAAAACCAAAGGGAAGAGCCCTTTCCTGCCGTGTGGAGATTGCTGCAGGACAGAAAGACATTCAGAAGTTTGAAAACACCCTCCCATGCACACTCATTTTGTGAAAACTTAAAAAGGCAAAATAGGCAGGATATCAAACAGCAGAGTTCAAACCTATTTTCCAAAACCCATTTGGAATTCCTGTGCTTAAATGGATACTGAATCACTGCAACATAAATCCTGTGGTAACCAACTACACAGATATACAGGGATTTGATTGTTTTGTTTGGTTGTTTTTTTGTTTGTTGTTTTCCCTAGATAGATACGTTTTCTTTCTACAGGAAGAATTTGCTTTATCACTTTCGTTCACAAGTACGAGTTTTCCCTCATTCATAAGCTGTCCTTCCAAATTTTAGGAGAACTATCTATCCAAATAGTCATGTGTGGATCACTGAACAGAAACAACACTTATCTCTACAGATTTTTTGTCCACTTCCATCTCTTCTGGCTAATCTAGTTTTGTACCAGCAGATGCAAATGGAAGATGAACCAGTACTAATGGCTGAAAGGCTCAACTGGAGAAACAAAGAACACAAGGACCTGTCAGGCAGAGCACAGAGCTACAAGTCAACCTCTGTTCAGTCACCGTATGGTTGGATCCATTACTGCTTTTCTTTCAGGAGTTGTGGATCCTTTCAATGGAGAATCCATCTAACAGCTATTCTTGTTGAATACCCGCTGGCTAGAAGGTTGGAAGAAGGGATATGATTTTTTGTCATAGTGATGAGCTGGGTCACAAAAAGCTCATGCAATGAAGATTGGCATTAAAGCACAGCATGCAACGTGGCATCTACACACGTAACTATGAAGCTTTCAAATCCCATTCTTTAACCACAATAGGTTCTGTGGAAAAGTTGTTTATTTGAACTCTGCATGAGGTAGGACGATTTGGCCCTAAGTACACTGACATTTCAATAAAACCCTCTATAAAAAGCACTTTACAATGTAACTCACTAGAAAAACTGAGTCCTCATTCTGGCCCAAGCTGAGAAAAAACAGCAAGTATCTCTCATGATATAGAGCGCTATATATTAAGGGCACCTGAGACATTTAAGCCATCTCTATCTAAAAGAGAAACCAAATGCATTCAGACAGAGCTTCAAAGGTGACAATACTTTGCTAAACTCACTGATACTGAGCTTCCTAAAGGTCTGCTTAAAGACATGTCAGCTTCTGCAAGTGTTAAATACATCATATGCAATTATGAAATCATGTGTTCAGAACCATCCGCTCCTATCTTTTCACCCGAATTTGTGGTTATATCCACTTTTTAACATCCCTAAAAAGACACCAAAAGAAATCAACCTTTTCTCTGACATATCTAGCTTCATCTTTTCAAAGTTGTATTCTGTGTCTTTCACATTGTCTGCAAACCTATTGTGACATATTCCTGCTCATCTTCTAGTCTTGTATACTGTCTATGCTGGATGGTGGGTTTTTGTTTGTTTGTTTTTAAAATAAAGCAGCCATTAGGGAAGGAGGTAGCTGAGATTCTTGGAGAGTAAGGTTGAAGTATCACGTTACTGTAGCCTTAAAGTTAAACAGCACAGTCTCTGTATCCCTTCTCAAATATTAGACTCATAGCTATAGTGTCAGCAAAACTAATTTTTCATTTGTGACTCTCCAAAGGGTAGGCCTATTATCAAGATCATGCAAATCAATGTATACAGCAATATATTAGTGTCCAATAAAGGGATAGGAAGTGATAAAAGGATTTGTTTACCATTTCTGAAATATAAAAGAATTATCAGCGTGTAATTCATACCGCACAGAGATTTTCTTGGCTCGTGATTTTTTTACCCATAATAGAACAGACGTGACTGAAAGATTAACTCCCTCAATACGTGATTTGAGCATTTCTACTGAGATGTGTCATTAATCTAGGACAAATCATGACATTTTAAATCTTCACTCTGGCTACACTGTACAATCTAGGAAATTACATCTTAGCTTATGAATTTTTTTTATAATCCTTCAGCTAATCACTTTTCATTAGCTAGTGAAGGCTAATGTATAAAAGTGCTAATTTTTTAAATCAACATGGGAACTGCCATAAATGCTAGAAATAACTTTAAAAATTGGTATGTATCAACAAAATGCAAATTAATACCTCGGGTTGTTCTTTGATTTACTCTTTCCCTAAAGAAATACCATAACTTACTCCACATTAAGTAGTTAAATCCTCTCCAACCAACTTTCCTATATTTTCCTTGACCTTTAATGCTGTGGTAATAAATGACCTTTAATATTTGATGGTTCAAGACTTTCCTATTGTAGTCCTTTAATTTGGGCTTGGTTGTGTCACAGATTTGAACAGAAAGAAGAGGTTTTGCAGGTCACAAACAAGGCATATAATTATCTGCTTTGCCCTGCCACCTCCAGCTGTCTGGCAACTGACTTTTAAACCATCGTGGGCTTCTCCCCATCTGCATCTTCCACATATGGAACTGCTCAGCCTGCTTCAGAATCCTTAATAGTATTGAGCACAAAAGTCTTCAAAACATATTTTTATGGTTACAGATTGTCTTCACTACACAATACTATATCATTTTTTCTCCTCAACCTTGGGCAAACTTTTAGAAGCATAATTTCAGTAGGCTTGACTGAACCTGACTGCAGAAATGATCTGAAGCAAGTAAATATTAGATAGCTTGGGTAACCACAGTGGCATTTATATAACAGGAGACAGAACTAGTGTACTCATTCCATTCTTCCATTCTATCTATTTAAATATATGCTTACACTGAGTATAATTACTGTGTCTTAAAAACCAACCAGCTCAGCCTTGCTATTATGCTATTCTACTTTTAAGGAGCACTTAATTCCACTCCAATAAAAAGTGAGATTTTGTGCATTAAATTCACTATTTTTCCTATGAAGCAAGTGAGAAAAATAAACTAATATAAAAGTGCAATAAACTAAGCTACATACGGTGGCTCTTTGATCTCCTGAGTAGTTTGTTTGTAACACTGAAGCCGATCGACAGTGACAAGTGATCCAGCCTTTCACAAGGAAGGTCATACACAGTATGAACATTGCTTATAACACAAGCGTCTGTAATTTAGGTTTGACATTCCATCACACTTTTATCTAGTTTGAAAGTCCTTTCTGAAACCACCCATCCACTTAGCTCAAATTTCTACAAATTTTCCCATGACCTGCAGGATAGAACCCTGTTGGACTTCAGGCTTTTAAGTCCACAGTTCTTGCTAGAAGAAAAGAGGGCTGAGGAATATCCTAAGTCTAATATCTACTTTAGACATTGTGTACCTATGTGTTCTTTACCTAGAAAAAACAGGAGCAGGCAGCATCCATTGAAACAGCAGTCACAGCCTCAAATGAAGCAGTTGGCAGGGTTATGTCACGTATCAAACTCGTGAACAATTTTAACACCATCTCTCTTGTAATAATAAGAGCATATCAACATTTCCATAGTTCAGAAGCTATCTAATTAAGGCGGTGGGCAGGCAAAGAAGACAACTTGAAGAAAGGGATAGATTTTGAAGTTACACCTTAAAAAAGACAAAATCTGTGGAGAAGCCCAGTGATCCCCATATGTAGCCATTGTTAAATTATGTATTAAAAACCTGGCACTTTATGCCTTAACTTAATTAAATTCTTTATAGGAATGCATATTGCAGAAGTTAATTTTGAATAAGGCAATCCTGCTTTTATTTTCCATACAGCCTTGCAGCATACCTTCCAAATCCAGCTGACATATTGCTGATTACAGAAGGTAAGTCTGTGTATGTGATTTATGCCTTTTTTTCCCCCCTTTCTTTAGCCATTCTCTTTTTTGGACATTTACTCTCCTCAGCCACGTACCCACTATATGTCTTTCTGCTCACAAAGCAGCAGGTGGTGATGAATAAACACTGCTGCGTAACTTCCTCGGAAGAGGCATAACTCTGTACTAGACATCTGCACAAAAATCTCATTGTAAATAGCATCTAAGTCAGCAACAGATGTTTTAGTGTAACTAGACTATCAGGGCAGCATACAGCTTTTCTTCCCCCCGCCCCCACATGCCAATTTAGCTTTTTGAAGCTGTACTACCACAAATACAGCTCCATCAAATGTCAGCATAATTGCCTGTCAATTCTTCTCTCCTCCTCCTCTTCCATTTATTCTGCCCATGTGTGTCCTGTTCCACACTCCCATCCCTTCCCCAGCAGGTAAATAATTCCTAGTAAGATTTTGTCAAAGAACCCATTTCCTTGATAAGCTTAGAAAATATATAGAAAGCATTTGGTACTTTGCAAAAACATAGAAAGTAACAATTAGTGAGACTTTCACATATATATAAAAAGATATTCTGTTTATCAATCTAAAAGATCTAATGCTGTATATCATCTCTGCTGCAGCACCTTACAATGGTCAAACGTTAACACACGCAAGATGAAAATCAAATTGAACCCATTATCCAGGATTTTGCAAGCTTGAAATTGCAGTAGAGTGTAATCTGTTGTAACAGAATTTAAAAACATATGTATTGATGCAGCATATATTTAGAAACACCCTTGATCACAAATATGGACTACTCCCAGAGGTGATGCTCTTCACTTCAGCTTCATTTTTCAAACTTATTCTCAAAGTCAGAAACTATAAGACAACAGTTCCTAATACAGGAACATAAAAACATTATTTAGGTAAGATTGGTATAGCCTAATCTTTGGACAGTTGCTTCTTTGGATTATTTCAGAGGAATATTCAGGAATCCCCATGCAGGATCCCCAGGCAGGTTAATTTCAATTAACAGTTAATTGCCTTTCTGGGCTTTACTGTTTATGTTCAAGTAAAACAAACTTGAAAAGCTGTACTTATTTTTCTTAACCTATTCAAATAAAAGCTACATCCATTCATGCTGAAACCTTTTTTTTCCCCTAATCAATTCCTTAAAATCTGACATTGTGCAGAAATCAGTTCTATTTTAAAAAGGTTGTATAAAGAAAAAAAATATCATTAAATGAGTATTTAAACTCAAACTCGCTTATTTTTCATCTACTTGATTTACTATTCTTACGTTGTGTCAAGGAGTAGCATAGGTGTACTCCCACTATAATTCTTATAAGCATAGGTGTACTCCCCCTATAATTCTTATAAAGTAATTTTCATTATTTAAATGATTTTTTTTTTTCATTTACATCCATTCCTTGTTTTCTGGGGGACTGCTGAGTAGCTGAGATGATTACTGCTCCCTTACAGTACCTCTTTTTCTTGTACTTAGTTTCAGACCTACCAGCTTAAGAGTTTATCAAATTTTACCATGCAGATTTTGATCTCTATTTGTCAACCCTAAACCCGCCAGTCATCTGCTCCTGTTGAGTTCTTCTGGAATAGTCTCCTGTTCTTTCCAAATGGACTCTCACCTACTGTGACAATTTTTCCATCATCCATTAATACACTTCCTTAAGTCGGTAATAAATTTATCTTCGCATTCTAAGTCTTATCCCAAAATATTTTTTCCCATGCTGTAACCAGCTGTTTATATTTTTTTAAAGTCTTTTTCTCTGAGCTTGCTTTTGATCCACAAAATTTACCTAGCATTCACATAAGAGCAATTTATTTCCCCCCCTACTCCCCTTTAAAGCCACTTGGATGGATTTTGCCAAATACTTTTTGGAAATTGAGATTTCATTTATCTTCTACTCTTTTTAATAGCCCAGGAAAGGAGGAGAATGCCAATATGACTTCTCCACTTACTGATCCTGAGGCTTAACCAATGTAATTTAAAGGCACTCAAGAACTAGAGCTGAGACAGAGACTCATGGCCACATTCTCTGAAAGAGAGATTGGGAGGAAGACAGAAATCTGTCTCTATACCTTCAAAGTGCATTTTATGGGGATGTTCACCCTTTATATTGGACCCTCAACAATCCAGGTCTTTCAATCACATAAGAAATAGCCACCAAAACCTAACATAACTTAAAATTCCTAGACTGACTACCATACAATATTTCACCCTTGAATTCCAACATGAATTATTGTACCAGGATTTGCAAATGCTTTCCTACCAATGCGAGACAAAAACCACTAACTATAGAGCATCCCTAGGTTTTTAATAGTGAAAAACTCTGAAAATACATTCAATATCCAGGTTTTAAAGGCATTCTCCTTCGTAGAAGCATACATTGAGATTTCATGAAGCTACAGTAACCAGCAGCAATGCTGGATATTTAGCTTCACAAGGTAACACATTCCAGTAGCACAAGTCATGTCTGTATTCATGGGCCACAGCTACACAGTGAAAGAAGAGTAGGATGAGTTCATCCCTGACGTTTCTGTAACCTTGTTTCTCAGTCCACCTTAAATCATCAAGAGATGGGAAAATGTATTTTCCTGATTATTCTGGCAATTCTCAAACCCAATAATAAAACTGTTTTCCCATTCTTAGACGTGGAGAAAAGATCAGTAATTCACAGCATGTGAATCACAAGGTTAATATGCCTTATGTTTACAGAGAAAGATATCCAACATTTTTGAACTAAGCAACCTTCTTTTATTAACTTAATTTTATTATTAGTTCAAGCCGCTTCATCTACAAGATGTTATGGGGAATTTAATTGGTTATTATTTCTGGCAGTTAGTTATTAATTCTGGCAGGTTCACACATTCACAGGCTAGTTTGATCCTTGTCACACAACACAAACATAAGCATTACACTTTTTATTAGATATAATCATCAGGTATGTGTTTTTCGAGCACAGATTGGCACACTGCAGAGAATGTTGCGTATTTAAGGTATTCAAAGGGTAGCTTTAATTACCATTTTGTGGGTCTTATTTGTAACTTATTACCATCATGCTGCAAAGAAGAGTGTTGTGGAATCCTTCTCATGGATTTGTCAGAAATTAGGGAGAGAGAAAGGAAAAACAAACAAAACCACCAAACCAAACCAACCAACAAACAAGCTCAAGAAACAAAACACACTTGTCTTCTGCTGGCAAGAAACCTAGGTAGACAGCCTCAGCCTCATATTATATGCATGTGAAAACATAATAACAGGAAGCAGAACCAGTCATTTATGCCTGAAAGAAAATTTAATCTCAAATTTCAAAAGGGGAAGGTGAAGGGTGCTGCCCCTGAAATGCTCTACAACACTTTAGACCAAAATCATGGTGAGTTCGCTTATTTTGGGGGGGGATGCCTGCAGCTGGGTGGTAGCCAGACTGCGACACGCAGTCAGTGAACGCTGTTAAAGGACACTTACAATAACTGTAATTTAAGTAGTTTGGATCAACGCAGCGCTTGGCCTTAAAAGAAACAATTTCAGGAAAATAGGTTTAGTGCTTTTTTGTTCCCATCCTATTGCACTACATGCTACCAATTCTATAAAGCAGCTGGCTTCATGCTGTCCCTAAAAATCTATAGTTCTAGTCCACACAAGGCGTGCTGATGGCTTAACCCTCTCATAATTTATATTCACGCTATGACGTTGCTGGCACTTCAGAGGAGTTCATTGCTTCAATCATACTAGAATTTAGATTACGAGAAGTACCTTAAAGCTCACTTGAAAACCTCCACCTTTATTACTTTCAAAAATAAATTACCTGGCAAAGAAGAAAACTCTTCGTAGTAATATTTCAGTAGCTTTAGTCTTAAATTAGAATGTTTTGTGAATATTTTTTTAGGTAAAGACTCTTTTTTAGGAAAGTGATTAATGCCAGTATCTCAACTGTGAATTTTTTGAACACAACTGTAGTGAATGAGTCTTGTATTTCTTAGTCAGGAAGCTACTGAAAAGAAGGCAGAAAGCAGCCGTAAGAACCTAAGCCTACTAAAATTAATGGAGAACTTTTGCTTGAAACCCAAAGGGAACTTTTGTGAGGGGGAAAGGGTCTCTATAGAAAATTAATCTTTAACCTCTAGTTTTCGATATTTTGGCTTTGCTGTCAAAAATACTTCCGATATTTATTCATAAGGTTAAGCATAGAGAACATCAGACCAAGTTTGTCAATATTATTCCATCAATTTACTTCATCCTTGATTTAGATTTTCTTGCTGAATCGAAAGGCCCTGTGGGTGCAATGCCTTGGCTTCTCTGATACCTAATAGAGAAAAGCTACTGTGAGCCAGAATCATCATAGATGTAAATATTATCATTGACTTAGTTTATATTACACACCTACAAAGCCAAAAAGAATACAGTAAGCCAACATCCATTTCATAGAGGAAATAACAAGAGCATCAAATAAAGAAAGAACCTCTGAAAATTAGCTTTCTGAGATATTTTTCCTTCTAAATTTCTATATGGAAATCAAGTGGACTTCGTAAAGGTAGGTGGAAAGGAATTGCAAACATATATGAAACCACATTTTTTACTGGAAAGAGTTCTCTATTTTCCAACTCTAAATATACAATTTAACCAGCAGTGGGCCAGAACAGAGCCACAGCATCACAAAACCACTCACTGAACTTTATCTGCAGAAGGAAGTCGCATACACCTCAGATAACTTATCTTGAAACAATACTCATTGGCCAAAACATTCAGCCATGTAGTCTCTGCAATTACTAGAATATTCACTGTGACAAATTTATGTTGTTACTCATCTCCTCATGGAGAGAGTGGAAAACTAACTACACCCCGTCTGCAAATGAAAGATTCTCAGCGATTTAGTGTTGAGGATAGATAAGGCTCTTTTGTTTCAGACCACAGTAAAGGAACCCACTCCCAAAACTGAGATTTTTCAAATAGCTGTGGGAAGTTTGACTTTTAGAACATACAGAAACATATCAATTCACATGTTCCACAGTGTCCAAAGACTTCACCCTTACCCAGGTTCAATATCAAATCTATTCAGATCCACCTGCAGAACATTCTGCATGAGCAAGATACAGTTCCAAAATCTGTCTTGTTGTAGGAACACATACCAAAATCTATCTTGCTGTAGGAGCACGTAGCACTCTTGGCAGCATATCTCTCTCTGTTACATTCCTTGCTTTGCATCAGAATACCTGAAGTATTCCTCTGCCACACTGAGACACAGCCACCACCCCCAGGTGACCTGAACCTCCACACAGCACACAATCCCTACCCAAGTCGTATAGTCTGAAATCAAGTTCTCTGCAAGACTTTGAAAGCAAATCGACTTAGAGGTTCACTTATGTGATATAATTGTATATCTGTAAAATAGAAGTGTTTAGTAGGTTAATGTGTAGAACTCTACACCTGCATTCCAATACAGGTTGTCGTTTTATGCATGCATGTTTTGAAGGCTTTAAAGGGAAATATGTTCATACATTTCTGTTCCTTCTAAATAATAATGCTCCAGTTAAGAAAAAAAAAAACCTCCAGTTGTCACTGAAATACTCATAGGATTTTTTTTTTGTAAAACGATATTTTAATGGGTTCTAATTGGCTTTATTTAACAGTGTCTTTCACTATTGATTACTCTTAGTGCTGCTGTGTCGTTGCACAATGAGACATGATAAGCAGCTTCTCTTCCAAAAGTAGTTTGTTCAATTTAGTGATGGATTTCTCATGTGCAGTTCAGAGCAATTAAGGAACAGGCTCTCAACTGCTCCAGCAGTTGGCAATCTCTTGCAAACAGCTAACACAAAAGCTGAGTAAGTCACCATAAAAAACCTGCAAACTTTGGATTGTTCCCCAATGTTCAGGATGGATAGTTGGAAGATAAATTACAACTGAATTATTATCCTGAAAATAAATACACATTGCTGGTTCAATTATCACCTATTCTAAAACACTGCAGAGCAATTTATTTGCTCTAAGCAAGCTTACGCTTTCTCCATCTACATATCCTTTGTCTGATGAAGTAATCCCAGTCATCAGGAGAAAATAAATAAATAAATAATCATTGAACTGTAATCAGCATAAGGCAATTACAGGTAGTAAGAGACTTGCAGAAGCAGTTGTTACTCAAGATATTAATGTTCCAAAAGGTAGAAGATAACCTAAAGTTACAAAGTGGATTTGGATGTTTTGAAATTTATCATTATCTTCTTAAACAGGTGGTGGGCATGGGGAATTATTCAAAAGTGCCTCCTTGCTTAAGGGAGCATTCAGTTCAAGCTGATTCTTCCTTAGGCTTTGTTTCAGTATCATATTGTCTGTTAAAGTTCTCATTCAGGATCAGATTGAAGCAGTGACAACAAAAATGTTTTGAAGCTCTGCTCATGCACTTTATCTGTCATGGGAACTGGATCAAATCACTAATGACTATAAAGCAGAACTCTATTTAATTTACAAACAGTGCGCACCATATGTGACAATGCTAATGTCCTGTGAAAAATCTCATAAACTTTCTACAGCTTCAATCTCTGCAAACAGTAGTTTAAAGGTACAAAAGTCAGCTTTTTCACACACACACAAAAAAGAAATACAATAAATGCTAGTTTCCATATGTTCTCTTTATCTCATAGCCTTAATACCTTTACTATTTCGACCGAGAAGGGAAAAGTTGAACATATTTTCTTCAGTTATGGCACTTCGTATCTGTTATTTCACATAACTAGGTGGCAGATCTGCTGACTAATCCACAAATAACAAGGATGATCTTGCCTTGAGATAACTGAGGTGGATACAAAAAGTCTAAAACTTTCCCTACATATACGACAAGCTTTCAGGAAAGGGACTGTTCTTTATGTTTGAACACTTTACATAAAAGAAGGTGTTGCAATGTTATTCTTCCTCCCTCACCAAGTGATACATATATTAGTCAGCTACACACTAGAAATGAAGTTCTGTAAGAGGGTACAAACATGAACTGCATGAATCATCATCAGGATGCTTGGAGAATTTGCAACTCCTACAGCTGGAAGCATTCACATCAAAACATGGCTGCACAGTGGAGACGCTCGAGTGATGTGACTAAGTCATCGGGTGCGTGCATCATCAAATCCATCACTCCATGGTGTGTAGGTGAGTCATCAGATGTGTAAGTGGCAAATTTGCATATAATACACATCAGGCTTAATTCAAATTACTGGGCAGCATCTTGGTGTTACAGTCTGTGTGCAGAACCAAGTCCTTCAGAGAATTAATTCAATGGTGACTGTAGATGTGATTTCTTGAGAGTGAGAACAGCAATTTCACTCCTGTACCTCTTTGAGCAAGCCCTGCTTTACATCCATTTTTTCAAGGCATATTTCTTTATAGAACATTGAGATCCATGCATTAAAAATGCTATAATTTTGCCACTTCAGTCATCCTCTTTTACCCAATATTTCTGAGAATTATTATTATTACAGCGTACTTCAGTACAGCAGGCTTGGAAAAAAATTTCCCATTCCCAATACAAGAATAAGAATTTAAATGTCTTTCCTTCACTATTTCAGTCCATGACAAAAATTTTTCACTAGACCAGAAACAAGTTATAAATTTCCAGTGACAATTTTTCTAAAAGTGTGAATAGTTTAGTTGTATCTTTTATTCAAAGCTAATTAAATTTGATTTAGTTAATGTCCCAACAAAATACAAAGGAAAAATGTAAATAGTCAATAATATGAAAAGAAAGAAAAAGTTTAACCCCTCCCACCCCCTCCAAACAAACCAAACCAAACCAGAATAACCAGCCTTGGTCCTGTTCATCAACTCAGTATGTATAATAGTTCAAATCTGTGCTTTTAGCTGATTCAATAGTGCACAGATACAACATGAATGACTTTTTCCCACAATTCAGAGGAAGTACCTTTTTCTGTCATTAAAAAAAACCCCAATACAACAACTTCATTATTCACTATAGGAAAATATTTATTTTACTAATGATGTCATTTAAGGTTAGAACTTGGTAAATTGTGTTGATTGAAGAAATGTATAGAGGACTTGACTTTCTTGAAACTGAACATAAAGCAAAGAAATTTCTGTAACAATAGGTAGCATGACCAATGTAACCTGTTTGAATAGCATGTTTAAAGTGCAAATCAGTTTAAATGTAGACAGTTAATGTGTAGTTAAATATACACTATCTACATTTATTCATTTCCCCCAAAAAAACCCCTTTGTATATACAGCAGATAACAGCTATTAACTCTAGCAGAATTGCTACAAATAACTTCATTACACTGATTAAAAAACCCAAAACAAACAAAACAAAACCCATAGAAATTAGTTTCCTTTCCATTAAACCCAAAGGTAGTTTCACTCTCACTTCAGTACTGCGTTAGACTATTTGCCTTTTCATGGATTTAAATCACTCCTACATTTCCTTAAGTTACTCTCTTCAGTATTAGAGCGCCTGTGTTTTGCTTTCATTTTTTGTTAAACACAGTAATGCAGCAAAATAAGTCTTGAGGACATAAGAATTGATCCACAGACACGTAGCCCAACCCTGCTTCTGACACTGATTTGAAACAGTCCCGGACATGAAGTGTAAGCCCCTGGCAGCTGGGAAGAACAGGCTTCCTATGTCTTTACACAACCCTATCTGGATTTCTCTTTCAACAGCTTTTCCAGGGCTTCCTTGAACCTACAGACTTCCATTGTGGATGGATCAATTTTCCAACAAGACACTCACACTTCCCTTTACTCTTGGTCTGCTGCAGTCACTTATTGCAAGACTGATCCACGACTACTCATCAAAAAGAAAAGCACAGTGGTTAGGCACAAGACCTAGCTTAACACCACTCCCACCTAGAGCCAGGACCCTTCCTTAATGTTACTTAGGCCCACATTTGTCCATAAGAAGTATCACATTTTTGAGAACAAACTTACACAGCACTGCATAGTACATTTCCTACTGTTTGTTTCAAGTACCTCACACTGCACACAGTAGCAAATAAGTACTTTGCACTGGCAAAACCACTCAGAGATTCCCAGTTTTAGTCATTCCTCCCTCACTACACAGCACAGTAAGAAGATGATGTTTATTTCTCTTACAGATAATTTGAGAAAGTATTTCAGTCAGAAAAAGGGAATTCTTAGATCGCCAGATTTTGTTACGCTTGAATTTTAGTATGCTCTTTTATATTTAGTTATACAGTTAATAAATTTAGTGTTTTTTTTTTTTAAGGGTCAATAACAAATATTAAGCACAGTATGACACCAAATCTGTGCAGTAAAGCATTAAAATAAGAGGATCTAAAGCTCCTACACTATGCCAGATTCGAAAACCAACAGCTAGCAATAAAGAAAAGCTAATATAGATAATAAGTCACTGTGAGGAAACGTTATAGGGTATAATCCTGCTACAACTATTTAGAAAAGACTGGAAGACCATATCACTTTTAAAACAACAAAAAAAACCATGCAAAGAACCAACCCACACTCCATGGTGGGAACACATAGTTCTGCAGTACAGCATGCTTAGCAACACAAATATAACAGCCCAGAATCTGCCTGGGTACCAGCTTGTCCTGGGTTCTCCAGTACATCACTTACTCTTTAGTGCTCTGCCTACCCATCTGTGAAGGGATACATCACTTAGTTCTGCTGTTCTCCTTCAGCCTTATTGGTTTATAGCTATTTATGTGTTGGAGAAACAATGAAATTGTTCTTGAAGAACTCGAAAGACACTTGGTGTTGCTTGGAACATCACTTTACCTTATGCTCTAAGCAGCTTTCTGTCATTTGCTGTTAGTGACCACATCAGTAACATGGTTCATAACGTTCATGCATTAAAGATGCATCATGAAACAGTAGTTCTCACAAATTCCTTTTAGCTGCTTAGACTGCCCATTTTTTTGTCCCTTATTTTACTAATAAAACCATTTCAACCTCCAAAAAAATAAAAAGGGAAGTACTATATATCAACTCTATGTTATTTTAAATTAACCGATTAAGTCGAATTTCCTATTTCTGCATCAATTTTCACCAATTCTGAAGCAGTTTGTGGTTTTGTGGTTTTTTTGTTTCTTTGTTGTTTGTTTTTTGGTTGGTTGGTTGTTTTTTCCAAGAAGCATCAGAATACTTGCTGGTATATTACATAGACTCAAGCAATAAAGTAAGGTGTGGTGCTACTTTCCTTGTGAAATATTATATAACTGTCAATACCTAGAAAATAGACCTTTATAACATTTAGTTTACAATTTAATAATTTTGCTCAGACCCTGTAAAGATCATTTTATAAAAGCCATTCTCTTCTACAAGCAAAAGCTGGCATATCCACGTTTCATGTTGGTTTACATTTGATTAGCCATAGACTTCTCACAATGTCAGTGTGAGTCATTTGCCTTTTTCAGATACAGAGTCTTTCTAGATGGAAGCAACAGTTTTAATACAGAATAGTTCCATCAATATTTGATTCTGATATCAACCTGTATATTTGCCTTCCTTACAGAAATTGGATTATAACAGCCCATTAACATAGCGCAGACTGATGTTAGCATATATTTTCAGTTTATCTGAATTTTGAAATAAATTAAGATTTTCAGCTTCTGTAACTTTGAGAATATAGAAATATAACCAAAGACAAGAAGAAGCTGCCATAGTCCATGATGCACCTTTTAAATTGGTGGTGGTAATAATGCTATCCTCGTATGTTTACAATAATGGCCACATTAAATCAGAATAGTGTTCAAAAGAGACAGTGGTCTGCTTACCGATTCAGGTGATGAATATCAGGTCTATATTATTTACATGTTCTGACCTGTCAGGTGTCTGTGTGAATATCATTGCCACATCATCCACTTATCTTCCTCTTGCAGTTACTTCTTTAAATGCGTTGGTAAGCAAAAAGCAGATAGATAACACCAGTCACTTAACTCCCTTACAGCCCAGATAACAGTTGCTGTTCTCCTCAGAAATCGTATGTATGGTACTAGAAGTTTTTTTGGTCTGTCTATGGCTATCATTCCTTTTCTTCTTTTTTTATTTTTTTTCCAAGTTATCACACAAATCTATCTAGTCTTGCACACAGAACCTTGACTTTAGTAATACATTTTACTAGTAGCAATATTTCAAAAGCATTATCATCATCCTGCTGTGCAGGGGTCAACAATCCAGCTATGAATTCAGTGCCCCCTGACAACTTAAGCCACAAGCCACTGTCACTACTTATTATATAGAGACAAACATGTCATTGCAATCCTGTCTTTCCTCTGTAACACCTAAATAAAGTTTATTTTGTCATGCATACCTCTTGTATTTCAAGAAATACTATATTTAATCTTAATGTTGAAGAACTTAAGAAGAAAACTCTGATTTTGTTTTCATGGCTGACTACACATGAATCCAGATTGTCCATGGACCAGTATCCACCTGCATGTAGCTAGATCAGTGCCTAATTTATGCAGCTATCTATTCAGAATTGCGTCAGCTTTGGGCTGGCTTATGTTGTTGACAACCTCTAAACCAAGCAGCTTTTCAGTAATGTACCACCAGAAGGATCTAGCACAGAACAGTTGTGTAAGAGAACTCCTTATGGACTCTACTCTCAGCTCTTCCACTGACAAACACATGCAAGGAGGCAAGATGATTATTTTTTATTCTTACACTAAAAGCCCTGCTGTGACACATTTGAAAGATTCACGTTCAGCCTTTAGTCCTCCAAAACAAATGCAATCTTTACTCCTTTTGCAAAAAACGTTGGTCTGTTACTCGTGATATGCTGAGGATCAACTCCAGATGGGGAAAATAAGCTTCCCTTTCGTAAACTTTTCTTGTGCTTCGTACAAGAACCTCAATTCATGCAAAATCAATATAGATGTAGTAGGAGTAATTCATTTAAAGAAAGCTGCCATCATGAAATTTTACTTAAAGAACTGCTGAATTAGCAATGGAATTCTGAAATGCTTTCTCAGGTCTGTTTTAACTACTTCAGTAAAAACCTTCAAAATTAAACCAGAAGCTTGATGGTCAGTCATCTCCATTACTAGCATTAGTTGCATGTACTAGAATTGCTCAAAGAGAACCAGCTTCAAATGAGCAAGTGAAAGATTTATTTCTGGCCTTAAGAGATAAAGCTGTTGGTCCATAAATCCAACTAATGATCTGACTTTCATTAAGAATGTACTGCATCAAAGGAAAACGAAAATAAGATGTAGCCAGGTTTCTGAATGCAAATTAATACGTGAGGGTAACAGACCCATTACAACGTAAAATGAATGAGGACTGGTGAGCAACTGTCATGGTTACCCAGCATAGTGTTAGGAACGCTTAAAAACTATTAACTGAGTGGGAAACACAGCATGGATCTGAGAAATGGAAGATTTTCTTCTGCTTCTCAAACAGCCAGAATAATATAAAGTATTTGAGGTCAAGAGTTCCATAGGAAATTAATTCAATACCCTATCCAAAACATTTATTTCCTTATTAGGTCATAAGAATGACATTAAAAATGTAAAAGGTTTTGCACGTTTTCTCTTCCAAGACCACACTTAAAAAAATAACTTTAGAGAGCTGTACTGGTGTTCACCTGAAGTATTCCTGGATTTCCAAGTTAACATGACACAAACTCCTTACCCTCCTAACTGCAGCACATCAAAACCCATGCTTTGAAATAAGAGAGGAAAGGTGCAGTTCAGTTCAATATTCATGTCATCTTTCCTCACACAGGGGAGACCTGGAAAACAGAAAGCAGCTTACGCAGAGTGCCCAACAGTTATTGTGGTCACCAAGGGCAGCTGTCAGCACCACATAATTAATCCTTATCACTATGATAATGTCAAATATTTCTGCAAAAGAGTTCTGAGGTTATGGTTGGGTTTTGTCTCAGTCTCTCTCTTTTTTTTTGTCTTTTTTCCCAGCATAGCAAGGCAAAGTGATGCCCGCTAAGAATTTTTTCACGTAGATAACCCCAAAATCCAGTACAAGGCAAGACTTCAAGCCTGGGCTATATTTATTGCATGGTGTTTTACCTGCAGGTGAGCACATCGTGCCTACTGTTCTGTATTTTCTACAGTCCTAAAGAGGTAGCCATACCTAACAGAAAAAGCAATAAATAATAAAAAAGGATATATTCCTCAAAGTTGTACCCTAGGAAACTCCTGAAATAAAAAATTTACAGTCTTTGCAAGCAACTTAAATACCAGAAATGTATAAATAGTTTCCTAGTTCTTCATTCTGAGAAGATGCACTACTATCCATTCAAGAAAGACTGCAAATTGGCTATGGAAATGAGCTTTTAAAAGCAGCAAAACAGGTTTAAATTTCTCTTATACGATGGCAAACAATATAGTGGTGTTGATGCTTCCCCTCCACCACAAGGCAAGTTAAAGGTCCAAGCCCTTGACCAGGCAGTGAATTATTCCCGTTCAAATTCCTCCTCACCTCAGAAGCCTATTTTCCACAGCTCAGCAGTCTTCAGTTTCTAGGAAGCTGAACATGATTGGAGTGGTCCTGTGCAATAGGGGATGAGGCAGACAAACTATATCTGAAGGCTTGGCATGAGTTTCTTCTTTCTTTTTGAGTTTAGACATCAGCAACATATTGAGATGCATGGAGGATACACTGGGACAGGGCTCTCACCACCTAACCTAAAAATCTTGAAACAAGCAAGCACTTTCCAAGTCAGAAGCAATTGAGAAAGGCAGGTTTGGGCATACTTTGAATAGAGACATTAATCAGGCTGAACATCTTAATAACCTATAAAAATCGAAATATTGAATCAGAAACCTCTCCAATTAAAAGCAATGTTATTCTTTTAACTAGGAATGCACTGGAGCCAAAACAAACAGTATTGAAGATGCAAGACTTCAGTGCATGCTTACAACTATTAACACGTTTCTGTCAGTTGTAGTATTTTATTAGTCCAGATTAAAGTTGGTTTCACTAGGTTTTTTTATTATTCATCATGGAGAACTGAAGGTTGAATTTGAATGCCTCACAGCTGCATCTTCACTTCCCTGCCCCTCAACTGTTCTAGAGACTGTTCACATATTTCTAGAATACATATAGATATATTCAACACTTCCATACAGGTAATTTAAAAAAAAAGCTGAAATGGAAGTTCCCCGCTTTTCTTCTAACCATTTTAATTGCAGCCAAGGACTGTACTATTTTTGCAACATTACTGGTAGAAGGGTGGTGGATAATACCCTGAAAATCTAACAGCTTAGCTTTCTTACAGCTTCAAATAGAGATCAAACCAAGGAGAAAAGTCATTAAAAGGAGATTAGCTTCTTCAGCCTAATGAAGAGCAAAGCAGCAAATGCTTCACTCTCTATTCTGATGATAATGATTTCAATGCCTTTGATTTCAGAAAAGTGATCAACTGCAGTTATAAATTGTGAGCTTACCAGAAGCATTATTCAAGTTTCTGGCATACTTACTGACATTCATGACAGAAAACTAATTTGAGTAAAGAGGAATATTCATGCTTTGTACCAGTTTTAGCAACTACTAAAATACTGGACGTGTTTGAAATTTCCATGCCACTTTGATTGAAGGAGCTTAAAGCTGATATATTAGAAAATGAAATATGACAGAGGGAATAGTAAGCACTGTTTGAGCTGCAGTGAATTAAAGATTCTGCAATACAAAGACTATTCAGAGTATGTGTAGGTATAACCAAAAAAAGTCAAGGTGAATAGTTATTCTAGCAGATACAACTTCACATGAAGATGCACACATTCTTATGAACTCGTGGAGATCAGTCTGGCATGAATTGCTGCTCAAATACTCCTGTTTTTCCACCAGATTTGTGTAGGATAACTCTAGAAATGCTGGGACATGTCAAAATTCCTGCAGATTTTCACTTGTGCATTAGGTAAGCATATTCTGTCCTCAACATGAAAAGCGCACAGTACAGTAAACAAAGAATAAAAGTCAGGTTATCCTGTCTTATTTCAAAGGACCAGAGACTAGATTAATAAGCAAACTAAGTTAGCAAATGAAAATAAGAGTGATGCCAAAGGAGCCTTGATCTTTCTCAAAGTTGTTACCAGCCAGAATGAATTTTGATTTCCTTCACCCTACTGACAATATTGAAAAACATGGTGGTACTAAGCACTCACTGTTAGATTGACCTGTCTGTCATTAGGTTAGGATTTAAGATTTGGTCCCACCTGTGTGAAATTCTCATGCATTTCAAGTACACCTCATTTTTTCCACGATCCCTCTAGGACATGCTTCAAGTACATCAAACACTATACCACATCTAGCCCCTCTTATACATAAGCTATGCAAAAAAACAGAGACATGAGGAAGAAAAAGTCCCCAGAGAATAACACCCTGAACAATCTGCCATCCTTTCACTAGTTATTTGAACATGATTAACATCCTTTTTATCATATTTTTGTTTTTTAAAATATCACAATCTGTCTGTGTACTGATAGGAGAGCCTTTGCATTTAGCTAATTAAGACAGTCTCAAAGGCAGGAAGCCTAATGCATAACTCAACATAGGTGTTCATTAATCAAACAATGCCTCCTCAGCACACTGGTACTTCTAGTCCTAGCCCACTTGGGATAAGCCTGCTGAGAAAAGATTGTAAATCACAAAGATGCTGGAAGGCAGCACATAAAAACTCTTAGATATCATTATTTTATTGTATGAGATGAACAACAATGCAGTGCTTCTCTATTGTACAGTTCTTAGAATTTACTGACAGAAGAAGAGCTTGAGACATACAACTAGCAAGCCACTCAACCAGCCAGCTGCATGTTGATATAGTTTCAGTGTAAACATTATGATTAGTACAAATCACAGTTGAGGAAAGCTCTCTAATTTAACTGATGTTCACACAGTTCCTTGAGGTAGTTCAAAACTTATTTAAAAAAAAAAAAAAAACAACAATAGGCCTAATTGAAATTATTAGATATAGCTCTCCAATAGATAAAGGGCAGATCTAGTTAGACAAAAAATGCCACCAGCAGGATTCATATTAAAAGTAGGCCACCTAAATCTAGGACTATTTCTCAAGATCTCAGCTAGTCTGACACTTTACTCAATCATCAGAACATAGTATTTATATTCATATTTACAATTTTATGTTCTGTAAACACTGAAGACTTTTTGCCACATCAATGCACAGAATATGAGCGTACCCTAAGCTCAAATGAATTCCCAGGACACATTCTTCCTTTAAGTCCTTTAAGTGACAAAAACCCACTGTCATAATGACATTGAAATGCCCGAGTTTTACCCAACAAGTTCTTCCCTGACTCTGCTCACAGTAAATTTACCAGAATACCATATTACCCTTGGAAACTTTTTTGTTTTAAACCAAGTCATGTCCTTCCAGACAAAACCTGGCTGCATAAGTGCCATTTTTAGACCTATTTTATACAAGATGTCAAAGAAAATAGAGATGCCATATTTCAAGTCCTTTGGAAGACATATGTAACCAATTCATACTAGACAGCTTTGCCTCATATATTTTGAAATTTGTAGCTTATTTTTCTACTATAATGACTTCAATAAGTTGAGGAAAACAAAAAAATAACCCAGTCTCTGTCACTGAACGTAATTTAGAAAAAAAGAGTCCCCCTAAGGACTATCCAGAAACTGTTGACAATTTTTATGTACAGTTTCTGCAAAGTTCCATACTCACTCAACACTATCAGCTCCCAACGTGCCAATCAAAGGAGAACTAAGACCAGCAACTGCTAAAGAAAAAGGGGGCAGAGGACAAGGACCATTTATTAAATTAATCAAGAAAAATAATTGTTCATTAATCAAGGCTTGTTCTTTAACCAGTTCCAAAAGGAGCTGGCATGTATATAAAGCACCAGCACAGTGCATTACTCACTAAAACCTTGCCAAATTGTTAATCAGTATCTCAATTTTCTTGTTTGGCATCATCAAATAAAATGAGGAGTTATCATCAGCTTTAAAAGAATTTTTTATTGGATATGTTGTCCCAAGCTGGGATTTTTCCTTAATATTTCTTCCCTGCCCTTCTGCTTACTGTCATTAAAATGCAAATTTTAGAGATAAATGGACTTGAATTCCCTTTTTGCATAGGAAAAAAATATCCTTACTGATGACTTCAAATATAGGATTAACTTTTAAGAATGTTTCTAGTATTTTTAACACTTCTGTGATATTTTTACTGAGAAGAACATTGAGATAGTCTTTACAAAGGCTAAGGAAGTTATCCAATAATATACCCAACACCTGACTCAGCAAAATACTAATTATTGCAAGGGATGAGGCCTTAAAATAATTAAGCCTTACAAAAATGCATTAAAGATTAAAGGGGTAGAGGGATTATTCTATTCACCAGTGAATGTAACAACTGCTGGAAAAGTTTGGCAACGCAGAAACACATTACATGAACATTACCCTATCCCATGACGGTTTAAAATATATTAAACATTAAGAACCTCCGGGTGGATTGCTTCTTTTTCCAGCTATGAAGAGTTTACATCAGAATATCACAGATTTTGGCTGCTGTTGAGGACACCTCTACTTATTGCTCAGCCCCTCAAGTGTATACCCTGGTTGCATTTCGGACAATATCTTGTATAACACCACAAAGTCACAGCCATCCTCCCAGTACTTCTATTTCAGTCGATATATACTTCACTTCATTCCAAATAAGTTAAGTAGAACCCATCTTCATTAGTGAATAAAGCAACACATTTTGCATTTGAATGATACAGTTTATTCATTACCCCAGCAGGGCTTTACTGTTCAATCCACCTATGCTTTCCTTACTTAACTTTTTGGTGAGTGTTTTCCTACCCTGCTTTATTTCAGGGATGTCTCCAGCACTAAGGACCAGGTGCTGCCCACGGGGAGCTCTCTCTGTGGTGAGGATCGCATGAGACACGGCTGGATGTGTGAGTGCCGCGGGTGATGTACGGCATGACAGCTCCTTGGAACGGGTGTCCACAGCTCTCGGGTAGTGCTGGCAGGCTGCAGAGCTCCAGCTTTCTCATGCCGCAGAATGAATCAAGTGTTTGACAGACATTAGTATGTGGTAGGGGCAGCAGCTTCCCAATCAATGCTGTGAAAAGAAAATTGAAGCTACAAGCTGGGATGCCAGAACTAGAAAAAAAAAAGTATCAGAAAGCAGAGATTGAATAAATCTTTCCACATAGAAAATAACATCCAAAATAGCATAACAACAATATAAGAGCTTTTAAGCATCTGTGCTGGGAAAATTGAAGTATTAAATACTGTGATCTTCAGCTGTTCTGGGGGGAGGAAACGCTACACAATGATCTCCCCTTCTCTTGATGCGCAGAAGGAAACCCAAGTGTGTGTTAGCTGCATGCGTAGTTGCATTTATTAAACATCAACTGAAATAGTATCCACAGTCTTCCCAGCATTCTCCTGCCTGGCACATGCTCACATACCCTTAATTTTGCAGAGGAAAGCCTGTGTTTTACTTATCAGTTCTGCACTGATTAAAACACCAATTTGGATGTTCCAGCTGGCAGACCCAAAAAAGGAGGTCGGGAAAAGGAAGGGTAGCGAAAGAACAGCAAGGTAGGAAACCCATGACAGATTAAAAAAATCTGAGAAAGAAAAAAAAAAAGAAAACAAGAACAGTGAATGAAGAAAAAATTTATTCATAATGAGAGAGGGGAAAAAATTGAGTGCTATTGATCTTAAATAAAAAAGCTGCTTACTGATCCTCAGCTGATGTAGTCTTCCATACCTATTTAGCAATCATTAAACACTACCAGTGTGAAGCAAGGTAGCCATCAGAAAAGTCTCAGTCATAACTGCACCTCTGTTCCTCTTATTCCAAAGCTATTTTTGTGAGATTCATCTTAGCTGGAGACATCTATAATATAAACTACTAAAGGTGAGTCTAAACCCTCTCAGTCAATAAAAATAACCATCTATAGAGGAAAACTTTGTACATACTACATTGACTCAGGACAAGTTGTTTCACTTTCTAGAGTGCCCCTAACCCTGTACCAGATGTAATCAGCTCTAGATGACTGGCACAAACACAGTTCTCCACATTGCAGAGGTCAAAAGCATAAACTTCAGCAACGTAAAAAGGAGTTCAGCATCAGCAGGACAGAATGAGTTCCCATCATATTCACATGAAGTCCAGCTTTCCAACTCTGAGCAGCTTCTGTGTTACCTACCAAAAAAATAGGTAATAAGAACCAACATTGCCCAGGGTGTTTAATCTAAGATTGGTGCTGTTCCTGCTCTTAAAAACAAGAGTTTTGACATATAGAGGTACACACATTATATTTTTATATATATAAAATATTCACACCTTGTGATCCTAACAAGGGTGAAGATGCACAACTTGTTCTATTTGCTGATACTGCTGATGTGTGTGCTGATGATGTCTACTACACAAGACTTCCAAGTGATACAGTTTGATCTATACCATGAGATCGCTTTGTCTGTCTCTACTATAAAAAACAAAACAAAAACTGATAATGAAGGTCAAGCCATCTTAATATGTCTTAATATTCTGTGGAGTAAGGTTTTGCAGCTTACATTTCTGGTTTTGCAATGAATTCAGAGGTCTCTTGCTACAAGACACTCCCTCTCCCCACCTATACCCCACCCCCAAAAAGCCAAATATGATTCCTTTCCAAGTCCATTAACTGAGCAGAGATATCAGACCATCAGGATCCATCCAATAATTTCAGGCAGTCTGAAACATGTACAGAGATTTTTTTAAACAAATTGTAACTTGAAATTTTAGAAGAGAAGTTTTAGAAGTTCCTGAGTGCAGGCAAATGCCAAATAATTTAGATAAAATTCCCCTCTAAATGTTTTATCATGGCATGGATAACCTTACTTAGATAAAGCTGTGTCTGCTCCAGAGACAAAAATTATGCATGGTTTTTCAAAGCTTATCCCATTTGATCAGAAATTTTATTGATAAATTTGTCTATTGTCATCCATGTGGGAAACAATTTTAAATTTAATTATTTTACATTGTGTTTGCACAGATAACTTAGAAAATCTGCTTTACAGAAGAGAATATGAGGTGAATTAGGATGGCTTCATTCATAAACCTAGAGCTGGTGAGTGTATTCAGTTCTTTGGTAAATCCTTTCCACCACAGCTGGTAGTGCACTGCTTTTGAAGCCAGTGCTAGAAGCTTCGCTGCACTTCTCCAAAGCCAGTCATGGAAAGCAGAAGACTTGGAAGGCTCCTGATGAACAACTTCAGATCAGTGGTATCTCTCCTAAGCCTGAGCAGTTCTGTTCTTCAAGAACAAGAAGTGTGAAAGCTGACAGTAGTGAAGAGCCTGTCTCTGAAATTGCAGCAGGCAGCCTGTGACATGATCCTAAGAGTTCCAAATGCTTCATCTGTTCTTACCGTTTCCTCCCTCTTAAGGAAGTCATTTATCCTGGAAAACTCTTTTACCATCCCCTAAGTTGTCAACACATATTTCTACTTCTCCAAAGCACTACTTCATTTTTACTCCAGCTCTCTTGTTCTGTATTCAGCGCACACACATTCCCCAACTCAGTTATTCATCTTCTACTACCCTGTTTCTCTCTCAGGCATAGAGAGTCACATTTTTTTCACTTCCCTGGAGAGATCCCTCTGTTCTCTAACTGCCATGAAGACCATAAAGTCCAAAGCACCCACCAAGTATAGCAGACCTACAGCAACAACACATTTGTCACAATTACTGTAGTAGAAAATACCTGTGCTAATCTTAATATAAAATACCATCATATTGGAGCCTTTCCATTCAGTAGTGTTGAGATTATAAATTCAGATTTTCTGTCTGAAAAGAAATGATGACATGGACTAAAAGCATCCTTCTCTCAGCTGTGAAGCTCTCCAAATCCAGTATGTAAAGTCACTGATTAGGGTAACTGCTTAAAAGAATGACATTCTGTCATTGAATCCAGGACACTACTCACCATTGGCTTCTTTTTTCTGCAACATGGACTTTCAGTGCCCATTTGGTCTTCTCCTATTACAGCTATGCCCAGCCAAGACACAAAGGATACAGATGGTGTCCATTCTTGTCCTTCAACATCCTCACTCCAGAAGGTTCTAGCACATCTCCCAAATTTTGTACAATTTTCTCCCTAAAAAAGCCTTTCCCTAATGCTGATCCCCCCTCAGTTCTCTGTTTGCAAAGATTTTCTCATATTTTCACTTTTCCATCAGTGTCCCTACAATGACCTTCAGTCTTTGTGACAGTACTTGGCTTATTCTGTCTTGCAGTCACTAATAACTCTAACACTAATAATTCAGGGAAGACAAAAATACAACAACAACAACAGCAAAAACACCACAAAAAACAAAACCAACCAACAAAAAAAAATCCACAAACGAACAAAAAAGCAACTTAGCTTTTGGCCAAAAACATGGGAAGATAAAAGCATTCCTTCCTCCTACTCCACTCAAAGAGACAAAGAGGACCTTGCAGAACCTCCTCTCCATTACCAGAGTGATGCTGCCTCCAGGGGAGAAAAACATAGATAAAAAATAATCAAGAAGCAGACAAAGTTCTCTTAGCTGTGCTAAGCACAGCTCTGAGGTAGATCCACAAGCTTTAGCTGTGCAATTTGGTTAGCTCCCAGGTTCAGACGCTCTAATTTCTAGAACACTTGTTTTGGCACAACCCCTATTTTATTCACTACAACTCTTCGCTCCGGGGGAATTTATGACTGGTTCTGGCATCTCACTCTGATTCTCCTTTGCAAGCTCTGAAACTGAATTCATTTAATTTCTTAGGACTATACTTCCTTTTGTCAATAAATTACAACAGCTATTGAACAGAAGCCTGGCTGCCTCCCCGTCACTGACCTTTTGTTGCTTATAAATTTCTTATTATTCACCATAACCTTTTGTGCAACCTTCCTTTCATCTTTCACCTTTGCTTTCTGTATATTCCCTTTCCCTTTGAGTCTTCTGAGACTACAATATTTTTAAGTCCTCTTTAGTTGCTCTTTTATATGATCCATTTGACTATTTTGCTTTTTTTCTTATACATGCACACACACACACACGTATATATATATAATTTATTACTTGCTCAGCTCAACTTGAAACCACAGACCATGGCAACACATTGACCAAGAGTAAAGGGTGAAATATGTTTAAATCATAACTGAAATTTGTTTCTGGTCAAGAGTGCTTTTACATTCAATAATTCTGTTGTATCCAAACACAGCACACTCCAGACTACTTCAGTGCCTTCAACTGTGGTCAAAAGTACAAACATTCCAGTTTTATATAAATGTCAAATTTCTATGACAAACAGATAAATAGTTCTATGATATTATTCAAAATATGCCCCAATGCAGAAACAGTACGAGAGCAGAACTAACCTTCCACATAAATATCAACTCTGGTGTTGATAGTTAAGCCTATTATTAATTTTTCTTGACAGCTATCAGCACTGTTGGTAAGTTGGTAGTCACCTATACAAGAACAGAACCACGAAACTAGAATGGTCTGAGTTTAAACTGCATTGAATCCCCCACAGATCCTGGCCACTGTGTACTTGTCAGGAGGTCCAAGAAGATCCATAAAACCATCTAGTCATCTGAAATATCTTCCAAACACAAGCAACAAAGTGCATATAATGAAATCAAAGCCTTTCACTGCCAGCACAATTTAACATATTTCATTTTCAGTTGTTTTGTTTAACTTTTCACAGATAAACACAAATCATTTTCCTTGCCACATGGGTTGCCATAAGATGATTCTTGGCTCAAAAATGCTAAAAAATAGGGGAAAAAGTAGATAGATGGCCAGACTGATTCTGAGATGCATAGAACTACAGCAACAATCTGTCACCTACCTTTACAATACACAGCTCTTCTCTCATTCATTGGTGAATGTTTGGTTTATGCTATTTGAATGCATTTCAGTCAGAAAAATGTCTCTGCAAGATGATTTTCTTCTATAGTTATTTCTTCTTTCCATACCAGTGTACCTTTATGTCCTATTTAATTTCCTACACAAAGCAATTCATAGATAAATCTGCTCTTATAGTCCCATTTTACTGACACATACTTCTCTCAGTGGTGATTGCACAAGCCTGGTTCCACCGTTATTTTTTTTAATTATTTTTTAATTTAGGCCCTGTTATATCCAGGACTTGTCTTGCATACAAATAACTGATTAGCTATACACTGAATGGATTTTAAGCATCAGAATTTTTCCAGTATCAACTGTCAGAAGACAGAAAAATTCTTAACATTGTTACAGAACCTCAAATTTCAACTTCAGTTCAGGAGAATTGAGGGTCCACAAAGGATATGTAGGATCAGGCTTCCTGCCTTCCCTCCCACCCTTTTTTCTAAAGGGATTGTTACCACCACCACTATTGTCTGTGTTTTGAAAGCCAAACCAAAACACCATACACAGATGGTGCAACTTGCGAGCGGTGGCCAACTCCACAGCTTCCATAGCAGTGGACATACACAGAATAGTACTGATTAGCCAAAAAAAAGGAACATTTGGCCAAGCCACAGGGGCAAGAACATCAGTTTTATGCTTATTTAGAAGCTTATCGTGCTTTGTGTTTTCACAGAAAAGATAAAAGCCCCCAATGACCATGCAACCAGGTAGTAGCAACTATATTAACCTTCACGATTCATGCAGCTATACCTTGATACAAATAAGAGTTACCCACTGTGAGAAGAGGTTTCTAGAACAGATCCAAAAGCTTTCTACTAGAATCTCCACTTTTTGATCTGTTGCACATGCGCTTTGAGCTCAGTTCTGTATGAAAGGCAGCACCTGACCTGAATACAATCTCAGGTAAGTAGCACAAGTGGGATGAGCCATTTTTATGTCTCATACAATTAGGCATAAAAGTCTCCGTCAAGACCTTAAGAATCAGCACTGGTATTTCATGCAACTTTGTCTATGTATATTCATCAATGACACCAACAGAGTTTCAGAAAAACTGAATAAAGCTGTAATTTAGCATTGCCCTGAATTTTAGCCTAATGGCAGCAAGACTAGTTTTAAGTTGAAATTAAATAGCTACCCTTCTGTCCCTCCAAAAGATAAAACTGCATTTCTCTTCCTTTGTTTCTCACACAGGTGCCCTGAAAAGAATCAACTATTCCAGCAATATATGTTCAGTTACTACAGAGACAATGACTGTTTGAATAAATGTAAAAATATTTAATGGGAAATTTTTCAGTCCTTACTATCTCAAAATATACACTTCATTATAAAAAGTATGTACTATTTCTCTACATTAAGTGATTTTTGCAAATAAGATGTTAGTAGGGAATGCATAATGTAACAAAATGCATAGCTCTAAATATTTATTGTGCTTGCCAAGAACACAATAAACATCATTTCTACAGAAAATATAAAGCTGTGATAAAGACAGCTGATACAAAAGGAGCTGATCAAACTTCAAAAGCTCCTGGTTTTTGTTTTGTTTTTCCAACCACCTTTCAGTTTACTGGATTCTTCTCATCAGCTTCAAGGTCATAAGCTAAGGAAAATAACTGTTAATAGGAATTACCAGAGCTTGAAAAACCAAGAAAACAATAGCAAATATGGTGTTGGTTCACAAAAACCTGCAGGGCAATTAAGGATCAGGTTTAACTCATCTGCTAAAAGTTCATGCCCTGATTCGTATTGAACAGGGCTTGACAGCAGTAAAAGCAGAGGATTCAGAGTCAGGAGATTCATGCTCATATTTCTCTATATCCTCAACTTCACAAAAACCTCTGAGGTGCCGCTGAACTTGTGTGGCTTGACATTGTGCGTTTCTTTAACTGAACAATGTTACTTTTTATGAGGAATCTATTTTGAGCACCTCTTATGAAATAGTTACGTGTATACTGTATATTTGTGTATCTGTTAAATCGTATCTCCATCTGACATGTTGCAGAATTAATCCTTGTATATTAATCATGTCAATCACCACCTTGCTAAATTTATTCAGATAGCTGAAATATATTAATCAGATATATAAGATCAAAATGCACTCTTTGGTTAGATACAGAACACTGCTGAGACTGAGTAACGTAGTATTTTTCCTAAATGTACAAACTAACAGTACAATTTGCTTAGAAATGTGATAAAACAGAATGTAATTAAAAACAAAACAAAACAAAAAGCACACAACAAAACCAAACAAAACACATAATTGACCAGAGAAAGTACTTAAAAGCGATGCTCATTTCTACTTTCTCTCTAATATCTTCTATTTGCTGTTCAGTCTTATTTATAATTCCCCAAACGGATCCTCTATTTCTTAGGAGGGCTCTAACCTAAAAAATAAATGGGTTTCTTCCAGTTAGAAACCATTCCTTTGATCCCCATTATTTCCTGTAACACAGCATGTACTAATCCAAGCACCTTCTTCCCTGTTGCTATCCACTCTCGGCATTCCATTAAGTTCTATCCAATTGGAAAACCTTCAATATGGTTACGCAGGAAGGATGTGAAGGAGTCCAAGAACCCTTCACAACAGTGCAGAATGAACCTGCTGAATAAAAATAAATAAATAAAAGAATCTAAGCAGTTCTCCTTGTACACAGTAGAAGAGTTACTACAAAAGGAAATACAACTGTGCTGGGAGTGTCTTGGTTCATAAACCTCCCCCTTAATTATAAGTTCTTAGAGGAACCTGCAACTTCCTTCCCAGCCATTTCTCCGTCACAGAACTCCAGATAGATTTGAAAGCCTAAAAAAACCCCCTCACACAGCGAAGGTGAAGTTGAGGGTCAAAGCTGAAATACAGCTCACTGTCTCCAGATCTGTGTGAATTTGACAGCACAGTGGCTGGCTATGCTAAAGAAAAGATCCCCTTATCTAAAGGATTTCAACTGTAAATCTCCCTCTACCTTTAATGCACTCAAAATTCAAGGATTAAAATGAAATCAGCTTAATATGTCCTGCCACAGCTAACTTTTGTTTCCTTGTTTTGCTTTCAGAGAGTTTATACTCTCCATCAAACTGCTACAGATCTCAGAGATCTTGATTTATTTACCTGACAACAAGTTTCATAATCAGAAATTTACCTTGAAAACTTCTTGTCAAACTTGCAAATTGGAAAATGGGAACTAAGTGTGTAACTGGGAGGATGGCCAGGCACTAATCATACCATTTACTTATTACAGCCTTATATTGCCCCAGAAAAATATATATATAAAATAGAATATGGAAAAAGACATGCAGTGTTCAGAGGTCAGAGCTCACACAATGCAGCCTGTTCCTCTCTCGTTGCAGCTCTAATTCTAATCTCCAGTGGATGATGCCAATGAGATGGTGTTGAAATATATAAGCATGGTCAGAGCAGCCCTTTTTTTGATGGAGAGGCTTGATCACTGCAATAACTCTTACCAATTTTATTGATTTCTGCACTGTCATTCTCTCTTCATATTTGAAAGGAGATTCAATATGGAAGTAGCCAACTTAATCAGGTCATTGACTATCAAAGAAATCTGTGTTGCTGTTCAGCCACAACAGCAAATTCCTACTGAACTGGCAACATAGAGAAAATCCAGCAGCCAAGAGCTAAACATTTTACCAGGTCACTATGGAGTATTTAACAAACTCAGCAAGGAAAGTGCAAGAATATTTCAATGTGCATTTACATGTCCTTCCATGTCAGCTAAACTCCTACAAGCTGAATAAATACACAACCACCTGTACTCATGCCAGGTTCTCAAGCAGCAACTTCCAAATAGTGCTTGGTAGTAGTTTTTCATCAAAGGGCAGAACTGTCAGGATACACAGCACCCCACGTCACAGGCCCAAATCTGGCTTAGAATGGTCTTCATCGCAAACTGAATTTCCAGAGTGAGCACAAAAGTTTCACCCATTACTTTTGATGTGAACTCACTATTCATTTGTCAGATATACTACAAACACTGCTTAACAAGGGTAGGGGGAAGAATACACCACACACCTCAAAAAACCCTAAACAAAAACAAAACAAAAAAACCCCCCACATTTTAAATTAACCTTTAACACTTTCAAGACCCGTCTTTAGTTCAGACTTTTCCCCAGACTATGTAACCACCTGCACGCAAAGTTAGTTGATTGCTGAAAATACCCTGGTATGGTTATATCGATCTTCAGGTATTTAAAGTAAATTTAGAAAGATGAATAGACCATAAAGCAATCTAGTCCACAGTAATTCAGAAATAAGTAAATTAGCCAAGCAATTATGCAAACTTCATATTGTACAATACATGGGCAGTGCCACATCGCAGGAGTTTCTTCCGAAGAAAAATACAGACATTTGTAAATCACCTAAATATCAAAGAAAAAGTTACTAACTGCCAGAATTATCCAGGTTTTTCAAGTAATACTTTCAATAGTTGCCAAAAGAGCCTCAAAGAATACTTGAGCTTGCAACACATCTGTGGATGTTATCTATTCCAAACTCTCAACCCTGTAGAAGTCACTAAAACTGGGACTGTACACACTATGGACATTTAAATGCAACCTGTTCAAGTTCTCAGGGGTCATTGCCATACTTAATTGAACAGTAATTAAATTTTGCCTTCCATGTTTCTTGAAGGCTTTTCAAAGCAACAAATAGTGAAAATTTTCAAGGAAATCCATGAAATAATTCAAGAAAATAACCACCTGGGATTGAGAGAGCAGGTGCTCTGATAGTAGAACAATAAACCCAAATTAAGGTTCAATTCCTGTCCTGACTGAAGACTTTGACCTTCAGGAAATTGATTTCATTCTCTTAGCCTCAGATGCCTGTTCCTTCCTCTCCTTCCCTTGTAAGGGAACAGATGGATTTAGTTTGTGAATTCTTTTGGAAAGAAATTCTCTCTTTTAATATTTATTTTTACACAATAGACTCAGCTCTAAAATGCTTCTAAATATTAACATGTTCTATATTACTCTACAGTAGATACAGATAGTATTTTTTATTCAGTAGATATATATTGTGCTTCTCAACAAATACCTCAATTGCAAGTAGCAACCAGATGAATTATACTCATAAACACTACACGCACTGTGATGTCTGGAAACCAGGAATTTTTTCCCCATCTGTGCCGCAATCAAGAATTACTCATTCAAAATTCATTCTAATTATAGGCCTTTAAGATGGGGAGGGAATGGTGAATTAGGCATTTTTGCAGCTTATACAGAAAGCACAAAGAAATGCTCTTTCAGACATGCCTAGATCTTTGTATTATAAATAAATGTTGCAGAACTACAGGCACGCTAACAGTCACTAGAACCATTCAGCTTAATTACTAGTTAAAAAAAAATACTATGTAAAGCACCTTGGAGTCTACTGCATGTTCATAGACCAGATTTCTTCCTCTTGACTGTACCGTAGCATACTGAAACAATTATGTACCCTCAGGTATGTTGTTTTAAACTTTCTTGTTGAAACTGGGGCCAGACATTGGCTGAGAACTTCTGTCAGTTCTTCACTTTTGCTTATCAGATTTTTCCACAAGTTGCCTGTGTTCATCCTGTGACTCTGGTTCAAAATATGTATTCCAGAGCCTTACTGTCTTTTTCTAGTGATTCATCTAATCAGTAGTACAAGTAAAATATTTTTTCTAAACAAGTGTTAAAAAAAGCTTGTTATGTTTAAAGATGAAGCTAATAGTTCAAACTTTATCAAACTAAACAGCATTCTAATCCATCATTTCTCAAGACTATTCAACGTAGATATTAATACTACCCCTAAAATAATGAGCACCTATAAAAAAAGCTAATTAACTTTGTGTGAATCTGCTCACTGCATGAATAGCTTGGGCAGGTAATTAACTCTGGCACTTAATTTTACCTTACCCATAACCTTAACGAAGACTCAAAAGTTCTTATAGGTGGATCCTGTGCCTTAGTGTTTGTCCAGCTGGAGTCCACAGCTTTGTCAGAAAAGTGTGTGTGTCACATGTTTTGTGCTTTTTGTGTGTTTGATAGAGCCATAATATTAGGTACATTAGCAGTAGGATTCCAGAAGCCTTCCACGGATGTGATTTTACCCTGTTCCATCACTTGTGTTGATATAGTGTATAGGTGTGTACAAGTGTTATATAATGGTCATTTAGCAGCTTTCTATCTTAAGGCCAGAATGTGGACTTCTCATCCTTCAGAACTCAAGAAGAAAAAACAAACACCAAACACCTTTATGCTGCAGCTGAAACTTTCAGCTTGGATTTAACCAGGTCTTAAAATAATCAAGCTTGCCCGCACCTAGGCAAGAATGGAGAAGGCATTAGTTTTGCCATACATGTTGAAATCCAAGTCTCAACGTTTTAAAAGCAATGCTTACCCTACAACAATTCCAGCTTCATTTGTAAAAAGAAAGATAACAAAAAGCTACAATTTTTTTTAGTAAATATAAAGCGACTTAAGCAGGTGTGTAGAACTAAGCTTCTAACTGTATATTTATCT
The DNA here is from genome assembly GCF_963082525.1 of Nesoenas mayeri. Lineage (NCBI taxonomy): Eukaryota > Metazoa > Chordata > Aves > Columbiformes > Columbidae > Nesoenas > Nesoenas mayeri. Next base: position 64,102,050 of record NC_137548.1, read on the forward strand.
TTCTAGATATAGGAGGACTAAATTTGATATTCAGTGAAAGCAGCTTTTGGCACAGTACTATAATTGACTACCAAAAAAAGGAGAAACTGTTTATAAAAACATACGATAGAGTGCAGAGTTTCTATGATTGCTTGCCAATTACTCTTGGTAATAAATTGCAGAGAGTACATATCTCTCCTTGCTGTGTTGAAATTTTACATGATATATTTTGGTATGACATGGCTAGGCATTCTGAGCAATCAAGCAGATATCTAACTATTAGCTTGACAAGTCATAGTACAAATAGACTCTAGAAGTTAATATGTACAACACTTGTGTCTGTCACTGTTCAGTGAACTTTCAGTTTTAAATGTTTAAATGGTACTTTACATTCAACTAATTGTCAGTGAAATCAACTGTAATGAAATCACAAAAGGGCAAATCACATTTACTATACAGTTTGTACAGTCTCCATAACACTATTCAATGTACTAGTGACTATGTAAGTTCTTCATTCTTCCAGTCCTTTGAGAAGTAAGAGCCATTAATGCTCAGTTATCTGTAAAGTACAGATGTAAAAATAACACAACCAAAATGCTAATATTTCTTGGCCATTTGGGGAACACCCTTGACTAGATCCTTGACCACAGATTTGGACAATTCCTGCAATGGAAACCTAAAAGCTGTAAAATCCACAGATTGGAACCTCTTTTCAGGAAGTCCAAGTTCCCTGGCAGTTTCTCAATGTTCAGCTGCTTTTTAGCATTTCACATCAGTCCCTAATATACGTACAAACTGTGCAAGAGCTTAGGAAAAGAAAAGCTCCTAGTCATCTCTGGTATCGGGGACTCTGAACCTGCAGCTCTACTTAGGCAATCTCAGCCACACATCAGCAGCTGCAGCTCAAGATTTTACTCTCTGTACCTGAGAAACTGACATTTAAGACAGAAATCATCATGATGTCTCGGAGTGCTTAACTGTGGAGATAGGATGTCTATAATTCTTTTCGTATCAACGAAAGGTGTATGGTTTGCTTTTTAACTGAAAACAGAACCCGAGGATAAAAAAAAAGAAGAATCCAGTGAAATCTTTTCTGCTACCTTCACCTTCTCTATAAACTCTTCCATCAAAACTTCTAAAGCAAAAGCAAAGCAGAGATACAGATGCTGTGCTTCTGTGCTTTCTGTTTTTAGTAGAAGGGAAGAACACTAAAATATTAACAACATGGCCGAGACACCACCACCTATATCTTTAAACTGAAAAACAATTCTTATACCACTTGTAATTCAAGTGTTTATTTTTACCCTAGCAACAATGTCATGGAGCTATAAAAATTCCTTCAAATACAGAAAGGGGAAGGCTCATAGGAAATGTTATCCTTACAACTGTTAGATAATCCAGATATCAAATGTGCATTTGATGGGAGTCAGAAGGGAAGCTGAAGGGAGCTTCTGTCAGCACTTCAAAGGGGAAAAGGAGGAAGATGTGTTTTGCAACTTATTTTCAAACTTAAAATACAGACTCTGGCAAATTGGGAAAAGAAAAAGGACCAAGTTCCACAACTCAAATAGCCCTGTTTTCCCATTCCTCTTCCTAATCCCCTCAGCCTCCCACCTTTCTGCAAAACTGCCTGTTTATTGCTGAAAAACTGTCTAATAGATAAACCAACTAGAACCTGTTCAGATTTACAATGCAGGCTAATCCTGAGATTGAGGTAAAGCCATTTAGGCTACTGTTTAAAAAATATTTTTTAGGACAACCAGTGACATTTGCTGTCAATATAAAGCATGATCAAAAAAGCAGACTACCATACTCTGGAATTGATGGTGAATTGACTTTAAAATAACATATTGAAGGCCTATAGCTTCAAAATAAACATGGGTTGAACCTCATACCTTCCTTTGAAGACAGATGGAGTGGACTAGGCCTTCCAGTAGGAGCCTTAGCTTAAGCATTTAAAACAAAACAAAACATGCATGGTGCAAATATTGATTTAACCAAATGTTCACCCAGTTCCCTATAGCTTTACAAAAATTCTTGAGTGAGTTTACAACAGCTGGCTGTTTTCATACTACTTAATTCTCTATGTATAAAGAAACATCTGTTCTGCTTTAAAAGAATGGCCTGTAGTAACCATAAGAATTTGGGCTTCATCTACACATCAAACACTCATTTCTATTGTTTCACAGCAATTCTCAGCCAAGCTGGTTGATATTACTTGGGTTTTGTGGAAAGAAAAGCAAGCATACTTTAATAACAAAAACCTAGTTTTCATCTCAAATAAGCTAAAACTTTTTCTGGTGGATTTGTGGTACAATGAAATACTGTAAATCTAAGTATTCTAAATATTAAGAAATATATAGCACACCTTATTGAGTGTGCCATACCCCTCTCCATTCCAGCAATGTAGAGCATAATAGCTCATGTCATCTCCAACCCAAATATAAGTTAAGTGGAAATGGTCATTAATGGCTTTCCCAGCAGATGATGAGGAAACAATCAAGCAACCCCAAAAAACAACCAAAGAAAATAACAACAAGAAAAAACCCCTCACATCACTCACACAAAAGTCCCCCCAAACAACCCAACAAACAAACAAACAAATACACACACATAAACAAACAAAAACATTCAAAAAATATACCAGTTTTTGAGACTGGTGGGGTGAAAATGGGTAACCTCTCCAAGGAATCACAGGCTATGACAGATAAAAGTGACATCAAATCCACCTGATGCCTCACAGTCCAGTCTATTTCTGGAATGTCATGGCTCCATTCCACTCTGGCAGCCCTCACCCCACAGCTGTTCCTTATCCCTTTGAAAGGGTTGCTCTGCAGCTCCAGCATCTCTCGCAACAGTTTGACACTTCCAACTCTGCCTTCTTACCCTGTATATTACTTTTTTTCCTTGTGATATTTTAAATTTCTCATCATTTAGCTATAAGACAGTAAGTTCTTATTCTATTTCCACATCATTGCTAGACTTGGGAGTGAATCTGTATCCATGCCCAGTTCCGAAACAAATTGGATAAATTCAGCTTTTTCTCATTGTCAAGAGATAACATTAATTTCGTACAAATAGAGTCTCTTTGGTCTCTAGAGTCTCTAGCTCCTGCTCTCCAAAATATCTAAGTATTTCATATTAAATACTATAGAAGAAGCAGGTAGAGATTCATATACCTGTCCCACACTAACATCCCAATAACTGGATCATAAAGTTCCTTTATGTTTACTCTTTTGGTCCAATGAACATTTAATTATTTAATGGGAACAGAACATATTCTTGCCTTATAAGCTGATACTTAGAACTCTCACATGGGGCACAAAAGTGGCAGAGCCAAACTCCATCAGGAAGAAGCATACGCACCACTGCATCACACACATCTTGTGTTGTTATTGCCTGTCCAACCTGTATATTACTTTTTTCCCTTGTGATATTTTAAATTTCTCATCATTTAGCTATAAGACAGTAAGTTCTTATTATGATTTGTGAAGAGTTACAGAAAGCCAGCTTTCCTCTGATTTCCCTCCTTTCCTTATAGATACAGCAGCAATTTATATACACAAGTGCAATCTAAATTATCTCATTAGTGGCAGCAAATGACATTTAAATTGCATTTGTTAAGCCAGTTGTCATCTGGGGACAAAAACTTTTCCCTTTGTGCAGCAACCAAAGAGACTCTATTTGTACGAAATTAATGTAATTTCTTGACAATGAGAAAAAGTCAAATTTATCCAATTTGTTTCGGAACTGGGCATGGATACAGATTCACTCCCAAGTCTAGCAATGATGTGGAAATAATTTGTAAATTACTAAGTGGTACAGACTTCAGCAGATCCATGAGATGACAGCAAAGCTGGAGAAATCCCTCTTTCTTGCCCTGATCTGCAGGTTACACCTATAGAGCAATTGAAGAAATTACTTACAGCAGCACAGCAAAATTACTTCAGAGAAATCATGGAGAATCAAGTTTATTTTGGTGAACACGCCTGAGCCCACAAACAGTTCCACTACAACAGCTGAGAGGACAAAACACAGGCTAGAAGAGGGGGGATTCAAAACAACTTCGCTATGACAAGACAACCTAGAATTATGGCCTTTAAAATTAAAAAATTAAATTTTTTATGTTTCCATTCAGCTTTTATAACCAGCTTGGTCTTTTACTGTTGAATAAAATTACTAAGCCTTAATGTTTGTCCTGTTCGGATTTGGAGGGAGAGTTGTCTTTTAATTAAAGCAAAAAGGAGTTAAAACAAAGAATGACAATTTATTAGACTAGCACTCAAACCAGCAAAGTAAATTTCTTTGATACAATGGTGCGGTTTGTCAGTTCACTGAGACACAGTGGGCTGGATTCCTCAGACAGTCATACCTGATGAAAACACAGACCAAATTTCTCAGGCTGCAAAAATGATTTAACGTTTGCAGCTACAAGGAGATGATATTACATATGCTGATTTTTTTTTAATTATTTGAGAATTCAGCAACTTAAAAGCACCATAAAAAAATGACATCTGTTTTTATGATCCACAGTGGTATACTGCATACAAAGGACGGCAATGTTGCAGCAAGATGTCCAGCTTCAACGGTCAGGAATACTTATTGAAAGTTCACTATAAAGATACTTTAAAATATAGACCTATGCAAGCTTGGCTGGATACCATTCAAATCACAAAGGTGAACATATTTCATAGACTGGTGAATTCTTCAACATAGAGGACAAGTATTTCTAGTACAAGATAAAAGGCTTTATTTGCTTAAAGGCCTTTGAAATAGACCTAGCAATTCAAGCTAATAAGTGCATGTGCCAATATGCCTTAAGCATATTAACTATGACTAACAAATAATACGCAAACTGTGCAAAATTGACCATTTCAGCACATTCCAAATTTTGGAAGCACTTATTACATAAGGGTTGATAATATTTGAAGAAGACTTCTGAGGTTTAAAAATGCCCTTTAAATTGAAGTTTGAGATTTAAATACTTACACACACATTATGACATTATTCCTTGTTCTATAGTGAAATATTTCTGGTTAATTATGTTATTTGACATGGAATTTCCATTATAAATCTCTGTAGCTCTCTGGAGATTATTTCATGCTTTTTCCCAAAATTCTTCACTGAAGAGAGATCAATATTTGATCTTAGCTGAAAGGATAGTTGGAAAAAGTTTGAGACAGATATACTTAAACTTTAGACTAGATGAAAAGTGAAGGAAAAATAAAACAAAACTTCAAACTTTGTCCAGTTCTGCATATTGAGCTGTGTGAATCTATAAGTCTAGAGAGAAAGATCATAATGTAGGGCTAAAATTCAAAATTCTCATTGGCTATTTTCAGAAGCAGCCAATATTCAGAGGATATAAATAAGGTAACATCATGCTTTAGGTGCAAAACAATCAGAACCTTGGACCACAGTACTTTTAAAGGGGAGGGGAGTGATATTTGGGTAGTAAAACTACACTATACTATTCTGCCGCGTGCAATTAGATCTATGCAGACTTCCAAAGATGATGATCAAAGTTTGAGCTCCTGTCATGAGTGCCCACATAGAGAACTAGCTGGCTGAAAACTCAGCACAAGTTAAAATATTATTCCCTAACAGTGTAGATGTTCACATTGAAAGATCTCACTGTGTTCTTATGGAGAGGTTTCTGTTCCCTTTAACTTCTTTCTAATTTAGATACTATCTCCACTACTCTATTGCTAATTCAGTTTACATATAATTAATTCCAATACTAAATAGTCATATGTCAGAAAATCAGAGGAAACAAAAAGGGTTCTCCCTAAAGGCCTGCAATAGGTAATCTTGCTAAAAGACAATAGGATAAACTTGAACCTCCAGACAGATGCTCTAAGAAAGCTCAGCTGAATCCCTAAGTATTCCAGTAACAAAGGGCTAAATTAACAGCTGAAGAACAGGTCACAGTGTCTTTCTTTTATTCTATAAACAAATGTTAGCAGTCTATACAGCTGGATTACTTTGCTCTGTCAATGCCTTATCTTAGTCTTTTCTTCCCCTCCCACAAATAAGTTTTCAGAGCAGATGCAAATTCTGATTCATGCTGTGCCATCGCTTTCCCTTGCCTTTTTCCTCTCCGCTATTTGTATCTCTTACTTCCATCTCTGTGAGCCAAATACCTGCTGGAAATCAAGTAGAAATTAGAAAAAATACCTTTTTCAGCCTAGCAAGTTTTCAGCATGCTACAAACATTAGAGCCAATTAGTACCTCAGTGCACGCTGAGCCTCAGAAATAATTACCTCCAATCTCTACACTTCACAGCATTTCCATATTATCTCATGACAGAATTGTGGCAAAGTTATGTCATCTTGGGCAAAACCAATGCATAACAGGTAGAAAACTTCATTTTAATATGCTAGAAAGTAAAAAAATAAGAAACAAACAAATCAGTAAGATTCATATTAATCTTTCCATCTGAAAAAGTTAATTTGCCTTCATTTAATTTTGAAATGTTAAAATACCAGCTTTATATTCCCTCCAATTATTCTTTATCATCCACAGAAACATAAACCTATTATACATGAGATACAGCTTAAGTATTGCTAAAAGCGAAGGAGAATTGAGTCGCTTGGCGTTTCTTTTTTAGACATCATTATGAAAATTAAAACTACTATTAAAATGTAGAAAGACTTATTGAATAGATAATTCAAAATTATGAACTACCATTTGACTCTAAATAAATTAGTACAGCTATTATGCCCGCTGAACAAGGTAATAGATAATATAAGCCTCAAAAGAACTCAAACGCAACAAGATTTGCCTATGTAATAGTTTCCAGGCAGGAAAAGTACTTACCTAATATGGAATATAACTTAAAGACAAGAAAGAAAAAACAGACTGGAAATTGAAGAATAAATACTGATGAAGAAGGATCAGAAAGATGCATTCATGGCTTAGGAAACTAGAGACCACACTCTTATGAGAGGGTAGGCAGTAAAACCCAGGTACATTTAAAGAAACAAAGAACATGAAAAGTGCAAAAAAGGGAATGCTGAAGTTTGAAAAGGATCCAAATTAACAATGAACCTGGATAAAAATTACTTGGAAGTGGTATTCTGAGATAAAAAGACCACATGCTGCCAATATAACTGCACAGATACTAAGAGGCGTGAGAGGATTTCAAGAGGTCTGGATGTGTTACTATCAGAAGTGTTGGAACATTTTTACTTAGTGGAGAGATCCAGCTCTCAATCTAAAGAACAAACTCTCTCAGTTATCTTCAAGTTTGGCCCTGGCATACTTCAGTTCTTCTGTTGTCCATGCCTAAGCCACCCATAGCACACGAGGATTGCTAACAGGTTGGTAATATTCCAAGGTTTTAATGGAAAAGGTCATTTGCAATAGATTAAATGATTCTGTTCTGAAAGTATATTGGATTATACTGTAGAGCATGGCTTACAACCTGCTGTTCCTTATGACCAGTGAAGTGTTATGTCTGATTGGTACAATTTTTTCAGTCACTCCTGACCAAGCTACAAGCCAAGCGATTCAGCCAAGCGGCCGTCAGGTCCAAAACCTGAACTGGGAGAATTCAGATAATACTTCTATTGCACATGACAGTGAGGCCTCTCAGTCTTCAAACCATTTCAAGACTTGCCAGCTAATTTACCTTGGCTGTTCTTAAACATATGAAAAAAAGTTCAAATTATCAAAATTTAGAGTGGGAAGGGAAAGATCTGTGGATCACAAAGATGGGATCCTGCTCATGTTTTAGAATTTGCTTAACAAATGGCTTGGAAACAGACTTAGCTCTGCAGAAGTATTTATTTCAAAGAATACTCAGTAGTAATAGCAATTCTATATTAATGTGCATTCCTTGATCGATGTCCACTTAACGTAGGTAATCTGAAAAAAGCACTAAGATATTTTAAAACAAATGAAACTGCATATGATTTATACAATCAGGCTGTGAAATCAGCCTAGGTTGATCACCAAGCTCCTGATAATGGAATGCCATTAATAAATCATAGAAAAACAGAAGAGTGGAAGTCTGAACACTGAAGCAGGCAGAGGACAGACAGCCACTGTGTCACAAATAAGGTTTTAGCTTAATCTGAACCAGAAGAGCTCCAGGTATGATCTTCTGTTTCATTTGTTTTCAATGGGCACCATCACATGAACATTCCAGAACACAGTTTGGACATCTCTTTGTGATTAAATGCATATTAGTAGATTTACGTTTTGCCCTAATTCACAATTGCCATCCACAAAGCAAAGTTACAGGAATCATCTGGCTTGTTATGAAACAGTTTAAAACCAATAGCACATCTCTCAGTTTTTCCTCTCGACATTGAAGCAAAAATCCCCAAATACGATTCATCAAATTTGTCACCATCACTAACTTCATTCTGATCTATACAGAAGGGAAATAATGGCATGAATAAACACCATTTAATAAACCCAAAATATTTGTATTATTCAAACTCCTATTATATTTCTTGCAAGCATGCCAAGTGGTGGTGAAAATTATACACATGGAAATGCACTTAGACTGTTAAAACTCAGGATAGGGGGACTTGATCAGAAGGAAAATCAATATTTTATCCATATCAAAGGAGACCACAACTAACTACATCAAAGCATCTAGCGTACAACCAAAACCCACAAGTAAATTATGGTCTATGACCTTTCCCTTTCCCTTGTTTTTCTTCAGGAAAACATTTGCTTTATTGCAAAAAGAAAAAGATCAAAAGCTAGACATATTTTTAACAAAGATGTATAAAAGCCACTTGAATAAAGCAACAGACCTTTGAGAAGTTAAGTGCACAAGAGCTTCTTAAGACTACATTGTGCTTTTGTTTGCTACAGTGCTCTGCAAATGCCAGTTCTGCTATAATTTTGAGAAAGAAAGCTTGTGAAAAATAAAGTCTTCAACTCAGTAGGTTCTTTTGTACTAGCCCCTGTATACAGCCATGTAAGTGAATAATGAGAAAAAAGCACATTGGTTTGCATTTCTTCTGCAGGTCTAAAACCAAAAGCAGTTTATAAGCAGGTTGATCAATAATATAGTATTTATAGATGCAGCTATTGCAAAGGCTTAACAAAAGAAATTCTTTCAGAACTATTATTAGAATAAAAATACCAATTACTATTCTACCCAGTAAGAAAGCTTTTCTTGACAATTTAAGAGACAAGTAGATTTCATCTGTGTTAGAGTTCTGCACTCTGACACTTCCAACTACTTTTTTTTTAACAGAAAGATATTTCTCTCCTCTCCTGTGTTGATCAGATTCAGAACACCTGGTGTTCAAATTGCTAATTTGCCTTCAATTATCACCCCATGCATTTTCAAATGATCCACTTGCAAATCCCAGGAATTTCCAGCTTGTCCAATTAGCATGTTACAATTGTGATTCAGCTCCCTGCTGTTCAAGCCTAAATAACCATTTTTGCCACTCAGGAGCTCCCATATCCTATATGTGAAATACAGGTTTTGTAGTTCACATACTCATACATCCTTCAGACAAGTAAGACAAGAGTGGAAAAAGTTCCTGTCTGTGATTAAGTATAATCATTTGCTTTTTCCAGTATCAGAGTACTCCCTAGTCCCCTATTGAAGATTCCATATAAAAAAAGGAAGATGAAGGAGCACCATCTAGAAAAATGCTAATCTAATTTCTCAAAAAGCCAGTCTTATGTATTTCTTCTTCACCCCCATACCTAATAAAGGAAAACAACACTTAGATATGTGTTTTGTTTAAAAACACTAATAGCACCAAAGCTCAAGCGATATGTCTTCAACATACAACACTCCTAGACTCAAGTTTTCTCCTTTCTGTAGTAACCTAGGCTGCCTCCCAGACTAGAGGTACACCAAAACAACCCTATTTAAAATTAAAGCTTCGTAGCTCATTTCCAGCTACCCCAAAAATGCATTTTTGCCAATATTATTGCACTATTTCTACTGAATGAAAACTTACCCTGAAATTTTGTTTAGGGCAAAGAACCATTAAAATTTGAGACGTCAAAAACACAAGCAAAGATTTCTATTCTGCTACTTAAATCGCATCACAGGCTATGACCTTTAGCATTCTCATTATATCACTTTATTCTACTGACCACCACAAACCATCCACTCAAGTCAGGGAGAAGCTACAGATCAAACAACCCTGCAACAAGCGCAACAAATGAGATACCTAGTAAGCATGTAATCTTCATGGCAAACATCCTGTTAACTCCTTCCCTTCCTATGATCACAAATTAATTTTTCAATAAGGAAAACCAGATATATGCAGAGTTCCACTTAGCACCAACTTGAGTGCCATGTAATAAATTTTCTGTGAAGTTCTGCTTTATAAAAAACCCAAATCTCAGATCTTGCAAAGCACAATCAATACTAAAATAGCACAAAAAACATGTTAATCTTGTTTCTATGGAAGTGTATCAATGAGACCCAGCAAAGCATCCTTTAAGCAGGCAGTAGTAGTGTTGTCACGTATTGCTAAATCAGGAAGGGAAGCAAGGAAGAATCCTACACCCAGTTGCAACTTGAGGGGAATGTAGGAGCATCACCGCTTGCCAAACAAGCCACAAGCAAGTACAGCTTTCAGAGATAAAAACCTGAAAATATGTGCAGAAGCTATAAACCACAGAGTGCACTTATCTTTAAAAGCACGCTATACCTAGCAAACTTCGTTTAGGTGCCAAAATGGAATGCAAGGGTATTTTGAAGGTATCTTGAACTGGTTTCTTCACTGTCATGAAACAGTGTGAATTCCTGACTTCAAAACCATCTTACTGATTTATATGCGATAAGAAACTGGCTGCTGATAGGGCTTGTTGTTGTTTTTGTGTTTTCTTCTCATAAGAGTTTTCAAGGAAACGTGTTCTGAATGTGCTGTTCTTAAAAACGTATTTTTCTTACTGAAGCAGCACGTTATCTCAGGAACTGTCTATTTTGATATTTGACCATAAGGTTCCACAGACAGTAATTTTCTCATTTCCTAACCTGATTATAACAAGTACAAAGACTTTAATCCCTGTTTTGGTTCTGTATGCTCGTATTTTGTTGTTTAAGAATATGCCTTTGAAGTCAGCAGAAAAACAAAACAAATACACACAAACACCACAGCACTGTTGATTTATAGCAGAATCCATAGCAGTAAAAGGATATCTGATAAATTCTAGCCAAAACTGAGATGGACAGGTGCTGCATTATATGCAATAATTTCACCTTGCCCTTAAGCACTGAGGAAGCATTTAGCTCGATATTTACTTCCTTTTAGAACAAGAGGTACTTTCTTCACTTGAAGAAGTGAAGAAGACATGTTTAATATCTTTTAGTGAACTATAGGGTTTTACTTACAAGTTCTAAACAAGCTAAGTACCACACATATACGGCAGAACTGTAACTGGTTTTACCAAACCAGTATGCATTTAGGAAATAACTCAGATTTAAGCATAGCAAGGAAGACACAACCATTCAATCTAAACATTGCAGTGCTTTTTCTGCATTTGAGGAAGTAGGAACTAACACTGAACCTGCTTGCAAAACAACACCGTTACCTGGAGTAACACTAACGGTGCATCGCATGAGCCTTCAGGAAAATTGACACAACCGCCTACTCTAATAGTAATATATACAAAAGTAGTACACACAAAGTCCTCCTGTTAAAGGATTTTTTTTTTCCCTATCTCCAGGTACTGATATCCTGTGCCTTGTTTTTAACACTAAACAGAACACTGTTAGTCTGTTGATCTTGGGAAATAAGGATTTTGGAAGGATGAAGCTTGGTATCTCTTCAGTTTGACTATAATCTGCTTTAGATATGCTCTCACACAGAAAAGCAGAGTAAGAGCTCACCAGTGTTCCTTTGGAGTCCCAGCACTATCAGTGGGTTTTGTCCCAGGTGCAATCTGCTCAGTCTGAGGAGCTGAGAAATAGGGGTCTCACTATTATGACAGCCCCAGCTTTGGCAAAGGGGCTTTATTCCTTCAGAAATACCCCTGGTTTCAAAAGATGTTGCAAAACACAGTTGAGCAGCAGCCCCAGGTCTTCTGATCTCCCCACAGAGCTGGGAGAAGAGCACACTTTTCTCAAGCCTTTGATCAGATTTTAACAGTTAAATAACACTGGCTGAGCTTTTGTCCCTTTACAGTTTGAGCAGTACATGAACATAAGTCATTCTGACAGAAGAGAAAAAGGTAAGGACTATATGCTTTCATATTCCTACTAAAACTGGCCAGCATGATATAAGAAGGACTTATACAGGGGAATCAAGGCTGAATCAAAGATGTGGTCAAGGAGACTCACATATTATTGGGTCAATGTACTCAAGTGGCTGAGGAGAGACCTTATTGCTGTCTACAGCTACCTGAAAGGAGTTTGTAGCATGGAGGGTGTTGGTCTCTTCTCCCAAGTAGCAAGTGATAGGACAAGAAAAAATAGCGTCAAGCTGCACCAGGGGAGGTTTAGATTAGATATTAGGAAAAAATTCTTCACGGAAAGGCATTGGAACAGGCTGCCCAGGGCAGTGATGGAGTCACCATCCCTGGAGGGGATTAAAAGGCACTTAGACGAGGTTTTTAGGGACATTTTTAGTGCCAGTGTTAGGTTATGGTTGGACTTGATGATCCTGAGGGTCTCTTCCAACTGAAATGATTCTTTTCTATTATGTCCTAACCATCTTGGCATAAGCAGAAGACAAAGAAAATACATCTTACAGTTACCTTCCCACCACTACTGAAGTAAGGATCAAGATCTTTAGTCGGCACAAATGGATTTAGCCATAGGGTTTGACCACATAGCTCAGAGTATTTTTTTTTATGGTTCAGCAACAGAGTTCCTAAAATTTGTTCACTTCGTTACTTGCTACTGTTAAACTAAACCTAATCTGAGATGCACATCAAGCACAACAATAGCAAGTGGCAGATTAAACAGTCATAATAGGTCATTTGACAAAACACAACATGTGAAACTGAATTTTGAGCACAGAGCAGAGAATATGAACAGCAAGTAACACATGACTAAAACCACATTACTTTCTTCCTTTGAAGAAAAGCCACAAGGCAATTAAGTAAGAAAATAGTTTCTTTTTGGATATTTTGAGTAGCTATGTGTAGCAAGTAATTTAGTCACTGAATTATCCACTCAGATCTACTGCTCAGTGACATTGGCTTGTAAAAACTACACCACCTATTGAAATAGACTGAGGATTTAAATACTAAGCCAGTAAGTATTCAAGCTTTCCTCAATGATTGATTGATTTTTATATATCTATAAACCAGATATAGTGTACATGTAACATTTTCCATGTTTGTTTAAGAAAAAAAAGTCATTATTCCACAGTTTTCATAAAGCTGCTCAGAAGTCACTTTTTAAACTCTGATTTCTTATTAACTTATATGTCAAAAGACAAGAGCCAGAGTCTCAGCTGCAATCTCAATTGTAAATCAGAGTAGGTTAATTATTTTGAAGAAGTCTGACACAAGAAACATGTTCATATAGCATATAGATTGAAGGTTGAAGCTATATACTCAGCCAGTGAAAAGTTACATTATCACAGTTGAGAGGTTGGCTTGCACAAAGGCCAGCTCCACTTTAGACAATTCTGTTGTAAAGTGAAAGAGATGCTTGTAAAAACAGAATTTTTAGCAATGTTTCTGCACCAGTGACATAATATCATGTAACAGCTTTTAAATTATATTTTCATTAGAAAACTCTCATTTGACCTACACATTTCTTATAGAAAAAAATAAAGCATGCCTTCCTTTGTACTTGTTATTCGTGGTTATTAGATTAACTAATTGCGTTCTTTATTGTGGTGTAAGACTTACTATCATCCTTTTGTGTTTGAGCTTGCTTAAAAAAACCCATGAATTCTGGTACCTTCAGAACAAAGCATCAGTGGTCTACAGACCTTGTCGCTGAATAGGAAATATCTATTGTAATGCTGTTCTATATCAAATGTTCTACGTAATGCAGAAGTTCATTCTTTCGTGAAACCATGCGCTTACTCTTGTTCATTGCTCTTCAAAATGAAAGTTGACTCTGCAAAAATTGTAGCTTTTCACAGAGGAGCTGAAGTAATACTGTTTTTCATCTTCCGAAAGGTAAGTTCAAAAAATATACAGCAAGTATGACCTTGTTTTATTTGTCTCATATGTTCTGATAATAACTGTTCTTGAGGGCTGGGGAACAGATTTTTCATGTATTAGGAAAACTTCTCAGACACTCTGGAGAGAAAATAAAAAAGCATCAGAATCAGCTGTAACTACACAGCAACAGCGTGATCCTGAGACATCTCTCGAACTAAGAATCATCTTGGAAACTTCAAAGTTTAGATTGCATTTTGTGTTTCAGTGAAGTCTCACTCTGCTTCCCCTTGAGACTCATTAGCCAATGATCTGAAGGACATAAAAAAAAGATATTGGCCATTTTCATTAGCGATTCGATGACTTTATCTGAAGAGTGCTAATCTCAGGGCACTGCTAACATTTCAAAGTTATGATTACACCTGAAATTACTAGTTTGATTAAGTTGTTTTAGTGAAATCTGCCAAAAATCTTATATTCTTGTTTCACACTAAGATTTGAATGATAGATAATTTAAAGTAATGGCAGGCCAAAACTGAATTACATTGGAGAAAGATTCCTCCCAAATTTGGTCTTGATATCAGCATGTACACTCCATTATGATGCTATTTCAACCCCCTGCGAGACTGGACTATAGAGAAGAACATTCAACATATCATTATCTTCCCAGACCGTTTTTGTAAAATCAGAGAGATATTTTACGAATACGTTTTATTTACTACACAGCTAGAAACATATACATTTTAAAATAACAAAGGGAAACTCTGAGGATTTAAAATATTTGCATCACAGCATTCACTTAATTAAATATATATGGCTAACACTGCATGGTCTTCCTTTTAGATCCTTCTCTGTCATAGCACTAGTTCCTTTGGCTTGTTTTTATGCCAGTTGTTATCCTATGTTGATAGTAACAATTTTCAACAGTGCTGATGGATTTGAATATATTTTATTTTGGGTAAATGACAGCAATTATTTCATGATATGTAATTAGTTACCAAAGCTCTACCTTCTTGTTAACCATGCACACACCGGTGTAATAGTGTAATAGAGCTGTTCCTAGCAAATCCAGAACATTTTACATTTAAGAACATTTTAAGACCTCACACTCAACTACTCTCAGGAGGGGTTTTCCTTCGCAGCAGAATGAGTGACCCAATATACAATGCAGTTGCAGCCATGACTGTGCTTGATATACAAATTACCACATCAACTAATGACAGTTGTACTGAAACAATGGCTCAAAAATAAGCTTTTTTTTTTTTAAAGATTCAACATAGCGTAATATAAGTATCAACTAGCTGGCCATGGAGCAAGTGGAATCATCACACATGAACAGTTCACACTCCCAAAAATTATTACGTATATGTATATATGAACATGGTCCACACGCACTGATACCTTTTCTACCTACAGCAATTTGCTAAAATCTTATTTGTTTACAGTGAGTTCATCATCTGCAATAGCAGATGCAGTGGAGTTGATTAGATTTTATAAATTTGCTCACTTGCTAATTAGGATAATGTATCTGCTAGCTCCAGATCCTCAGCCAGCAGCCGCCTTATTTAATGGAGACTCCAAGGCTGTGCCCTTAAACAGTGGCAGTTTAAATTAGCTGAGCGGAGCTAAAAGCCGGTCAAGGAATGATTAGGTGAAAGATGTGCTGGGGTTACTAAACTAAAGAGGCTGTGTGAAAATTCACATCTGCTCTACAAAGACCTTGAAAGCCGCAAGAAACTCTTTGATGTTCTCTCTCGTAGATGCAGAAGTGCTCAGCTGAATGGCTACAGCCCATCTACCATGGTATTATCACACACAGTTCCTTTCAGAGGTCACAGTTATGGACAAGCACTAGAGAATTTAAGCCTCCAGGACTGTCTTTCTGAACATATTGTGTGACATGGCTTCACTGCAGAACTGTCTTGCTTGTGACCTCTAGGTTATGTCTCTGCAACATCCTATACTCGGGGCCACTGTTAAATAATATTCACATGCTCAGACTTGAGTTACCTTTAAAACCAGCTGAAAGGACTCGCAGGGCTGTTTCATGCTTGTCACATTCTGCAACCTGTGCTCTTTAAAAATTAACTATACTAAAACACAGAGGACTAAAAAAAATCCACGTAACCCACTGAATGCTGCCTTCCTCACATTGCTTTAGGTCACCACAGTTATAGATACTAACCCTCTTATGCCATAACTTTAAAAGAAAAGTACATTTAAAGTATTTTTTTCTCCATCGGGAGGCAAAAATAACAACAGACTTTCTGTTGCCCTTTTGTAGAGAACTTAAACAGCAATTCTTTCAACCTCTCCTGTCCCGGCTCCTGCTCTTTGTTGGCTCAAGTCTTCCAGTGGTGCTGACAAATTTAAAAAGACTGGGGCAAAAATCTAATTTGAGATACAGAGAAAGACACAAGAAGCCTGCAGTGACTCTTTTATACACAGAATTTCTGTTAACAGCATACATTAAAAGCAGAGAAGCAACTAACGGGCACAGAACAGGTGACCCAGCTTAGCAGAAGAAGAGAGGCAAAACCACCTTTCCCAGACATCCATCCAACTAATAAGCAATCTACACTAGAAATGCACACATCAGGTGTTTTCTATCCAAAACAGGACTGAACTGTAACTGAAGCAATTAAGCTTTACTTAGGGCATGCTGTAAAAGCAGCTTTCCCTGTAGGATATCTTCCAGAGAAGCAGTAGCGGCCCATTCAGCCAGGACTGCTTTACACAGTTGCTTGCTTCCAAAGCCTTTATTTATTGTGCGTAGGAGTAGTTGATAAAAGGATTTCTTCATTGAGGTTATTTCTTTAGTTGTTAGACTGCACTAAATCTTTTTCTTCTCTATTATTCAGAACTTGGAAATTTAAGTGCAAGCACCACATAAGCGCAAAGCAATTACTTTAATACAAGGAAGTCCCAGAACACATGTTTGTGTAGCTCACTTAGCAAAAAATTCACACACAACCTTTTAATATTATTTTTTCTTTTACTGCAGCAAACCTTAAGTGTTCTGCACTGCAGTTTGCTTGTGGACAGAACCAATAGGATTCTATGGAGGGTGACTGAGGCAGCTGGAACTCTGGATAGAAGCTACAACACCTCTTATTATGTGTCCTGCAAATGTTAAAGGCAGGACCACACTAATAATTCTAGGAGTGCAAGAAAAAGACACCACAATTTACTTGAGTAGAAGAATTCTGCAATTACAAGTTAATAAAAACAATCTAACTTACATAAGCAAAATTGTAACAGTTTAAAATGTGCTTTTTTGTTCAAAACTAAAATTTTATTTGTGTGTTCATTCATATACTTTAAGTATGTCATTTTATGTACATTTTGTTTTGTTTATCTTAGGCATTATAACATCAGAATATTGGAGCACTGGACACTAACAAGAAAATGCAACAATTTGTGACAATTTAGCTCTTTATTCTCCACTACAATTAGACAGTGTTATTTTGGGGGAGTGGGGCAGAAGAACTGTTTTGTCTTCCAAAAAAAAAAAAAAAAAGATTTATCATCTTGAACCATTTGCTTCATTTACTCCCTCCAAAGTCAAGATAGCCTGTGGTATATTGTACTGATACATACTGCAAAGCACAAGAAAAACCTAGGGGAAAACTTCAGCAAGCATTTCAGTGAAACTTCAAGAGTTCACTATTGCAGGTGATATAAACAACGTGAGTTCCTTAATCTTAGGTGGAATTACAGCAATGTATTACAAATTGACCCAGATTTTTATATTTGCTAAGTCCTTTCACCTGACAGCTATAGGAGTGGGCTACTCTTAATCTACTTCCTAGGGCATTCTTTTGTTCAAAATATCAAAACATTTTTGTAGCTTGGTTTCTGTTCACTGGCAACAGTGACTATGCTGGCAGATTTTTGTCCACATTTACCTCTGCATTAGCTAAATTTCCTAGTCTCCTTTCTGCCTAACATAAAACCTGACTAAATATCTGAGTTTAACAAGCTGAATTCAGCTTCCTTTCACTATGAGTACACTGCTTGAGTCCTTCAGTTCTTTCCCAAGTACTAAAGATGTTCAGAAGTGAAAAATTAATTAAATACCAGTTATTTTGCCACAGTTCAAAATCCATCATTATTGTTCAGGTTTTGCTGACGTTTTTGACTCCTAAAGACAGCTGCTGATGGGAAATGTACACTATTTATGAATGATACTTCAATACATAGCTCAAACACTCATTGCTTTTCCTATAAATGTATGAAACTCTCTTCAAATTTAAACAGCAGCTTAATTCCACCCACTAATCTGGAATGGTGCCCAAGCAAGTAGAGAATCAGGATAAATGTGCATGTATTATTCCAGTCACAAGCATTTTTCTTCCATTCAGTACTGTTCTTTATCTACACCCAACCGCATTAAAGTTTTTATGTTCTTACATAGGTGAGTGTGGATGGTTTTGAAGTACGTTCACATAAAAATTTTCAACATTCTGAAGAGCTGAACTAGTGCTTCTCTCTCCACTTGTAGGAGCCGTACAAGGTTTTTGTTTCTTGAAGAAAAACACAAAATAAACACATAACCACCAAGAAGAAAGCACTAATACAACACATTTGTAGCTCTGAGAGAACAGCAGCAACCAGGTACTTTCATGAAAAATCCTTTGGTTTCTAAGCCAATGACACTTAGCTTTTGAAAGGAGTACAATACATGTCTTGTGACTAACCCTTGCTACTTTTGTTAAGGATTTTAACAAGAGTTTGAACACATATCTTCTTACTAACTCCGCTGTTCTGCTCAACAAAAATGCTTCTCAGCCACACACACACATTTTACACAGGTTTTAAGAAACTCTATGAGGCAGGCTATTTTCCCAGACTATGTATGAAGGCAAAACCACAGGAAAAGACTTTCTGTCCGTGAGGGAAGGCAGAACCACCACGATTCTTCATACTGCTCAGTCTCAGAAAGAGCTTTACAGACTTTGCTGTTTGCTCTTAAGAAGGCGGCCACAGTATCTGACTTATGCATTTTTGTTAATTATAAAACAACTTCTCTATTGCTTATTCCTACCTTTCCCACCTATATTTCAGAAACACAGCAAAATTTCTTATACACCTCCAAATTGCTTACCACTCATACCCTTCCTGGTCTACAGTGTGGATGGGAGGTGGAAAAAACAGAGAGGTTCCACAGGAGATTACAGCCATGCCCCACATGCTCTCTCAGCAAAAACTCCCAGGTTTGGCTAACAAACAACAAGAGACCTCCTGCCTGACATTAAAAGCTGGCAGAAAAATGTGCTGCAGGTGTGGTGTTGGCGGCAGCCCTGACTTAAGAAGGTCTCACCTGCAGCCCAGAGCCTTACCCTACTATAGGGCTCAAAACCAGACGTCCAGCAGCCCCCACCTCAGTAAATGCCCCTCTTGCCCATCCCTCAATCCTAACGAGGCAAATCAGTGACTGCAGCCCTAATGAGGCAAATCACTGATTGCAGCCCCAGGAGCCATGGCTCCCTCCTCATCATGGTGGGCAGTGCAGCAGCCCTGGGAGGAGGAGGAAGCTGGAATTGTATTGTTGTATTTTAGTATATAAGAATATACTTTAAAATAACATCAGAGATTATGAAGTTATGATGGTATCAGTTAGTGTCCACCACCTGTTAAATATTACTATTATAGTAGGATATTGAGGGTTTTTCTTTTCTGTCAGGCTGCTATGCATTGGGCTGCTGAGGCATCCTTGCCACATGCTTAGTGTTGATTTTCTGGCACCCATCTCAGAGGTGACATGTCCCATCACCCAGGACAGGAAATGCTGCTTCCAGGGGAGCAGATGTAGCAGAGATGGGTAGGATCAGCAAACCGGCAGCAGGAATGGCCACCTGAGAAGCAGTTCGGAGAGCAACCCAGCACAGAGGATGCTCACACCCTTCCTTGCCTTTGTGTAACAAGAGCACTACCCGCCTCAAGGCACATCCCCAGTTCCTCAGGGGATAATTTGATTTATTATTTTACTGAAATTAGGAACAACATCTCAGTGAATGCAAGGAGGGGAAAATCTGCTGAATGACTTTGATATATCATTTAAATCTACAGGTCTGGGTGTGCCCTTTCAAGCACACATCATTTCCAGTGCTGGGATAAGCAGAAGGATTAGGGGCTCAATTAGCACTTTAGTCCTGAAGCTGCTAAGTACTTAACACATATTTAACTTTAAACACCTGAAGAGTCACAGTAACTTACTCAGATGTACTGAAGTGAAATCAGCTAATGACATACTTAAGCATCCTGTGTCACTCAGAGGTGAATTCTTCTGCTCCTGGTGAGACATCCTTGTCTCTGTGAGGATTTCAGAGCTCTGGAAAAGGGGAGAGGTGCAGTTTGCACCACTGCTGTGCTGCCTGTAGCCAAGTACTGCTTATCAGAAGGGTGACGAATCTCATGGTTTATTTACAAATTAAGAAACAACACAGCCTACAGTAATGTTCACCCAGCACATAGGTATAGAGTAACTCAGGATAAGAACACTGCTAAAATATATTCTGTATAATTATAAACTATAACATGCATTCAGCCAAAAGACCCAGCTTAACCCAGTGGAACTATTAAAATTATGTTTTCACCTAAAAGAAAACAAGCAAGATCTTAGCTATTTAATAGAGAATCACTAACATTTCCTCAATGAAAATGTACTGCCAGGTCAAAATCTTTACTATTTTGGGACCAAATTCACTGCTGCTGCAGCAACAGTGGGTCTCCTGTGTGTCTGTGTAAGAACATGGGTGAAAAATGTCAGGAGCAAACATTTCTGTTGGACACAAAAGATTTGTTAAAATAAACCAATTTCAAGATTTTAGTTCTATCATGCAGCAAACATGTTTTGAAGTAAATGCACTTCCAATTAAAATTAAGAGCAAAAAATGCCTTTCATGTCTGAATTACTGGGGTTTGATCTTACAGAACTCAGATACTTGCTGATCAAAATGCAGTTGTGTTAATGTAATTAGATATACTTGATTATATAATAACTAAAATGAATGCTGCTGTGTTTTCTTGCTTTTTTCCAACCATAAATACAAGGATATTACCCTGAGTTGAAATGTCACCTCTGCAGAGTTTCTGTAACATGATTTCTGATCTGGCACTGCTACCACTGCTGCAATAACTAAACCAGAAAGAATCAATGCAGTATAAGGTCAGCTCCCAGTCCCACGGCTTTCTTAAAAGCCAAAGGCTAAGATTTTAAGAATGTGAGGACCTAAGAAGAATTTAAGGTCCTAAATTGAAGAATTGATGGTCCTAATTTTAAGAATTTTGGAATCTAAAGTGAGACACAGGGAATTCCCAAGGGCCAAAGCAAGCCAGGTAGGCTGATTTCCCTAACCTGAGAGTAAATAGAGAAATGTTAATGGCGCAGAAGAACCCACTCAAGACCATTTAGCATACTATTATAAATTCATGCCAAGTCTGTGGGATTTTCAGCATAGATGATGTGATATCTTGAGCCTATTGTCTTTATATTGACAACAAGAAACTAGTGACCTCTGGCATGGTGCAATGGACTATAAGATCAAAGGGATTAAAAAGCTCTAGTTCTCAACAGAAGTATGAGCTTCTTTCCTGAAAAACATATAGCACGTCATGCTGGCATGTGCTCATTTACATATTTTGGTTTAAGATAGACAGAAGTATGAGTATTTTATCAGCAAGTAGTGAATGTCTGGATCTTAATGTCACAGAAGGATGTAGTGACAGTGTCAGGGGGCCGAAAAAGGGATTAAACAAATTCTTGAGCAACAGGCTCCAAAATGGATACTACAAAAACTGGGTAGGGATGTTTGAAGTAGAATTGTGAATGCTGTGAAAGCATGAGAGGAATGGACCACATAGAATGACCTTGCTTGCATGCTAAATATCCTCTATGTAGAAAGAATCTGCTGTTTCCATTGCTGGAGATGTACTACTGGACTAGATGAACCACGTGTTCATCCATTTGGGCATTTTATTTTTGTCTGATGGACAGTGAGGTGAAGAATAAACATCACCTCAAATATCAGTTTAATAACATAACAACAGATTTCTGTGGGTGGGGATTTTGTTAGTCATTCAAAAATAAGCAGTTTACAGAAATTGTATGTATTTAAAAACAACTATGATTGCCAAAACCAAATCATTAATTATTGTGAAAATTCCAGGATAGATAACTAGGCAAAAGAATAACTATATGAATATAAGCAGAAAATTGAGCATGTATGATCTTTTCTTAGTGAGCATGGAAGTAGGAAATAGACCTGGACATCAAATTTAGAGTAATATCTTCAATATGCCTGCTCCTAGTGATATTGCACTTCATATTTTCTACTCACAATAACTATTTATATTCATCTTCCTTCTATTTTCCCATCCTTCTTTCCTTGAAATAAATAACACATTAAAATAACAAAAGAAATGCAGTGTTTATAATTACTCTCACTCATAGGTTGTGCAGTGATTTCGCAGAGAAACTGACACCAAAATTAATATGCTCTGCAGCATGACGGAGCACAGAGAGATTTTGTATTCAGACAAAGCTTATGCATTTCTCATTCAGGAAAAGGTTCTCTTACACTCAATTACCTTGAACTGCAGCTTTATTTTTTTAAGAACATGCTGTAGATTTCATAAGCGAGTAGTGATTCTCATTACTAAAACAACCAGGCACACAATCCAACTCTTTCTGAGATCCAGTGATATAAACTGTATGGACTTCTATCAGAATTATATTTCTATTACTTCATTAAGAATGAAGTAAACAGAGAATCTACATTATTTTTTGTCACGGCTGACTGTCTTTTGAAATGGCAAACTCAGATGCCCAAATTATAAAAAAGGGAAGAATTGTTACAACAGCTGCTGTCCAGTTTTGTGTTAAGCAAAGGATAGATTGTTTTATGTGCCTACTTTGCACTGCTCAAAGGACATAAAATGAATTAATTCAAACCATAGACCATCTCTCTTTCTCTGGGGACTGTGCCAAAAACTGGACTGATGCTGGAGACATCATGTCTACAGATTTCCTTAATGGGAATATTTGTCAGAGAAAGGGGCCAGGTATGCTTCAGTGTATGGAATGTATGTTTTTACCTGTTGGTAGGTATTTGTATTCTTTTTATGAGCTCCTATGGCAAATGGCTTTATCACAGAGAAGTGCTTGTTCTCATTAGATATCAGATCCGGTTATACACAAAATACTTTTATTTTTAATTATAACATTCACATTTTATTTTACTTAATCTCATAAATAAAATATCTCCTTAATAAGACCATATTTTCATCTCTAAGCCTAATGTATCAGTTTTGGAAGTCAGAGGCAAATGGCCGGAGATATTAATTTACAGCAATTAAGCAATTGTCTACGCACTCAGAGTGATAAGCAGACTGATTAGTGCCTTGCAGTTTTGCATTCTATCAAAACTGAATTCTTAGCCTAAGTCTGTCAGAAATCTTCTGCATTTATCACAGGAATTATTTGTCCTCTCTGGAACTGGATGTATATCATAAAAATTAAATCATCAAATCATTAGAAAATTGCCCATGATTACCTGATTAAATGACACAGCATAGATTAAGAAAACAGATTTTTTCACAGTAGTTACTAACAGGTAGGGTAACACAGGGGGCCACCGAGCTCTTTATGTAGAAACAAAACAGTTTTACTAAATGAAAATTATAGTTTTACTGCTTTTGACATGAATTGAGTCCTGACATTGAGCAGAGTGAGGGAAAAGAAATCAAAACACTGTAGGGATGCAGATAAGATCTCTACTCCTGTAAAGATATTACAAAAGCACAAGCCTCTACTCTGTCTACTTTGTGCTAAGCTTTGCAGTCCAAAGAAAGAAGAAAAGTGGTCTTGTGAAACCAGTGGGAGCTTTACTATGGACTTCAGGAACAGTATTTTAACTAATTTATAGAGAGCAATCAAAATACACTCTCGATAATGTGGCATTTCTTAAAATAACAGTCTACGTGTGATACATTGTAGAACGTCTATATGCAAACTATGACATAGATGAATATTACTGATGAAAATCCACCGTACTGTGGTGCAAAGGCTCTCTGAAATGTGCTCACGTCTCCAGATCCACTGATCAGATCCACCAAACCTTGCTTTCATCTTGAACTTACAAAGTGGCAACACTTAGGGAATCTTAAAAATGCTCATAATGTTTCCCATATGTCCACATTTTCCTTGTTTAAAGTTCCCTATGCCCTGTCAACTGGGTTTCTAGCAAAGTTTTCAGGTATTTGTAACTAAATAATCAGAACACCCTTTCTAAAATAATACAAATACTTTACAAATACAATTGCAACGTTGCACAGGAAAACCTCAGAAATGAAAAGCTGGTAACAGCTGCAGTAGAAAACTGAAAATACTAATGCTGCAAAAAAACATTTAAACTAGAATAAAGCTAAAATTAAGGTGCTATTTAGTGAAACAAAAATAATTAATTTACAAGACAGTTAAGTTATTCTTCTTTCCTTATAAGGAAAAGAGAGAAATCCTGAGGATCCTTTATTAAGCACATGCTGATAAATACTGGTGATAAAAGATTGAAAGAAAAAGAAATATGGAATTAGAAGATTATAAATATGATTTTCAAGGGCGCTGGTGCTCAGTGAGTGTCTGATACAAGAGGAAATCAGATAATAGATTAAATATTCCTCTAACACAGCATTCTTAAAAGTTTCCAAAAAAACTCACAGAATAAAAATCAATGTCACATAAAGAGGAAGACATTTGTCTTTTTAACTCTGCTTTAATAGTTGTTGATATAATGAAACTAGTGCAAAACTATTATGATGGTATCCACATAGGGTTCGCCGTTTTGTCAGTATAAAAAATAGACTTAATATACTTGGTCATACACACTTAGAGCAGCGAGGTACCTTCCATCTGCCATTAGTTTCTAAAGGAACATGTTTACATCAGAGAAGTGGCAATCTCAGTTTTTCACAAATGTTCACAGTTAACTACTTGGAGTAGACACTTCTGAAAATATCTCTTTAAATAAACAGAAAGATGTAGTATGATCCAAACTTTAATGTGAATACTAAACTAATTAAGTCAAAACATTTCAGTGCAATCTTTTTTCAATGAGGGATATTCAGTTTTGAAACAATTTTCCTAATTTTCTTATAACTACATTTTAAAATCAAGGTTCAGAATTAAGATGGGAAGTAACCTGATTTTACCAGAGTCATAGAAAAATAGCAAGGCAAAAGGAAAGCAGATATCTTTATTAAATGTCATCTTAAGACTAGAAACATCTCTTTTTTTATCTGGGAATTTGTATCAGAATCAGTTTTCTTCAGCAAAACTGGAAGAAGTAAACCTATTCTAATTATTTATGTCATGATTTGAATGAAATTTTAGCATGTTTCTTATCATAATTATGAGCCAAATCCAATCATGAGTCACCCCATTGCCTCAGAAAACCAACATCTCAGTAAAAGAACTTCAGTTTTCTTTAATGGTAGGTAGAGAGAGGTAAAAAAGTAAGTTCTTAGTGTATTTTTTAGCTGGATAAATAAATATAAAAATATATATAGATTTGTCCACTTGGACAACTCCTGTTGTTTGAGAAGAGAATATATTTATACATTTTCCTGGTGAAACACCTGGTAATAATTCTTTACAACTTGTTTTTATAGTAAAATATTTTTCAGTGTCCTGATTATCTCAGGACATGTTTTTCTACATGGAACTAACAATCAAAAAATAATAGATGACAATTTTTCTACTTGGTGTGTGCTGTAATATAACCACTCAGATGACAGGACTATCTGTTATTGCTGTGGGCCTATTTTCCTGTTTTCAGTTTATCTTGTTGCATGTTTTCCTGCTTTAAGGACTAAAATTCAGCCTAAATTTGGCGTTTTATCTAAAAGAGTTCACGATACGGCAACAGCTGTTATTCTGTTACATGCCAAACAGAACTGAGTAGGTTTTTGATTTCATGCTGTCACTCCACCCATGACAGGCTTAAGGTAAGAGTAGGAGGAAGACTCTCCAAATATGTAGGTAGAACACACTTTAACTGAAGCCTGTATAATGTACACACATTGACTTTGAGATGAACACCACAAAACCAGGTTGGTTTCCAAAGTTAGGCATTGATTCTGCAAAATGCCCTCTCACCTCTTCCACCTGCCATTTTCCTTAGTAATTTAGGTTTAAGTCAGAGAATGTTATATACATATATATATATATATATATATATATACACACACACACCATGTGACTCATCCACACTTGCTGTTGGGTTTGTTCATACTTACCAAATACAATCAATAAATAATGATTTATGTCAATTGAAAGTCATCACAGCTACACCAAACATGAAGTGCAAAATCCATGAGTACATTCACACAAGCATTTCCGTTCAGGTCCAGAGTGCACTCTAGTGAAATCTTTTGTTTATTCCCACTTCCTGGGTGTTTATCCATTTTAGGGACGTCTTGAACCTCACTGAAACTCAAGCGAAGGATGCACCACAGAACTTATCAATGCACTCTAGCTGCCCAAAGCTCTGATGTGCACAGAACCAAGCTGGAGCTACTCTACTTCAGAGAAGACCCCCCCAAAAAATATAGTCAGTTGATTTTGAGGCATCGTCACCAACTATTTTGCTCTGTAGATCTCCTCCTACTGTGACTGTTGACTTGCTAACATAGATGTGGCCTGAATGGACAATACTGTCCCTTTGAATTCAAAGCAATTTTGTCTAAGTGTTGAAGAGAGATCAAGCTTTGAATAACAACTCCAAGATGTGGTCACAAGTACAGCATTCTTTGTTAATTACAGATGAACCTCAAATGACGCGTTTAAATCTTGACCCGCTTTTAGCTTTAATAAAAATAATGTAGAGTGAACCTGGAAACAATTAAATTTTACTTCTATATGGATAAATTAATATGTTAAAAATTAATATCTTCCTCAGGCTACTGCACTTGTTTAGCTCACTACAATTCAATTTCATAAACCTTTCTTTGTTCCAGTCAAAAAAAAAACAAACGAACCAAACCCAACTTGCTAGAAGAGTTATTAACAGTGAATAAGAGAAAAAGAGTAGGAATTTTATTCACTTGCACTTCTTCCTGAACTCACTGAATACAATGATGGAAAATCAATAGGAGTGTTTCAAGAGAAAATTTTGTTAAGACTTTTCCATACTTACATTGGAAAGATGCCAGTTCAATATTAATACTCTACCTCTGTCTTGAAGTTCATACAATAATCTCAAGTGTTAATGAGTGTGCAGAGCCTGCTATAGCCTTTTTCTGACCATTGTCTATGACTTAAACCTAAGAGAATATTTACTGGCTTCCTAGAATTTACATTGGGGTCCACAGTTCAACCATCAGCTTCACACTGGAAACAATCAGTACTTAAAGCTAGGGACACATTTAAATGCTGTGTTTGGTCAGGATTATATTGGTGATGAGAAATTCCTTTAAATTATTGTAGTTAAAACAAACAAACAAAAAGACATCATGAAAAGGATAGGGGAAGGGACACAGATTTTGGGACACTACCACCGTTTGCCTCTCAGAAATTATGGGAATGGAGAAAATGATTAATTGATTTTTAAGTATTTTAATATCAAAAGGAATAAAATTTTTGCCTCAAAACAAGACTTTTTGACTAAATAAGCCAGCAAAGCAAAAACATCACCATTCACAAAGTTATGTTGAGGTTCCTTTTCCTGTGCCATCTAGTGGATTCTCCTTAAAACTACATAGTTGAAATTGCCCCAACTTAAAATGGCATGAATTTATGGACAATTTTTAAACTTCTTTCTTAAGAGAAGAGGAACCATACTTCTCCAGAAGTAGGTATAACTAATAAACTGAAAATGGTAGTACATTAATAACATGTTTCTCTTCCTTCCATAAGGTTTTGAGGAATCAGCTGTCAAATTATGTTACTTACCTTGTCCAGTTTTATTCACCATTTAAATAAATATTTAAAGGTGAATAAGATAACAAACTAAATGTCAGTCTAACAAAATAATAATATGTTACGCAGTCTGCAGTCACAGACTAATTTAATTCCTAGACTTGCTATATAGGTTGCATTTATAAGAAGAAAATGTTATAAGTTTTTGGAAGAATGGAACATCAGTGCTTGAAAGATATAATTTATATAAAATGCTCTGATGACACAATATGAAAGTAAATATGGAAATTTACTTTGTACAAACTTACAAAAGTTTCTTTGCATTCCATTAATGAACTGATGTTTTTTTCCATTACGTAGAACTCTACAAGTATGTTTTATAGGTCTTTGCAATGTTTTCTGTGTTGTCCTGGCATCAAAATGCAGTTTATATTGTAGAATCAATAAAGTTTTGCTTTTCTACAGGACTGAGCCCTGACTTCTACACCTCAGGGAAAAAAAGGTACAAAATCTAAATGACTGAACCTAATCCTTGCTCCCAGGATTAGCTCTGCTGGCTAAGTTAGAAAAATTTAGGAGAACGGTGTGATTGTTCCCAATGGACACGACTGAGGTCTTTCAAAATGAGTCATGCCCTTGACATTGAAAAACAAATAAACCAACTCTGTATTTGTGATGGGAAGTTATGAGAGGTTGTTGTTCAATACGTGAAAGATGTAAAGGAAAACATTTTAATTATAGACAGAAAGCAGCTTTGAAAATAGTGCCCATCAAGCATCTCATTCCCTGATGAGGGCTCAGAGCAGACAGAGCAGTTTCCAAATGTTTCATCATGTCATCAAGCATATCATGACTGTGACATTATCTGTGGTAACTGCAGTTGATAAAACTAACTAGAATATGCAGCTAAATTCTGACCATGTACAATGGAGTTCACTAAGAACTTGTAGAAATACAGTTGCAATCTCATTACCTATATATATCATATTAGAAATTTACTTAACAATTATAATATTGGCATAGGCAGGAAGTTCATGTTTCTCTGGATGTTTTTAACTCAACATCTTCTGATCATCACCAGCACAGGGCACATAACACATATACAATCACTGTGACTGAACAATTGTAAACAGCATTTGTTTTCAACTGAAATTTTAAATCTCATCTTTGCACACTGAAAAATAAAAAAGCATATGAATGAATAAGTTCTTATTCTTATTTATTCTTAATGCTATCAACTATGCCTCCCTTCATCCAAGAAAGTGCAGAGTTAAGTCATGGTCCCATTGATTCAGTGAGGCTGTGATCCTGTTGAAATTGCCCCACTGTAAGTATTGATGAATGTCAATGACAACTGAAAGTTAAAGACACAGGTAGTCAATTGCTACAAATGGAATAGCTTGTAAATGGAAATACTGTATATTTAGGCTGGATGTTCTGAACACCTACTTCTACATTTAAAGTAAGCTTTTGAGTGCCATAGGGCCTAGATTTTAGATAGCGGTCCAATTATAATTAATCATAGGTTGCATGATGAAGATCCTGATTTCTACAGTCTTCAATACAGTAATTTCAAACACAGAAAGATGTTCAGATCTTGCAGAATATAACATAGTAAAAATGCTATATTTTAATAGGTTAGGCTTTCCTGCTAAGTGAAAGGAAAGGAAAACATTTTTGTTAACTCCTTTCTCTTTATGATCACATCATGCCAGAGGAAAGCAAACTGAAAACAATTAGGTGAATGAGATTATGGAGAATGTGGTTTGCTTAGCAAAATGGGGATTATATGATTAATAAAAGTGAAAATCCATTACTACCCAAGTACTCCCCTTTGCTTTCATATTACATACCCATAAATGGAAAAAGAGGCCATGAAACTTCAGATTTTACCAAAGAACTGTTAGTACCTGAAATAAAAATTCTTGCTTGTCTCTCCAACTGAAGAAAAAGTTATTTTTATAAACAAATATTTTTAATATAGAATAGTAATAGATAAAATCTTATGAATTATTTTTTTTTTTAAAAGTTTCATAATAGAATGAACCAGAACAACTTCTATAAAATAATGATAATGATGATGATGATAATATTATTAATAATAATAATACCTAAAGTATTTATACCTATCCCTTTTGCCAACTCTAAGGAGAAAAATATTCATCAATAAATATTATCACTTGACATTGTAGTCAGATATAAAGCCAATATTCCTTCCTATTTGACGAGGAGAAAGCAATACCCAAAAATTATCAGACAAGGCAACTGAACTTTTACATTTTCCAGGTTGGCAAACCTTCTAATAGTGTAGAAAAGCACTTCTTTTGAGCAGTCCAGCTCTGAGATTTTGTTTGAGCGTCACCCTTATTTTAAATGTTCTGTAGTATGATTTCATGCTGAGATAACATGTGTGACAAAGAGGCTGTCCACACCTTTTTTCCTAAAAGTCCTTTAGGAGGATGCTCTCAACCTGTAAGAACCCTTTCCTAGAGTCTATTCCTTGAAGCTTTTTTTCCCTGGGCTTCCCATTTGAGACTGGTATCTCTAATTCACATTAATATTTGTCCATCTATACCCAGGCACAGGGCAGAAACATGTCTCTGAATGTAAAAGAATGATGATGGATGAAAAAGTTGCTGCTGCCAGAAGAAGTGATCATGTCTAGAAGCCTTCTATGACTACACATCATCGCCTGGCATGGGCCATAATGACTTGTTCTGACAAAAGCATCTCACATGGTAGTTTCAGCCCATTTTCAGGTTGTTTGCTTTCCCCAGGGCAAAACAGGAGATGACAGCCACGTCATCTCTTCATGTGACATCTTGTGCAATAGAGTCTCTGTGTGCACAATATACCTGACACTCTCCAAAAGCTGTGGACATTTGAAGACTGACTGTAGTGAGCACGCACATCACATCTGGTCACATTACAGGAGACAGACTGGGCAGATAAAACTCTTCTGCTGTTCAAATAAGCTCTAGATCTGGCCAAACAACATCATTCACTTTGAATAAGTGAAATGATTGGGGGGAAAAAAAAATTAGATGACAACTCTTTGGCAATGGCGTTTAGCTCATTATGAGCTACTAATACTTATTATCATGTAGGAAACACTGCCATTACTGGCACATCTGCTCCTGGTAGGGAGCTAAGATGAAAAGAATGTGGAAATTGGGATGTGTTTTCTTTCTTTAACACTCTTTTCTTTTAATTTTGGTATCTGAATGCCGAACAGTTGGAAATATTGACAAGCAAGATTATAGTCCTGCTACTAAAGCCATATCTATTCAGGGATGGCAAATTTTCCAGTTAATCTGGACATTTTTTCAAGTGCCAACTTCTTCTGGAAAAGTTTTGCCATAAAGCCCCATAGTCTCTAATTTTGAAGAATTTGGAGACATAGTGGGGGGTGAAGTTTGCAGCAGAATTACGTCTGAATTCCTCTATTTTGCATCAGTGAATTTATTCCAATCATTAACTTCAAGTTGCTCCTCAGTAACCTATAGCTGTTGTCTGTGTATCTTTTACTAACAATTAAATGGGCTTTTCTTGAGCTGTATGAAAAAATAGGATGGTCTATATTATAGTGCTTAGTCTTCCTGGAGTTGTTTACAATCAGAAAGTAATCTAATTAAAATTTTAAAGAAGCAAGACTGTCTTGCTTTCTAGCACATAATCCAACTGATTCCAGACAATTACTCAATGCAACTGTTTGTAAGTAAAATTATAAGGACACGGGGAAAACAAACAAACAATATGTCTCCTAAAAACTGTAATTGAAGTTAGAACATTAGCACTTAACTACACTAGCAAATTTGTGAAACATTTTATGCTAATAGGAAGGGACAAAAGTGGAATTATTCATGAGCATGTTGACAGGATTGCATCCTAAGAAGAGCAGATTATCAAAAGAGGGTTATGTAATGTACATGAAAACTTTGGTGGTTATTATAAAATAATTATAGGAGGCATAGCCATTGCCTCACATACCAGGTCAGATGAAAGTCTCTTCTGAGGTTTCCTCAGTTGAGTGTGTTAGGTGAATGTGCCAAAAAAATGAGCAGTTCTCGACACTGGAAAATTCTCCCACTAGGAGAAGCTCTTTACTAAGTCCCGTCACTTAGTGGTTGATTTATATTCCTCCTGAAGTTATACATATTTCTTGATGTTAATGTAAGTACAGAAGCAGGGATGTATTTCACTCTCATTTTCTAAATGTAGCAGTTTAATACTGAAAAGGTCAGTGATTTTCACCAGTGTCCACCAGAGACTGATTGTTGAAACCCTTTACAAATCTGCATGATTTCAGAGCCTTCAGGTCCCTATAAAATCCAAACCACACAGAGAACACTGTTGGACATATAAAGCATTATTACATACCCAATATAAAACATGACAGAAGTAATAACCCTATTATAAAATACTGTTCTGTATGAGCAGAGAGAAAGAGTTCTCAGGGATGGGAGGGGATTACAACAAGTAAGATCAAAAGGCCCCTCTGTGTGTGTCTCTATATTCATTACAGAAGAGTCCTGAAAGTAAAGTTAGTCTAAATAGTTATTTTTTTTTATTCCACAATTGAAGCTGGGTAAGATGAATGCTAACCTGTGCTTTACTTTCAAAAGTGACTTCGCCAAAATCCTAAGTGGAAATGAATCCTAGACTTGGAAGCATTTAAGTTATTTCTGGAAACACAAAGGAACCTCTTAAGTGTTTTAGCCATTACAACTTGGTGTAAAGCAACACCTAAAACCAACTACAGTCCCAAAAAAACCCAGCGCATTGCAGAAGTAGTAATGCTGTGTTTCAGACAGCCACTATAGAATCTGCTTTATGAACTTAAGAAATACTTTTCAGTGATTATAGCAGCAACAGTACACAGTGGTTGGTAGTCTCTGTTTCCCTCTGTGACAGTTTATTTGAATAGAGTAAAAATACGTTTCTTTATCAGAAGTATATTCATGTTTCCTGCCATCATCTTTCCCATCGTTGTGATGGAATAGGTTAAAACATCCTCTCAAAGTTTCAGGAAGGTGGACCATATTACTCTTTCTCTGTACTTTTCCATCATTCAACCCAAACAAAAATTGACCTTTTTCAGTCCAGAAGGGTTATCATGGTTTCACTTACTGACTTCTTATTCATCAGCTCTTGAGTGTTCATTCTAATTCTTTACATTTCTCATATTTTTAAGCCTTCCATATCAATCTTTGTAGATGGGAGGGGATACAGTTAATCCTGACCTGCTCTCTGAGTGCATTTCCTGTGAAATATGTCAGTTTAAATAACAGTTCTAAACCTTTCTATTCTGTTCAGCATTTAATTGACTCCTTCTATGTACAGATTATCTTTATGAAAGGCACTATAGGAAAATCAATAGTGTTCATTTGTCATACAAAAATGTAGTTGTAATGTGTTTTTGTAGAGTACACTGTATTTTCTACTCACCTGTTCTCTAAACAGAATCTCCACAGAAAAAAAAGGTTCCATTTAATGGAATTCTTTTATATCTTAATAAGAAGAGGTGAAAGGAAAGAGATTTTTGATCTCTAGCTGAAAAAAGATTATACAAAATAGGAATTTCACCATCCAACATGGCTACACAGACCTCTTCAGAGGCAGTAATTGTTGGCTTTACAAGAGAATAGGGAGCTTTTTGATGCATACGTGGATGCATATGTTTTATTCATTTTCAGAAGGACGGTTTGATGAATTATATATATCTTCTGTCTTCTCAGATACTACATGGTAAAAGCCATTTAGTGACTTCTAACAGAATGCAGGAGAAGAAGCGAACCGGTGGGGAACCACCACGCGCTACAGGAGATGGAGAGTGGGCTCAAGTCAGACTTGCGTTCCTTGGCTACAGGGAGTTAGTTATCATCTGGAAGTAACTCCCCTGACATTTTTTCCTGCTGTTACTTGACATACCCAGTATTTCAATACTGAAAGTCAAGTTTCTGTCTGATCCTTACAAAGCTGAAAATACAGAAGAAAAATGCAGTTTTCTATCTAGTCCTTCAGAGAAAGCCTTGGTGTAGCCCAAACTTAGCATTATTTATGAAGCTGAATATTGCTGTGATTTCAGATTTTAGCATTGCATTTTGTAATCAATAACATTTTCATTTTTATGTACAAAATGCAGACACTACCTCATATGATATTATTACTGTGTATGTCATACAGCACACTGCTACCGCTATTAACAACACACACACACACACGCAAATCTGTATTACAAACATCACTTCAAGAAATTAGGTAAATAAAAAATATTAGTACTTAATTCAGCCTAATGGCTCTATAAGTTAGTTTACTACACCATTATATCAATGAATAAAAGCTTCCTGCATAACCAACGAGATAGGAAATGTTATACAATAGATTTTTAAGTGAAGTATTTCCAACAATAAAAGAAAAACCCAACCTACAAATGCAGTAATGGAAAACCTGTGCTTCAACACGCAACATCAGAGCACGGTCAAAGCTTCAATGTAAGAAAGACAGACCTACCTCAGATGTCCTTTTACACTTAGGACAAGTTATTACAGACAAAAATGTGATTATTACATAATCATGTTTAATGAGTTGCAGTGGTTTAACTCAGTGGACAGCTAAACATCATACAGCCATTCGCTCACTCACTACTCTCCAGTAGGATGGAGGAGAGAGTCAGAAAAAGGGTAAAATTCCCAGGTTGAGATAAAGACACTTTAATAAGCTAGAAAAGGAAGGGGAAATAAAATATAATAATAATAATAACAGAATATGCAAACCAAGTGATGCATAAAGCAACCCTTTGTCACCTGCTGATAGATGCCCAGCCAGTTTCCGAGCCGCGACTCTCTGGCTGACTTTACCCCTAGTTTATATACTGAGCATGATGCCATATGACATGGAATATCCCTTTGGTCAGTTGGGGTCAGTTGTCCCAGCCATGTCCCCTCCCAGTTCCCTGTGCACCCCCAGCCTCCTCACTAACAGGGCAGCATGAGAAGCTGAAAAGTCCTTGACTTAGTGTAGGCTGCTCAGCAACAACTCAACCATCTGTTGGTTATCAACATTATTCTCATCTTAAATCCCAAACATGACACTATACCAGCTACTAGGAAGAAAATTAACTCACAGCCAAAACCTGGACATAGGCATATTACACATCTGTGATACTCGATCCACAGACATAACAGATTTTTTCATAAATATAGATACGTCATAACATAATAAGCAGTCATAATTGTCAGAAAACAAACAAGCAAACAGCAAAA
This sequence comes from Nesoenas mayeri, assembly GCF_963082525.1. Taxonomy (NCBI): domain Eukaryota; kingdom Metazoa; phylum Chordata; class Aves; order Columbiformes; family Columbidae; genus Nesoenas; species Nesoenas mayeri. The sequence continues at coordinate 64,137,271 of NC_137548.1, forward strand.
AAGAGAGAACTCCTGGATTGACCAACAGGCTTTGGAGGAAAAAAAATTATCTCTATCTAGCATTAAATTATGGGATAGACTCAAAAACCGTTACAAACAATGAAAAGAGTCTGAAATTAAATGTCACATTACTTTCATGTTTGTCCCTGTAGGTATGTGTATGTGTATATATATATTTACAAATACATGTCTTTATGTGTATGTACACAAAAGAAATGTAGATATTGCCTATACACTAGGCAAAGAAAAAAAAAAACAAACATCTGGTTGAAGTCTTTCTCCTTCTAGAAGACAAAGACTTCCCTATAACTGCAGAAAACACTTCTCAGCCAACTTTATAATTCTATGGGGCTGACAACTGACTTATTGCTGCCCATCAGTCCTTCATGGAAATGTAAATGAGGGAAATTTAAGAGAGATGATGGATTTCCTGGAATCATACTACAACGTACAGCTTGTGAAGAGAGAGAGGTATTCTATGAGAGAGCCTTTTATCACCTACTATCAAATACTGAAAAGGTGTTTCAGTATGAGTCAGTAACTTTGAAATGAGAAGTAATTTCACACTTCTGAAACATATGCCCAAAAGTAATACAGTCTCATACAAACTTTAAAGTCATTTTGGACAAACATGATCCAATCAGATGATCAGAGACTGAAATACTCAGTTCTAAATATTATTAAAGATTGTGGTTATGGATCTGAATTATAGAGAGGCATCTGTGTTAGTACTGGGTTAAACTGAAAATCAAAAGTGCAGCAATGTTTGAAATTTTATTGCCATCAAGAACATCACCTAAAGTTCTTGGTGAAATGGATTCTAAAAACTGTACTCAATGAACAATTTGAACCACTGAGGAGGACTAGTTTGGATCTTGCTAGAGACCGAGTCCATTCCTGGAGGATAAAAAGGCTGCAAGTACTTCACAGGAGAGAGTGGTCAGCAAAAGCTATAAAATGTATCAAAAACTCTAAGATGTTATTGTGGGGGAAGTGACCACACCAGTTTGTAAAGGAAATTTTCACTAACAGAAAGTTAAGTTAAATTCCATGAAAAGTAGGGACGGGTCTGCAGGGAAATTAGAAAGTTATTTTACACACCATCTATTTTTATATCAGTAGTTTAGCATGATTAATTATTGCTTATGAAAGCAAGAATCTAAGAATGGAGATTGATTTCCGTCATGCACTACTCAATAAGAAGGAGCTTTTACAGAAATACTCAGTCTCAAAGGTCCTGAAATAAATAAAAGAATTATCAACGAATCAGACAAATGACCCAAAATGACTTCATGCTTGTACTTAACATATGTAATGTGTGTCTGAGCGCACACATCCAAAATGACAGAGTTATAGATTGACTAAAGTCCTAACTGTGAAACAGTAATTATTTCATGAGATCTTGTGGCCTTTGCTGTTGATTTTTGTGCAAACTTCTCACTAAATTAGGGACTAGACATTTCCAGGGGGAAATTTCACAGGTTCAAATGACAACTGTGAAAGTAACCTGTGTCACCACATACGTTAATTATAGACATGGCAATATAAAACTGCATCTTTTCCCTCACAATCTCATTGCCCCTGGGCTTGCCTAGTATATCAGCTTGTTGCATAAGCTGTAGGAATAGGTCATCTGGAAATAACTCAAGATAGGGAAAAGCAAAACCAATTTCTTGACAATAGGATATTGTAGGAGGTCTTCCTTAATGCCATCATACATTCTTTCAGTTCCTATTAGAAAACTTGTTTTGGTTCCCTCATGGAAAGGGTAAGCAGCCAATCCTGTCTTCAAGCGGTAACATCACTGATCTTAACCAGAGTGAGAGTCACATCCAAATATCCCAGTGTGAAGGGTGGAAAAGGAGAGAAAATACATGAAGTCATATGTACGAGTTCTTCAGACATGTAAAAAGAATTATACATGTGTGTTAATATATAAAATATAGATTAGTATTGCAATCAAATCATCCCCTTCTCCACCAAAATAACATCATTGTTTGATGATACGTTGTGTGTAAGAATTAACTTGAATGAACTTCCAGAGCACACTCTGATCATTCCACCTGTGCACAGCTGATGCCACTAAATTGGTGTTTTTCTAATACTTCGTCCTACAGCTGGGAGTTGCTCTGCTTTCAGAAATGTCTACTTGCAAAAGTCACACATATCCACAATTACTGCAACTTCTTGTAATTAACAGTTTTCTATTAATCACACCAAATTCACAACACCCACTGTTGCTCAATACCTCATAAGGAGTACCCATGGCTATGAGCAGCCCATGCTACAGGCAGGCAGCTAAACACTGTGATACTGATGTCTGATGAAACCCAAGCGTCTGGCTAGAATAACATCAGAATCAAATTATTATTGCATTTGTTGCTCTAAATTTCACTATATAAGAAATTTAAAAAAAAAAATCCTGAGCATCAAACGGTATTAGCACAAGCAGCAATTAAAACCTACTCAGATGGAATTTTTGTATTTGTTTTTTTCTTCTTTGACATTTTGATAGCTTGCTTTGTATTGGCTGCTACACAGGATGGGCAGGAAAGGTTAAGTGCGCAACATTTTACTAAAACTCAGTTAGTTAATACCGTGTTTTCAAGATCTTTAGCCCCGCTCTTGAATAGTTCCAGCTACCTTCTGTATCAGTTTCAGGGAATCTGTGCAGCCGTCATGGATATGTTGTGGCTTTCACAGAAGGTTCTTGTGAAATCCTTCCCATTTCCAGTGTGTGAATTTTGCATTCTGCTGCGGAAGTATCAGGTTTTTGTCAGTTCATTGAAGGTTCAACAAATTCTCTTGGGAAATTAGAGGTCGGTTTTGATCATGCTATATTTCCAATAAAAACATTTTGAAATGGAAAAATTGAAGTGTTCGAGCAATGAGTTTTATTAATATTATCACTGAAAAGAAAAGTTGACATTATTTCTATCCAGGACAGGATTTGAAAAGCAACATTTCAAACAAGGGCACAAATCCAGGAAACTTGATACAAAATTCTAAATGTGAAAAAGTGTTATGCAAAGTGATAATGCTAATGGGGATTGCTCTATATGGGAACAGGAATAAAAGCAGAAAAGAGCTGATGATCACTTCCCTGTTGCCAGCATACACAGCTCTGAACTAAGCAGTTTATAGATTTGCAAAAGAAGCCAGGTATGGTGAATTTAATACTTTATAAAGGAAAGATTTTTTCCCCCTTTACTTATGTCTCTGGATTAGTGTCGCTGTTTTGATTTATTAAACATACTGCTGATTATAGTCATACCTCACTTGATTTATTATTTCTTTCATGATGGGATTAACTCACTAGATATATAACTGGAACTGGGTCCAATTCAGTCTCTGTTGAAGAAAGTTCAGATCTAATACTGTGGTTTTATGCTAATAAACAAGGACTACAGCTGTAAGAATACTGAAAAATTTCATGATTGTTCTAATTCTGCTGCTTATTTGGGCAAAAGCAGAGTTACTACCATGTTAAGTAGATTTGAACCCCCTCACCTCCTATATGAATATTTGATATTTTATTTAATCGGTGCAGATCATTCTGGTAGAGAATAAGTAATGTGGAGAAAATATTTTATATCTTCTCATAAGCCTTTGGGTACAAATTTCATACGACCATTTATTTGTCAAAAGGAAAAATTTATAAGCTAAATAAGCAACACGTGGTAAGGTAAGAAAACAGGGAGTTACTACTTGCAATCGGCTGCTTCAAACACATTTTGCTGCTCTCTAGGCAGAATTCCAGCTGTCATTCCTATTCCCTGTGCCCCCTACCTGTGCTCTACTCTGTGATCTTCCTCTAAGATATCCAAGGATACAAATTCAAGTTTGGAAATTAACAAAGATAAGGCTGGGTAATGCACAGCCCTTGTGCTTCAGCACACAGATCAAAGGAAAACTACACTCTGGATGGCCCTAAGCAACACACCAAGCCCTGAAGAGACCACACCAAGAATAAACAAAAACCCAGGAAGGATTTCAGGTGAAAACTACTGAAAAGAACAGAAACTGAGCATAATGCACTTCCCTGACAGCACTGATGCTACAGCTGTGCCTGATCTCTTCATTTATTTATTTATATTTAAGTAGCAATGGGACTGAAGTACATGCTTAGAGCCATGGATGTTCCTAAATGCTCTGCAAAACGAAGACTATTCTGTTGCAATCAGCAATTCTGGGTTGTGGATATTTTTGTTTGTTTGTTTGGTGGTTGTTGTTGTTTTGTTCTTTTTTTATTTTACCAATTCATATGAAAAACTTACTTGAGATTTCCTCTTCCCAAGGATGACAAAACAAAATACACATAATTGCTTAGAAATGTGAAGGGTACTCTCCCTTCCAGTTGTGTTTTTCTCTGCTGTGTGAGAAGGGAGATCAAGGAAAGTCAGTGTCAATAACAAAGAGCCAAATAAACAAATAGAGCTCTGATGAAGGTGGAAGTAACTCTCACTGAAATAAATGAGATTTCTCACTGCTTATATTCAGATTGCATTATATTCTCAATTTCTAAACCTCTTTTTAGCAGTAAAATAATAAAAACAATATTTCAGTGCTGCAATTTCAGTTCACTCTCAGTTACCAAATCCTTGCTAAATCTTTCTTTGCCTCCTTCATATGTTCTTTATAGAGGACATGGTGTACAACCAGTCTCCATAGGTCTGTGTGAGACCGAGTTTCCCACACCAAATCCTTAACTGAACTAAATGCTAGAACATTAAAACAGCCTACGCAGTTTTAAGTGGTATATGGGTCTGCTCTTTGGAGAAATATCTTTATAATTGAGTTTACTCAGTCTTCATTTATTCATTCATTTTATGTGTGTTTTAGAGAGATAAGAAATTCTGCAGTACTGAAGTTACCTCGTACAACAGGGCAGAAGAGGCCAGAATTCAATAATCCAGAATGCCTTTTCCAGACCTATATTATTTTTGTTTGAAGACAGACAAAATCTGCCTTTCAGAGTTCTTCATTTTTATTGCTTATTTCCCAAGATTTTTTACTAAAAGCAGTTGGAAATTTAGAAGTTGATTTTTATTTGCAAAAGGATCATTAAGATCATTCTTTCAATGCTGTTACTCAGGACACGGAACTTCCACAGCCACAGAGATTTCACAAATTGTTCACACTTTTGATTGCTGAAGATTTGCATGCATCTGAATAAAAGGATTAAAAACAGAAAAGAGAGCAGCTCTTCTCAGCACCTACCAGTGATCTGAATTTACTCTCTGAAACCTTTTCTTCCCCACAAATATAGTCCACCCTTCCTGCTTCTTTCTTTACTCTCAAATAGCATAAGCTGACAGCTTGTTAAAGCAATAAGGCTGACTTGAAGGGTTTGAACACTTAAATGAAGTGTTTTATTTTTGTATGCTCACTTAATCACCATTACTTTGACATGTATAAAGTAATACAAGGAATGCGAAGTCAAGTTTGTCCCTGATGCAACGTTCATCACTTCATTGAATTTAGTTGAATTTAGAAAAAATTGGAGAGGAAAAAAACAAAACAAAACAAAGAAAAAGGTCATTTTAGAAAACAAGAAAAGAAAAGTCTTTGAAGTAAAGTTCACCTTGGCTATGAGACTGATGAAAACAAACCTGTGACAAATCAATGACAGAAAGAGGATTTAAGAAAGAGGATTACTTTGTCAGCATTTTGCAGCACGTTAGGTACAGTTTTTAAATTAGGTTGGGGGTTCATTTTTTGAATTGATAATATTCTGCTCATTATTTAATTTGGAGAAAAAAAATCAACCTAATTTTTTGCATAGAGATAATTACACTGATCAAAGGTTTATGCTAATGAATGTCTGCCAGACTGAGTCTTTTATTTTAATGGAAAGGGAAAGTAATACAACATTGGTAGTCGAGCTGAAGCCTCTCAGAGAAAATTCCTAAGTGGGCACAGTTTCTTTATTATGGCAACATAATAATTTCCTAGGGTGAGTTCCCAGTTCTCTCAGAAGCTACAAAGACCATAATTCCTTTGGGAAAGTAATGTAGCGTCTGTGCGTTCCCATTAGGAAAAAAACCCCAAGAAAATGAAATCTATTTACAAAATAGATCATTATTTTGAACAGGAATATTTCCTTCAATCAAGGTCTCCACTGAGCAAAACAAGATGACCTCCTGAAAAGCTGATGGTCCTGTGAAAGATGTTGAAAACTGTGTAACTACATCCATTTCCAGAAAGTTGATCTGAGCACCAGCAAGATGCTGATTTAATGGAGTTTTGAGCTCTCTAGAGGAGCACTGCAAGAGGCAGTAACAGCAAATACAGTCATCTTGCACCCATCCAGCTAATAATTCAACTGTGAACATCTTCCTCATACAAGTCACACATGTAGTTCTGCTTAGAGGAATTACTTGTTCAAGGAGCGTTTCTCCAAAACCGGTAAAGTGGTCATGATCTGCATCAGTGCCAAGCAAGTGTATTGTCAGTTCTCAGAGCTCATCCATAGAAATAAGTGGACATTTGTTTTGGACAATAGTGGCTCGGACTAACATCTACACTTGCAATACAGATCCCATGAGTTGTTCAACCTGCTGCAGCGCTACTGTAAAAGTCCTGTTAAGACATGGCAGAATGCAATGTGATGCTACATAATCTAGTTTTCACATAGTTTCTGCAAAAACAAATGTGAGGAAAACAAACAAACAAACAAACAACAACCCACATACACCAAAAAACTCCTTATTCTAGATGTAAAAAGTTTTCTGTTCATGTACAGCTGCTCTCAATCATATTTTTGATGAAGCTGGCTTCCTCTTGAAATTCAGCCTACTAGAAAACTCAAAAAGAAAGACATTTTTTGTTGCTTACTGTTAATACTTAGCAGCAACATCACTGAGCTGATACATAGGAGCTTTAAAAGAAATGCACTTCAAGTCCTCAGTGTCACTCTATGTTGGCCACTTTTATTATGCATCCTATTAGGAGACTATGTTAGTTTTAAAGAAGAAGAATAAAGAAAAGTGCAACTAACTCATACCACCGACTGGAACAAAACTGAATAAACCATGTTCCTGCATAAGTCTAAGAGAGAGAGGTAACCATAATTAAAATCTATATTTTAAAACATAAATACTTAATCGCTTGATTTTCTTGCCTATCAGAGATGAAAATATGTGGAAATTCACCTAGCCTTTTGCTTTTGACTTTTCCCTGTCTCGCAAGAGCGTCACTTGTTTCTATAGGTTTTTACATTTGTTAAAAGTGCATCTCAGGCCATAGGGCTTCAAGAAGTTTCAGACTTATTATAGCCTGGGTTTAAGTTCTGTATTCTCAGAGATAATTTAAGGAGAATCTATGTAGATAAGCTGGTTGCATTAGAGGGAGAACAAAGGAGAAAAAGAAAAAACAGAGCAACATCCCCCACTCAGAGCTGGATGAGTTCTATACTGAAATATAAATTTTTATGTGCAGGTTTTCACAAATCTCAGGAAGAAATTCAGTGACTGGATAGCAAAAGGGAAAGAATTAGTTAGAAACATAGGTATTTTTCATCTCTAGTGCTGAGTATATTTCTCTTTTGTAAGTAAGTTTGATCATGTTATGCTAGTACATGAAAAAAAGTAAATTCATGGCTTATAGCTTAAATAAATATTCATAACATCCACTGCTTCCTACAATCACCTTTTAGCATGAAGTAATTAACACATTTTCCTGCAGAATCCCATACCTGGTTTTTTTCCTTGCCTTTCTCTGAAACTCTAATGTCAGTGTACACTGTAGCAGAGATAGAACCTGTTCATATTATTGATGTGGTTTGTCCAATGACAAACCTGTCCAGTGCCCACTTCAATGCTTTAGTAGGATGGGATAACTAAATTAAATAAGCTTCATAAAGTAGAAATGCTTCCCAGCACTGAATCTTCATCTCAGACCTCAACACTGAAAGTCTCTCATCTACTTGAGTGGATTTACGTCAGATGTCCATAGTAACAGCTTTATGGAATTAGGCTTTTGACAGGAAAGTTCATCACACTTCCATCTTGAGCTACAGAACTGAAATGTCTTGTTCAGGTGGTTCATGTAGAGCAGGTCTCCCAGCAATCCTTACAAAACTTTAATGGTCCAATGCAACAGGCCATTGGACTCACATGCCGTCCATTGGCAGGAAGGTTTTGCACGGTCTGCAAGGTTCTCTGGATCATGCCGTATTAGACACTGGAGCCCACCTTTGGGTAATTCCCATCTGAATTCTATAAAGCTGTTTTTATCAGTCTCTATCAGAACCTAATTCACCACCCAGAATTACAGCAACCTCTTTCAGCTGGGAAAGCTCTATATCATCTGCTGCATTTAATAAAAAAACCCAACCTGAATAGCCTTCTGTGACTGGTATCTCACATCTCAAAGGTCAAGCTGGGCCTTGGAGCCAGGACTATTCTGTGTAGCATGTTATCCATCTGCACTGACAGCACTTTGTCCTGCTGATTACCTTCTTAATAATTTTGATATGCAAAGTATCTGAAATCTTAAAGATCAGCTACTATTATTCTTTCCAGACTAATAGTTTCAAGTTTCAAACAGCTTTGTTCATCAGTTATAACAAATGATGTGACTTTTCTTTCTAAAAAAATTATGTTAATTTATAAATGTATTCATTTAATTTTAAGGTCTATCAGCTTGACTAGCAATTTAAAGAAATTATAAACTGCGGACAAAATTTTCTTTAGAGAAAACACAATATTAAGTTGCTACTAAAAAAGTTCCAATATTTATTTTCTAGTCTTTTCTAAAGTAAGAGAGTAATGAAGCAAAAATGGAAAGGTATATAGACATGAGATTTTGTTATCAAATTCTAATTATTTCCATAGAGATATATGTGGTAAAGTGCATTTGGTGATATTTACTTTGCAAAAGGGAAATTGTTTTCTTTATTAGTTTTTATTAGTTTACTAATGTATTATAATTGTGACTTCAGTTAACACTGTATCCCATCCCAGCTGGAAACACAGATTGCCTTCAAGGTGCAAATATGATGTGGTTTTTTAATGTTGCAATGTGCTAAGGAGTATTTGATATATTTTTCTCATGTCATTGGCTTGTGAGTTAGGAATTGTGGGGAAACAATAACAAGCCAAACAAGCGCAAAAGAACTTTAGCTCTAGTTTACTATTTTGAAAGGCTATATTAATGATTTTATTTTTGGAACTCTGGAGTGATTATCAGTAACAATTAAAGGTAATATGGCATTTTAGTAACTTCCTGTAATACCAGTACTGCATCTGGTAAGATATATATATATATATATATATATAGATATATATCAAAAAGTGAAAGCATAAATTATGTTCTGATAATGTTTCCTAAACTATTTTGAAACAAAATAATCCTGCAGAAATTAAGGACACAACCATTCCAGATGTGGTTGATTTTTCTGGCAGTCCCACAAATATCGAAGTTTTGGATCATACAGTACGCCTTCTCTCTTGGGACAGTATCATTATCAAACAACAGTTTGGGAAAAGAGCCAAAGGAACAGAAAAATGCACGTGTCTGTAATGAAGATAGATTATTCTATATTGATGAAAACAAGCTGCCATGTGTTAAGGAAAAAAAAATAATGTAAGATCATGATGGCCCAAAGTTTAATTTGCTTGAGCACCTATGCAATTTAAAACTCTTGACTATTTACTCCGAAAACCCAAGTGGAACATCAGAACTTTCCACAAGTTTGTATGTGTAGATATGTTGACACAAATAACATCAGCAGAATGTTAATAAAGCCCATGTGTAGACAAATGGCTTCAATTAGGGTTCTTGCTACTTTCTACCAGGATGTTTCCTTAGCCATTACTAATTTATCTCATTTTATGGCCTGTTTTGTTTGTTTGTTTGTTTGTTTGTTTTCTTCTCCTCTCCCCTCTCTCCTCTTCCTATTTACTAAGGCTTCAGGGAGCTGTTTGCCAGGCATATGAATTCTCATGAATTAGTATGCATTTAGAAATCCACCTTTTTCTTTACTTTTTAGGCTTCTCTTCATCTCTTCTCTTTAAGAAGAGCTATCAGCACTGTAGTAGGAAATAATCAAATATATATATGAAAGAGTAACAGAACCATAGGACTGCAGGAATATTTCATGCTATTGCAAGGAGGTTGTGATTAATCCTCCAGTGTTTCTGCCTGCGTTTCCCAGCTGTTGCATTCTTGCTTAAATTGGAGAGAAAAGAAAGTATCTCCGACTGAGCTAAAGCTCTTCCAAGACAACTAGAAATAAGCTGAAAAAAAGGAGATAACAAAGAGTTTAAAGCTCTATGGCTTCTGTAGCTGAAAGGAGGCACAGCAGCTGGTTTTATAGATTACACAGTTAGAGCAAGGTAAGGATTTAAGGGAAACTATTTCGAATTTGAAGAACAAAAGCTGATGATATGACTCCGCTTCGTCTGGGCACTGAGTCACACTCCTACCACAGCTCTCTGGATCAAGCATAGATGCTGGAAAACACCCATTTCACACACCACTTGGAAGTGCACTCTGCAATGATGTAGAAAGCCAATTCTTGAAAACTCTTCCATTTTTAAGAGTGCTCTGTGACTATTTCATCCGTTTCATTTTTAAAAGATGATTAGCAAGCCTGGTAGCATTTTAAAGTGGAGACAGAAGAGGAGCAGAAGCAGGTTGGTACTATCACAGCATCACCTGGTGTCCTGCCAGGTCTAGAGCCTCATCTAGTGTAAAGTTTGGACAGATAGTAGGAATATAGAACTCCCAGCCTCAATCTCAATCATTTAAATTCAAGTCCTTGCGGACATAAGCTCTGACCAGAGCAAGGACTATACACCTATACACCTAAACACCTATACTGCGCTTATGATGGGGGAAGCAGAAGCAGTGCAGACACCCTTCAATCCAGAAACAGTAGTACCCATTTTTTGAAGCATATATAGATATATATGGATATATAGATTCAAGGAAAGCTAAATGACTCCACAAGATCCCTAACCGGGAAGGGAAAAGAAGGAAGGAGAAGGGAAAAGGGGAAAGGGAAAATGAGAGTTTCAGGAGAGTTTTCAGGTTTCAGCCTGAAACCAATAGCATTGGAAAGCAGAAGACAGCATGAAAAAGGCAGTAGGAGGAATGTACTAACCATGTGCTGTCACCACCCAGCTTGGAACATGAAACATTTAAGATGAAAACACAACCAATCTGTCCAACATGCTGTTAGTATGGCAGGATATCAGGTCACCATTCTGCACCACTGAGATCAGTGAGTGTTGTGGTTCGAACTAAGAGGAACTAAAGCTTTGATTTTCCTGTGTTTCAGTGGTAAATGAGCAGTGTGTAAATGAATTAAGAAATTACTTATTTATTATTTATGTGACTTAACGCATGCAATAGTTCTGAGGAAGTTATTAGGACTACTCCAATGCTTAAACTGAGACATATTTAGTCCTTCCCTGAATTAGGATTTTATAAATCAAGTTTTCACCTGAAGTATTAGAGAAATAAATTGACTTTGTAAAAAAACTTGGCAATCAGACTGCTAGAAATGAGCTATTCTCATTTTTAAAGCTGGGCAGATAAAAAAAAGTCACATTTCACTGCTAATCATAAAACTTGGAATTGACACTTATTCTACATTGAATATTTGGAATATCTGTATGGAAATTTATAGACTCTGCAGAGTTGTTTTAATGTCCAGATGTACATTAAAATAACAAAGAGATCTCTCCCAGTTCCCTCAGTTGCTGATATGTCCATTTTTTTTAAATAAATAGCAAGTTAGCCACTTCCCCTGCCCCCGGGAAAAGTTTTACCATGTTTCTTCACTTCTGTTTGTCAGTCTTCCAAACACATTTATTCCCCAGGAGCCCATTCGTCTTTTATTTGTTGTAGAAGCTGAACTCTATTAAAATGATGTACAAGCTACGGAGCTGAGGAGCAAACTTTAAGGTTTTTGGATAACACCTTATGAAATTAAGTTGACCTTCTACTAAATCTTTTTGCACAAACACTGCATTCAAATTAAGAGTTTGTAGGAACCATTACTGTTTGTAACAGCCATATTGTTACAACTAAAGCCTTTCGAAGGTTTCTAGGTTCTAGCTGTAATTTGAGGGGTCTTATATTTGGGTTCAGATCTTGCTCAAGCAGCAGCAATACTGTGGCATCATTACTTTTATAGAACTGCAAATTGAAGTGTGAAGCGTTCACTAGCTAGTTAAAAACAAATGTTTTACCTCCCATTATAACACTGAGAAATAATAAGATTTGAAAGTGGTTTAACATCTTTTCATCCAATTTATAGAGATTCTAGGGCTGGATTTAGCAACACTGGCACCAGTAGGAATTGTGAACAGTGAAAGGATCACAACCTTGCAGTGCAGTAATTTCTGAGTTTTAGAATTGTTATTTCCATTCGAGGTCCCAGTCCAATGCAGCATACTTAACAAGGATGGAACTTGAACAAGTAGAACGTGCAGATCATTGGTTTATCTTGAATTTGGTCATATGGGGACCTTAAAATGGCAAAGTCACAGAAATGACAAGGGGAGCCCTGATTAAGATGTCAGTTTGAGTCATGAGGAAATCTTTAATAAGGATTTTCTGCTGTAGATGACCTGTATCTCATGAATGTTTAATAAGAGCTACACATGATAGGTAAAAGAACAAACTGCCCTTTGCCTACAGCTCCACTTAATATGTGGCCCATTTACCTACCACATAACCATTTTCAAAAGATAGTTGTAATCAGATATGATCATATGTTCAACCTGAGGCATTTTCCATTTGAGCTCTTAGCTTGAACTATTACTTCCCTGTAGTTCTCCATTACTTTCCCATAGTTTGTTTACCAAGCAATGAACAGAACACTTTACAAACACATACCATTCAACCCCATAACTTACACAGTAAAGCAGGCTTTTAAATTGTGTAATAACTCATTCTTATAGTAGAGATTTAAAAAGAATATCAGAAGGAACAATTTCAGTTATTTTTTTTATCAGAGGCTTAGGTGAAGAATGATTTCAGGAGAGAATAATATTTCTGGGACTCAAAGATATTCAGGAAAAAAAAAATACTATTGAACTAAATTGCCTAGGGATATCCAAAGAGAACTAAATCAAAAGTTCACAAGTGCCTCAGTGCTGCAAGATGTCCAAGTCCACTTCATGCTTCTAATTCTCATTAATCCAGCTGAAATTGGATACCTAAATATCTTACAGATCGAAGCTCAGTTTTATGACTGAAGTCAAGCCTCACACTAGCACCTATTTTATGAGTAGTCTCGCTGATTTTTAATCTTTTGACATTCTCATCTGTCAATATTTTTAGTATTTGTCAATATTCCTCAAGAATGGGTTTTATCACAGTTGTTTTCTGTCACTCGCAAAGGGATTAAGCTTTCTTTGCCCATTAAAATCAGCAAATGACGCCATGGATTGTTCTAAAACATTAAGCACATTGTAAAGCACATCACAGAGCTGCTTCTTGTAACCAGGTGAAACCCAATACATGGAAATTCTGTTCATAAGGAATTGCCTGAGATTGTTTCACTTCATTGCAACCAGGCAACTGAAAGGTTTTCCTGCAGGGCTCCATCATGCAAAACACTGACTATCCAAATTCTAATCCACAGAAACAGGCACAAGGTTCAACACATTTGTAGACACAAACCTAAAGTAAAGAACCTACTGAAGTGCCTGGCCATTCCTCAGGCTGTGCAGAGCTGAACCCCCAGCACATTCTCCTACGGCCCAGTCCCAGGAGGGACAGGACAGAGCCAGGTAGGATATTCCTCTCCTCAGGACCCACCAGATTTTGTCTGCTAAAGACATGGCTCTAGTTCCACAAAGATGAGTTTTCACAGTGGTGTGAATTGTAATTCCCATTGAGAGCGATACAGCTCACCGCAGGCTCTGTAGACACTGATATTTCATTTTAACGTGACTTTACCACTAACCAAAGTGATAGATTTACACCACCAGGTAGGAGAGACCAAGCTGCAGGCAGTGCCACTCCTCTTTATCTCATGTAACCTTTCTAAGGTACCTCATTCCGTTCCTACAGGAAATTTCCTTCTGCTTATTTATTTTTTTTTTTTTTCCCAAGAGGGAAAGTATCAATTACAAATGACCTTTAACAGATTCATGGTGAAATTTACTGTTCCTACTGGCACAAAAATGTAGTCCATTCTTTCTGAAGTTGTTCATAGGAATTTAAGGCTTCATATTTAATTATTTCTCTGTATGGAACGTAATTATGCATTTTCTATGATAACTATCCTTTTGTATACAAACTATGTGTTTGCATACAATTACTTTTGAAAGAAAGGCATGGTTATATTTGCTGCTGCTAATTAGCAGAGTTCTTTGTTCTAGCTCCCACAATATATTTTCCCTTTTTATTTTAACATGCAAAGTTAAAACTCTAGAACCTGGCAAATTCTCTGTGATATTTCTAGGTTGTTTTTCTTTTTAATAAACACATAGATTTCAGATTTTTTATTCCCATGTTTTCCTCAGCCTCTCCTTACTGAAGGATAAATTCAAACAAGCTCAATAACAGTATGTGTTGCCCTCACTAAAGGAGCCCACAGAAACATACTTTCCATTGTCTACACAATGAATGCTCAACTTGATTGGGTTTTTTTGCCTGGGAAACCTTATTCCCATGCAGTTATGATTAGAGGACACAGCAGCCTGCTTGCAAGTATTCCACAGAGTGATAAACAGCCAAATTAGTAAACTGAATTATTCATTGCAAATTATTTGCTCATTTTTAAGGAGCACATTGCACACCACGTATAATTGCCATTACACATTCTTTTCAGGATGTTGATTTTGTGGCTAGATTTTATTTTTCATTGAGTTTTCCATCCTCCCTCATGTCCTTCCTGTATTATAATGCTATTTCACTAAAATATCTTTTCACAACCAAATTCCAAATTGGTTCTGTGAGAGACATAATAGCCACTTTCATCCACTGTCCAAAACAGCTCTTCAGATTAAAAAGAAGCGACAGTCACCTTGATCTAACAGAGCAAGACGTGACAAAGGTAATAATGTTGGGCAGTATTCATTGTGGAGGCAAAGAATAAAGACAAAAACTAGGCAAATAGTCCAAAAACGGAGACTGCAATGAACTGATATAACACAATAGCATCACTCTACATATTTGGAAATGCTAATGAAACTATGAAGACAAAGCTATACGAGGGAGAATTTTACAATGTATAATGACAAGGCTGTGGTAGCTCTATTGGAACTGGAAGAGGCAAACCCACCAAATCTTTTTCTGCTTAGATGATCAACAACTTCTGTAAGTGCTTTTCCCCTTTCATTCAAATTGCCGTTTCACTATAATTGTCTCTGTGTCTGCATACACAGTAGTTAATTTTAAAAGCCATAGGAAAGTGGCCAAATAACTGCTGTCCTCACACTTCCCACCTCCTGGATGCTGAACCTGCTACAACCTCTTGCAAGTGATGAGTTGGTCACTGGCGGCGACGAAGAGCTGAGGAGAAACCACAGACAACACACCAAGGAGATGGTGTCAGCATCTACACCTTTTAGGTCCATCTCTACAGCAAGATGACATAGCATATTTGGACCAGTAGGAACTACTGGCATATAAATGAGGATCAGAACATTTGGGTTTAAAGCAAGTGCCCCAAAAACTTAGATATAACTCAGAATTAACAGCTGCTAATACAGCTGGTGTGGATTCTCCACTCATACTTTTGCTCCCAGGTTTATCTATTCATTACTGTGGAACAAGGAATTATAATTTTATACAAAGAATGGGGTGGGGGAAGTATCAGGATGGTATGTGGAAGAACTTCCAAATAGAAAATACTTCTGTAATGGAAAACATCGTATCAGTACTTATATTTCCTAGTTTCCCCAGATTTCCTCATGTTAAATTTCTTTCTTGATTTTTTTTTTTCCCCCAAGAAAAATACCTGCTGTTTTTTAAATAAAAGAAAATGATTCTTCAGTGACTGAAATATCACTATTCTGTGCTATGCTATTAACAGAAGTCAGGTCTATAGTGCAGAAATATATTTCTCAACATTTAGATTAATTAGAAGATCAGATTTATCACATTGTTATGTCCTTTCACTCCCTTTGCATTATATTAGTGCTTAGATAAATTATGTTCTGTTCATACAGAAGCATACAGAATATTAAGTTCGAACTCTAATTACACCCCTCTATTTTTTCAACTAGTGATTTTTTTTTTATGAGGCTCTATACAAAAGGAAAAATAGTAACGCGTAGTCTCTAAACCTTGCGGTGATAAATAGATTCCACTCCCGTAATTCCACTCCCATAAATTCTTATTTTCCTTTCTTTAGGGGAATTGAAATTCCACTGGTTAATACTTGTCACTCCGTATTTTCTTACAATTCTAATAATTTAAACTGGAGAAGAAAAACAATATGCCATTCAGGTGGCTATTCATAAAGAGATAATTATGAATAACGAGCATAATCCACAGCATGAAACTTGCTTCAGCAATCACTGTGATATTTTTATACAGTTTTTAGCTTTCTCACATTCGGAATGGGTCAAAAAAGCACCAATAAGGTACAGATATGAAGACAAAATCCTAATATAAATTATTACTTTAAGGTCTTTGCATACAGTTCTTGTACACTATATGATAAGAATTCTGCCTCACTTGAGTCAGAAGTGAGCAATATGAAATTGCAAAAGACCATTTTGGAGATCCTGCAACTGAACTGTGACAGATGCAATGCTCTGCAGTCATGGACTACCCAAATCTTTTGCACTGAGATACATAGATGCAATATTAAAACAGTTCTGCAATAAATAGATGCTGTAGGCTTATTTCTGGACTGTTTTCCTATCTGCTCATTTGATAGAAGGTGAAGAGTACCCAACCCCAGTGTTAATGGTATACCTAAGGAAGAAAATCTACACAAAGTCCTAAAATCAAAAAGGCCTCAGTAACTCATTACTTGACCTTTTAGTTCTCTGGAAGAATGAAGCAGGTAATGCTAATGTGGGCAGAAGAAACTGTATGAACTATTCCAAGAAGCTTTATTAATATTTAACTGAAGAACCCAAAGCTCTGCATTTATTGCTGGAAGCCAATCATGAGAACATGTCTGAACTGCATTAGATGGACCAAGTCATTAACTGGGAATGAGGTGACCATTAACCTACCAGAGTCTAAAATGGTTACGGAGCTCTGAAGAGGCTTTTTTCAAAACACTTCTCTACTAGTAATGCTGCCTTTCTTTATAAGCAATACAGCTGCTGTGTCCTTTGCATCCCTCTTTTCAAAATTCCTTTCTTCCTCATTTTAGGTTTGAAGTGATGGAATTGATCTAAGCAGAAATCCCAGAGGGTGTTTATTTGTCTGGATTTAATCTTCCTGGAAGACATGCTATAGGTCTCTATACTGAGCTGGACACTGTAGTTCATCTAAATAGATTCAGTTGCTGGATGATTTTGTGCAGAGTATAGAGACCCAACATCATCCATCTTTTTTAGTCCCCTAAATTAAGTTATTGGATAGCCTAAGAAAATAGAAATACAGCACTTGCTAACCCTCATGAGAGAAAAAAAGAGAAAAGGTGCAATATTTTTTCTACTTGATGTTATAGCTCTTTGTATTGCTTTATCTTTTCAAGAGTAATGTTCATTGCATTGGAATATGTCTAGCAGTAAACAGTTTTGCAGTTATCAGATGTCTCAGCTTTACTCCAGCATTTAAGTAATATCTAAAGCCTTAATATTTTGTATATTCAGGACCATACGCACCATTCCCTTCCAATGTAGAGAGTGCTAATAAATATCTATTCTTTATAACATTTCCAGACAATCGTTAGCATAAGTTACTATGGACAGATAATTTTTGATTTCTCAGTGCCTCTGTCTTATCATGCACCTGACAGGAAATAAGAGACATTTATTTTCAGTTTCAGATATGAATATTTGAAGGGCAAGGGTTACAAGCACATATATCCAATGCATCAATAGAAGAATACACTGACAAGAGGATACAGAGATTTTATTGTTGTGTCCAATATAAGCACTCAGTGTGCATCATCACAAATAAGCTACTCTTTATGCTCATGTTAATGCAAAACTGGAAAACCCTTACAATTTTCCTAATTTAAGTACAATTATAACACCATTGGTCAAGCAACGCAGTGCTGTTTGATGGGAGTCATTAGCAGAACAAGGTTCAAACAGGTTCTTCTCTCACACCCCAAGTAAGCTCATCGCACTGTTTTCATTTTAGCTTTACCTTACAAAGCTCAGACTGAATGTGAGAGCAGGACCTTGCAGATTTGTGAATGCACTCTGTCTGAGACCCAAAGGTAAAATGTACATTTTTACCACAGGTAAAAATTTATCTCAGCTTGTGGAGTCTTGGCAGCTTAGCTTTTCTAGTTCAACTACTGCTTATTAATACCTTCTCTAAAAACTCAAATCAGCAACCACTTTATTACTTGGCAAAATGTGGCAGGATGCAGATGCATCTTCCAATATACAATTTACAAAGTCAATTATAGTCTCCTCCTTATCAAGGGAGATGGGAAGCTGTTGGTAACTACATCTGCAGAAATACTAGTATAGCTTCACAAGGATTATTAAGAATACCTCCAGTGAGTTCTTTCTGGTTTTGATGATCTCCACACTAATTCATACAGGTCTGCTTCTGCACTTCAGAATCCAATTTCCAGATCCAAAGCCAGATAAATCTCAAAATCTGTTAAGTCATTTCCATTTTCATTACTTTTGCCATTTTTCGCTTGTAATAAGTAAAAGTTACTTGTTCTCATTACACTAGTTTCTTTCCCAGCATTTCAAGCGAATGATATGTTTTATTATCATTTCATTGTCCCCTTAGGATAGTAAATAATCAGTCACAGCAGGGATGTAGATGTTTTTTGGAAGTAATGAATTCAGCACTTCTTCTAGCTGCCCAGGAAGTTAATTTTATAGGTTTTACTGGAACTGTTAGGGTGCTGATGAAAAGAAACACAGGAGCAGTAGCAAATAAAGGTCAGAGCCAGTAAGTGAGTAATGCTGATCATTTAGCTGTCCTAAGGCAAGCAGCCCAAGTGAATGGCTTCAAGTTCACTTGACTGAAGTTCAGCTCTGCAGGTGAGCTGAAAGGGTTAAAAATCATAGTATCACTTTGATTGGAAGAGACCCTTAAGACTAAACCATGTCCCTAAGAACCTCATCTACACGTCTTATAAACACCTCCAGTGATGGGGACTCCACCACTTTCCTGGGTAGCCTGTTCCAATGCATCACAAACCCTTCCATGAAGATGTTTTTCCTGATATCCAATCTGAACCTTCTCTGGAGCTACTTGAGGCCATTTTATCTCATCCTAATAATAAACTCGTGATTAAACATAATGTAAAAAAGGAACCTACAAAAAAAACAGGATACAACCATTTTTCTACTGTGGGAATTGGTATGTCAGAGAACTCAACAAATGAGCCAAATTGAGTTATCTGTGACCCAGTGACAGTGGTCATTAGTGTTCTGAAACTCAGGAGTGCTGGGCAGTGATGAGCCTGCCTAATTTACCCTGATCTTGTGAGACCTTTATCTGTCCTCTGCCTGATAGAAAGGGAGCATCTGCCGTCTACCTCTAAGACATGTTTTATGAGGAGATTTTGGGTAAATCCGAATATTGGCTGCACTGCAGAAAGCAGCATAAAGTGTCCTGTAAAGCAATGGGCTGTAGAGACCTACAGTCCTGCAGTTAACCTCCATGACTGTAATGACCCATCTTCCACTTCAAATCTTGGAAAGGAGTAAGGCAAGAGCATGGTCATTCTGTTTAAAAACACAGCAAGAAGAATAGGAGGGAAGAGTTTTGCTCAACTCTTTAGAAGAAAGCTCATGGACACCTAACCTCCCTTTAAGTATCCCAGGCTGAAATACAACTTTCAAGAGGTAGAGATCCTACAAGTACAGATTCTAGGCCCCTTGGAAAAGTACTTGGGAAACAGCAGGAGTCTCATAACATCATTTTAAAAAATATTCTCTAGTTTTTCCCCCTTTATTTCCCTGTAAGGCACCTCAGTTATAGCTCTAGAGTCTACTCTACAGCCGAGTATCTATAATGCAAATATCACAGCAAATAATGTTTACCTAAGTTTGATTGACAATACTTTTTGATCCCTTCCCAACCAATCTGAACCACATCTTTTATTTACTCTAATTTAAGCATATATAAATTTTATGCATCATCTGCCCTACCTAAATCACAGGTATAGTAAATAATAAAATGCTTAAGTGTTTGCAGAGTACTCTGAGCTCCATCACTGAACAGCTTCACATAGGAGAAAAAAAATGTCATATCCAGGGCTTTAAACAGCTTCACTAAAAGAAAGATTTAGTAGATCTCAGATGCAAAGAGTATCATGTGGATATGGAGAGTGTTACAGGAAAGGATAAAGTGTCTTCACTGGAACTGGTATTTGTACATGTATTTAGAAAGACTTCTCATGGTGTGACAAGAGTGGGTGAGAAAGTCTTCAGGAATCTACCCACTGACTGTATAGAAGTGTCAGCAATCCTTTTTACTGACATATCATTTATTCCCAGCCTGTGACACATGTCACTAGCAAAAAATCTGCAAGCCAGACCCAAGGGAAACTGAAGAAAGAGTAATTAATTCTCAAGAACTTCCTCAAGCTGCCTTCAGTAGATCCATCAGAGCTCCCTGCTCCAGCTGTCTCAGCTTGAGGCAGAGGTGGCAGAAAAGTCTCTGGCTGCACAACAACCTTTCTCTTAATAATCTGCACTCCAAAGGTTTCCCTCTCGGCTGGCTAGGGAAGCATTTCCCTGGCTCTCCCCATCGCTGTTGCTCACAGCCACACACCACATGGGAAACTTTAAAGAGAAATTGAAAATTAATTCAGCTTTCTTGATGGAGCAACACAAAGAAAATGCTCCTGAAGGACCCGGCCTTTTCCTCAGGCTCCCTCTGCAAGGAAATCTACATTTTCCACATAGATATTAGAGTGCAAAAAGTGATATGGCATGTCCCACACACCATGTTTTACCCTTCGGGAGCTCATGGCTGCTGAAACATTTTAACTTACTTGTGCCTATTGACTTGTGCTGAGGCAAATGACTTGGCATTTTAAACACAAGAAAGTCTTCTCTGGAGTAGAAATCTATGCTAGAAATTTCACCAAGCAGAGGTGAGAATTTAATGTAGGTCTCGCGCACCAGTCTGTTATGTATTGTTATTAAAATTAAAAAAAAAAAAAAGATAGTTCTAATGCGCCAGTGAGTTTTCTCTTGTGTTTTTGGCCACTCTATTCCCCTTTCGTTCATGATTTTCCAAGCATGCTCACTGCAAAAATCTACAGAATGAAACAAGGAAAACCAAGAATCTGTCCTTGAGACATCTGGTATCCTCTTTTCTCACCCATTTTCACATCACAAGTCTCCGTAACTGTAAATCCCCCTTTGTGTTACTGAATCAATGAATTAATGAATAAATAAGCAGATATATTTTAAGTGTTGAGAGGACAGAGATCTGCATAGGAGAAGTCACAAAGCAGCAGCATGGGAAAGGATGAAGGATATGAAGATCATTAGAATAAGCAGAATTCTGACAATAGGAAAATCTGTAAAACCTTGAGTTTGGATTTAAAGACAACTGTTCTATTTGAAGCAAAGGACAACTTCAGGATAGGAGCATCACATTTAGCAATGGACACCACGCAGTCTGGTGGATTGCATAATGAATGTGTAATTAACAAGATGAATTTTTGGCTGACATTTATGACCCTGGACAATTGACTTCGATACTCGGTACTATAATTGCCATGTGTTGATCACTGTCCATACACAACATTAGCACAGTAGGATGGACAGGCTATGTTGGCTTTTTCAGGGTGACACCAGAATATAAATAATAAGTGGTAATAATATTAAATTAGAGGAGAAAGACCATTCAAACTCCACAAAAGTGTTGATAGAAAGAATACAGATACATCACAATAATATTCAGCTCAGTTGCACCTTTCTTTACAGCTATGCTCTATACTTACTAGATCAAGAGAAAAATTACTTTGTAAAACAAAGGACAAGAGTAGACCTTGAAAAGCAAAGAACATTTTTGTCATCATGCAGAGCTCTCATTACAAGGCTAAAATTTCTCACTTACTCCAAATCTGTATTTCATTATCTGATTAATGTTATAAATAATTCAAGAGGAAATACATGCTGCATAAGAATAAAATGATTGAGAGAAAAAATCTGGAATAAGTTTTGTTTCTTTCCAACTTTACTTAACCATCCTAAATGTTTACTTTCAGAGAAGACACTGAAGGAAGAATAAACCAGAAACACAGCACAGGGAATAAGCACGTATTCCTAATTATGAAATTGTATTTTATTCCCAAGACAGCTGACTTTTCAGTATATTTAATAAAGGGAAATCAAGCAAATGGTTTCAACCGTTAATGAGAGCTCCTGGGAAATTAAAATTTATAAAAGAAACAAATTCCCATGTAGGGACAACACAGAGAAGCTGTAATTATGGCTAAACAGTTGACAGGTTATAAAGTAACACTTTGGCACAAAGTTGCAACAGAATTTCTAGCATTAAGACATCCTTTGGAGACTCACTCAGCCCTATTTATCCCTGCTCATAGTCTGACTTCTACTTTAAATTGGCTGTGTTGAGATAAGGCATTTTTCAGTGGTAAAAAAAAAGTAACAGACCAAGATGAAAGCATTAGAATTTGATTTCTTGAAGGATTTCTATCTATCATAAAGCTTATTTTTGAGTTTCTTGCTCACAAAGAGCTGTTTCTTAGTCCACAGGTGTTCCCGCTAAAGGTAAAGGGGAGAGAGCATCAGGATCTGTTATATTGTGCCAGCTGAAGGTCTGTTTCTGTGGTAACAAAGGAGTGTAAAGTTATACAAAAGAGCACTCTTGACTTGAAATTGTATTCTTCTGGTGTTTGGTTTTGGGGTGTTTGTTTTTTGTTTGTTTTAACCAGACAGTCAAATGTATGATCACTTGGAGACTATTAAAGTGGACCATTCCTTTTTGTATTCCCTCACCAAAAGGAAAATAAACCCACATTTTAACATAAAGCTACAAGTTTCCTGAGGTGTTTTTCTTTACTTTCTAGGACTGATTTAGGTGCTTAGTACGCAGCTTCAGGAGTCCAACATAAAACCTGAGCACATTTAACACTTTGCAAATTAAACTCAGAATCTGATTAAAGATTTCTAGTGCACTTTGGAATTTAGCTATATTTCTTTTCCCTAGCATGAAAAACATATTTCTTCTACTGACATTCTGCCAGCAATCCTCCTGAAAGCACTATGAAACACAATTAGTTCACAGTGCCAGGAAATGTTTGTTTCTACCATAACTAGATTATCCTCACTGTCTTTCAGGAACTTGACTACTCTTATTTATGTATGTGTTTATACATATATATAAACACATACACACTTCAGAACGCCTTTTTAATTGCCTGTATTTCCATGCAACTTCTAATTCCATTTCAATTTCATGGCCATTTTCCCCAAATGCTTTCACAGAACAAAGTGTTACACATTTAACTTTGATTGTTTCTTGCACTTCTGTATCTGACTTCCTTGCCCTTTCTCTAATAAGGCTAAATTTTTATTTTTCTTCTTTTTTGTTGTTGCACAATATTACTCACACACAGCCTTTGGTTACACAACAATTTCTCCTGAACACTTTCATTTCTTTTTGCACTCTCTGCAGGTCCTCGCCTCTCTCTTCCTATCTGCATGGCCTGAAACTCAAAGTTCTGCCTTATTATTTTCCAATATTACTCACTCAGCCTTACCCTGACTGCAGACCTAATTAGATTAGTCACTCTTCCAAACTCTTCACCTACCATCACTCTCAAATCTTGTTTATATGTTGCTCAGAACCAACCGTGAATCATGGCTTATTTAGCTTCCTGCTTTATTTACTGTGCAATAAAAGCAACTTCTTGTAGTATGGTTAGAACAGTGAACATGCCTTTGACACACCTGCTTGCTTTTGGCCTCTTAGATTGAGGCAGAAGTTAAATTTCCAGTCACTGGTTGTCTGTACTTGCTATAACTCTTTGCATGGAGTGATGAAGAAAACACAGAATTTGGTTCAGATGAACAGCAAATCTAGAGAGACAGATCTGCACTTCAGCCAAACTTAACACGCTTTTTCCTTCAGAGACTGTTAAAATCTCAGCACTGAACTGGACCATTATGAATCTGATGCACTGCTTATTTGCAGCCCTAAGAATAAAATCCGCAAGGGTATTAGTGTAATCTGCTATGGAACAGCTAGAACTTCCTCTAAAAAAACACATAAAGAGAAAGAATATAAGTGTTCTCCAAAAATTCAGCAATTAAAACAGGTCTCCTTGAGTTTGGGTCCAAGTAAGAAATTAATAAAACTTCTTTTTCCTTTCAATCAGAATGTCATTTAATTCATTAATTTTGCACAGGACAGAGTAAATATTTTGTTGTGTGTCTGGTTTAAGTACTGATTGATCCTACACTTAAACCTGACTCTCTTAAAGTTAGCATAAAATTGATAGGACAGACTGTAGAAAAGACACAGATCAGTAAACTTCTGTTTTCTTACAGGCTGCCTACTGGATGAATTAGTGTCTGGGAACATCTGAAATGGGATAAATATTCTGCTTTTTTCCCCCTACTTTGCTTCCAGTTGTCTCCCATCTTCCTCCATTCCTCTCTTCCCCCAAAATGCCTGCAGCAGGAAAAACTTCACTGCCTCAGGATACTGGTTTTACTAGGAGAAGGTTACTTTCTTACCTCACCCTACTCAGTAAGTGAAACCAAACACGAAATAAAACCCTTTAGGCAGCTCTCATTACAGAATGCCTTGCCTTCCTTTCACCTTCAATTCATTAACAGCAGTAAGTGATAAGAAGGAGCACTTTTTTTTTTTCTCTGAAAAGAAGGCAACATCTTCTTGAAGCAGCTGCTGTTACATTTCTACTGTTTCTTTTTTCCTCCGTATGACCTTGTGCTTCTGCAGCTATGCATCAGTCATCATTATCCGCTGCGGCTTTTTGCAATGTTCTTGAACAAAGTCTTTCCTGTTCCCTTTACTGTTTCATCCAATAGTGATGATGATTGCGTGGGGTCTGGCAGGGATGCCACAGCATCACATGAGATATTGTTTCAAATGTCCTAGAATTTGCCTTTTTCAGGCCAGGTCTTCAAACCTCTCCTTGAAGCAAGAATGTATTTATAATTATGTGATATTGGTATGTCTTTGAAAAATGGGTATTTCTCATTCTGTGGTAATATCTGTATGACATATCTGTAAAGGCTCAAAAACCAAATTATTATCACATTTTGTACTCGTCATAGCAAAGACCTGTGGTTTCCTAGCCAAAATAACTGTCTCATATGCATTTTAAATCAAAAGACTGGCTTTTGCAGCTGGGAAGCTATCATTATTCAAGATAAAATAGAGAGATAAGTAAATACCAGCATGAATTTAATGGGAAAAGCCTGCAGATTTGCCTCCTGTTGTTCACAGAACCATTGTAAAATCCCAAAGAATTAGGAATAAGCTTCGTTCTATTAGAAATACAGCAGAATGGAAATGTTCCTCTTAAATCATTTTACATGGAGAAATAGGTTAGCAACCCAAAGCCATTATGATTCTGGAAGCAGCAATAAGACACGGCTTGTTCTTCTTACCTGATCATCTGCCCATGCTCTGCTTCCCCAGTCTGCTTATATTTCAGTCCTATGTCTGCTCTGACAGATCTTTTACAAAGCAACTGTAGACCTGCCAGCAATCCAGGAACTAAACCAACAGCCATATCTGATCAAAAGGAAAAAAACACTATCTGGAAAGCATGATATAGAGATTATTTATTTATTTATTTATTTCAATCCATGTCTTTATTATTACGTTGCTACTCCTGTGCCTGGATTTCACATGATTTCACTATACGATTAGTACAAAATATCTCAGACACACGTTGTATAGACCAGCTCCAGAGGAAGAAGGAATGGAGAAACAGCTGCAAAAATACTTAAAACTGGCTATATACGAACCTACTCATGTCCAGCTTTTTTTGTAAACACATCTAGGCTGTTCTAGGCATGTATTCATAATCCCTGATTGAATCATGTTGCCATATTCCACCTGCTCCTATGCAAATCCCCACACTGATAGTTATGGAAATATATTCCAGATTGAATCCAAATTTCCTCAACCAATGAGGCTTTGATTCTGTTGTGCAAATGATTAAGTTACTGGGTTTACAGCAGAGAGAAAAACCACATGAACGGAGCAATAAAAAGGACAAAAAAAGAGCGTCTGCTGGACTTCTATAACTAGCAAAGCACCTACGTTCTGTTTTCTGCAGGACTGGATGTAATTGGAGTGCGTAGATGCTCTCAGGCGATAGAAGTGGGATACTTTATGCATCATGAGACAGATTTTGCACTTCTCAAAACTGTCAAAAAGCATCCAAGCAACCTGGGAAGCTTTGGACTTCTAAAGTAACAAAAAGACCCAAATGCATCTTGTGCTCAGGAAATGAAAAAGTTTACAAGGGCTTTTATAGTAAATTAAATACTCATTAAATCTTTCAGATCATCTAATTTCAAATCTGTTTCTCAAAAAACTTTTACCTATTCCTAGTTGGTAGAGCAAATAAAAATGCAAGGACACTTCCTTTAAAAGAGACCAAAATTACTTTGCAAATCTCAAGGCAGGAGAGAGAACCAGATTTAGAACTGCTGCTAGAAACCTGCAAGAAGGTTATAAAACATTTCTTCAAAAGCAATATTTAGAAATAGATACAGTTTATAAGGATAAAGAGACTTAGAAATTTCCCTTCCATAAGTATAGACTCCTTTTGTAAAACATAATTATCGTACTGGCAAGCCTATACAAAACCTCAGAATACCATTTTATCTTCCTTTAGTTTTTGCTGTCATCACTTTCAATTTGACTTCATAAACAAATATGAGTGAATATGGAACTGCTGCAGGAGGAAAAATAGAAAGAAATAGAATGTATTGTTCCTGTACTGATGATTTGGTAAGGCAGTCATGTACCAGGGTGATAAGAATGGCTGGATACAAGCAGTTTGATTTTTATTGTGCTTTGTTGCTTCCATTTTCTTATGAAACTGGAATTTCAAACTCATGCAAATGGTGAATAGAATGGTTAAAAAAAATACTACTACCCTCCAGAAACCAAGGCAAAAAAAAAGCCGAATGTATTTTAAAATCTAAGAATGAAAGTTGTGGTTTAGGCATGTGGCAACACCCTGGAATTTTAAGAGTTCATTTTGGAAGGACCCCCTGTATTGGATTGTTTGGACATCAACACACTAATAGAAAGCTGGACTGAAGTTAATGAGTATAAGAATTAACACACCAGTTGTCAGATTGTAAACCAGGCTAAGCACATATAAAATGTCAACTGTGTACACATGATAATGGAAATAATCACAGTATTAAGTATAATTACCTCTAAATCCAACAAAAAAATACCCCAATCTGCTAATGATAGTGTAATAATTTTCAATCTGAATCCCAAACACTCATAAAAAACCCCATACAGCTGATGAGAAATGCTTTTAAATGATGAGAATTTAAGGAAAAAGCATGACTGAGTGGAAATCACTTATGAACTTCATGGTGGCACCATCTAGACTGCACTCAATAACATATTTTCTAATATGTTCAAGTAAAATTAATATTAAAAGTTCTGTCCTCTTAATTTCTGCTTTCTTCATCTCTTGTGATTTCTATAGCAAGTGATATAAAAAGTGATTCCACTCCTTGACCCAGATTAAAAGGAGATAAACAATAAACATGGTATAATAAAAAGCCAAGAGCTGACATAAGCTGAACTGCACAGAGGGTTCAGGAAACACAGAGCATTGGGTCCAATGATCAGTTACTGTTTATTCAATGATAACACTGAAGGGCTGAAGTTGGCACCAGCGATATCTTGTCCTATGTGCTATACCATACTGAAGGATACACTCAATCACAAATGAGTAAGAGATTGGTTTTGCATTTTCCTGGAAGTTGCCATTGTCCCAGATAAGAAGTAGAACAAATGAAACAGACTTTTGCACTTTCTTGGAGTAAACCCATGTCTATTCATGTATGATTATTGGTGATCTTACAGGAGCATTTTTTCAGGTGAGTACTCTGAACATCATTGTCTTTGAACACTCAGCAGCCAGCTTCCCAGTAGCTGGTCACACATTACTTCTCTCCTTCCTAGTTATCCTCAACACTGATGACTGTTCTCCATTCCCATTTTAATCATTTTTGCAAATCTCTCTCACCCTCTACCAGACTTTCATCACTTTAGATGACATCTCTTTCCCTGAGAAACTCCAAAGTACAAATAAAGGCAATAAAATAATATTTATTGTTAATATGCCACCCTAAGACTTTTATCAATTATTTACAAATAACATAGTAGTCATTGCAAGTTCATGATGGATTATTATTTGGTTTTGGTCTGAGTATAGGAGTCATTTTATAGGCACAGGTCTTGGAGACCTTGAAACATTACATTTACATTAATTATGAAAATATAACCCTAGTGTGGTCTGCAAAGGCTCTGTAAAATTAACATCAGTGCGCATAAGTAACACATATGTAAACTAACAGCAGATCAACTGATTTTTTTGTTCTTTACTAAGTATATACAATTCAGAGAAAAAGAGTCAAAACAAGAAAAAACAAAAAGCTTAAGCAGGTGATAGATTGAGTTCAGCTTTCTGCTGTCCCACAAAAACTGAATAAAACAAATAGTAACTCAACTGCAATTTTAATGCACCATCCAGCAACATTCTCAGATGATGCTGTTGTCGACTAAGGAAATTCAGCTGACAGAGAAGGAACTATGGATCATTTACTCTTGGTACCTAAATAGAGAAAAAGCAAACACACTCCAAATCCAATAGTTAATAATTAGGAAAATATTCTGTCCTTTCAGTTCACAGCAAGTGGCACCACAAGTGATAAAGGAACAGGCAGAAACTATATTACATGTCAAGAAAATTTAGAACTGAATGGCACCCTTTCCAGATAAACACTGTCTTCAAATAACCAGTTTAAATGGTATAACTGTATGCACCAGCTTAGGGTTATGCACTTCTTATTTTAAAGCAAGACATGTCATTGTAATTCAAATTATTCTGTAATGCAAAGTAATCGATCCTCATCAACATATAAACACATACACAGGCCAACACATGGAATACTATTTTTGTAATTGCCAGGATAAAATTTCTTTAAATCTCTTCCATTATCATTCTCATTTACATTTTGCATTTGCTGACCTCCCAGCAGAACACCCACATCCTTGCTGGTTATTCTATTATGGTGATTGTCCTTCATTCCCACTGAATTGTTGGCAAAACTTGCTCTCTTTCTACACTCGATACATTCAGGTTTTATTCCTAGGAGATACTTTGATTGCTTATCCTACGTTACGTTCTGGGTTGCTTTAAGAAAATTTTCCATTTTTAATGTTTGTGAGCATTCTGATATGCAAGGCTTCCCTGCACAATGCTGTACTTTAATTTTCTCTTGACTGTGTGGCTTCATTAAAAGCAAACAAAATCCAGGCCTGATTAAACCCAAAGGAAATAAGTGGTTTCCATTTGCTTTTCTGTGCTTTGGACTCAGCTCCCCAAGAATAACAGTCTCTCTGTCTCTTTTTGGTGGGGTTTTCTTTGAAGGGGCCTAATTCTAGACTATGTCATTTTTTAACTCACACTGCTGCATGTATTATTCTCAACATTCACGTATTCAAAAACTGCTAAGTCAAAATTGCATATTATTTCTTTTATAATGACAAGGTACGCACATAATATGTAAAACCTTTTAGATACCAGTAACTGTTTATGTCTCATCTAAAAGAAATACCTTACTCACTTTTAAAGAACATATTTCAAGCTTAGATCCCTTGAACCAAGCAGCTAATGAAATGAATGTATTTAATACTAATGGATTTAACTAACTAAGCAACCAGTGTGATGTTTAGCCTTCTTAATGTGTTTCTATATCAGATGTCACTAATGGAATTTAGTGGATTTAATTCTCTCCTGCTTAGAAGCTTTTATTTATAATAGGTTTTCTCGGTATTAATGTTGTAAATTTAAATTATAGTAATTAGGGAAGTTTACTTTAATGTCCTGTGAGTTCTATTGGTGTCTGTAATAATGCAACTGCTTTTCAAGGGCTTTTTTTCCCCTTCCCATGAAAAGTAATACAAGAACAAAACCTGGTCATACCCAATGGCTACCCATAAACTTTCTTTAAATAGTTATTAAGGCATGAAATAAGATGGGAAAATAAGCTATCCAAACTTATTACATGTTAGTTAAATATCATAGGATGATGCTTTTCTGAAATTCAAAGGTTACCTAATGCAAGGAACAGCCCATTGCCATCCTTTGTTTGGCAGGTGCAAACAATGTGGGCAACTTGTTAGAACTGAAAGGATTAAAGAGTTGAGGAATTGGCCAATGGAGAATAACACTGCAGTGGAGAAGCCAAAGTATTAGACCCCTAGGGAAATTATTTGAGAATGTCAGCGTTTGTTGAAATGGAGCATTTATCAAAGGTAAATACATGTGCTCTTTAGAAATATCTGACTCACAGAAAATCTAACTGCACACTGTCCTCAGAGGGACCTGTTGTTTCCAAGCAGTACATTGAGGAGTTGATAACAGAAAGCAGACCAAAGAAAGCATCATGCCCCTCTACTCCTTTATCCCTACTGTGCTGTAGAAACACCCAACCTTTGCTTAATTTAACTGAAACACTCAAAATAATGATCTGCTGCATACAGGCTTTCAAAAAAGCAGAAATACATTTCTGTCTTCTGACCTGTTCCAATTTCTTAACACAACATGAATCTTGGCACCCAACGTGCCTTTCAACATCGCTTTCTTTGCAACAATACCCTTGTGTGAAAGGGACTATAGTTAACTTAATTTCTCTTGCATTGGTTTTTCTTGGAAAGTAGAATATCTGTCATTGCAATAATTATATTTAGCAAGTGTTCCAAGAACTTGATAAACTCCATTAAAATAAGAGTAGCAAAGAAACACACAGCTCAACTGCATCTTTAAATCATTTCACTACATCTAAGGAAACAGCTGGAGAGCTCAACTTCAAAACCCATAGAGACACATGAACACTAATTTTTTTCAACCTGAGGAGCATGATTGTGCCAGTATTTTCATTTTCTACTGTACTAGAAACCAACAAAGTGCTTAAGAGCTTTATGCAAGAACTGTGGATGACAAAGAGGGCTACCTTAATTTTGTATGACCCGTAGCAGCTCACTCCTGCTTCATAGAATCCTCTCACCATTCACTCACAGTGTTACAATACAATAGCTTCCCAACCACTGTTATTTGTCAGCCAGCAAGCTGAGGCAACTCAGTGCCAATTAAACCAATTATCTTAACACAACATCCTATGAGCTAATTCTGCAGCCAGCCAAACAAATGCCACAGCTCTCATTTCAACAACAACCTGCAGATTCCTCTCAGCACATACCCTGTTTTCCTGAAAATAAGACAGGGTCTTGTATTAACTTTTACTCCAAAACCTTTTTTTTTTGACATGTATGGCTGCCTGGACAGTATTAAAATTGACCTTTTAAAACTAACTGTAACTAGGGCTTATTTTTGGAGTAGGGCTTAATTTTTGAGCATCCTGAAAAATCATGCTAGAGTTTTTCAGGGTAGGGCTTTTTTGGGGGGGAAACAGGTATTCACAGCTCTCACTCTCATGTTTCATAAAATCACATAAAAACAGTTGACTTTTTCTAGTGAGCATCTTATCACTAGTGGTACTATCTTCTCTGAGTGCTCTCTGTGCATTCATTTTGTGGGCAAAATTATCTCTTGAATTAAAGGCTCAGAAATGAGGTTATTAATCTTAATCTTTTGCCTATGCTGTTACTCCAGGAGTGTCAGCAGCACAGGGATCTCTGTGCAGCTTTTCCAATCTCCATAAGCTCTTGACATATTGAGTTCACCTGAGCATTAGCAGCAGTTGCTTTTGTTGGCAGCTCTGAGATCTGAACTGTCTTTTCACAGCAGAAGGAAAAACAAATAGATTTCAACCAGGTTTCCTGCATTGGCCTGCATAGTGATTAACCAGAAATTATGTGATACTATTTCCTAAGTGAGACTGGAGGTGAATTTTTGTGATCAGCTTGGAGGAAGTGATAATGCACATTCTTATTTTTTGGACCTCTAGATAATTAATCTCAAATCAATACAAGAAAGCAATATACATGGGCAAAGCCAGGGAAGGAAGATTAGAAGTTGTATTTTTGAAGAACATGACTTTCAGTTAATCTAGAAAGCCATGGGTTAAAATGAAGCCACTTATCTGTATCTTCAGCTTCACTCAGATGCAGATTTTTTTCTTCTGCCATGACATCTACAAAAGATAATATTGCACTATGTGCTTTCTGCTGCAATATGATTATTTTTTGTGCATTATTAGTGAGATGAGACAGATCATCCCAATCATGGTGACCAGCTGTGAGTCCTGGTTTTTGCATCACACCAGCAAGACTCATCGCTACGTGTTGGAGAACTCAGCGACGGAGCTCAGACCCTTCAGTGCTTTGGCTGGGAAACGCTGGACGACAATCCTAATTCAGGAGATATTCTTTGCTGTTATACAGGTACTGCTCAGTTTTGAAAAGCAACCAAAACACAGTGTGAGCTAAAGAGTGAGAATAACAGACTGGGAAAAATCACTTACTAACAAGTAGAATTTATTAAACACATGTATAACTATGGAAAACTCCTGTATTATAACTTATAGGTAATAAGGGAGCATGTGAGCACAGGTGTGGTGTGTAATGATGTGACATAAGATTTCGCTTTATTCACACTCATGCAGATGACTCAAAACCTTTTTGGTTTTTTGGTTTTTTTTCTTTTTTCCTGTACTACTTCAAATAATTCAGCAATATCCTTGATGAGGTTCATCTGTGAAGCCGGCTGTATTGGAACAAGGTGTTGGTATTGATGATAAATTTCTAGAGTGTAATCAAATTTCTTGAATGTAATCAAATACAATAGTACTGTATTAGTTAACCTCTTTGGCTAAAACGGGACATAAAATAAAGTTTAGCTTTGCGTAAGCTTTCTTCAAAGAAGTGTTTTCACCCACAGAGACGATTACAGTGTTCTGTTTTTGGAAAGAGATAAGGAATTTAAAGCTTAGCAAATCTCCTTTCCCATAATTCCTGCTCCTTAATTCATTGGGAGCTTGATCTTCCCCATCATCACCTGCACAGTGCTGCATTTCATACACAGGTAATGCCAGTTCCACCCCGAGGAAGCTCAACACAACATGTACCTCCAAATCCCCCACCCTGTACCCATCCAAGAAGTGGAAAAGGACAAGTTGTGCTGCCAGGGAACGGATCTATTTGGTAACTTCCAGCAGGAAAGTGCAAATGCTTATTTCTGCGTATGCAGAGAGAGTCATCTAAATTGCCTTTTGGGGAATGTGCTGATGAGTGTAATCAAGAGGATATCACACAGAGAAGTAAAGCCTACCATATGGCAAAAATCAGAAGATGCACGAGCTGTTCCCACACATGAAAACAGCCTTTAGGCACAGGTAACAAAATAAGCACGCAGCAAAACCAATCTGAAGCAGAACGGAAAACAAGCTGTGAGTTAGAAGACGCTCTTCAAGTATGCATGGCAAGAAATCAGAGGAGCAAAATCTGTTACCAGTCACCACAGAATGGTAGCTTTTAGCTTAGGAAAACAACAATAACAAACACACCACAAAAAAAACCCCCACCAAACAACAAACAAACAAAATAAATTAAAAAGTCCCACCAACAAGCAAAAAAAGCAACAGAGAACAATTCACTATAAAATAGAGGTCTTATTGACTTACTAAATTAAGAGCTTTTTCACTGACAGCTCAAGAGATTTAAATTAAACAAAAATAAACAAACAAAAATTCACCTCAGGAAAAATGCTATTTATTTAGTGTGTTTGTGGTAGCTTCTCATTTAAATGAGTTTGTCAGCTCTGGTACCAATCTCCTCTTGGTATTCATCAAGCTAACAGAATGAAAATACGTGGTGAGGAAAATCGCTATTACAACAGTATTGCAATGCTAACAACCATGGTAAACTACATATGCTATCCAATTACAAAAGTCCCCATATCATTAGACCCCCAGCTCTCTCATATCAATGTTTTCTGAAATGTTTCCCACTCTGAAAAACAATGAACTTTACTGAAGGCATTAGTATGCAATATGCAATATATATATTACCAAGGACAAAGTAACTGTATCCTAAATTCTATTTATCACCGATATGTCAATTCATTTCCCCAAAACTGGTGATGTAATACATCTAAGAATATTTGGCAATGAACAGGAAAGTTATTGATCCTGTAAGTGTGCTCTTTTTCTGGTCAATGCACGTAATTTTGCTGTACTACAATTGTCATGGACATCTACTCACATTACCACTATATTTAAGTGATTGGATTCAAAACAATATTATTGCTACAGTAAACAAAGGTTTTTATTTAGCTCATCACTCACTAAGTATATGTATGTCTGGAAAATAAAAAATCTGAGCTCCACTGTTCACATATTCATAATTAAGGAGTAGCCTTCCATAATGAGGGGAGGTAGACACCTCCAGAGGTGAGCAATCCCATTCAATCTTCCAGTACTTGAGATGAGTGATGTGAATTTCCCTCTGGATCATTCTATATCTCTCCACTGAGTGTAGAGGAATCCTAGATTAAGTAGCACAGAGTACTTCAGCACAGCTAATTTTGCTTCTATCACCTTTACTTTCATGGGTCCACAAGTTACAGTGCTCATTACAACTACAATATCTTGTGACATTTTGTA
Organism: Nesoenas mayeri; assembly: GCF_963082525.1. Classification (NCBI taxonomy): domain Eukaryota; kingdom Metazoa; phylum Chordata; class Aves; order Columbiformes; family Columbidae; genus Nesoenas; species Nesoenas mayeri. The sequence goes on from NC_137548.1 coordinate 64,172,196, forward strand.
TTTTTTAAGAGCATCATCTTTGAAAAAAAACATACTCCCTACTCTTCTTAAGTGTTTCCTCCTCAAGCCTTACTATTAATACTGTGAGCAAACTTACTTCAATATTGCAAAGTCCTTCTTTTACAGAAGTAGCTGGAATGAAGATTTTCAAAATAAAATGGATATCTAACGTATATTTTAGGGCCCATATATATGATTTGCAAAATAACATGTCAGCTTAAAACTCTTCTTTAGAAAAGCATTTTATTTCTGATTTTAGTGAGTTTAGCACAGTTTGCCTGAATGACTTGAAGCCTCTTCAGGACAAGTTTAGTTTTAAGGGTCTAGAGCTATAACATTTTTGAATTAAATTTTCCCTGCTCCCTCAATGAAAATACTGCTCTAAACATTCAAAACACTAGCTGATGTCTGCCCATTAATTTTCTCTACCAGTCTACCTGGAAAAATCAAGCTTATTTCTACTAGACCATGCATAATACCATCTTCAGAAACAAATTGCAAAGTTAATAGGAATGTGCAAATGTTAAACTGCATGTAGCAATGAGAAAAAAAAGCTGCTAAAATGGTCAGTTTGTAGCTGTCTTTCTGCTGGCTTGAATAAACCATAACTTCTTTATAATCTTGATAATTTTACTTCACTATGTTCTTAGAAAAATGGAATTCTCCTTGGCAATGTGCAATTTAGTCATAATCATGCCATTTCAAAAGGCCAGCCAGGCAGTATTTGAAGCCTCCCAAGTAAGAAAAGAATTATACATTCACATAGGTCATACTGCTCCATTTTCATCAGTCAAAATGATAAGAAAAAAAAATCATTAGAGTTCTAAATATGGCTCATTGCATTTTTCTTTTCATTATGCTTTGAAGTTATCTATTATGGTGCTTGCCACCCTCCCTATGAGAAATTAAGAGTACATGCATTCATCACACTCAGAGCTGGAAATCAAGACAGAATAAATATAATGGCACAAAGAAAGCAGCAAGCTGCTAGGATATAAGATGCTAATGCAGGTGTTTACGTTCTTTACAGAAGAGTTATCTTGTGTTATTTTGGACCATTATCTTGTATAACTCAATCAAATTCATTAGTACTGGAATATCTAGCACTGGCTACATGAAGTGTCAATGGCAAAACAGAGCTGTAGTTAATGAAGAGGAAAGTGATTATCAGCAGCAAATCAGGTACTTACCAGCATGGGAGTAAACTGAGAGCTCCAGCATTGACTTCTACTTCTCCCACAAAAGCAAAACTCAAGACACTACAGAGTCTGTGCAAAACAGCCTGTTTTGAAGTGTTTTTACTCCAGGTATCACACCGACAGGATGAGGATGCAGCGATCATGCTGCTATGTAGCTCATTGAACTAAATTACTTCAAAAATAGCTGCTTCCGGGACTGCGGGAGACTCAAAATTAAACCAAGATCAAATTCAGATGCTGAAGTCCTCTTAATTCCTATACACCACCTGGCAGATTGTTAGAGGGAAAGGGGGTTCAAACTTTTACATTGCATTTGTTGCCAAAGGTGTTTTGCATGGACTTGTACTGCTATATAAATTTGTAGAGAAAATTTTTATAAGTAGTACTTCAGGGCTGTATTAATGTTAGCTAGAACTTAAGGACAAATAACAATTTTAATGTGCAATGCAGTGATGTTTTCATAACAATATCAATGTGTTCCTCAAAGGAACACAAATGGATACTATGGTATGCGATAATTTTATGTGATTGCTATTTCACCAAAAAGATTGGTCAAAAAATGTTCCTTTGTATTGCCATTCCAGTTGAAATATGGTTATTGTTATCTTCTTCTTCCATCAGCTGCATTTAGCCTTTGTGAATTGCATACACAATGAGCTAACATTTATTGAACAGAATTTGTAGGAGACAGAGATACTAATGTGTCTGTATCTTTATGACATTATCTATGGGTAGGAGCTCTAACAGCATATGTTACCAGACATTGGGGAAAAGACTGCCTTAGCTTATTGAATTATTGGGTATACTGCTTTGTATAGAGCTCGCTTAGAAACTGCTTATATAGAATTTGCTCGGCATAAGTAAGTTTGCTTCGCATAACTTCTGCAAGCTGTGAACCTTTGAACTTTCTGCTTCATTAAGTTAAAAAGGCCTCAGAGTCTTCAAGCTAGAAGATAAGGGGAGCTGCATACCTGGAGATAAATAAGGGAACAGAACAGCATCTAATACAAGGTGAGAAACAGAAGAAAGTTTTGGTTTGACAAGAACCTATTTTCATCCTGCTGCAGTTGCAAAATGGCAAGTGAAGGTCGACTTTGATTGAGGGCCCACCTGATGAAAATGAAGAGACCCAATGAAGAATGGGGAGATCTCAGACTCTCATTTACTACTTGGTGATATGGAGGGTGGTAGGGATGTGGATTGTGGGGGCAGAATTGCCTGAGATTATTTGAGGTTGCTCTTCAGGAGGCACCCAGCTTGAGCTGCTCTATGCTATACCTTGCAAACAAATTATTTCTTTAAGTAGAACTTCTGGAATCCATGACTGAGTCTCTGTTACAGGAAACACAGAGAAAACAAAATTTAACACTGGACAACTGGAAAAGAACTGCCAAATACTCTGCCCTGCAGCTGCTGTAGAACAGCAACTAGCAGTAAACTGAGGCACCATCAAAGGCTGACCTCAGTCCCTTAAATATACATACATATCACAGTATGAGCACTATCATGACTTTGATCCAAACTTAATAATAATTGTTTTAAATCAACACTACATTTGGCAATAGATCAAAGAAATCTCCGGAACAGAAAGAATTAATTGTGTCCCCGTAGACAGAAATAATGTATGACCCTGTGAACATCTCAGTCTTTATTTTCATCATTGTCCACTTCAAAAACTTTAAACGTTGACTTTATTCATTATTTTAGTAATTCCAGTTGTCCACTTTAGTAGTCAACTAAGTAGCATTATGTTAACTACCTGAAAGGAAAGCTTTTATTAATTAGTCTGTGCATTTCTCTGCCTGAATACTGATTCATTAATCATCCTCTGATTCCTCATTGTTTCACTACTTCACTTTCCTCTGTTTATTTTCCATCAGCCATTTGCAACTTCGGTCGGCAACACTTTGCTATATGATTTACAATCCTATATGTTATGTTGGACTCAAATAAAGTTGTCCAGTAATGTAGCTACATTGCAAAACTGATATTCCCATAACTCTGTCTCTGTAGCCGTCTGCACCTTTTCCTTCTCAAAAATCCAAATCAAGTCTCCTTGACAGCAGAAAGGGGAACAGGTAAATGTAGAACTTCACTTTCTTGTGATGCTATAGCATGGCACATTGCACAAACCTCACCTTCTTCTGTGGAAATTATTCAGGTTTTTGGAGATCTTTCTGGACAGAAAAGTTGAACAATAAATAACAGAGATGCAGTAAAACTGTCCTTGTCCTCATTGAGCTACATTGAGATACCATTGCATACATCACTTTTAGGTCACCACTGAGATCAATACGTGTTTCCTAATTTTATGCTGCATGATGTCACTGTTAGATTAATGATACACAATTGACCAGGTCAGCTGTGGTCAATATTTGCTTGTATTTTTCTTCTTCCAGTTCAGGGATAAAGAACACGTCCTGTCCTAAATAACCTGACACTACTATGAGAAAACAGAGGCAACGTGTTTTACTGATAATTTCTTGTATTCCATCCTGGGCAAAATTGTCTCTTTGCATTTAATGATGACTAATACTATGTTTTCAGAAATGACATTAACAGAAAATTCTCACTTTTTAATTTTATAGGAGTCCCTCAAACTGCAACTATTAATACCTGTCTTTCTATAATTTGCTTCTTTTTTATTCCTACTCTGTCTCATTCCCATTTTTCTTTGGGAATATGAGAAAAATGGGAAAAGAACCTGTGTAGAGAGGAACATTCACACCTTGGAAACACCTTTGCATGTAAGAGAGAAAAAACATTGCAGGCATATTATGGAAAAATAAGAAGCTTTTTAAAAAACTTTTTTTTTGTTTTTAATGAAAAATGTCTGTTAAATGTATTCATTTTTATTCCCAGATACGACTTCTGTACAGCATTTAATTAAAAAATAAAAGACACCCACACAAACATTGGTTCACTTTCACCCATTTTGTTTTACTATCATGATCCAGTAATATCTTTTTTTAATATTTTAATAATCTTATTTCCCTTCACTATTTTTCTCTTTTGTAGTTTTCTTGGCTTCTCTCATAAGAAACTAGCAACACTACAAAGGTATTAAAGACATTTTTGTAGCTTTTCCTTAAGCAATAAATTATAATTTACCTCACAACCTGCCTAAAATAAAGAGATTTGTGATCTTATTTCCTCGAGTCCAAACTGCAGGTAATTTCCATAGATGCCTGAAGTATATTTGAGTTACCCCTTACTAAATTGAACATTGATTTTTTTTTCTTACAGTCTTAGCTTTATTCCTTTTAATTTACTTTTTAAATAAGAAAGGACCCATTTTCTATTATCTAAAAAGCATATGTGACATATATCACTATTTTTAATCTAATATTTTTTTTCCTGAAGCATGGCATTTTTCAGGATCCATGGTTGTATTCAAGGATAGTCAATGTTTTTTAAGACTTTTCAATTTAAATTATTTTTTAAGGACTGTCACTCAACGCCATTCTAATTAATTTTATTTTCTCATTAGAAGTCTAAAGTAACTGATGAACTTCTATTTTGCGTTTATGTAAAAAATCAGATCCTCACTTATTGTAGATCAGGTTGCTTTTACCTGGAGTGAACAGATTTATGCCAAGGTGAAAGATCTAGCCTTCATATTATAGAATTTCTCTTTAACAGAAAAAAAATAGAATTTATATGAATGTAGCTTTTGCACACAAAATGAATATAGTGCCAAGATTGACAGAATTGGGTTATTTTCAGGTAAGATTTATAACAAGACAACTGCACAAAGCAAACCCAGCAAGAAACCAGAACAGTTGTCCCTCTTTTTCTCAACTGGGACTCCCCTTATTTTGAATACCAAGGGCAAATATTTTACTGTTTAGAAAAATTCTTTCTGACGTGAATATTATAGGCTTATCACACAGTCCAAAGCTCTCTGTTTTAAGCAAGAGAAACATGTGCGGCTCATTCATTTCCATATGCCACATAAACCCCTCTCCTACTGGGTAAATTAGGAGTTCCTAAAATTGCTGTATTATTGATGGCAGAATAATAATTTAGAGTCATTTACATAACTCATATAACACGGTTCTATCTTGTAAATTATGTGTCACTGACATGCTTGGCTCTGAAGCTGCCATCAAGGAAGCCCATGAGTTACGACTGTGAATCTTGGCTCCCCTGACATCAAGGATACTGTTACTTCTCTTAAATTGCCTTTTAATTGGCAGGTAACATTTGAGTATGCATAATGATTGAATTTCTGTGGAAAAGAAAGCATAGTCATGTATTTGCTACCACTGGAAGTTTCATTAGGGGCCATGATGAAAGGAAATACACTGACAGTTCAGTTGCTCCAAGCTAATTAGTGGCAAATTCCACATGACTTGTAAACATCCTCCAAGTAACAGAGATGTCTCATCCTACAGAAGAGACAATTGGCAATTTAGGGTTTGCTGGGCTTTTTGTTTTGGGGGTTGGTTGTTTTTTTTGATGCTGTGTTTTGGGTTGGTTTTGTTGTGGTTTTTATTTTTTTTCCTTCTTTTTCTTGTTGTTGTTGTTTGATTTGGATCTTTAAATTTCAGGAAATTAAAAGAGCAAAGTATGTTTCAGAAGATCAAGACGAGTCCTCAGCCACACTGGTGTCGTGACCTAGAGAAGCGATTCATGACCCTTTGCCACATCCAGTAAGGATGAGAGATCCTAGATCAGCTCTTCTATCTATGACCCAAAAAAGGCGTCTTACTGAAAGACAACAATACCACTAGCAAGGAATCTGGATGGTGAGCCATGTTAAATAGATTTCTCAATTACATTGCCATCTTAGTCAGGTACTTGGGACAAGCAGATGACATGAAGACCAGTGAGGTAAGGTTATAAACTCCCCATCATGTGTAAATTTGCTCCTGCTCCATGTCCCAACAGACGTGGCTTCCCACCAGAGATCCAGGAAAAATCGTTTCAGCTGTTACTCATGCCTTACTGCTTGCTACAGATTATTTTCTAAACTGTTAATATATCCCATTAATATATTGCTTGCTTCTGTTCCAGTACGTGCCTTGTTTCTTCTCACGGAGATCTGTAGTCCATGGAATATTTACTTGTCAATGTAAGGAAGGATTTACTGAAATAAATATCAGTTAGTTCTTTCATCTCCATACAGCTTGACTGCTTAACACAGCTAATACAGAACATTGGAATACATTGACTTAATTTTCACTCGACAAAATACAAATATATGTGATTATGTTTGACTGTATTATGTTGCTAATCAGTGTATTCAAGATGGCTGCATGCATATTATAATAAACTCCCATTTATTATGTATGTGCATGAACTGTATTAAGTCAATACATTGCCTAATTGTGTAGGCAGGAACTAATCTTCCTTGTTATTACACATGTTGCTACAGTTTACTATGACAGAAATAGCTTTTACTTTCAACCTTTTTGTACTATGATAGATTAATAAAGCACTACAATCCCATGAAAGACATCAACGCACTGGGATTAATTTGCTAAACTAATATTTTTCCTCCTATTAGAAAAACTCTATATTAACATTTAAATACCTTGTTTCATCTGAGCATCCAAATGCTGTTGTAGTAATTCATTTTTTCTGCATCTGCAAAATCTGTACTCTTAGCAAATATCAATTCATTTTTAACAAAACCCTAAGTGCAGCAATTAGTGTTCTAAAGATAAGAATATTATATTCCTCAGGAGAAGCTGAGGTATATTACATCAATTTGTTTGTCTGTCTCCATATAGGGATACTTACCTTTAATTAAGTAGATAAGACAAGTTTTAATGAATTCTTTCTAAAACATAAAAGTTGCGATTTAGTTTTAATAAGAGAAAAAACGATGCTCAGCACATCCTCAGCAGTGTTATTTAGTTCAGAGGCTGTAATAAATTTTCATTTAAAGTGACAATCTTCATACAATCTGCTTATTTACCCTGAAACATTAGTCCATGAGAGGAATTTAATCCCTTTTCAGAAAGTGAAGGTAAGTTCCCCATGTCAGCTAAGTCTTAAGGCTGCAAGCACAGATGTACATAAATTTTGAGCTGACTTTCGGCAGCAGGGAGAACATAACCCATATTCTATGCAGGAAAAAGGAAGCATAGTAGGAGTACTGTCATTTCTGTCCTAAAAATAACAACTCTCAGCACAACTAGTTAGTTTGAATGCAGCACTAAATAATTCCAGTTCTAGAGTAATTTAATTAGTGCTACTGATCGAATCGCCTGTCATAATCTGTGACATGTTGCACTGCATAGAATGGACCAGCCTTCAGCTGCCAAATTAATACAAAAAAAACCCCAAACCAAACCCAACAAACTCTACCCCAAATGCTGAGAGAGACAAGAAAGTAATATGATGAAAATTGGATAGAATATATCTGCAGACATAATTTTAAACATGTGTGGTATAGGGTAGGGGATGTTGCTCAAAACAAAGGAACTAAAAACAAAATAAATGCTCTTATTGCAGTTGCAGATATGAGACATCTGACACCTGAGTGCAGGCCTGGAGAACCAGGGATGCTCCAAGCAGAGGAGGGACCATCTGTAAAACACAGAATCCCACCTTACAAGAGGAACTACTGAGAATAAGACCTCTCATGGGCATGAGCAGAACGCAGTTACGCAAGCTCGGACAGAAAAAAAGATGGTAAGCCAGACATTGAGAGACGAAACAAACAAAATGCAGAAATTCTGGTGCCAACAATGCAAAGAACACAAGCAAGACAGAAGGAAAGTACAATAATGGACAGGATTTGAGCCGTGCATCCCAATCCTGCAATTGCCTCATGAAGAAAAATTAGCAACACACATGATTTAGATGACAGAGGCAGCCAATCAAGAGAAAAAACCTTTATGATATGACTCAAGTAAATCTAATGAGTGAAAGTACATGAACTTCAAGAAAAAGCCACCCCTCCCCTTACTGTGTCATTACAACTTTATTCTAGCTGGATTCCAGCAGCACACAGTGCAACAGAAGACAGGTACTATGACAAGTCCTCATTATCTCCAGCAAAATCAGTTGGAAGACTGTCAAAAAACCCACATTATTAATGCAAAAATATTCAAAAGCGCCCCAAGAGATGTCAGTGCTTGTTGTTTACTATGGTACACAGAAGCGTCATCTATTGTTATGCCATTGGAAAGTACAACCCAGAAACTGAGTGTCACACACAAGCTTAGTTTTGATGTGACAAAAGAGGGAACACAGACACTATTAGCTTTGTCTAGTGTTCTCATTGACTTCAAAGGCAACTTTAAATCCACAGAGATGCACATGTATAGGCCACAGAACTATTAAAATGCAGAATTTCATGACTTCTGCTTGACTTCCTAGAGGGAAAAGCAGTAAACCTACAAAGCAGTGAGAGCTCCATGCTATTTATTCCATTCAAAATACACAGGCAGACTCATTAACTAATAATAGTGTAGTACTACAAGGATCTATGCAAATCCAAAACTACTGAGAACAAAAAGAAATCACAGCCTGCTATCAATAACTGCAGATGTATTAACATCTTAAACTTGCCCACTGTTTTGTGGTCAAGAATGAGTTTTTACATATTGAATGACAGGTCCTCCCAGAAGTTCTTAGTGGCTGTGAATGTTACAGGCAGAACACATCATCCTGAACATATTGTAAAGGACTGCAGGACAGAGAAAAAGCCTCTGAACTATTGTTTATTGACATGCTATTTAGTTTTTATATTACAAATGGGTCTGCCAGCCACTGAATTAGCTCAACTGTCTAAGGGGCAGACTGAAATTCTGGTCTTTTCCCTGGTCTTTGCAAACCCAGTGAAAAACGTGGGCAGTCAGAGGAGGAGATGACTTCCTACCAAGTTAGTGATGTGGAAAAAGTCAATTTCCCAGAAAGGGACTGAGGAAAATACAGCAGGTTTGTGCTATAGCATCATGAGAGAAAGACACTTCACATCTGAAGAGAAAGAGACATCTGAGAAAAAACAGGATTTATGCCTTTTGGCAGGTCTGATCACTTCAGAAGTGGAAGGTGTGTAATGCCTCAGAGATGCCATTTCTTTCCCACAGCTCATAAATAACCCAAGTGCATTAACTCAGCCTAGAAGGCGCTCACCTTTTCAGAACGATTTTACCAGCACAATGGTTGGTAAAGCTGCTGGCAACGTCCTATGAATCTTCAAGCCTGCAACGTGTCTCCTGTCTTGCTGAATTCAGCACTCATACACAGCCTAGCTTAAAGGTTTCCATTCATATTTTTAGCAAAAAGACCAGCAGATACATATCAATTTTAATACTAGATACCTAAATAAAATGGTAGAAGGCAGCAAATAGATTTGGCTTATAGGCAGTCTATCCATTCCAGTATACCAGAGGGGAAAAATGGAGGCCACCTTTCCTGTCTCATGCCACCTTATAGGATGTTCTGACTATATTTAATCAGGACAAATTGTTCTAAGAAGAAATAGAAACAAAAAGACAATAGCCAATATTTTGGTTTAGATATTTGTGCCTTAATATATTTGCTTTCACAACCAGATTACCTATATAAATTGCCATATTTTTTGCCATTATAGAAAATTTACCTTTACCTTTTTTTGCATGTTTACTTATTTGTAATGATCTTAAGTGAGTTTTACCCAATAGGTTTAGAAAAAAAAAATTAAAAATTTATTCAGATACTTGCATGGTGCATATTTTTGCAAAACTGGAAATTACATATATGTGTGTTTTCTCTATTAAATGCAATGAAGTTGCAACCATCTTTAATGTGGAAAACGAAACATGGATATAAAGACCTGCAAGTGCAGCTTGCCTGGTGTATCAGTCAAAATACATAATCTCAAAATAAAGAGCTAAAAATAAAGAAGATTGCTGCTGTGGAATGTAATTTTTATTTAACTTTTCTCCAGCAAGTTTGAATACAGTTTACAAACCACACATTAACAATTGCATAGGAGAATCCTGATTAATGGATAATCACTACCAGCTAGAGTCAAATGAAAGGATTTTTGCTGTATTCAAAATACAGGCAACTACAATTGCATTTTCTGTTTCCTTGTAAAGTAATGGAGTACTCTTAGATTTCGATTACTTACTGTGTAAAAATAATTTGGCCCCATTTACTAAACATCCCCAACCTACTCTTTGAACACTATAGCAGTTAGAAGACTTTCAAGTTCTCTAAATTTACTTAAGTTAGGTGTTGAAGTACAATAACCTAGTGAAGCCAATAAATACTTTTTATCTTACACTTGCATGAAATAATGGTGTTCATAAGTTCCTCAGAAGAAAATGAGACAGTCATCAGAATGTTTGAAGTTTATCTTCACAGTCTTTCTCCATCTGCACAAATTAAAAAATAGAGACTTTAATTTACATTTTAATTTGTTGTTATGAATTCAGTAGGACATTTGAGTAAGCAAAGATGACCTCTCTCTTTTTTCCTGTATATTTTAATAGAGTGACAGAACTTTCACTGTATGTTACTGCAGCTACATAGTTATGAGTCAATTTAAAAAACAACTTGATGTATTCCTCTCTTCTTTTGAAGGCTTTAAATTACAATTAAATCATTTTCGCTTTGAAAATTCAATTAGAAGTTTTAAGTAGGCTTAAATAATTGGATCTCTCAGAGGAGTTAAATGGAGTGTCTGGGGTACACCTAGAAATTCTGTTAGTCCAGTTAAAGACCTTAACCCTTACCAGGTTCTTGCAGGTACTGCTACTTAAAAGAAGACTTTAAAAGCATGTTGTCCCACGAAAGAAGAACACAATGCCTCTGGCTTTTTTGAAAGGAACCTGTGAATCCATAGCTCTCTTCCCCACTTCTGCCAGTGACAAGGAAAGGGTGGGGGTAGAATACCTGGGACTTCACTCGTGAGAACTTGTGCACACAAAATGTTGCACACCTGAGCAGTAGATATGGAAAACCTCCTCAAACTTATATTTATATGTTTAGAAAATGGCATAATTTTATTTCTGGTAAAAAAAAAATCAACTGCCTTCGTCCCCAGCTATCAGAAGAGGCTGGTGAGATGATCCAGCTCCAGTAGCAGCGCACTGGCCCAATCCAGCAGCCACCATGCCCATCTGCTGAGGAAGAAGCTACAGATGCTGCCCATGGAGTCACATCCCCATCACACAACTGGTTTCATGTCCAGCTCTCTGCTGCTGAGAGGTCACATGCACCCAGCGGTGTGATGGTCAAGATGTCAGTTCACCTTAGAATTGCAGAATGCTTTGGGTTGGAAAAGACATTCAAAGGTCATCTAGTCCAACCCTGTTAACACAGCAAAGCGCTACTGGTGCACTTTCTTGGCTCTCTTTTTTACCATTTTACTCTTGAATGTGTATGATGAACTGAAGCAGTTTAATAAATGTTATCAGTACTTGTAGGGAAAGCCAAGCTTCACAAACCTGACACTTTTAGAAGGAATCATAAGGTTTTACATGAGAAAATGCAGTTGATACAATTCATATACATTTCCAAATGACTCCTGACAAAGCTCCTTACTACAGTAATGTCTGAAGACATTTAAGCAACCCTTGCATAAAAAGAAAAATAGGCAAAACAAATGATGAACAAGTGGCAAACTGAGAATAGGATAATTTCCTCCATGGAGAGTGATCTCCACCGACATTTCACAGTATATTGCATCAAGATGTCTGATGTTTAACGTGTTTGTAACGTTATGAATGCACTGAATAGCAAGGTGGCAAAATTTGTTGATGGTAGAAAGTTATTTAGAGTAGAAAAGATAAGAGCTGACTGCAAAGAGTTCTAGAAAGACCTTACGACAGTGAGGAGCTTTATGTGAAAAGGCAGATAAAATTCAGTATAGAATAATACCTGGCACACACGGTAAAAAGCAATCCTAACTTCAGAAAGAAAATAATGGGCTTTGAGCTGACCTTTACCAGGAAAGCAATCTTGGGATTATGATAGGTAACTCCAGGAAACATCAGCACAGAGATCAATAGCAGTCAAAGAGCAAATAAAGTCTTAGGAACTACAAGGAAAGAAAAAAATACAAAAGAGAGAACTTCGGACGGCTGAGTAACGTGGTTTGGCTCTTCCATCTCAAAAATGACTGAGCAGATCTGAAAAAGGTTCCCAGAAGAGCAACGAGGAGGATCGTAGATTAGGAACAACTTGTATCCAAAGAATGATGAAGGTTAGGAGTTTTCAGCCTGGAAAATAGGTGAGTGAAGGGAGATAAGACAGTCCTGGATAAAGACACAAGTGTCAGAGAAAGGATGGCAGATCAACCATTCACTACCTCCTCCAGTAGATGGAGGAGAGGTTATTACCTAGGCAAAGCTATTAACTGGGCTAAAAGGTCCAGCCCTGTATGACCTTTCTGCTTGTAAAAAATAAGGTGGTTCAGACGAGTACCACAGCCACCACAAGGTGTTAATAAACAGCAGAAACACATGTCTTGGACAGGGAGTTATAGAGGAGAGAGGAAAACAGGATTTATCCACTCTGGTAAGCTTTTAGAAGAGCTCAAACTATAACATGCAACCATGCTTTAGATGTTTCAATTGGAAGACTACTAACCTTAAAATAACTTTGTTCTTAACAGTGCTAAATTCCATGCAGGTTGATTCAAAACACCTAAACAGCATACATGACCTCCAGCTTTTTCAAGTTACCTCCTCATTCAGGCAAGGGAATTAAATCTCCACCACTCATTTTCTCTGTTCACAAAGCATCTTCTTCACACAGCGTAACCTTGTTCAGAAATACTTCAGTGTTCTTCTTGCATCAGGGGTCCTGACAGTCCTCAAGCTTCAGCTAGATTATGTTTTCATTGAAATCATGTTCAGAAAGCTCTCAGGAACCTTCAGCAGAATTGTGCTTCACCTGCATGAGATATAGTGTCAATGTATTTCAGGGAGTGTTGTCCAGTGGGATTAAAAAAGCTTTAGCCTTGTAATCTTAAGTTAGTTTATACTATAAGCATGTGTAGCTGTTGTTCACATGCTTGAGCAACAAATGCCACCAACAAGCCAGATATGATGCCAGGAAGATTTTATAATAAATATGTTTCATCTACTGCTTCGATGCTTACACTGCCTAATCGCTCTTCCAAAACACAGGACAATGAGGTGCACTGTATGGTCTTTGAGGGGCACAGTACCTGCAGTATTTCCACAATTTTTTGTAGCATTTGAAAAGCTTTAGGAAATTTTATTGCAAATTAGATACATAATGATCGCCTCACTCATTACTGAAATGTCTGGGAACAACCATTTCTACTGGGGGCAAAGGGCAAAAGCCTTTTAGTGATGCACAACATAGCAGTTTAGGAAAAAAATGAGGAATATCTTTTCTAACGGAAACCAGTGAGGAATTTTTAAGTAGGTAGAATGTAATTATCCAATTGAAATTAAGCCATGACATTGCAGCTTTCACCTCTCCTCTTGAAAATAGTGCCATGGGATCTGTTAAATGACTGCATGTGGTCAGGACCTCAGTTTTATATCTCATTCAGAAACGTGATGGGAAGAGATGTAAACTCAGCATTTAAAAATCCCATTTGTTTTACATGCAGCTTGGGAATATTTTTAAGCTTTCACTTTTTATTGATTTGTTCTTAATATTCAGGAAGAAAGAGAGTTTCCACAAAAAGGACTGCAGGAACAAAATAGATAAGTAATCTCTCATAGGCAAGAAGAATGCAAAGATACCAAAATACTTGTGTGATAAAAATATATAAAAGATACTCAGGGAATTAAAAAAACCCCTGAAACTGGAAACCTCGGTGAAGGTGCATTCATTAGGAGATATTCCTATTTTATGTAAATATATCCAGAATATAAATGGAAATGATTTTCACTAGTGTAAAATAGAACTGGACTTCCTTCAACCGTAACAATGAGTTGCAAATAAAGCAAGGTTTAACATAGCAACTCAAATATGCCAGATGTGGGGCATACATATGTCTCTGTATGAATTACTACAAATTAAAAAAAATTATGCTGAGTTTCCCACAGAATAAGCTTCATCACAGTGACCCTATCAGATATTGCCTTTGACTTCAGGTTTTAATGGTATTTGAAAGAATCTCATGTTGCTGTCATATGAAGCATAGGAAACCAAAGATAGCACAGAACGGTGTAGAGCAAAGCTGAAATCTCCACATTAGCTCTACTCACATCTGCTTGCATCTTAAAATCTGATTTCTGCAGCAGCACAAATAGCCATAAATGACCATAATACACAGCACAAATAAACTGGAAACATCTTCTTAAATTGCATACCACACTTTGCAGGAATGTGTCAAAATTGTACCTAGTTACCTAGTGTATTTCATGTAAGTGCACACATACCACTGAGGAATTCTAGTTTTCTCTTCCCATTATGTAACCCCTTAATGGAAAGTCAAGAAAATGAGAGTGTCTATATTGAGAAAGTTAACGCCAACTAGGAAGAGCTTAATCAGAAAATCTAGCATATTGAGCATCTTCTCTGTTTAGACCCAATGCTCAGCAAGGAACATCACAGCAGCTATAGGAAAAAAAAGGGGCATTGTCATAAGCTTCAGCAGGAGCAATGACAATCTCTGTACAAATCAGTAAGGGGCAGGCAGCCCTGATTACCGACATGGTTATTACCAGGTCCAAGACATCTTCATACACTGTGCAGAACACCCTGATGCTGCACCTTCCCATGTACAACTCGTCCCTCCTGTGAACAGATTCTGTAAGTGCACAAGGGGTTCTTGAAAGTATTGAAATTTTAAAGTTTGAAATGAACAGTAAATTTCTGAGCAGAAATTAAACCTGAAAAGTAAAGCTAGAAAGATGATACTTTTGCACCTTCTGTACATTGGAAATCTAAGTGTTAGAATACAGTTCTAGAAAATTCCATATACCCAACAATAACACCTAGAAACAGTCTAGGAAACATTCTCAGAGCTTCATTTTTTTGAACTCTTTTAAAAAGAAAAATTCAAAGTGTCTGTCTCAGTTGCATGTACAATATACACTAGAAATCAGGCTTTGGGATGCAAACCAGTGTTTTTATCTTACCTGTTTCAAGCATCATATAAAAAACAATCTGTAAGTAAGGATATTCTAATTTGCAGCATCTAAGATCAGTGTTCAAAAAGCAGACCAAAGCTCTCTTCCATCTCCATCACCTTGAGCCTAATTGGTATAATAAGTTCGTTAGTGAAAATCTGGATTTTTGTTTCCTCCTTGTTCTTAAAAGTTTGAACTAACTAAAAATGTTCATAGCAGCTTTCTAAACTTTTGCTGAAGAGGCAAGATCATGAAAGTGAAACACAGCAATGGTCTCCATTAATCTTCCACATTACTCCATGCTTTCTCCTTTGCTTCTGCTTCACTAATTCTTCTGTTCCCAGAGGTGATGACTCAGCCAGGATTGCTTTCTTTTTGAGAAACTGTTTCTCTTCTGACTAACCAAGTATCAAACTCTTATTCCAATCTTAAGGTGGTGTGCACAGGAAATTTCATCCCTTTCTCAGTAGAAATAGCTACCTGGACATAACAAACACGCTTACATCAGCATTGTGACACAGATCAGAAACTCACATGGAAGCAAAACTCTGGTTTTACTTCCTTTGCTGTGGTTTTCTCTCTCCATAGCTCAGTATCAGAGCACATAGATTTGATTCCTTTCGGATGTAACTAAACTGGAAGATGTGCAGCTAGCACACCCCAGGTCCTCATAAACATCCCTTGAACAGGACTAGAGCAGGAAGAAAGAAAACCTGCAATGCAGAGGCGAGAAATCAGCAGGATCCTCTTGGTCCTGACTACGTGCTGATGTGTATGTAGCTGACAGGACTCACACCTGAGGGGAGTGTAGGAAAAACCTGTGATTTACCGTGTCTTTGTTCCTGTAGGCATCTCATCTCTTGTGGGAGCCTGCTTTTACTGTGCTTTGGTACTCAGTGTATTAGTTGAAAAATTGTTTCCTCTCTGACTAACCAAGCATCCAGCACTTATTCCTACCCTTAGACAGTATGAACAGTATTTAGCTCCTAAATTTTTCAAGTCATTCTTTTCCCAAAGTAACTTCCAGGCAGATAACATAGGAGTGGACTTTCAAATTTAATTTGTGTCTTTAACTCTAATAGGTGTCAATTTTTATCATCTGGTATTGTAATGAAAGTCACCTGTAATTAGTTTACACTAAGTTATCAAAATGAATATAACTTTAGTTTCTTTTCAGCCTATACTCTCCCTCCTACCTCGTAGAATATTTGCATGACAGAAAAAAATACATTTGAAACAAAATCACATACTCCTAAATGAAATCTCTCTGGAATAAGAGTGGCAAACTCGTGCAGTGATTATTGCTATGAAACAACACTCTTCACAAGAAACAAAGTGTGAGAGTTTGTGTGTTTATATATGCATGTATTTTAATAACATTTTGAAGAGAGTAGCAGTCCCTCCAGAAAACCATCTAGCATTGTCTTCTGAGAGCTAGCTAGCTTGTTAAAATAATACTAAAAAACCCCAAACAAACTGAAGAAAACCAATGTTTTTCAGTATTCTTCTTGGTCATATGCTTTTGTGTTTTCTTTTCCAGTAAGTGATAGATTGGAATTGTGAATCCAAAGATACAATATTTTGCATTTAGCACAACTGAGAAATTTTAAAAAAAGGTTTCTAAAGCAAAATTATTTGGATAAATCAAATGCATTCCTTCTATGTAAAGAAAAAGAATAACCAAATATCTTCCTTATCCTTAACACTTTCCAAAATAATTTTGCCTATTTTTATACCAAAGACTAGTGCTTACCTGTCTTAAAGTCCCTTTTTGTATTACAGCTATAGCAACGCATGTCAGATCTATTTTATGTGACCTAAATAACTAGAGTCTTGTATCCAAAGTGAGAGATCTGAAGTCAAGGCAACACTGTCCAAGCTCTGACTTTTTGTAGGATAATGGGCAAAGTTGTCTCTGGTTTCAGTGCTCTGAACACCTGTAGTTTAAAATGGAACTGTGAGTCTAATTGTAGGCACACATATTTGAAAACTGGAATCATATGGATTGCTTTGCTGTCTGAACAGGAGGTGACATGGCACTGTTTTAAAAAGACAGAGTTCCTGAGGTCTGACTTACTGTGTCTTTTAGACTGCTATATGAAAGGTGCTATAAGAGACCAATGGACTTCTATTCTTTCACATTTCATCCTTGGACCACGAAAGGCAAAGATCATTGAAACCTTGATTGATGATTTCATTTTGTGTATAAAACCAAAATAAAGCTCTAAAGAAACATATTTTTGTCTGTGCCCACAAACCAAAAAACATCCTTCCCAAAGATCAGTCCCAATTTTTTACTTTCTCTCTCAGCTCAGAATATCAAAAACAAGATAGGACAGTGTTGCAGTTTTCAATGAAAGGGATCTTTGTGTCACAAAGTTATTCAATAGCATCCTGTTAGAGATCTCTGTACATGTTTACCATCCTTCCATGAAACCTCTTAATTCCCTGATTTTGGAAGCTGCCCTTTGGTTTTGCATTATCAACTATGCAGGAACTTGGAAACCTTTTACAAAGGAAGATATTAATACTCATGTTGCACATCTGATGTATACTACATATATGTCTGCTTCAGACAGTTCCAGCTTTTGAGATCCCAACATTCTTAGTACTTAGTTTTATCCATCTAAAGATAATTATATTTCAAGACAAAGCACGTTTCCTCACAAAATGCCACTTTATGCTGTTGCCTGGCTACCCTCCGCTGAATTCACACACAGCACTCTTTGTGCCCTTTAAATGTACTAATTACTTATTGCTGTAATTACAGCACACTAGTTTAAAGGTTTTATCATTACTTTAGACAGATTAACATGCTGTTGTAAGAGCACTCCAGAGCCTTTTATTTCAAATTTCCATCGTTAATCAGGCCAATGTTTCTGTGAAAACTCAATATTTATATTCCTGATAACAATGTGTATACTTATGGGCATCTGTGTTCATAAATGACCGATAAAATACAGGTAAACCAGTGGTTATACAGTACATAATAATCTTTTTTTATGTACTGGAAGTATAATATTGAATCTCTCTCTCTTTTTTTTTCCCAGTCATGTCATAAAGACAGAGTGGAACAGGATTTGCAGAAGGGCCAGTTAATGCATTGCTCATCTCACTTAGAAATCTGCCTTCACCAAAATAGATGGGACATTAGCCCCATCTCCACACAGGGAGATTTTGAAAGCTCTGGACATTGGGAAGGGGTATGGAGGATACACACACCACTTTGGTCCTCTGCCTATCTCCCCCTGCCACAGCAGACTTCCAGATCCTAAACATAAGCAGCAGCTGCACAAGGATTTTTCCATGTCAAGCACCCTTCTTAAGGGCAAACCCCATCACTCAACCTCATAACATGTTGCATGAACTTACTACAACCCATCACGTTTGGCTTTTAGAAGAACAACTTTGATGTCCCAGCTTGGAGGCAGATGGACAGTTCTGGAAACCTCTGAACATCTCTGGAAGTTCTCAGTCAGGTCCCTTCTGTTCAGTAGCAAGCAGAGCAGACAAGATAACATTTTTCCACCAGCAGAGACCCAAGGCTCCTACAGAAGTTTTATTTGTAATTTCCAGCAGTGTGAATTATGGACCGACTGCAGGTAATCCTTAATTAGCATTGTCTGTCTAGAAGTCTATTATCATTAGTTGATCAATCATAGTCAGGATTTTTAATTAAGAACAAAATTGTAGCTTGGCTACAGTTCAACAGCTGCTACTTTAGCTATTCAGTCCACAAGAAAAATGCAGTAAATATAGCTACATGAAACTGAAATTGAGAGTTACATGTAATTTATATCAGGGAAAAAACTCCAGCAATCCAGGCAAAGAAAAAATAATAATAAATATTTACAAATTAGCAATCAAATTCAATCCATATGGAAGTAGAGTTTTGTCTAGAAAAGTATTTCAACTCACTTTTTTTTGCACTTACACAGCATCTTTTTGAGGGTATCAAAGGACTTTCCAAACATTGTCAGTATCCCTTTCCAGAAAGACTAGTGAGGAACTGAAGTACAGTTCCACTATCTACCAGAACAGTTTTCTATTAAAAATAATGACCTGATGGTGTAAAAACATGCTCTGGAGACTTAGAATAGAACAGGCAGTCACACAAGTCAAGCATCGAGAAATGCCTGATTTCCACCTGACTTACCTGGTTGGAATCTGGAATTAAAATCAGAAAAGAACAAAAAAAATGAAACTGGGAAAATTTTTCTATTTTATTTGCATTACCTTTAGCTGTTTCTGTTTGCAAATATCCTGATCTAGGCAGAGGTCCTTTACATCGAAACTCAATTCTGAGATATGCTTCATTTTCAGATAGATTTAGCTAGATTTGTCTATTAAGACAGTAACAGCTTTAGCAACAGAGGTAATATTGTAACCTCACTGCTCAGCCTAAGGGATGCTCTATATCTCAGAGCTGCATAATAGTGTAAGTTCATCTGGATGTTGGACCATATGTACTTTGTGCACTATCTCAGTGTACTTATTCTGGGAAATAATATATTCCACTCTAGCATCTTTCCATCGAACTTGCTTTTCTCTTGTTGCCCTCCTGATTAAGACTTCCTCCTTTCTTTGTTTTATTTGCAATTCTTTTTGGGTTTGAAGCAGCAAATGAACCTTTGAGGGATGATCAAATCTCTCAGAGAAAAGTTATTCATAAGAGAGATACACAGTGGCCTACAGATCATAATCACAGAATGTTCTGAGTGGGAAGGGACCCACAAGGACCATCAAGTCCAACTCCTGTCCCTGCATAAATGACATGTACAGAGAAACTCTTCACCATCTTCTCCAGTCTAGAGGGATATAGTGAAGAAAGTAGAAGACAGGCTCAAATCACACCAAAAGAACTTATTCTTCACATACTAGGTGGGAGACCTGCAACATCTCTTCCCAGCCACAGCTATGAGATCCATCTGAGGGACCGACACAGTAGTGGCATAGATGTCCATTCAACACTCACTAAACGTGCCAGAAACCCTATCTAATCCATCAAGTTCCTGAAGATTATACTGAAGATTATCCTGAAGATTATATAGTTGGCTGTGGGGATTTTGCTGAAGAAGCCTCCCCTTCTCTTTGCTTCCTCAGGAGTTCTCGAGTTCTTTGCCATGGTAGGAGTGGGCACTGCTGGTCTTACAAACATACAGCAGGTCTAACTCAGCCCTATATTCTCAGTCTTCCATAAAAAAGTCATGCACAAGCTGCCTAACAACCTTATTAAAAATGCAATTAAATAGTCACTATAAAACATCAATTTATACACATTCCACTGTTCAAAGCCAATTGTAATTATACAGCACTCCATACATCTCCAGACTTCAAGGAAATCAATAATCTTCCAATGGTTTCTTCTAATGACCACTTACAAAATGAGATGTTTAAAAAGCACACTCTCCCTTGAAAGTCCAGCCCCTTAGAAGAAGCCACTGGAGGGGTAATCTCTAGAAGAAGTAGCTAATTTAAATGAGGAACTAAAATACTGCTTATTGACAAGACGAGAGACAAGTAAGCACCATGAAATTTAATGGTGGTATTACTGCTTTGATCCCTGGTGCTCAAAGCAATAATCCATGAGGTTTAAAATTCAAGTGCTTGACTGAAACTCTGAAAGCTCAAGTGGATTGTAAAGCACAATTGATAAAAGCAGATCTTTAATTAGACAATCACTTTATAGGAGATTTCTTTTATGAATATTAGGGAGGTTTGAAAAACTGTCATGAATTGTTTATGAAGTGCACATAGCTCTGGCTATTTTTTCCTAGGAAATCTCACGAGTAGGAAAAAAAAGGTGTACCTTTTCAAAAAACTATATATGAGCTACACATCTATATAATCAGACAGAGTCATCAAATTAAAGGCACGGGATATGTGGACATGCCCTAAAACTGACATTGGGTGGTTGAAAATCCCCACAAACCCAGAGCACCTGCAGTATATATATTCTAAATTACTCGCTGGTTCTTAAATTCTTAATGACTATTGTTGGCTAAGAGAACATCAGCTGGATTAATTTAAGGGAATTTGCTTGTCTTCTCCTACAGCCAAGGAAGCTGACTTGTTTCCTGAAGAGAAAAAAAGACTGTTAAAATCATCTGGAGCTCTATTGGAACAGTCACGAGCTACAGTGCACAAGTGTCTGCGTTTTACCTAATGTACTAAATGAAACACTCAGAAAAGTTTCAGCTCGTTTTCTGCAGGCACTATACACTGCTGTTTAAGAAACAGTAATTCTGTTCTGAAGAAAAAGGATGATATTTAATCTGCCCAACATCCAGACTCCCTAGTTGCAGTGCACACACCTCCCCCAAGACCACTCATGAAAATCTTCCACTTTGAGGGGATAACTCAAACATTAACTCAAAAGTATAACCCTGATTTCTGCCATTCTCAAAGCTAATCTGAAGTAGAGGGATAGGTATATTGCCTTCATGCTTTTAAGGTACCCCATTTTTTTTTCTCAGTTGACCATGCAATCCCCTAGAAATTTCTTAAATAATAACAGTATAATAGTTTTTTTTTAATAACAGTATTAAAAATAAAGATATAACCCACAAATTTAGCTTTCAATTACCTATATGATCAGTTGTCTGGCAGAGAAATGCATGCCCAAGTTATTAATTGCTTTTCCTTTGTAAAGGAAAGATAGAAATAACAGAAGCCTTTCTATTTCTCTGTCTGCTTCTCATTTTTATTATTAGTTTCTCTAAAAGTGCATACTAATTATTTTTACTTATCTCAAGTGACATAACTTGTAACCGTTGTAAGCTTTTATCATATAACAATCAAAATATCTCTTCCTTATTTCTTTGTTTACTAAGCCCCTTGTTTACACATGCTTAACAATATGTATTCTTCATTTCTCTCTTTTCTTGCTGTGTACCCATGTAAGAAAGAACTATGTTTCTTGTAGCTTTCACTTCTGCCTGTACTGCCCACCCCCCCACTTAATTTTTGGTAAAGAAATTCCTGGGAAGTCCCTGGGGTAAATGTATATGCAAAAAAAAAAATCTTCTTATTGCAATATGTTAGTAAGCACCTGTATCTTTAGCATTAGCTTCTTTCGGTGTCTAAAATGTACTTGGCAACTGACTTGATGCAGGGTGAGATTTAACCAATGATATATTCAAATATATTTCTATATGTCAATAGGACAAGAGGTACTGGCTTTAAACTGGAAGAGGGTAGATTTAGATCAGATATAAGGAAGAAATTCTTTACTATGAGGGTGATGAGGCCCTGGAACA
Organism: Nesoenas mayeri; assembly: GCF_963082525.1. Taxonomy (NCBI): domain Eukaryota; kingdom Metazoa; phylum Chordata; class Aves; order Columbiformes; family Columbidae; genus Nesoenas; species Nesoenas mayeri. The sequence goes on from NC_137548.1 coordinate 64,194,663, forward strand.
GGCTGCCCAGAGAAGCTGTGGATGCTTCAGCTGTGGAAGTGTTCAGTGTCAGGTTGGATGTGACTTTGAGCAACCTAGTCTAGTGGAAGGTGTCCCTGCCCATGGCAGGGGGGTTGGAATGAGATGATCTCTAAAGTCCCTTCCAACACAAACCATTCTATGATTCTATCATATATTGTTAAAATGTCCCAGAAATAAATGTCAGACCATTTTGGAAATGAACTTCTCAGACTACCTCCAGCAGCACTGTGGAATTAGGAAATAATTATTTTTACAGTAGAGCTGGCTGTAGGCCATCAAATGTGCATATCACCCCATCTATATGCTTTCTTCTTCCTACCCAGAATGACTTCACTTTTTAGCTCATCTTTTACCAGGTATTTGCTAGCTGCCGCTCTATGCTCTTCTTTCAAATTGCCATTCAATCTGGCAAGCAATGTGCTGACTTCTACCTCAGATCAAGTTTACAGCAAACCTTTGCATTGCAATTACCTCTAGCAGATGTTACACAATAATCATCACAAGGATCCGTTTGTTCCTAACCACATCATTTTGTGAGATCACTTTCTTTTGTCTTGATTTTACATGAGTCTTTTGTATCTCCCCTTCTCAGAATCTACCAGCATTTCAAATTATTAGTCAAACCACTTTTTTTAAAGATGTATTTATTAATACATATTTTCTGAGGTGTATTACTGCATACAGTCCCAGAGACTCCCAGGTGAACTGATGGCTCTCTCTGACCATCTCTGTGAAAGCTGTCTTGGCAAGCTCAAGAAGCAATTCCTGCGTTTTGTAGCAGAATGATAGAGAAATATTTAAGTGATGTGCCGCATCTGCAGAAATAGGCTACATTTATTTTGCTTGGATCCTGTTTAGCTTAAAACTTTATATCTGTAGGAAGTTGAAGCAAATACATTTTAATTAGGATGAGCTTATTAGCAGATAATTTCCTTTTCCTTCTTCAACTAAATAACAGCTGCAGTTATTCCTTCATATGGGGTCTACTTGCTTTGTAGTAAAACTGACTATAGCAGAAATCATTTCAAAAAGCTTTCATATGGGAAGGAGCGTTTCTGTCCCAGGCCTTGGGTGTCCCTGTCATCCACATGTCCATCTGCCTCTGTCATCTTGAGACTTTGGCTTGGTGTCATCAGCAATTGCCCTGACTCGAGGTTTGAGCATCTGCTGTGAGACTGGCAGAGCTGCACAGGTTCACGCTCTTTAGAGGCTTGATTTTAGATATCCACCCTGAGATCTCTACTTATACATTGGGCTTTTGTAAATTCTATATATTGTTAAAAACAGTGTAGGCAATTTTTTTCCTCCAATCAAGAAATAAGATGCATGTTTTTCTTTAAATGATTGTAAATTAAAAATAACAAAAAATAGATCTCTGCCTTATCTCCTCCCTGCATTCCTGACACCTCTTGCACTTTTCTGCCGCTTTATCTGGGAGCACAGACCCACCTGGGGTTACAGAACCAGACTGCTGCTTCAGAGACACTTTTTGCTCCATCTTGCTTTCTGCAACTGGAAACAAAAGTAGTTTGTGTGTAAAGAAAAATAGCTGCACTTTGTATATGGCAGAAATAATGCCTGTCTTTTTATGTCTAATTTTGACTTTTTAGTGTTGTGAAATTGTAGAAAAAAGTACATGAGCTATATCCTAGGGTCCAATGCATGCTTATTCTAAGTAAGGATTTGGATATTAACCTGTCCTACAGATAGTGTCTTATATGATGTTTAATTCAAAGTTACGTATGTTCCAATACTTAAAAAACTCCCCCACGGAGAAAAATAATTTTTGAACTGTTACAAGCATGGCAAATCCTGTCCTGAAACAAAGATTTGGGTTACTTGGAAATAGAACTTGGAATGGAAAACTGTATCTCAACCCAAGGAAGGTAACAAATTAACTGTTCTGTCCACTGCAGAGCAGACAATACCTGCAAATTGAAGTAGTACAGTTAAAATGGCTATACTTTTAATTGATACTTATGTCATCATAATTATGCATTACAGGGCCACAAAAGTTAATAAATACATTTTAATACCCTATGGCAATTTCTCATCCTGCATCTGACAGTAGCTAACAGATGTGTCAAGAAATTTCCTTCTGTGTAAAGAGCTTTACTGTGAAGAGCTGCCGAGCATGTCATTGCACTATTAATTGCTTTTCTTTCCCTTGTTTTAAAAAAACCTATGGGTGTAAAAACTACTGGCTAATGAATTGCAGGCACAACAGTTTGAGGGACTTTCAGATGTTCAGCTGACGGGCTAGAGAGGAAACAGCTTATATATATTGATGTTATCTTGGGAAAAAATTGCCTAAGTTGCACATGCAGTGCCTTCAGCCTGTGTCTAATATAGCAGAAAAACCATCTTCCCCACCAGACAGCAGCAGCAGGTATAATTCACTTGTTAAGTGTAGACCTTTACCTCTACACAACCAGTTGATTTGGTCATAGAAATTATAGGAAAGTTTTACTACCCCTGGAAGCAAACTGAACAAATTAAGACAAATCTTTTCAGAGAACAGCTATAATTCAGCAGACAGATTTCCTCAGGAAAATGTTTACATCTAAGTGGAGGCCTGTGGAGCTCACTGGGGCTCTGAACGCCTCCAAATATTGAATTGTACCACTGGGTAAACAACTGCTCAGAGACTCAGCGCAGATTATTTCAGCACTCACTCTGCTATAAACTCAGAGGACACCCAACACTGCAAATTTGGGCACCTTTGATGAGGCAAAAGATAAAGCATGGAGCAATACCTCATACTGCTTTCAGCAGACAACTGTGGGAACATCATGCAATAATCATGGCCGGTATATTTTGCCGTTGTGTCTGATCTAGTCCTTTAATATTCCTTAGTGATGAGATTCCTTGTTGGAGTCAATTTAAAAAGTTGGCAGAAACACTTCCTTACACAAAGTAAAAACCATGAATTTTCTTTTCAAATTGAAATCAAAGTTTTAAAGCAACGGAGTTTCTAGGTAACTCTTGCCTCAACTCCTTCCTTATTCCAAGGAGAACTGGAGCTACCAACCTGTTTTCCAAAATGTTTCCTTTTAATAGACTTCTGTTTTCCAGAATCAATATTTTCTGTATTTCTTTTACAGAAAATTCTCAGTCCCACCAGATCACAGTACTAAGTTCACAGAATTTGACTGTATTCTACTTCTTAAGCAGAAGGAGTATTACAAATTGAAGTCACAAGTATGAAAAGGTTATAAGGTTGAAAGGAGACAGTAGGAGAGTGAAAGCAGACAACATTCACCTGTAAAACTGCAAATGTCATAATCAATTAATAATATATATTGCAAAAATATGAAAATAGTCAACACAGGTAATACCTCAGTTTTGACTTAGGATTTGTAATAAGTGTGAAGCAATTAAAGAAATTAAGACATCTATCAATCTTTTGAAAAGCTGCTGAGCCAGCAGTAGCATTTCAGATTTCATCATATTGAATAAAATAATTGGAACAGCCATATCACACACCTCAGCAACTTTTGGACACTGTGGGCATATAAAAGTTAACAGCACTGCTTGTTATCACACAGCTCCTAACTCAAGCCACTTATGGTTTCCCTGTTTGTATCTGCCATAAAGTCAATGGAAGTTCTTATCTACATGATATTATGTTATTTTAAATACATGAGGGATTGGGGTGCTATGAATACAGCAAAAGACAACATCTTAAAACAATATCTTAGCCTACTGCCTTGTGAAATTTAAAAATGAATAGAGTAACTTGAAAAATAATATCATTATCTGCAAAATCAGAGTTTTAGTGTGGGAGTTGTTTTGCTTGGGTTTTTTTCATAAACTGCTATTCAGGACACAAGCATCAAATGGGATCTACAGTCCAAGGGTAGGAATTACAGGCTAAAAGTTCTGAATTCAACACATTTTTAGTGAACTGTGAGATTTTGTTGAGTCGCTGCTCTGCTTCTGCCTTTTTACTATACTTTTTAATGCAAGTTTCTTCTCCTGGTCATCTCAGTGTTGTCTAATTTTTCATCTGTCGAGTATGTTCTCACTTTAACATTATTAACTTTAATTAAACTCTTCGGTTTTCACGGTTGAGGTCCTTGATCAATTACTTTACATCATGTCTTATCCATGAATAAAATATAGTCCATAAATATGTACTGGCTTATTTATCTTCTTTACAAAGTTGAAGAGGCACTCTGAAAGTACTAAAGAAATGCTCTGTTTAGTGAGATTCCTGATGATATTTCACATTTTCTGAATATTTTAAAAATACTACGTTTTACTAAATAGCAGGTACATACAGAATGGACTTTTTTCTGGTGACTGAATTATCTTTTTACATACTACAATGTTTTTATGGCTTGAAAATAACTACTAATTTTAAAAGACAAATTATTTCCACTCAGTGGCATACATTGACATGGGAGGGTCTTACTAGCATGCAAGAAATACATTTCTCTCAATTTAGTGGTCTCACCATGCAAATTGGGGCTTGATATTGAAGTCTAGTTTCTGATGCATTGCCTCTACTGCAACTCTCCCTAATATACTTATTTGCATATGTAAATAGCCTTACAGCCTCTGAGAATATGGCTTTCGAAGTGACACTCCAGCATTGTTTCACTGCAATCAAAAAATTGTATTCCAAGTACAGGATTACAACTTTAAGGTGAGAAAGAGCAGGTATCAGACTTTAACTTGCAATACTCTCAGAAAAAGAGCAAAGAAACAGAGGTGTAGAAAGAAGTAGAAATCTAGTGAGAATGTAGAACTGGCTCTGCAGGCAACGTTATTCAAAGTTATCTGGGATGCACCAGTCTGGTTTTAATGTGCACCTTATCATGCCAAGCTAGGCTGTGGAAGGAACAGACCACAAAGAGCTTTAGAAATATTATTTTCCCTTGTCTAACTCCACTCTTTTTCTCCAGGCCTTTCTGGTTGTTTTATTTCAGGAGATACTGTGCATGAGATGAGCAATTTTTCACACAGAAAGGTAGCATCCCACAGACCAGCGGCCCCAGAAATTTCAGCCTCTCTGTGAAAATACAGCCAGGAATTAACATTTTGAGGAGAGGAAAGGGCTGGCAAACACCGCTTGAGCTTCCAAGCCCGTCCAGCTCTGCCAACACACCTCGGTTCTTCCCTGAATAAACCTTTTCAATCATGTTCTCATACAAACCGCAGTAAATGGCAATGCCAATGTGGATGCAAGCGCAGGGGCTGGCACAAAAAACCTGGGCTTATTCATCTGTGGCCTAATTAGTGTTTGCACCTGTATCACCTACTGAAAAGATTTCTGTGGCGGATTCTTTTTGCCCTCCTGTGAACACCCAGACTCGCAGCCCTCTCAATTACAGGTGAGAGAAAAAATAAAACAAACAAATAAATACACCCTCAAACTTGGCCATTTTTCAGAATTCAGCTGGTAGCAAATGTAGCAGGTACCTGTATTTCATAAATTTTGGTTAATTTGAATACACAGCTTCACTTTCAAATACACATCATTTAGATAGAAAAGGTGTTTTCTGTACATCCACAACACCAAGCTCTTCGTCAGGCAAAAATAATTCCAGATAAAATTAAGCACAGCACTGCAGCCTACCAGTCTGCCCATTATGATGTATTAGCATGCAGTGCATAAACTAGCTTCTATATATTATACAATCTGCTTGAAAACAGAAGCACTTGAACCAGTTTAAGAGGTGGCTTTCCAGTCGGTACTTACTGTGATACCACCATAGCACTTGCTAATAAGCGATTGTTAAACTCCAGCATCAGCAATAGCTCATTTTGTACCGTTCAGTAATGGGAGTCTGATCCCAGTGATGGAATTTGATCGAGGTTTGTAGGAGTTTAAGCTGCATTTAATTATCACCAGAGGGGTTTTTTTTAAATACAACTCCTTATAATGCTCATCGGATAAACCTACAGGGTTATCATTTTCCTCCAGAACTTTTTTTCCATTGTCTTCTGGGAATAATTTTCATCCCAAGACCACTGAATTTCCTCTGGCTTTGAAGTATAGCTTAGTATAAAACCAAAATGAGGATTGTATTTTACTCGTATAAAAGTTCATTGGAAGGCAGCGGGAGAACCGTGCGAATCCAAATTGTGTAAACCAGTCCTTTGCTTTATTAGGGATGTGCTATTATTCTGCTGCTGAAACATCAAAAATCACAACCACTGTCAGCATCCTGAAATATGCACAGTGTGAAACGACTATAAATGGCATTAAGGTGTCTTATTTTGTATAAGAAGTCATGAAAATCGATGTGCTGACAAATCTAGAAAAATTCATAAATAAAAATGCAAATAAATAGCACACAATTCAAACCAAAACCTTACGCCCAGGCACACTGCACAATGACAGTTTGGAGAAAACATCTGAATCCTCATTTCATCAGGAACTGCATGAGGGAATGTTTTTCAGTTTTCGGTTTTTCAAACAAAACAAGCTATGTGATAAAATAGACTGAAAATTCCTGAGTCCTCATTAAAACCAACAATTATTACAATCACTATTTTTCTAAATTCATAAAGGAGAAAAAAAGATCTGAAAACCTTGAAGTTAACATGTTTTGAGGACATGTACTGGCATCCATGAGTTCCTTACTGCTCTCTTTAGAGAAACTGTTTAAATGCTCTTTGGTACTTCTGACTGCATAAACATTTCTCTCATGATGACAGTTACCTACAATTATCCTTAATCATGCTTTTTTGCTTTGTCGAGGTACAAATAATGTTCGTTACTAATGTTTTCCAACCCCTGCAGTTTAATGCACATCCTCATTTATATGGTTGTAAAAGTATTTGTGAACTGTAGCTTTCATTCCCACAGTTAATGGGATGTATAATGCAAAAATGTAAAGGTCACAATGACCTACCAAAAAAATCTTCAGATTAATTTAAATCTTTCTCAACAGTCAGAGAGAAAATACTAGAGCACCCTAAGATCCTAAAGCCCAAAATTCAGATAAAATACAATAAAAGCAAGACCCTCATGGGATAAAAACACACACACGAACCCAGAAAATAACAAGAAAGAATATGATTCTCTATTTGAAATTTTGATTTCAAAACAGGGTTTTGAACCTGGGGAGAGCTGAGCTAATATATTTTTCCTGTCTGTATTTTCTTGTAGTGTGGAATGAACAACTGGAACAAACATGTAACAGCAGAAAGCATAATAGCATTATGTAAACATTTTATAGCTGAATGTCTAAGGAAATGACAATGGTGGTTTATGTCCTGCTACTTTTAAGGAGAAAAAAAACCAACCCATATGGTGCATATTTTTTTCACTGCTCAGTTTGCAAACAAAAATAATGAAGAAAATAATGAAGGTAATAAAGAGCAAATTCAGACTCAAGGGGAAAACACATTTTGTTTCAGTCAGCATTTTCAAGGACAAGATGACAATGTTGATACTTTTGCAGCAGTTGGATTTATGTAGCAACAAGGTTGCTGCACCAAAATTGCAAGGAAGCTGGAGACTTACTTGTCACTCACTGTGTTCTTCTGTCCATCCTGGCACTAAGTACAATTCTCTCCTGCCCTCTTGGTTTTGTGCTGTGGTATATAATTGACACAGCTTTAAGGAAAATAAAAGACAAAAAAAAAAACCCTAAAAAAAGCGAAAACTGCACAATAAGATGTTTGCTGGAGGTGTTTATTTCTATTTAACTGTCAGAGGAGGGGGAGGACAAGCTTGTTTTCTGTCTGGCTCTTCGGGAAGATGACACAGATTAAATGGACTCCACAGTACTAAGAGTTTCCCTTCTGCTTTTGCATAAGCCTTTCAGAATTCAAATCCTGAAAGCAAGAAATGGCATATCAATAATCCCCTTTTCCCCTTCTCCTAAGACAGGAGCAGATCGGATCGGCAGTGCTCTCACAGCACTCATTAGCCCTCAGAAGACTCTTAGACTGTTCTCTGCAGCTCTCCAGAAGATATCTGTGAACCATCTGCTTTCTTCTCTTAGATTTTATTTTTAGGATTCATTCCCTCATCTATTCCTGTCAACAGGACTGTTTCATTAATCTGAGTGGGAAGGGATAAGCAGTTTGATTACTTACTTCAAGCAGGAAAAACTGTAATGGGCTCCAAGTTACCATCAGGTCATTAAAAAAATAGACACGGGGTTTTGGCTGCTTTCTTCTTGCCACACACTGTTCATCAACCCAGAAGCTGTGCCACAAGGGATCCAGAGCAATCCGGCTCCGTGTTGCTTTGGAGTCACTCTGTGCAGGGGACTTGTCTGAAACAATAAGTATAACAACGTGACAGCCTCGCACTCTTGCCATCTCTAACCCAAGGAACAGGCTGCTGTGTTCCCTTCCTTAGGATACAACTTGGAGGTTTTAGGCTGTTCAAATTCATGCCAGCAGCTGCAAAGCTTCTAGATAGCCTAGGGAAATTAAGAACAGAAAGTTAGGTTGAATTTCTTCCTTCTCTTGAGTCCTGTACGCTGCATATTTCACCTACCAAACTCGGAGATTGCAAAGGTTGTCAAACAGAGCATCCCAAGATCAATCTCCTCTACAGAAATCTCCAACTGTGTCATATAAATTCTCTCAAACACCACTGGTCTTTCCTAATTGTGAATAAAGACCACAATTAGAAAATGCTTGCTTCCTCATATGTCCAGATATGTTACTATTTCTGCTAAATATATGGAAAACACCTTAGCATCCTTGCTACATCACAGTGTGGCCGCTCTACAGAAAAGCTGATTTTTCCAGTGAAGTCTACTCTGTGCATTCTGGTTATCACTACATATCTGTCCCCTAAACGAAAAAGAAAGACCAGTCTGTTTTGGAAGTCATTCTCTTTCACTAAGGGACATTTTTAGCATATGCATCAAAAGTTTCATGTCCCAATGGCACTATAGATATATACCCCTGTTACCTAAATACAACTTTTCAGTTGCATCCTGCTGCTTCCAGGGATATTTACATTATAAATATGATATGATATTACATGATGTAATGTAATGTCATATATATTGTATATTAACAACTGCAGAGGTTTCACTCAGAGGCAAGTGAAGCCTTGGCAAGACCATCAGTACTCACATCAGCACACAGAGTCGATTACTACCATCCTCTTCATTCCCTGATGAGGGAAGCAGTACAGTGTTTGTTGGTTTGGTTTGGTTTTGATTTTCTTTTTGCCCTTCCAATTCATAAACAAAATTAACAGATACAAGTTTTACATAAATAAAAACCCACAAGTCTTACTGCAGGCAAGGCTTCAACCCATGAGAAAAGAAACACAGATAAGACCAAGAGCACCTCAACATCCTACGGAGCCCATCTTATAAGGATTTATATATCATGTCAGGAATAAGAAATACCAAAATTTGAAATAAAACAGAATAAATGTGTCTTGTGTTAGTGTTTAAGAGCACCAGGGTGTGACATTGTCACAACTTCTAGAAGAAAAATACAGTTTCTGCTTCAAAGAGCTTAAAGTGAAAAAATAAGACACTGTATAGTAAGTGAATAGTATAGTGTAAGTGAATATAAACAAATAGGGAAAAAGAATAAGAGAATAACATATTTTAATCAGAATTGCGCACTGCTAATGTAAGAAATCTTTTCAGGCTGACAGTCTCTATTGAATAAATGTATTAAAGTTTCAGCATAATTCCACATAATAGAGAAAGTTTTCTTTTCCTCTTTCCTGCAGTCTAAAAGCCATCTGCAATCAATTACTAAATATAACCCTGGGAAAAGCAATTAGACCCCATGTGGACTCATTTAGGTGTATAGAAAAGGTAACAGTTGTAAAACTGCAAGTATTTACCTCCAATCAAAACTTTCTGGCTGGATTCCAGGCAATGGATTTAGCATCACTGAAGGCTGTAGTATGTCTCGAAAACACATGGTAATTTGTCTTTGCTTCCTTGCATAAGGATATAATTCTAGGGAAAAAGCTCTCTCAATGGAGAAATGGGCTAAACATTATTCTAATAACAGGTGTTAAGATTTGTACAATCCAGAGTGACATAACATAAAAATGCAAATTGAATAAAGCCGCAGTGTTTTCTCTAATGCAACTCAGTGCTCGCATTTGTAGACACATAATCCAGTGAACTCACCATCTCAATTTTATAGCACTTGATGCATCAGCACCTGACTACTAATAGCATTAAATACTCCCTCCTTTTCAAAAAAAAAAAGACTGCATGATAGGCATATGTATTTGCCAAAACAATGAAGAATTACTGATCCATTGCAATATACCTGGTGTCTCCAGACCCAATGAGCCTCAAAGTATTCTTCTGAAGTGTAGTATCCCAAAGTCAAGGAGCTCCACACACTTTAAGGCATGTGCAATGATGCCCTGGTATTTTTGGATATCAAATCATTTTTTCTTTTTCCTGAATTGAATGGTAACTTTCCATACATCAGTTCCAAACCTGTCAAAACCATTTTGCAAGAAAAATTAAAAAGAATACATAAGTTTAAAAAGGAGACATATCATTTATTATTTATGACATTGGTGAAGACTGAAATCTTGTGCTTTTCTCTATTAATAACAACATTTTCCTAGTACACTGCCAATACATGATAAATTTAAAAAATATATATATATATGTATGTATGTATAGTAAAGATCTTAGACCTTGTGCAGAAGATGCTGAGCACTTCTGAAATCAAAACACTCATTTCAGTCCAAAATGCACAGATTTACACATCCAGTGCCTCATAACTTACCTGGTAAGTACTGGACTTTATTTACATTAAAGTTTAAGTGTATTACAAAGCTAAGTTCTCACAATTGCAGGAATTGTCTAGAAATTAGAGTTGAAGCTTATCAAGAATAAATCTAATGCATCTAATTTTGAAAATATATTCACAGGAGGAAAACCTGTCCCGTACTAATCTCTTTTTTGTTTTCCCCCTTCTCTCTTATGAGAATTTAAATCCAATTCAGGACATTACTTTAAACTTTGAATTTATACATAACAGTATCTGGTAATATCACTCACTGCTACACTTGATGAAAATTAATACTGAATGCAATTTTTCACTGAAGTATTCAGATTCAGGTCTGCAGCATTTTTGAATTTGTGTGGGACTTAACTGACTGAATATGAAGAACAAACTATATTCCCTTCAAGACAAAGAACTTTCAGCACTTCATTATTTTTATGATAAAACTTCGAGTTGTATTTTAATTTAAGAAAAAAACCAATTTTGTTTGAAATATCTAAACAGAACAATTTTTTTGAGTTAAACAAAATATTTCCTGCAACTCATAGCATTTTTTTCTAAAAATGTAATGAAAAATAATTTTTAGAATGGTTGTATGTGGTAAATTTAAAACTCATTTCCCTCATTTTTTTTCTTGAAACCAGTAACAAAATCATTCCATATACCTAATTTAACTGTAATCATTTGGAAGCCAACAATGCAACATCCATATAAGTTTTGTTGACCTCTCCTTCCCTTGATTTTCCCTGCTACCAACAAAAATTCTGAGGGAATACACCCTGGAATTTCCTTTACATTATCAGGTAATTTTATCTTGGAAGTTCAGCTTTGAGGAATAATGCTCTCTCCATGACAGTATAGCAGATGGGGCAGTACTTGTGGATCTGTCATCATTTCATTCAACTCTCTATTGCCTTCATTATGACAGAGAATTAAAATCAAATCTGAAATCTGCCATAATAATTTAAAAAAATCTTCTCAGATGGGACTTTCTTCCAAAAGATTAAAAAGCAAGAGAAATGGCCAATGAACTCACATCATATGTTTGTTAAAAAACACATTCCTGGGACAATACCCTTAAATACTTGTTTAACCCAGTAAAATGAAGAAAAGTAACAATAATCCACTTTGTAGGTGACAGAAGGTGCCACAGGCTATTACATTTTGTAACTCTGCCAAATGATTTAATGCAGCTTTATTAAGCTATGAGCATGTGTAATTATAAACATGCCAGGTAAAATCTAAATTCAGAATCTCAATTTCAAAATCCAGTTTATGTATGTCAGGAAATCTTGAAGTTATGCACAATCAGATGAATTTAACTAATACCACTCAGGATTTCTTATCTCATGAGTCTTGAGAATTAGTTATGCTTTGCACAAAATGGCATTTTTTTGTAACATTTAACACACCAATAAGAACTATGAACAGCATCCCTCCAAGAGACCATTGTGAAGCAAATTGAGTTGGTCAATAAGTAACGGTTTCACCTTACCTTTATATCCTGATTATTCTCTGGTATTTCCTCTCCACCTCCTATATCAACACAGACGCTGTGAATAAAAGACAATGAGACTGACTAGACTGGTCCTTAAGCATCTTTAACAAGGCTGGCTTCAGATGTCATCAAATATACCTTCCAAATCAAGCTTTACCTTTGGGTGTTTCCCTGTTGTACATGGCTACTTGATGAGGAAGTTTTGTCCATATGAATGGAGAGTAAAGCATGAGGTCCCACGCTTTCTGTACGCTATCAGAAATCATCATGTTACTCTAGCTCCTCTCCCACTGACACCAGTAGCAGTTTTCACTCAACCTTCGGAGGAGAATGGTTTAGTAGGGTCTGTAGTGATAGGACAAGAGGTAACAATTTTAAACTAAAAGAGGGGAGATTTCAGAATAAATAATTTATTTTGTGATGAAGGTGGTGAAACACTGGCCCAGGTTGCCCAGAGAGGTAGTGGATGAACCATCCCTGAAGACATCCCAGGCTAGGCTGGACAGGGCTCTGAGAAACCTGAGCTGGGTGAAGATGTCCCTGTTGATGGCAGGGGGGTTGAACTAGATGAACTTCGAAGGTCTCTTCCAACCCAAACTGTTCTATGTTTATACATTTATCTGGGTTCAGGTACAGACAAACAAACAAAGCTTTCACAGTTGACTATATAACCATATAAACTTCTAAACAAGTGGCTCTTCCTTCCAGTGACCCACTATCAGAGACCTTAGCTGGAAACATGGAGATCAGAGCAGGTAACTCTTGGTTTGTGATGAAAATTGTCTGTGTCTGGAATTCCCTAAGTGTTATTTTAAATCTCCTCTTCCATGCTCAGATCTTGAATTGGGGGAATGCCAGATTACAACCAGTCATTCTCATTCTACCCCGCATTCACTAAGGTGTTGCCATTGACAGACTCAAGTTGTTTTTGTTTCTAGCAAATAGCTATTCCCATCATGCGTGGACTTCACACACAGGGGCACGTGGAGGTTCAGCAGGTGCCTGCTTTCTGCATCCATCAGTTCTTGCAGATACCACCAGGGCAGGAGACACCAGAGCTCCTCAGTCCTTGGGAAGCTTTGGCACGCTATCTATTTTTCATCTCTTCAGCTTGCTGTTTTCAAAGGAATGATTTCTGCATCCAGACCTGTAGGCACACAAAGAAAATGCTCACACATGCACACAGAAGTGGCTTTTCTAACAATATTCCTTTTCTAGAGCCTTGGGCACGAAAAAGTTTCATCGTATACAAAGTTAAAATAAAAACGCTTTCATCTAATAAAAATAGGAATCTGAACAAACAAGTAAATGCAGTGTATATTTCAACTTCCAAACCAAAGTTTCCAAACTAAAAATTTCCATAGGGAAACAATATATAGTCAATCTCAAACAAGATTTATTAACTGGCCTTTCTTTGTTTTCTTTCCCCATTCCCTCCTCCTAAACCTTTAGTCACAGACCTCCAAAAATATACCTTTTCTTTTCACGTCAACCAGATTATGCAGTACTATCACTTAAACCATTAATGTAAGTCTGAAGTTGATGAAAATTTCTTGAGTTTTCCCTGTCATACAGATAAGCTGGATATTTAAAAATCCTTTTAAATCCCAAAATTAAGTGCAGTGGCAAATATGGATACATTTCATATACACATCAATCAGAATAATCCATTTCAATAGGCTTTCAACTTTAAGTCTGCTTTGATTTGCATCTCTTACACATCTTTATTCCACATGAAAAAACCCAGAAGTTTTAAGTCTCAAAAATTTTCAGACCCTTAAATTATTATTTTAAATAATAATAATAATTGAAAGCAATGTTTCCATAACAAAATTTTCCTTTTCAGCAAGTTGCAACTTCAGAAAAAAAAGTTTCAGCCAAAAGCTGCCGCCCAGTGCAGTTCAGCAGTACCAAGTCCCTGCCTCCCAGGATAAAAGCAAGAGCCCAATTATCACAGCTCTCTCTACCTCAAGGCAGTTTCCAAGCACTCCAAGTTCCACAAAGCTTTAAAATCGCAAGAACATGCAGGAACTGCGCATTGAAGCACAAAGCACATTGAAAATCCCTGTTCAAAAGCAGCTCGGAAATTAATTCCCCTCAAACCGGTGGTTTCTGTCACAGGCAAGGTCCTCTATAGTCAGAGAAAAGAGACCTCTGTGTTTGATTTGTTTCTGCAGAGGTCCGCGCCTTTTATGATGCTTGATAGCTCATCAAAACCATATTCATCTAACACCCTTCTGAGGAGCTACTACCAGATACTCCCTTCTTCCTGAACACTTTGTAGAATAAATGGATCCTTTACTAATGAGTTCACAGAGACAATTTTACTAAGGCAAGGAGAAACGTATGACTTGTAAAATTATCTAACGTTTTCATCCCTGACAATTCTGGAAACCTACAGTACTAAGTTCACATCACGTAGCCAGACTGCATTTCTGTTTTTGTCTTTCACAACTGCAATTTGCGTTGCTGAGGCCTCATCACAAGTCAATTGATGCTTTCCCATTGACGTCAGCTGGAACGGATTCAGATGTACCTTGAAAATACCTTGCTGGGTGTGGGAAAGCAAGGGCTGAGCTCTGGCAGATCTTCTCTGACAATTCCCACTTACACCATGAGCATGGAAAATTCCTCATGTCTTCTGAAACACTGTCAGAGCCTCTACCTTTAGTCCATCTGATACGAAAGCAAGCAAAATGAACTCCTAGGCACACATTTGTGTTTTTGTGAGGGAATAGATAATCATTTCATTTCACAGGAAGGCGTCCAGGTGGGTTTTGAATGTCTGCAGAGTAGGAAACTCCACAACCCTCCTGGGCAATGAGGTGTGGTGGATTGGGGTTTTTTGTTTGTTTGGGTATTTTTGCTTGGTTCGTTGGTGGTGTTTTGTTTTGTTTTTCTAAAACTAATGAAAAATGCTCTTAATGTGGAATGTAACTAAGTGCACCATTTGAGTCTTTGGTGATATATGGCTTCAGCATCTGTTTTCACTGATGGTCACACATGTAACCCTTTGTTTACAGGATCTGCCCTTAAACAAGCTGCTCCAACAAACCAGGGGAAACACAATTTAGACTATCTCCTTCTGACACGGAGCTTCTCCAGTGCAGTTGGTATCACAGGCAGCTTCGGAAGATTACAGTCAATGACAGGTGGAAAAATAATAAATTCACCCCTAAAGATGGTTAATACCCAAATCTACATAATTCCATTGTCTGCACATCACAGTTGCTGAGCAACCTTCCCACTACACAGCTCAGAAAACACTTGAAACAATCAACTTCAACTGGAATGAGTGAAGTAGTAAACTGCTGGGATATTATTATTGATCCCTAATTAAAAAGGACTACATGGAAAATAGTGCTGGAGAAGGTTATTAAATTGAGAAACATAGAAAGTAAAGTCCTTTGATGGCATTTAGATGCTCAGTTCTCAGGTGGGGCTTTCCTCTTCCCACATGGCATCCTGCAGAACACAACAGTTTAAAAATAATCTTTTGACATAACTGAAGTATTACCCCATTATCCACATGACCCAGAAGCTAGAAGCAATTTCCAAGGGTTCTGGACCTGTATTAGTGTGAATGTGGCACTATTTTAATCCAGCTAATTACTCTCATTCATAAAAATATGCCCATGCTTATACCTATGCAGAATAAGATATCAGTTTTCAGGAGGTTTGGGTTTTGTTTAGTTGTATTTCTTTAAACCACACTTTCTTCAACTGTATGTTTTCACTACATATAGCATTCCTTATGTATTACTCAATGATAAATGAAACAGCACCTCTATCATTTGCATCCTGTTCAATAAAAGGTTTACATTTTTCCTACATGGTTCTTTACACTTGGTTGGAATATCACTAGTTTACTGAATAGAAGTTTTTATGCTTTCGGATCTGAGCCTAGTCAGCAAATGTAGATATTAATTTCCCATTTCTCTATAATTTACCTCAACAATAAATAGCAATTTTCTAGGGCCTAAGCTAAAAAAAAAATGTATATATGTAGGCATATATATGAATATATAAACACATATGCAATTTAAATAGAATAATGCAAACAACTAAACCAATCTTGTTGGTTTTCTTCGCCACTGTATTACATGCTGAAGTGTATTACATCATCTTTTAACATATTTCAGAACATGGTATAATTTTTTCTTCCTCTAAATGCATCATCAGGCACTGAGACAGGATTATTACCAATCAAAGCAGGTTTAAGTTCTACTCGCTCTTCCAACATCTTTCACTGGTAAAAGACCAACCACATCACCACCAGATCTGTCTGCCATGGCTCTATATCCACAGCAGGTTTCCTCGGCACTGGGGATGGGATTTTCAGTGCTTGATCTCTCGACAAGATTTTGACTTGAGCTGACTTTGTTTTATTTGTCTTCCCTCCCCACACCACCTCTTCTCTTTGTTTTCCATCTAATTCACAGCAGTCTAGAAGTGCTGCCTGTCAGGTACTTCAACTTTATTTCTCTGCTTTTGGAAGGTTACAGAAAAGAAGCCTGCCTAGTTCTGTGCTGCACATTTAGGCTCAGTCCTCTTTTTTCTCCATTTCTCCTTTACTAAGTAATTACTACATTTTTAATTCCTATAATTTTAAAAAGCAGTTTTGCCTTGTAGAGATTTCCCGCACCTGTTACTACAATTTACTACATTACTTTAGTTACTCACGACAGCAGAAATTTGAACACACGCTATCCAGAAGTGTGAAACGTAATCCAGATTTATTCACTTGAATAAAAAGGATATTAACTGTCAGGAGTGCCAAGCAGGACAGCATCATTTCTGGTCTAAACTTGCTTGTAGTTTCCTATATAAGCTAAGCTGACTTTCTCCACTGCTTGAATCCTGTCTCGTCTGCTCCTCACATCAAAGCCACGTTGCATCTTCTCTGAGAAGTGTTTGTACAAGGATAACAAAAGCCCTCTGCTGAGAAACACCACCATTTCCTAAGCTGTGTATTTCCATTAGCTATTGTACTTCAGCTCAGCCAGAGAGATCTCTTCAAACTTTTTATATTTTGTCATCTTGAACAACAAAATAAAGAGCTGGATGACCCAGATGCCGCTTCAAGTAAGATACAGCGTGGGCTGCTGTAACAGCTTCTGTAATAGCAACTCCTTCACTCTGAAAATAATTGTTCGGACAAAAAACATAAGAAGCCTGGACTCACCAAGAAAGCGTGAGATGTGGTAGGAATCACATACAATCTACGGCAGCAAGCTAGACCTTTATAAATAAAGTGGAAATGTGAGATGCATAGATAAATCTGCTTGGCCAGATAAGAGGAAGCAATCGTCATCAAACCTATTCCACAATGTCTTCTGCACCTCAAAGGTCAACTCCTGGTTCCCCATTTCGTTGCTTTTGTTGTCTGAAACAGAAGAAACCAAAGTGCTCTGAGGCTGCTCACTGTTATCTGTCAATTTAAGTAAGAAAATATTAGGATTTGGCAAGCATTAGGGACATCGGAAGCTCTGTGCAAACCTATTTCTTTAATTGTGGTTAGTATATTATATAGGAATTTTTAATTGTTTCAGAGATCGCCTCTGTAAATGTAGCGAAGCTCAGTAGTGGATGGAACATACCCTGAATTAATAGAATATTTGGCACAGGGACTATTATTTTGACTTAGTGAAAGCAATGAAATTAATGCATACAGCAGCATGGTAAATACAATAAACTCCCTTTTTATATATTATAGAAAAGTATTTGATGGAAATTCTCAAGTTATTTTACAGAATCCTGTCAGTAAGTTAAGTTCTATTTTGGAGGCATTTAGAGATGAGCTGGAGGAGAAAAGAGGTATATCATGCATTGTGCTTTTATGTTTTTCCTATTTCTAGATTTCATCTTGATTTTTTTTCCTTAAATGCAACATCTGCAAAAGATGTTTCTGTACAGAAAAAACACACTGTATTTCAGCTTTGCTGTTTTTTATTGAGCTACTTCATTTTTTTTTCCTCAGGAGTGGATGAGTGTCTACATCGACATTTATTTAAATATTTATTGTGGATCAAAGCATCTTCAAGTAGGGATTTAGAGCCTAAAGTATTTGCCTGATGATTAATTTAGGCTCCATGCATTGCTGATTAAGGACTCATTTTACTTAAGGAGGATTCTCTGAAGTTAAGTAGATGCAGACCTCCTCAGAAAAGATTTTACACATCTTTAACTATCTAATTAAAATAAGCAAATGGTTTCATTTACAATTTTTAAGAATTTATCTACTCCTTAATTTTACTTAGAGCAAATAAAGCTGTCAGACTAGTCCTTTGTGGTCTCAAGAATATCAGTAAATGAAGCTTCTCCTACATATCGTTAACATTATTATTATTTTTTTTTAATGTGGTATTAAGAACATTAATACAGCTTTATCCTGCACATTTAAGAAAAAGAAAAGAGAAAGAAAGATAAAACACATAAATCAAAGTTTTCCTGCTGTGGTAAATTCTTACTGGGTTGGGTTTTGTTTGGTTAGGTGTGGTGATTTTTTTGGTTGTTTGGTTTGGTTTGGATTTTTGTGGGTTTCTTTTATGTGCAATTGTAAATATTTTATCAGAAACACTAACGTCAGAAACTCTTGCTTTTAAAAGGGTTTATTTTGCATTTCAGGTGGTAGATGATGTTGATACTTGTGTTCCATTTCTTGAATCAAGCAGAAACATCACATTTTGTTTCAGAGCAGCATAGGCAGTGTTTTTTCTGTTGTGTAAAAGGCACCCTCTACAGAAGTAACTTGGTATGGATTTATTTTCCTATGCATCGTATTTCCTGGTGGGACCACATCACTCCCTTTCACCAGTCAGGTCTATGACTGTGTGCTAAGAGATGTCATTCTTTATGAGCCAGGCTCGTGACAAGACTGGGCATCTGAAATGCAACCTTATAACTCTGCAATAGGTTGGGTTGGAAGGGACCTTCAAAGCTCATCCAGTGCCACCCCTGCCATGAGCAGGACATCTTCACCAGCTCAGGTTGCTCAGAGCCCCGTCCAGCCTGGCCTGGGATGTCTCCAAGGATGGGGCATCCACCACCTCTCTGGGCAACCTGGGCTAGTATTTCACCACCCTCAATATAAAAAATTTCTTCCTCATGTCCAGCCTGAATCTCTCCTCTTTTAGCTTAAAACCATCAATCCTTGTCCTATCACAACAGGCTCAGCTAAAAAGTCTGTCTCCATCTTTTTTATAGGCCCTTTTAAGTACTGAATTATATTTGTGTCAGCCATAGGATCATTCCAGTGCAGCTATTAAACTGATGTTGTCTTTTATTCTAAGATAAGCTTGATATATAAGGAAAGTCAAAACATCACAGAATTTTTCTGATCAAGGGCAAAATTCTCTTATGTGCTTTTCAGAATTGCTGTTATTATAAAGTCTTTTTGTTTACTCAATACATAAAATAGTTAAAAGACAGATTTAGCAATTTCTTCCAGCTATCCAGACAACTGAAAAAGAATACACATTCTGGAAGGGAAGACAGACTTTCATTTTCTTTACCTATGTATATGACTACATCAGAAAAACATAGACAAGATAACAGAAAAATAGAATGGAAGAATAAACACGATGTTTTAATCTAATTTTTCTTTTTTTTTTTAAACAAGCAGTCATTAAAACTTCAATCCTATTTAAAATTTCCTACAATTAAATTAAGACATTGCTATACTGTAATTAGATGTATACCATGGGCTACAATCACAGACTTCTTATTGACAGCAAATTGCACTTCCAGTGAAGGAAACAAAACATATTTCAGTGGTGGGGAAGAAAGCTCATACAATTATTTTCATATTTCCATTCATATTTTGATATTTTTCACTAGCATGTGGTTAGAGTTTGAAACCATTACAGCCAACAAGAAATTTCCCAAGGAAATTATCTTAGCTGGAAAAGTTTGATTAACAAAAGTCTGTTAACAAAGGCAGTACTGATGCTGAGAGGAATAAGATGAGACTTTTCAAAAGCTGGTGTTGGAGACAGGCTCACCCCTCCTTATGGCATTTGTCCATCTTGGACTGCTGCTCATGGTCACCCCCATCACCACCTCCTCATCACCTGGCTGCTTCTTTAACGTTATCTTTGTCTCAGCATCATCCTGACAGCTCTCTGAACTATCGCCACAGTTTCACGATGCAAACCAGCCTGACTCCAATAAAACACTTCGATCTTCTTGTGTCTAGCATAGATTTAATGCCTGAGGAAATTTCCTTGTGTAAGATTTTTTGTTCCATCTATGAGATGGTTATTCTCAGTAGGATCTATCAGGTACCCAGGTGTTTTTGTATAGTCAGAGTAATTAAATAACTACACATGTAGCCACTGCACAAAGAACCCAGCTCTCCTTGTATGGAGAAATCGGGATTTTAAACTGCATTCTTGGTGGCATCCTGGGCTACAGGTTAAACATGAAGATCTCCTTTCCTTTTTTTCCTCTTATTTTTTCTTTTCTGCCAATAAATTGAAGTGTCAAATCAGTTTATTACTTGCATGCAGATAAAAATGCTTTGCCAGCTGTTGCAGAAATACCTGCACTACAGACACGCAGCACATTTTTATTCATGTTACAACCATAGACTGTAACTCTGTGCTGTGAGCAGGAACTGACGAAGGTGAGATTATTGAAACCATCACCAGACAAATAATATGATGAACCCAGAGAGGAGAAGAAACACCACTGAAAATAAACCCACAAAGCTTAAGTGCTTAGACTGTAAAACAAGGTTTTATAAACAAGCACTGAGTGAGGGAAAAGGTGACTGAGCACAGATCTTTAAACAGCTACTAGCATTCCAGGTTTTTTTCCCCCTCACACTGTTTTGTTGTTATTTCAGAAAACACAGGGCATCTATTTTACGAAATGGATTTTATTTATGATGTTTTGAAAGCTAAAGAGAAAAAAAAGTCTATTGATTTTAAATGCAGAAAGAAACTCAAAAACAAATCAAGGTGAAGTGACAAAGCCAGTAAGAGGGCAAACCAACACAGCAAATGCAACAGAGCAATTTACTTGAGTCCTTGAAGCAGCCCTTTGCAAAGAGGCTGCACTGCACACAAATCCGCATTTTAGGATTTTTCCATTCAAACTACTCGGCTAACAGAGGTGAACAAAAGCTTATCCTGTAGTCAGATACCTCAGGAGCCATGAATTGAGCTTCTGTTTATGGATTTTGCTCAATCCAGTGATAAAAACCTGACCCTATTTCTGATACATGTAATAGAAAAATCCTGCCTACTTTCAGTATGCCAGACCCGTGTAGCACAACGTCAGAAAATCACTTCCAGTTCTCTGTGCATACATCTCCCCCTTTGCGGAACTGAGAAGAGGTCATGGCTGAGTTTCTGAAGTCTGTAGATATATTTTACTAGCTCCAAAATTTGGGGAAACTTATCTTGAGGACAGGCATTGCATTTGTCTCAACCTGTAATTTCTGCCTATTTTTTCTATCAGTTTTAACCTGTGAGCCCTTAAAAATTACTTTTCATCCATAGCTGGCTTGATGGTTCACAGAGAAACCTGATTTCTGTTTTCAGTAAGTAGAAAGGGAAGGAGTGTGTAAGTATGAAAAGAACTCGGGTCTCCTGACTCCCAGACCATTATTCTTCATAGTCATACATGTTTCTTCCCTTTGATCAGTGGGGACAAGATAATGCTTCAAAAGAGTAGCAAGATGTGGCCGTCTATTGAAAAACAACTGTACAGTGTTAATCTGTACATTAAACACCCTTAACTGGATTCCAACCTGTTCTATACCCACACTTCTATTTTCCATATAATGCAACAACATCCCCCCCAGCGGCAAACAGTAGTATAAAACATTTCCACAGACCTTCGCTCAACAAAGTATTTCATTTCAACTCCAAGTCAGATCGATAGTATGACTAC
Source organism: Nesoenas mayeri (assembly GCF_963082525.1). Lineage (NCBI taxonomy): Eukaryota > Metazoa > Chordata > Aves > Columbiformes > Columbidae > Nesoenas > Nesoenas mayeri. The sequence goes on from NC_137548.1 coordinate 64,216,786, forward strand.
CAGCACCAGCTCAGGCACATGCTCCTCCGGTTTTCTGGATCAGGATTGTTTCAACTTCGTTTTATATCATATCGTACTGCATATACTCACAAAAAGGACATCTGAACTAGGTGGAGAAGAATATTTTCCATCCAAAAACCTCATGCAAATGTCATATTGATGTAATAAGTCACAGTCTCTCATGACTAGGTACCAAATGCTGGAACTATGGGCATTCACAGACAGGAATTACAGAGACACCCAGACTCCTTGCCCCAGCACAGGGCAGGAGCTGTCTACTGAGAAAAGTAAAATACAAACTGCAAACAATTCATGTGCAGGAAGATCATACATATATGTATATGCGTATATATATATACACACACACATATACACCTGAATCTCTTATTCACTACAAGTTATCACACTACTCCTGCTATAATTCCTTTATTTATAGAAAATAGCAAATGAGTTCTTCCTGCCGTCTGCTCTGCACAGCCAGACAGGCTGAAGAAGAAGAAGCTGCCCTCCTTTCTTTTTAACTTCATTATCAGAATTACCAATGCTTCTGCCACAGTCTTTATCATCATTGTTAACCCATAATGCCAGAAGTCTGGGATTGATTCCTAGATTCAGGTGAAGCTCACAGCTAAAATGCAATGTCATTTTTTTTGTACTCTAATTCAATAGATTTTGTCTGGGAATCAGTGAGGGAGAATAAATGTGAAAACTTGAAGTGATGCTTTCCTTCAGAGACTCACTCTTCAGACAAGCTCTACATGCAGAGGGTTTTCATTTATCATAATGAAAAATGGCAGATCATTAACATTAACATGTCTCTAAAAACTCGAGGTTCACACTCCAGTAAAGATGTGATGAATTAATGGGCCAGCTACTCACTCTACGATGGCTTCTTCAACGTTCAGCCAGCAATGAAAAGCCCATTTAACCAGCCCATAGATCCTACTCTGCATAGTCTGAAAGGTACTTCAGCAATCCCAAAACCTCTGCAGTTAGAAACAAAAAGACCTCAAACTGGAAACTGCTTTCATCTTCTCTACAGCAAATGGGCTGAGGACCAGAATTCATATGGAAGATCCTTCATCCATCCCAAACTTACTTTTTTTTTTTCCAACCCATTTCAGGCAGAGCCAAGAATTTATCCCACTCAGTCCACTTCACTCTGATTTGCTTTTATTTAGCAGTAATATATCACAAAAGGTATTTCACGATTCCCTCATAACAGTTAATCAAACATGCAATATCCTTTTTCAGGAAGCATAGTCAGAAATATCGTCCATTAAATTAATACAGAAGGAAACATTTCAAAGGCTGTTCTCAATCCCCAGAACTGTTCATTCATAATAAAAATCTACGCTGCTTTCAATAAAAGTTTGAAGGAGTAAATTGGAAATAGAAGACTGAGTCTGGAGCCCTTAGGGAGGGAGGGGGAGGGAATAAGGGAATGCAATAGAAAACCTTTTAAATTTGTCCAATTTCAGACCAACACATTACTTGAACGCTTGCCTGCAAATCAGCAGATTATTTTAACTGTCAGTCACATTAGTCTGTAATGCTCCCATGTGTGCACTGATGTTTCAAATGCCACAGAGATCCTGAGCAGAGACAACTACATTTTATTCCCGGTTCTGCTGGAGACCTCCAATGCAGCACCCTGCAGGATGCTTCACCTGCCTCTGCCTCGCTCTTCCCACCAGCTAAATTCAGCTTTTAATCATCCTCCAGCTCCCTGGGGAGCGACCCAGGGAACTCAAACTGTTTGCAAAATTGTCAGGGAAGCACAAACAAATACACTTCTGTGGTGCACAAATGGGTGTTTTACATTTCAGAGCAGACACAGGTGGGTGGGGAGGCTGTTTCCTTCTGATGAATAAGAGATACAGAAAGAATTAAAGTGTATATTGAGTTCATGTCTGAGAGTGATTACATAAATATAATTTTTATTTTTTATTTCTGAAGATGTCAACCCATTTAGGCACATTTTTTCAGATCCTGGTTATTTATAAACAGCAGCTCCCAAATACTTGTTTGTCAAGATACTAATGCCAAATTTGAGAAAGCTGTTGTAGGTATTCTGAAGCATCTAGCTTGTCTCATTATCTCCAATTTATATCACATTTTCATTTCAAAACATGCCTAGCTGAGTTATTGTCTATAAAGCACAGAGGATCTATTCAAGTTTGAAATGTGAGTTGGCTTGCTTAATTTCCTATTTTCTCCAACTACTACAGATATTTAATTGTACCAGCATGCAGAAGTACAATTGTACCAAGACTGGCACAGGGCTCATTGAAATAGTTGGAAAAACTTGGGTTCTGACTTCATGGATGTCACTGTAGAGCTAGCACAGGATGGGAGCATCCCTGCATCCCACCACCCATCCCTCTGGACAAGGGCTACGGAGAGACCCCAGGATCCTCTGCATCTTCCCCACTGCAGATTTGGGGTTTTATTTCCTTCCCCCTTCAGATTCTGCACTTCATCCCATGGCACTGGCAGAGGTGGGACAGCAACCTCCAACCTGCTGTTGTCTCCTCCTCTGCCTCTCTCAGCTTTCACACCGGAGCACCGAGACCAACAGGAGCAGCTTCAAATGCAGAATATTTGCTTCTCCTTCTGCAGGAAGTTTAACACCGAGCCGCTGATTGCTGCTCCCAGGGGTGCTGCTTCAGTGTCTTCAGCAATGCCCTGTGCAATCTCTGCATTAATTTCTCAGCAGTTCTCAGTGTACTGTAAATGGAGCTGCACTTCAGTTTTTATTAGGTCAACACAGCTGCGGCTCCAGTTCGTGTCTGCCTGCTTGTCAGAGGGGGGAAACTTTTTCAAACAAAACTGTTTGAAGATTTAAAAGTCTCAAGACAAGAAGAAATGGTTCTTTTGCTTGTGTTTTTCCACAGACCTCAAAGCTTTATTCTTGTTCTTCTTTTTTTTTTTCTTAAACCAGATTAAAAAACCCCTCAATTTTCTTTAGTTGCCAGAGTAATAAAGAACTCTGATCATTGCATATTTTGCATGCACTCTATGTTCAATTTGTCCTCCCTACTTAGAACATTTTAAATTTGTATTTTATCTTTAAGCAGTTGTTGCTTCATTTATCAAGAACAAATGTTTTCATGGTTTAAAAGAAAAGAAAACAAAACCAAAACCAACTAACCAACAAAACACACAAAAAAACCTATTTCATGAACAAGGACCAAAAGAAAACATGTAATACTACTTGTCTTCTTCAGTGAAAATATCTTGAATTGCTTCTTCACCTCTGTCTTATAAAAAGTGTCCATTCTAAAGCTGGTGTTGCATCTTTGCACCTGGACATGACATAAATAATCAGTTTGAGATTGCTGCCTTGTTTCAAATAGTGTTTTTTGCATCTTTTTCATGCACAGTAGAAGGATATTGTTACTACACCTCTGTTGCTACTTCCACCTCTTTTCCCGAATCCAGGTATTGGACTGAAAAATTTTACTTACGCTTGGTAATCTAGATGGTATTCTTTTCTCTAGGGTAATTTCAAAGTTATTACAAAATTGTTACATTCTAAGGAATGTCTTCTTTGGAAATACAACAAGGACTTTTTCTGCATGAGTTTGTAGCTTCTAAATATTAACAACTGTAGCATCTTTCTCTATAATTCATTTTAACCCATCATCATAAGTTACATTTGAAATAATAATGCTGAGTAATGAAATGGAGGAACATTTGACATGGAATATGAGTATCATTCACAAAAATGGTCTGAATCAGTGCAGAAGTCGCTAAACATCTCTACAGTGTTTTTTACAGCAGCAGCTAGTTTTCTGATATTGTTCAGAACCGAAAATTAATTAAAATAAAAAATACTACGTATAGTCCAAATAAGGCCTATTCTTATAAAAATTATTACTAATTTTCCAAAAGGCCACAACCTTCTCTACTTTCCTACCATGCTAAATAACCATATCTCCAGTTGGCACCTGAAGTAAATGTATTTAGAAAAACAGACTAAAAATTAACCCCATGTTATTCCTGGTACTGGGTATAAAGTAATGCAGTAGGATACGTGATTAGTAACTGAATATCTCCTCTGGCAAAATAGCTGTGTATATCCCATGTCTGAATAATCCTGTAAATACTGAATCTTCTATCTGATCATTTGCTTTAATAGGATTTACAAAGAAAAGTCACCAGTATCAGTAAAGCAATTATGTGATTTTTGAATATTCATAAATATTTTTCAATATTTTGCCAGAAACAGCATTGACCTTTATTTGTTTCTATTTATTAGAGTGCTCCATTCAACAAAAGGTTTGAAGTTTCTGTAATTCAGTTTTCCAAGAATATCTAAACAGAATCACGTGTACCTAAAATGTCAGCAAAATTACAAAAATATGACTTCATCTAACACTTCATTTGTTTAATTGCTTTGGTTTGCCTACAATTATTTTCTCCCACAGTAATAGTAGAAAGAAATAAGTGGGATGAAAAAGTTTTGTTATAAGCCAAGTCGGCTCATCCAGGCTCTACCGTACAAGGGGACTAGTCCAGGTACCTTCACTGGCTGTGGTCCCACTCACTTGCTATTTGTTGTGCAAGTCTTCGAAGTCAAATCTCTTCAATCATGTAAAGAATTTTAATTAAAAAACCAAGGAGACGACCCTAATCATTCAGTTATTTCTGCTATAAGCTATGCTCTCTTTTAGAAACAGGACAGGATTCCAGAAAGAGGAAAGTACATCTTGTTCTTCTTCTGATTGTAACAGCATGTTTAATTGAATTTCAATCATTTCGAAGTAGATAAAGCTGACCTTTATGCTCGGCACTGTGTGTTTCAAAAGAGACATGAATAAAGATTAGGTAACTGTGAGGATTCCTCCATCAGCTGCTCTTCAATAACATTTTAAGAGAACATAACACTCATTCCAATTTATCAGAAATTTGGTTATTGTAATCCAATATGGTTCATTAAAAGGTAAGTCTGTTTACTGACACTTCCTTAAAATTACAAATTCACCTATTAGCCATTGCAAATTTTTCTAAAATATGAAGTATTAATATTTTTATGTAACTTACATTCCTAAAGTAATTTTATTAAGAGTTTTCAGCTTGAAATATGAGTACAAGAACACCTGCTCTCATCTTGTATTTTTGTATTGTTTAAAATTTACTTTACTACAATTTAATTACAGTAGAGATATTGTAATGCATTACAGGCGAAGAGCTTTGTATTTTATTTTCTTAGCATGAGTGGCTCAGTAACCTATTTTGAATACTACCCACTATGCACAGGGAGAAATAACGTATGATAAAAACTTTTTCGAATTTAAAAAAAAATCCCACAATATTAAAGAAAAATAAAAGCTGCTTGGTAGGATGGAATGACCTATTCTATTTTCTTGGGAAAAAAGCCCTATTTTTATTTGTCTTGCAATGATCGTACATCAAAGTGTCACACTCTTCATTAGAAACAGAAGACATTGAAGCCTACACAGTAAGACAGGTCAGCCAGCAGCCTCCCTATTTTTAAAGAAAATACAACATTTCAGTTATATTATTACGGATGTATAATGAAATTGATCACCAATCAATACCCCGAACCAACTTCTTGGGCTTCCAAGAACACACACAGAGAGGAGCCCAATATCTCTGCTGCCACAGCAACCCAACAGCTCTCATTGTGTCCTCTCAATCCCAACCGCTTTTGATTTATCTAAGTTACTGATTCCTCTTATACACACATACAAAAAAAACCCTAATGAAAACAACTTCACCACCACAAAAACAGCAAACAAAAAACCCCATCCACACCACAAATAACACTATCAAAACCCAAACCCACACCACTGAAAAAAAAGAAATAGTATACTCCATAATACAGACAAACTACAGAAGTGGATCTGCTTTATGTAAGATGAATTTTGCTTTATGTAGAATGAATTTTCATCAGTTTCCTCAGGCTCTTAGCCAGCTACGTCAAGAAGCAGCAGTTTCACAGAAAGCTTGAAAGGCATCAGATCAATTTGCCTGTACATTGTTTTTCTTTTTCATTCAGCTATAATCCTCTGTCATTAAACAGGAAAAAAATATATCACCTGGAGCTGAATAAATCCTTTTAAAAAGAACTAGGTGTATTATCAGATTTCGAAAAATGAAAGTTTGAGAGTTCTTAAACATCTTTCTGCAGCTCTCATGGAATCATAGAATAGTTTGGGGTAGAAGAGACATTTAAAGGTCATCTAGTCCAACCTCCTGCAATGAGCAGGGACAGCTTCAGCTACATCAGGTTTATACTTTTTTTCTTAAAAGACAATAAAATACCCCACACCTCAGCTACTTAGAGCAAAAAGCTTTTTCATCCTTTATGAAGCAATCTGAGGAGCAGGCAGAGAAAGCCTGGGCCAACGCATCTTGTAAGCATCACCAATATCAAGCATGTGCAGACCAAAGCAAACATTAGCATGTAGACACATGAACTAAGCCAAAGGTGTCCAAAATTAGTTTTTATTACAGATATACCGAGCTCATTCTTATTTTACTTTGCCCACTGGGGAGAAGATCCTTAAACAGAAAGCTAAAGAACAAATTGCACCTATGATTTATAATGAGAGATGCATCCTGAAAGAAATGCCCCAACCCTCCTAGATAGACAAACAGATGGTGACACATTAGAACAAACAGGTTTTGTTAAACAAAGCTGATTTTTTCCTTCTAAAATAAGTTTGGTTTGTGAAATTATTTTGCTGAGTTGGTAACCTAAATGGAAGCATTTTTTAGAAAAAAATATCATGTCAACTAATTATTATTTGTGTAATTAAAGCCATAAGAGATGTTTGATTCTGAGCAAAGATAATTCAGAATAGGACATTCTAATTTACTTTTACTTTCGGTCAGTGGAAATTTTACTATTCTTATCCTGGAGGAAATAAGCATTGAAGAAAATCATTTAGCTTCCAAGGGTTGTTTTAATCAGTAAAGTATACCCATTTAGCCTTAATTTCAGAGCTGTTCTGATTCAGAATTACTGTTTATCGTGGAGATAAGTGTCTTAATGTGTTCATAAATCTGGTCTTGTACAACAATAATTTTTGCACTGAAATAAATGCTGACTGAAATTGTTATTATTTATTAGTTATTATACAGTTAATTGATAAAAACAACAAATGGAAAATGTCAAAGTATAATTAAGGCTATTCTAAAGAAATTCCCTCAGAAATCTATTCCTGAAATAGTACTTTCATTATCTTTACAAATCCCACAGAAAAGGACAGAAATGCGGCGGTTTTAAGCCCTGTAGGTGATGCAGAAGTAAGTAGATAGTTATTTCCCAAGAAATCTCATATTGCACAGTATATTCAGCTTTGGTAAAAAATGACACGGAATTCACTTCAATGCAAATTGGTTTGAGGAACCAAGAACACGTGTCACAGGTAAGCTTAAGAATTCAACACCCATAAGATAAAGAATAGCCAAGTACAAATAAGATGCTAGGACAATGTAAACAAGAGCAAATTCAATCCTTCAATGAGCTCACAGCAGAATATCAAATGAAAAACTGTTATTGCCATGACATATCACCACTGAGACATTCCCTGAGCGCTGTATCTAATAATGGTGTCCAGATTTCTAAAAATTATTCAATATAAAGAACTTGGGCAGTATCTTTTTGGTGCTCAACAGATGAGACAAGATACGGTTTATTTTTAAAAAGCATGTGGCAAATCAAATAAAATAATATGCCTGACAGCAGAGCAAAGTTAGATCTTGTGTATTGCTCAGCTCAGCCCTCCTTATCTTCAGTAACATTTAGACGACTAAGAATTTCAGTTTTTCAAGTTTTGTCGGAGACCAAATATTACTTAAGGCTTGATTATATCAAGTGAGCTTCATGGTTGAAGCACCGTGCTAATTAATTATCTTTATGAGTACTGATCTCCAGAAATTACTCTGTTGAATATGTATTAAAAAACAAGCAACCACCCACCACCCCACATAACAGGTACTGTACACAATCTCCTGATAATTTTAGTCCTCGGCTGTTAACCACAATCGTACACAGTCAATGCCTGATTTAAAAGAGACATCTGCAATATGTCCATTAGTTTCCAAAGAACAAGCAACTACAGCACGATGTGACACCGTGGTGCCATGTAACCAAGCACGTATTTCTGCAGGAACCGTAGCGTGGGGACAGAAAGCAAACAGTCAAGTTGCTTGACTTCCCGTCTACATACAGCGCTGCTGGTACATCTCATCCACTTTCTTTCCAAATATATGTACTTGTATATAAACATATACAGAAAACAGATGCAGAGAAATGGAGGCTGCCTTTACATTAACCTTTTAAAAGAATTAATAATTCTTTTAAAAAAGAAGAAGAAAACAAACGAAGAAGAAGAAGAAAACAAACGAAGAAGAAGAAGAAAACAAACGAAGAAGAAGAAGAAAACAAACGAAGAAGAAGAAGAAAACAAACGAAGAAGAAGAAGAAAACAAACGAAGAAGAAGAAGAAAACAAACAAAACCAAACCACAACCACCACCACTGAAAACCACAGTACACAGACAATTTGAAGCACTGAGTAAAAGGCTGCACCTAGAGAGTATCTTGGGTAGATAAGGAAAATGCACCACATATGATCCAGGGGAGCATTAAGAGCTCCAGCTGAAAGGAAATCAGAGGAGGAGAGTTCAAGTTATTTAGAGACGAAGGCCAGAAAGATTTGTGACAGTGAATCAGAGGCTCCAGGTGCCCTAAATGACTCAGTTTCAAAGCCGGCTGGAAATGAGGGATATTTACAAATATTTCCCCCAGGCACTTCATGTTTTTAGCTTCAGCCCGAGTTATAGCATATCCCTTCTTTGAGCAAAAAATGAAGTTCAAATGTACTTGCGGTATATTCATTCATCCTTAAACTGCAAATTAAGACTGCCTGTCAATTGCCAAACCTTTATCTTTTCAAGAAGCCACAGGAGCTGGTTTCATTCTCAGTATAATTTGACTGGAAGGGGTTGCTGCTTCCAAATGAAAGGAGGCTTGAAAAGAGCACCAGAGGCCAGGAGCTAAAAAGAAAATAAATTTAGAATTCACAAACACCAAGAAAGAGATAAAGGAGAAGAAAGGGGGGAGCGGGGGCGGGGAGAAGTGGCCCTAATAACATAAATTTAAGACATGAAAAAGAAACAAAAAATTGTCTTTCTAGATTCTCCCTGGATTTTTGCAGCCTCATGAGTATCCAGCAGAATGGCTGATCAGGAGGGATTTGAATATTTACATGATAGAGATATAAGAGATAAGGTGGAATATATGTGGGGAATCCAAGCAACTGCAGATGAGGCTCAAGTCACTGAGCAGATAGAGAGGATAATAGAGACAACAAGTACAAGGGGTATGAAGGGCTACAACGTATGGAAAACAAACATCTCCTTGACCGTGGTGGAAAAGGGAGTCAACCCAGGGATTCAAAGAAAGGCTGAGCATCCTAACAGAGGATAAATGTGACAGGTGTGGAGGAGTAAGAAAGCTGAAGTTATGTGGTAACAAGGCTATTGAGAGGATGGAGGTCAGGGTGGACACAGATTCAGTACCAAATAGACAGAACACACTATTCTTGGCTTCCTGCAGGAGAAATTATTTAGTGGTTGAAAGACACGCCTGAAAGTCTGCAGCTCTTTATTCTGCTCCTGTGTCTGCTGATTATTTGCTCCATGACACCAGGCACAGAGCTGATCTGTGCCTCAGGATTTCCACCACAAAAAATTAGAAGAACGATTCTGTCACAAGCCAGTGACCCTTCAGGCTGCCCAGAGCCACCTGCTCCCAGGGCACCAACCACTGGAGGGTTTAAAGTTAATACTGATGTTGAGATTGAGCCAGTTTCAAAATAAATAAAATAATTTTTACCTTTGTACAGCCAATGAGACGGTCTCATTGGTTTCAAATTCAAAGAGAAAATGAATTTAGAAGTTCTGAAATTGAACTTTACAACTCTTCTTGCTGCATTTATGTTGTATGCTGACATCTCCTCCACCAGCCCATTTAAGTCCAAGAGAAAAAACTGATACAAAAATAATACAGAAACTTCATGGCCAGAAAAAGGTATGAATTGAAAATTGAGATACTCTTACCAAAGAGATTTTCTTTTTTAATAGCACAATATTTTACCTTCCTTTGCAGCATTAAAAGAGAAACTGAGATCCAAGTATTCAGGACAAATAACTACAGGAAAAAGAAATCCTCACAGTAACTCTAAATTACCTGAATGAGTCATGTACAGCCGTTTTCTTTTTAACAAACTGCTTTGTAGAAGTCTACCTAATTTTGCAGTAAAGTTTTAAGAGAATTACTTTGCTTAATCTTGACTTAATAGGAAAAAAGCTCTTCACATAACAAAATAGTAGCAGTACCAGGAAGCTGTTCATACGGGGAACTCCATACATATCTCCATAATCCATCTGTTTTCATATAACGTATAAGAAATAATCAGAGACAAAGACTCTTAAAATAACCATAATGTATAAAACAGGACATGATAGTTTCTACATCATTCTGGAAGGCAGAAAAACTATCTTTTCTGAGCCTGATAAGAAATTCAATCTTCTGCCATCACAGAATTCAATTGCTTTGGCTGTTTTTGACTACATGAAAAGGCTGTAAACTCAATTCTTCCCCTATATTGGGACTAGATTGATTAGGAGTTGTTCGTATTGATTAGCTGTGACAGCTAGCAGCTAGTTATAAACAAGAAGAATTCTTTCTTCTCCCCACACTGGCCTTTCTTTAAAGCCTACCATGGAAAATAATCTGTGTATGTGCTGAGGGAGGGAGAAGAGGCCACGTCTTTCACTTTTCTAGGCACTCTCCTAAGTCACAGGACTTAATAAGGGATTATTTTTGTTTAGACTTGCTTCTTATCTCATGCCTTTTCTTCTCATGCCCTAAGTTAATTAAACCCTTACACGAAAAAGAAGAGGAATAAAATAATTAGGAAGGCAAACCCATTCTCACCATACCCCATAGGTATTTCACCAACACCTGCAGATCAGAAAGTAGCATGGCAATTGTTAGAGACTGATTTATTCTCTCTCTCATTCTACCCTCTTTTTTGTTGCCTTGAGCCACAATCAAATTACAGAGGAACAGACACATAAGCTAAACTCAAGCTCTTCTTTTGTAGGGTGAGGTAGTATCTTTTCTTATGTTGATTAATAGATAAATCTTTTACCAGCTCATTTTTTTAATTCAAACACATACATGCCAAACTTTGATTTTTTCCAACCATATCTGATATTACTTCTCTCACAGATCTTGTCTCATTCACACACAGAATCTGTCAGACAATGACAATATTGGTACACTGTAAAAATTGCACAAAGCATGAGGAGAACTGCAGGAGCGCAAAGGAAAAGGAGTTCAAGCTCAGCTCTTCCAACATGATCAGCAAGCAGAATGTTTGTCAGGTTCTGATTTCTGGCATGGTTTGGCAAACCCTCCAAATGTGCTTATAGATCCAAGCTTTTTATCTATTTACCTGAAAGACAGCTTTCTTCACTTGGTTTCCTACAGCTCTAATAATCTTAGTAACAAAGTATGTGCACCTTCATTGACTTAGACAAATGATACTAAAGGTCCCAGTGTATTCGTCACAGCAGCATTTTCAAGCTCAAACACTTTATTTTCATAAATAACTGAGCTCAGCATCACTACTGATGTCACTACTTCAATTCAGCTGTTTGAGAAATCCTGTGCTATTTCAGGAAAACACAAAAAAAAAGTTCAAGAAAGGCTAAACAGGGTAAGCACTGTTTAACAAATTCAGGCAAAAAATAATGATACAGGTCCAGTGATCTACAGAAAAACACAGAAAAACTTCCCCTCTCCCTTTTTCAGACACGACAGGTTGTTCTGATCCCACACGTTTAACAAACAACAGCGACATTTCCAACCCCGTCTCTAGTGCAGCTACACACCTAAAGCATTTCTGGGGATATTCAGTATTTGCAGAGAATCGCATTAACAGGTCTTACAAATTAGGAAGGTCAAAAGTGCGCAAAAGACTCATGTATATTATACCCTCATCCACTCACACAGACACCACTCTGACTTGTTTTGAAACTAAGCCTTTCTTCCTAGGAACTACCATTACCTGTATTTCATGGCTTTTTCTAAAAGAAGATCTGAAAATATTCGTATGACACTCTGAGAGTTGATTAGTCTAACTAGAATTGTAGGTAACAGTCACCATAGTAGTTCATTACACTACCACCCTAATCGTACGTAGCAAGAACAAGGGAGTTGTGGATTTCTGTAGGAAATTAGTCTGGCACCTAAATGTAAGAACAGGTTTCTGAACGTCACTGAAGACCTCTCAAAGTAGTTCCTGCTATTGCACAGCCCTTTACATACCAGACACACTGCTGAGTCTTGTTTAAAAGAGTGAAAAAGTATTTTTATAACTATGCAGAATAGGCATAGCCACAGACTTCTTGTTTCACATTTAATTTCTTCCTTCCCCACCAGCCAGCTGATCCATCCACAGCAGCAGTGAACAGGTGGACAGTGCTCTATGGGCTAAATATTTTACACCCACTTTGCTTTTGAATGTGTCTGAATGCAGTAATAGTTCAGGGCACAGGAGAGCTGGACTGCAACTGTTCTTTTCTGCTTTGACTAATGCACGTGAATACATATCCTCTCTTCTCTATTGTCCTTTCAAAGACTAAGATCCTATGTTACCTATTCCTCTGAAGAATAAGGTCAGACCAGAACCCACTATGTTTGCCGCAATAGTTGTAGAAAGCCATTCTATATAGAATGGCCATGTTGTGTAAATTAGCCATGAAATCCATGCAGAGCATGAATAATCAAAAACCTTAATTTTTTTTCCAGTTATTCATATTTATCAAAAACCAGACTTTACATTGCAAGGAAAAAAAATTGTACCATGCATCCAATAATATTTGAAAAACGATAGTAATTTTAACTTCACCAACACTTGCAATGCTGTGCTGTTTCGAAAAAGATAGGCCAGGGCAGGACACACAGACTCTAATATTAATGAAAATTTTTCCTGTAACCTATGCTGATAAATCCTTGACAAGATCATATTGAAGGGAAGATTTCTTGATAGGAAAAAATTGTCTGCATCTCCAATATGTGCATGAACAGACTAGTAATTGAAAGACCAAGCAATAGCTGTGATATCAGGAAATCCCAGGATATTATTTACAAGACAGACAGCTATGCAATTGGAACTACAGTAATTTCAATTGCTACAGTTTTCAGGCATGCCCACACAAGCATTAATTTAATATGTAGCCCACCCAAATCCAACCACATTGTTCCTCATGCAGATTGGCTTCTTCTTAGAAATAACTATTTTCTTAAGATACTTTTACAGAGTTTTCTTGATGTATGCCTTTCAAGCATAGGCTGTCTTAGAAACACGGGATATTAGATATTCTGATTCTCAGCAAAACACATGAATCCTAAAACCTCACCCAATATTTTTGTAGTACACCATAATTCCTGATGGAATGAAAGCATCTCATCGTGTAAGTGCCTTAGATCTGGATTTAAAAATTAAGAGAACTAGAGAGCTCATGATTCTATCAGTCTCTATATAAGCCATTGTTTATATTAAATCCATCAGTGTTTCCTTAGATGATCTTCCAAAATCAGTTATGGCATTAGTACAGGGACCAGTAAATTTAGAGTCCACAACAACACAAACCCCATTTCTTAGCATGCAGTTCAGTGTTTTTGTTTGATAAAGATTTCTGAGAAAACAACTTATTTAATAGATATTATTTCTCTGTACAGTATATTTCCCCACCTCATCCTGTCCGTTGCCTTCAATTCTCGTTATTTAGAAAAAACCTGTCGTTGTAATTGAATGCACCAAAATTCCCAGCCAATTAGCATAAACTAATCCAAACACAATAAGAAGAGTGTCACGTATCCACAGGCTATATTTGGTGAGGCACCTGGCTTCTTTCAGATGTGATCCATATAAAAAGAAAAGAGAAGATGCTGGAAAACTGTGCGGTCTTTCTGAGCCAAGCCAGAGAGATAAATGTGCTGCAGCCCGTTCCAAAATCTTTTTATGACTGTGATACCTCTAGGTCAGGGTCTGGTTTTGTACGGCAAAGCAGATTTTGACAGAACTGTATCTCTTTGTGGCTGTAATAGAGTAATGTATCACATTGGGGAACAAGACAAAACAGGATGCCATTTTTTTCAAATTCACCGAAAACCATAGGGGTGAGTCATTACACAAACGGAAAACTCAGAACTAAAGAACTCAAATAAGGCAAAAACACCCTAATGTAACCTTGAAGCATCCTCCACTGGAATAGACACTGGTTTACAACAGACAAACACACAAAGGGAAGCTTTAAATACCAGGCGTGACTTGACTCACTATTAGATGTAACTGAATTTCTCATTTGTTAGGCAATAAACAGTTCAGTGATTACCATTTCATTTACATGTAGGAGCCATTTGCAAACTTCAGGTCAGAAAAATGTTTCCGAAAAACACAGCGGCAAAATAAGGGATTTTTTTTTAGTCTACAAGAATAAAGCAAATAAAATATAAGGAAGACTGAGGGCTTGGCTGGGGTCATGAATATTTTCACAAGCCTGCAGAAAACAGCAGAGTGACTTGCTGTGATGTTTTGCCAGTGTACTCCAGCCTATGTTATTATTCACTTTCAAAATCTGTTGACTTCCAAGACAATGCTGTAGCATTTAATTATACATGAATTTGCATGTATAAGCAGCCCCTGGTTATTTATTTTTTATATATATATATATATATATATATATATATATTTTAAGTCTTAAATGATAGAACTTTGATTTCAGGTAGGTTTCAATAAAATATTGATCTATTTCCATTATTCAGAAGAATCATTTAATATCCCTGATCACCCTCAAGTAGAAAAAGCTATGGGTGCTTAATAGGAATTTTGTGCAGTTGATAACACACACATTTCTGATACTCTTCAAAACATATATGAAACACTTTCCAGAAAAATAAAGAGTCTTGCTAGGTTCTCCTGGTTAGGTACATGCACACAAGCTGAGAAGTAGCATTCTGCTGCAGGAAAGGACATATGGATCACATCCACCCAACTTCCCATAATTATCTGAATATTTATGTAATAAATGCATGCATGTGTAAAAATATCTAAGTGTTTAGTACAAAAATATTGGACCAGGGGTTTTTTAAGCATTACTTTATGTAATGCCTAAAGTGAGGCAGCACCAGAGAAAGAAAGTCTAATGAGCTGGTAACAGAAGTCAGCATACAAAGTGTAAGGATATTACAAATTTAAAAGACCTTCCAGTGAGATTTTTTGCTAACGTCTCGCAGTTAAGCTCCAAGGCTCTAGTGTCATCTATTTTCTTGCCTTGAGTAGGGAAATTAGAACCCTGCAAACACCAGGAATGAATGTTTATCTCTGGTCTCATTCGCTGCTGAATCAAAGCTCTCTGCAAGCCAGCCTGAAGAAGTGTGTACAACTGGAAACATGAACCAGGAGATACAAGCTGCCACTTTTTTTAAATAAAGGCTTGCACACGTGAATATATGGGATTTTGAGCTATATAAACTGGTTATGGCAGTATTTTGGGATAAGGCTTCCTATTTATTTTTCCAGAATCAAAGTTATATACTGCGTGTTCTCTGCTGTCTGTGTTGTCTACCTGCACTGCTGACCCTGAAAAAACCTGAAGACAGCTATTTAAGCACTAGCCAAAAGAACACCAGAAGAGAGAAACAGCCAAGTGGAATTATTTGTGTGTGATCTCATATATAGGTGACTTAGGCCATAGACAGGGACAGCAACACTACTCAAAAGCTCCCCGCTCTGCTGCTGCTGCTGTTTTACAGTGGCTTTTGGGAGGGGGGATGGAATACACATCATTATTTTTGGTAGGGAAGCTTGTGAACATGGACTGCTGTGGGATCAGGCAGAGAAGAATTGAGATGCTTGTCACTCCAAATTTCCAAACAGCACTTTACTAGAGAGTGGAGTTATATTATATTTCCCTTCCCTACAGCTCACCTGTACCACATATAATGCAGTAATTCAAATTAATTTTTCATAAGATAAAAACAACTCATGTCCCAGCCAGCTGGGCACTAAACCTAACTAGAAACACAAAAAGTTTCAGAGAAGGAATTCTAAGCCTTTTCTTATATACACAAACAGCATCTGTCTGTCTGCTTGACAGCTGTTACTGCATGACAGATATTCCAGCACAGCACTCCCATCCTAAAGAGAAATGTGTACAAGCATTTCATGAAAAAATCACAACAGATCAATGTTTAGTATGAGGTTTTTCCAATGCCTTTCCTCTGTTTAATATCCCAAATGAGTACAAGTAGATGTGTTACGTCCTATAACTTTACAGCTACAAAACCAGAATCTGAATGATAGCCCTTCTACCATTTGGGAAAACTAAAACCTGCATTGCTGCTTCTCAGCTCTGATAGCGATATTGGTACAGCTACAAAACAAATTCTGAATACCATCCTCACTGAGATTAATGGGTTTTGCCAAGATAACACAGATTACACACTACTACAAGGCACTAATGCTGGGGAAGCAAAACAAAATCTAAGGCAGATTCCTGATGAGCAAAATTCCAGTTTGTCCTTTCTGGATCTTCCTCTTTGAACCTGCACCTCTGAGTCAGTGAAAATTTTGCTCTTGAATTGTACAGAAAAAGCAAGAACATTTCTTTGCTGTTTGCACACACCGGACTCATCTCTGTGTTGCAATCAGCCTTCCTGAAATCCTCATCATCCATACACAGCATCTGTGTTAAGCCTTCCCTCAAAGCAATTCTAGCCCAGACGATCTTGTTACATCCTTCCCTGATCAATGAACAACCAAGCTGGTGCTGAGATATTTGAGGCTGAGTCTGAACTTAAAAAAAAAAAAAAAAAGAAATAGCTATTCAAGTAGCCCACAGTTTTTTAGCACATTCAGCCATGCAAAGCCAGAGCCCAGTTTCTTGTGCACTACAGAACCAAAGCCAGTCTCAACCTTCCTGTCTTAATTTCTCCTCCCTACAATAGGGAGAGATAGGAGCTCCATTAGCAGAAAAATGAGGTTCAAACACCACAAATGGATTACACACAGGGCTTCCTCCCTACCATAGATACTACTCAATTGCAATGTTAGTTCAAAACCCACAGGACCTAAATTTTCCAAATTAAGAATCTTCATGCACCTAAAACTCTGCCTAAAGCATTTCCAAGAGCTACACATGACCTGACAGTGCCCACCAGCAAATGCCTGGGTTTCTAAACTCAGCTCTGGTGAAACTGGGCTCTCTGGCACCCCCAGCCTTTGCAAGACCTACATTTGGCACCTGATCTGCAAGTATCTGGTGGACGAGGTGTCAGAGATGGTGACAGTCCTGCTCTGTCTTCTCATCCTTCTTACTGCCAGCGCTAAACCTGTGACAGAAGATATGGCAGACAAGCTCAGTTTCATTCTTTGTCTTATTTAAGCTACCACAGTAAATGTTTAAACCTCCAGGTACAGGCAAGTCTGAGGTAGCAAAAGCAACCATATCAATCTTTTCTACTGAAGCTAAACTGCTTCACTGGGACAAATTAAATATTCATCGAGCCAAGAAGAGGAGAAAAAGGATTCACAGACCACTGGTTTGGCTACCTGATTATTCACCAGGGAAACACAGCTTTCTGTACTGCTCCATTGAATGCTTAATGTTAAGAAAGTGTTGAACAGCACAGAGACAGGGATGGATGTCTCCTTATCTCCCAGCCAACCACCAGGGCCACCAGGCTTTATAGTCCTGCCAGCTCTGTTTGCTACACCAACAAATATTTAACCCTTCTGCACAAAGGGAATCAGGTTAAGGAGGCTGAAGCTCTTTCTATCTTTAAGGGTTTATCAGTGCTTTGGAGCATAATGTCCCTATGTCCGACAACACCAAAAAATATTCAACACCAAACCAAAGCAAGCAGAAATCCCCCCCAAACAAACTGAATGGGCTCATTTATGAGAAACTGACATATCTGGGCACAGTGCACGTTAGTACAGAAGTATCTAGTTATTTTTATTATCCCAAATTAATAGCCAGTGTTGTCTGCAGCTCTGACAAGTGATTGCTTATTACCATAATATTTGTAAGCAGTGGATGACAGAGACCTAGACATATTTTTTTTGTGAAGCGGCATATAGAAATAACAGTTTCCTACAAGTCTCCAAAAAAAATAGCCCATCCCATTTTCAAATTAGCTGCAGTGTATATCCATGTGAAGTGTTAGAAAAACCCTCCCGTAGTAATGAACCACTAGCCGTGTAGTCACAGCAGGAAAAGCCACATTTAAATTTCCTCACTAGACTAATGAGAAGAAAAAGAAAAAGATCTTTGTTTATGCTCTAACCAGAAGCAATTGCAATTATTTTCCTAGGGCTAGCAGAATGCAAAAAAATATCCACTGTAATGAATGTACACTGGCTTTGTCAGATGGTTGAAGTTATTTCTGGTTTTGTGGTGGAATGTGGTAGGTTTGATCCCCAAGGACTCGCTGCAAACACAGTAATTTGGGGATCATCTCCAGCGATGCATACAATGAAAATTAAGTTCTACAACAAAATAAGTTTTGCCACTGGGCAGATTGCTGAATAAAAAGCTTGACTTGCATTAATTCCCGTTATCTATATTTGCAAGCTGTTCACAAATAGCTAGCCGAATGATAGGAGATTTTCCATAAATACTCACTTCATATTTACTGAAAAAAACATAGTAGCTTGCTATCCAAATTTACAGCAATGATTTTCACTAGAAATATAATTTTTGATAGGAAACAGTAGCATAGGAAAGTCTTTTTTGAGTAGAAAATAGCAGAACTTATGCCAAACTATCAGCTTTGCGCACAGACCAGAAAATGCTCCAGTGCGCTGGAATTCAAATTTGTCAAGTCAGTCAACACATTTCTAATAAATGTCATTTCCATGCCCCCTTTTTGCATACTTAAGCCAAGCAGGGCCAAAGAGACCACACAAGACCAGCAAAACAGAACTAATAAACTAGAAATTATGTCTGCTTTTTATTTTTTTCTTGCAATATATCTCCAGGGCATCAGAAATTCAGCCATGGTGACTGAGGACTCAAACCCATTAGAGTTGTTATTGTCTCTGCTGTTGTGTGGCACAGATTGCAATTCATCGTTCAGTGAGGAAGGCAATTTGGAGGGATACAGTCAAAAGACTCCTCCTCCCATATGTATTACAGAACAACTCCGGACATTATTAACCAGATCATCGGGCCACTCGCTTTGAGCATATGATAGTTGATAAGCAGCTCACGGCAGCACTTCAGAAGAGCTACAGTAAGCTGGTTGATACAATTCAGTCATTGTTTTTGGACTGATAACCATATAAAATTTCTCATGCTCTGGGATTTCCAGAGAGAGGTTGGATCCTCCGCAATTACAAAGCACTGTAGTTCCATTCTGATCAATGATGCAGAAACCGTGAAAGTCATTAACAGTCGCCAAGGACCTGGTCTATGATGCCTGGCTTATGGCTACCAAACAGTCCATAAAGCTCTGGGTGAAGTTAGAAAGCCCAGTAACAAAAAAAGAAATTCACTGCTGTCCTTGAAAATTGTTGGTTTAATAGGAATTTTTCTTTGAGATTAATATATAAACCCCAAGCTGCCAGAACAACAGTGACAGGGATCACTGGTGCATAGAATCAACTGAAATAAAAGAAACGAAACCAATATTTTCATGACATGCCCCACAGGCCTCACTCAAAGCCTCGTTTTAAAGATTAAATGGCCAATATGTGGAACACAAGGCAGCCAAGAGCAGAGGGCAGAACAGCAGGAGTTAGGAAATTGTACTTGTTCATTGGGAGAAGTGGCACCCATAGCGATGTTTTAGATGTCTAGGAAGCAGCGTTAATTAATATAACCTGGATCTCAACTTTGTAGTCAGGTTAAAAGTGAGGCAAGTGGTTTAATTGCCTTTCCCTCTACAGTCTTTAAAAACAAACAAACAAACAAAACCACACAACCTTTTCCTATATTTTTATATTTATATTTTTAATATGCATATGGGTGTGTGTATATGCCAGCTGTGCAAAAACTCAAGCAGCATCCAGCACATGAAGTTATTATGCACCATAGCAAGCAGGGTAGTCCCATTTAATTAGCAGAACACCTGTTGTCCAGTCAAATAAATAAGGAAACCGAAAATATATATACTTAATTTTATCTTTCCAACCACTTCCTGCAAGCAAAAAGGTAGCAAAAGAAAAATTGAGAGAGTTGATGGATTCCTTTAATCAGCCCATACTCTACAAAACACCTGAACCCTGAGTGGTGTGGTGCAAGGTACAAAGCTGACTTGACAGAAAAGGTCATGCAGGCCCTGAACGCACAGATAAATTGAAAAGGGATATTAGTTTATTACCCTGAGCTCCTGTAAGGCCAAAGGCTTTATTGTTCACACAGTTGCTCCTGCACTGGATCCAGTAATGTGCATTTGCTAAACCGCAGCTTGCACGGATGCAGTCAGTCTTGATTTAAAACACTGAGATTATAGGAAGAATTACAGCTTCCCTGGTAATTGGCTCCAGTGGTTGGTTATCACATTGCAATGGAGAGGGGGAAAAAGAATAAAGCAACCAAAAAAAATCTGATTCCAAGATAAACATGTCAGGTTTCAGCTTCCAGCTGCAGGGCACCACCAGGCTGAAGTGCTTTGGTGATCAGTGGGTGGGTTGTTTGTATTTTATTGTTTTTCCTCTTGTTAGATCTATATATATATACTGTCACTGCTCACTCCCTCTTTCCTTTCTTCTTTGATTTTGAAGTACTAAATAGCTTGATCCTTCCCTCATTCCAATTAGTTCTCATCTGCTTTCAAAAGTGTCAGACCCATTTTTCCTTTTAAACCATCATGTCACAACATTAAAATAAGTTATTGAAAACTCCGTGCCAGCAGGACCACCATTCTCACTAGTGCTGTAAAGAGATGAATCACTTCCACGCTCCTATTTACTACTCCCCAATTCATCCCCCTGTAGAGCATCTCACCTGGGTTGGTTACAGCATCACACAGAGAACATAAGTTCTGTTGCTCATATGCTGTTACCCCCAGGCCATTTTAGCTGCTGCCTTCCAGGGTAATTTCTCATTTGAAGTAACCTCACACTCCTTATAAGAATTGCTTTGCATTTGCTGTATATAAAGCTTATTTCTGTTTGAATGAACACTATTTATCATTCTTTCAGTCATTGATTTATCTGAACATTTTCTCCATATTGATTTTATAGTTACTGTTGCAAAAATGGTATAGCCGAGCTGCGGTAGACTTAATTGGATGATTCCATATAATCCATCCTGGAGTCCTGGGGACTGCTAACACCCATCAGACCAGAAGCTTATAGCTCTTCTGGAAAAGAAAGGCCATTCTGGCACGCTCACAAATTTACTGTGGTGGAAGTTTGGAGGGAGGAAAAAAAACCAGCACTGATCAAACTTTCCCAAGTAAGGAAGCACTTGATCTTTGCTGTAAAATAAAGTAACAGCGAGAGAGAGCTCTGCTGTAAAATCAAGAAAGATACACAGAAAATGAAGAGAACTCATAAACCATGAGAGTTCAGGCTACCAAAAGTGCACTTCAGTGTTGGTAAAAGGGCCCACTGAACCCCCAGCTGCCACTGGTCTACACAACAAATAACAAGAAGCATTTGAATTAGCTTTCTTCAAATGACTACAGATTTCAGGATGGATGGGACCAGACTCTTTTCAGTGGTGCCCAATGACAGGATGAGGGGCAACAGGCACAGACTGAAGCACAGGAGGATCCATCTCAATATGAGGAGAAACTTCTTTACTCTGAATGTGCCAGAGCCCTGGACCAGGCTGCCCAGAGAGGTTGTGGAGTCTCCTTCCCTGAGACATTCAAATCCACCTGGACACATTCCTGTGTGATCTGCTCTGGTGAACCTGCTTTAGCAGGTGGGTTGGACTGGATGATCCCCAGAGGTCCCTCCCAACCCCAACTATTCTCTGATTCTGGGGATGTCACTTGTTACCAGAGGAAGCCACAAGACTGCCACCTTCTCCATGTCACCCTTCTACTGCTGTATTTGGGCCAGTAGCTGCCTCATTCTGACAAGAACTGGTGCCAGCCCAGCACTGATGATCCAGTTTTCTACCTATTCATCTGATCCGCCCCACACAGTGCTTGATCAAAGCAATTCATAATTATCACAGTAGCATCTTACCAATTCATTGGCACTGCCACAGAACTGCCTACTCAAGCCTATCGTAGTGTTGCATAAACAGAAGAAAACCAAGTGTCAAAGAAAGTGGTGCAAGTGACTATATATAAAATATATGATATTTTGCAACTGGGAAAAGTAAGAGCTCAGCAAATGCATCTCATACAGAAAATCCATGAGTAAAACCACAAACAAAAGCTCAGCCCAGCCTTTGAGTCTTACACACTGTTCTCGCTTTTCTTCCTTTCTTAAAGTCATTTTGAAACAAACAATAAAGGATTTAAGTGCTTTGAAGTGACAGGAGATAATATTAATGCTGGTTAATCAAGTGTTTAAGGAAACTAAATAGTGCAGGAAGTTGCCTGTACAGAGTATATTTTATCTCAATTGACTTAATCTATTTTGCTTTATGAAACAGTTGCCTATATTGGAATGAACAAAGGAATTAATGCAGTGCCTTAATACTCTGATAATCTGCTCCTTACAGTAGTGGGAGTTCTTGTTTGGCATTTTGTGGGTGTTGTTATTGTTTAGTTGCAATTTTTTTTTGCTGTGGAACTTCAAAATTATTTCTAATAATGTGAAAAATGTTCCCAAGCAGAGTGAGTCTGGTGTGCTCAGAGCTCTGCGCCTCCACTTGGGACTGCCTTCCTTTCCCACGTTATGACTCCAAACACAACGCCTCCTAAGCTGAAAAATCCAGTATGAAAAGATACTTCATTACTCTGTGTGGCAATGAATATCAAATTTCCCTTGGGCTGTCAGGAAGTGGAAGGTGGTTTTTTATCTGTGTATCAAAACAGCATTCGGATTTCATGAAACCTACTTATTTTTTCCCCATTTCCTGTAAGGTTCTTTACAATCACATTTTGGAACAGGGAGCAGAAGCAACAGCATTTAAGACAGTTCAATTTTAAATATGCCATAGCCACTGTAAGCAATTTCTCCTGCCCAAGAAAACTTATACACGTTATTTTCAAATACTGTTCATCTTTACGGGGATTTCAATGTGTTTTCTTAACCTATTTTAAACACCTATTTGCCCTGAAAGCCATTATGAGAACATTTCATGAACAAATCAGCTTAGTTATTGCTATTCACAGTGTTCATTCCCATGCTGGCTGACATGGGAAAACAATTTGCATTGAAAAACCTTGATTTTACTCATTCAACCTTTGTTAAAATGGCATTTTTGTCAACCAAAATAGTTACACTCACAGTTGCTTCCCTTCACACTTACATCTCATACAACAAGGAGGGAAAAATAGTAACTTTTTAAATGTCCACTTATTTCTATTTGTCCAGTTACTCCACACTGACAATATTCTCAGACAGAAATTCAAAATATAATCAGCAAATGGTCACAGATTGTAGCTAGAAGAATATAAAGTATCAGAAAGACACGATAAATATAGGATAATGATCAGCAGGAAAGTTTTCCCTGAAGCAAGTAAACAAGAAGTCAGCAGATAGTTTTTATGATGTACATTTGCTGTGTCACTTTAATAGAGTATTGCTTCACAATAAATGGATTTCAGTTCACAATTCATAGTCACATAGACACCTAGATTTGCATTGGGCTACAGAAAACACTACATCAATATACCATCTTCTCTGCTTATCAGAGATTTTGTGTAAGAATAAGGACCTACAGTGCACTTGAGTATAAGTTTGTTGAAATGGTTTTGCACATTTGTGCCGTGCTCTTAGTGCAAAATAATAGTAGATTGAGGATGATCCTTAAAGACAGAGCATCGTCATTAAAAGTCCTGCGTTTCTCCAGACCACCTGCATGTACCGTATCACTGCAATACAGCATCTACCCTGTGCCCTACCAGATAGCCAAGACTTCCAAATGCATAACATGTATTTTTTAAATGTATTAAATATACAAAAATAAATAGAAAAAAAATAAAATATGGACAGTGATCATTTATAAACAGTCAACGAATAAAATGCTCAAAACCTCCAAGGTGTGAACATTTCTCTCATTGCAAGAAAGGAGAATGAAATGTCATTATGAATTTAGAGATTAAAAGCTTCTGCAGTCACTGGAGAAACTGATTATCTTGACACACGTTGAAGATTAAAACACTCTTTATTTATGCCTTACACTTAGAAGCTCAAATAAGTTATCAACACTGAAGTAAAACTGTGGGCTAATGATAGATTAAGAAGTGTTCTCAGTGACTTAAGGAACTCAACATGTAAGTACAGGGTAGTCAAACATTACTTCTTCGATAGCAAAGTTAACCTCTTTTATCAGTTAGAACAACAGAAGAAACTAGATGATTTCAGCACTCTTTCATCATCTGCTGAATATGAATCTATGGTGATTCTTGTCTTATTGCATAAAATCCTAGCAAGATTTCCCCTCAAGTGAAAGATGAAAGATATAACACACGCTTATTTACCAGTGCAGCTCAAGTATTTTGGAAATTGGATTGTGAACCATGGTGCCAAGTTTACCTTCTTTCAAAGATCATTAGAAATTACCCCTCGCCTTTTTTTTCCTGGTGTTAAGAGAAAAAGAAGTCTCTTTCTCAACATACTCCCATTCTCTATTAAAATGCATATAATTTTTTTTTCTTTATTAAAAATACTATTCTGTGATGATATTTTTAAACACGACTTACATATAATAGAACTCCCTAAAAATCGGTCGTGATACTTTGTAATCACAGCAGTTAATGCTGGCAAGTCTTTTTCATGACACCCCTGCTGTCCTTCTCTATCTCGTTGCAGGCTTATGGCATATTTATATCAGCCAGTTACTTATCATTATTCTTTAGATACATTCAAAGTTCCTTTTCTGTGTTCAATGGGCAGCATGATAGACACCATGAGACACAGCATCAATCTACCCACAGATACAAGAGTCACTGAATTTCTTCCCAACATTAGCAAATTACTTCAGGGGAGTATTACAACAACTCAGCTTTACAACTTCCAGGACCCCACTTTTTTGTATCCCTTATTATGTATTTCTATATACTACATTATCATAAATGTATTTTCACTGTGAACCGCTCCTAAAGTGCTACATGTACCCTTCACAATTCTAATGCTATGAATCCAAATACTTGCAGATGGAGCTTTAAAAATCAAGTTCTGTCTTTAAAAAAAGAAAATCAAAAAATACAACACACCAAAAAGAACATGCCCTCAATTACAGCACTTTTTATTTAAAGCAGAGCTCTGAAAATCTGTAGCATTTGGCTATCAGTCTCACAAAAACAATCTGTTGAAAGATTTCCCCTTCCTGCTTCCAAACGGACTAGAAATACACACAATCTGCTTTGTGGTATTTTAGTATTTCTCATCTCTGCTGCATGAAAGTACATTAATCTATGGAAGCATGTTACAACTGGTTTAAAATGGACAGAGGTTCTTCCCATCCTCAAAAAGTAGAGTTGAATAAACCTACAAGTTTGTTTATAGGAAGAATGCACCACCAAAAGATGACTTCCAAACTAAAACACTGGGTTTGCAAAGCTGCAAGAACTACTAAAACCCCTGATCCTTCTAAATAATCAGAAATATGCCTTAGAGCTGGGGACCATTTGCAACCTTGATTGCTACCACAGCCCCAGGCTCTTGAATCCTTTAAAATCATTTCCCAGTTTAATGAACTGTTCATCCCAGAACAGACTTAATCTCTTCTGGCAGAAATCCCCAAGTTAATGGAAACATTGGAACTTGTCTTTAAAAGGTAGGAAAGACAGGGCAAATGAATTAAGTAACATCACACCTAAGGTAGGGAATCTCCAAAGCGTTGCTATTTTGATAGCTTTGTAAATGCAAAAAATGAACCACAGGCTGCATGACTAAATGATGTCATGCCAAAATTATTGTTACAGCATCACTAGACACCCCTGGGTGTATGGTCTTCTAATCAGAATTGAAAAAAACACCACCACACATTATAATTTGAAACAGTTAATTTGTTTATCAGTGAATTATGAACAGCTAGCCAAACGTAAGGGTTAAAACCCTTTAGGTTGCAATTGATTTGACCTCAGGACAACTATCGATGCCTGGGCTGTCCAGGTCCCACCACAAAGGCCACAAGAAACAAAAATGGTCCATTGTGTTCTCCTCTCCCGACATCACCATAAGCCTGGACTGAAATCCCAAAGACCGTTCTTATGTCACACTCTTCCAAACACACAGAACTGACATTTCATACCCAATTGACTTTAATAATGAGCAACCTGCTCTCTAGCTGAAGGTGTTCCTGCCCATGGCAGGAGGGGTGGAACTACATGATCTTTAGAGGTCCCTTCCAACTCAAACCAGTCTATGAGCGTGTTAGATACAAGCATCCATGCGTGACATTAGGCATGTAAAAAAAAAGATAACTCCTGCCTTTTCCAATCATCAAGTCTAAATCCTCCATTGAAGCATCGGCAAACTCAAAAACTTAAAACTAGATAAGGCTGCTCCTCCAAAACCAAGACAATGGCAGCAACATCAGGGCCTCCCCCTCTAGTTCCTCCTCTGATTCCAGAGCCACTTGAATGACCAGCAGGATGGGATTTTGTAGCACAAAGACAAGACTTGCAGCCTCACAGGTCTGATATTTTTTCCCCCTCTTCTGGAAGTAGCAGAATATGCCTGAGGTGCAGTCTGCACCGTCTTCAACATTAATGCACATTCACAGGCAGCACTTTGGGAAATGTCTTATTGCAGCTCCGATTTCATGGAGCCAGTTTCTCTCAGAGAAAGCGATAGGAACACGTCCGCCCTTTGACTGACTGTTTGTCAGAGAGGCTGACACGTTTAGTTTTGAAACCTGCCGATATTTCACAGCCTCTGGAACAGACAAGCTGCCAGATTTCCTTTGGGAGACAGAAAGGAGGGGTTGTACATCCACTGAATGAAAATAACTAATACGGCACCAGATCCAGCCTCAGATAAGCAAACCTGTCACTGAATAAGGGCTACAGGACTTGCCTTACTGATTTCAGTAAGAACTTAGGTGGAAAAGAACTGTAGGATTTGGCCTTTAATTGTAAGACTATCTTATAGAGTTTACTTCCCTAAAAACACTAAAAGAGAGAAAATTTGCATGAGCACAAGATGCGTACAGAACAGTTTCATTTCAATGCCTGAAAAATAACTCCGTGGACATACAACTGTTCACAGACCAGCAGCCATTGCAAGCTCCTATTGTTTAATGCAATAGCAGCATTGCTACAAAGAAAAAAAGACAAAACAAACTTGCAATGCTGCAAAATATCACAGAGCTTTGTGAATGGCTTGTCAAAATGCAGTCGCTATGATAGCCAGCTTATTTCATTTTTAATGACTTATTATACATAACAAATCTATTTATACAGAACAACCAATACAGAAAGCTCTGTATATGAAGAATGGTTATTGCTTTCCAACAAATGGTCAAATGAATCTTCTTTTTGCTCCCTGGGTTTCTAGAGATTTCCATGCTCCAGCATGGATTTGCCCTCAACTCTGCAAGGATCCCCAATCCACAGAAAGTCCTTCCAAGTCTTGGATTTAGGCAGAACACAGAGCAAACACGCAGCACAAAGCTCACTGATAGCATCCAAAACCTTTTCAATGAGGTTTGGCATCTTTAATTTTTGCCTTTCAAGGTACAGAGAGGTTCCAGAAAGGAATTCATGCTTGAAAGAGCCTTTCTTCCACAAACCAAAGCAATTATGAGCACAGCTTGTACTTGTCTAAACAGAAGAGCCTAAGCAGGGACCAGCTCTGCTTTGGCAGAAGGTTCTTCTTCAGGGTGGAGGGGTGCATTTGGTTTATTTTTAAATGCACATAGAAAACACAATTCAGATAACAGTAGATACGCTTTCTCTGACTTCTTATTGCAAAGCCTATTTCTTTTACTTGTAACTTCGTCAAGCTGAAGTTTATGAACATGATGCAGAAACCTGACATAGCCGTTTCAGGTTTTTTGACAGAACCAACCGAAATGTTACATTGCTTTCAGAGAAAGAGGTGGGAGAAGGAGCCATACATAGGTGTAGAAAAATAATTTTCAGCAGGTGTTTTAGTGCAATGTTTTGAAAAATTGAGTCTTCACATTCATCATAAGGGTCACCTTTCTTGTCAAGGAATTGAGTTGCGGGGAATATTCTTGAAGTATAAAAATAATCCACAAAGATAACCAAGAAACAAGCTGCTGAAAGAAATAATCACACTGAGGCTTACAACAGCCTTCACAAAACCATATGTTAGCTCACAGCTCCTCCACTCTAATGAAACTACATCAGCACCAATCTTTTAAATGAACTAACTATGCATCAGCCCAGAAGGGCAGGAGCCAAGTGATTGCCAGGCACAGGATTCCATAGGAATTAGGCTCCTCCAAGTGTTTCCTGCTGGACACAAGAAGAGGAATCATTTTTCCTCCTTGTATAAAAACAAAGGTTATAATTGTGGAGGGTTGAACAGCAAGAGAAACAGCTAGAGAAGAAACTGGCGAATCAGAAGAACACAGTCATTTTATCTATTCCTGCCTTTTGATTGGGAAGAAAGAGCAAAACAAGGAACACAGTGGAAGAGCAAGATATTATACCTATAAAGCTAAGTGTTAGGCACCTAAACAAGCATCCTGCCTCCTGTAACCATAGTTGATTTCCATTAAAATAAAGAGGGATAATTCTGTCATGCAATGGGTAGCCTATCTGGTTGACTGTCCCCATGCAGATGGCGGTATGAAGTACCAGATACTCTGCAGATGGTGAACCCTTTGCTCAAGGAAGCTTGGAGTACTTTGAATTATTAAACTTACTGGACAGGTTGTTTGTAGACATGCTCTCCCAGTGTTATGGCTGTCACTTTTAAGCCTTCTTTTGAAACACTGTCGAAGGGACTAAGTCCTCACTGTCTTCAAAGAGGTAGAATTAGCAATATAATTTCAGGATAAAGGACTAAAGGGCAGTTCAGGAGTTGGAAACCAACTGGACCCTCTGTACTCATGGTTTCCTAAACTTGAGCTAAGAAGCCACCACAAAGCCCACAAGAGTCAGGCAGACTATGAAATACCAGCAATAGCTTCTGAAAGGTGCAAGAGCTGTGGGATGCAGAACCTGATTCAGGCAACATTTTTCAGCAGCCAGCTCAAGAACTGGAACTTATTTTAATTTCTGGTTCGAATGAACTATGCCAAAATTTACTCCAACATATAACAGATTTGCCCACAAGTTGATTTACAGTAGTTTCAGGCTAATGTGTTCTAAATAATGAAGAAAAGTATTCATATCAGCCCCCAAATCGACTTTTCCTGTCTGCAGCCCAGGGGTCTGAAAGGATGGAGACACTAAAGGGAGCCACATAATAGAGGCAGAAAGCATTCCAGTGTTGTAGGATATAGTGCTAAGAGAGAGAAAGGAGATAAATATCATTTCATTTGTTCTAAATCAATGCATAATTTCAAGAGGATTCACATTTATATCTGAATACAATATTTACATTGTCAGTAAGTGTATTTTCTCGACAGATGTCTTATTGTAAACCCTGATCTGATTCAATCTGCAATCACTGGGGCTATTCACATGCTAAACCACTATGATGGATGATGCATTTTAAAGAGTAACTGAAATGGGAAATAAAACGCCTAGTTTTGCGTCAGAAAGGCTACATTACATACTCAAGATGTGCTGGGGCTGAAAAGCAAGCGCTGTTATGGATGGATAGACTCCATGTGGCTTTCCCTGGCCTCTAGCTTACCCCTGAGCCCCTAAAGCTCTCCTGGGCAAAAGGCACAACTCTCTTTTCATGATAAAAGCATAGCAGAATTTACCCCACTGCAATGAGTGTGCTGATGTTGACTAGGAATCTTAGAATTCATTGAAGATATTCCTGCTCATTGCAGGAGGGTTGGACTAGAGGACCTTTGAAGGTCACATCCAACCCAAACCATTTATTATTCTATGATAATTACTTTTAATGTTTCAGAGCCTTATGAAATCTGGCTCAGATGACCATGTATTTCAGGAACACTCACACCTGAGATGGGGACCTTGGGTCTTGGGCACTTGTGGTTCTCCTGTCCTCATTGTCTCAGCCAGCAACCCACATACTGCAAATCCTTTCCAGTGACAAATTAGTACAGCATCCAATCTTAAAAATACTTCCAATTGCAAACAATAAACTTCTGGTGAATAAATCAATATTAGATTATCTGCAAGGTTAGCTCAAGTCTGCGAAGGAGATAAAACAAACACACCAAAACCAAACCCAGAGCAGGTTACAGAAGACAATTGTACAAGGTCAAGATTCCATATTAAGGGCACTTTGTTCAAACCAGAAAAATGAAAATTTCTGTTTTATTAAAGGCTAATACACAGGTGCTTTGAAAAATGAACTCCAAAAATATGGTTCACACATGAGTACGGACAAATGCTTTGCATTGAACATACTCAACACACCCAATAGAAATTTGGCTGAAATGAAAACAAGCCATGAAACTAATCTGAAAGTTTCTAACTTCAATTTTTTTTTTTTCAATTATAACCTTCTGATGGAATTGCTATGTCTTTTCAATTTACCAATAAAAACTAAACAGCATACTGATAACTTTGCAGGTCTCCCAGCAAAGAATACTTCAATATTCAAGGAAAACAAGATGCACGTTTTTCTACCTTGACCTTCAAAAACATTTGCTCAGCATTTCGTGCATTATTTCAGGGCACCTCAGGTGCGAAAGATGCTTACAGACAATCTAACACAGGATCAAATCCAGCCAGAGAAAAATCAAATTAAATGAGCTTTGTACAAGCAGCAAAAAGCAGAGTCACAGATGTCACCCATGGTGGTGACAACGGAACGAGAGAATGTCATATTTATTAACAAAAATTAAAATTGTTTAATATGCAGAATTTCCCAGGTATCTCCCTGTTGAAAGCACAGTGATGAAGATACAGACAGGTAGTGATTTGTCCATGTAGAAAGGAGCAGGGTCCTATGGTAGGACATTGACCGAGGCACATAGAAATTCAGTGTGGTGCCTTGCCCAGGTTCACACATGTGAGAGCCCACAATAAAATTCAAGTCAGCCCTCTCATTCTAGCACCATTCATCACACCAACTAACAACAAAGCACAAGTCTGTCTAGTTTCAAGTACAATATTGTGTTATTTTGCCCACCATACTAGCCACAGGTCTACTCTGTAACAAACTATTCTATAAGTGTATTAATTGCTTGGGTGCATGGATCAAACTCCAGTAACATACACATAGGACGATCCTTCTTTCATCAGAAAAACCCCCTGTAGTAAGTCAATAACTCAAACTAGCCCTAAGCCAAATGCTCTGTTTGGCTCTTGGTCTTCTCATTTTCATTAATATGAACTTCAGCTGCTTAGCATGGGGCAGGGTGCTGCTCGAGGCCCGTAGCTTTATTATGCAAATAAACAAATAAGACAGAGTAACAATAGATATTGATCAAGTGCTGTGGGTATCAATGTCTGGCACAAGCCCCAGCCTAAGCTTTGCTCTGGAAGGTGGTGTAGGCATGAGCGTCCTTTACAAGCCCATTTGGACAAGTGACAATCTAGACACCACAAAACTTTCCTTCCTCCTTCCAAGGCTGTTACTTCCCAGGGCTCAAAACTTACTATTTTCTCTTGCCTGGAATCTTTTCCAAGATATTTAAGAGAGCTATAACTTAGGGACTATTCGTATCTGTTGGATCTTCACTCTCTGAGAAGGAAAGAGCAGCATGGCAGCACCTGGGGCAGCCACATACATGACACTATCCTGACACAATTATCTTGCAGACATTGCAAATCCCTACAAGCTGAATATTCAACCTTTACTGCTGCTACTGGCTTTATTAGACATGTTTCAGGAAGTTATTGTTATCTCCAGTTTATCATCTCAAACTTGGTGACAAGAACAAATTGGGAGGAAGTTGCTTTGAAGACTCGCTAGAATTAAATTATTGAATGGATGCCCACATCTGCTGCCTATCACATGTTCAAGTCATTAGATACTCATAGTGACACCTGTGAACACTGTATTAGTCCATAATAAGTCCTTGTGCAGCATAAAGACTACAGCTATGAAGTGATTTTGACATCAGAAATGGCATTGCAGTACCTCACTTTGAAAACTCCCACCCTGAAAACAAGGTGCCAATTCTTGTGTTAACAGAGGGGTAGGAAGTTACACACCAAAGCAGACTAGGGCACAGAGAAAGCCAGTCACTTACCCAGCAAGAGATTTCACTAACAAAATAAGGAGTAAGCATATGTTGAATTCTGTTTTCTGGAGCTCCAGCATCTCACCCTCAGCTTTTCCTCAGACCACAGATCCAGAACTCTTTCCCAAAAGTTTTGAACAATGTCTTTACTCCTAAAGGGCATAAGGGGTTAAAGAATAAAGGCAGGACAGATTTTTAAATAGCATCATACACCCTTTCGCTAAGCGTGGGCCAGGAGGTGCAAGATTGGGACTCAATTCAATTGCTTCTTCCAGAGATTTATAACACCACTTCCAGCCTCTCAAGACTATTTTCTGCCACCAGGTCTCTGATGGGAACGTGAAAGAGGCACCACCGATATTCAGGATCTGCTCTCAGAAGCAACGCCTGTTCTGTGACCCAGAGCTGTCATACAAAATCGTTCATTTCTGTCCTCAATTCCGCTGACTTATTGTAAAAGCAGAACCTCTGCCCTTTCACTTGTGGGGATTAGAATAAATATGTGACACTTGGTCATGTAACAAGACATTCTCATGGACCCAAGTCCCAAGCTATTTTCACAAGCTGACTGGGCATGGTAAAGTGAAATATAACCACGAACGGAAAGAGTAACATTAGTATTATTTATAAGAGAGTAACTACTATTTTTTATTTCAATATACACATGTATCTCTTGTAATTGAGTAGAAACTCTAAAAGATGTTTTTGCTATGTGTTTGTGTATGCCAGTGAGAGGGGGTCAGGCTACATTTCACTCATCTATTACATTTAAGACCTTGAATGACTATTCCTGCAGCCAATAACTTTCCACATAGCCCAGCGTGGTTCAAAGCAGGTCATGGTCAGCCAAGATATGATTCATGCACATCTTAAACATCTGAAAGTCATTCCTTCCCTTCCCTGATCCACTATGGTTCTACTACAATAAAATAAACATTTTTCATCTCCTGTTTAAATTCAAGTCTGCAGAACATCTGACTCACCTGAAAGAAAATGTCACAAATTGCATTATAGCAGAACGTCTTATGATGGAAACCCTTGTGGAAGGTTTTATTAAAATATCACAAAAGGAACAGTCATCCTAAAGTATCTCCTGGCATTGAAAGAATCCTATCCCTGCAATGCAAGTCTGGAGAAGGGTTCAAATACCCTCTTTAAAAACCAGATCATTTCTTTAAAATATGCACATTTCTAATGTAATTTATGTAGAAAACCTTATTGGTTTTATTCCTATTAAATGCCACAGGACTCTCCATATTGGAATTAATTTCAGAAGAAAAAAAAATACCATTTTAAATTTATTCAATCCCATGAATTAGTAAAACCATTTTTCTGACCTACATTAAAAAGGACAGGGCTATCCTAAAATGCAAACACAACTCCTCTGAGGTTTCTTCACTCATTTGTGAATTATACAGCTAGCTTAACTAGTCCTACAGCATTAGACATGAAGTTCAGCTCAGACCCACATCTTTTCGTTCAAACTCTAGAGCATCCAATATCTTGAAATGACTAAGTTCAATTTCTTCTTCTGGAATAGTGAGAATACAATGAAACTATTCCATAAACTGTGTACATTTACAAGTAAATAGAAATGTGGCTTCTACTACAACTCATATCGAGTCTCCAAAATTATGGAGAATTTAAGCTATGCAATAATCCTAAAAAATCACTATCCAATCAAACAGGGGGAAAGAGATTAAACTTAATGGCTCTCAAAAACAAGCTCTGCAAATCAGTTGAACAACTCCTGCTAATCCAGAGATTAACAGATTTGATAAACAAGGTCTGCTTTGAATTTTTACCTTAAGTGAGAAGAAAAGTAACAGGAGCTCTAAAAAGAAAAGCCCCAAATATCTTAGATGGATTATCACACAAAATTGCAGGATGCACAACCACAATAAGGCAAATGTACTTTGTTCAGGAAAAGTCTCCAGACAATACACAATATTTCTGAAGAACAATATCACCCATTTCCATTCTAGCTGAAACTTCTTAATTGTGTTAACCTCTTAATTATGTTACTTTAAAAATATACATATATGTACATGCATATATATTATAAATGCATATATATGAGCCTTGTTCACACTATCCCACTTGCAAGCCATTAATATGTATGTCAAATGAAGGGGATGCATACCTTAACTATGCATTTAACATCACGGTATAATGGACCTTAGCTGTATTTAGGATCTCTAAGCTGCAGCACTGCGTCTTCAATATCCATGTTTCTTAACAGGGAGATATAAGAACAGCACCAGAGCTCACGGAAGCCCAGGTTTGCAGAATAAGAGCATGTTATTATCATGGAGCCCTCAAGTTCCCCACCTGCCAGAAACACCTGAAACTGATGTATTAGGATAAATGGTCTTATCATTATTAGGAATTTCCCCATAAAATTAATTTACATGGATATGCATGAACATTTACATCTTACAAAAAGTTCCATTCTTGGTGCAACCAGTAAGTGTTACCATGACATCAGTAGATATATTATTCCTGTAGGAATACAGAATATAAAGATGTGGGAAAGTTAATTCTTCCTTTCATCACATCTAATTCTACACTTAGAGTAATAGCTTCTGTTCTTATGGTCCTGATATTTTACATAACACAGGCGTATTTTTATATAGCTTCTTGCCTATTGTATTTCAGGAGTGAAGAGAGACTTAGTTATAAGTTAAATTTGTGATTCCAAGATGTATAAACACAAATGACTTTACATTAAGCAGGAGGCAACCAAAGAAGATGGAATTCCACACATATTAAATTTCGGGGTAATTTATCAGTGACTTCCACCCCGTGAATGCACATAAAGGTATAGTGAATTTTTTTGTATAGCAGAAGGAAAAGCACTGACCTTGGAAGCTTTAACATTGTAAAATATATATATATGTATATATATGTGTGTGTGTATATATATATATATGTGTGTATATATATATATATATGTATATCTAATACTATCAACCAGAATTATTCTTCAAAACTGCTGAATTAATGCCTCTGAAAAGTATGTACTTTTACAGTTGAAGTTTTTAAGTGGCTGACAGGAAAAAAAGGCAGCACAGAATTGATCAGGCAGGTATAGACTTTTAAATTCTGCTACATGAACTACTTACTTACAGGACCTTAGTTAAAAGATACAAAAGATCATGCTCAAGAGCAGATGCTGCAGGATTTCCTTAGAACAGCAGGCAAAGTTTCTCTAATGTGTGACCCACTTTTCTTTCATTAGAAAACTCTGGTGGAACAAGGGAGTATGAGAACAGAATAAAACCTCGATTAAATAGAATTTCTTCATCCAAAGCAACTAAATGACACCAAGAAAGAGCAAATGGCACAACTAAAAGGAAGACTTGGCTACAACTCATGGGCAACAGCAACTTAAATATAGAAGCTATTGAAAAGGGATGTTTTTTTGCCCACTCCCTGAAATACCAGATTTGCTAGCCCTAAAGTTTACTGGGACTTTATGAATTTGTGTCAAGTCATTTGGACTGAATGACAAACTCTTCCTCATTAAAAGGCATCAAGTTTTTTAATCCACACAGTTTTAAGCCAGAAAAGAACATTCTTCAGGTTCTAAACGCGTTTCTGGTGCTTAAATAGACCACAGAAAGCTTGGGGGTGTGGGGAGGAAATCCAACAGGCAGTTATGGCTAATAAATAAGAAAACATATTAATTTATCTTATTGGTTGCTTTAATACTGTTCAAACATAATAGTAGGTCTGATGTCACAAAGTTCTGAGAATAGGTTATTTTGTAGAATAATAAGTAGAGTTGTGGGATCTTGATCATTACAAACTCCTCTTTTGCCCAAATAGGCAGCTGTTGTTTTTTTTAATTGTTAAGAACAGAAATACAAGCCATTCTTCAAATATCTAGATGTAATTCCTGAGACACCCAGAAGCATCTGTGCTCAAATGATACCGTGATTATTCGCTTGCCATTAAATTCCGTCACAGATAATCAGATATCTAATGGTACTGTATCATTCCTCTTCTGTTTCTTACATACCACTTTATGTTTTCACAGCTGAAAGATAATTTCCACTGGTATTTCTCCAAGTCATGGCTTGGCTTTCTGGAGTGTGCTCACCAACATCCCTCTTGGTTTGCTTTAATCTGGGCTCTCACCAGTGCCCGACAGAAGACGTGTTGTGATTACAGCACTTGTCAAAACATCACACTTAGCAATTGTGTGTGTGCATGTACATATATACAGAAAGAAAGAGATGGAAGGACACAGATTCCCTTACAAGATTTGTACATTTTAATTTCGAGTACTGAATACAAATAGTAATCTAAATTCAGTTTGGAATATATTTTTAAAAAGCACCAGGTTGAAAATGCTGTGAAAGATCATTTTCAATTTATACAGCATATCAATAACACAGCCTTATAGGACATCAGGGCATACTTCTCATTAATCTGATTAACAATTGCCACCATCTTGTGAGTACAGTTCATACCTGGGAGATCCATTTCTGGCTCATAAATTCCTTAAATACAGCTATAAGTTACACCTCTCATCCTCACAATCCAGATGCATTTTTTTTTCTGCCAATAAATAAATACCAGCTGAAATTAGTCATTAACAAATTAATACCCAAAAAGTGAGATAAATAATAAACGTAACAGGAGTATTGAAAATAATTTTCAGTAAGACAGTACTACACGTTTTGCAGCAGTCAGTTCAAAAGATGTATAGAATCCATCTACGATGATGTGCTTATTATTGTCCTTTATTTGTTATTTTATCTGTATTTAGCAAGTCGTTGCAGTCAGCAGAAAGACCTGTAGCATTAACAATTTCCACAGTGCCACATTAGTTCTCAATTGTTCCGGTGGTGACCACTCCATATCCAATACTGCTGCAGTTCAATGGCTTCTGTAATATGATATTAAATTTTGATAACACAGTCATCTATTTCAGTTGCACCTCAGATTCACACTTCATACAACTTCATTTTATACATGGTTTGAAGATATATTGGGATAAACTGCAAACTTGCAATCATGCAAAACATATATTCATGACTAATTTGCAGCCTGGATTTCACTGATATTCCTTGAGTCCTTAAGGGTAAGGAGAAGCCTGCTAGTTCTACAAGGCATGTTTTTCTACAGATGCTGTTACCATGACTTGTAGCAGCATATGTATAACCTGTAGTGCTTGGAAAAACTCTTCTTCACAGTCCGAAAAACTGCTCATAAAGCAAGTCTGACTGATAGCTGGGCAGGCCTAACGAGAAATTTCTAATTCACATTTATTTGTAGTCAACTATCAGTTGGAAACGACTCACATTCAGCACTAGGATAAATTAGTATCCCACCAAAAAGTATGTATCAGTCTACAGTAGCTGGGCATACTTTTTTAAATTCAGTTTTTAAAGTGATAACTTGTTACTCGCATGGAACATAAATCTTGTCTGAACCCAAATTCTGCATTCAACTACATAGAATAAACATGCAAAGCGTTGCCATGGAAACACTATACTAACGAGTTACAGATTTGATCTCTGGTTCACAGAAAAGACAGCATTTCTTTTTAATTGCTCCAGCCAGTTAAAAATAGCGAGCGCTGCTTCTGAAGATACAGTCAAGAGTATTAAAGTGATAACTACTTCATGCTGGCTCTGTTTCCCACTTACTCTTCCACCTGCACATCTTTTCCTCCACCAGTCATCAAAACTCCCTTGTGTTCCCAATGTTGACCAGTACTTCCAGTTTTCAAGGGCTGGCATCTTAACCCTGCACAAGTCGCATCCCTGACACCAGAAGAGTCTTGGGGCAGCTGTTTGCATTAAGCATCCCAAATACTATCCAGAGTAGTGAAACTTTTTTGCTCGAGCTCCTCAAAGTAAGGCAGCCTGAGGCAAACACCCACATGAAGAATTTCAGTCTGAGCAGCTCAAGTTCGGCAGCATTAGAAAAAGCTGAAAGCCAAATCTTCTCACATTAAGTGTCAGGAAACTTTAACCAAGTGACACAAGTGCTTCTGTCTATAATAAGCACATGTAGAAATGCAGAATTGAGACTGTTCTTCTTCAGGGTCAATAAGTGGACAGAGGATTTTGCAAGATTGCTGACAAAAGCAGTTGGAAAACTGTAAGATTTCCAACAGCTGAGAGAAAAGAACATGAAAGTCGAAATGCTGGTGAGACATGAAACACATGGGAGTATAAGTGTTAAAATGTCACAGGATGAAGGGATAAGGTTACTAAACATGAGTGTGTCGGCTGTATCTGACAAGGTTTACTCTCGGCTCTGCTGTGCTCGGCACTCCAGGCAGTGAAATGCTTGTTCTGCTCAGGATCAGCTCTAAAATCTCCTTCCCCACATATCAACAGTGCTCCCACCAGCCTGCTCTGAACCAGCAACCTGGGAGACAAGGCAAATTCTCAGGGCGTTCCTATAGCAATGAAAATAAATCCCTTCGTTATCCTCCAAGCAAACTTTTCTACTTTTGTGCCCATTAAGCATTTGGATGTATTTCTAAATACAAACATGTACATGGGATTTTGCTATCATTGAAAAGCTCATGGCCTGCTTCTTTTCATTTTATCTGGGAATTAGTAAGAACACACTTGATTTACCATGATGTATGTCAGAGAAGAGTAAAGGTCTGAGAACATGACATCTTCTTCCCATTGCCATTCTCTTCTACTATGGGATTGAAATATTGACAGTCTCAGAAACCAATGTGTTCCGAAAACTACAGCAACCATGTCTGGAAACACCAGTGAATAAAGACAACTCACTGCAACAAGATTTGTTGGTATCATGCTATATATACAGGCAAAATTCTGTGAGCTTACCATGTCTTCACTACTTCGAGTTTCACTACAGTTATCAAGATGCAACCTATAATATCTTCACAACAACTTCTGTTCAATTATACCTAGAGCCTTTATTAAATATTGTCATTCAGACCAGAAACCAGAAGTTTATAGAATTTAAGGCTTATAGATATTATTTTCTACAAAACATGCTATTGCATATGGAATAAGAAAGAAATTACATAGCCCATTTGTTGTTAAGCAACCTACCAGAATTATATTATTTATTCTAACAGTCTGGAAAGAGTTCTTTTTCCACATAACTCTGACAAGTTTAATTATTAGAACTTCCTAGTACTCTGTCATAATGTTACATAATTTATTTTTACCTTTTAGTTTTCCAATTTCTATTTATCGGGCTACTACATGACATTACTCTGTAAATGAAATCCTAAAATCATTACTCATTAATTTATCACTAGACACAGCCCATGTGTCTAGGTAAAGTTTAGGTATGTTCCTCCCTTGTTTCAAGCAGATAATTAAGGAAAAGAAATCACTACATTAATGGAATCGCACAAAGAAATATCACCGTGTTCATGGAATCACACAGACAGGTTGTCATGACCTAAGAGATCACAAAACATCAACATTGCAAATATATGCCAGAACACGCACCCATGGGTTCTGGCAACAGAATCATTTACATATCACTAAAATTTTTATCCTTAAGATCTAGTCTGATACTCTACCCAAAAAATAAAAGAGAAAAAAAGGTAGATTTCAGCCAAGTACACTGTCAGACACTCCAGCACCTGCTGACTGCAAGCATCAATTTTTGATGCTTTGTTTCGGTACAGGTAGAGCGTATTACTTTTTTCTTAAAGTAAAGGCTTAATTTTTAAGTCACATTTACAGTCTGAGAGAAAGAGAAATGCATGTCTGTGTCCTTCACCTTTTGGGTCCTGCCTTACCCCACAATAATGATTTAAAATATGTAAGGGAATCCAAGTGCTCCCCACTGAGCAGGACAAAATTCCAGCAAGAATATTTTCATAGGGTGCATTAAAGCTGCACCAGCCTCTGAGAATAGAGACACTATAGCAGAAAACAGACCATGAACCCCTCTGATAAACCAGCGAGGGTTATTTGACATGCAGAAGCCAGATGTGCAAGAGTTTAACTCCGTTCTGTACCCAAGAAATTAAATCGGTGCCCCAGGCAGGAACAGAGATGTACAAAGGCCAGGCATCATCTGCTCATTCAATTGTGGGAAAACAGTCTGCATTTTACTTGTTTTAGAACTTATTTTACGTCAAATAACTCAGAGCCTATCTCTGCTAACAAACTAGAGGGAGAAAGCACGTGCATTGCTGTATGTCTGGTAAATGAGCCCATCGCACAGTGATTTTTCAAACTGTGGAGCGGCACAAAGGCAAGCAGAGTATAAATTGACCTTAAAAAGCAGAGAAATCTTCCTTCTCGGTTTTAATTGCCCTTGTACTCGAGCGTGAGCTATTTCATGATGCAAATTTATCCTTAGAAGTGGCGACTGTAAACAGATGTTCTTCTGGCAGTCCCAATTACTGTCTAACCAAGGTATTCCGGGCTGATAAATGCATCAAATGAACATGCTCAGCACAGTACCTAAAAACATGCTTTGTTTTACCTAGAAAAGAAACCTGAAGGAGTTTCACCAGGATTCAGATTTTATCATTAGATGCTGGACAGTGACTCAAGCAGGATTTCCATGTGCTTTTTTACACATTTTATTCAAGGATATGCCACCAAGTTGTAAACTGAATTTTCCCAGAAATTTCAATGCTCTCTGTACTTTTTTTTCCACATGGAAGTGTATAGACAAAAGGGTTGTATGAAAGTTTACAGTCAAACAAGCAACATCCTAAAATCTGAAGAGCTGTCTTGCTTCTGTAGAGCAGATTGTGACAATCCATTCCCAAAGATGGGAAACTAATATAAAGGGATTCAACACTAATGAAGGAAAACTACCTAGATTAGCTGAAAGCTTATGAAGTTAAGTCACAGTTTAAAGCTCAGCTTTCATGGCCCTCAATGAAATCTGAACTCTCAGAGATCAGACAGAGCTTGGATTGCACTCCGACACTCTCAGTAATCCCTAAGCTAAAATATAAAAAAGAAACTTGAGGAAGCTCATGAAGTGAACACTGGATGTCTGCATCTGTAGTATATAATTAAGCGCTATACCATATTCGCTCACCTCTGGTTAGAAGAATTAGAATAATAGGGGTTTTTTTTCCTAAAAAACCAGCTTTGCTACATTATTTAAAAATATTCTCAAACTTTCAATGATGTCGAGATCTAGCACATTTAATCTGTTATCAAGCATTAGTTGTGTATTTTCATAGAACTGCTCCTTATAGATCCCATGTCCTTCCCTACATTTTGTGTCAAATTATGTG
The DNA here is from genome assembly GCF_963082525.1 of Nesoenas mayeri. NCBI lineage: Eukaryota > Metazoa > Chordata > Aves > Columbiformes > Columbidae > Nesoenas > Nesoenas mayeri. Next base: position 64,258,465 of record NC_137548.1, read on the forward strand.
CATCTAAGTAGAGGAAAAAAATTTAAGTTCCTTATTATTTCACTGCTTACATTCTATTATGCACATATATAAACTATCTTTTGTATAAATCTAGTGATTTAAGAGCTAACTTTTTAAATAGTCCAAAACTAGACACCACCTAGAAATTTTCATAACGTATGTTTCCAGACAGGTACAAATCTAAAGTTCTTATCAGATGTAACTCTTGAAATACATGTCTATTAAAAAATACAGAATAGTAAGTCACTAAACTGTGCTTATCCCATGCAACTGTCTCTTTTCTCTTGGCCTACAAACAGTAAGAAAGGATGTTTATCTTTTCTTTACCATGGACTCCAATGGAACTAAGGGGGCACCAAGTTGAGAATGAACTTACATCTTCAGATTTCATGATCTGAACAAAAACCAGAGTCATGTGGTTTATTAGTTAATTATGCCAGTAAACAGAGTCCTTTGGACAGAAGGTTTTACACATGTAGCCATCCTTGAATCCCCCCAAGAAGGAAGGAGGCAGAACAAAGCAGCTGGGGGTCTAATACCAGCACCATTGCCAGTCTCAGTATCTTCAGCGCACCCAAGGCACAGCACAGCCTGCTTGTTTCTTGCAGCTAAGCACTTATTGTCTGGATTATAGATATTTCATAGAGCACTTGAATGGCCCGGAAGAGGACAGGACAGAGGTGGAAATTCTCCCTTCCAGCCTGACCTGCTGCTCTGTAACTGAGAGGGCTCTTAAGCATGTTCCTCTCTATTGCAGATGGCATTTATAGAGAAAAGAACTCTTCCGCAACCAGAAATTGATTTTCCCCTTTAATTCACTCCTCCGAGATAATGGTGGCACGCAACAAAGCCAGAGGAGAAATAACTGAAGTGGGACTGACTTAGCAGAACTGCTGAGGAGAGCATTAGAGCTGGAGGCTTCGCTAACCAACTCTGACAGACACTGTGCCCATCACCACCCATCAGGGCTGCGCCTGCTCCCGCAGAAACCAGTGACAGTGCTGGTATTGATCAGCTCCAGTCCTCTCCTAGTGATATTTAAACTGACGGCTAATGACTATAGAGTAACATGTCAGAGCGGCAAAGTCTTATATAAATGTCCACAGGTGCTGCAGTTACTTTTCCAGCGGACAGCCTGGCACTGAGCCATCCCACACCTTTCCTGGAAAGGGCTACATGTCTTTGTTGCTTTAAAAAACCGCCCATGGTGAAACCAAGTACTGCTGATTCCCAAACCATGGTTACAATGGCAAAGCCACCCTTGCCGCCACTTACCTGAAGTTTAAAATTCAAATGAATATTTCTATTAGCTGGAAGAGAGGTATTGAAAGTAACTGAACATTCCAGAGTTAATTCCCATCTATAATTCAATGAGCAATAAGGTTTCTTTTTAAATAATTAAATGAGCATGGTAACTTGCAAAACCCAGAAATAAGTTCTCTCTCTAGGTTTACGTGCAATAACAACAACATGATTCCTTCATTACTGCTAAGTTCCCCTGTTCAAAGCTCAACACTAGAATCACTGTGCCCTTTCAGACCTTGTACTCGATAGATTTTTCTTGTAGCAGTGCAACGATATGAAGAGTTTCGTAAGACAGAGGTATTGAAATAAACATTTATGGGGCAGACTGAGTACTATGTAAAGACTGTCACCTTGGAAATGAAAATCATCAACCTGTGAGTCACTTGGCCAGGGTTTTTGAAACAATTTCCCTTGTACCTGCATTATTCTGTACACACAAGAGTGCAGGGTAAAAACTGCCTTTCCCCTGCCCTGCAGCCCCTGTCAGTTACTGTGAAAAGCTTTCTGGCACTTCAGAAATGTAGCAGATACAGCATCTTCATTCCTATTCCAAGCCTCACTGCCTGTAATATCAATACAAAACAATAAATTGGGGGTGTGGTTATACCATTGGGAAACACAGGAAATTTTTGTGTCAATAGTACCACCTGCTGGATTTTGAGTTAGAGACTATGACAGAATTCAATGCCATTCTTACACAAATTCCACCATAAATAAACTGTTACAAACGAACCATTAACAAATCACCAGATTCTCTAATGAGCTGCCAAAACAACCCAGCAGAAGACTCACCGACATTTTTAATATGTGTTTCTTGTTAAAGCAGATACTCAAAACTCCCTACACACAATTCATCAAATTAATAAAAAAGAAAAAAAAACAACACTAATTGGTCAACCTAGCAGCCCCATTTAAAACACAACGTGCTACTATGATTAACATCAGTGTTACGTATGTGTGGGTTTGGTTGGTTGGTTGGCTTTGTTTTGGGGGTTTTTATTTGGTTGGTTTGGGGTTTTTTGGTGGGAGGGTTTTGTTGTCTCTTGAATTTTTTTCTTCCTGAAGTTATGCCATTACAATATTATTTAGCAGAGTGGGGGAAACGGACCAAAAAAAGAACCCAAACCACTAAAACTAACAACCAAAAAACTCCAATCATCCATTACTATTGAGCTACCAGACATTATTTCTGATCTCACAGCATCAAGAAATACTCAAGCACATAATTGAAGAGCAACCCATAATAGTTAAGAGTACACTTCACTGTCAATTGATCGCTGCTGTGTTGATGAAGATGAGCTTCATCCCTTCTACAGGCAACGGACAGCAGGATGCTCTGCACTGTTCACACTCAACAGAGGGAGGAAGTTTCCAGGAGAAAGAAAAGCAGAGCTTGAGTGGGAAGGACTAGGAGACTCTCTCCTAAGAAAAACACTCAACTGTCACTGCATGTTTCAGATAAGCTTCCCAGGGCAACACAGATTAATTCAGCCAAAAACCACAGGGCAGATCTGTTTCACTGGTGCTATCACACACCCCCTGGAGAATCAGCTGCTCCAGGCCAGAGAGAACTTTATCAGTCCTCACCCGGCTCCCGGAATACAGCAGGGCTTGCTTCTCACTCACATAGAGCCCAAATTACCCCCAAAAGGTGAATTTGTATCCAATTTTCAAGCTATCACTGGTTATCAATGTATCTTCACGCACAGAGCCTGTCAATTTCATTTCAAACTACATGGATGCAGAATTTCTTTAAGCTTATTCCAGGAAGCCCCAGTTACTAAACAACCTCAAACTAAGTGACTTTATTGAAAGGTTCTCTCTAAAACTTCAACTGTAAAAGCACAAGCCTTGAAAACCCTCAGTGATAATCTATAAGCCCTCTTCTACAGAACAAAAAGTTACCATATTTCCTACTACTTCTCATTAAACAACTTCCTGACTGCCTTATGAAGGCTCTTGCAAAGAACTGAAGGTTTGCTTGAACTACTCACCTTTTCAGTTGTGTTTTACCACTTCTTACTGCTAGAAAGCTGCACTTTCTCCATGCACAATTCTGCCCAAATGTACAAATCTTCCTCTAAACCTTTTAGATGCAGAAAAGTGTCTTTTAGCTGCACTCAGAGACCCTCAGCTGATGGATCAAGCAAGCGTCACAACCAGCCAAGGACTCCTCAGCTCTAACCTGAAGCTTAACAAACACTAAGCACTTAACTCACATAACTAAAATTTAAAAAAAATAAATGCTTTCAATTCAAAGCAGATATTACACTACACTCTGCTGCAGTTCCCAGGCCAACACAACACAGCTCAGCTGCTCTCAGAGCTTTTGTGGGCTCCTGCAGACAATCTCAGCCTCGCTATTCAGTGACGGGCGGCAGCTGAGCCTCCTTCTGCTCCCTCTTCGAGGAACCTGATGGCAGCCAGACTTTCGTTATTCAGTTCAGAAAGCTCAGGACCACGTTGTGACTTGTGTCCTCAGTTCAGCAAAGCAGTAACGCTCTCTGATGGCTAATTATAGCTGCAAGAAACAAACACAACTTAAATCAGTACTTTACAATAATGTAGGACATCATGGGGTTGTGGAATAAATTGCAGGACCAGAACGTTGGTGCAAAAAGATACACCATGTTCAAAATCACGGAGGTGGGAAAGAAGCTGGGTAGATGTTGCACTGTTTATGAAGAATACAAATTACACTCTCCACATCGTCCTTGGGGATGGATGTACAAACTGACACCCAAATTCAGGAAATGTTGTTGAACAGGGTGATGCTGAAGTTAACTATAAATAGCTAGGAGACAAGGTGGCAAAAAAATTAAGAAAAAGAAATACTAGAACAGCCAGAAAACAGACTTTTGGAAAACTTGGTATCACTAAACCAAGAAAACCAATGTAGGCCTGCAAGGACAGAAAATCTTGCATGGCAGCTCCTGGCCATAAGCAACAGCAAACCATTTCAGAGAGGACAAAAGACTGAACATCAAATAAAGCATCAATCCATTTAAAACCAGTAGTTTTCTCATTTAGAAGATATTAAAATAGGAAGAAAAGTCACATACATCTCAGGATGAACAGAAATTATTAGCAAAAAATATGAATTATATTTCCCTCCGCTACGCATACAAGTCAAAAAGGCCAAAAGCTGCTGGGTGACACAGATGCACATGTCACCTCACACAAGGAAAGGGCTGCACAGGTCCCTGCCGAACCCACCCAGCCCTGCACTGCTCAGAATCCACCCTGACCTGCTGAGTTGGTTGTTCTTGGGGAAAAAGCAGCACACGGAGGGGCCTTTGGTGCTGACTGGTGAGGTGGCTGCAGGCCAAGGCTGCGTGAGAACACTGACAGAATCATAGAATGTCCTGAGTTGGAAGGGACCCACAGATGGTCAGGAATCAGTTTAAAACACATCTGTGAAACACAAATTTTAACAAGTGTGAATCCTGAAAGTCTTGAGCACATATTGGATCAATGCCTTGTGTCCCAAGCGGTTCCACTGCTCAGCAGGTGTGAAACAGAAGTAGACTAAGCTTCCTCTTCTATTTATTAGATCTGTATCCTCAAGTCACCTTCTACAGTAAGAACTGTTTCTTCTAAATGGAAAATAAACAGCTTTGTTTTCAAATTTTGAAATAGGATTTTTAAAAAGGAAAAGAACCCAACTGAAGTGAGTGCAATAATGTAATTTTTAGAGTAAATCTAAGCTGATTCAGCAAAATATACGAAAAATTACTGTCTTGCAGCCCATCACATTTGAAATGACTACATGAATTATTCTTTGAGACAGCCCAGCTTGTGCAGCTTTGCAATGGGGTAATAGGAAAGAAGAAACTCATAGAATGTCCTGAGTTGGAAGGGACGCACAAGGATCATTGAGTCCAACTCCTGTCCCTGCATGTGACAACCCCACAGTTCACACCATGTGTCTGAGCACGTTGTCCAGTCTCTTCTTGAACACTGTCAGGCTTGGGGCCAGGACACCTCTCTGGGGAGCCTGTTCAACACCCTCTGGGTGAAGAACCTTTTCCTAATGCCCAACCTGACCATACCCTGGCACATCTTCCTGTCATTCCCTTGGGTTCTGTCATCAGTCACCAAAGAGACAAAGGCCACACCAGTGCAGAGCAGACCAGGGTTTGACAACAGGCAAATCAGCACCAGCTTTCACCAGTGAAATGGAGAAATAAACTTAATAGCAGAGTCAATTACACTGTTAAGTGGCATTCTTTATTTTATCAGTGCTGGGGATCATCCTCCGTAAGTGCTCCAAAGATTGGATGCTCTTGCATTGCTTACATTCACATAATTATTACATATATATTACAATTTTTGAAAACTTTGACATACATCTATACTAAGAAATATTTTATTATGTTAATTATAACTGTTCAGTTTCTTACTTACAATACACCTATTAATTATTAGTTAAATATAAACTAAGCATTCTACTTCTAAACAATGTATCACTTAATCTTCTGTCTCCCTCTTGTCATGCAGAAGGATCTAAAATTGAAAAACATCCCCTCGTTTTGCAGGTGGCCAGAAAGCATTTATCTCATGTCAATTGTTTAATGATGGGTACATCTTTTATAACTTAATCACAGTATACATTAATTTGGCAGCTTCTCTCCACATTCATCAAAACCTTTTGAGACGCCAGCACAGTTCTGTCAGAGTTTCAAAGGCGGCAGGTGAGACCTGGCATGACACCAGTATACCCAGTATCACACAGAATCACAGAGTGTCAAGGATGGGAAGGGACCTGGAAAGTTCATCCAGTGCAATTCCCCCATGGAGCAGGAACATCCAGATGAGGTTACACAGGATCATGTGCAGGTGGGTTTGAATGTCTGCAGAGAAGGAGACTCCACAACCCCCCTGGGCAGCCTGTTCCAGTGTCTGTCACCCTCACTGAGAAGAAGTTTCTTCTCAAATTTAAGTGGAACCTTTTGTGTTCCAGTTTGCACCCATTGCTCCTTGTCCTATCCTTGGTTGTCACCGAGCAGAGCCTGGCTCCATCCTCCTGACACTCACTCTTTACATATTGATAAACACTAATAAGGGCACCCCTCAGTCTTCTCTCCTCCAAGCTCAAGAGCCGCAGCTCCCCGGGAGATGCTCCACTGCAGCATCTTCGTCGCCCTGCGCTGGACCCTCCAGCAGCTCCGTCCCCAGCGCTCAGCGCTCCCGGGCGCTCTCCCCGCCGCCGGGCGGCAGCACCGGGCCGGGGAATCGTTGAAACAACTTCCAGCGGGCTCTGAATCCCCGTATCATGTTTACCGGGGCGAGCCTGACGTTAATTAGATCGTTGTCCCTTTTGTCCGAACAGAATCGATTTGATTTAGTTTAATTCCCGAGGCGGGGGAAGTAGCGCGGGCCCGCCGGAGCCGCCCCCCGTACCCCGCCGGCCTCTCCGGCCCGGCCATGCCCGCCCCCGGCAGCCCGGGGCGCCGCGCCCGGCCCCATGACGGGGCGGGCCCTGCCGGAGCGTGGGGCCGCGGGCGGGGCCGCCGCTGCTTCCCCAGCCGCCGTCCTCCAACGGCCGCCGGCCCGGGGCCGCCATGGGGCTGTGCCTGCCCTGCATGGGGGGCGCCGTCAAGGACGTGGTGGAGACGCCCGACCCGGTGAGTGCGGGCCCGCGGCGGCCCCGGGGCGGCTTCGCTCTCTTCCCTTCTTCCGCCCGGTTGTTTGTGAGCGGGCGGTGACGCCCAGCGGCGCCGGGGCGGGGTGGGGGGGGACGGGCCGGCTTCCTTAACGTGGGGCCGGGGCTCCGCGACCGCGCTCGGTGCGGGGCCTCACGGGAGCGGCTGCGGGGGAGACTCGGCCCAGGCCCCGGAGGGGGAACTGCCGGGGCTCCCCCCGGCCCGGGGCCTGGCACCGCGTACCCTCCTGTGTTCTGGCCCAGCCCTTTCCTTGGCACCTGTGTGGAGGGTTTGTGACATAATCGAGGCCAAGGTGCCCCTCATTTTAACCAGAAACAGGGAAACTGCTTTTCTCTCCAGTGCACAGTTATGTTCACTTTTACCTCACCTTCACAGGGTGAAATTTACAAATATCTAAAGGGTGAGTGTCAGGAGGACGGAGCCAGGCTCTTCTCAGTGACAACCAATGATAAGACAAGGGGTAATGGCTTCAAACTGAAACACAAAAGGTTCCACTTAAATAGGAGAAAAAACTTCTTCTCAGTGAGTGTGACAGACACTGGCCCAGGCTGCCCAGGGAGGTTGTGGAGTCTCCTTCTGTGCAGACATTCAAACCCACCTGGACACCTTCCTGTGTAACCTCATCTGGGTGTTCCTGCTCCATGGGGGGATTGCACTGGATGAGCTTTCCAGGTCCCTTCCAACCCCTGACATTCTGGGATTCTGTGCAATTTCTCCTGCATAGGTCAGAACCCATCTCTGTGTGTTGGTAGCCCTCACCTGAGGGGTTTGTTGAGGAATGGAAATATCTGTCACATTATTTTCTTTGCTGCCCTTTGAACACAGAAAAAGGAACTTTAAATATACCTAAAGAATCATGATAAATATTTGACTAATGTAAATATGCCGTAAGCCTGCAGAAAAGGACAGCAGGGGCCTAATGAACAAATCTTGCCAACATTAACCACTGTGATTGAAAAGTATCACAATTGATTTTTAGGGAGTTCCATTATATGTAAGACATGTTTAAAAAGATTGTCGCAGAATAGTATTTTTCATGTATTGCTCAGCTCAGCCCTTCTTCAGCCATTTTTCTCCGCAGTAACATTTAGATGGCTCTAAGAATTTCGGTTTACCAGGTTTGTTGGGGACCAAGGTTACTAAGGGTTTGATTATGTCAAGGGATATTCATGGTTGAAGCATCTTGCTAATTATTTATGAGTACTGGTCTCCAGAAATTACTCTGTTGAAATATATATATATGTGTGTGTGTATAAAACCAAAACCAACCAACCAAAAAAAAACACCACCACCCCACACAACAGGTACTGTACATAGTCTCGTGATAATTTTAGTCCTTGGCTTTAAACCACAAACATACACAGTCAGTGCTTGACTTGAAAGAGCCAACTGCAAAATATCCATTATTTTCCAAAGAACAAGCAACTACAGCGCGATGTGACACCGTGGTGCCACGTAACCAAGCACGTATTTCTGCAGGAACCGTAGCATGGGGACAGAAAGCAAACAGTCAAGTTGCTTGACTTACTTTCCTTTTACTCCAAAAAGGCATTTACACCATGTGCCTTCTCATTCCAATCTGAATTTTTTGGAGTGAAGGCGTCATGCAGGCAGCTGAATACAGAGTTCTGGTGGGGTTTGACTGTAGATATGTCAGCAGCTGCTCCTCCAGCACATTAGTCATTAAAACCACTTTGTTCTTGCAGACTGGCAACTGGGGAGGAGAAAGATGATGCTAAATGACTTACGGTTGGCATTTTGTGGCAGTTTGCTTTGCAGATTTGAGTCATATTTAGAAGTTAAGACTTTCAAAAGAATGTACAGACTGTACTGGGATAGAATTTCACTGTCTTTCACGTTTTATTTAGGAAATAAAAAGAAGACAACTAGCAGAAGCTGCTGAAAAGAGGCAGATGGAGGTAATGTCTGATAAAATGCCATTTATTCAAAATGCATTTTGGTAACTGGTTTGTGGGGAAAATAGCTCAGGCTTCTGGAGGAACACTAGATACCATGGTTGGATTGTGAGAATCGCCATTAAATATTTTCATAATATTATTAATGTTTTACCTTTGTCCTATTTTAATATGTATTTGCAGTAGCGTTTCACCGCTAGGTAAGTGCCCAGAGACCATTGCAAGATAACGGAGCTTGTTTAAATGGGAGAAGTTTTGCAGTAGTTAGAAAATAAACTAAGAACTGAATACCAAGTTCAACATTATTTTTTTCCCCGCTATAAAACTTGAATATGAAAGATTGAAAAATATTCCAAACTGGATTTGTCAAACAGCTGTGGCGGTAATTTCTAGTGATTCTGCACTTTTATTTCTCTTGCAAATGCAGGTGGTGGGCACTTGCATGTTGAGTTTATCAACTTGGCAACAATTGAGCTCATTTCTCAGCTCGAATTCCAGCAAAGAAGAAGTATTAACTTATTCTGTCTTTTTAAGGTTGCTAATCTTTAACTACTTCAGTATCCTTAAATTTAGAAGAGATAGGGTGCAAATATTCTAGCAGAGGGTAGAACTAGGAAGCCTATTTATTCTGTTCTTTTAAAAAAAAAAAGGCTTATAACATACACTATACAAAATCTGCAATAAATCAAAAATGTGACTAGAGATCACAGCTGAACTATGAGGAAAGAGGAACGTGTTGTTTGTATGAGTGCTAGTGACATTATGTATTGAATTAAAAATCGACCGTTATAGACGAGGACCATATTGATCTGGTTTTAAGGGAGTTTGGTGAATAATTAGAGCAACAGCTGAGTGGTGCTTCAGAGTCCCTCTTTAAAAACTATCTGTGTCAGACTACATGCTAAAAGCAATCCATGTGTCATGAAATCTCAAAGGGCTTTTAAGCAAACCTGTAGGAAATACACTTTTGAGAAGTGTATGAAATGGGGACATCCCCCTATAGCTCTTAAGTTGATAAAAAGCTTCCCTAGGAGGAAGGAGGAACAAAACAACTTATAGTTGGCTCTGGAGTTGCATGGTAACCGTTCAGCTGCTAAAGAAAAACGTAACTATCATTCTATGGTACTTTTTGTTTTCTTAAAAGCGAAAGAGCTAAAACATCTACCAGATTTTTCAGGACTATGAGAGTGTTTTAGCCTCTGAATGTTGAGCAACAGAGATGTCTTGCAGGTAGTCTAATTAGATTTCCCCCTTGTGAGGGATAAGGGAGTAGATCACATCTTCTTCCCTGTGTAGTGTTTTCCTGTACGTGCTTCTGAACCGTTCGTTATTCAGCCTGAAATGGTGTGAGTTGTTCTTCCTTTTGGGGTGCTGTAGAGAGAGTCTGGGTACCTAACTCACCTGGAAGGCCACTTGTCGAAAAGCGAGAAATCACAGGCTCTGAGCAAGTTAGTATTTGTTGGTCAGATTTGCCATAGTAGCCTGTTGAGAATAGCGCTTGTTACCAAGGCTTTGAATTTCAGGTGAGAGCATTGCTGATTTCATTTGGTAGGTTTTCACATCGTGTGCATAGCTTATGCTGTAGCATCAGAACCCTAAACTTGCTAAGAATCAGTTTGTAAAACATTTTCTTTCTAGGTTCACAGCGTTAACTGTTTGTAGTTCAGGTGTTCCTACCATCTAGTCCAGGCCCTCATCAGACTCACCATGAGGATGTGCTGCAGGCAGTTGACCACATTTCGCATCTGTGTCCTGCTGCTCTCCACACGTCCTGTGAAGCTGAAGGGTAGACTGTCACACAGGTTATTTCTCGCAGATCACAATTTAGAAGTTGGATTTCTCACAGCCTGGGCTAGCACTACTATAATAGCACCACCTTTTTTCTCCCCCACATGTAGAGTTCCCATCGATTTCTCTAGTAACTACGCAGAGCTTGTGACTTTCTCTACCCGCTTATTGAGTGGTAGAATAGAAGCTGTCATTCCGATTTCCGTCATCTAGATCCTATTCTCTAGGGAGCCTTTTTTGATAAAAGAGATGGAAGAAGCGAACGGATGATGAAACAGCTAAAGTTCTTGGAAGTTCTGTCTGTCCACATTGTCTCTTCCCAGTTAATTCTGTTAGGAAGGGTGAGAATAGGCCCTGACTATGGAAAAAAAACAAACCACAGACTAAAAACTTATGGGACTTTTGGGAAGGGAAGTTCTGGTTTTGCATCTTAGGATGCAAACCAGGTACATGTAATGGCATTAAATATGTTGACCTGGATGTAATAACAATATTAAACAAAACCACCTTCGCATACCAATAGCTCACAATATGAAGAAGCATCCTGAAAGGTCTGGGTTTATGTAATAATAGCATTACTTGATGTTTCATTCTTTTCATGCAAACCAGAGTTCCCAAAATGCTGTGGCCAAGACTTGCAGTTTGGTTTCTATCCAGAAGAAGAGCTAAGTGGTCTTACCCAAATGTGTTTTCTCCCAGGCTTCTTCTCGAGGGATTAAGAATGTTTACTCTGTAGAGCAAAAGAAAAAGAAACAGGAAGAAATAGAAAAAAGAATGGCAGCTTCGGGTTCTGGAGGAGAAGGAGGACTAAGAGTAAGTTCAAAAAAGAAACATAATGCAGCTGTCCTTATATTCACTGAGAAAATCCTGTTTTGTTGTCTACAAGAGGGAATAACTTGAGGAAAAGGCAAGAGGAAGGGAAATGGAATAGAAGTGGAAGTATGTGTCATTATCACAGTGTTCTCAATGAGATTTCATTTCTAGGGCACAAAGGCAGCAAGGATGACAGAGAGCTTATTTTTCTTTTTTCCCCTCCTCTTCTTCCCCAGTTTCTACACTAACAACACATCAGTTTTACAGTAGTCAGCTCTGGGCACCTCCTCACCGAGGTGACCTGTACTCAGCATCCCTTTTCAGTACCAGTTGAGATTGTCTCCTTTCCCTCAGAGTTTATAGAAGATGTTTGATCTAAGTATGGGAATGGCTTTGGGTTTCACATACCTATACCTTTTTACAAAAAAAACATAGCGACAGCATAGAAACTGATGACTTTACTGCTACTACTGCCACTTTTCTAGTATAAACTTTGTCTCAGGAAGCCAGACAGAGATGTAATGAAGAGTTAGAATCTCTCCAAGGCAATAAATGCATCTGCTTATTGAAACACAGGCCTCCTAAGCCTTTACCTCTTTCCCGTACTGCTATAAATGACTCAGGAGTGGGAGTTTGTGTAAGAAGCTGCTGGTGGGCTGCATGTTTCTCACTTTCACTGTAATAGGGAGTTTATTGTCTTTAGACAGCCTTGTGATTTTTTTAAATGGGTTTTTGTTTATTTTATTTCCCTTATCTTCATACAAACCTGTGGCGCATTTTGTTGTTTTTGTCTTTAGTGGCAGGTTGGATAAAGAAATACAACTTACGGAGAGAAGACTGATGTTTACTGCCAATAACTTGCCAGTTTCTGCAGCAGAGCGGCACTTACCCATCATGTGGCTTTTGCTGTTTGCATATGAAGACCCAGCAGTACTTTGCCATCGTGGGAGGACAGATGTGGAAACATCCAATAAGAAACTTAAGAACTAACTCTGAACACTAAGTTTTGGCCAAATTTGTTTGTTTTATGTGCATGTTTTTAGTGCTTGCCTGTCAGAGGTGGGGAGATGGGTTTTCTTACATGGAAGTGATCTCCTTACCTGTAGTCAGTCCATACAAGTATGTTGTCTGGTCAGTTAATGTATGTATATATATGTCTGTGTGTGACTGGCTTAGGCACAGCTCAGGTGCCCACGTGGTGTTTTCGATGCTTATTTCAAGCTCTACAATTCAAATTTTCCCTAAGTCCTTACGTAGAAAGCTGTTCATAAATAGATATATTTGAATATGCGGGTGACAGCATTTCTGTTCAGTTTCCTAATGACTTCTGAGCTGCTTAGGGATTTAGTGCCTTTTTCAGAAAAGAAAGCAGGTTCACGGTGGGCCCTTGAAAATGGAGGCATTTTGTCGCTCTAGTTGAAAAAGATAGAAACCTTTATAAACGCTGTATACTTGCATAGCAAGAAAGCTGTTTTGTTACGAGTCTAATAATTGTTCTCATTTTCTGATGTGAATTTCTGATTCTGTAAGTATTTATAATGAACACTGGAAGTTAAATTAAAAATACTGTCATTGTTTTCCTTTATTACCACAAGAGGGCAATGCTGCACTTCTGAGGATTTTGGAAAAATGCAGAAGACTTATTACATCATCTCTTAGATTATCCATTTCCTAAATTTTCTGTAGTATCTAGGTGGGTTTGTCACAGTGCAGTAATATTTGCCAAATACCCAACGCTCTGTGACTTTTAATCTGTACCAGCAATGTCTGTAATCCTTCTCTGCAATGTGAAGCTGCCTTTGATTATTTCGAGCTACCTAAACTGTGATGTTACAACTAGATTTTCAAACTAGTGGCCTTGAGCTGCTGCCTTGATAGATGAGGGAGATTTGTTGCAGCATGATCAAGACTGAGAATTTAGCCAGAGAGCATTTTGCTTGGCCTCAGTGTGTTACTGGCCCCATTTTTGACCTACTTTAGGCTATAAAGGCTTTTTTTAAACTAAATATTTCTTCTTTTACCTCCCCAGATAGTGTTTCACGCTGTCTTAGGAGCACAGACCTGACACCATGAGCTTCCTGGCTTAGCCTGGAATTGAGTTGAGAAGGGAGACTTTTCAATTTTAATATAAAGGTGTTTGAGCTAAAAGGCCGTGTCCTTCACTTTCCTTTGATTGCTGGCAATTGCTCTCTTCAGTGTATTAGCTGGTCATAGTGAATTTTAAGTCTAATGAAAATGCATTGAAATATAATAAAATATACTAAACATTCATTTGAAACGTGAATTTCAATCCAACATCTGACACAGTGGGTGTCTGACAAAGACACTTGGTCACTTGGGATATTTCAAAGTTAATCCATTCTTTTCACTCTCCATCATGCTGCTCCCCAAAAACTATATTGGGAGGAAATAACCATCAGCCTCTTGGCAGCTTTTCTCAAAGGTGGGAGGAAAGGTCTGAATCACCTCAGACTGAGTAGACCTTGTATTCAAGAGGCAATTCTTGCACTTTAGGATTAGTATGGAAGAAAATACTGCTCTCTCTCCATCCTTTAAGTAAAAGCCAGATATGTCTGTGCTTCTTAAGAGTCCTTGTTTTGAATGTCAACGTTATTCCTACAACTAAGAAACACAGAGGATTTGGGGTATGTAGCTCTATATTACAATAGCTAATTGATAAAGAGGTTTCTACACCATACCCATCTAACTGTTTGAATGGCCACTCTGAACTGACTCAGGGAAATGATTTGGGTAAATAAAACTAACATGCTGATTTAAGCTTCTTGCTAACATCAGTTTCAGTTCAGATTAAAAACAAACCCAGCAGTACACAACTGATGGCTACCTAAGTGTACTGCTAAATGGTAAGGCTGAGAGGTATGTGGATCAGAGCTGCTCTGTACCTGTAGAAATAGACACCTCCCCTCTTTCTTGCCACTTAGCACCACGCTGAGTAAATATGAAACACAATAGGAATTTCGCCTTTATTTTCCCTAATCCTAGGTGTTTACTTCACCTTAGAGGTGGTTAAAATACACCCACTTGTATCTATTATCTGGGCAGTGGATGTTTTGTTTACTTCACACCAGTACCATCATTATTCTTCTCTTCACCTTCTGAAAGCATTTTCAGTTTCTTGCAGATCACTCAAAATACTTGCGGCAAAGACAAGCGTTTGTAAGCTGAACCGAAAGTGCAGACTCCTGGTGACTGCGACAGCATCACCTTTGCTGGAGTAATAGAAAATGAAACCACCTGCTACTGTGTGTTATGAAAATACCCAAGATGATGCCAGGGAGACAGTGTTGAGGGCGGAACCCCCGAGGTTTGGGAGGACACAGAAGCTGCGTCTCCATGGGGGTAGGTCACGCCACTGCAGGCCCTTAGGAAACGAGATGACTTCAACGTGTGGACTTGGCAGGTGACAGACAAAATAGTAGGGACACAGCTCATTAGGCACAAGCGGTGCCAGCATTGGACTGGGATGGAAAAACCTCTCCAGCCCCATAAATGTTCACATGATCCCACGTGTCTGTTCCACCTTGCGTTAGATTCCTAACATACCACAGGCTAAGAAAGTAGGAGACACAAAGCCAAAAAAACCCCACTTCACCGCCTCCCGGTCCGGGACTGCCTATCGGCACTAACAAAGCAGCATAAAACCTAAGCCCCGAAAGAACCAAACCCTCGGAAACGTCTCTAGCAAACGCTTCTGTGACACTGTAGTGCCACAAACAGCTCATTTCCCTGCTCCAGAATGGACGCATGTAATTAATTCAGTGTTGCATCTTAAAGTTACAAGAAACTTGCTAAACCTTCCCACACATATACTGACACCTCCTTGTTTAACCCATCCCCACTGACAGCCCTTGAACTAGTTTCCATAGGTTTTATAAATTGCCTCTAAAATGCTGTTCGGAAAAAAGTGGTAACGCAAAGGAAGGAGCAATTGTCACTGTAATAAAGATAATAAAAAATCTTAATCAGTTATGTAAATAATCCTGCTTGGAAGAAAATCTCCAGTTAATACACGAACAAGGAAGTGACAGAAGGTACCTCCCGGTAATGAGCATTAACAGATGTTACAGTTACGTTTCCAAACTAGTTCTTCATTGCTTCCAGCATGGCAATGCTTATTTGACATCATACAATAATAGTAGTTTTTAAAAGTAATCTCACATAATTTTGCCATCTTGAGTTTTAGCACAGTTACTGATTCACAGCCAGCAGGAGCTCCCATGGGGTTTATTCTACAACCCAATGAGGACTTTGAGAAGGCTTCACTGCAGCTCATAACAGTTCAACTCTTTAGAATTTTCAGCCTCCTCAACACTCACGTTCAGCTGAGTTATGCAGTGATAGAATAAGCAAAAATCACTGCACAGCACTCTTCCTTACAGTCGCCTTCCATTGCTAGTTCAGCATTTCATCATCTCATCACCTTTTAAAAAGAAACTATTTCCCAGTCTCAGCACAGCCTCCCCTCCTTCACCTGGGGGGGATGAGAGCTGCAGGTCTCCCCTCTTGGTAACCTGCTATCCAGCTCAGCCCCCTGAAAATCACACTCAGTATCATCACATCATACACCGTGGCACAAAAACCTCCAGAATCCTGCTCCTCAGCTTTTTAAAATAAGCCTTAGGCTCCTAATTCGTCTGAGCAGTCCAAGTCACAATAAATTCCCCAAGTCCTACGCTGCTGTAGGACCTAGCATGCTAAGAAAATACCATTTATATCATTAGTAACACTTACCTTCTAAATAAGAAGTTGCTAGCCCCTTCCTCCAAAGCTCACCAGCCTACCACATTTTTTTAATTTGCTTTATTGATGCTTTAATTTCCTCCTCTGCAATCCACACCCACACCAGGTGCATCAAATGCACTGAGTCCCACCTGCATCTTTTTACACAGATTAGGTGGTAGTGGCAATGCTGTAAAAGGTCCTTTATAGGTCTCCCTTTCTGCAACTAAGTTGAAGTTTCAAGCCATGAAATGGTTTAATCTGATTTTTTTTTTTAAGATGCTTGAGCACCCTGAATGAAAAAAATACCATTTTGATAGTTACAGTCCAAGCACATAAAGCAATTCATGTTTAATTTAAAATCTTGGTTTGGATTTAACAGGCTCACTTGTTGAAGTTTAATATTAAAATAAACCTTACAACACTCTTTTTATAATTATCTGCTCTGAATTTATTAACGTGTAAATGCCTTCAAATATTTTAAAGAAAAAACATAATAGTAGTGCAAACTTTATCTTGGATGAGGGAAATACAAGAATTTTTGTTTAAAAGAGTGACTGTTATTTCAAAATAAACATCCGACACGTTCACAAGTTGTTTCTATTTTCTTTTTCCTCTGTTCATTTAAAACCAGATCTCTCTGTTCATATATTAAGAAGGTGTTTTGTTTTCAGCTGTGCTGCATTTTTAAGAACAGCGTTGCTTATGGTCTGTTTTATGCTCCCATAAGACCTACATATGTTGCTTCTTTGAGAACTGGGTCTTCCTATGGCTTTTCAAATGATTTCCTGCTTATGTTTTATCCGCCTAGAAAACACCTCTAAAATAACAATAAAAGGCTGCCATTTTTCTTTCCCAAAACACGTTTGAATGTGTACCTGAGTATGGTGCAACCAAGCAATTGTGACGTGTCTTTATTAAGCAAAAGTTTTTAGATGGCGAGGTAAAAGGGTTCCACAGAAATACAACACAATGTGCTGAGTTTAATACGGCACAGAACATGAAAGAAGAAGGTCTTGATCCTGCCCGGCCAGCAGATCCTCTGCGGTTAATTTGAAGACCACAGGAACAGATCAAAAGGATGTATTTTGAAATTAAACTTCAAAAAATATGGAAAAATACCACTTGGTACTTAAATATTATTTCAAGAATGCTCTTGGTATTTTCTTTCCCTGCAAAGGAGAATTAATTTTCAATATAATCTACTTACTACCTGTAGTAAGTGAATGCTTATCCCATTCACTGTGTACCGCATTATTAGGTTAGCAGCAGTATTGGATATTATAGGCATCCAGTCAGTAGTAGCGAAGTGCAGGAACACAGATTACAAATAATAAATAAGCCTTCCAAAATGGATGAGTATTTAAAAAAATTTATTTCATTTTTAATGAAACAACTGAGTTCTGCTCAAATTTATACAGTCAGTGAAATAATCCTATAAAATGATTTTTCTAGGACGTTACAAGGCACATAAATTACCAAATATAAACATAGAAAAGTAGCCAAAATAATGAACTAAGCCCCCATACGCCTTCAGCTATTTTAGAGGTGTGTGAGTGATTTACAAGAACGTGAATCACTCTACTGACAGGGTAATGAATATTTCACGTTTGGCATGACCAACAAAAGTACAAATGGGGAAGGAAAAGCCGGGATTCGGGGATTCGGGAACAGCATCGTGTTTTGTGGCTCGGGAGGGACTCACATCTTCAGAGGATCCTCCTGAGGTCAAAGGGTTGGGCATCTTTTCCTGCTTCCTTTAGTGGTCCAGCGCCCATACCACGGGGTGTCTATTGTCTGATAGAGGAAGGGGCAACATCCCAATTTCCCCTGGAGCTTCTATTTTGGGCAACTTCTTAAAAAAAAGCAGGAAGGATTGACATACAGATCTAGCGCTGAGAATTGTCTTTAGCTTTAAAGAGCAGATGTGCAGGGCGCTTGTTGGGCTTTTTTTATATTAAAAATTAATTGCTTTGGGAAGTCATTTGGCATGCAAAAAGTCTTTATATTCTACTGGTTAAGAAAATCTTGCAACCCATAAAAATAGTCAATTTTTATTTCGTTTCAAGCGGCGTTACCAAATAATTTCCACAAATATTCGTTTTCCACCTGCATATATATTTTTCAACTAGCCTAAAAATCAAGGATTCAATGTAATAAGATTTTCATACAAATATATTGTATTGTGTATTTTCTTCCATTACCAGGATCCACTCCTTTATGTAACTCTAAGTATACATTCACATATTAAAGAGTAATAATTTGGCTAAAAATATATGTCTATTTCTTATCTGATTGTAGTAATTAGCCTATGGAGGGTAATTTGCTATAAAAGATACAGTACTAGAAATAAATAGTTCTACAATTCGAAGATCTTCAAAATGGGTTGCCATTTCCAGTCTGTCTTAAGTTTTCCAAAGTCCTTTTAAAGCAGAAGCTAAATTTACTACACTTGAGAAAATAATTTGGACCTACATACATAGAGTCCCGATCACATGAGAAGCTTATTTCACTTAATCTCCTTCTTGGTTTTGTAATGGGCAGAAACAACCAGGTAATTGTCTGGATTCATGTCCCTGAGGGTTGGAGATTTGCTCTGGATCGGAGAAGTTTTCCCATCCACCCGGGAGATCTGCAGCATTCGGCACGGGTCGTGCTTCAGTAAATAACCCGCAAAAGTCTCCCATCCTCCTCCGACGCGAACCATCACGTGTTTGTTGTGCAGCATCTGAAATAGCATATGCAGAAAACAAACAAACAAACAAACAAACAGCTCTTGAAAGTGAACAATTCATGGGGAAATCACGTTTGGGTTTTTTTCTGCTAGGAAAAGCTGTGCTTGCTTTAATTAGAAGTCACAGATATGTTAATAGTCTGCTTCATAGGGAAGGGAAGGGAAGGGAAAGGGAAAGGGAAAGGGAAGAAGAAAGGGAAAGGGAAAGGGAAAGGGAAAGGGAAAGGGAAAGGGAAAGGGAAAGGGAAAGGGAAAGGGAAAGGGAAAGGGAGGGAGAAAGGGAATGGAAAGGAAAGGAGAAAGGGAAGGAGAAAGGGAAAGGGAAAGGGAAAGGGGAAGGGGAAGGGGAAGGGGAAAGGGAAGGGGAAGGGAAGGGAAGGGAAGGAGAAAGGGAAAGGGAGCGAGAAAGGGAAAGGGAGCAAGAAAGGGAAAGAGAAGGAAGGGAAAGGGAAAGAGAAAGGGAAGGGGAAAGGGAAATAAATAGTAGAAAGTTTCTTATTTTAATTTAATAAGTAAATTAAAAACTGTAAGAAAATGAGATAGCATTTAAAACTCAAGGTTTTAATATTTTATGTAAACAATAATAGATGTTCTTCCAGTCCTGTAGCACCAAGTGGTCTCGTTCTCCATGTGTTTAGTATAAACAAGTTCAGGAACATGAATTTTTTTAGATTTTTTTTTTTTTAATATGCTAGTAAAGATACTATTTTACATGTCTTGAAACTGTCTTTTTTATTCTAGGATAGGAAACTATAGAAAAGGAGTAGTGAAGGACAAATGACCAAAACAATCACCTTCATCTCCTAAAACATCAAAATAATTATGTAAGAAAATGAAGTACCATTTAGTTGAACAATTTAGTATTGCTGATGTATATTCTATCTAAAACAGCCTAATACTGTAATTAAATTAGTCTAATGATGGACATCAGAAATAATATATCTGGAACGGTTTGGAGATATCTGAATTTATGCTGAGTTGTGAAAGAAAATACAAGTCCCCAGGCTCTTACTAGCGGGAAATCTCAGTACTGCTGACTGTCTGTATTCCACACACACCAGGGTTTGACCAACAAAGCAATTTCAGGCTGAAAGGGGTATGCATCTGCCAAATTAGGTACCTATCTCTAATGTGTATCCTCCAAATTCACACTCATTTTGTGCCTAAACTCTATGTTTTTCACCAAGTCCCCATGTCACTTCTCCCACGGCCGCACCTCTGAGTTCAACTGGCAGTTTCACTAATTTCTCCCTTCCGTTTCACCACACGGAAAAGTCAAATAAATACCAGTGAGGTATCATAAAGCAGCATCTTCTATAGAAGCCACATCATAAATCACATATTGAAAAGTGCTTTGATTAGTACATCATATGAAATGCAATCATAATTTAGTTGTAGTGCCAGAAATTCAAATGTGCCCCTGTAAAAGGCACACCACAAGATGCTTCATGTAATCAGCGTGGTGACATTTGGATTTATAGCTGCAATGTGTATATGGGCTCTTCTATGCATCCAAAACCTCCTCGAGGGCTGATAGTATTGGCAGTTGAGACTTATGTAGCACATAAGCCTTTTGTAACATAGCACAAGTCAGATTAGCACACAGAGCATAGACAACGAAAGAAGAAAAATTTCCTGTCAAACAGAATCACAGAAAATTAAAGGTAAAAATGTAATTGGGGAAAAAAAAATAAACAAACGAAACCAAAATAGCCTAAAAATATGTTATTTGACTTGTGTTACGTGAGGCAACAGAATCGCCTGGAGTGAAGAAAGTGTGGCAAACGGTACAGCTTTGTGATGCTGGAAAATCTGGGTAAGTTTAAAAGGAATCAAACTCTTCATTTGAACAAACAGCTGCAGATGAAATCTTGTTAGAAAGCTTTTCTTTAAAACATTTTAATGCAAGGAAATTCTTGTTTCTGCATTCTGGTTTTTATGTGAAACGCAGTGGGAAGTCAATTCAGCTTTATAGATACGGAAAAATAAAGTTACTTCTGATCCATCCTAACGAGAGCACACTCAAGTACTCTCCATTTAATTAACATCTCTCAGCTCCTGAGACATCCTGTGCTGTTGCTCTGGGTTGTAAAGTGTTAGTCTCTGCAATAGCTATACACAAGGGAGGTTTTTCAGACTCACATCTTTGCCAAATAGACTTTTTCTCTTTCCTCTCAAGCTTTGTGTTTTAATTTCAAGGCTTCATTTGAACTGGCAATGGTATGAGCAGCCTTTAGCCATATAAGATTTGAATCAGGTCTTTGGTCTGGACGATATATCATGAATAAAGCAAATGGTTTTTACATCAAGTTTGTAAACTGCAGCTCAAACGGTGACATAGCCTTGAGACAACAGAGTCTACAGAATTTTATTTAGCGGCTTTCTCCTCTTTGAATGTCTAAAAAGCATTCGAGAAATGCCCCAAAAACTTTTCAGAGAAAAGCATTTGAAGCCCAACTTTAGTCCGCTGCAACATGTGATGCGGGAAGGAATTAATTGTTGCTGAATTTCAGCTTCCACGTATTGTCACAGGGGGGTTCACGTTCCAAGAGCAGCCAGTATCTGGACTTTTGATTAAGAGCTGGGAATGGAAAGTTCGCAAAAAGTATATTTAGTTCCATTTCCCTTAGGGACTACTGTGCAGACAAATAAAACCTACTGCTGGGATGTTATTTCCTGATGCTCAGGTTAAATTTACGTCTTCTGCCTTTCCACTCTTTTTTCTTTCTCTTTGTATTATTAGACTATTATAAAATTCATTGAATGCTTGCTTTCTATAGAGACTGGGTTTTCCTATATGCTAAATATAGTCATTGTTCACACTGTGCTGTGCTGTGTCACAAAAGCACCATTTTACTGCTATGGCCATATTTTTATGTTAATAACACCAGCACAAATCTAGACTAATTCTGCTAGCTCCAGAACTGAAGGATTTCTCACCAAAAAGAAAATAAAAATAAACAAATACAAAAATAAAACCCCAAACTTGCTCTACTTTCTAAGTGAAAAAGCAGTTTCCTCTGCAACATATTTCAGCTGAAGGTGAAACTTTTGAGTCTTTTATGATCCACCCAATTCAGCTTTTCCATTGCATGAGATCTCTGAGAAATATAAAGTTGGACTGTACAATGATAAAATCATTAGTCACTTATCAATGTAAATAAATTCATGACATACGTGTATTTTCACACTGCTATCTAGCCAATTGATACTGAGAAAACCCTTTTTGTAAGATAAAATCTAACATATGTTTATGATATCCATGAATCTTCCTTATTTCTGTTGTGTCTGAGGCAGAGCTGTCAGTAAAGCTGTTCCCCTTGAATCTGTGTTGAGGTTAGAACAGTTGAATCTATGGTGAAGGAAACAGATGAGAAACCAGATGACCAGACAATAGCATCAGAAAAGGAATTAGAGATTGCTTCAGTATGCATTAAGGCTGTATCAAGAGATAACATGAAAATAGTCAATAAAAGGTGAACTAAGTTGTCATTGTATAGGACTTTGGTATCAAGGTGAAATGTAGTCTAAATGGTTCTGGTTTTCACATGAATCAGTTTAGAGAGTTTTATGCCTTATTCAAGACAGCCTGTATGTAAATGCATTTAAGCTTATGTAAATGAGCATAGTTTTACTGACTTAAAAAAAAATCTCTTTCATTTAATTGGAACTGAAAATCTGCTCATGTTGTTATTCTTCAGATTATATTATAACTTTCTTAAATAATATTTTAGGGAGGGGAAGCATTACACAATATGGATCTGTTCCAAGTCCTGCAAAAGCCAACAGAAAGAACCCTATTGACTCGAAAGGAACTTGGGCTGGGCTCTGGAACACAAACACAGCAACTCAAAGCAAATCATAGCCTGGAGTTACTTCTTGTGATTTTAGGCCAACTTCAGAAACAATGTAGGTTACATACTGAGAGAATATTGACTATAAAATCCAAGGATGTTTGGCAAAATAATGCAGTGCATCACATCAGTGGCTGTGCAAAGTAAATGTTGCACTCCTAAAGTGAAATGGTAATGACATTGGGAAAGAGAAGAACTGAATACATTTCAGTTGCTTTTTACTGAATATGAGCCACTGGTTATCAGCAGATTCATTGTTATCAGCAGATAGAACCCTTATTTCTCTTATCTTAGCACCTTCTTTGAGAGATGCTCAGCCCATTAGATGGGCTTCTGGATCAATATGTTTTTACACTGAGCCCAGAGGCATCCCAGGCCAACACCAAGGAAATCCCAGTGCTGTTAAGACCTATCCACATTACTGTGCCAGACCAGTACCCATAGCGAGCTGGAATAACTCCCCATCATCACTGCAGTATTCGAGGTCTGATGTAAATACAGACACACGTGGTAGACTCAGACGTGGCACCTCTACTTTATGATTTTGCTGCAACCCCCACTGATGCTACTTAGGAATCATTTTGCTCCAGCTTGCCTGTACCATTTACATCAACGCTCTACCATCCTGTCTTTCACAAATCTCAGTATTATTCACTAGCCATTCTTAGTGAAAAGGTGAGGGCAGGACACAAAACTTGGACTGGGAACAAGACCCAGGTCTGGGCTACCAGCCTTCCCCAGCATGTCTCTGAGCCTTTATCTAGAATAGGTTATTGTCAAGCAATGACAAATGATTCCACAGGGCACAGCAGACTGGATATAGCATTGCTCCTTGGTCCATGAAGGTGTTGATGAGACCCAACGTGAGCAAGTGCGAGGGCAATGGACAAAAATGCAGAGCTGCAGCCCTGCCCATGGATTAGTCCTTAATAGTGATGTATAGCAACCACATATTTCTGTAATATTAATGGTATCATACTGACAGTTTACTCATTTCCAGAAAATGCCTGTGTACAGTAGTAGGCATTTACACCAAGTTTTCGAAATACATTCAAATGGAGAAGTGAATTTTCAGATATTTGCAGTGAACTGTTGCTATGTGGAGTTTTTCTGCTTCCCTGACAATTCAGTGACCTGAAAACGCCATCAAGTTTGTGTGACAGTCATCTGACTAATTGCTGCAAGCCACCTCATTTCAGATGCTGAAAGTACCTTGTTAGCAGAGATCATGCAACTTCATCTCCAGAGCTCATTGTAAAACTTAGAGCAAAATCCTGCAATAGCATCAGATTTGAATACCACTCAGGTTAGATTTAGATACATTCTTCTTTTTACAAGTTTACATTTTATAAAGGGCATAACTGCTGCTACATACATAGAGTTCATCCTTAGGGACACAAGGGACCATGGGAGCAATTCCCAAGTGGATATGGAAGAGCAGCAGGTTCCAGCTGGAAAGCTACAAACTTTCCCTCCATCTATTTTTATTATTTTGTTGGCTTTCCTTCTCATTTTGTCATTAAATTTGTGTGTTGTCTTCCTAGAGAAAAGTTTGAGTCTGATAAAACATAAAGCTTATTTTAGACTTTTAAGAACTCACTAATGTGCCTAAAGTGCATCTTGAAGGAACTCAAATTAAACCTCAACTCTGCAAAGCTGAAAAAGTGCAAATTATGTGGCCAAATCCAGATATTAATTATTCATCCACACAGAAGTAATCCACTTATAGCATATTAATGTGTGTTTTGGCAGGCAACAGTATATTAGTCCCTTCCAATGTGAATTATCCTACGATCCGATTCTATTGAGAAAAAAGAAACAAACACCAAAACATCTCTTTCCCCACCTGAAACACCCGTCATCCCCCATTAAGTCCCATTTTGCCTAGGCCTTCTCTTGATGTAGGATTATACTAAACTGTTTTGGATTATGTCTGCTAGTTTTAAAAATTCCAAATGATGCAACTTGTATCACTCCAGGCACTACATATGGATTTATTTAGGGACCTCCTCCGAGTTTCTGTGTTGTTCTAAAACCCCAATAAAGGAGTTTGCACTTCCCCTCTCTGCAGACACCATGATAATGACATGGAAAGTAGACAGCTTGCTGGATTAACATCTTCCTCTCATTTTCAGGGATTTATATGTAGTAAATCACACTAAATGGATCTCACTTAGCTGGAAAAAGCATTATGAAAAAGCTCAGCTTGAAAAAAAAAGATGTCAAGAGCACACAGTAATTGCTTGTCACAATATTTCTAGCTGTGCTAGAGCTGGGTTTTATAATTAACACACTTTCTGAATTATAAAGAACTTTATTTTAATGTTCTGTCTTGGGCTGTATCAAACACATTAACAGTTTATTGAAACAGTTAATTGAAACGATCTCTTTGTACAAAAAAAAAAGAATAGGATGGAATGATACTTTATAAATCATTTGTAAGCTTCACTGATTCAAGTCTGTATTCCTGAAAACAATCAAATGCAAACATTCCTGATTTTATAGTAAATATTAACAGTGGAAAATAAACCAGAATGGAGGCATTCATCAGGATCTCTATATCTCCATTTTTGGGCAGAATAATATTTATTGCTTTTTGTCACTGAACAAGGAGCTCAGTTTTCATGTAGAACTTAACAAAGTTCCCAGCTGCTTCAGCAACACCACCACAATTATATTCTCTATTGATTGACATATGGGCTGGGGGTGAACAACACCAAAAAGAAGTATTGACTTAAATAAGTGGTACAAAAAGTCGTGTCAGTGTCATTCCAGCTGGAATGATTTTCAGTGGCTGCTGATATACTGAAGCCTGATAGATTTTCCAGGTCAGGCGCCCTCAGAGGCCTTTAAAGTATATAATATAAATATAAATATAAAGTATATAGACCAGGCCTTACACTAAATATCAACCAGAAACCTCTTATAATCCATTGAGTCATTTTTTCAGTTTGTTTCGGATCAAAAGAACAAGCAGACTTTGTGTATGCAGCCACAGAAGGCATCTAAATAATCATCTCCACATGTAAATACACAAAAGACAATTTAAACTTGAGAAGTATGAAACAGAAAATGGCAGGTGTATCTGCTTTTTTCCTTTTCAATATCTGGCTATCACTTCATTCAGTCAAACAAAATTCATCAGAGAGAACTATAGACTTATCTCTCTTCATTCAGGGAGTCAGCCGCAGTAAATACAGAGGTTTTAAGTTTACCCTTATCTATTTTGAAGTTAAAAGTGAGTAAGTGAGGCTTTCTGAGCTGAGTACTAATTTCCATACATTCTCCTAGGCAAGAACTGTTGTATTAAAGTGCTAAAGATAACAGAAGAAACGTTAGTGGTGCAATATATTACACACAGTGACATCATTAAGACAAACACTAACTTTCACCATATTTGTGGTGGGATCCCTGATCTGTGTCTGGTGCCCAACACACAACGAAGAAAGATTTAGGGTACAATGATGTATTTTCATACCATTTACCATATTGAACTCCAAATGCTTCAGATACACACATCAGACTCACATTAATAATAAGACTCAGCTTTTTTAAGAGCCACCTACCGTCAAGTAAGTTAAGACATGAGAGACTCATAAGGTTTAGTGTCAATCAGCTGACACCTTTAACAGCCACTATTCTCCAAAGGGAAAAATGTTTGATTTTGAATTGTTATAACTGTGTTTCCATTAAACTGTCATTCCTACCAAGATATTTGTCAGTTTTCTATCACATAATTGAGCCTCAAAAAGGATGTAGAAATTCTTCAGCATTTGTAAAGTGACAGCATCTTATAGGATTAATATTATGTACTATAATTTTTTATTTTAATACGGCATTATTGTAGCATAGTATTGAATTAAATAGGTATTACCTATTGTTTCACTCTTAAATCTATCAACAAATTTTGCAAGGAAGTAGAAATTGATATGTTTAAATATATAAATAAAGCAAAGACCCAATCTCCAAATTTTGGAAGCTTACTCAATAATACAAACACTTTTGTCTCCTATTCCTTCTATAGTCTTAGTGTGACTTTGAAAAGTTTAATCTGGGAATTAATAAATTGAAAACTTGGCACAGAGTGTAATGAATCTGGATAGACAGTAGATAGATACTTTCTTCAACTTTGCTTATTCAAATCTGACCTGAAACATGTAATTCTTTGTGGGCTTTGTCAAATGTTTGTGGTCTCAAAGCAGAGAGCTGTTGCCCAATTGTAAAGCATGTTTTCTTTTTCATGATGTTAGCAAAAAGATCAGAGACTCAGTTAAGCCTGGACTTTTATTCCTAAAAATGCTGCTGCCAGCTCAGGCCTTCGCTGGTCTGATTGAGGAAGCTTTGGAAGCCAGAGTTGTATCTGATTTTTATTCTTCAATACCATGTAGAAAAGGTGGACATTACAGGTACTAAATTATTTAACTGTATCATTTATGTATCCTCCTTGCTCACAGGGTTTTTCTCTCATAACGAAAGTTGACTTCTTAACACGGTTCCGCATCAACATGAAAATGACAATTTTCAAGCAGCAGAGGGAGTGGTGTTGGAAACATGAAGAAGCACTATTACTTTGCCACAAAACCAGAGGCTCACTAACAAAACTTACAACATAATGCCTGCAAGCTTCAAAATACTTAAACATCAATATGAAGATGATCCATGTGAGGTACATAAGTTAACTCCTGGTCTCCTAGCAGATTAACTAACATACACACCAAAAAGTCTCAGAGGAAACAGAATGAAATTTAATAAAACCAAATGAGACCAGTTACACAACATTTTCATTAAGTGGCTGATCCAGTTCCTACTGAAGCCAATGGGAATTTATCTAATTCTTTGAAACATATTTTGGGTCATGTTTTTCTGAAATCTAAACCTGACCCTTTTACTAAAGTAAGTGTTTTTTTCTTTTCTGAAGAAGCCTCAAGGATAAGGGCTTTAAAACTGTACCCACCATGTCCTTTGTTAATTAAATCCGCTCCTTTCAAAGCAGCCTTCTCATTCTCCTTTTCATCTCATAGATATTTCTATGAAAAGATGCATACAAACATCAACTTCTTTACCTCACTAAATATCACACTGTGAAGAGTTCTCTCCTCTTAGAACATGAACTCGTCCTTCATTAACAAGTCAGTCATTTTGCTTGCATGTTGATTTCCCCTTTTTCTAGACTGACATTACTCTTCATTCATCATCTGTCCATTCAACAACTGTTTTCACTTGCAAAAACACTCCTTTCAATGAGAAACTTCAGCAAAAGGAGGGCGAATAAAGCTCACCTGAAGTGAGAACGCCTTTGCCTCTTGGGATTCAGTTTCTCTTTGAACCTTCTTTATTTCATTTACAAGTTCCTACTACAGGATCTCTGGGCCTCATTTGAGATTTCCACCTCACAACTTTTCAATTTATTTTTTGCCATACTTATCTGACTTATTAAACTACCTTATCAGTCAAAACTCTTTCTCTATAGTGCTTATGAAACGCTGTTGTAAGATGTCACATTTTCAGCGCAGGGCTGAGGATGCAACTGGGGACCGAAGATATCTGGTATCTGTATAAGCGTCTAATGATTTGGCTGAAATCAGACTGATGTAGCTCAAAAACAAAGGCGTCATATATTAACATACCTTGTTGGTATGACCTATATTACCTGGTCACCTGCTGAGGAAAGGTAAAATGCTCTACTGCTTAAGTGACATATAATTCATACATGATTGTAAATTCCCCTTCACAGGAAGGCAAGTGGAACTTGTATAACCCTTTAAAAATCTGGGGACAGTGCTCACAAGTATCTCAAGTCTCTGACTTTCACCCTTAACATAGAGCTAAATCCTGGTCCTTGGTTATTGCTTATCCAGGAGGCAAATCCTTCTCACCAAGCATCACAGCAGTATGAAATCAAAACAACGATTCTTTTAGATTCAGTCACAGCTCAGCAAACTAGTGTGTGATCAGGTTAGAAACCCAATACCAAGGGGAAAGTGTTTATAAGTTGTTCCTAGTGGAGTGGACATCTGCGGAAAAGTTGAGGTGGCTTCTTAGTTACATCTTGGTTTAACAGTTGCTCAAAGTGGGAAGTTTATAAAGGTCTGAAGGAAGCCAGGAAACATATAGTTGCACATAAAGACACAGGGTGTCTAAGAAAATGGAAGAAATAGGATACTAAATGACTAAAGCCTCCTAGTCTTTGGGAAATAACACAGGATAAAACCAGGACTAAGACATCCACTTAAGCAGTCAGAGAACAGGTAAATGGCATGTTTATAGCTGTAACAGGCATCGTGTGCCAGGAGATTTTTCTATTCGATATTTCAGCAGAAGATCACACTAGAACGGCACACAGCCTCCCAAAACAGGCAACAGCAATTCCTGACAACAATGCTCCTGTAAATCCAATCTAACAGCTTACAGGGGTAACAAGGAATGGATTTATCACAAGTACAGTAACCGCAGGGTGGTGACAGAATGGCAGGGTAGAAAACAGGGTGTCCCAGGATGTGGGGATCACAGAATAGAATCATTGATGAGTGAGACGACAACAAATGGGTGACCCAGAAAAACCCACTGCAACATTAAAACCAGCAGTACATAAGAGCTGAGGGAAATCAGGTTTCTTTTCAGCAGGTGTCGAAGAGTGAGCAAGAATCAAGCAGCACAGCAAAACCCTGAACTGATGAGAGACATGGAATAAAGGATAGAGAGGGAGATCTCAGGGCAACTAACAGTAATTACTGAAACTATTGAAAGACAATTTAAAGACTTGAACAACAAATGGGATGGGCGACTGTCAACACCATCCTGTAAATGATGGGATCTAGCATAGAGATGATTATTAGCTGACACCCAGTTACCCGAAGAGATGGTAGAGACTGAAACTATGGAGCAATGATCAAGAGAATTGTACATGATACCTGACATGGGGAGCTGAAGCACATACAAAGACACATGGAAGGTGGTGTCAGGGCAACTAAGAATTTTATAGGAAAGCGATATGACAACAAAAGGCCCACTGGCACAGTGAAGTGAATGGAAAGATCTCATTAAGCCTGAGGCATTGATTAGTGTAGAGGTCTCAGCATGAGGAGTAACATTTCCGCAGCTATTCCACCATTAAAGATACTTACAACCCATGAAATAATATCTCGCTTTCTGCAAAAGAAATAATCAAGCGAGGAAACTGGAATTTTTCCCCTTTCACATTGCAAAAATGCAGCCTCCTCCCTCTATTTGTTCTTGGCAAGAAATGAAGTGAATATGCTTGGTATAGTGGCATAAAACACTAATGCACATGGATGGGGAATAATAAAGAAAATAGCTTGTTCCACTGTTTCAGCTCTGGATTGAATACACATGCAGGCAGCCAGACTTGTCTGTGAGTCTCTGGATTGCAGCAGAACAGGAGTTTAATCACTTTTCATAGACTTGAAGAATCCAGGAATAGGATTAGAAGGTGAAACCACAGCCACGTAAATCCTGCGTGCCACAGACACCTGAAGGTCAACAGCCTATTGACCTCTGAAGGTTAAGGCAAAGCATTTTTACAAAGAGAAAGCACTGGAGAAGGTCAAATTATTGTCTGTAGCACAAATGTGGCACCTTTATTTCTGCTTTCAGAATATAGCACTGATTGAAATAATTACTCAAAGTATTCCTGTCTAAATTACTGAAACCATTGACATACCTTGGAGTGTGTCTGGATGTGAACAACATGAATTTGGAAACGTGAGATTCTCACTCTTGAGTAAACTTTCCCTCAAACCTTACTTTTAGCTTCTGTCTGACACAATTTTATCGATTTGGGGAATAGTACACGTTTGGTGTCTAATTAACACTAAACCTCAGTTGCGGTTTGAAAAAAGCATCCAGCGTAGGCGAGCACTTTGTGTGCGAGAAATGACTCAGACACAGACAGAAGCAAACACACTTGTTTATTCATTAGGAGACAAGTGAATTTCTGACAAGTGGAGGCTTTTATTTCTTGGACACGGAGGAATATTGTTGAGGAAAATTATTTAGATGTGGGAGTCACGTTCAGAATGGCCTTTGTAGGTAAAGGGACTGGGCATTTCCAAGCACTTTGGGTAAGACCCTGTACCTGGGTAAGGACAATGAGGGTGATAGTTTCTTGTTGCTTCACATCAATATGGTGTGTGGACCAGCCACAAAATAAAACTATTCCCTGAAATGTGGGATATTCAACAGAAATCTAGTTGTTTCTAGCCACAGCACTGACTCATAAGAAACATTTTATGCAACGCTCAGCGGAAGAGATGATATGGCAAACAGATGAAATACAGAAGAAGAAATGAGATGGAGTTTATGAGGTTAAGTGAAAGAGAAAGTGCAAACTGGCAAATGCTGTCTCTGGATGGAGACATGGGAAACCAGATGTACTAAGATCAAATAATGGAGTGAAGGCAAGACTTTCAGAAACCAAAAATTCAAAACCATAAGCATGAGGCTGCCAAAATAATCTACGAGTGGCCACTTAAAAAGAAGAAAAAGGCTCAACTCTTGCCTTTGAATAAAATTAACTGTAGATAGTTAATATTTCTATTAGCATTTTGAGCCTTGAAATGTCTCTCTTAAAAACAAATAGCTAAGGGACAGTTCTGTCTCACTTTCTAAAGTTAAGTAAGTTTTTACCCCTCCAGGGACACCACTGAAGTCATACATTGCAGCAGGGAGATACTACTCAGAATGAGTTAGAGAGGCAAAATCTAGTGAGAATATAAAGCAAGAGTTCCGCTTATAAACTACACTAATTTTAAACAGAGACCTCTCTAAGTACAAAAGGGATTAATTTTACCCAGATTATCAAGATTCTCCTAATTCACATTCGTTTAAGGATGTTAAGTAATTTACAAAGTGTATTCATGCACAGAGCAATCATCCATTTAGATTTTGCCACTGAATTCAGCAAACCTAGGATTTCACCATGCAAATGTGCGTGGGTTGCATGTGAACACGCTCGTGTTACAGCACCGCAGTACATGAAAATGTTCTTTTGAACCCTAAAGTGCCATCTGTTTTCTAGCTATTTTCTCAAGACTCGTTCTTTCTCTCCTAATTTCCTGAATAACAGCTTCAAAACAGCACAATAGAAAATATTCCCTGCAATTAAATAAGAAAAAAACACCGCTACTTTGAAGTATATGCAAGATTAACGCAGAACCTGGAGATAAAATGTGCTTGCTTCTTTGTGCATCCATATCCTCAGGGATATCAGCATGGCAGACCCAGCAATCACTTTCCTGCACTTGTGATCTCTGTAATATTTGTCACAAACGTGACTATAGGACATTTTCCCCAACTACTATTTTCCTCAGTGGACAAGACACCATTAATTATCAGGGAACCATTCTGACCACTATAGACACTAAACCTAAAAAGATGTTTTCAGAAGCAGTGTTGCAGCAGGACTATATCCTATGCACAGAAAAGCAACCAAGTGGAATGTGGTTTCTCACAAGTGTGGAGGAAAAATAAGGGAAATTTTATTATTAGAAGTCATTCATTCCACTTAAAGCATATGGCAGTCAGGCACATTGTGGAGACTGGAAAGTCCTTGAGCAGAAAAACATTTAAGTAAAGTAGGTGAATGTATTTTTGCTGAAATAAAGCTGTCAGTATCTGTAATTATATTTCTCTAGCACATGAGATGCTGATATTAAGTGTTTGTGAACACAAATTGCTCAGAGCCAGAAAGTGAAACCCCTTATCTTATTTCAAACAATAGGAGTTTGAGCTGCATTTCATATAGATTTGATTCACTAGTGGCTGTTTTAAACCAGCAGCTCATGCTTCTCCCTGTAATTCTGGTCCCCTCATTCCCTTCCTGCTTGCACGTCTGGATTTTCTTCTGGTTGTATTGAAAAACAATATGCCCATCTTCTGCCTCCTATTGAAATCAAGATGCTACCAGCTCCTTTACTAGTAAAAACCATGACTCATAAATTATAAAATTATGTTTAAGGTATTTTGACTTACCCAACATTTAAAATTCATTTCAATTGAGAGAGAGATGTCAACATCCTCAAGTTGGCTGTTAGTATTTCAGTTTAATGTGTTAAGCCCAAAGTCATAATACTTTGGAAGAAAAACCCCAAACTGCAAAGCCCAGTATTAAAGCATGACCCCAGCAATTAGTGCCTTTAAACCTTTTTGCTACCTGACCTTCTGAGCTTCCACAGACGTCAGGTCCAAGCAGGTCAGTGAGACAAGAACTGGACACGCGATTGGTGATTATTCCACTTTTCATGACTGACCTTCCCCATGGCATTGGGAAATCAATTCCATGAACACACTCTTTTCTTTCACTGCCCTTCCACTTTGTTTAATCTGATAATCTAAAAACCTAAACAGAATCAGCTTCTAGTATGAGTTTTTACAGTGTCTAACATGAGAGACCTGATTTTGGTTGGGTCTTGCAGACTTCACTGCAGAATAAAACCAGAACATTTAGTGTTAATGAAGTTATAAAACAGAACTACCCCATTTTCTTATACTGTAAACCAAACATTTGCAAAAACATCACCACTCTGCCCTAACCTTTAAAGAACCAGACATATAATGGAATAATTTATTCAGAATTCCCAAATTTCAGGATTTTTATAGTTGGATCTCATTCTAACCATTTTATTTTCAACCTTTTTTTTAGAGAAACAGCTACTTTTCATGGCTGTGCATCCCATACTACAAATTAACATTACTTGAAGCAGAAAATGTTGTTGCCTGGAGTAGCAAAATGTCATGCACAAGATGAAGTCACTTTTAGGATAGTGTCATGTCTTACTGAGTCACAAGATTAAAAACCTAGTCAGCAATGGGAAGATGTAATAGCATCGTCTCTGACTTACACAGAGACAAATGATGACAAAGTATAGGATCATGCTCATTAATGAGCCTCTCTAGGGCATCACTCTTATGCGTTTCTGATAAATAAATAAAAAATGGCATGCCTGGAGTCATCACAATACAATTCAACCGCTTAGCACAGCCTATGCGAAAAAACAACCAAACAAAAAACCACACACAACCCCAAACACATCAGGATTGCAATTATAAAGAAAGTCACAAGGAGGCAGACAAACTCCACTATCAATTAAATGCACGAGAAAAAGGAAGGAAAAAGGTTGTTCAGGACAAATTAAGATCTCATAAAGGACAGCTGGAACTGTTTCACTTCCTTCTGTAATGAAAACTAATGGACACCAAATAATCTCCAGACCCCATACCAGATTAGAAAAAACTGAATACCATGTATTTTGTGTTTGCAGATTTATCTTTGTGAAGAACTAAAAAATATTTGATGCTCTAAGAGGTCATCTGCACTGATCAGCATGACCCACAGCTTGACTTTAGATAGTTCTCTGCAGTCTATGAGCTCATCTGGTATTAGTACCTTCTCTGTGGTTTTAGCACCTTGTCAATTGGTTTGATACTATCAAGTAAGCAAAAGGAAAGAAAATAGCCCAAGGTGTTTTCTAGACTGGAGAAAAGAGGTCTGTGCAGTGACGTTTATCTTAGCTGTGAGATACAGACCACAAAGACTGTGTGCTCCTAGGATGGATAAGATGATATCATTTCAGTTTGATCATTGGAAAGAGGAAAACTTTGTCTCTGGGTTTAAGGCAGAACACAGACCCGTTGTTTCCAGCACAGGTACCTGACAGGGAAGGCATGTTCCTATTTTCAATTTCTACTCCGGTTTACTTTTAGTTGGAAGAGATTTTTGAAAAAGATTCTCTTTTCCTTTATCCATATATTTGATTTCCACAAGCTGAATTATATCACAAGGAACAATCACCACAGAATAATTTTCATACTGAACTTAGAGTTGATGCCAACAGCTCCTGCTGTGTGTCTGGGCTTCGATATCCAGCTGAACAGCTTGCTGTGTACCCAGGGAAGCTCTCACAACCATAACGTCCACTGCGGCATCCAGCAGCATCTCTGTATCGCCTTCAATCTGTGCTATATCAAGATGACATTGCCTTTGGAATTTACACGGGAAGATATTTCATTACATCTTTTTCCAGGAAAGCAACAGTAACACTCCAACAAAAACCCTGCAAAGCACTCTGCAGTGAGGGCCTCAACAAAAGAATGCTAATAAGATTTGTATTTTTCTGGATATTCTCAGAATAAGAAGTTGCCTAGATTTTTTTTTTTTATGAAAAGTTCAATAATGCCTTTATTACTCAGACTTTTTTACCTCTTCATGGCATTACTTTCAGGACTGGCAGAGTGCTGGGGTGTCTGATCCAACCCATAGGAATAAATAATATGCAACAACTATAATACCATTTCGCTTCCTCAAATTCATGAGAGAGACGTTATTTTAATTACAAGCTCTAAGACATATTTTTTGCATGACCTTGAGCAAGTAAATATACTGTAATTCTATACTTCAAGTCTCTAGGCATAACAAGACTTATTTTTTCCATTTCTTCTGTGTACTGGCTTGCCGGCTATTCAAAGATAGGATCTTTGAATATATGTGGATAAAACATCGGCGCTAGAAAGAACAATTTCTAATAACTGACATAAACCAGTCAGAGAGTAGTTACGGCTGAAATTAAAAGCAGTTTTTAAGATGAACACATGCATTAACATGACTCCTCACTGAATGCTTGCAGATGAAATTATCATGCCACCTACACATGTCCGAAGATGCAGCAAATATAGAGCACAATTTCAGTGTGCACTGAGCCCCAGCTCAGTGTGAATGCAGCTTATTAAAAAAAAATATATAAAAAAAAATAATTAATAAACACAAAAGAACAACATCAACATGACGCATTTGAAGTTTAATTAAAGTCAGAAATCTAAAACTGGGGAAGCCCCAGGCCTCTGATTACATTGGCCTAGGGAGATCATGTGTCAAACCCCAGAAATTATTCAAGAGGAGCTGCAATATGTTTACAATCCATTTATTCCTGTGCCAAAGAACTAATGCTTTTTTGAAAAGCTTTTAAAAGCAATGCAATATACCGGACAGACATAAAGCCATTTGTCCTTGGTTGCTTAGTGATCCTAGAATAGAGATGTAAAGAAATTCATGGGGCTTTTATTCTGACTAATTGAAAAGGTTACATGTTATTGTCTAGACTTATCACTCAATAGATTTAACAATATGGTCTGTTAGAAGGAAACTATTCCTTTATACTATTCTCTATGAAAAAGACTCATTAAAATGTGGCTCCACTGAGAATATTGCTTATAAAATCTCTTCTAATAGCAACAGGAATTAGTAAACACCACTGAGGTACATTTATCATGTTTAAGGGTAGGTTACACTTCAATAATTTAATCCATCCATTTTTCCTTCATCTTTCCTCGACAAGATGATTTTTTTTTCCTTCACTTTCACAACTCACAAGCTTTAGGGAAATCTGCTCTCTGCATTATAGGTGAGAGAAAATTAAAACCTGCCAAAGAATGGAAATACAAAGCAACAAGTACAGAAACAAAGAAGGACACACACCTTCTCTTTACAAGCACCCCATGACAATCCAGTTCTCCAAAATGGCAAGGAGGAGAAAACAGGGAACTGTTGTCCCCCATCTCCCAGCACCTTGGTACTCTGAGGCCAGAATAGTCCTCAAATAGGTACAATTTAATTTTAGAACCAGTGCAGTAGGGACTATTGCTCAACTCACACCCTAAAATTAACTTGGTTAATTTGCCCAAAAATTTAAGTAGCATAATCTAGCTCTATAGAGATGTCAACTAATTCCCAATATGTTGAAACAGATCTTCTAGTCTGACTCATTTCCAAAAGGTTCTGGACCATGGAGTGAAGGCTTGGCCTCCAGTTGCAGCAAGAGCTGCAATCCCATCTTCTCTCACTCACACTCCCTCTGGTAGGAATGTTTCCACCACTCCAGACTCCACCTCCTTCCCTTGATGAGTTGCAGAAGAGCATCTTATTGCATGAAGCACCTTTACACCCTCATTCCTTATTGTAAGCAGTAAAGAACTTCTGGGCTCCCAATGCCACCCCTGCCTCATCGGGGATATGTCATGTGCATCAAGAAGGGCATACGGACAAAGGACAAATAATGAAGAGAATAGTTAAGAAGATATATATTTTTTTTGTATTTATACAATCCCACTACTAGAGTTCCATTCACATAGGTGTCCTTTTCCTCTTTTGAAAAATGCCCTCCTAGATTCACAAACCCTCAAGGCAGAGCACAGTAAGGCAAAAAACATGAGCTGACCAACATTTAAGATTAAAGGTCATGATATGGCTATGTCTAGATCTCATCTATTATTGGTCATTTATCTTGTGAACACATAGTAGTTAACAACTGATATTTAATAATGATTATACTGAATATCAGTATATCACATGCTCATTCTAACAGCTATTTTTGATTATTTCAGTCCAGTTTTATATGGGTTTTTTATTTGTACAGCAGTTGCCATTGAAAAATGCATCATTTGTGTATTTTATTTCACTCTTTTTCACACTCTCTCTCCATCTCAGTCCTGAGTGCCTGCAAGTCTCTACACCATAATTGTCTTATGGCCTCACTCTAACATCAATTCACAAAAAAATTTGACCCTTATCTCTTTTAGCAACACAATGTTCTCACTGCCAAATTTCAGCTCAAATTCTTTTCAGATTCCAATATGCCTTTGAATATGTGATATAGTTGAAATACAAACAGTTTTTACCTTCATTTAGATTGGAATTAAATAACACAATAAAGGAATAAACATTATCTAAGAAACCTAAGATCCCAAGCAGTAAGTACGCTGCCAACTCTATCTCTCGGTATCATCACTTACCTTGACCTATCACTGGAAGTGGCACAGATGTAGTTTTTATAGCAATATTATCTCAGAGAAGAATCTTTGGGTTGCTAGCACTTGATAGAGATAAAGAACTTATCATAAAAATATGGATAAGCTGGCAATATCCAAATAACATTCCTGCAACCATCACTGACTGATTTTATTCGCAAGAACTATCAGAATTCTCTAAAATACTTCAGAAAACCTGTGCAGAGCACAGATAGCCCAAGATATTGGTTGGCTGTCTATAGGGTGCTTCTGATTCCTTCTGTTTTGTGATTCTTAGTTACGCTGGAAACCTTAGTCCATGTGCTTTAGGTAAAATCTAACAGACAACGAACACAAAAGTCTCAAGATTTGTTTTCCACAGTCTTATATATGAACAGTTCAGGGCAACACCAAAATCATTAAAACAGTCTCATATGTCCCCAAGTATGATGCAGAAGTTGAGTAACTGCCTCCTACCTCCATCCCCTGTTTTTTAAATCAGAGCTACATGCATAACCAAGAAAATTACATTTGGAAAGTATCTAGAGACAGATTATTTTATCAGATCTTGCTTGAATTAAGACTACCGACTATTCTTTTAAATAAATGGGCCTGAAATACACTTGTTTAACTACATGGGTTTCATTAAAATGTTTTACACTGGGGTAATGAGGGGAGAATGAGGGTAGCATAATTTCAATAATGTTTATACTTCGCCTTAATTTCCTTTAACTAGCACAAAGCATCCTCTCAAAGTTTTCAAAATTATGTCAGCGCAAGTCTATGGGGTATGATGTTACGACATTGGAATGAAATTATGTCACTGCAAATCTATGAAAGCAACATTGTAAGTAATGAACCAAAGCTATACTAATGTGTTAAAAAATTGTGAAAACAATCTGAATGGAATAAACAACTTTGAATAAAATTAAGATATTACAGACCAGAAATTATTTACCTGAGATGGTAATCATCAGCTTCGATAATAGATTAATACATATATATATATATATATATATATATATATACACATATACATATATATATTTGGCTCTAGAGCCAAATGCAGTCAAGTGCAATCTATAGTATATTATCTAAATTCGAATCCACCATATTTCAAGTGACTGCAGCTTGACTGGAAGTCTTTGGGCAAACTTTGGTCAGAGTATAAATAATACTGGAAATTACATATCAGGTGCCACTACTGGAAAAGAGTGCAAATGGTTAGAGAATTTAAACCAGCACATTAAGTGGGCAAAATCTACTCCTGATACAGGAAATCCACATCTGGTCCTTCTCCCAGATTCTAAAAATAGTCATCCAAATGCAAATCAGAGGTGATTTAATTGCATTGATGAGGGTAGCATAAGCACAAATTAACCTATGACGAGATGGCTGCATGAAAAGTCACTGTTGCCAACTTTTCTTGCTCCATCTTTTTCCTTTCTTTCTGGGATCAGGTTAGCACTCACAGTCATCTTGAATCAAATTTCCAGTGCATTTGAACCTAAAATGGGTTTACTCTGAAATTATAGCGCCACAGAGAAATGTAGGATCTGCGTTTCAACTTACAAAGTGTATGAATTTTACATATTGAAGTTGACTGTTTCATTTCACACACATAACCACTTTGTCACAGTCATTACACCCATTTTTGGATCTCCTTAGCAGCACTCCATATATAACCTTACACTAGCCCACCACCAATACTACCCATAACTGAACATACAAACTACAGTGATTTCAGTTCCCAGGAACATTAACAAATATTTCTAATGTTCTAAACTGTACACACATGAATCATCTGAGTTTTTCTGTTGTTTTATTTTTTTTTTAATCAGGCATTTCTTTAAAAATGGTTCAGCCCAAAGTGAAAATCAGCTGAAATCACAGAGTCTGATGTGTCATGTTGACTTTTTAATTGTTCTGACACAAGATAAAACATTTTACATGGACATGAAACTGCAAAGATTTAGCAGTTTAGTAAATTTGGGTGATAAAAGAGAAAATACTGATGTTTTTGTTCTTTTCAGCCCTACTTTGACAGCACATCTGATATTAACTTTGTGCCTAATCCTCACTTTTCCATGGGACAGATCCAGGAAAAATCATGGTAATACTATCACTTTTATTCTGCAGAATTCCAAGTTTATCTTTGGAATGTGTTCCAGGACAGTTTACTGTACTTTCATGTCACTCGTGAGTGGTTGACCAGGTGCCAAGCCCTAAAATCCATTTAAGTGCTGTGAGTGCTACCAAAAAATACCACTTCCTGGGTGTCAAAATTAAGTTAAAGAACCGATGGGGAGAGGAAATCAAAGTTAAACAGTGCACAGATTTTTCTCAGAGTGCTCTTTTTCTTTGGGATATTTAATAATTTTAGGACTGTGATAACTCTCTTGACGCAGAAATGAATTATTTAAAGTTAGTATTAGTAATTTAGTTTAGTTTTGATAGCTGCCAGCTGTAACCTGACGGCATTTAGATTTAGTCACATGGAAATCCCCTGTTGTATATATTCTAGTATGTTGGATCTCTTTGCACTCGTCAGTTTTATATCTTTCCACAAATACCAGAAGAAAGATCTTTTTAGGTTCTGGCAAAGATCTTGGAATGGGAAAACGCACTGGTTGCCAAAAAGGCACTGATTACTGTAGCAGAGTAGCCTGGAGTTTCTATCCTTTTCCTTTTAATATGTGAACTTGTTTCTGATTTAGAACCGACTCTTCTGGCAAAGGTGTTTTCCTCACTGCTAGTTTGTGCATAGCGAGACTATATGTGACTTTATTGTCTCAGTGTACACAAGCCAGTTTTCACTTACTCAAAAGCACAAATGATTTTTATATCATTTAGTCTTACGTTGCAAAAGACAGAGTGCGTGCAGACAAGATAGGGACAGAAACCACTTCTACTGCCTGTATGCTTTTTAACCATGATTTCAATAGCAGGAATTAGGGAAAACTGCTTAAAAATCAACGAAGAAAAGAGAAAAAGTCTTTCTAACAAAAGGAAGAACTACCTTTAGACAAACCCAGTATGAAAGGATCAAGTACGCAAGGATACTTGCATACTTCAATACTTCACCCTTAGATTTCAAAGTGCTTTTTGCTTAGTGTCAGCATAATAGATTTTCCTTTGATAATGCGTCAATAGAGAATTTAATGAATGTTT
This sequence comes from Nesoenas mayeri, assembly GCF_963082525.1. NCBI lineage: Eukaryota > Metazoa > Chordata > Aves > Columbiformes > Columbidae > Nesoenas > Nesoenas mayeri. The sequence continues at coordinate 64,299,248 of NC_137548.1, forward strand.
ACAAGATGACCTTGCAGAGTGAAAACATTTCTTCGTATAACTGAGGGGGAGGTTCTTTTCTTGCTGTTCTTGGGTTGTTTTGGTTTGTTCTCTCTCTGTCAAGGTGATCGGGTGATGCTCCAGTAAAGCCCAAAAAAGCTACGGAAACGCTTGTGGCTGAAATGCTTTCTCATATATTCTCTCATATTCATTGCTGCTACCTCTGAACTGTGGGGTAGAAAGCACTTTCTATGTTCCATATCTGTATGTGGTCTGCTGGCCACATCTTAAACTATGAGAAAGCAAGATTTTTATTCTTTTTTTTAACCTTATCTCTTCCTCTTACCTTCAGATTTCCACAGAAGAGAAGCCACAACAAACAGCTCTAGCTGCATACTCAATCTGGACATACAAGAAACCCCATGTGTCCAAAATGACATCTATTTTATAATCTAAACATGGCCAGAGCTGCCTAGAAGGAAATACTGTTGCAGTTCCTAAAAATCTTAGTTGAATCTTCAGGTCTGTTAAATCCCTAAAGCCTTGATTTGATACATTAATCCATCCACAGTGAGTAAATTATTACTTGTATAAAAATAATCTGAGAATGAAGCATGACAATGCTTGACTTCTTGTAACCATACACTGAAATTCTACAAATGTGACATATTAAACAGTGAAAGTGAACAAGTGCACTCTTTGAAATGAGATACTAAAGGCCAAAGTCTTCATGCCCAGCGTCCTGCAAAGAAAATTATCGCAACTGCATGGCAAGTGAGATACATTTACTAAGCCATGTCTGCTTGAAAGCAGATCCTGCTGGCATGTAACTTGTCACAAAATCAGGTCTTCAAGGGAACTGTTTGTGAGAAATCAGGTTCCCAGCTGGCACTGGGGGGATTAATTTCTACTGTCATAGAATCATAGAATCATTTAGGTTGGAAGAGACCATTGAGATCATCGAGTCCAACCATAACCTAACTCTAGCACTAAACCATATCACTAAGAACCTTGTCTACATATCTTTTAAACACCTCCAGGGACGGTGACTCCAACACTTCCCTGGGCAGCCTGTCGCAGTGCTTCACAACCCTTTTGGTGAAGAAATGTTCTGCATGGTGTCTCTCACCACATGCATATTCTAACTTCAAGGTGGGAATTTGGTAGGGTCAGATTAGACCAAGAGGAGGGGGCTAGTCAGTGCACTTAGGTGACCACTATACTCATAGAAGATCAGCTTGCCTGAACTTGCTTGAAGCCATAGGCATTTTGTGGAGCCGTTAGGGCAGCACCAAGGCCTTTAGGATAAGTCAAGAGCTATCTCTCAGTAGGAAAATATCTAAGCTTGAGAGATGGGGGGAATATCTGAAAAATCAATGATAAACATTGAAGAAAGAATGATGAATGTCAAGCATTAAGAAAAGGCAGGGGAGTATTTCTAGATTTGAACTGATTGGTCTTCTCATTCTTTGTCTCACAAAGTTCACAACTGGCTCTACAGACTTTGCTTCCACCAAAGTCCAGCGTAGCATGGAAACACAGAACCACCCAGCTGACACAGGAATGATACGTGGGAGCACGTCTAAGTGTGCACATGGTATATAAAGCAGATGAGGCTTCCTAAATGCAAACGTGTATTTGGGTGGTAGGTCAACTGGTTCACAGAATCACAGAATCGACTGGGCTGGAAAAGACCTCAGAGATCATCGAGTCCAACCCTTGGTCCAACTCTAGTTCGTTTATTAGATCATGGCACGAAGTGCCATGTCCAATTTGAGTTTAAAAACCTCCAGGGACGGCAAGTCCACCACCTCCCTGGGCAGGCCATTCCATTTCTGTGTTACAGATACAGTCAAAGAATTGTGTGTTGCCAAACAAAGCTGCTTCAGGCTGGAGAATCTGGTAAGGTAGTTTAAGCTTCTATTTTAAAAAATACTTTTAGCTTTTGTTATTAGGTTAATTTTGAAAGTGCAAACTCATCATTACGATAAGACTGTGGGTTTTAACTTCTTACGTGGTCATGGACAAACCAAATCAGTAGCCCTAGAGAGAGCCCCAAAGCTACAGAGACCTCCCCCTTAGACCAGCACTGCTGATGCTAAACACCGGTTCTGAGAACTTCTTCCCATATTTTCTGCTTGAAGTATCTCCTAAGCAAGTACTATGATTTTTTAACAGCTAGGAAGCATGAATTAATTCCTCCTGTGAAGAAGACAGTGTAAAAATGTGATTTCTGTTTTCATGTCAACATCATCTCTCACCATCAGCAGTCTTATTTTTCTATCAGATTCTTTACTTCACTATTAGAAAAGCAGGGATACTACATAATTCCTGAAGTATTAAATGGCAATGTATTAATATTCACTAGCAGCTCAAAAAAATTACTTGAAGGCTCTAAGCCAAATGCAGCCAGACTCTTGGCTTTGCAGAAGAATTCATTGACCAACCTTTTATACAGATGTAGACACATTGCCAGACCTGGATCAAACGCTTGATCTCCATATTTCCTACAGCAAAGACTTTCATACCACAGGCACCATATTACACAGTATAAGGCTTTGAGCTTCAAGGCATCTCATCTGGCTTAACTCTCAGGCCAGCTTTTTTGGACAAAATTGAAATCACAGTAGAAAAAAGGCAGAGAAGCTAAAAAGGCATCACAAGCCTAGTCAGTACGTTGAGGACATTTTGCAATGATTTTCACTAGCTGACAAAAGGGATCTGGATGCTTAGCACTTTTAACAAAAGGTCTTTCCCTATTGTTGTAGACATATTCAGGTGCTCCTAACCCACTAGGAGTTTATTTATCCTTACTACCTTGTTTTGTGTGCTGATGGGATTTGCTGAAGCACTGAGAACCAACTTAACTCCACAGAGATTGGTGGGGTTTTTTTGTTGGGTTTTTTTTTTTGGAACTAGGGCTAGGTCAAGACTAACCACTTAAATTATAATATCTGATTAAAAAAAGTTCAAATCAAACAAACAACATTCCCACTTTGCTATTACTTCTCCTTAGTTGGAAAAAGGTGTTCCGAAATTAGGCCAGTGAGCCTAAGCAAATTAGCTACGTTATACCTGAATCTGTGAGATAATGAAACAATTATCAAGACATGTAGAGCAGGTTTTCACTGACTCCTTCAAAATCAGGGCTTACACTCCAAGTTTCCTTATGTAGGACTTCCTATAGCTTCTTTTGCAAGCACTAAATTTAATTTAAAGAAAAAAAAACAACCCACCACTCTACCAAAGTAGACTAAGGAGAAGGAGACTTGAGAACAATGTACACTTTCAGCCCGAAAGCGCCATGATATCATTTTTTGGCTCGCTAATATATATACTTGGAAGTACTGGGGCAGGCAGGAGAGGAGGAAAGAGAAACAGGGTTCTTTGTACCCTTATGAAACACCAAATGACTCCTTCTCCCTCTTGCCCCTCAGTAAATCACGGGGAAGCAGTTAAGTAACACGAACCAAGAAATTAGCACAAACAGCATAGTCATTTCTGGAAAGCTGGTTTACCTAAAGCGCCAGCCTGTCATTTTACCTGATTTATGTGACTCTGGTGAGAAGGCTTTACACAGAATTCCGAATGCCACTGTGGTTCTACACCTCAGACACAACAGAATATTGATATTTAAAATACATACATTTTGCAAAGAAGGTTTTTCAGGCCAGCTAGGATTATCCTTACATTCTTTGTAATAGATGTCTGTGTTTTATATGTATACAGAGAAGAAATAGTAGTAACTATACTCCCTTGACGTTTGGGGGTTGTGGACGTGTGTAATTTTTAAGCTAAAACTAAACTGGTTTCAAGTTTACTTTTAGGTATCTATTTTACTTCCCACTTGCAGATCTCATTTGCTTTCATCACATTTTTTTGGACATTTGAACAGGGAAAAGACTGAAAATACATTTGACGGAACATAGAAAATGGGCAAATAAATATATAGAAAAGCCTGTTTTCATATATAGATATCCCTCAAGGAAATAACTCATTACTTCAAGACTGTCACAATTAATCACTTCTGGACTCAAGCAAAGAAAACAATGTTGTTAAGGTTAACTAATGGCACTGGGTATACATTTCAATAGAACTTAATATCCAATTTTAACTCCAAATTCCACATTTGGAGAAGTGAGAAGTTTTATCCCTTGGATTTTATGGGCTACCACTGGCTTCAGTGTTTGTTGACCAACTCACACTTGTCTCCAAGTTGGCACTTTGTAGCATTCACGTGATAGTTAATAAACTTCATCAAGGCAAAATGGCAGTAATTATAGTCTTTTTAATGTTCCATTGCTAGAGGAGTAAAACTACGCAGAAAATAACCTATGTGAAAATCCATTATTTGATGCACAAAGCATATAAGCAGACTTGGACTCATCAAATGCTACTGCTAATGGCATGAAGATATTAAACAAACCCACAAAAAATAAAGTCAGGCTCAAATATTGACCTTGGTTGCATATTTACAACTTTTGTTGATGGAGGAGCCATGGAAGGATCATTTTGGTCCCCTGTGAGCTGGGACAGTCGTTTGCTGCAACTATTTCCATTTACCACGTACAAAGAGGTCACACTCTCAAGAAGCAGAGATGGTAACTGATCCAGCCTAGTCAAGACTCTGACATGGAGAACTAGTAAAACCTGTATTGTAATCTGTTTGTGTATCTTGATCATAAACTAGATTTTATATATATTCAGCACAAACAGCTTGAATGGGCAATGAGACGAAAATATATCATAAAATGTGAGTGCACATCACCTCAAAACCTCTTTCCTTTTTTATTGTGCTGTAAGCAACAGCATTTACCAACCAGGCTTTTTTTAATGATTAAATTAGCAAATGAATTTTAAAATATGAAGTAAAATTAACTATTAATACTGTGCTAAATTATTAACAGCATATTACGTTTCAAAGGAAAAATTTATTACATTGTAGTTACAAAAAAAAAAGATCTAAAAATTTCTACTAGTTTAATATATCCTGAAAGTAATATCTCTACATTATTGCATATATAAGATAGATACACTAAATTATTATGACTATTTCATAGTCTTTGGCTCCCAGACAGGTTAATAAATAATTCAAGGACATAACTGCTACAGATAAATGTCTCATTGCTTTATCCATTCACCGCCAGAAAATTTATTCTTGATAGATACTTTTTCTTTTGGTGTTTGAAAGAGAAATCAATTCCTACTGACTCACACAGATGCAGCTGAACTTTTGGTTTGTTCTCTTTTAAATTTTGAACATAACAGCAAGATGGAATCTTGAAAAATCAATGTAAAAAAAATTGCCCCATAATTTAATTTAGAGCAAAGAATATCTCAAACAAACACATTACTTTTTAAATGTAAGAGATAAATATTGTAATATGCCATGTAAATCTCTATGTTGATGAACAATCCAGTTAATCAACATCATAGAAAAAGAGGAATTACATGTTCCTCTGCATGGAAAACAGCCCTGTAGGCATCAAACGAAGGAGAGAGAAATCTAGACCTTGGATTCTAAAAGCAATATTCATTTTTTAAGAGAATGGAAACAAAAAATAAAACCTCAACTTCCCCCAAATCTCTTTAGGAAGAGCAGGCACATCACCTTCAGCTAGAAAAAAAACATCATAGCGGAACAGATTGGTTGACAAATCCATTGGTATGCAAGTCATGAATACTCTCATTAAAACACAATACTCTATTTCAGTGTGACAAAGATTTGGAAACAGAGTATTTACTGCTTTTCTGCTGGTCAGAATTAAAAGGCAACAAAGAGGATAAACTCATCAGTAAACACATGGGATAAAATCCTGCTCCCTTTGTTTAGGGTAAAAAGCTCTTTACATGCACGTTGCCACAGAGGTACAACAGAGCTTAACTTCAAAATAAAATACAGTACATATAGATAGCTTTTAGTGAGCAACATGAATGGATACAAAGTGTAACTAAATGCAACAGGAGGAAAAACCATTGCTTTCACACTGATAAGAATGACAAAGAAATAAAACACTTTTTAAAATCCACTTGAACTTTTTCCTGTTATTTCAGGAATGGAAAGGCCAAACCACATTGTATTAAATATTTTTAAAGCCTACATACCATTTTTGTTAAATCATGCTCAATTCATTTCTATGTAGAACCGTCATTCCTGAGTCAAGATATAAAGTCCAGTTGGAAATTCCCATGTAAGCTACAAGTTCTTCAAGAATATCACCCTGAAGCTAAAGAACATTGCAAGAGATAATTAATGTATCTTCACACCTGAATCCTAATTTTTCAATGACAACCTCTGATGAACGGTGCAGAAACTTCAGTTTACTGATGCCACCACATATGCCTCATTTATTGTCATTTCTCTAGATGGTAGCATGAGTTATGTTTATAGTGTAAATGTATACTGTATACAACGTATATCACAACATTTTTTTTAATTAGCATTGTATATTAATTACCTAAAGCCATAGTAAAGAATATCAACTTTAATTTACTCCATAAAATATTGCAGCATCATCCTATAAAAGATAGATGTGCTCACTTTGTGCTACATATTATTTACATTACTGTCATACAAGACCTTTTCACCTCAGCAAGGAGGAGGTTCAAATAAGAAAATGCAAAGCTTGGTGTTATCCTCCTTAAACAGCTGCATCTTCAGTTCTAATACATCAGGCTCACTAGTTCCAAACTGTAAGCATTAACTACTTTTTCATCTTTAATGTAAAATGTTTTAGTGTCTAGGAAGTGTAACATGGATTCTTACAAAATGATTAATCTGTGAAATAGAACCACAACAAGAAAATAACTGAACAAAAAGGAAATGCTTTCCCCTATTAACACTTTCAGTATAATCTTATGGGACCTGCAGTTGTCAATAAAAAACTATAAAGGCTTTTTCATTTTGCAAAGTAATTTTAGACTAATGGTGGATTGGATCAGCAGTCTCTGTGCTTTTAGATATGCAGATGCTGACCCAGTATCTTTCACATAAAAGGAATTAAAGCAGTAGACAAAAAGAAAAGAAAGTGGGGGGACACACACACGATAATTTGGTCCTATATCTGAATCACATCACTAAGGAACAGCTGAATTTTTGGGTGGTGCTTTTAAAGATGATACACATACAGCTTCAGAATACCATAGCCTGGCCTCCTGTTCTGAGCCAGCTCCTGAGGGAGGTTTCTCTTCCCACTGAATACAGGGAACATTATATTGTTATAACTTCGACTCTAGGAGCCTAAGTTATAAATATCTTGGCAGGAAATTGCTGCAGGTGTATTAGTCATTTCAATAGCCAGGATGTGACACTCCTTGAAGATGCATTACATCCTAGAAAAGCACAATATCATTTGCTAAAGATTTTTCAAACACCCCACTGGCGTTCTCATTGAGGGATATCGCATAGAGGGAGACACTGGGAATCAAAGAAGACACAATATTCAATTGTCCACAGCGGAGGTCACTACGGCAAACAGGTCTAAGCCAGTGAGAAATATTAAGCTACTGCACAGCCTATCAGTTCCACTGAGTCAGAATAGTGCACTGGAGATACATTCCATCAAAACATTTTCAACCAAGACTAACGAGAATACCATTTGAGTGAAAGTAAAAAGGAGGAACCTAATCGCTTTTCCATTAAATTAGCAGCTAAGAATTTTAACTTAGCTTTTTTTTGTGAAGAAGTTTACAACAAATCCTTTCAAAGCATTTTTGCTCCCAATGCATTCCAAGCTGCCCCAACACACACAAGTTCTAGACACAAAATTAACATCAACGGCCGCGCAAAAAAAGAAGGATGTCAAGGAAAACAATACAGAGCAGAGAGCAGAATTGTAGGTGCTCTTGTGTTCAGCACAAGCACAGTATCAAGTACAATGTTAACAGGGAGATATCCATGGGCTTCTGTTATTACTTTTTCCACTTGTTTCATATACAGATATAAATTAACAGAGATGAAGTTAGACACTTTTTCCCCCTTTTTTAAGAGAACTAGAACAAATTTGTTACTGATATTATTAAATAGTTTCTGAAAAATATAATATTAACCATCAATTAGTAGGTGTGAACTCCACTTTAAGCCTGCCACTTACACTGCTTTATCACACTTGTAGCATGATTGAAATTATATGTTATAAATCATATATAGGTTACTGGAGAAAGCTAATAGACAGTAATGGGTATGCTAAGCCAACTTAAAACAACAAAACCTTCAATCTCAATTCAACTGGAACATGTTGGGTTATAAACAAATGGCATATATCTGGCTGTGTCATGCTGTGTAAAGAACATATAACATAGGAAAATCTACCTCAGCGGCATCAAATAGGGTGCCAAACATCAACAGAATTTGAAGTCAGCTATGCATTGCAAATGTGTTTTCTCACAAGCGTCCAAAGGATTCCAAAGGAAGGCTAATAAATCTGCTTAAGTACACAATAATAACATGTAGAATAAAGAGTGAAAACTTACTGTGATCCAGTGAAGGGGTCCAAAATGAGGTTCAAATGAACCAAAACCAAAAGACAACTGACTTTCAAATCTAGGAATATGGGCTTGCTCCCACTGATGTTCATGGCAAGTTTCCATTGATATCATTGTTGTAGGAATGAGCCCTAATACTGCAGTTTAATGTCTAATCTATATTGCTGTTATTTTTTGGCACAATTCAACTTGGAATGCAGTAGCATGATATGAAAAGGGTGTTTTGTTTGCAAACTTGGAATGAAATCTGACTTGGACTAGACTGCACAATAAAGAAGCCAGCAAAAGGGAATTTGACACTCACCATTCTGGCAGAAAAACTTGAATTTCTCAAAACTAGAAGATTAAAAATAATTTGAAATTGTTATTTGAAATTAAAATCAAAATGAAGAAAACACAAGCATTCAACTGCCAGATTACTGGGATCTTTGGTTAATGATCATTACCTTCTTCAAAGTCATTTGAAGCTAGTAATAAAGCTAGTACCTAAACACTACTGCAGAATTAAACAAAGTCTCACTGGCTATGAAACAGAAAACCTATTAATCCTTCATACTAGCATGTTAAATCTCAAACTATCTGTGACAAATCCTGTATTTCTTCTTCTTTTTGAGGTATTACCTAATTAATTGGGAGTTCTCAAACCCAATTAAGCACAGTACTTAACCATATTCTCAACTTTATATACATGAGAAAACCTAAATCCTTGTCTAAATCTGACTTCATTGTAAGTTAAGCATCAGTTTATGAGAGCAAGCACTCTGGTGCTCTGTTGAACTAGGAGCTTGACTTCTACAGATGGGAAGAAGTCCCTCTGACTTTTTGTTCTCACAAGCACTAAATCCTCGATTTTATCAGGTCACAGTTGTGTGCATTTAGCAAAATGGGGATAACAGTGATTTGAGAGCAAAAGCTATCGTTTTGTCATTACTCAAGAACAGTACATGTGGAGAGGAAAATAGAAAACAGCACAGCATGAATCGGATTCTTTACCTACTATTACAGAATAACATGATTAGCATATTTTCATTATTATTACCTTAAGTATATAGAGAAGATTAGGAAGATCAAAACTATGTTTGGATATGATATTTGTGCTAAATTCATCCAGATACTAATGCTAGCAAACATATTAATGATTAACTTTTTGTTATGGGAGTTAATACACTACATACAAGATCTGAAAGCCACCACTCGGTTTGGAAATACCTGTTAATCAAATGGAATAAGGTGGACATTAGTGTTTTGCTCACCCTACCTTAGCAACGTGTCTTGGTCATGACTTGGCAATTCAACGATCATGAAGTCTTTGATCTCTTTCCTGACTCATCAAATAGCATCAGTCAAAAAATGAGAGAAAGGGCTGTTTTAATGCATTGGACGTTCTTTCAAACCAAACTGGGAGGAACTCATCATCTTCACTTATGAAGACTTTTGGTTGCCATTGATCAAAACCACACAAATTCAATGATCTAAAGTCAGGAGGATCTACCACATGCTAATAACTCCTTGGCTCAGTTAACCCACTGTACTTTACTCCCTGACACCATCATAAAAATGAGCCAGTGCTGGTTAATAAGAAAATATTTTCTCCTGTTAATCAGTGATATTGTTTGCAAAGTGGAAGGTAGCAGATACTGGCAATTCACTACAAAATAAAAAATAAAACCTTTACCCTAATAAAGAGGATCTTCTCTCCAACTCTGTACCTTCCTTGTGAAAGACGCTCCACACAGAATTTGTTAGGGCATTTACAAGGTGGATCTTCAGAAATGTGTTTAACCTGGAAAACAGAAGTTATTAACAGAAACTGTTTAAAATAGCATGTGTAACTAAACATTCAAGAAGACATCTGCCATAATGTGATATCACTAATTTAAGCCTTCACTGATGAAATTTTCTTAGTTTTCCTTAATTTTCTTAATATTTCTGTAATCCCAGACTATTGTGCTTCCAACATCAAGAATTATTTTACGGCTGTGATGAAGTAAAAGCAGAGACAAGTGCCACACAGTTCAACATAAAATGTGAGCCATTTAACTGAAGTCAAGCAGTTTGTTAATTTGAGTTCTGCATCAAACTTTTGTAGATGAGTTCTCAGTGTTTTCTGGTGAATCAGCTCAACTGTCAAAGTGCTGATATAGCTGACAGGCAAAATGAAGATGTCATAATGATGTATTTTCCCTTGTAAGTAAATATAATAAACACAGAAGCATCTTGCTTACCAATAAGAGGCCCTGCCCAATACCTTCACTTGACAGTTTCAAATAGTGCACTAACACCTTAAAAAAAAGTATACAAAGAATACTGTGACATAATCACAAATCCATACCAAGATGACCCCCATTATTGTGAACTACTCCTTGATAATATACACCTGAGGGCACTGGGTAACTTAAAGGGGCCTCAAGAATACTTTGCTTTATCAGTGCCAACACTAAGGGCTGAGAAAATACAGATAAAAATACTTTCCTGCTTTTTATCAGCTGCATCAGCTTGACTTCAGTCTCTTGTGAAAACTTGTGTTACCAAAGACATTAATGCTTAGTAGAAGAATATTTTGTACTCTTCAGTACAGCCATCTATGCCAAAAGAGCAGATCTGGTCAAGAAACTCTTATTTGATATTCAAACCGCACTACTGTGTAGGAACAGCAGGAACAAGTGCGGCATTTTCATATACTGCTGTTTTCTTTGATGAGAGCTGACCTACTATGTCAGTGTCAAATGATGCAAAATGCCAGAGGAACTTCCGAGAGGTTTTCTCCACTTTAAATGATATTCTAAAGACCTTTCCTAATCCAGTTTGGAAACCAAGGCCTGTAAAAATGGTCTGAAGTCTGGGAAAGAATATTTTCGGAAGAGCTAACAAATCAAAGTCTTGAACTGTTTCAGAAACGAAAAAAATATCAGGGCAAAGCTGTGGCACTCTGATAGGTGTTTTGATTATCTTGAGTAAATGAACAGGAAGGGCTTCTGAAGTACAACAAATGTTTTTCACATCTGCTTTTAGAATAAAATTATAGTACATTAAACAAACCAGAAAGAAATTTAAAGTTAACCAATTATTGTTTTTACACTAGAACAGGGAGCACAAATGCTTTTGAAACTAGCCCTGTTGATCAATTTAAGGGCTTTTCTATTATTTCTGAAATTGTTTGATGTTGTTATGTGAATAGTTTTATTACTTTGTGGAATACTTTTTAATAATTATTCTTATATTCTTTTGCTTTTAAATCAGGGCATGATATCTTTGTGAAAAAAAATCATTTAAAAATAACTCTTAGCAGAAGAACTCTACATGTATTTTACACAAAAGAAGTGTTTCTCAAGTATCAGATGAGTTGTCCTCAGTTTGAATGTACAATCACTGAATTATTCCAGTGATTTTTAATCAGCATGGGTGAGTGACAGCCTCCTTTTCTGGAGAATCAAACTATTTAGATAGGCAGGGCACAACAGGAATAACTTCTGTGGAGTCAGTGGTTAATGACTCAAATCCACATGCAGGGTGCTGAGGATGCAACAGATGCATTCCTGTATCTCTCGGGATGTGGTACCAAGACTGGGATTGTGTTTAGAGGATTTCTGACATAATACCCTATGGCATTTATCACCTCTGGAGACACTCCTGAAAATAAAAGCTGAAAATGGATAGTGTGGACTGTGCCTTAGTAGTTGCATCTACCAGAGCTCATCTAAGCAAGAAAAAAACCCAGAGCAGCCAGACTCAACAGGTTCAAGGTTGTTTGGAACTGTGTAAGCAAAATCGAGCCGTGTTTGGGCTGTGGAGAACTGAAAGCCAACAGATTTGTACTAGTGTAAAACTGAGGATAATGAGACTTCCACTGCTGATCCTACTATTGAGGCTTCCATTGCCTTGCTATCCCAAAGGACACAGAAGTATTATTGAGTGGAATTTGGAAATCAAATAAGGAAGCAGAGGGAAGAATTACATCCTATTTTATTTTGCGTCTGGACTATATAAGCACTGCTGCTATTTTATGGTGTGTCTGGGGCAGTGTGGGTCAGGAATCTAGCTGGATGAATTCCATTCTGTTTCTATCCCTACTGCTTTCTAAATTAAAGGAGGTGGTTGGAGACAACCTTCATACTCTCTCTTCTGTTCCTACAAGATACGCAGTCACCACCTTCCTTCTACACATTCTTCTTTCTCTATTCTGTTGAAACATAAGCAAGTGCTTTTGCAAAGGTAAGGAAGAAATACGAAATGTAAAGAATGTTAAATGTAACTGTTTGCATCAAATAGTACAAAGTATTTAAATAAAATGAACAAAGATTATATTCCATCTGCTCTTTGTAACAAAAAAAGTGGCGCATGGATTTTTCAAGAACTGCTTTGTAACTCCCAGGTGGCACATCTACCTTGTAATAAAGCAGTTACTATAGTAACAGCTTCTTTTTATAGAATATATTTGTACTTTTCAGGTTTAACCTCTTCCTGGTCTCAGAATGTGTCCTTTTCATCTGATTCCAGCTATTTCAAATGAATCCCTCTAGGGTTTGCAAAAGAGAAATGAACACTGCAGTACAGTGCAAAGAGTTTAATGAAATTCAGAGCAAGACACTTTCTTTCTAACAATGAGGAAGAAAAAAATGCTCATTTTTTTCTACCATGTGAGAAACATGCAGAACAGCAGCATAAAAATTAGGCTGAGATAACTTAGAAGTGTTTGTTAACATTCTGTGCAAATCAGTATGGGCCAAATCTCTGAGTCCTGACTCAGTCCTTTCTCAGACAAAACACCAAGTGGGAGTTGATGAATAAGAAGTGAACAGAAAAAGAAAATGGAGTAATAAGAAGAGAACTTGGCTTCTGTGTCTTTTGCAAGTCAGTGCATACCAGAATGGGGCAGATAGGAACAAGATTCCTCCCACAACTTACAGCATCATCCAACAGTTTCCCTGTGCTCTTTTTCCCAGGAGACTTTGTTGGTGACGGTGAAGGAGATGGAAGGGGGGCTGAAAGTGTTTCCTCTTGTTCAATCTCTTTTTCCAACTTTATTAGTCCAGGAGGCTCCACCCCAAACCTTTTGGAAACATGCAAACAAGTTAATAGTCCTTGTAAGTGTTTCATATTTCAAACCAAAGCTGTGGGAAGAATTTATACTTTCCGCATTGCACTATTGTGCAATAATAGATACATACATTAATGAACAAGTATAAAAATATAATGTAATGCTGTCATTCCAAATTAATAAAGAGAATGAATTTAAATGTCATCTCTCTGTTGATCAAATTTACAAGAAATACTGATTTCTTCAACTTCTCTCTCTGATAACATATTTGTTGGTGAATGACTAATTTATAAACAGCACTAGGCCTCAAAAATTGCTATACCATGTAGGACACATTCAAGTTCAGTACATCTTATTTTTCCATAGTGTTTTTTGGGTTTTTGTGTGTTTTGCTTTGCTTTCTCCCCCCTGCAACAACATCCTATCAAAGTACTTGACAGCTTATATGTTCTGTTAGCATTAGTCAAAGAAATCCACGTGAAAAGTGATTAAAGGTTATCCTGGTCTCAACTGTTGCACTGAATTTACAGATAAATTGAGATACAGCCACTATTTTTTCGGAAGTGGCTAAAGCTTTTTCTAATTGATTTTTGACAGCCAGTCTGCAGATGGATTGAAAGATTTCCTTCTTCAGAGAAGGATTTCAGCTTGAAAAAGTTATCATGCCAGGCAGGTTTCTCATAGCAAACTACTTGCGTAAATGAAACCGTATTTTATTCTGCAGCAGAAAAGCCCAGAGCCCAGATGCAGAACTGTGCTGACCTATCTGGCTTAAGATCTGGACACTAAAATATTAAGCAGTAACAAACATATTCTGAAAATCTAAGCTTAATACCATAATAATGTTGAAAGCGTACAGAGAAAGGGCACAAGCGCATATACGGTCTTTTGTATTTTCATAGTAACTTCTAATTTAGTAAGACTACTGACTAGTAAATTAATATAAAGAAAACCAAAACCCAAATCTGTGCTTGTATTGGCTTCTAACTGGTGCAGTCTGCCTAATGAAAAGTCAGCCAACACTGGAGCAAGCACTTATATACAATCCATTTATTTCCTGTCTGTCTGCAGATGCCGACAGGCTGTAAATCATTAAATTCCCCCCGGGCTCTAAGCCTACACCTGCACACAGCCTTACTCATCAAATAAAACCCTTCCACTCTATGCAATGCTCCTTCTTTGCTTCTACTGCTTTTCATAATCTCCAATTTTTGCCATTGTGGCAGATAATTTGTTTCCAGTACTCTGAAGTCTTCTGGGGATGAGATGAAAAATAAAACAAATGAACAAACAAACATATGCACTTTTTTTTTTCCCCCACGTATTGTATTAACCTGAAGCGAAGTTGCTGGAAAGCTGAAATGGTAAAAAAAACCCCATCTTTTCTAGGAGGGGTAGAGGTGCAAATTCTGGTCTGGAAGGTATGCTGACAATTTCCTTTTCTGATCTTTTCTAGCCTGTCTTCTCATAACTAAAAATGAAGCAGCACTGGACTGTAACATGATCTCCAACAGCCTTCTGAGAGCACCACTTCCCATTTTTTTCCAAGGAAAAATTGAATACAATAGCAGAAAGATCCTGAAATTGCTCAACAGTAATTTCAAAAGACCTGCTGGGGTTGTTTAACCCCCCAGAGTTTAAAGTTACTCAAGAACTTCATTCTTTCTGCAGAAAAGATAATTTAGCTGTTTTCCACTGTATAATCTCTCTTGAAACACACACACAGACAGCATATGTACATCTACTTGCAAACAATTACATTTTCCATGAAGTCTTGATTACGAAGATTACACAGATTGCACAGTGATCGATTCTGTTCTCACATCAGTTTAGTTGAAATGATTCACCCTGACTTTAAAATACTTGGGAGAACGTCAGACCTGTGCAACTCACTGCAACAGCCCTGTGTATTGTCAATGCTCCTTTTCTTTATTCTTAATGGCAACAGGTTTGGGATTAAGGCACAAGTGAGCAGGTATGGGGTTTGTCTGAGGTGGTAATAGACATGTATTATAAATAAATATAAAGATATTTTAAAGGCAAAGGGATAGATATGTATAATAAATGAAAAGATGGTTCATTTATTTGTTCAGTATTTGTTTTCATGCCTGGAGAATATCCAAAACATGGATGCTTAAGGCAAATATGAAGGGTAAGATTTTATCATAATTCCTTTGTAGATCTGTTGAGAAGTCAAATCTCATCGCAGAATGAGATTAATCTAACTCCACCAACACTGCCTGATCACTGAGCAGCATTCCCCGAGGAAGCTGGATCCCGTCAAGTAATCAAGCTGGGGCAGACATTCCTGAGAGCTGTGCCCTGGCTGTGCTGGGCATGGAGTCTTTGGATGTTGGAAGATCTCTCCCCAAGCCAGGGATCTTGAAAGCACAGTTTGTTTGCTCAGCTCAATTAAGATTCATGAAAATCAATGTCACTAAGCCCCTACAGATCAGAAGACTCTCTTATTCATGGAAAGTGATTTTTGTTTTGTTTCCATGTCAGACTGAATTCAAATTTTAGAGAGATAAGAAAACTGGAAATATTTTTCCGGCCAACACTATTCCTATGCAAACTTCCACTGATCACAATGGCTTTTCTGAAACTTGACCGAGACACAAAGTTAAGCAACTTCCCAATTGAGGTTCTTTCATAAAATACGAATATCCATAATGCAGTTTAACGTGGAAATACTAATTCTTAAGGTAGGGGTAAACACAGATCTCCTGCATGTTCCTTGTAATCACAAGGAATTCTTCTGAAACTAATGGAAGTATTTGAATAACAGGGCACTCCAGTTCCACACACACGTGTGAATGGAACTTCAATTTACATGCAAGACTGGGCAGCAGCAGAAATGCTGCACAGCTATTTTATAGCAAATCTTATGTGCTACACTGATTAAATCTGCATCTGCAAAAGAACCCAAAACAAAATAAAAACAAACCCCACCACACATTCTAATTACTGTCATTGTTTAGCAAAAGCCACCATTGTCTTGATAGCCAAGGTAACAATACCGTGTATTGAGGGTCCAGCTTAGCTGGAAATATCTGACAGAGATGGAACACAGATGGTTAATTCAATTCTCATCTTGCTTCTCTTGCCAAAAATCAGTGTTAAGTTTATTTACATAAATGAGGTAAGAGTCACTGTTGCTTAGATCACATTTAGGTCATCCAAAGACCAATTTGTTATCAGTAAAGTTAATGAAATCTCAGTTGTTTACAGAGAGACCTGACTGTTAGCAGGAGAAACAGCTCAAACCTCCATTGAGAAAACAATCCTCAACTCTTCCCCCTTCTGAGGATACCCGAATACCTTCACTGAGATGATGGTACAGAGATTTTGTTGTATTTATTAACAGCTGTGAGTGACGTCAAGACAGGCTTTCTCCTTGAACCCAATGAGCACAAAAGTTCTCTTGAGATGTGCCAATTTAGTGAGTCTCTCAATAGCCATTGCTCTCAAGAATGTAAATATTTCTGCATTCTTTAAATATTTTCACCTACCTTGCTGCAATCCTTCCAAGTTCCAGCAAACAAAGGCACACTTCTCTTGGCTGCTTGTGGAGAACTGGAAAAGCAAAACGAAGATGGAAAACATTTATAACTAAAAGCTATTTTAAAGATCTTAGTGATGAATGGAACCTAATCATCGACATTTATAAATCTTGACTCAGATAAGACTTGGTTTTCCTTGGCTTGCAGTGGATTTTTACTGGAATAAAAAGGATGGGATTGAGGAATGGTTCTCAGAGTGCAGATGATTTAGGAAGTTCCCATTTAGTTTTCCTTTTGTTCCTTTGAAAATACCATTCTAAATCTAAACCAATGAGTAATTACTTGGGCTATTCGGTAACCTGCAAGCAGATCACATTTATTTAAAAATAATCAAAAGCTCTGGCAGAACACAAAAATTAGCAGAATGTCAAAAATATATAACATTAAAATGATACTCCTCTTTGTAGAAAGAGAATTCCTGTCTTTTGTCACTATTTTTCTTAGCCTATTTAAATCACAAAAATAACAAAACTGCACTAGCAAAGATATATCTCATTATAAATATGGTCCAGCATTCATTATACATCTACTTTTAAAGAAAACATGAAACTAGAATACTTCAGGAATTCAGCTCATCATAGAAAAATCCCCAACCTAACAAAAATCTTTTCTTCTCTACATATATATGCACACACACGTGCAAGTTTTGGTGCCTGGCTTCCACACAAAACCTGGAGTTTTAAGCTTCAGAAGCAGCTAGACAGCATGAACTTCTCATTAAGAAACATCACCATAATCCAAGATAATGATTTTTTTACCACAGTTCAGTTAGGTGATGTCCTGCAGAGAACTCCAGCAAAATATATAAGCAAAATCCAAAATGAATAGATGAGTAAAGTCCCATGGCTGCTTGCATATCAATTCTCCAAAAGTCAAAAAAAAAAGAGGAAAGGAAATAAGAAATAGGAATGATGAGTACATTGTCATCTTCTGTCCAGATATATCTATTACCCTCATGTTGTGAATAAACTTCCAGTTCTTAAAATTTCCAAAACAGTAAAAAGCTTTGTACCTTATACTTCGGATTGAGTTGACAGCAAAAATAATTGTGTGAATATTTGTATAATCAGAAAAGAGAAACTGCAGCAAAATTACTTTGTTTTTAATAAGTTAAGGTCAAGACATCTGCTATATAAACATCTTGGTTATCTAAAGACTCACCTAACTCAAATGCATGAGGGAAAAAATACCATACCTGAAAAAGATATTTCAATGTCTAGTTAAAGCTCTGCAAGTCATTACTTTGTCTTATTTTGTATGTATGAGACC
Organism: Nesoenas mayeri; assembly: GCF_963082525.1. Classification (NCBI taxonomy): domain Eukaryota; kingdom Metazoa; phylum Chordata; class Aves; order Columbiformes; family Columbidae; genus Nesoenas; species Nesoenas mayeri. Next base: position 64,317,581 of record NC_137548.1, read on the forward strand.
CAGAACAGGAATCCATAGACTTAAACATCTCTAAAAAACTAATGCATACTGGGGCAGATCTTCAGCTTTCACAACTTCAACTTCCAGCTCCACTGACTTGAATAAAGCTCTGGTAAGTTGTGTGAGTTGAATGCTCATCCCAATGTCTTTTCTTAGTGTATATGTAGCACCTTGAGACGTATGGATTCTTCCCCTCAAATCTCATCCAACTATAATTCCAGAAGTGAAACTGCAAAGCATGAAAACTAAAATGGCACTGCACTAGGAAAACTATTTTTATCCTTTAGCCAGCTGTTCTTAAGAATAGAAAAGATGCAGACTTGGACGTTCAGCTCTTCTCATTATTCTTCCTTGTCACACCACAGTAATTTTATGAAACTGGATTCAATGATCTTTGTGGGTTCCCTTCCAACTCAGGACATTTTATGATTCTATGAAACATTTACCTTTACTCATAATCAGTATTTTTGAAGTGTTACATTCATGACCCTAGAAATGTATTCCACTGCTTTGGTTCTAAATCAGTTGGGATTGCCTCAAAATAAAACTCGGTTTTTAAGAAATAAGGCATCCCCCAAATACAATGGAATAAACATTTTTTAAACAGTCAAAGGGAGTCCAATATTTCTGAATTGCAATTCACACATATGCACATCTGAATGACTTTGGAAGGGAGAAGAAAAGGAGCCTCAAGTAATATTATTTGCAAAAAGATTCATAAATAGAACTGGAAGAGGATTTGATTAAGAAAGACAAAATGTTTTTCTGTCAATGCTTAAAGCTCTTTGACCCAAACAAAATTCGAAGTCCTTTAGCAAATCTGACTCAACATAATCTAGACACATTTCATGCATTTCACATGGAACAACGTGCCACAGTGAAATTGTTGTTAGAGGATGAAGAGCTGTGCAGGCAATAACCAACCACAAGAACAAGCATTTGCTCATCTGGTGAGAAGACGGTGACACAGCACTTCCAACAAGAAAGTGTTAGCATTCCTGAGGACTATACCAGCATATGTACTTGGCAACTTCAGAGACAAACAAATGTTATTTTGTATACTGCAATACCCACTGGAAATAATTGAGATTCTCAAAGCAAAATTTTCATTTTCATTGTTCCGGTTAATGGGCTACCAGCTCGCAAGAGAACCGTCTGGAGTTACAGCAGAAGCCACAGAGACACAAGACAGCATTTCCACAGCTATCTTGGTCCCAAACATTCAGGATAACCGTAATCTTTTGGAACAAGCAGCCGTTTTGAGTGCCTTGATTTCTGAGTACTTACTTTGAGATACTTTGTGTCTGGTGCTATTTCACAATAACTGAAAGAACTGGGTATTTACAGTCATTTTCAAAAGATTGCCTCCTAAGCTTTTATTTTAAAAAAGCTACCTTTCATTTTTTTCCACCTAGAGTACAGAAAGAGAAACATTACTTACGCTTCTTTTCTTAGGTTTACACATAGTAGTTGAGTTAATATTTTTGAACCACTTCAAGACTTCTGGTAGAAGAGATGGCAAAAACTATTTCAGAGGCACAGCATAGCAAAATCACTTATTTCATTGTTTATAATAAGCATGTCACTAAAAAAAGAAAATGTGTAGAAATCTTCAGAATTCACATTTAAATTCTCACTGTTCTGTAATTTAAATTCACATTTATATTCTGACCGTACCGCAGTTCATGGCTAACTACACTACGCACATGTACACAGTTTTATAAACATGGAATTGTGCACAGATATATGGTAATAACTAATCATTTGAGGACTACAGGCAATTTGGAAGAGACTGGTTACAAGTTCAGATTGGAATGTAACACCTGTAACCCATGGTATTCTATTGTATTGTATTCTACAGCTACTGTTTCCTGAATTCCTTACTATAATCTATACTAATAGTTGCATTTCAGTAGTAGGCACCACCTCAATTTTTTTACCTGACCAGCTACTCAATCACAGATACTCTACAAACAGGCATTTGTTAACCAACGCATTTTCTGCAACTGTAGCAATTTATACACATAGGAAGTACTAGGAGCCAAAAAGTTATTCTTAAAAGCCATGTTCATTCTACCTACAACTATGTACACAATTCACTGCACATTATTTAAAGTCTACACTGAACACATTGCAACTCATTTCCACAACAGTGCTACTGTATGCTGTGAAGAATTCAAAGAAAAAGCAAAAATGAAGACTTCTCCAACACTTCCATAAGGTGGAAGTGTGGGCGGGAAATAACCTGATGAAATTTAACAAGGGAAAGTGTAGAGTCCTGCATCTGGGCAGGAACAACCCCAGGTTCCAGTATAGGTTGGGAAACTACGTATTAGAGAGCAGTGTAGGGGAAAGGGACCTGGCAGTCGTGGTGGACAACAGGATGACCATGAGCCAGCACTGGGCCCTTGTGGCCAGGAAGGCAAATGGCATCCTGGGGTGTATTACAAGGGGGGTGGTCAGTAGATCAAGAGAGGTTCTCCTTCCCCTCTACTCTGCCCTGGGGAGACCCCATCTACAATACTGTGTCCAGTTCTGGGCCCCTCAGTTCCAGAAGGACAGGGAACTGCTGGAGAGGGTCCAGTGTAGGGCAACAAAGATGCTGAAGGGAGTGGAGCATCTCCTGTGTGAGGAAAGGCTGAGGGAGCTGGGCCTCTGGAGCTTGGAGAAGAGGAGACTGAGGGGTGACCTTATTAATGTTTATAAATGTATAAAGGGTGAGTGCCACGAGGACGGAGCCAGGCTTTTCTTGGTGGCAAACAATGATAGGACAAGGGGTAATGGGATCAAGCTGGAACACAAGAAGTTTCACTTAAATTTGAGAAAAAATTTCTCAATGAGGGTGACAGACACTGGACCAGGCTGCCCAGGGAGGTTGTGGAGTCTCCTTCTCTGGAGACATTCAAGACCCACCTGGACATGTTCCTGTGCGACCTCACCTGGGCGTTTCTGCTCCAGCAGGGGGATTGGACTAGATGATCTTTTGAGGTCTCTTCCAAACCCAAACATACTGTGATACTGTGATAAGGTAGGTGATATTACTGTCCTTATCTTATACATGGAAGTATAGATATAAAATACAAAAAAAGCACAGTTATGTAGGTGCTGTTTTTAAATACTTACTGCCTGAACTCCAGGGCATTTTTGAGTTTCTTAATACTACATTTTGTGTGAAAGCAAAGCCAACATAACTAGCGATCCCATTACAAAGCCTGATATGGACCCTCCCACTGCATGTGGGACCTGACACTTCTGTGTCGCTTCTTCAGACACCCTTCAGTAGAAATATCCAAATACTGTCCTTCAGCATCTTCCATCATTGTCCAGATATCTTCAGATTTTTGCAATAAATGAGGCTTGTGAGGAGAAAATAACATACCAAGAAGAGTTTCCTTCAGTTCATGAACCATACCATACCAAGATGTTGGAAGAGCAAAGTCCTAAAGAGAACACAGCAATTCTAGGGGGAAAAATAGCCCATGACCACATAAAAAGTTGATATGTGTATTATAACAGTTTAATGGTTGAACTAATATAGTATAGTCAGTCTTAGTTATAGCCCAAGTACTTCACTTTGCAGTATTAATACAATTTTTATATGCAATTCCCTGTAATTTTTCACACTTTCATATATGAAAGAAAACAATATTCTTGGAGAATCACTGGCCAGTGCTCCATTATCAAATATTAGCAAGGTGAATTGTCTGAATAGGTGACTATAATCAAGTACCAATTTGGAAATGTACAAGATACATGAGCTACACAGATCTACTGCATAAGACAACTGGAAGCATCTGCCTTGCCAGAGAATCTCACTGACGGTATTTGCTTGACAAGAAACCAGTGTGAAGATTTGGAAAGAGTGCATACAAGTCCAGCTTATTTTAAGTGTCCTGACAGCTGCAGACCCTTTTGCTTTGCATCTCATTCATATCAAATCCTCCCTATCTGCTGTTCTCATTGCCTGCATCTTTTCAAGTTACTTCCAGTCACTCTCTTTGAACAATCCTTCTTTTTCAGCTCCTAACAAGCTTTCATCCCTGCCCTTTTCTAGCTAGAACTTCTTTCTCCACACTGGTTCCATCTTGTTGCTGCCCCTTCCTCCTGTTACAGGAAATATCCTGATCACTCACCTCCCTTGGTCCTCCTTCCTTGTACTTCATTTGTTTCCTACCTGCTGTTCATCACATTTCTGCATCCTTCACCGCTCCCATCCCCAGTGCCTGGATACTCCTGGGAGCAGCAGAAAGAGCGGAGAACCAGCCTCTGCTGTCAGTGCAGAGACCCAGATTATCCATAATAATAAATGAAAGGTTGGGCTGGATATGGGATTTTGTTTGTTTTGAAACCAGCAGAATGCCCAGCCACAATACAGAAATAAACTTCTTAGACCTCCCTGTCAAGTTTCAAGCCTTGGCTCCTAACATTTTTATAAACTGCTTTTAGTGAAGTCAGTTTTTCTTCTAAACATTATTTTTTTAGATATATTGGGCATAGCTGAATCAAAAAAGTGAATATGATTTCTGATTCTTAAACAATTTTTAGCTAACTAGAAGCAAAGAGATTTTCCAAAGTGTTTCAGTCTTCATTATCCTGGGCTTCCAATTGCTATCAGACTTCTTACATGGTTTTGGGAAGACTTTTCAAAAGGTTGATCCTTTGATCATTCTTCCTAATATCTTTCACTTTCTACCTTAATATTTTTAATACTTTTTCTTCTGATCCTACAGTTTGGGTTTTTTAAACATTGCTTTGACAACAATTTGTTCAACTTATCCCAAACATATCCTTGCTTCTGTGTCAAAGAGTTATACTATGACATACTTTAATCAAGGTGTTGTGTTCCCCCATCCCTCATTTCAGCTTTATCACTTGTGGAAGCCTCAAAACAAAGTTTCAGACAGTACCTCTATGGATAGTAAAGAGTTAATCTAGAATGAACATAGAGATCACCTAAACACTAAAAATTTAGTGGAATTCATTAATTTAAGATGCTAATCCAATGGTTATAACACAGTATCCAGGATGCTTCTATAGTCCTCAAAATAAGACATAATCAACAATAGTATGAGTTGTTTAGTTAAATGTTGTGAAAGATGGGACAAAGCCTTATTCTGATGCAACTACATGTGAAACTTAACATGCTGTTCCAAGATGTAGAGGTGTCACTGCGAAAGACTGGTCAAAATATTTCCATCTTATAATATGAAATTAGATAGAGTATTAATTTAAAAAAATAATTTGTCCCATGCATAAGATATTTTAAAGCAATAAACGTTTACCTGTTGTTTTTTTTTATTTGATTTGTTTGTTTGTTTTTACTTTTTAAAAAAATAACATTAGAGATCAGAGGTGTTTGTGTGAAAGTCTATTATTTACACTAAAATACTAGATGCCTTTGTTTAGAGAACCTGTCTATTAAACTCTATAACCAATAAGTTGCATCAAAAGAAGTCCATGTCACATTGTGTGTACACACGCACATTTACAGAATACACAAGCACAAAACATTAATACAACAGTATCATCCAACAACTCCCAAAACAAACAACACACATGAGCATGCTGTCACTCTCGGTGGCAAACCCTTTTCTTGCTGGGTGGAGTCTTTCTCATGGAAGAGATGCAGCATATGCACTGGTTCCAACTCCTACAATCATCCAACAACCCTATGTTACCAACAAAGAGTTCATCACTTAAGCTTTAAGTTCACTTAACTAAAGCAATCATAGAAAAACTTATCATTCTCACTATTTGGCCAAGAAGAGTTTTCTTCGAGCATTACACTCTTTGGCCTTGAGCACCAAAATTACAAATATCTCCACCAAGAATGCTTCCAGAAGTTGAATTACTGTAGCTGTATGGATCTGCTGCCCTAAAACCTACAATGGGAAACTTACAAAATGTACGTATCATGGGAACAGAGGAGTTATAGTGTTATTTTTCTTAGATTGAAAAGAGTTAATGCATTATCTTCCAAGTCCTAGACATGGGACAAATTTTGATCTATGAGATATCTAAGAACCTCATTCAAAGACAGTGTGTCTCGAGATTTGCCCAGATGAAGAAAATTTGGACTTCAGAGCATAGGTTTTGGTATCAAAGCAGCTAATCCCTTCTTTAGATACACTAACTATAAAAACAATAACTATGAAAAGCATGGTAAGGTGGTCAATGAGTGCAGGGAGCAGGCAGTCACCCCCTATCTTACAGCATTCAAGTTCATCCTTACACACTGTGTTGCCGTATTTGGTGCAGATGCTCATGTTTTTTTCTGCAGTTTATACAACAGGCACAGTGTTCACCTTTTCTTTGCTGAGAGATTAGCTCTGAGAGTCTCCTGCCATGTCTCTGCGTTAAGTGCAAATGGTAAAATACATATAGATTGCTATCAGTCAGCTCTGGCTGCATTATAAGTCTCTATGGAAAGCGATATTTCCAATTCGCTTGTATTTAAAACTATGTTAAGGTGCTATAACATTCAGCAAGACAGACTGCACCATATTATACAGTACTAACTGCAAGTTAGTTGTACAGTTACATTGTTTTAAAACTTTTGAGCTCTGTATTGATCTTTTTCAAGGACTTTTAAATTAACTCTGTGGATTAGAAATCATACTTGTATCTATCGGGATGACAAATACCACCTTTTTCTTCTCTTTGTTTTCAAGACTTTGATCCTGTTTCCTTGTTTAGCTCAGCTAGATATCCCAAATCCAAAGCATTTGAACCTGTGCTTAACTTCAAATTATTAAATCAATTACTAAATCAGTCCACAAGTGATGGACAAAGACATAAAGCAATGTTAGTAATTCTACTCACCTGCTCATCTGGATCAGCCCTAGAATGTTGCCACTTTGCAGTACCAAGCTTCTAGGAACACTGAAGATTCCCATTAAAATCCCTCACCTGTGAGCTCCTCAGGCACGGCCAGCACCGCTCTGCTATAGTCTCTGTTTGACACAGTTCCATCCTAACCACAAATACCTTCATGGGACTTCAATCTCAGGGCTAAAAAAGTGGGTGTCGGAGGCATTGGTGTGCAGTTACATTTACTTTATTTCCGAGACTTCAGAACTCATCAGGATGAGAATATATTTTTAAGCAATTAGAAATAATAGCCATTAATAATTTCTTAGCTAGTATATATCTAATTTTGCTGATCTCTGAATAAACTTGGAACTTTTTTTTAAAAATCAGGAGTGTCATAAATCCATCATTCCAATGTTTCAGTGTAATAAGTCTTCAAAATTACTCTTCTGTTGTTAGAACAGAAATTTGCCAGAAAAAGGCCTCAGGAATGCTTTATGTGATACAATGGCATGAAGAAAATATCACTGTATGCATCCAGTTAAATAATACAGTATTTATATACAATAAGGCAAGCAGAACACAGCAAAAGGGAATATAAAACTCAACCCAACTAAGAACATTAAGACAGTAAATTTCCTCAATATAGAGAGAAAATAGCTGCTTTATCACTAGCAATTTACACATCAATACAGGTTATTAGACATAGGAAAAAAACAACATAAAACTCAGTTACCTCTGTAACCATCATTTCACCACAACTATTTACTATCAAAAAAAGAGCAGACTTCCATGAGGCAACACAAACACTTAGATGGCATTCACACATGTTTCTCACCACTTTGAATTTTGCCATTACTTACCTTTGCTGAATTTTTATTTCCTATGCAGTGAAGAAATGATTTGTGGGAGAGAGGGGAACATAAAAGCCTTAGATTGGTAACTTTGTGATTCATCATTATTTCTAATGCATTAGGAAAACCTCAAATGAAATCAAAACTTTTGAAAGTTGTCGTTCAAACCAAGGAAGAATAGTAGCTTCTATTTTTATCATTTTTAGAAATGGCATAGTCAATATCCCAGTTCTCAAGTTCAGAAAAAGAAGTCAAAATATTATCAAGTCCTAATCCTAGTTCCAGCACTGTAAGTCTTTTCAACAGGTACATTCACTGATGACACCAAGCTGGGAGGAGTGGCTGACATGCCAGAAGGCTGGGCTGCCATCCAGAGACCTGGACAGGCTGGAGAGCTGGGCTGGGAAAAAAGTACTGAAATATAACAAGAGCAAGTGTAGAGTCTTGTATCTGGGCAGGAACAACCCCAGGTGCCAGTATAAGTTGGGGAACGACTTGTTGGAGAGCAGTGTAGGGGAAAGGGACCTGGGGGTCCTGGTGAACAGCAGGATGACCATGAGCCAGCACTGGGCTCTTGTGGCCAGGAAGGCCAATGGTATCTCGGTTGTGTTAGAACAGGGGTGGTTGGTAGGTCAGAGAGGTTCTCCTGCCTCTCTACTCTGCCCTGGTGAGACCACACCTGGAATATCGTGTCCAGTTCTGGGCCCCTCAGTTCCAGAAGGACAGGGAACTGCTGGAGAGAGTCCAGTGCAGGGCAACAAAGATGCTGAAGGGAGTGGAGCATCTCCTGTGTGAGGAAAGGCTGAGGGAGCTGGGGCTCTGGAGACTGGAGAAGAGGAGACTGAGTGGTGACCTCATTCATGTTTATAAATATGTAAAAGGTCAGTGTCAGGAGGATGGAGCCAGGCTCTTCTCAGTGGCAACGAACAGTAAGACAAGGGGTAATGGATACAAACTGGAATACAGGAGGTTCCACTTAAATATGAGAAGAAACTTCTTCACAGTAAGAGTGACAGACACTGGCCCAGGCTGCCCAGGGGGGTTGTGGAGTCTCCTTCTCTGCAGACATTCAAACCTGCCTGGACACCTTCCTGTGTAACATCATCCAGGAATGTTCCTGCTCTGGCCGGGGATTGGACTGGATGAGCTTTCGAGGTCCCTTCTAATCCCTGACATTCTGTAATTCTGTAATTCTATAAACAGTAACACTGAGAGAAGGGAAACAACAGAACCTAGTTTTCAACCAGTGAAGAAAAAAATGAGTCACTAATCAAACAAATGCAATACAGACATATCTGGTTTGTGCACTCCGTACCTGGGCTATTTCATTTTGCTTTTCCAAGCGAGGAATTAATCTTGAACATTAAGTTTCCAGGTGCGTTTGCACTCAGTGTTATATTGTGGTAGGCAAAGCACCGTGTATGTGTAAAAATTAACTTATTCAAGGAATGTTGGTATTTTAGTTATGCCAATTTTATCTCTAAACAAGATCTGGTTTTTTGAACAATGCACAAGAAAATTCTTTATAAACACACTCTCAGTTACACAGTTAACCTATTATTGGAACAATGGAAAACTGCTGAGTTTATCACAGCAGTAAAAAGTCTAAATTCATTTCAGTGTTGGATTAACCACAGGTTCTTCTGTTTATCTCAGACATCAGAGGCCTGTGTTTCCTTCCTTCCTGTGTTCACAAGTTTCTTTGTCCTAGGCTATGTCCAACTTCTCCATAATTTCAAATCTTTGGAAATACAATTATTGTTTATATTCCACATGATTTACCACATCCAATAAAAAATTCATATTCAGGATTTAATTAACAAAACAGAGACATATAACCTCCTTGCAATCTGTAATTTGTATCTGTGATACTAATTTCTTCTCTGCCAAGCACTTTCTCCTGGGGATATAAAATAATTTGACTACAAAAAACTCACAGGATAAAAGCAGACAAATGAAAAAAATGGCTTCAGAAATAGTTGTGCTAGAAGAGCAAGATGGTAAAAGAAGGGGAATAGGTCACTTGCAACACAGATAAGAATTTCAACAGGGCAAAGACCTTTTGAGCAACAGAACAAAGAAGCCTCTTGATTCAGTTTGTTCATTTGTCTTCCACGGAAACTGAGCTGTCTATCATCACAACTGCTTTACACTTTCATCTGAGTTCAGAAAACAAACATTTGATTCTCTTCATTTCATGATATTTGGCTGAACCAAACTCTCAATGTAATATTCATAAGTTTTCCTTTGAAGAGAGAAAAGTGAAAATGCTGAAGAATAGGTCCTATTAGAACAGTGATTTCCTAAGCAGTCCATTTCTTTTGATGGAGCGCCCTGAAGTGCTGGTGGATCACCTGGAAAAAAGGTCAGTACAGGATGCAGAGAAAAATTGCATATTTTCTTGCCACCCGAGCAACCCATTGAATCTGCACAAATAAATAAATGTCTGCAGCCAAAACGGAGCATGCACTTGTGTCCTGCTTTCCTGAAACAGGAAAGAATCATCTACACATTGAACTAAAGCACAGCATTTCATGATCAAAAAACGTGTGCAAGGTGAAAAATCATCTGTGTGCAAGAAATCATAGCAGGTTTTTTGTCTCATTTAAGCTCCTCTTAAAATTGAGTTAAATGGATTTTAAATGTTGTGTACTTCATTTGTTCATGCTTCAGATAAGTGACAGAATTAGCGCAGTCAGACACAGGTCAGATTTGGAGTCAGGATCTACTAAGAGAGTTATTCTGCCTTTCAAGGCAGAACACAGTTATTTTAAATTACCAGCTACTATGTAAACAAATACATACCCAAACCTTCTGACTCAAACAGGCAGGTATCATCCACTCCTACATCTCTGCACCAGGATAAGAAATTGGCTGTGTTGTCCCGTGCAAAAAAAGACCCTGAAGGAGCATTGGCTTTGCATGGAATCTTCCGTACTGGTAAGGTCTGAAAAATAGAAGTTCTCTGTTGAGATAATGATACATACTAGCATAATATTTAAGTATTATGAAATCAATACACAGGTTTTGCCTAGATGGGTGATTGCCACCAACATAGTTCCTTGTCCATTAAAAAAATCCAAATAAAGAAGAATGAGAAGCGAATTCAACAGCAGGAAGTTGTCAACCACAAAGTCACAACAGGCTACACAATGTGAAGTTCAGAGCTGAATCAATATTAGCAGCTTCTTAGGAACAGTAGGACTGTGAGTGACAGCAATTTGGGGATTTAGTGTCTAGTCCAGTTCACTGCATTAAAAAAAATCCAACAAATAAAATTATAAAGGCAGACTTTTAACTAGGAACAGAGCTTCCCCAAAATTAAGGATGAATTCATTTCAGATCTACTAGTTCCTAGACCTGTGTCCAAAATTCTGGTTTCAACAGCCCAAAGTAATTGTAAATGTGGAGAGGGAAATAGACAGAGGAGTAGGCTTCCCAGTACAACAGCTGCTGGTAGCATAGTAACGTCAGTATTTAAAGACAGTTTAGAAACAGTTTATATATTATTTTATATTAGACATATGACAGCGGAAATGTAATTGCAGAATACATCCACACGCACAGAACTATTCATCTCTATATACCTGATAAACCAAATAAACTCCAACTAGAATGGCTACAGGGATCAACACCATTCTACTCATTCTATCAGTATGGCAATGGGAGCTTATAAATTGCTTTAGACATACACACATGCCTTATAAATGTTTAGACCTATTCCTCAGATCACCATCTACCTCTTGTTCCCCAGTGTTTCTTATTCCAATTGCACTTCTTTTTACATTTTCCTGTTCTGCAAAAATCATGCTTCTGTTTCAAAATATTTAAAAGGAAACATTAACACCTCCCTATTTTGTATTCTCAGAAAATACTGACTGGTTCTATGTGATATTTTACAGAAAAATCCAAGTAAACCTTGTGTCATGAACACATCACCTCCTGGACCATCCTGGAATTAGAGGGGAAGAAGGAAGGAAGTCACAAAGGCTATTAGACTATTCAATAAACCCAGTATAAATAAAAATCAATGAAACCGGAATTCTTCCAAGGGGCTCTAGATGTGGAACAACCTTACAGACCAAAGAATAATGAAGTTGACCATTATTTTAAATCCCTCTCCATTCTTGACAAGGAGAGAGAAGGATATCCTGAGGCAAATTCTCATTATACTCTAGAGACTGCTTCACACCTTGAATTTCCCGTTGTGACTTAAAGCCTTCAGGAAGAAGTTATGCAGCATTTGTTCATCTTTGCCCCCCTATATCCTTTCTCAGAATATTTTAATTGGACATGTCTAGTAGTCTTAAAAGAGTACATGCTTCTGTTAAAAGGAGTCACGCAAAATTTTCTGGCAGCCTGCTGGAGGAAGGGTCAAGTAGTCCAATCTTCACTTGGAGAAAAGCTGTCAAAACAAGCCTTTTTTTTCACTGTTTTCTACTAAAATCTTACATAAAACATAGCAAAAACCTTAAAGAAGTTCCTTCTTCAAAAAGATTTCCATAGCAAATATGTAACCTGACCTTCCACCAGTGCAGAACAGGAACAAGTATTACGGGCAGGGATGTTCAACTGGCCAACAGCAGCAGGAAGCAAGATGGGAAACAGGCTGGGAGCAGCAAGAGTTGGGCTGCTCTATGAGGGAAGATAAGCCAGGAACTAAGTCAGAAACAGCAGGAGATAAAGCTGGACACAGGGCTACAGCACAGGCTGAGGCTCCAGCCATGAAGCCAGGCTGGAGATGGTATGTCCACAACGTGGCTCAGGCAAGATGGGCTAAGGTCAAGAGGAGCTCCTGGGCCATGGGCAGGTTGGGGTCCCAGGTGTGGCTGGTCATGACTATGAAGGTATTTTGGTTCCCTCAGGTCCTGAGAACAACTGTTATGTATTTCTTAGTATTCCAACAGAATCAATCCCTTCAGAAGTACACAGCTAGTTTATAATCAACTCCAACTTCTCAAGTAGATTCAAACAAGTGTCATTTCATAGCACTGTATTTTAATGCAATTACATGACACATCCACTCTGTTTACAACATACTTGACCATATTCTCACAGAACCAAATTACCAGCAGCTATAAATCAGTTTAACACCATTAAAATGAAATGGGATTAAATTATTTTCCCATATTAACTCTGCTTGGACCAGAGTCTGAAGTGACACATGGATGTTGAACCAAGTTAAAAGGTGAACAAAAGGGGACCAAACAAATAATATCAGACAAAACTATATTCATTGACATTTTTTATTATGTCCGATGTGCAGTACAAATCCTGGATGACTTTATAATGGATTAGCAGCACTGTGACAGGATAAGATGACAAGAAGCCACCTCTAGTATTCCTGGCACTTGTAGACTTGTGCATAATCTACTCAGAGAGCATGGAAAGGAGATAAAGCTACAGTTACCTTTTGTCTGCAAGCAGACCTGCAGTGTCAAATCATCTCACCTCCCAGCTCACTCAGTTCCCAGCTCTGGATTTTCCACAGTGTCTATACATTACTTTGCTCTCAGGCTCTCCTTTGCAGAAAACTGGTGAGTCTTCTCCAAGATAAAACCTGTTTATAACCCCAGGAACAGCTTGGAAGGGCACTACAGGTGAAGTCATACCAGCTTTGTTTCCTTCTACTCAGTTCTCCAACTCCAGCCCAGCTGATTCTGTGCTTTTCAACCACTTTGTCCTGCCACATTCTCCAATAACCAGCCCATATTCTTTTGTATCATGCTAAGGGTATTAAACACTGTTCTGGAAGTCGGTGATAAAACTTTTGTATTATTTCAGGAAATTTGAACTAGGAAGACAAAAAACAAACTACACACACACAAAAATGTGCTATATGGCTAGTGGCTGCCATCTGGCAAGCAGAGAAGACTTGGGTTCAGTGTGGGCACAACCAACCTGCTCTACTGGGCACTGAGCCCAGAGGGGATGGCCCTGGAGAACAGGAGTTGCTCCTTGGCACCGATGCCCTCAAAACCAGCTAAAAGTGAGGAGAAAGCCAGGAGAACCTTCATGCTGCTCTTCTAGCGGCTGCTGGGAATGCATCGCAATGCCTGGCAGGAATGCAGAAAACTGCAGTTTTCCCCTGGGCCACCGCTGCTCCCCAGGACTAACAACACATGAATAAATTTGGTTCTAAATATATAATGTTTTCTGATTTAGGTAGACTATAATGGCTGAATATAGAAATTATTTCAAGAAAAGCAATTCAGAACAGATGGTTTATGTGTCAGAAATCTAGGCACTTAGAGTCAGCAAATAAACCATCTAAAACTTCATGTATGTAACAGACTGTCCATAAATTATGCTTCTGTACCGTGACAACTAAGACAGACCTTTAAATACATCAGTCACCCCAGCTTCGCTGTGAAACTTTAGACACTCACAGAGCTTGCAATATTTTTTTTACAATTATAAAGATTACAGTGTATTTTAAAAGTACATTTTTGTAGTAACAGCTCCTGACAGCAAATAGAAGAGTCTAGGTACACAGTTATCACACTTAACTAATCAAACTTGTGTTATTCTTTGGTTTCATAGTGAAAAGTGCCTGATTAACAGGTGTCCTAAACATCTCAGCAGTGACAAACACTCAAATGTAAAAACAAAGCATGTCCTGAACTACAGAAGGGAAAAAACCTACATTATTGACATGAAAAACAATAGTGCTTTAAGTCACTGTATGGAACAAATACTGCACAGATAAATATCTCAGGCACCACACAATCTCAATAAATTGCAGCATTCTAGATTTCATCCCATTTTCCACAATATTAGGGTCTTGCTAACGAGAACAGCAAAAAAAACCCTCCTCACCATTCAACAACAGCACAATCAGGATTATCACAGAAATCATAGGGAAATACTTGTATTTTCTTATCACCTAATAAATTTCCCTACCACCTTCTAAATAGAAGGCTACTTTTTTTTTTCATATTTCCAAAACTGTCACTATAATGTTCAACCTATAACATATGAAAGCTCTTATTTAAGATCGGTTTCATGCGCAAATATTTTTTACTGATTTGTATAAATGGCCTGACTATCTCAAAAGTGCTTTCTAACAGATCATTCTGAAGTAATTAGGTTTCCATATGGCAAAAGTGACTTTTGTTGACATAGTGTAGTATAACCGCAGTTGCTTTGAAACAGCAGTGGCCGCAATTACTCCTATCAAATATCATGAAAACAGTTCCCCAGTTACACTCCTTTTACAATCTTGTCTTGTTGATGTGCGTGCATGTGGTTTAATGCAGGATGTGAAAGTGTGAGTGAAACATATGATGCAATCCTGGAAAAATGCTGTCAGGTTCACTTCTGAACCCAAAAGGGACTCTCTTACACCCATGCTTTGAAATCACACGGAAAAATGTAGGTTTTGGGTACAGTTTTTCCAAAATGAGGGTCCACAAATGTGTGTTAAAACCCCCATGTTTTCAATAGCAGATTTGAGCTACATTCTGAAGATCCCTAATCATCCTTCCCTCTTTGAATAGATGATTTCACAACTTTTTGAACTGTCACTTGCACTTGAATAAAAGGAAAAAGATGGGTAATTTTGGTTGTTATGGAGGAGGGTCACAGTTAGATAGGCACTCATTGGAAAAATTTGCTTTTATCGCCTGATGAGCTACATTAACCAAAATGGGAGGAAAAATTACACATAGAGACTGCAGTATCAGGTGTAGTCACGTCTCATGTGGCTATTTTGTGTTATATAAGCATAAATTCATATTGAAATTTGAGTATATCAGCTAGATAGATGTATCTGTTTCAAAATTTTTTACGACTTTGCCTTTAACTTTGATATTGACCACAGAGCCATTATTTTCTTTCTTAAATTCTTCCCTCCTTCTGCTCAGGTGTTCTTAGAAAAGCCCTCCTCCTCTTATAAAATCTGAATGAGCTCTGTAGGACAGGGAATACAAGAGAGAAGTTCTGCCACAAACTTCTCTGTAAATGGGATTTTGCTCCTTGGGTTTTATTAATTTGTTAAATAGAAGTGAACTGAAGCTCATTGCTACAAGAACTCACTCTTATTGAACTGTTATAATTCACCTCACCACGGTGACAATACACTTAGTCAACCATCATTTATTCAGTTGCTATTCTTAATTCTTCAGGAATTCAAACCTAAACCATTTGGGATCTCATTTATAAATGACAGAAGTGGTGTCCCAGCCACTCCAGCAAAGCAAAATTAAGTTTAGCTTAGGCTGCCTTGCAGTGCCAAAATTCAGGTTTAGTGAATAGCAATAAAGCACAGACAAGTATAAACTAGACATTAAATAAATTAAACTGTAATACCTACAAGGTAAAATAATTACTCCTTGGTAAGGTGGGCCCTGGTTTGTTTTCACCCCCTATTCCATTTACTGTGGGAGACACCACTTCCAAATATAACAACTGAACCAAAAATCAAAAGAATGTGCTAAATGCATATGCAAAATGAATAAAAAAGGTCTGAATATGGAAATACATATATAGAATTTGTCATAGGGGTGGAAAAAAATAAGACCTAAAAACCAAATACAATCCCCTTGCAGCCTCTCCAAGGCCACAATAAATGTTAAAAACCAGGAAAATTTAAGAAAAAAAAAAAAAAAAAGAAATCACCACACACCACAAAGGAGAAAAACAATCCAAAGCTCAATATGGAAATTTCGAGGGCTTAGGAGATATCAATAAAAATTGCCAAACTTTTCAACAGACATTCAACCAGGAGCAGCTTCCAGATTAATGAAAAATGACATTGCACTTAGAAAGAAAGGATCCCTAAGCAATTCACTTAACAATCGGTGAAACATTGTCTTTCAGTGCAATACTGTCTTTGCACTGTCACATTAAGTACTGTAGAGTGATATCATTTTAATGGAATAGCAGGTTGGATTTCAAGTTTAAAGACCATGTGTTGACCAGATTTTTATCCTATGTAATCACCGCAGAGATCATCAAAAGCCAAAAATCACTCATTATCAACTTCCTAGATTCTAAGAAAGCATTTGTGATCACTTTGGAATACCTAATGGATTTATGATATGCCAATAAAAATAAGGCATCATCAAGGCTTTATATCAAAGTACAATGTTAAAATAAATACAGACCTATGTGAATGGTTTAGCCATACTGTTAGTATCAAAGAAAACATTCTCTCACTTCTTCCACGTAGCATTAGTTTTAATTTCTTAGGAGTAAACGTAGATGAGGAATGTGCTTAATTTAACAACAATAGAGCTTTAAAAGCTAAAATTTTGTTTATTGCTTTGTTCTTCTAAGACCTCTGTCTAAAAAGGAGCTTATTGGCCATGTAGCAAAAGATTAAAATATTGTCATTCAAATAATAATAAATAGTTATCAAAAACCAATCTAACAGGAAGACTGCAAGTAATGGCAGCTGACACCAAAGGGCCCATTTAAACAAATCTCAGACCCTGCCCCTGCCCACTCCATTTGTGTCATCAAGGATGGGATTAAGTCACTACAGCCCGAAATCTTGGTGACATCTATAAACTGACTTTCAAAACTTCCAGACATCTGACTCCATAACATATCTCTGCCTATGCACAAGTTCACTTTTATTAATAGTCTTTCAAAGATCTTGCAGAATTAATTTACAAACTCCAGGCACGTAGGCACCACAGATTAAAAGCCATTACTTCTGCTTATCTACAACCTGAAAATGCTAGCAGGCCAAACACAAAAATCAAAGTTGTCTTGGTTGTTTTTCTAGTGCTATTATAGCATTAAATAGAGTGACTGCAATGAAAAATAAAAAAAAAAAACAAATAAGTTTATTAAAATTTTATAAATAGAGACACTAAGGTATGTCATGGCAAAGACCTCCTTGTAATGTCCCTGAAAACAAACACACAGGGCTATGCTTTGTCCTTAGATCTCTAGTTTTCAGAATTTATCTTTAGAAAAGGATTTTAAAATTGGTATTTCATAATAGGTGTCTTGGATAACACCTGATTAGAATAGAACAGGCAATTCTCGCAGTTGCTCTTTCAGAGGACAGTTACACCTTATCTTTGATACATGACCATGAGCTTTTTCTCCATCACAACCACAGAAGCCAGAGCTGAATTAACATGAGTTAGTTGAAGAACTGTAGTTTCTGAATTTCTCTCATTTGTATTGTAATTTAATGATGAAAAAACAGGAGGATTGCATTTGAGTAGGTAGTCTGTGGCTATTGCATTGTCACACAACAGGACCTGTGAATGCACATGGCACTACACGTATAAGTAACAATTTTCCATGAGATATACGCTGGTCAAATCTGAGTGGATTTTCATAGGACACATTTCAAAAAGCATCTTATCAACCCACAATAATTTCTTATCAGGCATCACATTATTGAAGGGGATGTGATTCTCTCAAAATAAAGTTAAATATGAAAAATATTACATTTTGGCAAAAACAACCCGTTTTAGCCTCAGAAATTTCAAAATCATTTTTTCCCCTTAATCATTCCAGAAGAACACAAACTAAGGACAATGCTTAGAAAATTTCAGTCTGAAGAGCTGAAGTCCATCAAAACACATTATACAATCTAAAATTTCATATTGTAAGATGTTTCCATACTTTCACCTAAAGTGTGGTGTAATATAGCTCAAATAACCAACATATATTTATAGTGGATAAATTTCACTGGCAGTCTGGTAAGAAGCCATTCAAATTCCTTGATGTGATAATTATAATGTTGGGTATATCGCTGTCTTATAGTCATGTCTCTTCTCCCTTTTCCTCCTGTTTTTTCTCTCAGTGACCAATCTCACGCTTGGTGACCATGACCTTGTGAAGCGTGAGGCGGGATGAGGGGTTCCAAGCTCTTTCTGTAAGATTAATTCCAAATGGTGCTTTACCTAACATGAGCCAAGTGTCAAGGAAGACGGTGATAAAGATCTATACGCTCTAAAGGAAGACAGAATTCTTTCAGATGCTTTATCTGTTTGCTTTTTGCATTTCCAGATGTTTAACAAAGACACAGTTTTTATGCAGATGATGAAAACATTCAGAAAGAATCTCATGTGTAGCTCACTGCAGGTAAGTCTGGTTCTCCAAAGTCCTGTATGTTCATTTGTAAGAAAAATTACATCTTTGCCTTTATGATAAAGAATCTGATTTTCTGTGAGTTTTCCAATTAGAAACCGCAAGGAAACTGCTAGAGCCCTGGGAATTCTATGCTGGCTTAGAATTTAAAAATGTCCATGATTTGAAAAACATGTTGGAATGTTAATCTATACAGCCAAATTTCCACACCAGCCTTAAATCAGCCTCTAAAGTTGTGAACAAAGCTTTATTGTATACTTGAAGCATTTGGGGATAATCTACATACACAAGCCCAAACGGGAGTACATGTTTATTTAAATAAACAAATTAAACATAATCTTGATATCTATAAATTGGTGTCTATGCTTGAAAGTGACTTCTGTTTTCTCCTTCTGCATTGCAGTCATCACTTATGGCTGTAAATTCACTGTTCCCATTGTTGCAGAAATTTTGGCTCATTATTCTAAGTTTAAGACTCACTACTGGTAAATGGAGCAAATTCTATAGTTCTTCCTTATTCATTATTCCCTAAAAATTGCACAAATAGGCTGAAGATAGTTGTTCTAAATTACATTTTCTCAAACATATACAAATGTATGCTAATTTCCATTCAAGTCCCTAATCCTCCATTTCTGTTCCAGACTATTCTTAACAGTCTAAATGAAAAGTCCCATAGAAAGATCTGTTACAAACATTTTTTACAATTTGCTTTAAACTTCAACAGAATAAATAATAGGACTGTTACAATGCATTTTACATAAAAGGCAAAATCTAGCAAGTTTGAAAACAGCTGTTTATATATCTCAAAAAATATGTCACCTCTATTTGCAATACCTGGACTGAAGTAATGGTAAAAATGTTATCAAAACTTCCAGTTTTAACTCAAATTTTATGAGGTGTTTACATATCAGTAATCCATAAAAAAAAAACCAAAACAATGTTAACAAAAAAAAAAAATTGGTTTGTTTTCTCGTTAAATGATATTATTAGAAATCAAAGTTTGTTCTCCTCATGACCTGATTTGCAGTTTGAATCATGAGGATATTTTCCAGAGTAGGATCTACCAGGCAGTTAACTGCTTAAATCTGCTTCTTCCCTGACAACCACCTTGAGATGCAAATTCTAATTATTTCTGCAACATCAAACAGGAGTACAAGGAGGGTTATGCAGGAGAACCACAGGTTCACTGACAAGAGCAAGGTCAGTTCACACCCTCATCTGGGTGTTCCTGCTCCAGCAGGGGGATTGCACTGGATGATCTTTCGAGGTCCCTTCCAATCCCTGACATTGTGTGATTCTGTGTGGATTAAATGTGCTCCAGCCAAACAAAGGAACGAACTATGTTTTCCCAAAGACAATAAGTATCAATGGGAAGAAAATCTGGAGAGAGACATCTCAGTGTCCTTTCAGAATTGTGTAGCTCTGTCCCAACACAGTGCGTGGCTTCAAGCACACCCAAAAGCTTAAAAGCTTTTCAATCTGGAAGGTGAAGACAACCACAGAATATCCTGAATTTGTTCAGAACTCTCCCTCTACGGTCTGGTGAAAAACAGAACTCCATCCCACCATGCAATGTTCCTGCAAGCAGAAAACCCTCACTTGGAAGAGTTATTTGCTGAGGCATATAGGGTTTGTTCACATGAGCTGTTGCAGGCAAATCTTGCGGTATCTGCAAGAAACCTGGTAGCGATCCAGTTGAACATGAGCTCAGCAAACTACTGACATGCCTGAGAAAGGTACAAGGAATTCTCTAACAAACAGCTCCACAGTCTTGTGGAAATGATTCCTTCCAGATGGATTAGCACTTGTGAGTCATTTCACAAGATTATTCTTTTCCTCTCATATCCACAGCAGTCTGCCACTATGAAGATTAATATACAAAAAGACAATGCTCTACAATTTTTTTCCTCCCAAGTAACTGAGGGCCATATCTATACTGTAAATGATTAGAAATTGGCTCCACAAGCTTTTACTGCAAAACAAAAGTCTCCAGAAAGTACAAGTGTGCAGACAAGCAACTTGCTGCCCCAGAGCACAATGAATCTCTTCGGAGCCTACGCACATCCAAGCTATTCTCAACTGGAAAGTCAGATTTATAACTTACAGAGAGCACCTGAACATGGTCCTGCCATAGCAGAGGACTTTGTACGCTGGGCAGACAGGTTGAAGGCACCAAACTTACAGAGTCTGTGTCTCGTGGGAATCCACCCCATCTACAGGACACAGATAAACTTGAGAAATTGAAGCCTACAATAAAAATAGAACCACCTTGTTGATCAGAGCACATCAGACTTTCAACTTGGTGACCCAGTGTCTAAGAGGACTGAGATTCACATGCTGCAAAGGAAGATATTTCAAAACAGACAAAGATAGAAGAGAAAAATTATTCTCAGCCCTTTCCATTTGAATTCAAATCATATCTTCAAGGCATGAAAATTTATACCCTTTCCAAATTAAAAAAAAATTCAAACAACTCTTTCTGTTGTACCTATGGATGGTCTCATAGCAATCACACGTACCCAATTCTGCTTGAGAATCTGTTTATCTTATTCTTATTTGAGAATACATTGATGCAGTAAATTCAAAAAGTATTATTATATTTCAGAAAGACCAAATGAAAGGAAATTATAAATTTACTAATGTTCATTGCACAGCACCTCAATCATTTCTCAAGAGGAAGATTCCCTTAGGATGGGACCTTTTCTACTTGAAGAAGAAAAACAAATTATCTGGTTTGGTTCACACCTACTTTTTGACAGCTCCAGCAAGGGAAGGTCAAAGAGCTTCAGTCTTGATTTTATAAACTATATATATATATATTTTTTACTAGCCTCCTCATTTTTAAAAGTCCTTCAAAAGTTCTGTGGTCTTTACTACTTTATTCAGGTTTTTTTTAGATGTTAAACCAACTACTTTGAGTTATGCCAAGCACAGGCTGCCTCCTGTCCACCAGCCAAGCCATCT
Organism: Nesoenas mayeri; assembly: GCF_963082525.1. Lineage (NCBI taxonomy): Eukaryota > Metazoa > Chordata > Aves > Columbiformes > Columbidae > Nesoenas > Nesoenas mayeri. Next base: position 64,339,267 of record NC_137548.1, read on the forward strand.
GCCTTGGGAAACTATTAAATATTGTCCTAGTTCTCTTCCTGGTTTGATATTTCATCCATTTAGGTTAAAATATACTAACACAACCTATTACACCTTCTACAATTGGTTTGATGTGTAGGGTCTTCTGCAAACAAAACCAACAATTTAACCTAACAGTATCTGTACAAGTGTCTCCCTGTGTCCAAGACTTGAATGGATCTTCCTGGATTACTTAGAAATGAGGGTTACAGCACAATATTCGTTTGTCATTTAACCTATGTGATAATTATCCATATGGTGATATATAATATCTTCTAAAAACAAATTTCCTCATTTCTAAACTGCTGCCAGACACTTTGTGTTCCTTGACAATGCATGCCTTGGGGACTCAGAGGCATTTGTTCCTTCTCGTGAACCTCCAGGACACTGATAATTTCTCCATTCACATAATTCCCTTTATGCAAAGGAATTATTGAAAAGATAAAACAAGCATAAATGTATCTTTCATGCTTATAAATTGTAGGAGCAGTCTCAGAGCCATTACTCAATCCTGACTCCCACTGGTTTGAGAAATGAGTCAAATCCCAAATCATTGATACAGTCTCTTCTTTAGGAGGATGGGGTTCACCACATTTGCTTACAGTCCCATTGCAGAGCAGATTCAAAGCTCTTTGAAGCCATGGATTCATAAGAAATGTATGTCTCCTATCTACATTTAGAAAACTATGAGTTTCCATGTTTCTTGTAAATAAGCAGAGTCAAATATTAATTTGTTTTTGTGATGAAACTGCCTAATATTAATCAGAACCCACAAAACAAGGTAGTGATACTGTTTGGCACAAGAGCTCAAAGCGCTTTACAGTGTTCACAAATCAAGCCACTATGGTACAGTGAACAGTATTCCCAGGTTACAGATGTGGAAAACAGAAGTACAGAAATGCATTCTCCAGAAAACAAGCAATAAGCTTAGAGCTGAGACCAGACATTAATTTGGTCTCCAGTTTATAATCTTCTCAGTAGCCCCTTCTTTCAATATTGACAGAATTCAAGTCAATTCCCTGGCTTTTCATGTCTCTTAGTTTATAGAATTCTGCCACTACTTCCACAGATTTACATAATTCTCTTTAGAAACACAAACATCTTGAAATTTAAAACAAACTATGAGTTTTCAGTTGTGTAATTGCTGAATTGTTTCACCTCTGAGATCCAAGTTAAACATTAGAACTTAATTAAGGGCAAAAAACTTCCATCCCAAATATTGGTTTAGATCTCTTAATTGTAACTCCCAAAGTGCATAATGTGACCCTCAAAGTGCTCTCACTATGCCAAAATTTCACCTTATGCAAACCTGGACAGCTCTGAGAAGACAACACTGTCCCAGTGATCAACACCCACCGAGCATCAGATTCACTGAGTGTATTTCCCAGGAGCAAATGGAAGTTTTGGATTTGGAGCAACTGCAAAATACAGTTCAGATACTAGGACTGTGGGTAAGATGTGGACAGAATCTCTTAATGTTATGAAAACCATCAGTGTGCACATACACAATTTACTGTTTCCATAACCAGTTTTAATGGAAGTGTCCATGCATGTCCAAGGACAGAATTTACTCATTATTTTCTACACAACAGCTTTATTTCAGGGCATATTCGGTTTAATCTTATTAAATCAGGTCCCATCGAAAGAATAAAATTAAGTGCTTATTTGAATTCAGCATTCTAAGACTTAAGAAATACTTGCATCTGGATTTATTTTGTACTTACTTCTGTTTCTTTTATAGGCCAAATGAAATCTAGAACTTGCATTCCTGAAAATGAAGTTTAATTTTAGATTCTGATTCATTCTTCAAAAGTATTTCCTAGCGAGATTTGAGTTGAGATTTATCTAATTAACCTCTGAGAACTCAGAGAAAAATGGTGGTTCAGCTCCAACCTGTTTTCATTTATTTGGCATGAAAACATTTTTTTCAGTGGAATATTCATAAATATATAGGCAGCTTCAAGGATGGTGGGCAGAGTAGTGTGCTCTGCCTATTAAAATGGTGATAACTATTAACACAATTTATGTTTATTTTAAAATCCTAACTAATGGGCTTACTAAACTAAGCCCAAGCAAACGTGGGCTCTGCACATACTGTACATGCCTTGATGCTTTGAATTTGTTTGTACAGCTGTGAAATTCTCAAATTAACTATCTGTCAGGAAAAGTAAAATATTGCCAGGAAAGCATGGAGATGAAATCCAAGCCAATGGGAGAAAATTACAAAATGGCATCCTGTGACATGAATCACTTTTATGGAATAAGTCCTGCTATAATAATAAGTCTGTAGTTTCTAGTAGTTTCTAGACAGTAGATCATTAGCAGCAACAGCACAAGTAGTTCCAACAACTTACTACCATACAAATCTTGAGCATTTATTAAGATTGATATCAGTCAACTCCTTGTCATTTTATAAACGGATGTGACTAGATTTATTTATGAGTGTAATATCACTAGAAAGGGGAAAAAATTACTTCTTTAAAAATATATCCTACATTCACACTAGTCTAATACTGCCCTCACTGTTTAAAATTTCCATTTTCATTTAAAACTCAAAATTTTGTTTGTCTGAAGCAAAGCATCAGATACAACATAAGTGTTCTCAGAATCATTAGGTTTCAAATCATGGTTTAGCTGCTTAAGGATGAAGAACATTGTCTTCTAAGATTTGCAAAAGAACCCAGCATCCTTCGAAATGAGCAATTGTCAAATGCTTCATCTTCAGAAACTGAAATGCTTTTACCAAAATGATTAACAAATCCAACACCACAAGGTTAGGGAGCTAGACTTGTGGAGGACACATTCAAGATATTTATTATGATATCCAAACATGCCTATTATGGTGTTGAGCTCTGATGGGCAATGAGCAGAGGCTGCGTAAATGGCAGCAGAGGCTTCCAACCCAGCGCTCTCCATCACATGTTACTACCCTGGGTAACACATACCAGAGTGGAACGCAGGTGATATTCTTACCTCTTAGAATTGAATCTCTATGGCTATCTTTACACAGAACAAAAAGTACAAAATTATTTTAAAATCATTTCTTTGAAGTTTGACCCTTGTGAAATGATAGGTTTACCTATGTCCACCTGCACAACCAATAATGTATTCAGCCCTGAGAACCAAGAACGCTGGGTCAGCTGAAGATTCATCCAACCCCAACTGCCTGTAAGTATCCAGGGAAGACTAAGACCGTAATAAACATTACACCTCTCAATACTTTTTCAAGCTCCAACCATTTTCAACTAGGGGGACTTCCTCATCTAGATGGTGCTTCTGTGTATTCAATCTTCCAAGAGATTTCTCTTCCATCACCTTATCCAGTGCTTTCTTGAGCCCAGGTAAACTTTAACATCCATTAGCAAGAAATTTCCAACCAGTTCATTAACAAGGATGCCCTTTTGTTTATTCGGCTCCTACTCACTTCATAGTTTTTGTATAGAAAAGACTGAATATCTACCATGCCATTCCTAATTTTGCAGGTCCCATCATATGCCCCCAGGCCAACTCTTTCCACACAACCTCCTCACTCATTAAAAGTTACTCGTTCATTTCCTTCCTCTGACTCTTAAGGGAAGAAGATTTTTGCATCCCATGCCTTTAAATCTCCTTCTCAGTTTTTTAAAGCTGTATTCCCAAGTCACATTATCAGTAGTTTCCCAAATTTTGACAATGTCCCCAGTATCGACAAGTGTCACCACATGATATAAAAGGAGTCACAATTTTTTTTGTTTATGTTTTCCTGATTTATTCCACACTCAGAAAGGCTGCTGCTTACCTAGGGGGGCCCTGAAAGCTGAAGAAAGTTCAGTTCTCCCTGATAAGAAAGGAAATGATACAGTTCCATCAACAAACAAACTCCAAAACTTACGGTGACTAGAAACATATCACACAAGCAGTTAACCCAGAAGCAATAGGATTTAACCTCTGCCATTCTGTAGAGCATTGCATTATGAATGTAAAGAATTATGGCAAACAACTGATGAGTCAGCGTATGCAATATTAGTTTTTAATGTCTTCTAATATGAGTTGCTAGAGCTGCTAGACTGGCCAGACAGCCCCAAAGAGCTTCACAAATAAGTCATGATCAGTAGTACATACCAAGCAGAACAGGATGTAGCATCTTCCCCTAAGACAAAACTAAACCCAAAATATTTGTTGGAGCTTTGCCATCTAGGAAGTAACTTCCATAAAAGGAAAAACTTCACTTATGAAAACAAACCAAATCATAGAATGTCCTGGGTTGGAAGGGACCCACAAGGATCATCAAGTCCAACTCCTGTCCCTGCACTGACAACCCCACAGTTCACACCATGTGCCTGAGGGTGTTGCCCAGTCTCTTCTTGAACACTGTCAGGCTTGGGGCTGTGACACTCCCCTGGGGAGCCTGTTCCAGTGTCCAGCACCCTCTGGGTGAAGAACCTTTTCCTAAATCTTCAAGTAGGGGGACTTGATAAGAGTTTTTTTTTCCCCATTATCTATAGTGTTATCCTGTCTCCCTCACTCAGCTGCAACCTGGTGCTGCCTGCAAGCTGATCCTTCTGGCAGCCACTCATTTTGTATCAGCCTGCTTCTATCTAAAAAAAAATAAAAGTTACATATAGAGATAGAAAAGCATGTTATTTGTTTTGATAGCGGCTGGAGCCTATAGAACTTCCATCTGCCAGTGAAGTCACCAGGGCTCCTGGGTGAAAGACCATAATGTTTCTGCTTTCCTGTGCACAGAGGAACGACAAATGGCTTCAAAATTCCACATTTATTATGAACAGAATACATAATAATAATTCAGGGGAGGATTGTGGAATTCTTACTACACTAAATTTCATACGGTATAGTCTTCTTACAAATTTCCTTGGCACCACAAGTCAGATTTTCCAATGTGTAGACTAGTCCTATTGCCTAGGACGGCTACACAGGGAATTGTAATCTGAAAGGATAAATAACTCTCTAATAGCCTACAATGACACGAATCTATTACTCTGCCATTTCTTTGAATTCTTACTATACTAAATATGAAATAATATACATTGAGAAAATAGCAGTGGAGTAGAATTTTCTCCCTTTAATTGCATTGCCTGTTATATCAGCTTGACAAAAAAAGACTAACAAATCTAAGTAAATACAACATATGGGATTACAAATGTCCAATTGGCTTCTAATGTAACATAGGCTCAAAAAATGGGATCAACTAAGTGAAGTAAAGAAGGTCAGAGTCTCAGCTGAGGAAGTTCATAGAAGGAGGTCTACATCTCTTTTCAGTGGCAAAACCAGAAGTACCAAACATAGGAAAGATAACCCAGGAATGTACCAAAGTAAGCGAGCTCCAAATGATATAAAAAAACCCACCAAACAACAACACACCAAACACACAAACCAAAAAGCAGTAGTTAGATATCTAACAAAAACATATTGTTTGAATTTCTGAATATTCACTAGAGCTTTGTAGTAGAATTTATGAGTATTATTCTCCTGAGAATTTTGTATGAAATAGACAGTTTTCTGAGCTGTCAGGCTGTGAAAAAATGCCTTACGCTTTGTGATTTAATTGGTTTTCTAGTGCTCCAGCTGGGCAAGAGATGGAAATGGAATGTTTTCAAACTATATAGCCAAGTTTACTTGTTGGGTATTCACTGAAGCTTTTAGTAGTTTTTGTCAATAATGGTACTTTTTGTTTAGAGAAAACAAATAAACAAACCTCATACAACAAAACAACAAGTAACCCTCTTTCTGCTTAGCTACTTCCTAGGCTCAATCAAAAATACTTTCATAAGTGCTATCTCAACTTGGGAAATACCATAACACTAAAAGGCCATCACTTAGGAAAGACAAGCTGGACCATATTATAAAGAGCAACTCGGAAGTCATCCAGTCCTTCTACTACCCAAAGCCTGATTATAATTTGAAATATGAAATATGAATTCCAGCTGTCTTTTCTTCTTTTGTGGAGGAAGACTTCCTTCCTTCTCTACTGATCTTTCTTCCCAGATATTTCTTTCTTTTTTCTTTAAAAAAAAAAAAAGGCACCAAATCAAGCAAATAATGGTCCCCTGCACGCACCCCAACCCACAGAAGGTTAAAAATAATTAAATTAATAAAGCCTGTCTTAGTCCAGACAATTTCTTCTGCAACAACAATTATAAGCTTGGAACCAAGAAAAACAACGTATGCAGCTGCAGCTGACACAAGGTTGTCAGTTCCCAGAACCTCCGATAAAATTTATCCTGTGCCCTAATTTCTGCTGCAGACTAGTTATTTAAAACATAAAGAATAGAAAATGCATTATGTGATTTCTGCTCCTGGGCTCTTTTTTTACCTGCTGTGTATTTCCCTGGTTTAGCTTTCAAGGAAGGTGTAGTCAAATTCAATCAGAAAAATAGAAACAGTTTCAGAGTAAATGCATTAATATGTCAACTATTTCATTTCACTTCTCCCAGAAATAAATTCGCTGCACTTTTCAATTTCTCCAAATAAGACTGTCCTATGAAAATCATTTACATTAAAGGGACATTGTGGCCAAGCAAGATCTTAATCAGATCTTTGCAAGGCTCTTCAGTATTTTCTGAAGGTTCATATTTTCCACATCATCCCCACGACTGTCTTTACTTAACCCCTTCCAGTACCATCAATGGGACCTTTAAACCCAAGGCACCAAAACCAACTACAGAATTTTATTATTGGCCTCCTTAGAACTGTTCATAGAGGAAAAGGTGCCTCCCAAAGCTACACAGTATCCCCCTAAATATAAGGACCGCGTTTTCTCTATTAACTACTACATGACACAGCTAATCTTGTTCTGTGTCTTATCCTCCACGTTACATGTCATTTTTGAGTAGCTTTCTCCCATAGTTACCTTAATAATTACCCAAGATTAATTCCCCCAATTTTATATTGTATTTTTTTCTACACAGAGCAATTACCTCCCTGCCCATTTGCAGAACCTTCACAAATGTAAATCTCTTAACTGCCCAAAACAAGTTCAGTACCAAAACAGTCGGACACCTCAGATCCTGATAATACATGCTAGAACATTTACCAACACTTACTTTGCCAGGCTTGTTTGCATCAAAGCTGTTTTCTTTAAATTTCTCCTGCAGGGTCTCAGCTAACCGACAAAGCAAGGCACCATTATCCAATTTCTCCATAAAGGTTTCTGCTGTTATTTCTCTACCTGAACAGCAAACAGAAAGTTAACATGGCAGAAAATGTGCTATAGTATAGAACGCATTTATGTAAAACAACAAAAATCAACAGAAATCTTGACAACAATTTGAAATATGTTTTAACTGAGAATCTTGCATTACTCTGAATATTGATGAACACCTCACTACTACTTTACTGGTAGACATACAGCAAATTATTAAAAATATAAGATGCTTTCTTTGGAAAGGCATGTGCTATTTGGAAAATAATTCTAGCATATCAGACTCCGCATATCTCATTTTACTTATGAAATTCCGGTGCTTTTAACATAGTGTTTTAAAAGACAGGACAGCAGGCAAATGTTTCACATCAGTGTGCGTGGGTAGCTATAATGTAAGAGTTGCTAATGCTCCTGCGGGTTATTTTGTAACAGAAGTAGAAAACCGTGACAAGAAAGGAATAATTATATATTTTTTAAAGACTAAGACAATCCTGCAAGAAGTTGATGAGATCCTACAGTGACTGCAACGCTCCTTTGAAAGAGCTTTTCCAGCAGTTGGGTACACAAAGAGAAGGGAAAGAGCAAAATTTCATGTTATGTATCTACTTGCCACACGGATTAAAATTTTCACCCAAAGAACTAAACCAAAATACTCAGTTTTCAAAATATATCAATTATTATCATGCTAGATGATGCTGTACTTCAGCTACCACGGGAGGAGATGGACCTTCTGACCAGGCTGGACAGGCCGGAGGGGAAGACAATCATTTACCACACTGGACTAGACTTCCAAGACCTTATCATCACTTCCAGACATAAATATTCCTATTTTTTATTGAAGGTTTTCCATTTTCACATTTCTATGGGAAAATTTGCCTTCTCTTTGGACACTTTTTTGACCAGCTGCTGTATTTTTCAACCCTCTTAGCTTCCACCAATATTAAGAGAACATCAAGGGCTAATTCTTAATTTTCCTGTTAAGACAGGATTTATTTATTTTTGGTGATATTTACATTTGTCCTTTGTTACATCAGTAGCAATAGTCTACCCTGCCAATAAAATACTACTACTACTACTACTACTAATAATAATAATAATAAACACTGAAGTGAGAGTGGCTCTTCATCCCATCCAGACCCACTCCTGCTACATAAAACTGGCTTGTCTGCAAAACGGACAGTAGGTGGAAGCTTTTTTTTGCCACATTTATTTGACTGGCAAACAGTTGCCTGACTAAACCCAGGGTTTGGTTAGTTTGGGGGTTTTTTTTGTGTGTTTCTTTTTCTTTCCCCCTCTCGTTAGTTTGGGGAAATTTATTTTCCATGAGATGCCTGGAAACTGAAAACCTTAATCTGCTTAGAACAGGCTCACAACATTTTTTTTAATAAAACTAGGAAAAGTAAATTTACCAAAGAGAAGTGAAGATTTTTTATACCTTTTCATTCAGAAGAGAGGGGAAAACTGACACTCAAAAGAAACAAAAATGAAGTAGATAATAAAATGTTAATACTGTACTTCTGCAAGATATTGCTGGTACATTGTAATCTGATAGTCAATATCCCTTCTAACACTGAGCATAGCAGTATTCGAAAGCACTAGTTTACAAAAGTGCTAAAGGAAAGTTGACTTCTCTAGGCCCTTGCCTGAAAACTGTTAGATACTTCAGCATCCTTTGGGCAAAGAAATATGAGTCTTTTCAATTTGGTCAATTAAAATCAAGGAATAAGTTAAAGATCTTTGCAGCAAATCATCTTCAGATACAACAGATTGCTGGTTTTGGTTGAAGTTAAACCTGTTGTTTTTCTAGCATATTACTACTTTAGAAATATCTGTTTAATGTGAAGCTTTTCCCCCTTTTTAGAACCCCCTTAATTCTCTCTGCCACGTAGCCCACTTTATAGCTCCTGTGTACACAACTGACTTCCCTGGGCAGAAGAGCAGCAGCAGCACTGCAGACATTCACTGGTAGCTTGTGCATCATTGACAATATTATAGCAGCACCTCCAGCTTAGAAGCCAAGACTGAAGCCATCGTAGCCCACAGACACAAAAACTGAACATCTCAGCACCTCAGAAGCCTTCTTCGCCATCCTGGCCTACATATTTTCCTATCTGCCCCATCAGCATTCTTGGCAAAAGGTATAAAGCCATTAGAAAGCTAAACTGGAAAAATTACTATGTTATAGGAACTGCTTTATTTTAATAGAGTATTGCATTTTATAATAGACTCATTTTCTTCTAAAAATTTATTTCAAATATTTTTAACTTACTTATGATTTTCATTCTGCTTTGGAAAGCAAAATTTTTCACAGGGGCAAAAGAAAAAAATCACCTTCTATGTATCTGTTCTGCCTTATGATTTATAGACTTATTATTTTCAAACAAACAAACAAAAAACAGCCCTATTTAGAGGCATTTTCTCTTTAAACAGACATGGAAAAAGTCTTCTATCTTCTTCAGCTACTTAACAATATGTTTATATTATTTTAAATGCTGAATTGCATTAGCAGTTTGGTCACTGCATATTGTACGCTAAGCCAGAGTATTTAAGTTCTGTTCCCTTTTATGAAAGCTGAAAGAATGAGTTTTGCATTGAACATCTGTATCCAATGAAAAATATATTAGGTGTCAGCTTTCAATTCGCTGTATTTTATGGCTCCAAAAGGTGGCATTTCTTTGCTAAAACAGACACTCTGACATATTTAACAGTTGAAATGTATTGATTCAAATGAGAGTAATGTTCATAGCCTGAGGAAAAAAAAAAAAAAGCTCTGTATATTTGTATGGAAAAAACATTAAGCTCCATTAAAAATGTATAACTCCCCCTATAATTACAAGAAAGCGGTTGCAATGTTTTTATAGAATGGTAATAACATTAAGTATAATAAAAAAAACAACACTAAAAGTATGAAAAAATAACCAGGAATATGAAGGCTTTCTCAAACCTCTAATCATTACTTACCCTCTTTTACCGCAATCACCAGATGCCCCTTAAAAAGACACATTTTTATACCTGAAAACTCACCACCCGGAACTGTGGGCAGTTCTCTCTAAGGCCACCCAGTGCCAGGGTCCTAACGCAACCATATTGGGAGGTCTATAAAGAAATAACTAAAAAGAGCCCAAACCCAGGGTGTGTGGCCAAAAGGTCAAAGATAAAGCATTCCCTGTGGGGCATCTCAGAAGGGCAGAGCCTTTAGAAGAAGGTGGGGGGAACTCAAAGATGAAAACAAGTACCAAAATCAAGTTGGCTCCTCTATTTTTGCACTGAGTTGTTCCACTCTTAAATGACAACAGATTAAGACACCAACTCCAGCTGCAGATCTAGATGATCAACTACCTGAATTGTACACTTCAGCAGTAACACAAAACTATGAGTTTACAAGTAGAAATATTTCACTTGAGAGAATCTCAAGCACAACAGCAGAAGAATGAGCTTCTACAATACTGAGTTACCAGTGGGAACAACTCTTCCTGACCCTCTCAAATCAGGTGGCATTTAAATCCAAAATAACAAAACCCAATAGAAATAAAAATAATAATTGCAATTTTAAAAGAGGCCAATGATTTACACTCATGCAAAACTGGTTCTTTTCTGACAAGGCTACTCTGTATCCTAGAAGCAAGAAAATAGTTTTGATATCACTTACTTGCAAAAGGACATATAAACAACCCCAAAGGCATGTTGATACTAAAGAAAATTATAAAGCCCCTCAAATAAATAAAAAACTACATCAGTACCAGCAGAATCACTAGAAGTATCACAAATGTCTTGATATTCAGATATTTAAAACCTGCATTTCCCGCTAGCTTGAGCTGAACATTCGGATGTTGAAAATAAAGGTACAGCTATAGAACCCTTATAGACAGCAAGATGAGCAAGATCATGCAGCTGAATCAAGCTTTGCTTTCATTTGAAATCTAGGAAAGACAGTTTGCTTGCAGAAGACTTCCCACCCTTAACCCCTCCAACTTTATGCCTCCTTCAATACACCTTTAAATTCCAAGCCAGGTCTTCAACCCAAGGCCTCTCCTAACATTCTCATCTCCCTGTTCCTTTTCTCCAAACCTACTTCGTTTCTGCACCCGAGCAGCTTCTAATGCCTCATGCAACATTCAACATTTACATGTCCAGTTCCTCAGCATCCTGCATTCTCCAGCTCCTTCTCTGTGAGCTTCTGAAGCCCAGAAAGCTCTGTTAGAAGAGGCCTCAGTGTTGTAACCTTAGAGCCCAGGCATGTGTCCAGGGCACATCTTACGGATATATTCTGTGGTCTCACGTACTAAATGAAGTGGGATGAAACAAGCTACAATATTCTAACTCTCCTCTGCTGATAAATGGACTCCAGGAATGGGAAAAAAAGATGAGAAGGCTATACAATAGCCAAAGGGGAAACAGAGAAACCATCCCTTTCTATTCTTCTTAAACTCCAGGCTGGTGATGAGGTCCACTCGTCATGTCAGCCTTGTCCCCTCTGCAGACACGTTAGAGAAAATAAGACAGTACCGGAGAGGACAGCAGACAAGCAAAACCTCTTTGCTTTCAAATTGCCATTTGGCCTCTCCTTGAAGATTAGTATGGCCTGGAGAAGAGAAGCTGAGAGGGGAACTCATCAATGTTGATAAATATCTCAAGGGTGGGTGTCAAGACGATGAGCCAGACTCTTTTCAGTGGTCCCCAATGATAGGATGAGGGGCAACAGGCACAGACTGAAGCACAGGAAGTTCCATCTGAATATGAGGAGAAACTTCTTTACTCTGAGGGTGCCAGAGCCCTGGAACAGGCTGCCTAGAGAGACTGTGGAGTCTCCTTCCCTGAGACATTCAAGACTCACATGGATACATTCCTGTGTGATCTGCTCTGGTGAATCTGCTTTAGCAGATGGGTTGGACTGGATGATCTCTAGAGGTCACTTCCAACCCCATTATATGATTCTGTGGTGTCACAACTGTGTTAATTCTGTGTCCAATTGTGAAGTTTGCTTAAGGGGAAAGAAAAGTTTTCGGTATCCTCAAGAGCATTCCACCAAAATAAGTATATATACAATCTATCAAATTTGAAGAGTCTCAGCAATGAAAGCATTGCCGAGTGCTTCGTTGGCTCTATACCTAATAAAAACAAGTCTGAGAGATTATTATGATTTGCAAGATGGTTGGGTCAACTCATCTCCTTAACTTTGCCACTGCACAGATCTCTTTATTGAGCCACCAGACCAGGATGAAGTGAGGATAAGAGGCACATCATCCGTAGCTCCAGCCTTCTTCTTCAGCATAGAAACCCGAACCCCAGCAATGCTTATGTCCCAATTTGAAAATGCTATAATACAGCACAGAATACAATATTGTATGCGTCATTCCCATCCAACACATTGATTTCATCTGCAACGTCCTTTTTCCAGCCCCCAGAATACAGGCAGCGAAAATCTATTCAGCAATGGAGCTATAATGACAAACTGTTCTCTCAGAAGCTCTGAGTTTCTCTGACATGGTTCCAAAAATAATCAGCAAAAACAAAAGTCCATGCTAAATTAGAATAAAATGTGCAAAGTCTAGGGATTAAAAACTCTTACAGTGTTATTTTCCAGCTGCACCGTGTGTCTTAGTCTTCCAATCTGTCACTCAGGTAAGGCCAAACATAGCTATGCCTGATTTCCACTTAATCTCAAAACTCTTTGTCCTTATTGTAGGGTGCGATATCACTCTAATGTTTTCCAGTTTGTAATGTCCACACCAGGCTTTGCTACCGCAAAACTGTCACTATTTTAACTCATAATTACACTGTGTAGGACACAAAAATCTCCAAATCCACCATCTATTGACCAAACTATGTGAAAGATGTTCAGCCCTATTTGTGTCTAAAATACTTTATATTATTTTTTTTTTTAAATCTACATTTATTTAAAAAGATTATGTGCTCTTGTGGATTCATAGTCCAAATGAATGAATACATATGAAAGAAAACACGAACCAACATGGTTCAAATTAATTGAAAAGCATAATAATCTTTTTATAACTCAGATAATCCTATTGCATTGAAACTGGCAAAAAGACACTTAGAATGAGGCCACACAAGTTATAGCACAGAGCAAGCTAGGGTGCAGATAGATAGAGTATTATCTGCTCTGTTATCTGCACAGGCATGCATGTGAAAAATCTATTGACCATTAATGCAAAGTACATTACTGCTCCTATAGAGGAAAGAAAAGAAAACAACCAACACCACACAACAAAACAAACAAACTAACAGGCTTGCATATCCTTTTATCGGTTTAGATGCTGAAAAGTGAGAGCACAGACAGGTTTTTACAATAAGGTAATAGCATGCTATAAATTCATACCTATTTTATCTTGCAGCGACACACTCGCATGCCCCTGCTTTCATTAAAGTGAACCTTATTATGCAGTAATTAAACCAAATTTGAATTCTGAGTTAATATATTTATTTGAATACTAATTACTTTAATTCAGTTACACTTTATTTATTTTGAATGTGAATTTTAGCTTAATTGAATTATTAATTTGAATAACAATGTCTCTACAGGAATTCAAAGCAGTTTAACAAATCACTATCATTTCAGTTTTTCAGAACCAACTCTGAGAAAAAAAGAGCTTGGTGTGAGACAGTGTGAGGGAATGCATTAAGCAAATGAACTGTGTATTCTGCTTAATTAAAAGAAGGTTGTGCTCATTTAATTCTGCAGTGCAGAATTTGGTGTGCCTAAAAATAAATAAATCAGACTATTAATTATAGTTGGCATTTCAGAATCTCCTGCTGGTTGCTACTTTCCTGCTAAAAAAGTGACCTCATTCTTAAACTTGTCATTGTTAGAACTCTGTTATGAACTGCAAACAAGCTTCTATTTGTTTTAGAGTGGCTCACTAAAACTTCATTGTTTAAAACATTCAAAAAATATATTAAATCCTTCATGGAACAAGCTGCTTCTGATTCAAAAAACAGTCTTTTGGACTGCTGTCTTGTGGTAATTGGAATGAAGAGTCAGGATTTCTGGATTTTGTTCTGGTATTGTCTAGACAGTTTTATATTCAAAACTGATTAATTTAAATGGAAGTACCACACAAAGATGTAATCTAAAGCGAGTGGCACTCTTGCAGTTGTGGATTCATAACTATTCCAACTCTAAAATGGGTATGACCTACCTGCAAAATATCACGTCCTTGCATTCTATCAACTACAGCTCTCGTAACAGAGCAATACTTCCGTTCCTCTTCAAAAATGGGGCAATAGAGCAATGTAGAACATGCAGATGAAAAGCTTCAGATACACTTTATTATTGTAGGATATCACAGAGAAGGTTCAGCTACAGCATTGGCCAAGGCAAGATACTGCCTATGTCTCCCCAGAGCAGAATTTCAGGAAAAAATAAAAATTAATAAATAACCCTCCCCACACACAACAAATTTTTAAATTATCATCCTGATTTTCCTCCAAAATAATATCACCACAAGTTTCATGTAAACATCGCCTCCTTTAAAATATTTTCTCCTCTTTGTTTAATGACAGGATATACTGACATGTTTCCCTTAGAATGAAGTATTTTCTAAGCCACGGATTTCTTTGGTAGAATCCTTTTGAAATACAGAGATCATACAAAAGCCATTTTCCTCTGAATGCTCTCAGCAAACAACATACTATTTCCTGGCTCATAGTATCTAAATTCCACCTTCCTGAATGAGTCATAAATCCCAAAGAAATCTCTCTCTCTTTCCTACCAGGGACATCCTCTCATTTGCTCTTCTTCATGTGTACCTGTTTGTTGTTTTTTCTTGTCTTTTGGTTTGCATCCTCTTTCATCACCAACATGTTTTGGCTTCACACACCAAGACGTGCAGCTGCAACCAGCAGATCTGCAGGTCCCAGCTGGGGCCATTGGTCAGACCCCTCCATGCACCAGCTTCCCCAGGTCTTAACATGCATTGCCTTGGGTGACAACCATCAATCACTGCACTGCTTGGTCAGCAGCCAATTATTTAATGGCTCCTTCCCTTCAAGACAGTCAATACACCCATACTCTTTAGGAGGCCTAACAATAAAAATGGAAGATGTACTTGATGGCAGTAATTAGCACCATTCAGCTTAATGGTATTAATACAGAAAACACATACAAAAGAACATTTAAAAGGAAATTTGAACAAATAAATGAAATTAATAATGAAGTTCAATTATGCTACTCATAGACACATTGTGGAAGCAAACTATTAATTAGTTTTTCTGCCCTCATTTACAGTTGCCCTATGCAGAGGTAGCAATCTCATCATAACCACCTGTATTTGTGAAATGCAAAAGAGTGTGAAGGACTGAGGTCC
Organism: Nesoenas mayeri; assembly: GCF_963082525.1. Taxonomy (NCBI): domain Eukaryota; kingdom Metazoa; phylum Chordata; class Aves; order Columbiformes; family Columbidae; genus Nesoenas; species Nesoenas mayeri. The sequence continues at coordinate 64,354,750 of NC_137548.1, forward strand.
CACCTAATAGCACACAGGGTTCTCTTACCACCCAGTATCTTCATTTAATCCTTTTGTATCTTACCCAGTAGGTTCGTGAGCCACAGGGCCAAATCCTCTTTCATCGGCAACAGGTTGGCCTCATGTCTACTCGCAAGCCACTGGCTGTACTGGTGCATATCAGAGAGGCCAGGCCCACGTGCCTTCGGGCTCAGGGCAGTGCACATTGCTTATCCACTTGCTGTACCTGTTTTATTATTAAAAATATTAAAAAAAAGGAAGAAAAAAACCAGTACTTCATTACTTCATTATACCAAATCAAGTTATCAGGTTCTCTTTCTAGAATTGTGGAAGATAATGACAGCAACTATGATTCTAAGAAACCAGATGTCAGACAAACAGATGTGGATCTAACACATGAATTCAACACTGATGATTGAAGCTTTGTTTTGTTAATGGATCATATTGCAAGGGATTAAATCATACAGATAAACGTCAATTTCATTTGTACTCACCAAGCTACACGTTGCCAACACATAACCAAATATTCTGCAAGGAACGATTAAGATCAAATCAAAATAAACATTTTACACAAAGCTAAAAACTTACTACAGTGCCTGATCCAATCTCCATTCAAAATAAACTGAAAGCTTCAGAGATTTTTGGATCAGGCCCAAGAAAAACACGGGAACAACTGAGTTACACCACTACAGCAAACTTATTAACAATTAACAACTGCAGTTCCCAAACTGAAACAGTCTATTCCAAAGCTTTAGAATAATTAAAACCAAAACAAAACACAGTAGATATATTTATTGAATAGCATTATTTCTTCAGAAAGCAGCACAACAACTAGTGCTGGTCACCCACACTTCCCATTTCCACCTTCTATACAAATACTCCTCTGCTTAAGTAACAACTTAGCAAAACTTTAGTTTCAGATAAGACAATATGTCCTGTGTTAAATATTAGTTATTTGTTCTGACTCTTGCAGCAGCCAGAGACATTAGGCCCCCTGGACCTGTATCTCTGCTCCTGAAGGACTAATTCCTCAACCTGTGGCATAAGTGTGTGAAGGAAATGAGGTTATTTTTCTCTCTGAAAAGAAAATCAGATCTGGACCCTGAAGCTCGTAGCAATGAGCTGTTTTCTTGCCTGGTAGGCTGTAGCCTGCTGAAAGCCCAGTCCCACCAACCAGCAAGTCACCAGGTCTTAAATAGGTGGCACTGGACATTAACTGTGGGTGTGAGGTCCATAAGGAACAGGTCTTTGCATATTGTCAACTGGCTGATCCACGTCAACAATGGGTACACGTGTCAGCTGGTTTCAGCCTTTGATATATTGCAAACACCATTTATTTCTGTCCTTGGCATACCTCTGAAGTCAGGTAAGAGGTAATAGTGACCTTTAAAACAACCAGCAAAAAGAATAATTTGTTATACTATTCCATTGTGGCCCAGAATAACAAGAATACTAAAAACAACTCCTTTGCCCAAAAAAAAAAAGGAAAATGTTTACTGAATGTAAAAAGTAATTGTCTTTCCATAAAACTGTGATGTAAGCGACATTTCCAAACATATGAAATGCTTTTCTGGATATTTTAATGCTTACATTAAAATAACCCAACATTTTTTAACCATGCCCTGGGTAACTAAACACCTTGTTTGCAAAAACATATGCCCAAGTTCTTGTTGAGAGTACCTCACCCCAAATCCTGAGGTTTGGCTTGCCTTTGAGACAGGAACAGCTTTTACTACAAATAGACTTCTTATTGAAATTAGATGTTCTTCAGATGGGGGCGTGGAATATACATTTAAAAATACTGTCTCTCTTTGTATAAACACACATTTCTGTATTATGAGTCGATTTTTACATTTTTTGAACAAAAAAATAATATCGTTATGTATCAAAGTTCCTCTGAAAGTAGAGGAGTTTAAGGCAGACTATAGTATGGAATTTGAGCACAGCTCTGTTCTGAAAACTGTGTAAAAATATCAGCTTGGATTTATGATTTCCTTGTTGATTAAATCCACATCATACCTGTACATTTGGGATGGGGTGCAGGGGGTGGAGGGAGAAGAATTAGGCTGTTAGCTCTGCAAAAATCCATCTGGAATGTCACACTCAAATTCTTTCACACTAGATGATACCAACAGCTAAAGAGTTACAATGACAGTATATTTAAAGCTGCTCTAAGTCACTCAGAACCACACAATTTAGTGCTTCAAATCACTGCTACATTTTGGACAGATGGAGACAGAGACAAGACTGATAATTGACACCAACTTGTCTTCAAAGATTATATGGGGAAAATCAGGTATAAATACCTCTCTCATATACTTTCTTTCCAGAAAAAAAAAAAAAAAAAGCCTTAAAGTATTTTTTTTACTGATTTCTGGAGTCTATAAACTCCATTGATAAGGTGAGAATTAGTTTATTCTCTTAAATCACTTCTGAAATGATATCGGTAAAAAGAAACAAAACAATTTCTCATTCCTGAATGTTCACATCATAGAGTTCAACATAGAATACTCAAGTTCAGAGAGTTGGGGTTGTTCAGCCTGGAGAAGAAAAGGCTCCAGAGAGACCTTATTGTGGCCTTTCAGTATTTAAAAGGGGCCTGGAATAAAGATGGGGACAGACTCCTGTCATAGGACAAGGGGTACAGTTTTAAACTAATAGAGGGGAGATTCAGGCTGGACATAAGGAAGACAATTTTTACAATTAGGGTGGTGAGAGCCTGGCCCAGGTTGCCCAGAGAGGTGGTGGATGAACCATCCCTGGAAACATCTCAGGCCAGGCTGGATGGGGCTCTGAGCAACCTGAGCTGGTGAAGATGTCCCTGCTCATGGCAGGGGTGGCACTGGGGGAGCTTTGGAGGTCCCTTTGACCCAAACTATCCTATGATTCTATATACAATTCACTGATAAAGCACAGTAAAATACATAATTTTTTGCCATCAGTTTTTCAGTTTATTAACACCTATATATCTAAATATTCTGGAAACAAAACCCTGCAGTTTGTTTCTTTTGACATACAGATTGGAAAAAACATACCTGAAAAAATAAGCACTACCGTACTAAAGGACCCAGTTAGACACTGCACCTCTTCACTGGAAAAAATGTCACAGTTCATACATGATTTGAGGAGGAGGTTACACTAGATCACCCCAGAGGTCCCTTCCAACCTGAACTATTCTGTAATTTCATACTTCAAGGATGTGCACAGCAATATTCATCCTGGGACCCTAAGCGGAGTTTGCCGTGCTAGGGGCATAATATGTGGCACATCAACTGAGCTCGGCTGCGTTAACAGGAAAACTATGGAGATAACATCCTTTTCTTTCATCTCAGGAAAGGTCCACCTATCCTTTCATTTCCAAGACCATGCATATGAAGTGCCCTATGAAACTTGGAGCTACTTAATATCCAACAACATTATAATACATCAGATACAATACAGGCTCCTGCTACTGGTGGGGCTGAAGTAATTCTAAGATCTGAATGTTGGGTTTCTTTGAGACTAAAGAAAAGAGGGAAGGCTTCTGGAGCAGCTACATGGAGGCAGTTTGGGTCTCCCCGTCAGCCTGTGAAACAAGTCCTGCAGCCTGTTTATGGCTCCAGCTGATCTCTGTGCAGTCACAGAGCAGACAATTCAGGGATTTGAGATATTACTTCAGTTTGGCTCTAAAATCCAGGGTTGTCTTTAAACATATTTCACACTGACCTACCTCTTTTGTTTCATAAAACTCAGTAACCAGGCTGTGTGAAGGTCTCGATGAAATTTTGAGACTCACTGCAGGAAGAAAAATTGGAGAATAAAGACCTTGGGTTTTGGAGGATGCATGAGTTTGGTAGTAACAAGAGAGAAGCACCAGAAACAAGAGGAGTATTCTGAGTTTAAGGTAGTTTTAATAGGACACAGGTTCTCAGAACAGGAAACTGGGAAAGATGAGGAAAGGCAGAAAGACCTGTGACAAAATCTCTAGAAACTGAAAATGATTAAGGCATCTCTATATTGGAACTAGGTCTGCTTGAAATAGTAGCCCTGAATTAACAAAAATGTACGGGTTAGTTTGTGAAGCAGGCATGCAAAGTGAAGACTGTGGAATGAGACATTTATTACTGATGAAGAGTCTCCAGTGAGAAGAATCACAGTTGAATCAAGTACAATCCAACCTTACCTCCTCCCTTTCTTTAACTTCATTTCTAAAAGGAATTAATTTTCCCTTTCCCCTCCATTTTTCTGAAAACCTGCCCTACACTTCAGTAAAATACTTTCTTGTTAGAGCCAAAGCAACAAAATTCCTACCTTGGATTTTTTAAAAATAAAAATAATAACAAAACAACAACACACAAAACAGCCTTCAAGGAGCAGATCACAATCTATTACCTGTAGCTCCCACCACAAATTCCATGAGTGATACTGTGGGTCACTTATCAAACTACAAGCATCAGAAACTATGAGGCTCCTAATTATTCTTTAGGCAAACACTGATTGCTACTGAACTTGGAGTTGAACTTAAGCCTCCACGATACTTCAGTGCTGAAGTACCTAAGCTCCATTGCAGTGTTCATTTACTTCAAAGTGTTCATTTAATTCAACAATTGTAATTATCCGTACAGTAATTATTAAAACTTCATCCCATACTAGCTGGGATCTGTGAAGAAGCTGAACTAAGTCAGGTGAAGGTGACAGCAGTTGGGTCCTGAGTTCCTTCAAGACCCCTTTGAGGATTCTACTTGTAGTTAAAACCAGGCTTTTGATTCTTCACTCACATACCACCAACTCACCTCTTTAAAATATCTTAATATATTTATTTTCTGGTGAGCTGGAGAAAAGTTTATTAACAATTTAGCAGTGAAGAATTTGGTCAGAGAAATGAGGTAACTTGTCACAGAGGTAGACAGTAGCATTCAAGGATCCATCACCCCAGCTGAGACAAGCTTCTTTAGCTCCAACAACTGCTTCATCTTTTCATTTTGGCAGACATAAGGTATGAACAAAGTAGCCCAAAAATCTTCCTAATCTCACCACTTTCTAATAGCAACATCAAATCATGATATACAGGTCTTTAAAACTAGGGAACACAAACATGTGAAATATTTAATAGAATGTTACACTTCTCTGTAAACTGTTGAGGCTGACATGAGATATGCAGAAGCATTTTCAAAACTTACCTCTAAATGCTTTGTTCCTCAAAAAGCAACTTCTTCCCCCTGCTATTTTGAAGGCAGACAAGGAAAGGTCTTTAACTACTTTTCATTCTGTTTTGTTACAGGTCATATTTATGCAGCACAGCCTTTTTTTCCACCTCTCTCAATAAGAGGATGACATCTCAAATTCTTAGACTTATTGTCTAGCTGAAGAATTTAGTGTGGGATAGTTTACAGTACACCCAATGACATGTAACAGATTCAACACACTGAAAGGTTATACTTCTCCCTACCAAACAGTGAAGGTTTTATTTTGCTTTACAGTAGTACATTTAGTTTTCTGCCTATTGTAGCTCACTATTTGTGTTTTGCCAGCAGTGTAACTTACACTATCTGGTGATTGTTGTCAGTGATCATCAGGTGAAAGCAGTGAGAATCAAACAAGTAATCTTCTGTAACTCCACTGGCTTTTGTTGGAGTTAACTGGCAGAACAAAAGGGTTTAAGAATGATACTCTCTGTATTCAAAACACAGAAGAGGGAAAGACTGTTTTATCCAGAAAGTAAAACTGGCTGCACAATTAGGCACTCAAAGTTGCAGATCCCTGGATTCAATTCTATTTCCTATTCCAACCACTTTCCTTACCTGTAAAATTGAGATTAATAGTACTCTTCAACCAAAATCAAGAATAATCAGAAGGAAAAAATGTATTCTATACAGTAAAAAAGTGTGCATGTATGCATAGATATACATACGCAGAAAATAATCATATAAACCAGTAAGTTTTCATTCCAAATTAGCCAGCACGTAAGTATAATGGCTCAGATAGAGCAGCTGCTGGCTATGCAGTCCTCTCTGCATTACACCAGCTTCTTTGTCGCTGCAGCCTTATTCCTAATTACAACATGTGCATTAGTTCTCAAAAAAAAAGGGGGTTTCAACTGCTCCTTTTAACTTGAATCTAGATATAATCCTTCCAGGTCAGAGATGAAGAAGCGTTGCCGAGTCACTTGTTCTTTATGACTTGTCGTAAGAATTAGCATAGAAATTAAGTATCCACCAAAACAAGTATTTTATCTTGGTATTTGTATTCAGTTAGAAAGGAATTTAAAAAAAAAAATTAAAAGTGTCTATGGAGAGAAAAAAACTACAAAGCAAACACAGAACTGTATTTAGGGATCAACTGTATAATCTCTGATACAAAGGTGTCACCTATATGATGTTCCCTTTGTACCACACCAGCTTGACTGTGACATCAAGGCAAGACACATCTGTTTTGGCCCACTCCACTACTATCACCTAGCAGGAAAGCTATTAGTAATTAACTAATAATATTTGACTGACCCTGCTCAGTTGGCAGCCAAAACAGAGTCATCCAGGGCTGAAGATCTGCATATGTGCCAATACAGTGGCCTAGCTGCTCCACACAGCTGGAACAACTGGAATAGAAGATGACATAACTCCGCCTTGGACACTGGGTTCATAGACTCTCTGTCATAAAATCATCATAGAATTAAACACACAGACTTTAAACTTGTGAAATGAAGTCTGTTTGTAATGTGACTGAGGAAGCACATTAGCTAGCAGTTGTACAAAACATCCTGCACGCAACTGTGCAACAGCTTTACTCTTGACAGCAGAGAGAGAGCAGACAGCAGCTTAGACAAGAGCAGCAAGAGCTTTCTCTGAAGGAACTGGAACTTGAGCACTAGACTGCACATTGGCTTTGACAGAGGGGTATCGGCTGTAACTGCAGACAATCTCCTGCTGTCTCAGAGAGAAGGTAATGCTATTGGAAAGCAGCCATCCTGGAAAGAGAGGAGACAGAGGATCAAAAGCCAGAACAGAGCTCATGAGTATCTGGCAAGGGTCTCTGCTGGATCTCCCAGCTAGTTCTAATCACCTCAAGCAGATGGAAAAGAACAGTTTGAAATTTTACTGGAGTTTAAGTGGGCTGAGTGAAGCATTCACTTACTGCAACTGTGAGTTGGGTGTAAAAGAGGCTTAAATAAAAGATTCAGTGTTCATAAACAGATTAAGTTGCAGCAACAAAATGCACATTTACGCAAGCAGAAATGAGGCTGCCCACAATTTGGGACCCATACTTCAAATCACCACTTTCACATAAGCAAGTGCCAGTTTCACACACATAGCATGTCCAAGCATAAATACATTCACATTTCCAAAACTGATTTCAGTTTTCCTGCCTCAGTGTTGGCGTAGTTTTCAGATTTGGAGAATGTATGATTAGTTTATAGACTAAAGGCTGCTCTTGTTTTTTCCACTTCCTCACCCATATAGATACATCTATGTATACATACACATACATGCAGCAAGGAGTGGGGGAAATATATGTCTTCATTGAGAGCCACAAATGTAACTAACAACTTCTGTAATTTATGTTTTTACTGTCAGGAAACTGTCCCCTGTGGTGAGATCTGCAAGACAGTGGAATAATTTCCCCAGGCAAAACTGTGAAAGCTCCTCCACTTTAAATCCTTAAAATGGACCAAAAAAAAAGCAGTAGGAAAAAATATAGACCTACCACTCACTGAGAGACGTTACTCAGGCAGCCTTTGCCACCTGCAATCTCCAGTTTACTACAGAACAGTAATCACTCTCCTTTTGCCCTTTCACATAGGAAAAAACAAACACAATCATTTTTGAAGGGATTCTGCTACTACATCTATCTCATAACTCCTCTTCAAGAGCTATTACAGAGCCTTCCCTTCTCTAAGAAACAGATCATTCTCATCTGCATCATCTGAAATAGATATCTGTAATCTTAGGTTCTGCATTACCATAAACAGGCAGATAAAACATAAGTTCACAAATGCAGCAAGCATATTTTGTAAGGAAATTCAATTTTTCTAGTTATTTTATTATCCGTATAAACTATACCACAACCAATTTAGCCCAAGGTTTCTGGAGCTTTCCCAGATTAACTTGGAGCATTCTGTACATGTTAGGAGCAGGGGGAGGGGCACTGGAGGGGAACCACCATCTGAAACTCATTAATCAATTAGAATTTTTAAGGGCTTACATCAAAATGTGATCTCCACCGATAAACTAAACTTTAATCACAAGAAGCCTTTGTCCTTTACATTATGAATATACTTCTTATGAATGCGTGCAATACTTTGAGCAGAGGATAGAGAACCTGGCACAAAAGCTTACGGACACTTTAGACCTGTAAAGCCCTTGGTCTGAGGCCAGACCTAAACGAAGGTAACCACATGTAAAAATCTGAGCTAATCACTGGAAGCCCACACATTTTCAGGACTATGCCTAGCAGAAGCAATTTCGTTGCTTTGATAATATCTCCCCTACCAAAAGGAAAGCAAAAGGTCCTTCTCACATTGACCAAACCAAAACTTTAGGAATGTTCAATATCTATTTGGTCATAAAATTATAACTTCTGGAAACTGAGCCCAATTCCTAACATGGTCCAAAAACTTTGAAGTGGACTTCTCTTTGCCTGGCTCTTACTGTATGGTTTTTGTGCTTGTCTAAGCAAAATAGCCATTAAAAATTCGTACAAAAGAAGTTTCAACCTCCACCAACTAGAAAAGGAAATACATATTTAAACTGACATATCACATCTTACAAGGAGTATAAGCGTGTCTCTTGCTGCAAGCACATTATATGGACAGTATTACAAGCTGACTCCCAACCATCAGCTTTGCTTTTAGATATTAAGTTCGACTTCCAAATCCTGCCCTGAAATTAGCATGAAGCTTAACTGAGAGGTGTAAAGTGGAGCCAAGGAGGTACTTTGGATAGTAAGTGTGATAATTTAAATAAGACTGTGGGTAAAATTAAAAAATTGACCAAATAAGTTAGTAGTAGCCTAGAGTCAGTGAGAGCTAGAGACCTGAAGATAGTACTGACTCTTCCTCAGCAGCTCCATCTAGGTTTGGTTTGGTTGCGGTTCCAACCAGGGTACCACAGTATAATGCTGAGCAGATGGCCTACGGTACCATATGATATGAATTTAGGAATGTCAGCTAATTTCCTATTAAATCACAATCCACATCACAAAACCATCATAAAACCATTACATTTGGCACAGCATCTACTCCACCGTGAAGAAACCATTCATAATTTAATGTACATGGAAATAGAAAAATACTCTTTTTTTGTTCATTTTAAATTTCAAAGTCATGTCAGAAGTGTGCTGGAAGTGCACTGGGGAGCCTGCCATGCATCCTGCCTTGTACCCCAAGAGCCCTTCTCCCCTAGGAGCACACAGAGCCCGCAGGCTCAGCTGACACACACCATAGGAGGAGGATGCTGACAGCGACCCTAGATAAGGCAAACAGCAACCTCAATTTCTTGCAAGTAAAGCACTACTGAAAAAGCAGAGCTCTCTTCAAGTCAAGCTCTGCCCTCTTGAGATTTTAATCTAGAGCCTGAAGAGAAAAGCAAGAACCTGGAAGGATGGATTTGGGGATGAGAGGTATCTCATCCCTCCTGCCCTTTGGGGCAGCGGAGGAGGCAGGACGGGAGCGCCTCGGCACAACCACCCGCCCTGCGGCAGCGCTTGGTCGCCTCCCACCCCAAACTTGCCGCAGCCTCCGCTGCAGCCGCTCGCATTTCCCATGAGTGCTCTAAACCTCCAAAACCCGTCCCCTGCTCCCCCTCCTGCACCACCGGCAACCCGGGGCTACGCGAAGCGGCACGAAAAATAAGCCAGAGGTTGGGGCGGGTTGAATGTGGAGCGCACAGCGAGTAGGAACGACCCGAAAGACGGGCTGGAAACGTGCACACCGCCCCGCAAGGGGAATCCCCCTCCCCCGCGTTTTGCCCGCACCGCTCCGAGCGCCCCGCAGCCGCCGCCCCCGCTCTCACCCGCCGCGGAGCCCGGCTCCGCGCTGCGCAGGGATGCGTTTGTCCTGCTCGGGGCCTCTCCACAGTAAGGCTGAGCTAATGGCTTTGCCATGAGTGCTGGAAGCTGCTCCCAGCTCTGCCCCTCGGGGGCAGGACCAAGCAAACCCGCCGCGGCCCCCCGGCCCCTCCGCGGGATGCCCGGGGCGGTCCGCCAGCAACCCCCGGGTGAACCGCTCGTGGATTCGCACCGCACACCCACGCACGCCCTCATTCCGCCTCTGCGATGCTTCCAAACTCCACACGGAGAGCGGGAGAAACAAAAAACGAACCAAACACACAAAAACTCACAACCAGAATGAAGTCCCCGCTGCCCAGCGCCTGCAGCCGCCCCCGTCCCGTGGTGCCGCTACCGAGTGCTGCCGCTTCCCCGGCGGGCTCACCCACGGCCGCCTCTGGACACAGGGAAATCAAACAAAAGCACCTAGTCCTTAGCGAGGAGCTGCCGGGCAAAGCTCACCTTCCCGCTCCGCTCCCCGGCCCCTTTCTCTTTACACTTGAAGGCAGCCGGCGAGACGCACGAAACGCCCCTCAATTTAAAGGAGTCCGGGCTGCGGGGCCGGTAGCGAGCTCCGCCGGGGCAGGCAGGGCAGATACGATAGATAGATAGATAGATAGATAGACAGACAGATAGACAGACAGACAGACCGACAGGGCTCCCTCCGCCCCCCTGGGGCCGCACTCACCGGCCGCCGCCGCGGCACTGACCCCCCGCCCCCGGCAGCCGCCGCCGTTCCCCCACGCTGAGCCGAGCTGAGCTGAGCCGAGCTGAGCAGACCCGCAGCAGCCGTGCTGCCGCTCTTCATACTTCTGTCCGCTCCGCTCGGGGCTCGCTTTGGGAAACCCGGCCTTTTTTTTTCTTTTCTTTTTTTTTTTTTTCCTCTGCGAAGCCGATTTCCTAGATTTCAGCACTCCGCACAGGCTGAACGGAAGTTTAAGACTTACTTTTTTTCAGAGGGGCGGCAAACGCAGTTCACACTGGTTTACCCTTGAAATGCTGAGACATTGTATTACAGCCCTTGGCAGCGAGTTGGTGCTTGGGTCCGTTTCTCTTTTATTACTGTTACTCCCTTTCCAAGACTCTTGATTGTGGTGGAAAAAAAAAAAAGGGGGGGGGGGAGATAAAACTCTCATTTTCTTTACTTGACTAGCCGTCTCAGGGACTTTTTAAAACTTAATAGCACTTTTTAAATTGTCACATGCTGGATTCCTTTTTTCTCTTCTGGCTACAGGAACATAATTTCAGCTTTGTACCTTGGGGAACTCTGCTGTACCACACATTTCTGCAAAGTTATATAATGCCATCTTGCAGTCTATTTTGAACCACAAAAAAAGTATGCTGTTCATAAATTAATCATTCTTACATTACACTTTTATAAGAGTGATGGGTAGAGGTTTTTGCTCGTTCTTGTATGTCTGTGTTTCATTTGCCAAGATAACTCTTAGCACACCTGCATTTCAGTCATTTCATTCTCACCTTATTTCATTTTCGTGACATTTCAACATTTTGTTAAATGTCAGAGATAACCTTCTCCAACTGTTGTTTGTTCTCTTATTCCCTGCACAGAGAAGCCCCTTTCGTGAATTCAATAGCGGGAAACAGATGTTCAAGCTTCTACTTCTCTGAGAACATGGATGTAGATTGTCTTGTTAAGTTTTCTAATGGTATCATGTTATCACTTTCCATAAGAGTGCTCCAGTCAAATAACACGCTTATTTTTTTCTTTCACGGTGTACATCCACTTAATTAAATTGTTCTAGCCAAAGCACATTATGTATAATTATACTGAAAGAATTATTTTAACCTGATTGCTGAAAAGCACACCAAGCTGACCCTTATTTTTATTTACATTCTTTGCTTTGTACTCTGATCTGCTGGGAAAACTTGATTTGCACAATTAACGCCTGGCTATTTCTCAATAATTGCACTGTAAGCAAATTCTCTGAGTAGCAGATGTTCATTTCTAGCCAATCAGGATACAGACATATCTCATTATTTATTGTATTCCTATACTCATATTATGCTGTTCTGATGGACTATTAAGTGCTGTGATGAGTGGTACTTAAATGAGAGCATTTCATCAGCATGCTGATGTATTTAACTATGATGGGCTCTAGCCATGCACTATGTGACTAACAGTACAGATTTAAATGAACTCCTAGTTTTGTTCTGCTCAGCAAAATTTGGATGCCCCTGGGCACAACAGTTTTCATTTGCTCATTCAATTTCTTTGTCAGAAAAGAAAAGAAATTAAGAAAAAAGCCCTCAAATTTCCTAAAAATACACTGGGGTGGAGCGGATGGTGAGCTGATGAGCAGATTCCTATATGCACTTAATTATCTTACAGAAGTTTTATCTGACCTTAAGTTTGTTGTTTGTTTGTTTGTTTGTTTGTTTTAATAATGAGCAGCAATTTAAATCCAGTTTTTGTGTCACCATGATATACAAACTAGCCTGAGATGAGAAGACCAATTCTGTTAAGGTGTCTTCTCTACTTAAAAGTGCTGCCACTTGACAGAAAAGTTGGAGAACATTCCCCTAAGCAGAAGTTATGTCTCCAGTAAAAGCTTCTGAAAGTTCACATGTACTCTTGAAGTTACAAGATTCCTCCTAAGTTTAGGAGCAATTCTACATAGGGAGTTAAGCTGAGGGTTTTCCAGACGCCACACAATAAATCTTGCATGTGCATTTGCATATGTACCAGTGGGAAGGGCTGAAAAACAGTTGTGAGATTTTGAAGCCAAGGTTGGTTGTGCAATCCTTGATAAAATCAGTTTGTACCAAAGAATAATCTAACATCAGCTGGTAGTAGAAAAGCATGCGTTGATAGATACATTATCTATATGAAACACGTCCTACCTTTTATTATTTCAGTCCTTAGTTTCTTACCATTACTTCAAAAAGAATTGATAGTAGACTAGCAATGTGCAACATCCAATACAATGGTTAAGAAAAACAAAAAAAATAGAGGTTAGATCAAATGTGATACAGACAAGACCGAGTGGAACACAGTGCCAAGTATGCACCTGAAATGTACATTATATAAATGCTATGCAAGTTTCTGTAGTGACAACACAGTTTAGAATGCACTGAGATTCACACTTCAAACAGGACCACTTTTCCATTTCATACTTAAACGTCAGAATTTGGCTTTCAGATTTGACACAGTAACTTTGGAGCCACAGCACAAGTACATTTTCTACATAAGGTTATTTCAAGAACAACCTTGCCAACCTTTGTAGAGGAAAGGCGCAATAGTTCCCTTGTGAAATGCTATTATTTTCATCATTATTCCTCTATGTAAACAATCTTAGCTCCCCACACTTTCAACTTCCAGTGTCTACATATTCTGATAATATTTTCGACACAGTCTACTTCTAAACAGGTAAGAGGATGAGTGGACATATGAATAAATGCTGATTTGAAGACAGATATAGGAAGGAGAAGACAGAAAAGGAGAGAGGACTTACAGTGAGGAAGGTAAAGCTTGTTTGGAAGTCAAATACACATACAGGATGTCTGAGCAAAATTATTATGATGACTTTTTAAACTTACATATGAAACTGACTGCAGCAATCTGAGAAAAAAAAGATTGTTGTCATTGTAAGCCTAAGTAGAAGTCAACTGCTTCCTCTGCAACATATTTACTAAAACATAGCTACTGCTAATCTTTTGGAGTTATCTTAATCAATGGCGGTGAAAACATCTGGATCAAATTTGACCCAGTAACAGACAGTTTTCTGTCACCATGGAGTAAACATATTTGACTTGACATACAGTGCACCAGTATATATAGACTGCTCAGAAGCTACAGGTGTATAGTACACACATCACTGGGACACACATTATGGAATATGCATCGCTGGCATGAAGTGCTCACAATTCTGACTTATACAGAAAACTAATTTTTGACTGAGTGTCATAACAGTTCATTCATGGATATAGAACGTGCAGCTGACACGCCAAGAAAAATAATGGGGTTGACACAATGATTTGCAGGCCAAAGTCTATGTTTCCTTTGACAATTAAAGTGTAATGATCTCTCTCTAAACCAACCAGTGTCTTAAACATTAACAAGGCAGATTGTTGGGGTTTTTCTTCTTAAATATGAAGATCATAGATACTTCATTTAAATGCCTAGGTAGAGTAGACAGGCCTCATAACACCTTCCTTCCTTCTTGAAGTGAAATCCATGGTACTCACATACAGAACTGGAAGCTGTCCAGCTATACTCCCATACTGCGCTGTATTCTCCACCAGACAATGTAGTGATTGAAAATGACTCAGGACACAACACAGCATCTGAAATTAACTGGAATACCTGTCAGAACTAGCCCAAATGTAAATGAAGTGATGAGAAAACACCTATTTGATTCTGAGATTTTCCCCACTGCTTGGTCAACTTAAGGCTATTGAACATCATTCAGTGCATCTTTTCTCGTATGTCTCTCAGGATGCCACAAGCTGAAATAAAGTCACCTTTATTATGAACTAAATTCCGTTCTCTATTATGTCAATCTAAATATGGAGCAAAACAGCCTTCAGTCAAAACCAGTGCTCCCAGCATTTTCAGTTTGCATAATCGCTATCAAAATAATTTATAGAACAAAGGCATTTATGTCTACATTGTTTAGCACCTAGAATGTTACCCAGTACAACCAAACATCAACAATCTCGGTTCCTGATCTTATATTTTACAACAAGAACCCCAGATTTTGTGGTTGGTTTCTACTTGGGACCAACAAGTCATTAAAATACAGTGCTATCTAAGGTCACATAGAAGCATCAGAATTTAACTACCAACAGTGCAAGAACAGCGATGAGAAAAAGAGGATCTAAGGATGCCAGGAGCTACCACAGCAATGTCGTGTTCTTGTACTACAAGAGTTCTGGAATAGTTTTATTAGCTGCTCCTTGAATAGTAGCTCACTGTAAATACAAAAAACTAATCTTCATAAGAATTAGGTGATAGATGCTGTGCTTTGGGAGGCAGTTTACAAACAAAATGCAAACAGTCCAGATGCACACATAACAGTTTCTTGATAGCAACAAATTTTGCAGGAATAGCAGAAGGTGAATTAATTATTCAGGAACTCAAAAGTTATTTTAAACAGAGAATGTTCTAACAGAGTAGTAATATGTGACCATCTGCTCCCTCCTTGGCTGGTCAGAATCCTGCCTTTCCTCTTTTTCTCTTTGCCTTTCAATGTTTTCCTTCTCCTGACACATACCTAGGTTTCCCTTAAAATATTAATATTCTTTGCTTAAATTTTCTTCCCATTAACTTATTCTCTTTGTTATTGAACTCGGTATGAAAATATTTTGTTGAGTTTATATTTTAAGTAAACCTGGGCCCAATTCTGTCCCTAATGTCACCCACAGTGAAACTCTCTTTAATGTTAATGAAATCAGATGAGGCCTTTTTTTTTGTACCTGGTTTATAAGAACTAGATTATCAGCAGTTATTCCAAATTTGGGAGAACTGTAGATAACTACAGATGTAGCTTTAAATCTCTTCTTACAGTCCTAGGAACTTATCTCACAGTCTTCGTAATTTCATCATATCAACATTGATACTTTCTTACACCACTCCAGTCTGCATATCTCTGAAATATTATCATAATATTTTACTGAAAAACATATTTCCATAGGCTAGTTAGTGATTCGATACCTCTGAATGTAAGCACCACCAAGAAGCAAATATGTGGCATACTGAGGTATCTCTGTTCAGGCCTATGTGAGGAAAATACATCTTCTCTACTGGCTGTGTAGTGAAAACAGAGCAATTTCACAGAGCTGCTCCAGCCTGGTCACTGGAACAACTGCTGCAATCCAATTTAGGATCCTGTTTCCATATAAAAACCCCATAAAGCAGCAGATTCTTTGGCTATTTCACAAGTTCAGTTCTAGTTTTCTCACATAGCTCTGTTTATGAAGTCAAAAATGGCAGATAATTCATTCTACCTCATTTGAAGTGATCCATGCTCGCAAACTTGTAACTTTGTAATAAACCTGCCTTTGTAACGAGGAAATTCAAGAGCTTCATTGCTTGGCCAGCAATGTAAAGGAAGAAAGACAGGCTGGTCCTTATAGGCAAAAATTAGGTGCTCATTTACATTTCAGCGAGTTTGATTTTCTTTCCACACAGTCTTCATAGTTCTCCAAGCCTTTGTCATGGTGTTTCTGACACTGCTTTTCAGCATTTATTCCTCAACCCTACATTTTCTCCATCAACATTTCAAATTGATTTTCCTCAGAAGATATTGATGAGATACTATTCCTATTGCTATTCTTTTCCAGCTTTCTTAATCCAATTGCTGAGTTCAAACAGTTGCTCTTATACCTTAGGGAATGCCTGGAGTCCAGCATTCCTTTCCATTCTTCTATTAAAGTGGCATCATCGAAGCGTTCCTGATGGAAAGAACACCATTCCCTCTGCCCTGTACTACATTGCTAAATGAAACAGGGTGAATGCCAGCTCATTTATAAGTTATTCCCGTCTCACGGGAGCTGGGAGACTCTGTTCCTTTTCCCAGCTCTGCAAATTTATCTGTTGTACGAGTTTTGTCAAATCACTTTTAATTTCAGTTTCCCATCTGTAAAGTAACCATATTCATAAAAACTTGCTCTTGTAAAGTAGCCTGACATTAGTGGACAGGGAGAATTATATAAAGATGGGCTCAATTTATTAATTCAGTTTATAGAAAAGTCCTGCACATATTTCCTTTCTCTGTCTTTCCTTCTTCCTTACCCTGCAAACCACGTATCTGGTAATATGCTATTAGAGAAGGGAAGTATGGTGGTTTGGGAATAATCTTGGCTCTGGTAATCACTTGCTGTCATAACAAGAAATTTGTATGTGATCTTGGGAAATTTACTTAATCTTCCAGATGCTTCAGACTTCCAATCTATAAGGTCATTATTAACTATATCTCATGAGGGTTGTGAGGTAGGAGATACCTATTAAACATTTTGATATCACAGACTGAAGATTCAACAGAAATGAAAAATATTACTTTTTAAATGTATTACCTCTTTTGCAAGCATTCTTCTTGCAGTGAAGAAGTTGCTCAATTCCAGAATCTCCTCTGTGACGTTATTCTTCATGTAAGGGCATGTTGTGGAATGGCAGTTTCCTTCAGAAGGACCTTCCCAGTTCACAGCATTACAATCTGAAACGTGATAAGGGAACATCTAATTGTTGATGAAAGACTAGTATTTGTATTTTTAGTATGTTTTGTTCAGACAAAAATATGCTTTTGTGATTCTGTACGTTTTAAGAGGTTATTATTTTTTATAAAGGTTACTTCAGCACTTGCAATCCACAGATCATCCTTTTCCAGTTTATCTTTCTCTTCATTGGGAATGATACTTTATCCTCACTGTCAGCCATACCAATGTCAAAATAAGGAGTTGGTTTTGTTCAACAGGTTTCTTGTTCAGAATAAAAGCAAATCAGCCTTGCCAAGTGTACACTTTTGGTTTTCTTCTGGGGAGGAGCCTGACATATCTCTGTTTATGCTATAGCCAATGCCTTGGGCATGTTTTCCTAATTGAGGCTGGCTGAAATTGTTCAGCTTTCCTGCTGCCTGTCATAGTCTGAATTACAAACAATGGTGAGACTGGTTACCCAGCTCCCTTCATTAATGACATATGTTGCTGAAATGCATTGAGAGAATTTGAGTAAGATCAAGTTTCAGACCAACCTTGAAACCAGATGCCTGAAACAAATAATGAGGAGAGAAAGCTATGGATAGAAAGCTAGTTTTTTACCTTGTGAACATTATAGCCATGCTTGCAAATGAGACCAGGCTCAGAATTCCACTATTAAAAATCATTCTGTGTGATCTTTTAATTGAGTATGTTGCTTTTCCTTCATCTGTCGCAAGTCCAGGCAAAGAGCCCACAAAATAATTAAATCAAGAAATAATTCAATGAATGTGAAAAAAGCACTTGTGCAAAATCTCATAGGTCTGGTAGGTGAGAAGAATTAGGAACAAAGTAGACAAAACAACCAAGACCAAATAGTCAGATCAGTTCTCTGTATGATGTGATAGCATGAGATACTTGTATCCTAGTACATGCACATGGAATTCACTACCAAATAATGTTCTGTATATCTGTGGCCCTCAGGCTTCATTCAACAGAAAACAAAATGAGAAAGACAGTAATTTGACATACTTTAGTCTTAGTATAGGCAGGTACCAGGGTCTAAATTCATCATAAAGACCTTTTTGTTTCCACCCCAGTAGTAATACATGTGAAATTTTGATCTGTAGTAAAAAAGGTACGGTAAACAAAAATATGCAGTGATCTACCAAGGCATAACTGGTGATTCACATCTGCTGTAATATATACCAAGTCTTAGTGGACATAGATAACAAGACTCTCCCCAGGGACTCAGAACAATTCCATGGATTTTGCTGAACATGGCAGTAATTTGTATACAGAGCAGTTACAAGTGACTGGGTACATTCAGTGAGCTGTTGAGAACTGGCATGTTGAGTCACTTAGGGAACAAATTTAATGGGAAATTCATGATCATATCTGATGGATCTATGTCCATTTATTGTAACTGGAGGAATACTTGGAACACGACTGAAGTCACTGTTTGCAATTTACTAATTAAACAACATGCAAAAATAGAAAATAAAAAGGAAATAACACCCATGTTGTTATTTTTGACTGACGTATTTGTCAGTACTTCTCACCAAACTAATCAGTTCAAATTACCTGATATAGTGATGCATTAGCCATAGTAGCAAGTAGGTAGGAAGTGTCTATTTGCAGGACTAATTACCTAGAATCAATGTGCTGTGTATAACTTGAACTTTACATGTTTAGCACAAAGCCTAAATACACATGTTGAAATCATTTCCATGTGAAAACTTCGCAAAAACTGTGAAAGAAAAGGACTTGGAAGCCAGGAAGAACAAAATGTTATTAGAAACAGTTATATATTCAGAGAAACAAACAACAAAACAATATAATGTAAGCAAAAGGAGAAACAAACATTTTCCATTTGGATATTGCCCCATGCTAAGCCCACTGTCAAGGAACCACCGTGTCCTACCAGCAGTCTCTGCATTTCCACTTTTTCTTCTTCTGCAGTTCTGCAAGAAAAAGGGTAATTTTGAACCAGACAGTGTCAACAGGGCAGGGACGGCCAAGACTCTTCTTTTCCGAGGATTTGGAATAGATCAAGCCAGGGAAGAACAGTTCAAACTGGTGAACATCCATTCAAACTGATAAGGTTCAAAATATTTCAATGGATGGTTGAAAAACGCCTCACTCAAAGTCAAATCTCTCAAACAAATTCTATGCTTAGAGTAAACATGTGTTGAGGCAAAAATAATCCTGCTTCCTCATCATCCCTACAGAATTAGAATGCTTTCTGATTTTTTTTTCTGTTTCAATTTTAATTTCATTTTTAAATGTTCATTTAAAAATTAAGGAAAAATATCAAACAAAACTTAGTGATTTTATCTAAATTAACATTTTGATTTATCCCAAGTCATTTTGTTTGGTGACTTCATTCAGTAGAAAATTCTAACCCCTTATTCATAGTGAAATTACTGTCTGGTAGCAAAGACCATCCAAGAAAATAGAAGCAAATTTAATTCTGATATTAAAAAAACTACTTAGATGACTCCTATGGAAATGCTATGGACTATTTTCTTAGATAAATAGTTTCTGTACTATAGGCAAGTTAAACCCAGATTAAAAACTGTTAAATTTCCCAGGTAAAGCTGCAATCATGACTATTGCCAGTGGCATAAGATGCTCTCACCAGATGAACACGGACCCCTAACTGGGACACAAGCACCTCTCTTATTACACACATTTTCATGAGCTCTTAAGACCCTTGGGCATCTGGTGCCCATTGACTTGCTATTGTGGTAAAGCACCAAATTCCCTTGGGTGTTTCTGAACAGTCAATCATAGGCAAGTTTTGCCTGGAAGACTTGATCTATATTATCACTTTTCTAAGAACTATTAGACCCAACTCTTCCTGCAAAAAGCAAGAGAACCAATTCCTGCCCTCAAGGTTCCTAAGTTATCAGTTAACAGAACTCCACACTCTTTCTAAATGCTCGATGAACACCAGAATTTCACAGAAAAATAGACACAAACAGTCATTTTTCATTGTTTCATGAGTGTTATTTTCTCCATGCAGAGTATAAAGCTGCAATACACTCATTAGAGAGTAATTATTCCTTGGTGCAGTTACAAATGTATTTCTCAAGCTAAAGGAATTGTAATATCAAGAAATATGAGGACGCTTGCAGCAGCGGTTTCAACTAAGAATACCATTTTCCCTGTTTTCATTAGAACAAATTGAATTAATATGAATTTGATTCTTTCCAGGTTTAATACCGGATGGTTTTTACCTTCTTCTTACCAAAAATATGGAGCCTTTAATAAAGTAGATCTCTTTTTTAGACTTTTCCCTTAATTCTAGGAATTCATCTTGATCCATCACCTTCATCCCATCCACAGGTAGGAACTACATAGCAAATTGTTTTTCTGCTGGATTTCAGGTTTATGAAAATGTCCTACATGCTAGAATCTCATCTCTGCTGCTTTTTTAAAAACAAACCTCACGGTTTTATTATTTTCTGCAAGTACAATTCATTGTTTTAGCACTGCTGAGTTCCTGTCTTATTGGGAAACTAATGGCCATGTCTTTGGTTCAGCTACGAACTGGCATATTCTAATATATATATTACCTGTATTGTGATGTTTCACCGTTATACAAATCCTTAAGTGTGGTTCAGCACTGAACCAGAAACCAAGTCAGACAAGCAAAACAATATGGAATCAATATGAAATCCACAAATCCTAACTATTGTGGAAAAGTGTAACATCGGATCAAAATATTTTGGCTTCTGGTCATTTTTACTAACTAAATACCAATATTTTCTGTAAAATGTGGGAAAAACTTCTTTTTAAATAAAATAATGAAGTTAGAAACTCTGGAGCTAGGAAAACAGTTTAAGTCTGTGTTTATTTAGCCTGCCCTTTCTGCAGAAAATATGAATACCAGGACAATATGACAGTTCTGGTCGTGGTTTCTGTGATATGAGAGAGTTACCAATGGGAAAGTCCTGACAAAACCTGTCAGAGGCATTTCCCAGAGGCAGGTACACAATTCATTATTAACAAGTGGTCCCCAACAGAAACTGAAATCGTTTTGCTGTATTATTGATCCTATAAGCAGCTGTATCAGTTTTAATGGCTTGCTTTCAGAGGATGCTATGAGTATAGATAGCAGAAACCAGTATTCCTTTATACATGGTTAGATAAATAAATGAAAAAAAACCACCTTCATATTTTCTTAAATAAGAAAAAAAATCCCTTCGAAGTTTTGCAGTAACATTTATATGATTCTTTTTCAAGGGATGTTCTTCTTGATATACTAGGATGGAGAAAAGTAAAATCTTTGAATCATCAATGAGATTAACACATAACTCCCCCATTCACTTAAGTAATGATTCTTACCATCCCACTCTCCCACATTTGCTTCACAGTGAAAAGGATGTTAATATGGAAAATTGAATTCCTTTGTAAGTATTAACCAATGAGCTTCTCAGCAAAGACTGAAAAAATTTATGTATATATTCTGTAGTTTCCATTTCCTTGGCTTTATTGTTTTTATGTAAATTCTCCCAGGACATTTCAGGTTATATGTCTGGAAACCCCAGCCATCCAGCAGAAGGAAGGTTGAAAGAATAATGAGAAATGTGCTGGAAGAATTCACATAAAAGCTTTGGAGACATGAAAATGGAAACAACAGATACTTAAAAGCCCCATTGGTCAAAAAACCAAAATGTCCATCCAGCATGTGCACGTCTGTGTGTTAATGTAGCTATCTCTGGATACACAGAGATGTATTATTCGAAAGACACTGTACAGGGCTAAGAAGGAGCATTATTAGTGTATCTGATAATTTAAGATGTTCTCAGGATATAAAGGCAATGAAAGTGAAAAATCCAAGTGTTATTAGAACCCAGATATACATATAAATAGCTCTGTACATAGTTGTCTTGCATTGAGTTTTATAGATCTTTTTATGTAAGTGAAAAATATAACCAATTCCAATATGAAAGTACATTTATAAGATCTCCCTCTACTCTTGTGAATGACAGCAGTTTCACTGTCATGGAAACACATGGAATCTACGAGTAGGAAAGAATTTTTAGATGCTGTTCTTAAATATACAGATTTTTCCCCCCCAATACTCTCAAACACAATTCATTGTTAAATACTAAACCCGTGATGTTAGACTAAGCTTAGTCCTAGTATGTTTGACTTCATACAGGTACCACAGCCTTATATATCAAAATTACAAACCTTTAGCCATAGCCAGTGTTTTATGACTCAGGCTTTATGGAATATTATTTTCAGAGGATTCTGATGGATGGTCTCTGAAAGAGGCAGCTCTTTAAAACACTTCTTAACAGGTACCTTAAAAAGGGGGAATGAATTCAAACCATCTCAGAAAGCTGAATTAGTGCACCTGGTCCTATAATAAAAGTGCTTGAGTAACTAAGAGCTTTCTTGGCTTAAAGGAAAAGCAGCTCAGAAAAAGGCATGTAGACAAATACTCTCATCAGTACCTGCTGTGATCTGTTAAACCCACTGCCACAACTGACAGCAAACGAAACCTCACTAATATCACAAATAATGGCAAGTGATCAAAGCACACAGCTTAATTCCTCACCGTTCATCAGCTGAGCAACATTACCTGCCTGCATGCTCTTACCCCCCAGCAAATGCAAGCTCAATGCATCCGCTCAAACAACCTGAAGAAAAAACTAGTTGTAGCTTATACACAGCTAACAACTGCAACTGGTTTCGGAGTGTACGCGTGGTCGTTTAATGTGGCTCATCTGGTGAGAGGGACCTTCATCAGTGTGTAGTAGCTTCATCACTTCTAAGCAGCTATTCACAGTCAGCAAAAGGCAGCACAATTTGCCACTTAATTTTACTTATTTTTATATCTATAATACTGAAGAGCTCTACCCGAGCTTAGTTGTTTTGCTAGCATAGTCCTGACTCACAGTATCAAAATTAGAAATGGGGCTAGGTGGCCAAGTCTGCCCGTTTATATGTTTAGTTTCCTAAAAATTCAGTTTTGCTTTAACCAGATATAAGCAAAACACCTGAGTCTTTTTTAGGTTATCTCAGTAATGACATATGTTACATATCGCAGTCCTTCAACGAATGGATTTTCAATCAATTTTCACTCTAGTGCATTATACAACTCCTGAGTGGTCGTAGACATCAATTACTCACATAATAGGTCTAACTCATCGTAAATGGGCATTGCTGTTAATACATTGATACACTATAGTCGGCATATGCAGGATTTACCACACCATTCTAACCAGAGTATCGCACAAAGGGATTCCGGCAGATATCCCCCTGCTGACAGATATGTCTTTTGCACACTCCAAGGCTCTTGCTGACATATAAATTAGTAGGATCAATACCTTTATCGTTCAGTTTGCTCATACACTTGTTCTTTTCTCACCCCAGTCGTACTAGTTTTTGAGATATGACAGATTACATTAACAAAAGAGTTTTAAGGACTTCACTAGAAGTTATGGAAGATACTGACTTGACTAATAACCTCAGTTTTCTGCAGTTTGTTGCAGAAATAGGAAGAAATTCTACAAGAATAGTCCACAAGTTCAGCATCATTCTATATATGATGGCAACCTTATTCCTACCACACAATTTGAGGGAGTTAAACAAACCTCCTTACAGTTAAAAAGGTGATTATTAGCACCAGAAGTAGAGAAGATGATCATACATTTCTCTCAATATATTTATTTTTGTAATTTGAAACAACACATCTTACCAAAGGAAAGACCATTTGGGAGTTTTATAATACTAGGTATACTGAGTAAACACAGTCCTAAATTTCTATTCAGGAGAAATAGTATAACCATGTTACAGCCAATATGACTTCTGAGAAGAAGGAAAATACAACAATGGAATCCAGACTTCTGGCTACTTTGACTAATTTTGCTTCAAAACCCATATTTCCCACCAGGGTGAATTTTACTGGCTATATAACCAGAGTGAAGAAACTCACTAGTTCCATAAAACTTCATATGAATATTTACTTGACTTCTCCGCTTAGATAAAACAGTCCAGTAATTCATAGAGAACGTGGGGCTTGTGAAATAGTTTTGCAGTGCATCACTGAAAATTTGGCTTGTTTTCAGGGAACTGTGGAAATGATTTCCCAGATTTTGTATCGATCTGACACTTTTCTTA
This sequence comes from Nesoenas mayeri, assembly GCF_963082525.1. NCBI lineage: Eukaryota > Metazoa > Chordata > Aves > Columbiformes > Columbidae > Nesoenas > Nesoenas mayeri. Next base: position 64,379,062 of record NC_137548.1, read on the forward strand.
CTTGCTCAACAACTTTCTTTGCCATGGATCTTACCAATCAAAAGCTGTAATAAACATTTACTGCGAGTTAACACAACTGTAGATAAATACTCTCAAAGACTGTTTTCTTATTTTAATGCTCATTTTAGAGACCAAAATAAAAGATAGACTTTACTGAGGAAAAACAAGAAGAAAAACACAAACGAAAACCCACACACAAACAAAACAGAACCAACAACACAAGAAAAACTGGCTATTCCTGTTGACAGTATCACAGCTATTTGCAAGAAGCATATAGCAGAGAGCTTAAACAATCAGATGCATTGCAATTGTAAATGTATACTCTAGCTTATCATACAAAATATGCCCTGTTCTCTCTTCTATTTTCTTCTTTGCTTTTAAATTAGATAAAAGCAAGAGGTTACTCTTCTGACTGTGTAATGAAGTAACAGTTCTTTGAATAGCTGAAAAATGCTACTTATATGCTAACATATTCCCCCATCCTTCATAGAAGGAAGCCTCATGCACTCACACGTAGTCTGTACGATTTTCTGTACAGTATCTTCATGGGTTCCCTCTCTTGTTAGAAAAAAAATAGACACTGCATAGTTCATGTGACATGAAATAAACACCCAAACACAGACTAAAGTAGCATGAGAGACTATTACAAGAGTCATTAATAGAGGAAGCAGAATGATATTAAACAATGAAATAACTATGTGAGGCCTGTAAGTGAACTTTTAGTTTTTTTCTGAAAAGGAATCAAGCTAAGTAGGAAAGGACCATTCACATACACACTCAGATATCTGAAAATCCACTCACCGTTCCATCCCAAATACCTCTGTGCTCTTATTGTATCTTATTGTATTTGATTACTACATGGCGCTAGCATAAGCAGATCAGTCAAGAGATAAATAGATTCAAGTCTTATAGTGGAAGATCCCAGAACACATTCTGAGAGTAGCCAGGCTCTCAAATAATAACATAAAACTTGAAGTAGAAAGGGAGTTCCTTTGATGTTGAGTCTGGAAAAAGAATTACTATTTTTAAGGGCTATTGTAATGTAATAATTTATGACATGAATTGAAACTGTTTCAGTGTTACCTTGTTTCTTTTATTTGTTCCTTGAATTTGCCTTCTAATGCATTCTTATGCAGAACTCCCCTTGTTCTTCAGATCAGGCTTTATTTTTCATCATGCATTGTCGACTGTGCCTCATCATGACTAAAGACTCCAAATACAGCTGCAATATCTAGAAATACATAAGTGCCTTTTTGCATGAACCATTTCATTACAGAGATGTCAAACTGTATCCTTTTGGTGAAAAATGCTGCTATTTAGACTTTTAATCCTAATTCAAGACAAAATCAAGTGCTGAAATATTCAGAGTTCTACGTAGAATGGAAATATTATTTTTCAGCCAGCTCTACAGAGACTCGTTAGATCACGAAGACCATGGCCTTTCACATGCAAGAGTATTCCAGGTACTATGTTACTCAGTGGTTTTTGCAGTCTGGTTAGATTTTTACAACCTGTTTTCTTAGTTTCCTGGTGCTGCAAATGTGATTATTTGATTTCTTTCAACTGAAACATACAGAGACATTCACACGATATAAACCCATATACTTTATCCAATACAAAAAGAACAATAAAGTGAAAGATTTCTTGGGAAAATTTTCTGACATAAAGGGAAACATCTCCATGACATGGAGCATATGCACCTCCAAAAATATCCCTAATGAAAATAGAATGTGGGTCTGGAATTCACGGGAACTGTTTTTTTCCTGTATGCTACAGCACTTAATTCAAGAAATGTTATATTAAACATAACCAAGAAGCAGAAGTATATAATCATATTCCAACCACTTTAGGTTTCCATCACTTTTTTCATTTAACTAAAGAATTAAGTAAAATGTCCCAAAGTGTTGCACTCCACTGTATGTAATTGAAATGTTTATATGTTTCATCTTCTCTTTAATGTATATTAGTTTATAAGATGCTTTGAAGTGTATGAGCATGGCAAATGATAGATGAGCATTAATGTATTAAGAAGAAAAGCATTTTCATTGTTAACAATGTAACAAATCTCTAGCCACCTGTATCCAATTAACATGTTTATTATTCTAGAAAGAGTTAACAGAAAACTTAAGAGATCACCCAGTCCAACCCACCTGCTACAGCAGGTTCACCAGAACAGATTGCACAGGATCATGTCCAGGCAGGTCTTGAATGTCTCAGGGAAGGAGACTCCACAACCTCTCTGGGCAGCCTGTTCCAGGGCTCTGGCACCCTCAGAGTAAAGAAGTTTCTCCTCATATTCAGATGGAACCTCCTGTGCTTCAGTCTGTGCCTGTTGCCCCTCGTCCTATTGTTGGGCACCACTGAAAAGAGTCCGGTCAGATCTTCTTGAGATATTTATAAACAGTGATGATATGCCCTCTCAGCTTCTCTTCTCCAGGCTGAACAGACCCTGCTTTCTCAGTCTCTCCTCATAAAGAAGGTGTTCCTGACCCCTCACCATCTTTGTAGCTCTAAGGCGGTGGCGGGGATCGAACCAGGTTCCCGCAGACTGGCTGCTCCTCTACCGCGATCCCCACTGAGCCCCCAGCCCCAGTGACTTCCGCGTCCCTCATGGGTAGTGCGGCCGCCATGGCTGCCTGCAGCTGAGCCGCGGGGATCCCCAGGCTTCTCTGCTCTCTTCGTACCCACTCGGTGTCCAGGATTACACCACAGGGCCATGAACTCCGTGCAGAGCACCCAGCAGCTCCCAACCCTACCAGCTCCAGCGCCCGGCACTTTCCCGCCTCTGCTTCACCTCCTCAGGAGCGGGGACGCCTGCAGAAGGTTCCAGAAGCCGGGTGGGCCCGCTCGCTCCCACACCATGCAGGAACGCTGAGTGTGGCAGGTCTGTCATGGGGGCAAGGATGAAGGGAGAGGTGCTGTCTCGCAACTGATCAGAAGCCCTTTAGGTAGCCGACATGAAGAAAGCAGCCGGGAACAGCCGCTCCAACAAGTAGGCTGCGTCTTGCAAGCTGCGTGTAATACCTCAAGCCTGTCATTGCCAGCTGTCCTTCAGCTAGGGGAGGCGGGAAAGGAAGAAGGGGTCGCTTCTCACTACAAAGAGGAGCGATTATAGCACAATTCCACCCCGTTGTCTGGGGGGCATGCCTGCGGAAAACCCTGGCTGCATTGTCACAGAATTACAGAGTGTCAGGGATTGGAAAGGACCTCAAAAGCTCATCCAGTCCAACCCCCCGCCGGAGCAGGAGCACCCAGATGAGGTAACACAGGAAGGTGTCCAGGTGGGTTTTGAATGTGTCCAGAGGAGGAGACTCCACAACCTCCCTGGGCAGCCTGTTCCAGTGTCTGTCACCCTCACTGAGAAGAAGTTTCTTCTCATATTTAAGTGGAACCTCCTGTGTTCCAGTTTGTACCCATTGCTGCTTGTCCTATCCTTGGCTGTCACAGAGAAGAGCCTGGCTCCACCCTCGTGACACTCACCCTTTACATATTGATAAACATTAATAAGGTCACCCCTCAGTCTCCTCTTCTCCAAGCTAGAGCCCCAGTTCCCTCAGCCATTACCTCTGCAGGGCTCAGTCTGGGGGAGCACTGGGGAGCTCAGCCATGGCTGCCCTGCAGGGATAGGGTTACCACAGAAATCGGGAAATACCCCCAAATGTGGGACACAGGATGTTTACTCTTTAAAAGTTTTATTTTTTTTAAGCGGCATTTAACAATTTTAAGGCTTATCCAAAGCGTCTCTGCTGGTGGTTGTTTCTTGTTGTGGGTTTTGTGTGTGTGTGTGGTTTTGCTTGTTGTTTGGTGATGTTTTTTGTTTGTTTTCACAACTTAATCCTGCTCGGTTTTTAACGTTTTAATTGGGCTCAATTTCTCCCACGCGCCCCTTACTGCGGTATTAGACAAAAATAACTGACACGAAGGGCCGCTTCACGTCTCCTTTAACGGGAGAGCAATCCGCATGGGATTGACGTCAGCTCCAGCCAATAGCCATGCAAATCCCCGCCCTCGCCGGTTCGGATTGGCTGCGGCTCCCGGAGGGAGGCGGAGCTTCTGCTCAAACCGCTGGCGCCAAGGCTAGCCCGGCAGCTATGGAGGCCGTGCTGGAGCAGGTGGAGCAGCTGCCCGCGCTCCTGGCCGTGTCCCGCTCCGCGCTGGTGCGGGACTGGGACTCCCTGACCCTGGACAGGGCTCTAGAGTGGGCCCGCTATTTCCAGCACCTCCACGATCGCTTCCGCACCCGGCCTCGCCTCCGGGAAGCGCTGGGGCGGCGGCTGCGGCGGGGTCAGCGGAGCCCTCTGCTCGGCTTCCCCCACCTGGGTCGCTGCCCGCAGCTGCTGAGCCTGGCGCTGCTGGAGAACCGCGCTTTGCCGCCCGCCGCCTGCCGCCGCCTCATCCACAGCCTGCTGCGCCCTGGCGGTGCGGAGCCTGGCTCCGAGCCCCGCAGCCTGGCGCTCCTCGCCCGCCGGAAGGCCGCCTCCCGCCTGCTGGCGCTGCCGCGGCCCCCGGGGGGGCTGGAGCCGCAGGTGCAGGCGGAGGCGCAGCTGCTGCTGAGCCGGCTGCGGGAGGAGGGGCAGGAGGCCCAACCGACCGGAGAGGCCGCGGGGAGGCTGCGGTGGTTGTCGGGTGTCCTGGAGCAGCTCCCCCAGCCCCGGGCATTCCGGGTGGTAGCGGCGGCGCTGCTGCTAAGGCAGGAGAGCGGCGCTGAGCAGGCCGGAGGCGGGGATCGGGTTGGGAACAGCCTAAATGGAAACCAAGTGAGTGCAACAGAAGAAGACGTTGCCGGGCCCCTGCTTGCCTGGCTGCTGGAGAACATGGAGCGATTTTCTGCCTTCTGCCTTTTCCTCCCAGGCTCTCTTCTTGCCTCCCTTGCTGGTCACTATTCCCAGTTAAACAGACCTTACTTGGACCTCTTAACTGGCTGGGGAAGCGACTTACTCTATGACCCCTTGCAGGGACGGTGGGTTAAAAGTTGTCTTGACAAAGCTGTGTTGTCCTGGGAGGAGCTGAGGGAGCGCTTCAGCTGCCTCTGTCAGGGGTCTGATCTAGTCAAAGCACAGACCCAAGCTGCTCTGAAACTCCTGAAGGCCCAGGATGGAGACTTTAAGGTCCGTGGTCTAAGTGTGTGGACTGACTTACTGATGGAATTAGAGGAATATCTGAGGAAAGAAGCAGAGCGCTGATGTGTGAACGCAAAAGCAACATGAAATCTCCTGAAATCCAGTAGATCTGCTTAACTATTTCACGTGAAAAGCAAGAAAACATGTACCTTGCTTTGGGTTAAAAACCAAGTGCTGGTGTGACTGCTGACCACACTGTTCCTGGCTGCATATGAAACCTTTCAAGGGGCCTGGTGCTTTCTTGTCATTGCACTGTTAATTCCCATCACTGCAGAATAAGCCTTCCTTTTAAATATTTGCTGCTTACCTAATAAAATGAAGGAAATGTTTGCTGTTTCAAATGTGAAGTAAATAGTTTTCTGTTTAGAAAAATATTACAGTTCAGATGTGGTCATGGTAGCTGTGTCTCTTGACTTGGAGGTTGACAAAAAGCTCAAAGGGGAAAGAGTTACAAATGTGAAAACCCCGAATTCAGGGTTAGTAGTGGCTGTCTTCATCCAGCATGAACTGGATTGAAGCTAATTAGAGTAGTAGTCTGTGTTACAACACGAAATAGTGTATACAGCTATGGCAGATATTTCTGTACCACAAAACTAGGAGGGATTTCATGATTTTGAAATGGAAACAATTAGTACAAGAGGATGAATATTGTTTATCTGGGAAGAGAAATAATGCCTATTCTAACTTGTATGGAAATAATTAAAGACACACAAACATTTTTATTCTTCTCTCCCTTCTAAAACAAAAGAGACACTCAAGGGTAGCACACTTTAATTAGCTAGAAGGACACACTGCTAATCTATGGAAAATATGACTGTTTTCTTTGGGCTTTTCTCTACATCATGTCAGTGAGGCAATAAAATTATGGAGATCTGCAGATGAACATATTCTGAAAGCTACAGCCGTGGTAGTCATCTTGCTCTTTCTTAAATGGGGTTCTCCCCTTTTCTGGAACTTGTGAGTGTTAAAAAAGAGCACCATGTTGGTGGACCTCAGGACTGAGTCGGTATTTCTGTGGTATCAAAAGGAACACGAACGACATCTCTAACTGTTTAAAATTGCTTAGAAGTATAAAGCATGAAGCTTGAACTTATGTTGTCTAGCCACAGTTCCCTGCATTATGTAGTTTTGGCATGTGGTATGGAAACTTCACTTGAGCTTGCTCTAATGCTTTTAGCAGGAATAAGGTTTTTTTGTCTGTTAGAATACTTTTTGCTATCAGAGGTTTCTGATGAATGTTATACCCAAAATATCAGTCCAAGTCATTCTCTTCTCCACAGCTATATGTTAAGGGTGAATATCAAATGTTGCAGTAATGTTACAAATGTTATAATAAAAAACCACCCTTATCAGTGTTCTGTCTTCTGCGTGGGGATCTAACGGGAAAAGGTGGGTAGAAGCTACTGCATTCGCTCTCTTAGTGAGGAATAATTGACCTCAACCAGTTAAAAACTGACTGTTCCCTGGTACCTGAGTCTCTGACAAAGTTCAATGAGAGTTAAGTCTTGTTTTTGCTTGTCAAGGAACATATATTTCCTAATTTACTCAGCATGCTGACTATGAGTTAAGTCTCTTAGCAGCTTTTAACTATTTCTAGGATAAATCTGGTGCTTGTAGGGAGTTTATACTTGCACTATTTCAAGTCTTACTTTTTGATAAATTCAGGCTTTCTCTTGCAAAGTTCAGTTCATGAAAATAGATGTCTTTCCAAGTAGTTTAGCATTACACCTTTTGTTAGCTAAGTGCAATCTTCTACTCCAGTAGCTAGGAAGCAATAGGCCCTTCAGGGTGACTTCATTGAGAAAATAAATAATCAGGGAGCAGAAAGCATGAGATGGACCAATGTAGACCACATATACTTGATTTCCATTTCTGTCCTCCTTATATGACACCTGAATAGTAAAAGGTAGTTTAGCCTCAATGAGGCAGAAACACCTGGTTGTAGCAATTTTGAAAAAATGTTCCAATCTGTCCCAAATACATTATAAAGAGGTGCCAGATCCATGATTACCAAATTCCAAAATCCACATGGCTGTTATTGAAGTAAGTGCACCAGTCCACATCCCCTATTATTTCAGCATGCTTGTCGAGATTGCCAGGTAGCCGTGCAAAGGACACTTAATTAAATTTTTTTTCGGAACTCCGTTTTTGATAAAAGCATAAACAGGAAAGGAAGAAGCGTGTCTGTAATCTCCTTCTATGTATTTGCAGCTTGTGTTTACGTGCTGAGGTTTGCAGCCCAAACTTGCAAGCTCTTTGACCTAAACAATCTGAACTGTCACGAGAAGTAAGATACTGGATATGAGAGACTACAGCCTCTTCCCCCACTGTCATCTTCCCCCTTTAGTAATAAAACCAGATCTCTGCTATTTTCTTTATTAAAATTATTATTGAAGAAACATTCCTTTTCAGACTAGTAAGTATTGAGGCATCTTATTTTACTTAGCGAATCAGGAGGATTTTACTTGACCAATAAATAGCTAAGATGAATACTACAACTCCACAAGTGACATACTAGGAGCTGTCTGGGTACTGAGTTACTTTTTTTCTGATTTCTCTTGTGAAGTGTCTGTTACCTTGTAATCACCATACTAAGCAAAATCTAGAAGAAAAAGTCTATGTTCTTCTAGTAATTTGCAGTATATATCTAGATACTAGTATAAGGGTGAATGGTGCAGAATATATTGTTCACTTAGGAAAAAAAATACAAGCAGATTGGTAGCATTCAGGTGAATGTATGAGCCCCATTGTGACTGAAAGAACACGTTCAATTCAGAATGTCTGGTGGAAAAGTCAAGCCCAGCAATGCATTAAAATGAACACTTGTTTTGAACACAAGGTTTGTTTCCCCAACCCCCCAACTAGGTGAATAAGGATCTAAAGTTCTTGTTCTTCAGTGACAATGACAAGTGATTTTTTTTTTCTTGTGTGTCAGAGAATATTTTTTAGGTCATGGAGGCGAACTAATATTTTGATCCTCTGGCAGTAGTATTTTCAGGTACTGTTTAACTAGATAGCTAAGCTAAAGTTGTATGGCTAATTTCTGAAAAACAGAAGATTTAAAGCTAAACTCTATTCCTTGTGAAGAGTTTGGATAAATGATCTGTTGTAGAGTGTAAGCAAAGGCCTTGTACCATCCCCATGCAGAATACAGCAAAGAGGCACTACTAACATGGGAACCAACTGCTTGAGAACCTTATTTAGTTTGATGGGCAGAGTTACAGAAAAATAAATAAATAACATGCAAGTGGAGATGGTAAGGAGAAAAAGCAGAAAACTGTTCCCTTTTGAAGGCCCTGGAGAAAAGGTAGATTTCCCCTTCACCAAAACTTTTGCTTCGATGTTGGCTGCTCTGCTAAAGCACTCAGCCTCTGTGTTCCCTAATGGCCACTTGGATCAATGGTTTAACAGGCAGGAATATTAAGGTGGTGAATGAGAATTGTAGCTGTCTGCAGAGTAGGAAACTGTGCCTATTTAAATAAGGGTTGCTCTAGTAGAGGTGAGAGCAAAATAACAATATGCTATCTGCCCTGGTATAAAATAACTTGAATAATCACAAGTATGGTCAGGAAAAATAGCTTTTTCAACTAATAATTAGTATAAATCCTTCTCAAAAGCTATCAGTATTGTATCTGTCTCATGAGGCATTAAATGTTATTTTGACCAAACACATCATTCTCTATTAATCACTCATGTATCTGTACTGAATTTCAGATTAAGAGATGATAGCCAACCTGGAAACAATTACATATTTGTTCTCCCTTACCTATATACTTTTTTAAACATTTTTAAACACAGAAAAAAAAAAGGATGTATGTAGCAATGAACTAGATCAGAGATAAACGCGTAGTTAAGAGACATTATCTTTTATCATTTATCAAATGTAGCCTGAAAATACCTTAAGCTGTTCAACATAGCTACTGTTAATACGTCAATATTGAATTAATGTACCAACACTACTTTAATTTCTTGTGTGCCAATACCTTAGTGTTACTCATATTGCTTTCCATATTTAAGTACATCCTAATAGTTTTTCATTGTGTTGGTTCTTTCACAACTAGAGATCTTCGTCCCTAAATCTTTAATTAGAGTGGTTGGCATTTTACTTACAGTTGGTGTTTTGAATCATCTTGGACACCACAGAGGGTGGCAGCAGAGTCTCTCTGCACAGATGGGCTTGGGCTTCTGATCTGAAGGGAGAAGCCAAGCTCGTGGGCCGCTTCTAGAGACAGAAGCGATGCAAGGAGTAAATACCCACTGTTCTGCTGCCCACTCAGAAGATTCCAAATGAAAAACCCCACTGAGAGTCTATTTTGTCCTTGCAATTCTGATTTTACCGTCTCTTTAATTTAATGGAGGATCAGGTAATAATATAAACTGTATCCCCTAACTGTCTCTGCCCACAGACCTGTTTTATTAATAATATTAGGTATTCAGCTCTTAAATTCCTTTTCTATTACATGATAAATTCCTGTAGTATTATGTGATCAATTTACTGTAACCCTTAACTAGGACTTTTTACCAGAAATAATAGCAGTGTGCACTGAAGAGAGCATATAGCAATCAAATCCTGAATTTTGTCTTGAAATGCACCTTCCTATTATATTTCTCCCTCTGGGAAGAAAGTCCAGGATGAATGCTCAGACATGGGCTATTCATAGTGTGCAGCTCACAAAGAGACTAATCCCAGCATCTGATAAAGTGTTATTTAAGTTTTTGGCAGTCATCATGAGTTTTAAATTCCATCGCAAAGATTCAGTTTGAATGTTTTCCTAAGGATTGTTGCCAGGAATGAAATGATACGAACTGCTTTTACCTGCACATTTGTATCCCTGTTCCTCTTATGGCGTGTTAGACTTAATGACTATCTGAACAGGAAATCGTAATTATGGTATTGAGTTTCCGTACATAGTGCTTTTCTCAATGTAAATTTAGCAATGGAAGAAAATGATTATGTGCTTTCTATTGCATGGGATAGAAATTACACCCATAAAAATAAGCCAGCAATACAAGATTAATTGTTATATGATCCAATTGTCAGTTAAATGCATAGAGAAATACTTGATTTTAATGCTGCATAGCTGGGAAAGCTTGTGTGGGTTTGTTTTGCTCTCCAAGGAGGAGATAATGAATCCTCTTGAAATACCAGCAGGCTGAAATGTAAATGCAACCTCTATTTTCAATACTTATAGGCAGTGAAGTCATTAATATTTTCTTATTAATGTAAATGAGCTAGGTAAGAAGAATTGATTTCTTCTAGGAATTAATTGGACATGATCAATCCCTAAAACAAGTGTGACAACAAGGTCATTCATCAGCTGCTTAATGTTGCAATAGCCTAAGCTTGCCCTTTCAGCTAGGAAACGATGCCATGCCCTGGGGAAAAGGCTTTAAAATCGTTATGCTATTGACAAAAAGTTCGGTAATGTTGTCTCTCACAGCCTCATCATTCTTAATGTTAAGGTAAAAGTTGCTGAGTTCAGGTGTTTTATAATTTACCTTGTAAAGGGTATTTATTTTCAAGCATAAATTTCTTCTACGTAGTAAAAATAGAAGGCGTAAGGAAAGCTAAATTTAACCATCTATTAAGGGTGACAGTCAGATGCTTGGTCTGTCCCAAGCTTTTGAGAAAACACAGGAAATTCTCTTCCCAGCTACAGAACACGGCACCAGTGTTTGTGTCCAACCAAAGCAGTTGTCTTGGTGTCCCAGGGGGGCTGACAGCGCTCCTGCTTGCTGTTCTGCTGAGTGGGACATTTTTGGAGGGACACTTTTGCCTGAAACTAAGTGTCTCAACAGCTACACAAGGATCTTTGGGCATTGGAAGTGATAGGAAGAAAATATGATCATTTAGTTTATGTCTAGATCTTTTTTTTTTTACTCACTCTCGGGTAAGAAGATGTTTTTTGTTGGATTGTACCAATGAAATAATCTGACCCATCAGTTCTGTGTTTTCTTCAAGTTAATTTGAGCACTGAATTCTCCTCCAATTTGCCTAAGTCTTTTTGTTTGGTTGGTTTAGTTTTTTTGTTTACAGGTTTACTTTTCCCCAAATGCAGCAAGCACCTTCCTTTTTATTCCTCACAAATGTGCACAAAAAACTGTTCAGATTAAAAGATAATATACATTAAGGGAAAGCCAGGATGACCACAGTGCAGAAAATAATTTCTCTAATGTGAAACTAGAATTTCTTGCTACTACTGGACTAGTCAAGTAAATACTTTCTCCTGTTCTTAAATGAATTTTATAACAAGTTACTGCATGAGCTGAAATTCAACAAGGCAACAAAACCCCCCACAAGTTCCAATGGTATGTCAAACCGTCGTTTAACTTAAAAAGCACAGATAAGATCCAGCAGAAGGAAGAGAGCTTGAAACAGTTAAAGGAAAGATTCGGTTTTCTGTAATGGTAAGATTATCAACTTAATGAAATAATCTATCAACACTTTCAGTGATTTTTAGGTTTTTTTATTGCTTGCTTGCAATCCTTTGCATAGACTTGATGTCTTCATAAATATGCTTTTTTTTATTTCAAGCATAAGTTTCTTGGCTAAAAGTAGGATTAAGCAAGTGAAAACCTACGGCCTTTTAGCGAGGAAAGTGAGGATTTAAGAAAGAAGACAAAAAATAAACAAAGCAACAATGGTTTATTACACTAGTTACCGGTATGAATCTAGGTACCCTGTATTTTCCCAATGTAAGGTTTGCAGGGATGTGTGGCTGGTTTCAAAGCTGCGTGTTCCTGAGTGATGCATTTAATACTCTGGGTTCAGTGCAAGACCATGATGCAGACCTGCAAGACGAGCAGGATGGTGATCCTGCTGTTAGTAGGTTTTGTTTTGGAGGGGTTTTTGTGGGTTTTTTTGTGGCTATTTTGGTGTTGTTTGGGTTTTTTAAGTACGAGTTGTTCGTATGTGAGGCAGAACCTGGCTCTGTTACCGGTAGCAGGCCTGTAGGACTCTGCTTCCTCCAGAAGTGTCACAGTGAGCAGATTCAAACCAGGCATATGTCATCATTCATCTTGCAAATCATATTTACCATGAACTACATTGTAGTCCAATACACAAGGAGACAGAAATAGCTAGAGAAGTGGTTTATATTGTTGGAAGACTTCTGCCACTGTTACTAGAGCCAATATATTGTTCTTTGTTTCAGAGTCAACCGAAACGTCACAGTGTGTGGTCGCACAGTGCAGGTCAGGAGGGGACACTGGCTTGCAAAGTGTGAAGTCACTGCACAAGTTCTGCATTGAGTTCCTAGTGCCACAACAGCACCACTGAGTGTGAGTTGCTGTCATCTTGTCTCCTCCAACTGTCCCACTTTTTCTCTTTCTGATTTGACAAAAGCTCTGCTTCGTGTGCACAGCTGAATGTCTCTCTCAAACAGCGGTCGGGCACTGAGCAGTATGTGCTTTTGCCCTCTGTGAAATTCTGCATCTCGCTGTTTGCATACCCTGATCCTCTGTAAGTGGTGAGCATAGCATACACAGAACATGTGGCTTTTGATCAAAGCTGCAGTTGTAACGTTTTTGAAGTGATCATTTCTTGATACTATTGGAGTCCATCCAGTTAAAGTGAGAAAATAAGTTTTATCTGGGTCAGGCTTAATACTGATTCCCTGTGAATGTAATTGGGTTTTTGTCACTGACTGTAGTTGAGCAAGATAGAGTACAAATTTTGGTGTGAAATGCAATGAGCAATATCTCCACCAAACCAGGAAGAAATTCTGCACTTATTTTTGAAAGACCGTACAAAAGTGTAGGGCAGGAGTTCCTATGTAAGGAATATATAGTGTGAAAAAAATAATTCTTTCTTTTAAATAACTAAGGAATTATTCCTAAGGTGTTAACTCTGGTAATGTAAAACTCTCATCTTCACACCTTCCATCTAAGTCAAGTTTTCTAAAGCTTTCTCTTTGTCCCATGACTTTCTACATCTGACACTTTTTATACCTGTTCAATCCAAGAAGGGGAAAAATGGCATAAATCATTCTTGTCTGTGTTGTCGGTAATGTCAAAAACACATGTTGCTGACACTGCTGGTTCAAGACTCTTGTTGGAAACATGAAATAAATCGCAAAGGACTAGCAGGAACAATTTACAGAAGGTACATTATCCAAACATAGACAATGCACACTCCACTAGTCAGTGGCTGTATGGTTGAGTCTGGAATTACTGCAGTAATGTCAGGTAATGGTGAGCATGCACCAGCCACTAATTACAACAGGAAAACACTGGACCCTGTGCACTGCACTGACAAATTGCTCCCAGTGGTATCTCAGCTATTTCACTGCTGTCATTATAACCTCTAGCAAAGTCAGGATATTTGAAAAGAATATGGTGTCTGCAACCTATTAAAGATATTATATCCCTATTTACAGTCCAACTCCACCATAGAAAATTCCAACAAAAGAACGTTTACTATAGAAATTTTGGAATATGGAGTTTTTAAAGGCAATTGTATTTAGTTTATGGGCCAGGTATTTAGAAAAAAAGCAATTAAAGCCGTTTTGCTCGTTAACCTTTCAGTTCCTCATAGAGCACCTTAAGCTCAAGAAAGCGATTGCGTTTTGATTTGTAACGCTTCGGTGAGCTGGACCTCTTCTCTGTGTACATGTGCTTTGTTTTAGGGTGCAGTCACTAAATACTTGCATGTGGTTTTGTTCTACAGTGATTTAACTGATATGATGATCTTCTAAACTCTTTGAGCTCATGGAAGCCAATTACCTTTTGCTGTTTGCTTTGTTCAGTCCTTTTTACATTTGCTTTGCAAAGGTTTAATTCCAGAAATACATGGCATAACTGCATTACCATGGTTGTTGCTGGATTACAGTGATTGAGAAGACTCAACAAATTGTAAGCAGTGCCAAATCAAGACACTGATTTATAGAATGCATATTTTGACTTTTACATTATAAATTGGAAGAAATGACAGCATGAGTATTATTTCTCTATTACTGTTTGAGTATAATGAGCGCAAGTTAACAAATCATTACTCCCTTTAGAAGATATCTGAAGTGGGGCAAAAAACTGTATCCTGTGCAATTGGCCCAAGAAATGGGTTAGCTGAACCAGAAAAATTATTTTAAAACAAAGTACAGGTTAGCAAAATAGGCAGCATTAGAAGTAATCTCGTTCTCAGAAGCTAATTAGAATTAGTGTGTGTTGGTGGGAGTTATGACCTTATGCTAATCTTTTCATTTTCTTCCAACAGTAATTAAAAATTAGAGATTAAAAAGAAAAAGGTAAAATAAAGATTTTTGCTGTATTCTTGTTACAGAAAAATAACACAGATGTTGTCTTAAGTTTTTCTGTCTTCAGTCTTCATGAAGGTGTATCCAAATAAACCTAAAATAAAGGGCCTTTTAAAAGGCAGAGGTTTTTCATCATCTTGGCAACTGTGACACACAGTCGTAACACACCTGATGAATCCTTGTCACTACAAAAGCTTCAGACACGGTGGCATTTTGCTCTTCATGCTGAAGATCCTGACTTCGGTGTTTGGTGAACGTTGTATTTGTACTCGAAGTAAAAAGTTCAGCTAGTGATTGAGGTCTGAAGGGAATGTTTTTCCAACGATATTAGAAGAGGCCTTTGTTTTTCATTTCTCTTTGTATTTAGCTTTATATTTTGTAGTGTGAATTGTCACTGCAAAGGTTGGAAATGCTGGTTCTTTTAGTCTTCTATTTTGAGCCTGTCATATGCAGTAGTACAGCAAAACTAAAATGGTTTGGTCCAACTAAAGCAACTGGTCTGAAGAAGACAGTTCTTGAACTGTAATGGTGAAAATAGGTTTTTCATATTCTTATATGAATTGCCATGCTGTTTCTTATACTTATTGTCAATACATTTTAACAAAATCTCAGTCTGTACTGACAGTGTAACAGCGTTTTCACTGTCAAATCGTGTTTCTGGGTTGTGACATTTTTGGTTTGAATGTAAAACACACTCACTTTAAAGTTACCAGCCAAAAAGTTAGATCTTTTAATTGAATTAAGTTCTAAAGAAAGTAAATAATGGCATTTTCAGTCTGTCAAGTGCCGGGGACACCTGAACTACAGAGAAATCAAATCACTTGTGCATAGTGATGCAGGGAGTTTATGGCAGTTGGCCGCTTGTTGTGGCTCTTTATATTCCTGGGTCTCATCACAGGTCTGTCCTTGTTTAATTATGAGACTGAGAAGTTCTGAATGTTTCACAGCAGTTCAGAGGCAACTTTTAAGAAAAAGGAAACAGCCATTTGATATTACCAATGAAATTGTTCATCACATGCACCGCTGTAAACTTCATTTAGGTGACTTATTCCTTTGACACTCCTATGGTAAAAAGTAATTAAGTTCATATGAAACAAATGGAAAATGGTAGCTTTTCCACCACAATGAAATGCTGAAATCTGAATGAATCATGAAGCCTTTAGAATTAGTGGCACATTACTGCAGTGAACTGAGAGAGTGACCTGCCCTGAAGGAAGAGGGAAAAGCAATAATGTTCGTGTCCCATCTGTCACAAAGGTGTGTGAGACATTTCTTGTTACATAATGGCTGTCCCATTCCTTGAAATATGGTGGGGATTAGAAAATACCTTGCATAATTTATGTACACAGTCTCTATTCCAGAACCATACATTACTGTTCCCACAGACAGATTACACTGACATTCTGAACCATATGTATCGTTCATGCAGGTAACATAATACTTTCAAATTATATGTGCTATGAGCCAATAAAATTAGTATGGGGTACTTATGCAATAGCCTCATAACAGCTAAACTAACAAAGGTTTATAAAATACTTCTCTCCTAATTTTTCATGGGGCAGTCATTGGTTTTTATTTTTTTTCCCTTAGCTTTACTAATGAAACACAGCATTAGAAACCAGCTCTGTTACTAGCCAAAATGCTTATATGGAATTCCATTCTCCTATCTCTTCTTCTCAGATATGAATTTCTAGACTTCAAGGACCGAATTTTCAGCTAATACAGAATTGCTGCAGAGCTATGACAAGTTACACCCACTTAGAATTGGGTTTCTGGAGTGAGACAATAGATGATCATTCAGATTTACTTTCTGAGATGGCATTTTACTGTTCCATCAGGTTTTGTTTCTGTATGTGCAGCCTGTATTATTTTTCCAAATACCTTCACTGATTCACTTCCAAAACAATTACCGGATCATTTCATTATTTCATTCTATTTTTATGTGTGTATGTTTTGTTGGTTGGTTTGGGGTGTTTAGATTTTTCTGGGGGGGGAAGTGGGGGTGAGATTTTTTTGTTGTGGTTTCTTTCTGCTTTTGGTTTGTTGTTTTTTTTTTCTTTTGTTTTGGAGGTTTTTTGTTTGGTTGATTTTGGTTGGTTGGTTTGTTTGTTTTTGTGTGTGTTTGGTTTTGTTTGGCTTTGGTTTTTGGTGGGGCTGGCATGTGTCCACTTGTTTTTTGAGAGTATCCTGCTTGTACAAAACCACTGGCACTATTTCACTTATTGGAAGTAGTTTTTACCAAGACAAATAAATCTGTCCAATGGTCTAGGATGGATTGTTTCTTTCTCCCGGAGAGGTTGTGGAGTCTCCTTCTCTGGAGACATTCAAATCCACCTGGATACATTTCTGTGTGATCTGCTCTGGTGAAGCTGCTTTAGCAGATGGGTTGGACTGGATGATCTCCAGAGGTCCCTTCCAACCCCAACCATTCTGTGATCAGGATCGTCTTCTTCTGAGCCCCCCTTCTGGACTTGGCAGCATTAAGTTAACAGCTGGACTTAATGATCTTAATTCTTTTCCAACCTAAATGATTCCATGATCTTCCCTGTGCAGTCTGTGTCTTCTGCTGCTCTGGAGGATGGTGCTTTTGGTCGGCTCAGCTTCCAGCCCAGCAAGGCCAAGCTCCTGTAGACCTCCTGTGCTGCTGAAAGAGGTGGCCTGGGCCACCTGCTGCTCTTCAGAGGAGGCAAAGCGCTTGTGTGGTGATGTTGTTAGGTGGGTGAGAGGCCCTGCTGGCCTGGCACACTTTCATTTTCACCTGAATCATCTCCCATTCTGGTTCACCTTGTAGCTCAAGTGTCTGTGCGCTGGAGCAAAGGTGGAAGATATATATGTGGGAACCTATGGCCAGAGCAGGGAATATGCACAGCAGTTTCTTCTGGCAGCAGTGGTGTCTTATGCTTTCTTTAAGTACCCTCTTTGATGTGTTTTTTCTTTCTAACCAACAGTTTAGCACATGAGTTTTCATTGTGATTAGGTGAAAAGCATTGAGAAGGAGTTCTGGGTGCCACAGTATAAAAAAATTAAGCTAGTAGAGAGTGTCCAGAAGAGGGCTACAAAGTTGGTGAAGGATTTGGAGGGGAAGCCTTGTGAGAAGCAGCTGAAGTCACTTGGTTTGGTCAGCCTGGAGGAGACCTCGTGGTGGCTCCAGCTTCCTCACCAGGGGAGGAGAAGGGGCAGGTGCTGGACTCATC
This sequence comes from Nesoenas mayeri, assembly GCF_963082525.1. NCBI lineage: Eukaryota > Metazoa > Chordata > Aves > Columbiformes > Columbidae > Nesoenas > Nesoenas mayeri. The sequence continues at coordinate 64,396,627 of NC_137548.1, forward strand.
TATTGAGTGACCAATGACAGAACCCGAGGGAATGAAAGGAAGATGTGCCAGGGGAGAGTCAGGTTGGACATTAGGAAAAGGTTCTTCACCCAGAGGGTGCTGGACACTGGAACAGGCTCCCCAAAGAGGTGTCCTGGCCCCAAGCCTGACAGTGTTCAAGAAGAGACTGGACAATGTCCTCAGACACATGGTGTGAACTCTGGGGTTGTCACATGCAGGGACAGAAGTTGGACTCGATGATCCTTGTGCGTCCCTTTCAACTCAGGACATTCTATGATTCTATGAGTTTCTTCTTTCCTATTACCCCATTGCAAAGCTACACAAGCTGGGCTGGCTCAAAGAATAATTCATGCAGTAGTTTCAAATGTGATGGGCTGCAAGACAGTAATTTTTCATATATTTTGCTGAATCAGCTTAGATTTACTCTAAAAATTATATTATTGCACTCACTTCAGTTGGATTCTTTTCCTTTTTAAAAATCCTGTTTCAAAATTTGAAAACAAAGATGTTTTCCATTTAGAAGAAACAGTTCTTACTGTAGAAGATGACTTGAGGATACAGATCTAATAAATAGAAGAGGAAGCTTAGTCTACTTCTGTTTCACACCTGAGCAGTGGAACCACTTGGGACACAAGGCATTGATCCAATATGTGCTCAAGACTTTCAGGATTGACACTTGTTAAAATTCGTGTTCCACAGATAGGTTTTAAACTGATTCCTGACCATTTTTGCACTATAATAACTGAAATAAGTGTAACCTGATGAAAGTGAAGTCTTCCTGCCTTTACTATTATTTAAAATTTGTAGCAGAATTTAATAGGTGTGTTTGCTGATAAACTTTCAGCTGATTAATTAAACTTTTGCACCTAAACAAACACACCCACTCATGGAGTTCTTAAGTAACTGTAATCTGAAACTTTTCCATGCTGTAAAATCAGTAGGTGGTTTCTGTCAGCAACAGCATATTTGTTTTACATTTTTCTGCAATAACTATTGGTCTGGAAAAAAATACTGGAGAAAACCATACTATTCTACACAAATAAAATTGAGAAAAGGCTTTTTTTTCTTTTGAAATGACTTTAAATATCTAGGGCATGTTAAAATGATGCCGATTTTCATAAGCCATTCTATGCAATTATCTGAAATATTTGAACATTATTTTATGGACTTTTTAGATAATTCACTTTGCTAGCGTTGTATTTGTCTATGGACATGTTTTGCTGTCCTATCATCAATATTCTTAGCACAAAGAATTTTTGGTGATAGAGATATAAGGAGAATAAAGCTGGAGGATTTTAATGGCATTTTGCTGATGTACGTGAAGATCCCCATGGAAACTTAGTGGTCTTTCATTGATTTCTGTGCCTTGATTTCTTGAGTGTTCCTTCGCAGAAATGGCCTCAGGTTTTTCATTATGTTTTAGCGCTGCCTGCTTTTGTGCAGCCCTGAACGCTTTGTAAATCAGTACGTAGGGTCATTGGTTCCTCTTGTGTTGTAAATCTTTATTTATAGGAAATATCTAATAACATATATGTTGAAATTGGCATTTGTAAAATAACTGATGTTTCAAAGAACAGAAATATTAAGCATGAACCCTGTTTCTTCTGCCTTCACTGGTATAGACCAGTATGCAAAGGACTTAATAGCTCAAAGTCTTCACCCCCTGCCCTAGTAACAGCAAGCAATGCTTTCATTAGCTTTCCTATATTTTGTTATTGTATTTCAGGAAACAATAATATGTTGACCTAAATTGCAAGTGGAAACCTGACTCTGAATCACAGTAGTGTGTCCATTGACTTTAAAAGGGTCAAAATTTCCTCGTCCGTGTTCTTTTGATATGAAGGAAGATATAGACTTCAGAAAGTGCTACAGAGCCGGACTGCTCAGGTGGTCATCTAAATATATGAGTTCTTTTGTAGGGTTGTGGGTTGTGGTTTTTTTTCTCTCTCCCATGCTCTCTATTTTTGGATAGTACCATATTCTTTCTGTCACATCAAATAAGGAAGATCAGAGTAACCAGAATATTTGGAGGCAAACTGCATTTCCACCTCATTCTGTTCTAAAATGGGGTAGACATGTAAAGACATCATGCTCTAACAGGATGAGGAGGATGACATTTTAAAGAATGCCAATTTCTCTCTGTGTTTTGCTGTAAGGCTGAAATTAATCTTGCGCAAAAGGCAACGTAAGGTCTATTCACACTTTATTCTCACTTAGAATGTTTAAGTTAAAATTAAAATAAAATCTTATGTGGCAGCGTAGTATTGAACTGGCCTTTTAAGAAAGGCCTCAATATGTACCAAAGGCACAGACTTCCTTGTATATGTTTTTAGCGTTTCAGATTTAGATTACTGAGGTTATTTCATAGATTTGAATCTATCCTGCTATAACATTGTAGCAGAACTTCTATTTTATTATATTGACTATTTCTCAATCCTTACTTAGTCAATACCATCTCTGTTTTCTTTGTTTGCCTGTTTGTTTCTTCTCAGTGTGGATTTCTGTCTATTTAAATGAAGAGTAAATTAACATGGAAATCCATCTTCAAATGCTTCCACTTCCCAGCTACTCTGCTCTTTAAGTAGAAAGCAGTATTTGGTGAGAATATATGCAAATATACTTAATACGCACAAAGTAGGTATAGCATTAAAAAAAAATCTTCATTGCTTTTCATAAAACTTTTATATGCAAAGTCTGTACATTATGATTAACTGACAAGTTTTTATATCTACAGACAAAACAAATCCAATTTATCAAAATAAACATTCCAAGACAAATTTGGAACAAAATTATTGAGTTACGCTGGTTAGAATATGAAACCAGAATTTCTGTTCCTACCTTTAAGATCATAATGTTTATGTTGCATGAATAGTGAGCGATAGAGTCATTTTACTGAAGGTAAATATCATGGTGATAGTAAAACCCAGTAACATAAGCCAAAATTTTTGTCCCTCCTGTAAATCCAGAAGACTGATCTCAGAAGAATAGTTTGGTTAGTTTTTCCTTTCTCTCCCTCCTTAATATATTGAATCTTTTCATTGCTGTCACTGGTATTGCCCAGTTAGCCTCAAGGTCCCAGTTGTGTTGTGGAGTGAGAGACAATGGGAGAGATGAAAGGATCTCCCTGTGTCAGAAATTACACAGCCAAGGGTAACGTTCATGCTCTTTTACAGGCTTGGTCTTTGTGTGCTCCTAAGTGGAAAAAAACCCTGAAAGGTCCATGTTAGGACAGGCTGAACTTTAGGCTGTTGTGGTGGTAGAGCTGCAGCAGGTCCATGAGTCAGATCTGCTGGGCCACCAATGGGAGCCCGAGACAGCCTGTGCGGTGGGTACACATGCAAGAAAAGAATTGAGGGTTTGTACTGTAGTTATTTCAGGCCACCAAACTAACATACCTACAGCTAAGGAATCTTAAAGCCAAAATTTACTAGGTGGTTCATGATATGGTTATTACCAGCTACCATAGAAATCTTTAGGGCATTTAATTATATTATTTTAGTATTCATTATTTCAGTGACAAATGAAAATTGAGCTCTGTTAAATGTTGTTTGTTTTGTTTCCTTGGGGTCTTTACCAAGAACAGTAATTTGTCTTTTTTTTTTTCTCCTTTCTGTAAGCCCCATGACGAATTCAAACATTCAAGTACATTATTTAAAATATTTCCTTCTCTGCTTATTTTAACATGACGCATAGAGTTGATTACCTCTTGCCTGAGTATGTTTTGAAAGACTGATGGTTCAGCTTTGCTGAATTGTAGTTTTTATAAAGATGTTCTCCAAAATTATTTCAGTGGCAACGTCTTGTTCCTAAGGTATCATACTTTTTGATTCATAATAAGATATGGATTTAAAAAATACTTTGTGCTAGATTGCTACTCTCTGTAATGTAACAAGAGAGGAAATCAGAAAGAAAGGTTTAATTACAAGGGATATGGTAGCAGCGAGAAGCACTGGTCCTTGCTGCTTTGCTGGGGTGCCCACACAAACACAGGAGATCTTTGCAAATCTGTCTTGATGTGGATGCAAGAAAATGTTCTTTGTCTTTAAAATGCAGATTTGAAAAATCTGCTCATTTCCTTTTATAATGGTAACATGAAAATTCTTGCGGTTCTTTGAGCTCATGAAGATGCATCTTGTAATTCAAAGATTTTAGTTTCTCTAAAAAGAAACTCCTTCCCCTGGCTCTGGAAAGCAAAGAGGTATTCAGCAGTGGTTGAGGCAAGAGGGCCAAGGCTTTTGGAATGCTCTGTGTAATGTGAGATTCCCTTGAGCAGAATGGAGCGACCATGCAGTCAGTGCCTCGTATTCCCACTTGCCTACAGGGATATAGTTCTGCAATTTTAAGTGTACCTTTTATTAAACTCATAATATTTTCCTTATTAATTCTATAACATTGCAGAGAATATTTTTGCACATATTTACATAGAGATAGTGAAGTATATGCAATTTTTATATTAAATTTTTATTAAGGATTCAATACTTGAAAAATATTTTTTAAAATCCAAAACCAAAGGATATTTAACTCTTAGAAGTGCAAATATAATAAAATCCCATTTTAAAATCAAGTCTTCAAAACTTGACGAGCAAACAGTTTCTTAATGCACAAGTTGAAACTCTTGAAGCCTTTGGTAGTCGCTGGGTGGCTGTTGCACCTGCAGGCTGGAATGTCGCTTGGTTTGGATGCAGGAAAGGGGCTGCCAGAGCGGCTGGTCCCACTGCTGGGGGCTGAGATTTGCTGAGGGCGGGGGAAACAGCAGCAGCTTGTGCTGAGCTGAGATTTAATGCGCTGCTTCAGAGAAGCTGTTTTGCCGTGCTGGAAAAGCGCCGTTTCGCCGTGGTTTTGAGGAAGCCAGCATGCCCGCTGGTGATCTTCAGAAATTACATCTGCACTTCTTCATCATTTTATAGTATTGTTCTTTGAGCCAATTCCTGAGCAAAGTGAGAACCAGTTCAGAGTGACTAATTCCTCTTACTCAGACCGGAGGAATCCTCTGCATTTTTGAGTCATCTGTGTTTGCTTTTCATGTTCTAAGAGATCATTAAATGCACTTTTTGTTGGGGTTTTTCTGGAATCCCTCACAGGTTTCTTAAGTGCTGGATCATTCCTTTTCTGTTCTTGTGGATTGTGTCCATTGAGTTGTTGGACTTGTGGGTAGTATTCATTGCTATTTATTTTAAGTCTTCAGTATTGAAATAAAGTATCTCTCCTCAATTCTGATTGCAGCTTTCGGCTTCTTCCTGATTTTAGCAGATTGCAAGTTTTTCTTCCTTTTTTTTTTCTTTCCACATCACCTCCTTTGTACCTGGGTGCCATAATGTAATAAGCCTTTTGGGTACTCCCAGAATGTTTTCTCTGTTCAGTTTATGGGCAGCCTTGATGAGAAGGCTCTGGCAGCTTGCAGCTATTTTAAATAGGATTGAGATCAGAATTTTGGAGGGCTTCAGAAGGGTCTGTCCTGCTGGGACACAAACCAGCGTGAGATGACTGGAGAACTTCCAAGCTAATACAGAGTAAGAGATGTGTCCGTAAGAATGTTATAAACAAAAACCTAATGAGCATTGAACTTTATATGCTTTCAATATTGATAATAGAATGCACATTGTCACAAGGAGCTGTGCTCTGCACATGTAGCTTACTTCAGAGCAGATGAATTAAGCTTAGTGGGAACTTCAGTGTGCTCCACAAAGCCAGGATGGACAAGTCATGTATTACAGATGTAGGAAGAGGTCTTCACCTGTTAAAAAACAAGCCCTCCTACATGAAACGTGGCCAGGCTATGGCTATATTATTATAGCTAATGATTTGGCCCAGTTGAGGTTTAAGGTAGTATCTTCCCTTTCCATTGAATGGTTAAAAAAAATGGTTTTAATTTTTTCTGAACTGGTTTTAGTGAGTGGTGAACTAATTCTGTAATAGTCTCTACTCGCTGAATTAAGGAATACAACTGAAGTACACTGTACCATGGCCAGATACTGCAATGCAAAAGGTTTAAAAGATTATGATGAAATACATTTACATGAAGTTCTTCAGCTGACACCATTGGCTGTGACAGATTGGAAGAACCTGTTTTGTCGAGTATTTATTACAATATGAACACTCCTACTGACAACAAAGAAGGGGTCATCTTCGCCACAAAGGATATTCATTATCAACTATCATAATTGTACTTTCAAATATGATGCCACTTGTTCAGTCAGCATCTGAGGGCTCAGCGGTACGCAGATGTTGGGATATGGACACTGAGCAAGTAACTATAACTTCAGAGAGTGACAAGTGTCCTGGGGCAACTGCTTATTTGCTGGCCTTGTCCTTCTCAGATATGAGGTAGACTGGCTCACTGTTGTTAAGGGATAAGCTCTGTTGTATTTATTATGGGGTGAGAGAACCTGTTGACAACTACCCTGGAGAACCTTATGGGCACATCTTACATCCTAGTACCTTGGCGGGGATGCAGTCTTTATGCTACTAGTCTGAGGCAAGATGTGAATTTTCAGTTCCATAGTTATATCAGTGTAATTAAAGGTATGTACAGCCTTTTTACAAAGACATTTCTTTTTTCTTCTTCTTCTTTTCTTACTTTTTTCTAATTCACGTTGAGTCTTTAAAAAAATATTTCAAGTAATATAAAGCTAATTTGTAATCAAAATATTAACCTGGGGTACTTGTGCTTGTATGATCTTCTATACAACTCTAAAAATCTCCTCTACAGACAAGACAGGTACCGCTGTGCAGATAAACTCTTAGTGCCAAACATTTCAGCAGAAGGAACTACATTTTTAGGACTGGGATATGCTACTGTCTATATGTGTTTTGGTTTTTATTTGCTATAGCTTATGAATTCTGTCACTAGATTGTGGGGGGTATTACAGTTCATGAACAACTGTGGGAAAAGCTTTTGAGAGTAACTGATATGCTTTGGGTGTCCCAGTTTTTGAAAAGGGATGTAAACTGAAATCCATGAGTCTGACTTTATGGTGATGGATACTTCAGGATTTTATTCTGAGCTTCTGGCCTTGATGTGCTTCACAGTAAGCCTTGCCCTGTCTCACAAAATTTGTCAAATTGAGAATTTGTGTAGTAGTTATTCTGGAGTAGTTTGGCATTTGGAAGTGAAAACTGAAAGGGTTTGCTGAGCTAAATCACCATATGGGGGTTACTGGAGCACATCGTATTGTGGCGCAGGCCCTGTCAAACCCAATCAACCTGCATTTTTACCTGCTGTGGATTTCTCCATTTTCAGGAAATCGCTATATATCTTTCTAGCTCAGGCTTTTGGGCCACTTGTTAAAGAATGGAACAAAAAGCTGATGGTAATTTATGTAAGAAATCAGGTATCATACAAGTAGGCTGTTAGAAACAAGTATTCAGATATACTATGGATAATATTCAGTGTAATCCAGCTTTTAATGCCCTTTATAATAACTTGTAGTATGAAATCGTTTACCAAAGTATCAGATATTCAGTATGTAAGTGTCTGTCATAAATGTGGCCCGTTCACAGCTCAAATCCTAGATATGTTATTCTATTAAAAACCAGCACAGCAATGCATATTGGGAAGTTCTCTGTGTGGACTAATATCATGTTTGTTTTACTACTCCCCTAAAGTCTGACAACCAAACTCAGGCTTGATATGAGTCAATGAAGTTATGAAAAAAGGTAAATTTCAGCCTCCTTTTGGAGGTTTCTATTTGAATAAAATAATAAATAAACATTAAAGAACAAAACGGTCTTAAATGTCTGTAAGCTTTTAGGTGTCACTGTACAGCATTTTTCAAGTCTGGGCCGTTTTGAAAGAGATGAATAATCTTATATCCTGCAGAAATCCAACATCACACTTGCTCCTCTTGCTGCTGGGCCAGAACAAAAGCCACCAAGGGATGTTTGTCTGGCATCCCTCTGGATAAGCTGCAGCTTTATAAATAACTGCTCAAAACCCCTCATCTCTCAGCTGCATTATAAATACTTTAAGATTCCCAGCTGCACTGTGCTTGAACAAATACATTAAAATTATGAACTCACTGGCATGCAGCTGGGTGAAAGCACAGTTATGAATGGTTTATACCCAAGGAAAATATGTGAATAGCAGCAGAATTTTTATTTGTTGAAGTAATCTAAGTTTAGGGATGCAGGGCCTGCAGATGTATTTTTTGTTGTTGTTGTTTCACCATTGCTAGCATAATTGTCCTATTGTAGCTGATGATCTGAGATCTGTGAAACTATCTTGTGTAATCCTCTACTCCTATTTGTACAGAGCAAGTATATAAAATGCATCCCCTTGCTGCTGGTTTATAGTGAGAGGTGAGGGAGGAGCAAGGAAATGCTATTAACGCTATAATAGCTGCAGGCTAGATTATAGCACAGAGTACTTTCCAGGTTTTGTATGCTGAAAATTTCAGGATAGCTGCCTTTTATGGAGTATGCTGTAATAAATGATGTTTCTGTTCTTGCTGCGTAGTCTAGTGCATTTTCAGTCGTAACACCATAACTGGGGAATACAGAATCTTATTTCTAGAGGGTCTGTGCACACTGTGATTGTGACTTCTTGCGCAATACTTATACACTTGGAAGAGCAAAACTACATTAAGGATGGATACCTTGAAAGCAGCTGTGAGTTATCCTTGTATAGCTGAAATCAAGAGTGATTGCATATTATCACTCCCTTGGATGTGCCTGCTGGTGTGTTTCTACATCAGAGAATGTTTAGTATCTTCATCTTTCACAGATTTCTTCATCTTTTGCAGATTTAAGGTCCCTTATAATTTTGCTTAGTTTGAATATCAAATTACAGGGTTTTTTAGTGCATCTATAGTGTAAAATATGGCGTGTTATTTTTGAACTGCATTGTCTACATGACTTGCTTTTTGTTAATTTTAATGATCAACTCCTTGGGGCAGAAGAGCTGTTCTAAAGTTTCCCAGTATTGAGCACAATGATAGAGATTAAGTATGTGGAACCATGATGAACTGCATCCTCTCTGGCATGAAGTCAAGAGCGTTCAGTTTCTGGTTTAGCAGTTCATGAACCGGCTTTTGTTTTGACTGATGATGTATTCTTTCTTTTCAGACATCTGGGAGACTCCAGCTATCTGCTGACAAACTCCGCTTCCCCGTCTCCCTCCAATGGCATTCTTTCACATCATCTTGGTCTCTGGGTTTAACGCTTCTTCATAACTCTTGGAATTGATAATATGGTGATCCACAGAATTACAGAAATGAATTGTAGGCGATATAGATATTAAAAACCACCTTCTATCAGCCAGTCAGTCTTCTGAGTCAGGGAGAATTTTATTTAGTTTGTACTGAATTGGTCTTGTTTTCCTAAGGATTGACCAATGTCACAGTTGACTAATAGACATCCAGCCTTTTGCCAACTCTCATTGTCCTCCTCTGGCTTCATTACCAGGCAACTCACTTCTTTTCTTCATAGGGTACCTGTTGACTAAAGACAATGCAAATAAGCAGGTCCCATCATTTGGTTTTCTTTTCATTTTGGAAACAAAATTAAGTAAATCCAAATTTTGAAATTCATTCATAGTTAGCTTTTAGTTTTAGTTTTTGTTTTAAAAGAAGTTTAATATTTATTTATTAAAACAAAGTGATTTGAGTTTATTTGCTTGTATATCCATATATTTATAAGTAAATGGAGCAATTTATTGATGCATTTATTAACTTAATTATAGGTTCATCAATATTGATTTGTCAGTTTACTTGATTCTATTTATTATATTTTTAAGACAATCTATTAGGCTGAAGTAAACAGGAAAGCATAATGGTTCAGGCTTGCAGCATAATAATCCTTAAAACTAATACGATCACATTAGGCCTGCCAGAGGTCTTGTATATATGACAAGCATCTATGCAGTAAATAATCAAAGTTTTTACTACTCTTGGCACAGGTACTTGGAAAATACATTCGGTATTTTGAATTTTTCTCACTTTCCATGGTGTTTTCTCTATAAACATTCTGCCAAATGTAGAAAAAATTCCACTCACCACTTGGTTGATTCTCCCTCTGTGTTAGAATCTGTTCCACACCTGTACATTTGTGTTCATGCTGTGCCCTCGTGGTTTCGGGGCAATTTATGAACTGTGATTGTTCGGGGACCTTTCATACAATCAGCTCTTTCTTGGTGTGGGACCTTGACCTTCCAAAGCTGTGTAAAGATTCGCGGCAAAAAATCACTTTGTGTGGCAAAGCTGCTCAGTGAGCAGCGCAGCTGCTGGGCAAAGGTTTATACAAGTGGAGCCACCAGCCCCTTTCTGCGGGTGGTGAAATTCTATTATTGCAACTTAATTTTAAACACAGATGAGTGTTCATGTTTGCTGCTGTTGCAGGATCTCTGCGAGATCGCACACCAGTTCATGGCTGTTGCTTTGTTAGTTTTTTAACCTCTAAAATGTTACTCGTACATTCCTTGTTCCCTAAAGATCTGTGAAATAATTTTTGATTTTCCAAGATTCTTTAGAATCCTTCAGTGGTTAAAAAAATACTATTAATTAATGAAACAATACTTTTTGGGGTATATCTTGTCAGGTTCATTATACATTCATAGTAGTTCACACAAGCACACTAAAAAATTCTAACTTTTCTATTTATAATTTTTAACTTATCAGTTAAAATCTGTTTAGCTTAGAATAGAAAATATATCTTCGTTATTACATTCTGATTTGTCTTGTATTGATCAATAAAATAAAGGCATAATTGATTCTTTCACAATAGAAAAACGCATGGGTGACTAAAATGCAATAGTCAAACTTTCTCAGGGGAAAGAATAGCAGGTTTATATTAAGAACAGAACTGTAGGTCAGAACTTCAGGGAAGAAACAGCTCAATCTGGGAAAAGGTTGAGTATTTCTGAACTAATTGATGTACTTTATTTTGGTAAAGACAGACTGAAGATGTCGTTCAAGATTCTTAACCTTTTAACTTTTTAAGTACAATATATAGTCAAACATGATGAATAAATATGATGTTCAGACTTGGTTTGCATCCAGATCTGTGTTTTATCACTCTAGGATTCATAACCAGCTATAATGGTAAACAGGCCATTTTGAGGGAACATAAGATATCTAATACAATTACCAGATAGTTTGCTGAATACTCTGTCATGTACCTTATACTTTAAGTGAACAGACTAAGTGAAATTTTAATGCAGATTTATATTCCAGGAGGTGGAGAACAGAACTCATGTCATTTCAGCTCTTTTCCACTGGGAATTATTGGAGAGAGAATACACTCATGTTGCCTCTGCTTTTGCAAGAAAACAAATAATAAAAAAATCCAGGAGACAGGAAAAGTTTATCATCACTCAGCAATACAAAGATATTTATCTTGAATTCCTAGTCCAGAAGACACTTTAATATTGTGAAATTCTTTAGTGGGAAGTTTTGAAACCTCTAAAATAATAGGGCAGGTGAAGCACCTTCTTAAAAACCTTTATTTGCCAGTCTTTGGCATTGTTGTACCATTACCCATGCAACACAGTGCCAACAAAAAAAATACCCCAAAGGAGTAAAGAATTTGACAGTTCTTTACATTTTGAAGAGAAAAGGGAAAAAAATGCTACAAAAGCTTTATTTGTAACTTCAGAAGTTCCATATATCTGAGTGAAGGCATTTCAATCACAGGAAAAAATAATACATTGGCTGTAATATTACACAAGAAAAAACCAGATAATTACAATAACTAGTATTTGAAAACAGTTCTCTGAATGCCTGAGGTGTGGAAAATGGATAAAATGCTAGGCTAATCTCTTTGTTGCTGTGATTTTAACGTTATTAGAGGCAGGATTGTATGCCTGGTATCCTCTCCATGTTAGAAGGAAGGATGAAAGGGTCACACAGAAACAGGAGTCCCTGAGAGCCAAAATTCTTCCTTATTAGTTCCTGTGTGCGAGTGTTGGAGTGTTCGCAGGTTTGTGTCATGCTGCTTCTTGCTTGCCAAGTCATTTCATCAGGTTTTGGGTGAATACAAGCCTGGCCCATCTTTCATCCCATTCCTTCTTGCTCTTTCTCGAAAAGCTACTGTTCATGACGTCCCTGGCAACAGTTACATTCCCTTTTATGTTCTTGCCAATTCTACTAGGTACAACATTTTTTAATTTTTTTTAAGTCTTCCAGATACATGATTTCTTAAGTTTTCCTAATATGATGGAGAATATGCTGCAAGTGCATTTTAGAGGATTTTCGAGACTGGTAACGCTGGAGAGCAATAACTTATTTATTACTATAAAGCAGGCAGTGATATGTTTTGCTACTGTAATGCTGGTGGAGGTTGGAAATTGTGCTTCAAGTGGAAAGACACGGAACAGCAGAGACTCCAAAAACACTTGGCACTTTGGAACCCGTAGGGATGCGAAAGGGCTGATGTTCTCACCCATGAGAGCTGGTGACAAAAAAGTCTCTTAAGAGAGACACCATTCCCATTGGGACACCCATTGTTATACAAGTTTCCTGTAATAAAACCTTCCACTGTATTTAAATGAGGATTAGTTGGACTGCTGCCTCCAAAAAGAAGGTTCTATGAAGGCATAGCTTTCTGGAGCACCATTCATAGCTGAAAATGAATGTTCTTTGGGGCAGGACATGCCGGGGTAGGGAGGACACCTGCTTTGCTGTGAAGAATCTCCAACAGGCAGGTTTCTGCACCATGGGACAACACGTGTAGAAATGTGGGTACTGTCTGAACTTTCTGAGCCACTGCCATGACTTGTTCTGACACTTCACAGCTTTGAGGAAGACTATTTCTTATTCTGTGTCCCATGAAGTCTACCTTATCCAAAATCAGCCTGAAGAGGATAGGTTTTGTCATTGATTTCCAGTTTTATTTTGTTTATTGAGCAACCTGACCTACTGAAAAATGTCTCTGCCCCAGCAGGGTGCTTGGACGAGATGGTCTTTAAAGGTCCCTTCTAACCCAAACCATTCTTTTATTCTATTGATACAACAATATCCCAAACACAAGGCAATGTAGTTATTAATTCAGTACTTAGTTGACACAGTGAATAATATTAAGAAATTTAAATACATCATAAACTTATAAACATGCATGACTTTTTTTTTTTTTAATGTGTTGCTTATTATGAAGCCTTGTTTTATAGCATACTTTTAATGACAGAAGATTATATCTTTAAAGAGCTCTTCTGAAAATGACCCCGTGCAATGCAGTATACGTAGTTAATTCAATGAATCAGAAGGCAAATTAATAGCAATAGATTTTGCTGCCTCTGTTTATGTCTAATGGTATTTTAAATCCCTTCCATTCATATTGGAAAGTAAAACGTGCTGCCCTTTCTGATCCAGTGTGTCAGAATTGAGAGGGCTTATTATATATGGCTGAAATAACACTGCGAAATAAATTTATTAATAAGTTTTCTGCAGGATTTATCTTTCTTGGGAGTGCATGGAGAGAGGTGTTTGTGTTCCCTATTCGCTTGCACAGTAAGGGTTAAATGAAACATGCACTGAGATCAGTAAGCTCTGAATGAAAGGAGCCTCAATGCCCTCATGTCCTTATGAAAAGGAACACGAGGACCTGGGAGCTCATCTTTATTATAGCAGGGATGCTGCGGGCTGCTGAAAGGAAAATGGAACAGCTGAGACAAGATGAACCCCTTATTGCAAAGGGGAAATGCCCTGTGTCTATATAAATGTTCTTTCTTACTAGATCCTTTGAAAAACAAATACAATCTATTGGCAAAACGCATGCCAATAACTGGAGCTCAAAGGAGCAAAGAGATTGCTAAAATACTAATTTAGTTCTGAGTGACACTAGACCCTGTACTAGGGAAAAACAATTTTAACAGGTTATGCTGGAGAATTTCCTCTTCCACATTTGTAGAATGATTAATAATACATGAACTGCATAAAATGCACAAACATAAAGAAAATCCTGTTCCATTTCATATTCATTGCAATAGTCAGTATTTGCAGCTTTGGTATTTACAAGTTATAATCTGGACTTCAAATCATAAGTTTGGCTTAAACATCTAAGCATTTTAAACTCATATATTTTATTTTCAAATTCCATTCTGTGTTAGAGTTTTAAGACTTCTGTTCTTTCGATTTATTTTTTTTCTCTACACCCAGAGGGTTGAGATCCTTTAAAAAAAAAATGAAAAAAGAAAAAACGATTCTCATTTAATACGAGTATATGAGCTCATATTATTTAAAAAACAAGTATACAACAAATCACCAATTAATTCAAGACTTGGGATAAAAATCACAAGATAGGGCAACATTGATTTCCAGTGAAATGTGTGAGGATTCAATTAGTCCAGAATTTAGTGCCACTTTGTTAAATGGCAGTAGGAAAAAAATCTAATGTGCTAATAAAAATTTAATTCTCCTTTTTGGTCTAGAAAATTACCTTCTTTTGACTGTGGTTTTCTTAGCCTTTTATCCTCCTAATACAGTTGAGTCTCTTCTATATTTTACTCCCTCTATATTTTTAGGAGTTGAGGTTTTTTTATAGGACGGTGAAGTGTTGAGCTCTTTTGGCTCTACCAAGGAATCACTGTGTAACACCTGGACAAAACATTCTCTTTTTGGCCTAAATCTCTAAATCATTCCCTGTATCTGCTAGACTGATCTTGTAAGAACAGAAAGTCACAAAAGAAAGAAAAAAGGAACTTCTCAGGTTCCAGAGCAAGTTGTATCCTGGTCTGAGTACCGGCATAAATCATCGCGGTCTCAGTGCCGTTTTCATCCAGGTTTCCAACTTCCAGCCCAGAATGGGCCACCTGCCAGCCGGGAAATTGCTGCCATGGGGTAGTTCTGCTCCCATGTCCCCAAAACCCTCGGCATCCTGCTCCAGGTGAGTGTTAAGTAGGTGCCGGTTGGGCCAGCTGGAGACTTCTCAGTGCCAGGTGAATCCCGAGATGGAAACATCGAGCTGCTTTTTGGCCTCTTCCTGCTGTCAAAGGAGCAAAAAAATAGGCCAGAATGAAGTCCAGAGCCTGGCCTGCTATTTAATTAATTTACCCATCTGTCATATATTTCTCAAAGGTGTTGTGAAGCCTTCGTGGCTGGAATGCTTTCATGTGGAGGGGCCTCTGCGTTTGAAATTACTATAAAGTCCTTCGATGAAAGTTGCCGGATCGGCAAAACCATTACAAGTGCAAGTAGTTCTTGGTAGAAGCCACTTGGTACATGGCATTTGATTACTTTTAGGTACCTTTGCTTTTTAATTGAACCCATTGCCTTTCCAAATACTGTTCCCTGAAAAAGAAAAGAGATTTTCAGTTTTTAAACCAGACAATTGCTATTCATAGAAACAACTTTTCAGCCGATAAATACTATAGAAGCCTGGATTGAAAGGTCACTTCTGTGATAGCCGGTGAGGGTCTGTTTTTTTTAATGGAAAGTAAGTATTATGTGGCTTTGCTGCATAATGTGTTTTGCTGGGAGGTGAAGCTGTGCAGCCGTGAGCTTTCTCTAGAGGCCTATTCTCTTGGCTTTATGTCGAGGACAGGCTTCAACATTAAATGGCTTTAAGCTTGTCAAAGAAAGGTTATTAAAAATGTTCCTGCCTTTCAGTCTCCATGCTCAATAGGCACAAAAATGCAATACTATAGGGATTTTTTTTCTATTTAGTCATGTCATTTGGCATTTTGCCTATAGCTAAAAATGAGATACCATCTGTTTTAGGCTCACTAATGATTCTGCATTGTGACTTGAGCCAGTTCACTAGTTTATTGTTACCACTTAAGAAATAAACTTGCCTTCTGCTAATTGCACTTTTACTACTATGTTTTGGTACGATTTTAAATCTCAGTGTCCCTTCAGGTGGGGATCTGAAATCACAGTTGTAAGACTTCTGTGCTGAGGCTCTAGGTAATGTTATATTTGGACTATCTTAGCACAGTTCTTTTGTCATAATCTTATAATGTAGTGGGAGCACATTTGCCTTAGAGCCTTTGGGATGTCACTGAGCCTGTTTTCTGCTGTGGCAGGCAGGTAGGAAGGTGAAGTGCAGCCACTGAACACAGTGCTGCTGTTCTAACCAGAGACACAGAGTGAAATAAAAGGCAAGGGAATGCTGATATTCCTTTGTGGGCTCCCTACGCTGGCAGACATTGACATGGGAGCTGCTGGGAGTGCTACTGCTGTCTATCGGGATGTGAACTTCAGTTATGGGTGAAGGGAGGATTCCTGAGACCCGTGTGTAAGAACCATAGAATGGTTTGGGTTGAAGGGACCTTCAAAGCTCATCTAGTCCAACCCCCCTGCCATGAGCAGGGGCATCTTCACCAGCTCAGGTTGCTCAGAGACCCATCCAGCCTGGCCTGGGATGTCTCCAGGGATGGGACATCCACCACCTCTCTGGGCAACCTAAGCCAGTGTTTCACCACACTCAGTGTCAAAAATTTCTTCCTCACGTCTAGCCTGAATCTCCCCTCCTTTAGTTTAAAGCCATCACTCCTTGTCCTGTCATTGCTAGTGAGCCTGCTAAGACTCATTTAGAGGAGGGGTCCAGAATAGCAACCATCTCCATGATGATTTTACTCCTGCAGCATGTCTGGAAGTTATTCCTCCACTCACTGCTGTTTTCTAATGACTTCTGTGACCACTTGTTGACTGACAAAAATGTTGCTCTCACTGCAGAAATCCTTTGGGTGTAAATCAATGGGCAGTGGAGCTTTGTTCCGCTTCACACCAGATGCTTCTTTCTGTGACACTGAGCAGCCTCCACACTCAGAGCTGATGTGGACTTGTTCCCAGCTCCCTGCCCACCACAGAGCAGCTCTTGGGCCTGGGGGGCATCGTAACATTTCTTGACAGTTTTACGGTTTCCTGATCATTCAGCGTAGTTGAAGTGCAGCATAACTTAGTACTAGTGTGAGCTACTGAAGCTTTCTTTTCCAGATGACACCCTTCCACCGTGATCCAGACATGTAGTGTGTCTTGTCCTGCAGGAATGTGGAATAAAACTATTTTTCCCAACCCTCAAGCTTTTCCCAGTAGCAGAGCTCTCAATCTAAGAAGATTTCAAGAAGAGATATTAGATAGTATTAAGGGACTGGTGTATGTGACTGAGAAATCTAAAAGCGGTGTTTTTATTGAAAATATTTTGTTTAGTATCATCAAAGATCTGGAATGTGTGTCCCAGTTCAAGTCTTTCAAAGACTGTCTAGTCTAGGACTTTCAAAAAATTCACCTGTCTGATCAAACCACTGACACCTTGAAAAACCATTTTTTCTGTACAAATGCCACTCATAATGGGAACCAAGATGCTTCTCTCATTATAAAAGCTGATTTTGTGGGGTTCTTGCCCCAGCTGCTTCAGATTGTATGAAGTTAAAACTTTACCAGTCAGCTTTTCAGCATGAAGGCATTTTTTAAAGCCTCAAATGGTTTTAATATCTTATGTTCTTGTTACTGAGCAGTGAAGAAAGGTAATTTAAAGACAGTCCCATGTGACATTTTTGCCAAACTCTACTTGCCTATTAAAGAAACCTTAGATTTTTGCAAGCAGAACCCTTCTCAGAAAATAGTCTTTAAAGCCTTGAAACTGCTAAGATGTTTCAGTTTGAAAATTGGCTGTAGCACATGTATATATGTTACTTTCAGAATATTTTATTGTCTTGATGTTGTAATATCGATGGTAATCACTTCATGATGTTGTGATAAAATATGGATAGATCACTTTGGTGCAAAATAGGAACCGCTTTAAATTCTTTGAGTTTGGAGCTTTTAGGTTATATCTTTTGAATCTTTTAGTTGCACAGCTTTTCAATTCAATCTGCAGTAATGAAGTACATGTGTACTAATTGGTTGGTATAATGGTATCATTTACAAGGATAATTCCTATTTGTAGGGAGAATCTTCACCCCTGTTTGCAAACGTTTGCATGTAAAACTCTTTTGAATGGTATGAAAATATGGTCTGCATTTAGTTATGACAATTTTTAAGTAGCTACACGACACAAAACCAAGATGGGATTATCCCCTAAGGATTTAATTAAAATATATTACCTTTCAAGTTGGAAGACCATTTAGACTTTATTACAACTTCCCCCCTTCTTATAATTCATTACTATTTATATTTTAGCCTATAATTAAGCCCTTGCTTTTAGATACCTAATTTTTAGAATAAAAGTAATACCGTTCTGTGTAGGTTTCAAAGAGGACTTTTTTGGTGACATCTTCAAATCTGGTTGTTTTGGGTTTTTTTTCTGAACAAGTCCAAACTGCACTTGTCAAGCAAGTTATTATGCATAAATAAATTGCTATGTCATATTTCTAATTCACAATGCAGGTTTTCTTTAGTTTGCTAAGGACACCAGCATCATTCATAGCCAAGGGCAGAAATACTTTTAGTCAGCCAAATGCAAGGAATGAACATCACGATTGTATATTATTTCAGCTATCTAAATCAACCTATCTTATTAGACTTACCTTTTGCTCTCATTTTCTGTGATTGTTGTAGAAAACTAATTTAATGACATAACAATTCAATTATGCAGGAAACCTTATGAGAATATTGCAGGCTATGTGATCATCATGTCACTGAAAATAATGTCACTGCTGTGAACGACTGACTTAGATTTCAGCAGGTAGGTATTTGCTGAATATATGACACTGCTCAACAGGAATTCTTGATGATGAATTCATTGTCTAAAATACATGTTAGAAGATTCAGCTAATAATTTCCCACAAGACACATTTGTTAAAACGGAGAATTTAATGAATAATTCACAAAGAGAAAGAAAAAGCAAACAAGCTTCATTTCAGTTGATGAAAAGGTCTAATAACTTTTGAATAAAATAGTCAAAAATATTTTCAAATGCTGCTGATGGTTGATGTACTGTATTGTCGAACAGGATTCAAAAGGAAGAGACAAAGATCTGAGAAATAGGACTGTAGAAAACCAAAGTAAAGAACTTTAACAATCTACAAACATAGAAATAAACAAGTGAAATCTATCATATGAAATGCCAATGATAAGCACAACATAAATTAATTCATGGAATTTAGAAGCATAAATCAGAGAAAGCAAAGATAAAAATACTGGCATGGAAGTTATGAAACTGAGATAGGGGAAGAGTGGAGTAAGGCAGAGGAGATAAATGTGTTCAGAGTATTCCCTATAGATTTCATATCTCTGAGCCTTAGATACCCATCAGAACAAAATGTTCCAGTGAGGGGCTTGAATGCTTCCAGGACAAGGTTTACACAAACTGTCACCCTCTCTGCTTCACTTGCTGAAGCTGAACACGGCTCCTTGGTGGATGGATTAATAATAAAGCCAGGAGAGGTGGAAAACACCAGCCCATGGGGGTGATGGAACTAGAATCTAGAGTTAAACTAGGAAAGTTTGCTGTCATAGCTGTCTTGACTGAAGATGTGAAATCCCAGCACGGCTATGGAGAAGATTTTGCAAGTTCTTATGGGACTTTTGTTATTAATACCTCTCACTGTGGTTCTCAAAGCTCTTCATAAACGTGAGAGAGTTCCCAGTGTAAAAGGCCAGGTTTAAATAGAAATTTCTTTAAAAAATAAGGCTTCCTAGTTCTGGAGTTCTGGACTGATTGATCATAGACGGTCTGGAATCACAAAGCTTGGACTTTGATGGAGTCTTTTGAAACCTGAAAAGTGAATAATCCAATGAAAGGGTCCAAAGTGCTTGATCTAGATCAAACATTGTGTCATTTGGCAGAGCCAGAGAGAAAACCCTTGAGCTTTCCTTTCTCATTCTAGTCCCAGACCACGGTCCCTTATTTTGAAATTACATTGAATATTTCATCAAATCAATACCATTCTGAACAATGTGCAGATTTTTTTGTCAGATTCATAATCACATTCTTTTATCCAGGAAATGTGAGTTTATAAGCTATCCCTCTGTTGCTCTTTATACGTAACACTTGTCTTACACTTCCCATTTTAAAAAATTATCTCGAGTGTTTGGAACTTTAATAAATGTTAACTGTTCCTGCTGAGTGCCTGCTCCAGGATGAATGTTTTAAAAAGCTCCAGCAAGAAACCTGCTCTTCCTGAGTGGGGTGGGAGGAAGGAGAGGGAGAGAAGGAAGAAGCAATAATTCTATTGTTAACACTGAGCTCTGGCGAGTCCAGATTTCTGAGCACTTGGATTTGCACTTTAATACTCCTTTCAGGTTTTGTGGTTCTTGTTACTGTCTCTTTTTGTTTGGGTATTTCTAGATTCTCCATCTCTTACCCTGCTGGTAGGGGAATACAAGCACAGCCCAAAGTGTCTTTGTAATTAAATCAATGGATATGGATCGATGGATCCTAACTTACATTTCTTTATTTTTCATCTGATGTATTTTTGTTGTCTTTATGCTGATGGATCGCTCATCCTGCAGCTCTTCTCCAGAGGGAGAGCAGCCACTCCTGGGTTATCTCTCTAGCACAATTAAATTCTGCTATACGGAGTCTGGAGTTTTCTATTGCAAGCACCTGCAAAAGCAAAAGTGCCAGGTCATCAATTTGTGGATAAAAACCCCCAAAGTAAAACATTTGGGGAATGAAAGACACTATTGGAAGCATTATGAAATGGAAAATAATCCAATCTGAAAATTTTCCAGGAGTGAAATGAAACAATGGTTATTAAGCCAGAAATCATGCAAGTCTACGTTACCTTAGCTGAACACGGTTCACACCCCCACTGAACTCACGTCTAAAAAAAGGGAAGCAAAACCTTCCCCAACATGCAATAGGCATGTTCCAATTCATGTGATAAAATTGTAATAGAGTGAATATTCATAGAATATGCATTCACTTAATTTCAGTTTTGTTGAGGGTGGGGGTGGTGTCTTTAAAAGTTTATTTTGGTTCTTACAAAAAAAGAACAACATTTTTTTTTTCTTTATTCAGTTTTCGAAGACAAGTGTAACCATCTGGCACGTTTTCTTTAGGGATGCGATTGCTCATTAAAAGTTTGCATCTCTGTTTTTTCTGAATTGTGCTTTCAGCTTAGGGAGTGGATTTAATCAATATGCATCCATCTAATGCACTGAAACTGTCACTAAGGCCTGACCCGCATTCTCAAAGTAAATTTTAATGAAAATATTTCTGTGCTTTAGCAGAGGAACAAAAAAAAAAATAAGACTCGGTTTATTTATTCATCAGTGTAGTAAACATACTGACTTTTGGTGTCTATTCCTTTTAAAAATCACTTAAGAGAGTAAAAATCAGATTCAAGTGTCTTCAGGTTTTCCCCCCCACACCCCAAAGCCTTACAGGAGCCAAGCAAAGGGAATCCTTTTTTTTTGTTTAGTTTTCACTTGTGTTTACTTCCATGTCTGGACAGTGAGATGTTTTCCATATGGGAGAAACTCTAAGCAATGGTTGAGATTTTTTGGGCAGGGCACCCATCCAAAGGCTGTCCATGGTTTATGGGTTCTCTCCAGCCCTGTTCAATCATCAAGCAATGAAAACGTTCCCCTGTATAGCAGAGGTCCTGTCCCACTCTGGTGTTTCTTGCAGATGAGCATCCTCTGGGCAGTCCCCAGCCTGAAATGATCTTGAAGTCAATGATGGTAACAGATCTTGGGCTTTAACTCCTTTCTTCTACTTCATCTCAAAACAGGGCTGAATGTGCTTAAGTATAGTTTGAAACAACCATTGCCATGAACACAAATGCTCTGTTGAATAAGGCAAGTAAAATCCTTCATTTCCTCAGGTACAATTGCAAAGCATCTTCCTTTTCTGCTATTTCAAACTTTCCCGGTACATTCTGGGAACCGATTGCTTTTCAATACCATAGGGTGAAGACGAATTTCCCTTGTGAGCGGGACATATTCTTATGGCTGGCAGGTTATTGGCATTTGAGCCCTCACAGAGCCTGCAATGCAGCTTCGGTAACCTGTTCTCTAAAAGCAGCAGATTTCAGGCATAATAGATATACTCACTTTTCTGTGCATAAAGCACTTATTGCTTGTCTCGTAGCATCACTGGGACAGCACCAGCACTTGCCTTCCTCCCACCACTCTGGAGATCTACCAACCTGTAGGCAACGTCCAGATGGCACAAAAATATTTTTTCAGAACAAATACAAGTAGCTCCAGAAAAAACTTGTTCTGCGCCCCAGCTAAAAACTGTATGGAAGATGAGAGCCAACATGTTAGTGTAGGGCAAAGTAAAAGCTCTAAATAAAACCTGCTTCATTTTGCTCTATACAGCAGAATCACAGTAGATTTCAATGTTAGGAACTGTATGATTAGCAATTCATCTTTAGAAGGTTTTAAGTTATTTGATTACAGATTTTTTCTTTAAACATTCAAGACTCATCTCAACTAAACTGTATTAAACCTCTTCATACATTCTGAGAAATTGGGACAGGTAGCAATTGCAAACAACTGCAGTTTAGTAGAATAACGCAAGAGCGTGAGCTTTCATCTGACTGACAAGTGACAAGCAAACTCACAAAGACTTTTCCCTTTTCAGATTTATATCTTGATGTGGCAGGTGATGATGCTGTGAACAAACACCATGAGAACAAAGTTACCTTGTGTCTTTGTTTATCTGAGCAAAGAAATGGAATTCCTTTTGTTGGCCTAGAATGAATTGTGGTGTATCTTCCTGCATTGTGGCAGTGCTTATGGAAAAATAATTACTATCACATTATGGTTCCTGTGTTTGCAAGTATTTTTTTCCTGCTGTCCTTCAGACAGAGAATCTTTTAGTTCTTATCCTGTATTCTGGTTTATTTGTAATCTCTAGCTATATACATTTCTGTCATTTATCAGAATTTTCACAGATTTAATGAAGTTTAGTCTTCTTGATTTAAAACATCAGTTCTGGGACATGTAAAGAAACCTGGGATCTTGATTTTTTTGTTGTATGCTTTGATAAAACACTACCCAGAAGCTCAGAGGCTAGAAAGCAAGACCATCAAATCTATGGATTTGAGAAAAAGAGATAAGCTGTCTAACAACTCTAGAATGCTCAGTGTGCGCAGCGCAGTTTATTTGCCCCCCTACAACTACTCTCCTGGGGAAACATGTTAATACACGTTCATGTAATATTCTCAATTGCTGTATAGCAGTTTCTGAACAAAAATTCATATCAGAACCATTTAGAAAAATCACCAGGACTAGAGTGATCACAAAAATATAGTGCCTGGAAAAGCAAGTGCCTTTCCATTCTGTTTTCTAGGTAAGATATGTGCTTTCACTAAGGACAATTCTTTATTGGATAAGCACTGGAGAGGAGCTCCAGAGTCTTGAGATCTAATCCAACTTTGCAATTAGGCAGTGAAATGAACTTGAGCAAGATGCTTCATCTTCCTGCATCTCTGGTTCTACGGGTATGAACCAGCGGTCTTGCGCTACCTATGTGAGGCACTTTTTGCAAAGAAATTTCATTTAATTTTCCCTGTATGAGTAATATATCCCCTCTCCCTCTCCTTGGAATACTTGAGATTTCTTCCTAATAACTGCATATTTAGCCATTAAGTATAAGTGCATTTTTCATAAAAAAAACATTTTATTCAGTTAACAAGAACAGCAGTCTCATGCATACAGTATTATAGTGCAATGTTGGCACTGCTTTTAAATTTTAAAGCTTCAGAATGTCATACTTTGGTTTTGTTGCTTTTTGAGCAGATATAAAAGGAGTGTACCATAACTTCCCTTGTTTGATTTCTTCTCTTTCTTTCCCATGTTTTTGTCTTGTTTAATTTCTGAGTGTTTGGGCAATTGGCAGTCAGTATGCGCCCACAGTTTCTTTTCCCTTCCCATGTTACAGCCCTTTGACTGGTGTAATATTTTTACACCCATGTGCATGTGTATTGGGAAATATGGTCGTACATCCAATTGTGCGTGTGTGCCCGTATATGCCTGTTACATCAACTACGCAATAGTTGTCATTGATCAGAGAACCCTGGAAGTGACAGGCCACTAACTCCAGGTGGGAAGAGAGATTTAGAGCCCAAATAAGCAGTATTTGGACCTGAGTGTTTCCTTGCTTGTTTTAGGATGAAACCTTAAATCTGAAGCCTGTTGGCTTTACAAGAGAGCAGATATCAAGGTATCTTTGTCTCTTATTGACACTTAGGAACCCTTCACTTCTCCCCCATGTGAGAGCATTAAATAAATACAGTACAGGAACCTTTGCTTACCTGTATATCTCTAATAAAAAATATAATCCTGTCTTTTCCAGGATTTAAAAAACCAAATACATAGTAAAGCTATTGTACATCTTAATGTTCTGCCACTAGAGTGCACCAGAACGTTTAGTTGTAACGGGCCCATTGCAGTAACCTCCCTCGCCTTAAAATAGTGTTATTTTATGCTACTAAATGTCTGCCCGATTTTAACTCAGTTTTAATATAAATGTCTAATAAGAAAATGTCTGTTTCTAGATATATAATGTTCGAAGGCATAATTTAAAGTGTAGGCTTTCAGTAGTTAAAAACCAGTTCTTTCACAATTTCTTCCACAAAAGCTAAATGAACTTGCTGATTCTGCCAACAGACATTTTGAGCTTTTGAGTTCATAACGCTGGATTTTGTTGAGCAAGTGTGAAGTGGAAACCACAAAATATGATTAGAGACACGATTCTCAGAGTTTTTCTCAGTTAGAATGGCAATTAATGTGATTGTATCAGCATCTGAGTTGAGAGATGAAAATCTGGTTGTAACCATTACTGCCAAAAATGAGAAACACTCATTAGAAAGACATGAAGGTTGGGGTAGATTACAGGTAGGGATTTCTTTTCTTGCTTTGTTATGCAGTGGTAATACTGCCAGCTAGATTGGAATGGAAGTGCTGACTTAGCTGTGCTTGAACACTAGAGAACACTTGACAGGCTGAAATTCTGTCCCCACTTCTATCAACAGTAAAACTTACGCTGATATTAGTGATGCCAGAATTTTGTCCTCGGTATCAGGGAGAAGAAATATCTTTAGCACAAAGGTGATGTGGTTGGGAGGGAATTTAAGCTTCAAAAGGAGTTGTACCTTTACTATACAGAAAGGTTCTCCAGATCCTCATGACATGGATGTCTGGTACTCTCTTCCCTTTGCAAGGCTCACCTTAGTGGCCACAGCTTTGCAATCTCCATTCTGGCACCTCATGACATCCAAGAACCTGAGCAAGTTATGTCCCAGAGGGAGTCTGAAAATTCTCTTTGGTAAGTAACCCAAATCAAAGGACCTAGAGAATGCCTTTGGGTAGTAGAGGATGTGCAAGACAGTAGACTGAATATAAGAAATATGGTTGTTTCTCCAATCCTGACTTGCAAAAATTCAGGGATGCTGATTCCCAGAAGAAAAATCCATATGAAATATTCGGGGCTTTTAGAGTGGTGAAAGAGAGATTGATGGGTTCTGCTAGAATAACCAATAGCCTGTACTTCTAATTTGAAACATGAGGTTTTGATTATTGTAGGAATAAAGAGCAAGGCTATTAGTCTACCAAGAATAATGATTTCTGGAATTTAACCTTGGTACTTTTATCTATGCATTCACAAATAAAGAAACAACCATATTTCAATGAATTATATCACAGCTGTAAGCAACAGAGAACTCTGCTTCTAGACAATGTCATTAGATTGCAAATGGCTTTTAATGAGTGGCATTTTGATCTACCTACCCGTCTTTCTAATTGCAAATATATCAGTAAGACAGAACACTGTTTATCCTTTTTCAAGACTCGGTAAACACTGATCCTGAGCTGAAAACATTCATTTTAGTGTGACATATATTCATCCTCGAAAGACATGCTGAGACTTTAGTAAAATCCTGGTACCTAATTGCCTAAAGGTCTGATATATAATCAGTGGTGGTTGAAGAAATAACCAGATGACGATCTTTTTGAACCTTAGACGTAACTACCCTTGCTATTAAAAAATTAAATCAATAAATGAAAAATATTCTGTCTTAGAGACCCATAAAAAGAGGAACAAACCCCACAAACAGCAGCAGCAGCTTCCTGTATGCAGCATGAGGGTTTGCAAGACTTGATATTGGTTTTAATATTCAACGCCAACCCCAGTCCAGAAAATAAAAAACAAAAAAACCCAGAACACTTGAGTATGTAAAATGTACTCAAATTTGCCTTAGCAACTTCCTTAAATATGTTTTTAATGTAATCGTCTCCTTTGGTCTCATTCAATTGCTTAAATGTGTGCTTAAATGTAAGCACTTGATGAACTCCTGTGATGAACAGACATGACCCGGTAAATGTGGCCTCATCCAGAGCCATCCAGAGTCCAGAGAAAGCACAAATTCTCACATGCCAATTATTTATCAGCAGAAAAAAATAGCTGTGATTTTTTTCTAGTAATACCACAGCAGCAAAATGAAAACACCCAAAGCTTCCCAAGGTGGCTAAATGATTTTTTTATAGCATTCTATTGCAAGAGTACTGTTAAAAATAAAAGACGAATTCCTATGTGATCACAAGATGTTTTTTTTTTTAAATCTTTGTTTCTTTGGGGTATTTTTTAGATATAGTTTTTGATTCTTTTTTTATGTCATCGATTTACCAAATGTGTTTACATTGGAATAGAGATGATTTAAAGGTTTATTTTCATTTATATTCTAAAACATATCATCCAACTGTTTCTCCCCAAATCATGTTTCTCTCTTGACTGTGCTTAAGTCACAGTTCACATCTGTGGCAATAAATATCAAATGAAAGAAAAAAAAAAAGGTGAAGGAAACTCCATTGTAGTAATTTGATTACTCTGGAAATAAAGCGGTGGATTACTAAAATCTAATTTGGAAGTGATGAAGTGCATGTGATTGCCAAGTAATTATTTCTGCACAGTCCTTGTCCATGGGGAAAACAGAATTATTGGACACTACACAATGTTAATGATGCCATAGTTTGACATTCGCACGAACATGCAGAAACACTGGCCTTTCGAGTACATTTTGTGACAATTTGTGTCTATCCAAAAGTCTGTATTATTATGAGCCTCAAAATCAGTCTGCATTGGCAGCTTCTGTTGCTGTTTTATTTTTGCAGAATAAAACCAAAACATGATCTCATAATCAGAATTTAACTTTGTATCTTAACTCACAGAAAATGAAGAAGTATTAGGGGACTTACAGGAAAACACTTATGCAGGGGTGAAGTATGGAACATTTTCAATTAAATATAATCATCCTTCTAATATTATCTGAAAATTCTGCCAGGCAATGGCAAATGTAAAAATTGCTACCATTGGTCCATAATTATCAAATATGGTTATATGGTAACGTCGAAAATATTTTAATTCTATTTAAGACATGTTTCAGATGTAATTTAAAATAATGATTTTTCCTTCAGCAAGAATTGCAAAATTCCATTGTTAACCCTCAAAAGAAAGGCCAAACTAAAGGCAGCAGATTGAAGCGCAGGTGCACTAACCCTATATGTAAGATCTTGATTCCCTAAAGCAAGTTACAGTATTAGAATTAACAAAACCAAATTGTAATCTGTTTTATGCTCAGTTTATGTTTTCAAGCTTTGTTCATGAATAATGCAGAAAAACTGCTGAGCATTCTTAGAGCTTCCAACAAACTGCTGCCGCCCGCTGAAAGGGAGTTCATCGTTTGGGTGCAGTATTATAACGGAATCCCTTTTTGAAGCGAGGGACCAAGCCCGCTCTGTTCTGAGAGCATTGCATTGCTGAAAGAATTAATTTTGGTGACATTTATGCATGATGGGGCTCTTGCTTGAAGACAATAGTGACGTAACTGTCCCCAGGACCCCAGCTGTAATGAGATCATAACATGAAGAGTAGTGTGGAAGCATCTACCAGGATGAAGGTGGTGAGATATTGGCCTAGGTTGTCCAGGGAGGTGTTGGATGCCCCATCCCTGGAGACATCCCAGGCCAGGCTGGACAGGGCTCTGAGCAACCTGAGCTGGTGAAGATGTCCCGGCTCATGGCAGGGTTTTCACTAGATGAGTTTGAAGGTCCCTTCCAACCCAAACAATTCTATGATTCCGCGATTTGCCAACTGGAATCACAGCATCACAGAAAGGTTGAGGTTGGAAGGGAGCTCTGGAGGCCATGCAGGCCACCTTCACTGCTCAGGCTAAGTCACCTACAACAAGCTGCCCAGGATTGTGTCCAGACAGCATTTGAATATCTCTGAGGAGGGAAACCTCCATGCTGTCTCCAACCAACCTGTTCCAGTGCTTGGTCTTACCACCCTTAGTGGTAGTTTCAATGGTGCTCATTTTAGGTGTACACAGGGACCTATTGCAAACTTAATACCTACTTTAAATAAATACAAAATAATCCATAGAAAATGTATTATAAAAAACAGCTGAACAAAACCACGACCGACAAGAGCAACGAAGCTGACATTGTGGTCCACATTTTCTCATTCTGTGTTATCTGTCTTAGATCAAAAATAATACCAGGTTAAGGTGAATTCTACTGCAAATACTAGTCACTACTGACATTTAGAAGGTTTCTAAAAGGAAAAAAAAAGTTTAAAGATATATATTCCAATAGTTCTTTGTCATAAGTTATTATAAGCTAATGGTTGCTCTGGTTTAACTTCAGAAGAGTTAGAAATTACGCTGGTGTGGTGGTTCTGAAGTCCTTTGGAAGAGTCTTTGGATGGTCCAACTGGCTTTGAGGGTTCTCTGTTTAGCATTTTGCTTACTAGTAACATTAGAATAAGCTTGGTGGAACCGCTTCATACCTCTACCTGCTTCTTCATCAGGAACTGAAAATAATCAGCAGGTAGACTATAAAAGTAATAAAAGATTGTCTTGAACAAAGCTCTTATCCATTAATAGAAAACTCTCAAACTTTATTCATGATAGAAAATACTGACTAAAATAGCATCCTATGACTTGACCAAATTCATTGTTTATCAATGGGCAAAATGCATCTGTAAGGGGCACAAAGCTTATCTAGTACTGTGACATGAAATCATCCTGTATTTTTAAATGTTTTCTAAATGAGTGACTTTTTTGTAGCTGTTTTTTCCTTATTTTTCACTTTAAGTGGTAGATTTACAGACCCGGGTACTCATTTTTAATCTAATCTCATGGAAATATTTCATCAGCAAATCCATTTCCCAGGGTTTTGCTCCAGGCAGGGAATCACCTCCTCCCTTTTGAATGACAGCGAATGGTGATGCCAAAAGCATTCTCTGACATGGCTGGCAAAAATAATCTGATTTAAAAAAAAAAACAAAATGTAAACTAGAGACTAGAGGTAATAAGAGTAGGAATGTGTTTTGCATGCGTGTAATCCATTAAAGTTCCCTTTGATGAAGCCCATTATAAATAAAATTGAGACTTACTAATCAAAAAAATCACTTGTAAAATATGGGATTTTATCTGTGAATATGTATTAAAGAGCTGATCCTGCTTTGCTGAAGTCACTGGAAGAAGTTATGACATAATGAGGGTTTAAAATTGAAATTTTCTGAGAATCTTTAGAGTTGCAGCTGTCAAGATGTGCAGGTAGTTGTGGTTTTTGCACCTATTTGTAGGACTGAATTTCAGCTGTGATCTGCATTTAGAAAGGCGGATTTAGAGCAGGCTGTTGAATTGCTAATGTTCATTTAGGCCATACAGTAAAGTTCAAGGAGTACTGTAGGATAGCCTGGGACATAACTCAGTAATGAAAGAACCCAAAGGAGCCGAATTTTATAACTACTAGTCACAGCTCTTGTTGTGCTGCTCTCTGTTATGGGATTAAAGAGGAATCACAGGGAACAGAATGACCAGCAAGGGTAAGAGTCTTTCATTTCGAACATAAAAATAACGATACTTTGAGGCAAATAAAAATGAATTACTGAATTACTTTTGGATTCTGAAGGAATTCTGAAAAAATCACTGTCTCTATTGACCATCTTGACCAAACCAGAGACAGTGTCTACGTTTCATTATTTTGACGTATCATGAAATCTGTACGGAAATGTGAGCGGTGAATCATTTTCTTTCCCTTTGCCTCCCAATACTTTGCCGTTCTGCTGAGCACATGGGTGTTTTGCCTCTGGTCTGTGGCTGGAAGCAAATTACTCCAGGCCATTCCTGGCCTCCAGGAAAATCTGGGGTAATATTCCTGCTACCAAATTTTAGGAAGCCGTGTGCAGCCGTCCCAGTTCAGAACCTCACCTACCATGACCCCTTATATTACCAATGAGGAAATGAGAACTTCAGAGTTGATTTGGTTCCAAAATGAGTGTGTATATTCATAAGTAGGAGTAGAGGGAGTCAGTTCTCTGAAATTAGGTGGTATGATGTCTCATTTCTCCTGTGGCTAGAAAAAAACCTAAACAACCTTGTAATTAAAACATTCGGGCTCCGATTTATGAGTGGCTGGGATCAGATCCTTGTCATGCATTTCTACTGTCACTGAGGAAATACATTGGAAAAATAGTCTGCTTTCCTGAACGCAGAACTACTTTGAGGGTTAAGCCAGTGAATAAGGAATGTGCAAGAGCTAGAGAAGTGTAACCTGAAGGTGTACCCAACATTTGGTACTTAGTTGCTAGTATGGTGAGAAAATGAAACCTTAGCCCTGAAAATGAGTGTTTCAGATGAAGTTCTGCAAATAGAAATTACTATGAAGTAGATTTTCTGCTTTCTACTTCTGAGGGACATTGAGGAGGTCAAGAGTGTTTTTTAGGTACTGTTGTCTCACTTGTTTATAAAAGAAATATCTAACAAAGTAGCCTGTAAAGCCATTGTCCAAAATGCAATACAGCAGCTTATACTAACTGCCCCTTCCAGCTGAAGAAGGCAATAGGAACTGTATTTTATTTAAAGACTTTTTAAAATACGTGGATTTACATTTCATTCCCGCTCTCTAGAATTTATTCATTATGAGCCTAAACCTAAGATCAAGATTTTAACTGGCTTCAGTGTACATTTTATCAGGTCTGGGATTGTTTAAGTCTTTTAATATCTGAGCCACTTTCTTGTCAGAGCCACTATGTCCTCTTTGCCACCTGTTTGCTCTCTATCCTGTAGCCCTTCCAGGGGCTGCATCTTGTAGAACCTGCTGGATTTGCAGGTGTTACTAAAACTAGTAGCAAGTAATTATTATCTTTAGTTTCACATGACAAAGTCATATGCTTATGGATAAGTAAAATAACAGAAGGATGGGATTTTTAAAGCATTCAGTTTTAGCTAAATCTCTTTCCACTTAGTATATGGAAAGAAACAAAGGCCAGGACTGCAGATTTTGGAAAATCTCAGCATCACTATGATAGACCCGATCCAGCATAGTATTAAACCTGCCTCCCTCAGCATAAGCTCATGAGAGGAGAGTCCCACTTTTGGTGTGATGATAGCCATGCAAAAGGAAATAATAATTTTTTTAAAAATACTGTTTAATTCAGTCAACTTTGGACATGGACATTCGGCATTACTGTCCTCAGCCCAGGTACTTGACTAAATGGAGCCAAAAAGGTTTTACTTCTAGAAGAGAGAGGTTCAGGGATTACTAAATATTTCAGAATCCTTTGTTGGCAGAGTTCTTACTTTGTCTCAAAGCTATTGGAACAGGGATAGCTTTAGTACCATTGTTTCCCCTGCTCTGAGGAAAAGCTTTTAACTGTGCTGAGGAGGAATCACCACTTTCCTTTGCTGTCTCTTGAGAGTTGAGCTGCTCCAGAGCATGGAAATGCTCTGGTGAAGGCACAAGAAAAGCCTCTATTACAAACATCTGCAAATACTAAGCAAATATATCATTATGGGAAAAGCAACATTTACCAAAAGATCAATAAAAATACTTTGAGAGTCCATTTTCCACCATCGCCATGTCAAAGCTGGAAAGAATCTCCAGTGTTTGAGAAATGATTTAAATGGATTTCTTTGGTTCTGGCCTGAGACTTTATGCTATTTCTATAAAATAAAAAGTATTTTAAACAGAAAACCTAGATTGGGTGTCCTAACACTGCAAATTGATTTGTGTTTTATAGAATTACATTTACAAGCCTGGTATACTTATGAAATGTACTCTCTCCAGCCAGTTATGAGACTCTAATGGGTTAAATTAACCAAGCTGTATAAATGTAAGCTGAACATGTGGTCAGGCCCTCTGAGACTTTTAAAAAGCAAATGTCTGCTAAAGCAAGTAAAGTCCAGCTTTTTGAGTGTATGTTGTCAGCATGAAAAGAGTCCACAATGAAAACAGGGGAACATCCACAATTATTTCACCTCTGTGGTTGCACACAATGAAATGGGAGGGAAATGAACGTTTCAGTAGGGACAAAAAGGTACAGAAGTGGAAAATCCATTTGGGAAACTGGTGTGAAGTGTTGTGGGAGAGAGTAGAAATATTTGATGGCTGGTCTTGTAATAGGAAAGAGAGGAACTCTAAAATGCAGCCCCTCATACTGCTGCAAAAGGTTTGATTTCTAAGAAAATTGGTTTTGTTTTTACTCCTCACTACAGCACCCCAGACCTAATGTACCAAAACCCAGCCTTTTAACATAAAATGTCTGTTTTCAGATTCTTACCAGTTGTTGGACTGCAAGTTTGAGAACTGATCAAAGATATCAGAGGTTTTCTTGCTATTTGAAAGATGATAAAATAAATGCTTCAACTGTGACAACCATATGATCTCCTCTTTCATTCATTGTAAGGGAATACTTCCAAGCAAAAAAAGTGCTAGTGTGGATACTTCTTTTATTGGAAATCAGTTTCAACTTGAAAGTTTTGATTTTAGTTTTAACAGCAATTTCCATTGTTCTCAAAATCTATTTGACAAAAAGCAAATATTTTCCCCAGTGTTCCTGTGACACTGTTCCCATCTGACTTACACATTGAAAATGAGTTTAAGTTGATAGTGATGGAAGACTCCAGAAGTCATAGGTCTTCTAAACAATAGACAAGTAAGTCTATTTTTCCCTATTGGATTTTCATCTGCAAGAGAAAATTGCCACTATTTTGTCTCAGAATTGGTGATTTGAATGGAGGGGAGAACAAGGCAATCAAGGACACAACAGCCTGTTGAGAATGCAGCATCTTTCTGGAGGACAGGGAAGTGTCTGTGTTTATAGAAGTGTTCTTAAGCTATGTCTGATAAAGGTTTCATTGACCCTCAGAATCAAATTAGTATCTGTGTTGGGTGAATCAAAGCTAAATAATGTAGAAAAAAATAAAAGGGATTTTTCTGATATAACTGATGCTTAATTTTATTTATTTTTCCCTTTCAGCGGAAGTTTCCTGAGGATAATTTCACTGATTTTGTCTGCAGACGCGTAAGTAGTATCCACTTTATTATATAAAGATCTAAGAAAGAAAGAGGCATTTTTGCTGAACAAAACAAACAATTCTTCAAACTGGCAACAACCCCTAAAAACCTTCTTTATTCATCCTTTACTTATTACAAAACTAGTATTATGACAGAGCTTCACTTTTTCCCATGAAAATTAATGAAGTAAAAGTAATGTCAGCCTCTAAATAATATACTTTTTCCTTTTTGGCGCTAGTTATTTAATTATCAAGAAAAGATCAAATTATTATGATTTTTTTTTTCTTCCTCAGACCACTACTTCAAATAACAATTATTGTTCTAAATGTCAGAGTTTTACCAGGGTGTTTAAATCAGTTTTAAAATAGCTGATAAGAACAAACACGTTATTCAGTATAAGGCAAAATGTGATGATGGGAAAGCAAAGTGAGGGTGGCCATGGAAGGAATTCTTTGCTGTCCAGTTTAACTTAGGTCTGTTTAACATTTGTGAAGTTGTTCTGAATTTGCCAGTTAGCTTCAATGGGCCAACACAAAGTTTAGCAAATTCTCCATAATCCATTGAGAATTTTCCTCCTCCTTTTACTTCAGTAAATGAAATCAATCAAATTCCATTTTGTCAGTGTCATATATGTTGGAAAAAGAGGAGTGGACTGGCCTGGCTGTTAAATAAGCTGAAGTCTAGAAAAGAGAAGATAAATTGTGGCCCAACCTTTAATTCACACAGAATGTAGGTCCATAAATGCCAAGGATGGACATGGCTCAGTAGCTTTATCTTTTATCAAAATCTTTCAGGGATTGTAGCTCTACAGTCTTAACTTGTACCACTTGTCAAAATGAAAGCAAAAAAGTTAAAGGAAGCAACATTTATCGCTGTTGATATTTCATTTGGGGCTCACAGGGGTCACACTGCTGGGGTTTCATTTCACTCTGTTGGAATCTGGAACTTTTTCTTCTAGTAAACACTGTAGTTTTGCATGGCTGTTGTTCAGCTGTAGATTGTTTTTCTGGAGATGGCTGCCCTACAGAAGAACTTAATAGTTCAAAGGTGGGATTATTTGCAATGTGTATAACAAATATCTGATAATTGTAGCTCTTGGAAATACCATTTTTGTGTATTGACCCTGCCAAAGCTGCGACTGTGCTTCTTCCAATTTGACCATACAAATGCTCATTTTATTAAACATATTGGTAATTACAAAGGTCGCGTGATCTGACAGCTATTTCGTTCACTAGTCTGATATAAAAATCAGGTGTATGCAACTCTGTGTAGATTAATGCAATTTATCAGGCACACTCAATGAAAATGTATGGAGTATGGGATAGATGGTGTTCTTCCTATTTAAAAAAAAATAATTCACCTTGTAGATTAGGTTTTCAGACTATTTATTGTTCTGGGCGAAATTTCATTTTTAGTTAAATAAGTATAAATCCCCGTGTGTATGAACAAGTAGTTCAGGACATTAATACATCAGTTTTCAGTAAATTTCCTTCAGTTCAAGTTCACACCCTGCGAACAGCATTTTTTAAGATGATTTTCATTTGTATTTTTTAATCAAATCTATTCTTCTTACTCCTGAAGTACTTGGAAAGCTCAGGTGTTTGGCTGGCATTGGATATTAATAAACCAGACCTTCCTCTAGTTCTGCAGAAACAGAAGATTTGCCTTGTGTCTCAACTTCTGCATTGGCGCTCAGGTCCTGGGATTGTTTGAATTCTTGCTGGCTCGCTGACTGTTTTTTAATGTGCTTTCTTTTCATCTGGAGACATCTGCATTCAGCCTTGTGATGGAGTGTGAAGTTAAATCGTTGGAGAAGTTGCAATAAGCATGGGAACTTGACCAGGAATAGGGAGAGTTGGGTGGTATTTTTAGTGCTTCAGAAAAGTTTACTCTGGACTGTTCTCCACTCATCTTTGCTTATTGCCAACCTTCAGACAAAGTCTCCTTCTAACGTTTCTAGGAGGACAGTTCATCCAGAAGTTCACAAACATGAGTCACAGCATTCAAAAGATTGTAATGGAGAGCATTGTGTCTATTCTTAATATCAAATTAATAATTTGAAATGTAGCAGTGTTCAGAGATGCCAGTCTGCATGGATCTGACAGAGTGTATTAGCGGCCAGAATGATTTAATTCCCATTCTGAACAACTTTGGGTTTTATACTGTATAAGGCTTAGATCTTGCAAGTGTTACCTCCCAAAAGCATCGCCAGCTCTGAATTGTATCAGCTGCGTTTGCCTTACTCATGGAAATAGGGGAAGAACTTATTTTTAAACTTTTGCCTCAGTCCTTTTCTCAGGGTTCTTCAATTTCTTGCCTCTCCCCTTTGTCCCGTCATACACCCCGCTGGTAACCAGCCCGCCTGGCCACGTTCCCAATGGCCTCCACTTTTCTTTGCTACAGCCCTTGGAAGAAATGTTGATTTTAAGTGAGTGGCAGAACTCGTGCGGATCTGAATGTAGTTAAGGCTTCTTTCTCTGTTCAAGATTATTGAAAAAATTAATTGATCTCCGAAGTCTTTAATGTCCATGTTTAACACTTTCACTGGGCCAAATGGGTTTCTCTTGGGAATGGGTGAAGCAAATTTATATTTTCCTGTTAAAAGTCCAAAAGCCATTTTCCCGAAAGGTCAGTGTATATGTATATATAATATTTGGATTTAACTTACTTTTTATGGATAAAATAGTCTATGGTATGCATCATGCTTTTCAAATTCCATTATATCACTACCACCAATTCTTATGATATCTTATGGTAAAGTCAAGTATTTTGTGCAGCATATGTGAGACTCTTCACTACCTACATTAAATTTTGAGCTGCATTAAGGCAGTAGGGATCTCAAAGGCAGAAATGACGTATTACTAGTGACACAGCAGAATGTATGTTCTTATAGAAATTAGCAATGAATCAGTGTTTTCAAATGACCATTGATCCTTTCTCTATGGAAGTTACCGGGATGATATAGCAGTAAGCATGGAATACCTCAAAAAATCTCTTATCTGTGATGACACAGAGGGACAAGCCTCCTAGGACACTGCTATTAAACACCTAGAAAAAATCCAGAATCATCCTGTTGTGCAGGAAGAAGGTACAGAGGGGTCACACAACTCACTGACTTGCAAATATGACACTGATATATTTGCACTCATTTTTACTCGTATGCCAAGACAACACTAATTGAAAATCCTTGAGGGCAAGCATATCATTCTTCCTTTTGTACCAAATCTTGCTGACTTCAGGATTTGGTTCTGCACATCATCCTCCTGACTCTACCAATATTTAGCCTTTTGGGTATAAAGAAAAGTGTATTTCTTATAACATGAATAACAGTTAATAAGAAAACATTAAAACTGATTAAATAGTAGTGACGAAGAATTAAAAATTATTCCCCCCTCTCCTGAAATCATTCAGTTTTAAATGCTGTATTCAGATTTCTTCCGAAACGAGCTTTATGAAACAAACCCAGTGGCTTCTCATTTCTGGCTGCCCCCGTCTGCACACAGTTAATACATATGTTAAAATCCACACAACATGTCTCACTTTCCGCTAATGAGATTTCAAAATGCATCCTGATTTGCTGCTGTTTACACAGGGAAATTAAAAAATTGATTGGTTGCTTCCTCCCCTGGATTTCTTCACGTGTTGGGGCCATTGGCCGTGGCCAGGCAACCACGCAGCCCCTCCGGAGCAAGGAGCAGACTGCGGAGCAGCAGGGACCGGGAGGAAAGAGGCTCTGGGATCAATTAAAATGCCAGGCTTCTCCAGGCTGCTTTCCAGAGCATCTGTGCATGATTCCACATAAATTTAGGGAATTAAAGATCAGGCGAAGGTAAACATTGCCGTGCTTTGCTTAGTATTGAATTAAAATGAGGGGATGAAAGATGACAAGACTTTTCTGCCTGAAGCTATGTTTACAGCCTCCATTTTATTTATTGACATCCAGTTGCTTTATTACTGCAGATATGTCATAACTATAGGCTATTTGACTCACTGCGTGCAGAGTATATCTGGAAGTTTAAATCAAAATGCGGTAGCTATTGTGAAATGGAATGTGAAAAAATACATTACCTTAGCAAAGAGCTGGTTTTCTTTATACATGATGTACTTTTGTACCCTCAAAAAAAGATAATGTTTTTCTATTAGTCACACACGCAGCCAATTCTGCAATTCTCTATCCTGGCAGACGATTTCGATATTCAACATCCTGGCCAGCACGCTCTAACCACAGTTGCTTAGAAAAGCCCTTCAACAATACCTTTGCAGCAAATGAGAGGTAGTGGTGTGTTTTTAGCTCTTCATCTCAACAACAGTCTGTTCCTGGCACAAAACAGGCTTTGTTCCTCTGCTCCAGCCCCTCTGGTGCTGCAACGCTCTGAAGAAGAGATCAAGGTGAAGAAACAGGCAGCACCTTTTGTTGCTGGGTGAGGGTGGGGAATGGGAGCAGATGTCGTGGGGAAGCGATGGGTTATGGCCCACGTGAATAAGCAATTCAGAATGAGAGAAATCAACACAGGAACAGACTTTGAATTGACAAATCATGCGATGCAGTGTAGGAATGATTTAAGACAGCACTCCAGTTATATCCAAAAGGATAAAACAGACCAACAGGCATACAAATATACATACAAAAAAGAACAGTTCAGGGGCCAAAAACAAGTTTACCTTGAAATAAAGCCTAGTAACATGAAAACTATGTCTGTGGATCCCCTGTGTTGCCAGAATCTGATACATATCTGAGAATAATGTAATTCTTTAAAGAATGTAATTCTTTACATAGACTGGGGTTTTTAAAATTCCTTGAAGGCATTCAACTCTATCAACCACCTTTCCAGCATCCTTCAAACCTTCAGCTGAAACAGTTTTACCACAACACATCATTCTATCTCCAGAGACTGTAAATGAACCATAAATAATGATCCTAATTGAACTTAACGTCCTGAGCTCAATTTGGTGAGGAGTTGCTCAGGAACTTATATGACATGGCGCAAGTTTTACTCTTTTATATAATGACCTGTATATTTAGGAAAGGTGAGAGATGTATAAAGCCCAGGTCCCAATCACAACAGCTGACAATTTTCTGCTGTTGGGAGCACAGAAGAGAGACAGTGGTAGGAGAGTGAAGAACAGTTTATTCTGGATTGTGGCGGTTTATGTTGTGTTGCTGCTTCTTTCTCAAGACTAGAACATAGATCACAGCTGGTGCCAGCAAACTTCTGCTGCTTGAGGAGGGGTGGTGTCTTTTTTCCCTGAATATGGATTTATGGTATTTTGAAATGTTTGGTATTTCATTACAGCAATGCCTTTTGTAATAGCATTATGTCCATTTATTTGTTCCAGCAGTCCAGCTGCATGGAATTGCTGGCTATTGGTATTTGCAGCACTATGACTTGGCTTTCCAGCTGCAAACCTGCTTTACAATGTTATAGAATTTGCATTCTCAAGCTATAGAAACATTCTACCTTTTGTTGGAGGCTCTTAACAACATAATAGCAGGTTTGTCAAAATCCACTGTCTCAGCATCTTGACAAGCTTAAAAAGCTCATTTTACCTTACTTTTAGTTCTTAATTGTTAAGTGCTAATTTAAATTATGCCGAGAGCATAAAAACAAATTGCTTAATCCCTCAGATGGGTACATATGGGTACTTTGGATCATACGGCTTAACAGTTATATTGATGCTGGTTTAACAGGCTGAGTGAAAATATCCAAAATGTCCAAAGCATCGTATGACTGTGTTACAAAGGCAGACTTCAAAAATCATCAGCTGCCTCTTCTGTCTGTGTGCCCTGCTTTGATATCAATTTTAGGTACTTAAACCAGGAATCACTACCTTAGCAGAAAAAAAAAAATCCTTTAAATGCCTCATGGATCAGTACATTCAACTTCTTTTCTCTTTCAGTATTGAACCAGTGATCTTTGCAGGTGATTGTAGCTTCCATTTTTCCCTTTCATTTTGGAGAATTAAAAATAAATTACTCTGCCTTCCTGGAGAGGTTTCGGAATCTCCTCAGGTTGGCATCTTTTCTGAGCTGAATGACAATATAATTAATTTCTTCCATCTTTTCATTAATGCTCATTGAGAGAATAGTCTTTGCTCCACCCTCTCCTTACCTGGATAAAATCTTGGTTCATATCAAAAGGCAAGGCTGGAAAAAAGGGTACTGACTACTTTGCAGCTTCTTTAGAGCCAATTCACCATCTGCTCTTCTATTAGGGTTTGGTAAGAAAAGTGATTTTCTAAGCCTGGTAGATTCTTACATGTGTCCTAATCTATTTTTAAAAACAGCACCAACATGTTTATCGAGTGAAGTGGACAGATGCTGTAGAGTAGTTTTACATAATGCCTCATTTGATTATGATTAAAACCAAACTTTTCCTCCAAATGCTGGGTGAAAATTGCCTAGAGCAGCATCTGTATCCATGTTAAACAGTAATTAACACATTGAGTTAACACCTTGGACAGTGTATAGGGACTGCCTCCCCTTCTTCTGCAAATACAACTGTTGTCTTCATATGTCAAGTAATGAGAACTTTCTTTCAAAAAGCATAAAACTATATTTTAAACATCTTCTAGCCAGCACTTATTTTTATCTTTAGGAGACTTTTAGGTCTTAAGGAGGCCAATTCGAATTCCACATTGCAAAATGTGCATTTAATTATAGACTGAAGTAACAGCATTCATTATGTTTTTATTGCTTTTGTAATTGTTATAAATTAAAATATTTTCTAATCACAGTTATAGGAACAATCACGAGATCTGATATTCCTTTTACACAAAACATGCAGCACAAGGAGGGTTCTGAACTTGTGGTGGCTGCTGTGTTGCTGTGTGTGGTTCAGGAGGACACAGTCCCTGCTCCTGTTCTTCTGCTTCCCTGCCTGGCTCTGCCTTGAGGAACGAAGTCTGGGAGCTGCCAGAGTTTGGCAGGACTGAAGCCAACAGGAGCACCAAAGGGCCTGTGTGAAATGTTAATATTATATAGACTCTCGTTTTGTTGATGGTGGGCCATCCAGCTTGGAAAAGGATATTTTAATATCAGCTTAAACCTCTGCTTGGGCATACAAAATAGAAAGGAAAATGCTCTGAAACAAAATTATGACTGTTTTGGGGAAAGATAGTGCACTTGGAGAAGGGAAAGGGAATATGGTACCATGTTACTGTTGAACATCCCTCTTTGCCTGTTACAGTTGGACCTGTTTTTTCAACCCTTCAAACTGTTTTGTGCTGCTCCAGCAATGCCAAGTGCCCCCCAAACTGCACCACAGAAGGGTTCCCTGGGCTGGAGAGGATCCTCAGCTGGCACAGAGCTTTTCTCAGCACTAATAGAGAATCAAAGTTCTACAAGCATATCTTTCGACCCATCAGTCATACTAACTGTCTTAACAATTTAGGGGAAGAAAATATCAGACATTCCTGAATGTTCAGAGGAAGAAAGTGTATGCATGTTTTTCAAAGCACGTTGCTCAGTTTAACACATGCGGTTCCCAATAAAAGCAGCAGCATACCTGGCCAGAAACCTTAGCAGCTCTTTGAAAATTTGCCCCTAATGTGAATAACCATAAAGCGCATTTAAGTGCAGACGAATATGCTTCTACTGCACCGGCAATTGTAAAAATAAAATGTCTCCCACTGCTGCCAATGCATTACCCTGAAAGATTACTACAGCACATGTGCTCACAAACACAGCACAGAACTAGTCTAAACTTGGCTTACAACAGCAAACCACAGTAACGCTTTCCAAGAAATGGTTTTATTGTGGTGGCCTTAAAGGTTATTCATGCTCTTGGCAGACAACCCAAATAAGAGGATGCCGTGAACACAGGGGCCGTGGCTGCTCCGCTCCCGCTCCTGCCTCTCGGCATCACCCGACACCTCAAGGGTAGGTGTCAAGAGGATGGGACCAGAGTCCCTTCAGTGGTGCCCAATGATAGGATGAGGGGCAATGGACACAGACTGAAGCACAGGAGCTTCCATCTGAATATGAGGAGAAACTTCTTTACTCTGAGGGTGCCAGAGCCCTGGACCAGGCTGCCCAGAGAGGTTGTGGAGTCTCCTTCTCTGGAGACATTCAAAACCACCTGGACACATTCCTGTATGATCTGCTCTGGTGAAGCTGCTTTAACAGGTGGGTTGGACTGGATGATCTCCAGAGGTCCCTTCCAACCCCAACCACCCTGTGATTCTGTGACAGGGCACTCAGTTCTTCTGTGGGCAATTGCTCTGGGCAATGGTTGGGCAGCTGCTTCTACAAGTTTTGTTTCTCTGAGATGCAGCACAGAATTGCTGTTTCCCTCGTGTTCTCTTCCACAGGGCATTGAAGAGGCATTGGCAGGAACATTTGCCAGTGGCATTGACTTCCACAATCCTCTTCCCAGCCAGCAGAAAATTGTTCATTACAAACAGGATATCTCCTGTTGGTCCAATATTGCGAATGCTGGTGGCAAAAAACAGAGCATGTACATTCTCTCTTTCCTTTAAAGTTCATAAAAGGCCTGGGAGCTCCATAGACATGACATTCAAGTTGGCAACTTCTCTGTTGAAGTATGCTTAAATGGAGAAAAAAAGTGGGTTTTGCATTCTTTGTCAAAGCACTAGAAAGAACTTTCAAAACTTTATGAGCTCCTTGTACTTTAGGGAAACAATTTTTTGGTTTCATTTGGTTTGCTTGTTTATTTTTAAATTGAGAAAAATTGATGCAATTTGGAGGAGAAATATCAACAGCAGAACTGCTGCATTTCTCCGCTTTTGACAGCTGATCGTTTCAGGCTGGACTAGGTGCTAAAATTGTATAAATAGAAATATATCATCATAGCCATTCTGCACAGGGTTCCTCTGTATTGCTCAAAAAGTTCCTGAATGGATTTTCTCTGTACATTTTCTTCTTATATTGCTCCTTAAATTTCTTAAACGGATCATCACTGGCAGCAGGTTTTGCTCTTAGAGCATTTAAGGCAATCAGTGCAGCACTTGGCGTGGTTTTTTGTTCTGAATGTTAGTCTCAAGTACATCTGTTTGATTTAGTAATAGGGAATAATACTTCCTGTCATCTTAGACTGTTTGGTTTTTAGACATATCTTTTGTGAATTGATTTCAGCTCCTGTGGACTCTCATCTGCTAGTAGACACCAGGTACAGATACTAAATACAGGTGTTTAGCTTATTGTTTGTAAGTTATTCTCAGTCTATACATCCTGACAATTATATACATAGAATAAATGTGATTTACAGCATGTAAATTTACAGCATCTACTCTTTGACCACCTGTTATTAGTGGTAGAGAAGTGGTAATTTAAGACTTCCCCAATTTTCTTGGTGAATGAATGAATGAAAATTTGAATACTGAAAATACATTTCTCTTTTATGATTCATAAACTGGCTCTTGATTAGCCAGCTCATCAGTTCCAAGCAATTATGAATAATGGATCAGGATCTGCCGGGGGGGAGGAGTAAGTACCTACTGAGATACAGAATGGAGATTTATGAATCAGCTTTTCATGGTATTTTGCAGCATTTGTTAGATTTTTTTTGAGGATCATAA
The DNA here is from genome assembly GCF_963082525.1 of Nesoenas mayeri. Classification (NCBI taxonomy): domain Eukaryota; kingdom Metazoa; phylum Chordata; class Aves; order Columbiformes; family Columbidae; genus Nesoenas; species Nesoenas mayeri. Next base: position 64,439,292 of record NC_137548.1, read on the forward strand.
CAATAATTTAGGTCAAAATTTGTGTAGCTATATCATGAATGATTTCCATTTTCCATCTCTTCTCTTTTAATCTGACAATCTCCTTTTTAGAGTTCTTCGAACAGCTCCATGCTATACTTGGAGTTCAGGTATCTCCTATAATATCCAGCCACTGAGAATTAATGATTCTGTAGTTTCTGTGATACAGGTCCACAGGCCAAACAAATGAAAGCACCAGTTTTGCAAGGGCTGCCTGGGCAAATGAAACTACTCATAAATTCAAAGTTTTATTCATAAACTAGAGTTTACAAGATTGGGACTTTTCCTAATTCTGCTGTGTAACATTTGTACTGAGCTTAGACATTGTAATTTGTTTCAGGACTTACTTGATTTCATATCCCATTTTCTTGGCTTTTGTTTTTGTTTTCCTCTGCATTGTTTCATCCTGTTGGAATATATTGGTCAAGAATTATTGATTTTTAATTCAAGGAGATTAAAAATTCATTTTCTACCTAACACAGCATCATTTACTCATGGTAAAATCTCATAGGAAGGAACAGTGATATCTACCTCAAGACTCCACAAAACAGCTGATTAAAAATAAGATGTTCTTTCACTGATAGATAAATAGAATATTAAATTAGCTATTATGCATGTCATTATTATTTAATAAAGTGGACAAAGCCCCAAGCTGAGATCATGGCTCTATTTAGCCTGCTGTTACAGAGAAAAAAACCATAGTTTTCCATCTCAAAAAGTTCATATATTAGTTAATGATTGGCTAGTTTCATTATCCTGATAAATTAGAAATAATAGAACTTTTTTCTGTGCAGCTGACAAATGCAGGAAAAAACCCTTCTTTACTATGGAAAGAATAAAATAAATCCACTTGGGAACTTATATCAGTTAAATATAATAAATAATTAAACGTTGACTTTAAATCACATTTAGAAATGTCCTCTGGAATAATTTAGAAGAAACACAAAGTATAATTTCAACTAACTAGAATGAGAACCTGGATTTTAAAAAGTTTTCTTCATGTATAGGTTTTTAAGTGTTCTACAAAAGAGACAAAATAATTCTCCTATTTTGCTCACAGAAAACAGAGACAGAGAGGATCTATGATTATCTAAACTCAGAAGAGAAGCCACTGGTAAGGCCAAAAATAATAGGTATTTCAGTCCTAGGTCAATGTCCTATTCACAACATGATATTACTCCATGTGTTCTCCCATTCTTTTATTTTTCTGTATTTAAACCTGCATCCTATCACAGATCTAGTTCAGAACTCAGTCTTGCAAAGCCTTGCTGCAGCCCAGCTCTTGGTTTTGGCAGCAGAAATGAGCAGTGAGGACTGAGGAAAATAGACACTTTTCTAGTGTAGCTTTGCTTCCAGAGGTATTGGAGCGTTGAGCTACATTCTCAGTATTTGTAGGTATTTTTCTGCTCTAAGTCTGGAGAATTATTTTTCTTGGTGAGTTCTGACTGTAGCCAGGTGGGTCTTCCTGTTTGTGTTTAGATAGTAACGAAGAACATGCATGGAAATGATACGGTAGATTGATATGTTTATTACCTCTCTATGAAAACAGAAGATGAGGGTAGAAGGTTGCTTGCTGCCAATTCTGCCACAGAGCTACGTTCTCTCCTGATTTCAATCGTAATGTATTTTTCCAAACTGAGAATATACCTTAGTTTCTACCCTCTTGACTTCATGTGGCCACAAGTCCCAGCCAAGCAAGTCACTCCCATTTGCAGTAGTTTGGGATGAACTTGATTTGGCCTTTTTCCTCTTGGCTTTTCTTCCTAGAGATACTGGAAGGTTCTAGGAGACCCTGGGAGGATCGACATTTGGTAGGCACTGCAGTTAAGGCTTCTGAAAAGGCAAGAGGCATCAGTACCCTCTAGATACTGTGCATGGCCACCTACAGGTATCCCCTTACACACATTTCACTTTATGTACCAGCTGCTTCATTGGAACCAACTGTGACCTGAGGAACTGTGTTACTTTTTCATATCTATAGTGCCTCCAAAAGGCGTAAGACCTTGTATGAGAGTAAGCATCTGGTGACAAAATGCATGCATCGCTTCTGAATTTTCATATTTCTTGACTCATGGGGAGAACATTATCTGGTGATTTAAGTCCCAAATGTTTAGTCATTTCATTTTCAGTATCACTGTATCATCTTTATAAGCCACCTTACAGAAAATCTGTACCATCTGTTACACTTAAAAGAGATACATATTAGTCATCTTCACACCTTCGAAATGAACTCCATAAGCAAAGCAAAAAAAAATAGTAAAGAATATTAACAAGCTGAGGATGATTTTCTATTTTATTCTGAGAGCCATTCCCCTCTCCCCATCAGCCTCTCCACACAGGTACTTTCCTCCCCATGCTTGGGCCCAGAAGTGGGAACATTGTTGTAGGGCCCCTTTTCTCTATCTTTAGGAAACTCATTTCTCTTCTGGTGCATGAATACTGACAAAACTGATTTTCAAACTGGCCTGCCCTTGTTCAGTGAATAGCAATAACATGAGGCTACTCCTTAACAGCCTCTATGCTCATTTAGTCTGCAATAACTGCATATCATTCTTGCTTATAGAAAAGGTAATGCAGGTGAATGTGGGTTTGGTTGGCAAACTTGTAAACTAAAATGTAAAGCTTACACATCCACTGATGCTTAAGTTCAATCAGGCAATACCTTCTGAATCCAAAATCTGAGTATAAAGCTTCTGGTAAAGTTACCAATTGGAGATTTTGGAGTTTATGCACATCCATAGCTAAAGATAACATTTAGGGCCAAAGATCTCCTATGATATTGTTTTCTAACTATTTTCTGGAGCCTTTTGTAAGGATAATGATATTAATGGACATTAATTGCACTAATAGCGTTTTTTCTGCTTCATTAGTCATGCAAAAGAACTTCAAATAATTCCTCTTCTCACTGCAGCCTAGAAAATGACTCAATGCCAGCTCCCATGGATACGAGTCTAAGAAAGTCAAGGAAGAGAGAACTGCAGTAATCGCATAAAATTGTCTCCTTCTAGTCTAAGTTGTATTTTACACTCTGAAAAAAAGCCCATCATTAGGGAGTGTGAAAAGTTACTCACATTCTCTACTCTCTCTATTCTCACAAACCTGCTGCATTCCTCTGACTAATCCCAAGGGCAAGCCCACATGATAGTGAACAATTTCAAATGGTCTGGATCGATTATTGGTGGCAAGATCCGACCAAACACAACCAGACTTGGGCTAAACACGTATTTACATAGATCTGCAATGTATTTTGTGTTCAGCGCTTCCTCATCCTCATTGCCACGTGTGTTTAACGCACCTGGTTCAAATACAGCACAATTCTGTCTACAAAATCCTTAAGCACTCATTTGACATCAGCATATACCTAGATAAAGCTACACAGGTTATAAAGTCCTGTCTGGATCCTGAAGTTATGCATATTGCTTGAGGGGCAGGAATGATTTCTTTTCACGAATAGGTATAATTATCCCTAACAGGCTCAGAATTTTATTATTTGAATGTTGTACTTTTAGAGAATGATAGGAAAGTGCATCAAACAGCCCGTACTTTCAAATTATGAGAACACTTACAGGTCTGTGAACAAATTTGCTACAAAAAAATATATTTATGCCCCATTTCTCCTATTCACTCCCAAGACAGTCTCTTGTGCCCTTGTGTAGGTTCTGTCTGTATCAAATAAATAATTCACCATGAGTTATTTCCTAATCGCAAAATGTTACAAAAAGGCAACTGCAAAAGAAAAAGAGGCTGAACCAGCATAGAGTACATGGAATCAAAAGGAACTGCCATATGCCAACAGCTTGCTACACAGCTTTCATAAAGTCAATTTAAATTGATTGAAATAATAGAAGCAAGTGATGTCTTGTGGAATCTGAGGTCCGAAGATCTAGGGCAGTATATTTTAGTTGTAATTTTCTCTTATCTCTGAAGGTTAAGAGATATTTCATCTGGGACATCTTACAAGCGATTATCTGAGATAACGTGTGGCTTGAATGTGACTTTGGTAAAGCTGCATATCTGACAATAACAAATTTACATCTCTAGTTAAATTAAGTTGTTGGCCTGTCTATTCATCACATCGTCTCTACTCACTTCCAGTGAAAAGTTGCGTCAGTCCTTTGGGAGAGAATTTAAGTAAGAAAAAATGTCTTTCATGTTAGATTTCTCCTAACAACATTTATTTGGCTGTACTGAAATCCTGAGAATAACACATTCATCTTAGGTGCTTTGGGGTTTTTTTTGATGTTCCCGTTATAATTGCGCGCTGAATATGTTGTGACATACGGTGTTACTTACAAGTGAATTGTGAGAGGAGGAAAATGCCACACAGTAATTGATAAAGTTATTATGGCAAACTGTTGGGTCAAATATAATGCAGGCTGTATTGATCACCAATTAACAGAATTACAGCCTTTCTTACTTTATTATATAGCAGTAAATGTCAAAACATTGTCAAGCAACTTAATTGTTTCAGCATATGAAGTGGAAAACAATGTTTATAGTGTGTGAGCTACCTAATGGTTACACTTTTAATCTTTTTTTTTTAAGCAGAATTAATTAATTTATTTATAGGAATGTGCTTCTTTGCAAGCAGTTACTATTTTACACCCATTTGAGAGTCAGCCTGTTATAAACAAAGCTAGTTATTAAGCAAAATAATATCAAGTGAATCTCGCCTCCCTCCTTCTCCTCCTGTCTTTCCTCTAAAGTAAAGATGATTTGGAAAGCAAATAGCAGATTTTTGCATATGGGAAAAATAGAAAAATCACTATTTGAGTGGTCTAGCTATTTTTTTTTCTACATAGAAACTTGATAACGGTGAAATGCACTTAACACAGTGCTCCAACAAGTGTCCGTACCGATTTTCTGTGTACGGTATTCCTCTCTCCATAGATGGCAGGAAGACTCAGACATTTACGTCTGTCCTCAAGCGTCTCCTGCAAGACGGCAACATTTACTGAAACTATATTTTCTTGCTGAACGTCTTTTTTTTTCTGAAGGATTAGCACTAGTTGTTAATTAAAGTCCTCTAATCAGAAGGAAGTGAAAGTGATGGGGGAGGAATGTGTCTCACCAGCAGAACTAGTGGCTGTGGGCAGACAGTTAAATGAGAAATAACTTGTGGTTTTGTTTGGTAAGCCCAGACATAGCAGGTAATGCTCCATAACCTCCCTGAAACTCTTTCTCTGAGATTTGTCTTTTGAGAACACAGCATGGATAGTCAGGAGTATGACTGCACTGGAGTAAATTTTCTCTCTTTTAATGACAAATGGACATTTGTAACTGCTTTGTGCCCTGGCATGTAGTGTTGTTTACCTCTTTTAGCCTAAGAGGGAGAGAAAAAGTGAGGGAAGAAAGAACTTGACTTTTCCGAGGACTTACCATCTTGTTGTTTCACTTAGTTAGGGACTATAAAGGTAAAACTATGAGAGGACTTTTTTCTCTTTTGAGAATCTGATATTTTTCTGGAATTATTAAAAGTTATTTATTGCTAGTAAACCAGCAATTCAATTAATTGTACAGGTCCCAGTTTACCACACAGGGGAATCACACATGAACCTGCACACAAGTTTTGTCTAAAGTGCTTTCAGTCTGAGCAGATTATGTTTTCTAGCAGTTCACTTGTCAGCCTTGCTATCGCCTGATGAAAGGAGCATTTCCACGTATATTAAAAAAGCTTAATCTATTCATCAATCTCGTTTATTTATTTTGCAGAAATAAAGCAACACAAAGGCTTTTGGTTGCCTGTTTGTTTGTCTGCTTTTTCAGCCAGGCTGTGCCGTGTTGGTTCCATTGATGAAGAGAGGATGGGCTGCTGTGGGTTGAGGCTGTTTTGCTTTGAAGTGAGAAAGAGTCTTAAAGATTCTTTGTTGTTGCCTGGCTACAGCCCTCGCTTGTCACCTCTCCAAGGGATAAGTTGTGACATTAGGGAAGGCAAAAAGTGCATTTTTTTGAGAAAACAATTTACATTCAGAGTTTAAAGTGGCATTCTTAAGGGCTCCTTCTCTTGAGCATGTACATCTTAAGACATATTGCATTGTCTTGGTTTTCTCTACTGCTGGATGGCAGACGGCTGTTCCAAGTACCTTCTTTTACATATGTACCGCCTCCATTTCCCCTTCTAGTCTCCTGCCAACATTCAATGAATCCACGTATTGTGAGCCAGAAAACCCTCCTATGTGACTGCTGAAACTGATACACATTTCATAAGCAGCTGTGACGTTTATAATCTTATTTCGATATGAAGCAGCCAAGAGGGAAAGCCAGCCTCTGGAAAGATATATGAAAGAAGAAATAAATAAACAATTATAATCTGATACATTGTAAAAAATAATCAGTGGCAGTTCTTTTCTGTATTAAAATTAAATTATTTTAATGTGTTTTCTAGACGGGTGGTTACTTTCAGAAATATGTCAGTGATGCTCCTCTACAAATAACCCCTGCTCATTTTACTTGATCCAACTTTCTTTCATGCTGCTTTAACATCCTCTATAGCAGGAGTTCTTGTGTCTCCATCTAGATAAGGAGCAGACAACCTGGACAACCCCAGCTCTCCCAGTTTTCCTTGTGTGACAGATGCTTAAATCCCTCAGTCACGTTTATGGATCTTCCTTGGTCTCGCTCCAGTTATGTCCACGTCTCTCCTGTACTGGGGAACCCCATAACTGGCCCCAGAACTCCAGTTGAGTCTCACCGGTGCTGAGCAGAGGGCAGGAATCACCTCCTTTGACCCACTGGCAACTCTCTTCATAATGCACCTGATCTTACAATGAAAATATCAATTTAGACGTATAAGAAAATATTTCACTAAGATCAAAAGGAAAATATGCAAAATTACTGACTATTCATGCATATGTTTATTCTCTTACCCTACACTTTTCTTATATTCTTTCTTATGCTTTCTTTTTAAGGAGAAGGCGATACGATTCCATCTTGTTTCTAGCTGATTTGTTGGCACCGATAGATTTAGAGGACTTTATTGCCAGACAGGAATCCAAGTATCTGTCATCTCTTAAAAAGTCCTGCTTTTTGAATGACACATGCCACAGAACAGAAAGCTTTTTTCTCCTTTGCCTCCAAAATAGAGACTCTCCCAGCCAATTTCATAATGTTTCGTGCTTCATCTTTGATTTTCGTGATGAAATCCCAAGGTGTTCTTTTTTTCACCTGATGGTGAGGCTATTTGAAGCTCTCCATTTAATTCAGCGGCTCCTGATCATGGGCTGTTGTTGCTGTGGTGGCCCAGCAAGGGAAGCAGCTGAGGCCACAATGAGAGAAAATGGCAGATCAGATGGATGAGATTCCATTTCTACCTAAGTCAGTAAAAAAATCTGAGTTCACAGCACCAGAAGTTTGCCCCAAGTCTGTTACATTTTTCCACATTCACCTCCCTAAATCTTAAATTCACTTAAAAGAGCTCCTGATGAATTGGGAATTTAGCATGAGTCACATAAAGCTGCACATTTTTGGATGCAGATCACAATTCAACGTTGAGAGCTGACTCTAAAATGCGGACATGAACTGTGCCCACCTCCATATGTTCATGCAATAAGTTCTGAATCTGAGAGATTAAGAGGTTTTTGTTCCTTTTTTTCCTGCCTTTTCTTTGAATGCAATGGGCAGTATTGATGGCTCCCCAGCAGACAAATAGTGGGGGCAAATATAAATTGTATAGAACAGACTCAAGGATGTCTTCCAAGGTCTGGCAAGTAGAGAGATAATTAAATTGGGATTTAGGAGGTGTAAAACTCCTAACAGCAAAAATTTAAGGAAAAATCCTTAGAGAGTTCTGCCAAATGTTAGAATAATTATCCCTGGTTTTAAATAAAACTTTATTTACTTTTCTTCATTATCTATTGTTAGGGGTGAATTCAAGATGCTGCCAAAGCTTTGATTGATTAATTTGACTGACTGATTGATTAAACTGATTTGCTTTATTACAGAAAATTGTATTTTAAACATTTTATCTGATGGAAACGCAAACTATAGTAGTGAGAAGCAGGGCAGTTAAACCTTCCCAAACCTTAGTTTTCCTTCACTATACTTTGTCAAATGTCAAAAATACACCTGGTTTAACATACATTGCATAACTGCGGTATTTTTGAAGTTTTGTTCCAATATATAAAGAAATTGGAATAACCATAGACCTCTTACAGCCCATTTGGTCTTTTCTCTGCTCCTCCTAGGAAAGTCCAGACCACTAAGTGACTGTGACCTGTGTGTTTCTCATCCTCCTCAGTACCCCCAAAGCAAACACCTGCACTCCAGATCCTGTAATTCTCAGGTAGCAGCATCTCCTACTCAAAGGATGTTCAGCTGCAACCAAAATATTTCCATTTTCAACTATCTAAGGTTATTTTCTGTTAAAATTCTGAGATCTCTGTAAACGCACATCCTTTTGGTAGAATAAAGCAATAACAGAACTGAAAAGGTTTTCTGTGGAACAATTCATATGGTTTTCTATTGAATAATTTTGATGAAACACCTCCTTCAAACCTACCTACAGGAGAATTTAATATGTGAGCCTAACATTTTTCTTTATTAGATCTTCTCATAAACTAACTATTCCATTAAACTTCCATTTTACTTGATTTTTTTAGTATCGGGTCACTAATTTAATCTACAATTTTTAGAAGCAAAAATGAGAACTACTGAGAGCAATGTCAGGTGGCGGTACAGTAATATTAAGATTTCCCATATGAATTTCTAAGCCTTTCTGTAGTTAACAGTATGTTTTTTGAAACGTGGCAGGGAATTAATCTTGCAATCTGCTGAATTTTGATTTCCCAGTGGAAATCAACCAGGAATGGTCAAGGCTGTGAACTATGGAAAATTGTCCTTTGCACAAGGGAATGCTCAGGGCTGGTTCTGCATGAAGGCAAAGGAAATGTAAAATACAGACTCTGCAATACTGGGTATGAAGTTGCTATCCAAAATTTTCTATCCACTGCTTAGGAGTCAGGTAAAGAAAAATCCTTTCCTATGTACAAATAGATTAACTGAGAAGCTAAATGATGTTTATTCTCTCATAGCTGAGCATCAAGCACTGTCAATTAAGACAAATTCCAGCCAAATCTGGTTAAAGGGAATTTTTCTGAATGACTGTGATTGACTTTGCTGTCTGTCACCACTAGGCAATACTCTTACAGGAGTGGGAAAGGGAAGAGAATCTGATGAGCTGATTGCCAGAATTTTGTTGCTGCGTAACAGGGAATTCTGCAAAAGAATTCTTCAGCAAAGAACGGCTCCAGACAGCCGCTGGCTTTCGACCACTCTCGGTTATTCCATTCTGCAATGCACAGGGGATCTGGAACTTGTGGTTCAAACCTTGATCAGGGCTCACACGTTGGGGTTCAGCTTTCTTGTGTATCCTGGGCAGGTACCATTGACACACAGCAGGAAAAAGAAATTCTTTGCTTTTACAAGGTTAGTACCTATTGTAGTTTAACCAAACAGGGGCTTGACTAAATAACTCTACTACTGACATAACACACAGATGTTATCTTGAGGTTACGTCAATTTAAAGACAATCTGTTTACTAAGTAGCGTAGCACGCTGTATCTTTAAAATCAGACAACGCCTATGTACATAAAGTGTGCCTTTAGTTATTATCGACAAATAAACCTTTAGTAATGAGGTTTCGGATCTATTGGTTGAGTGTTGATAATAAATTCTCTGTGGAACTGACTTCAGCCCATTAAGCAAGCTTGCTTCTGCCGTCGTGGTTGTTAATTTGACAGGACTGTGTCACATTAAGTAGAACAAACATGTTTTCACCCACTCAGCCATCCAGAACGGACATGGCTGTTACTCTAACAACTGGATATTGATTGGAAGCATTCACCCTTTCTGACCTGGGGCTGGTACATGAAAACAGAGCCAGGACTGATTAAGAAATTGCATGTGTTTGTGCACATGTGTGTGGTGTTAACAGGCCACATAAATTTCAAGCCTTTTGAATTCACGTCATGTTAATGCTCCGAGCATGAGATCTGTCACTCATTTCCTGCAGGGGCTGTGAAGCCTCATTTATTCTGAATTATTTATTTGTCTGTATGCTTGTACCCATCTGGTCAGACCATGCTTTCAGGGTCCACTGCACCATATAAAAAATTTTGTTTATTAGCTGTAGCTCTAATAAAAATGTCTCAGGAAATGTGGAAGTTGAAGAAATGTTGGGATTTGTTTCTGGTTTTAATCTCATGTACAGCATAATTCAGTAGATAGTAGTGTGTTACTTTTATGTGTCCTTGATACAGAAAATATCTTTAGCTGATCATTTCTGTAGACAACCAAGAAAAAAAGAAGCTGTGAGTAAAAAAAAAGAGAATGGGGGTTTTTATCTATTTATGAGAGTAGGCTACCTTGCAATACAAGTGTTCAGTATACTGCACTTTCTTCCTACAAGTTTTGCTCTATTTCTTACATTTCATACACATTTTGATGTGGACGCAGTCTAGTTTGTGGCACAGAGAGGAGGAACTGGGGCCAAGTCCTCCTGTGTCCCATGCTGGTCAACTCCATGTCCCATGCCGGTCAACTCCATGTCCCATGCCGGTCAACTGGGATGAACTGGGGAGCAGATGGCCAAGGGGAATCATGAACTTACGGGTAATTCTCCCGTGTTCGATGAAGTCTTGAACTGTGTCTCACCTCCTGCAGACCTGCCCAAATGACATTCTGAGTTTGTTGATGGCTTGTTTTCCCTTTGATGTTCTCTCAATTTGTTTTTTCCTGCTGTCAGAATTAGGGCTCCACCAGCTGTGTTATATCTCTCAGTAAAGAGTTACGAGTTACACTGTGTTTTCTCAGCTTTACCATTTCCAAAAATAGCACCAAGAGCTGATAATAAATTTTTACTTGTGAAGGCAACTACCACATATTGTCTTATAACCAAAGGTCAAGCTGTGGCAAAGTGAGAAATGAGAGGTCTGGGTAGACTTGACATGGAGAGAGAGGAATAATCATCAGGGCTAGTTATCTCCCTCTATTTTTTTCTATAAAATGAAATATACAACATATACAATATCTATTATATGTAAAATAATATGGCTTGTTTTCTATCATTAATATAAATATATATTATAAAATATTTTAAATAATTGCTAAAAATCTGGATTTTAAAAATTTATATACTTTCATTTCCAATATAAGAGACTTATAAAAGCAATAGAGCAACAGGAAAATGAAACTTTTCATTTTAAAAGTTATTGGTTTAAAGATATAGCAAACAGATGGAAACTGAAATTTAATTGCGCTTGCACTTCTCTCCATCATCAAGAAGGAACAAGCAATGCAACAGTGAAGAGAACAACAACAATGAAATTTATCTGAAAACAAAACAGAAAGTTTGTGGACAGGACGCATTAACATAAAATATTATACAAAATAAATACAAAATAAAAATTCAACAAAAAATAGGGGGGAAAGCTAAACTGAATAATAACTAAATAATAAATAAAAGGTTATAACCAGTAAAAGGTAATGCTGATCAAAGAGGAAAAAAAAATAGTGAAATGCTTCTATAGTGAAAGAACTTATTAAAAAATATCAGTTTAATGGAAAGAACTTTTCCAAAGGATCTGTTTTGATATTGAAAATGCTTTGATTTTCCCACCTTTCTATACACCCAAGAATTCGAAATAATCAGGGGAAATATTGTTTGAAAACCCTTGAGTGTGTAGGGTAATGAAACTTAATGTCCTTTTATTTTAGCTCATAACTTGCAAAGCAATCAATCTCAGAAATACATTTTGCTACTTTGTTTTGTGGAGATCATTGGAATTCAGCTGAGTGGATGTGGTGATGAAAAGTGATTTTGGCATCGCTGAGTTAGAAGGGGATTAAAGATTCATGGGAGCTCTGCAGAGGGATGTGGGACTGGAAGAACATCAGAATACACAATTAGTCACCGAGGAGAATTCTGCTACAATTTTAAAATAATCAATACATTGCTTTTTCATACTGTTGAGTTATAAATGTATTACCTCAGAAAAGCAGACTCTTCATCACAGAACAGTAGTACTGCAGCATATTATATACATATAATTATGGATGTAACGAAAAACATCCATCACAATGTGACAAGCAATTAATGTTCAATTGTCGCTAGTCAATATTTCTGTTCTAATTTTGCTATAAAGTCAAATTCTGATGAATATTTCATTTGGAAAATTTACAGCAACGCTCACTTGTAACTCACTTGAAAATTAGCATTTTACTTTGTTAGTAAAGGCACACAAAATTATTATTTTCACTTATACTGAGATTACTGTGTTTGAGCATTGTAAGGCAGATGAGAAGATCTCAGGAAAACAAAGGCATCACCTTTGGAGAATTCGTAAAGAAGGAAGCTCTCCTCCTTTTGGCTTTGTCAAGGCAAAAGAGACAAAGGCCCTTTCTCTGGCTCAGCAGGATTCCCATCTATAGGGAGAGATTCTGTCCCTTCTATGGAGGTGGCCTTGGCTTGTGCTGCCTGATGAGAACAATCCCTGCCCAGCGCTGGGCTCATCTCCCGCCCAAACATGCTGAGAATGCTGGTGGGCACTCAACTCACTGTGTCACAGAGACTCCTGGCAATTAAACTCTGCAAAAGATTTTCATAGAACAGAATCACAGAATAGTTTGGGTTGGAAGGGACCTCCACAGCTCATCCAGTCCAACCCCTACCATGAGCAGGGACATCTTCACCAGCTCAGGTTGCTTGGAGCCCCGTCCAGCCTGGTCTTGAATGTCTTCAGGGATGGAGCATCTACCACCTCTCTGGACATCTTGAGCTAGTGTTTTACCACCTTTATCATTAAAAATTTTATGCTGTTGATCCTCTGCCCTGACCCAGTTTAAACTACTGGTGCTGCCTGTCAGCAGCAAAACAAAGTGGGATCCAGATGACTGCCACAGGGAGTGGATCTGTGGTGACCTGGATCTTAGGCTCCCACTGCATATGGCTGGAGTAAGGACATGGTTTGCCCAAACTCAGAGAACAGCCAGCTAACCTTCATGTTCATATCCCTGATTCCTGAAGATTACTTTTACTGCCAAATCTCTTTCTGCTTGCCCACCAGGACCCCCGTCTCTCACTGTGTGAAGGTCCTTTCTAGCCAGCTGGTGCTCAGCCTGGGTTGCATAGGGTTGTTCCACCTCAGGTGTGTAACTTCACGTTGGCAACAGATTCCTGTGTCCTTCTCAGAAGTGGCCCAGTCTCCCCAGGTATCTATACAAAGGCTGATCCTGTGGCTTTTATTCATCTGTTCATTACAACTGTTCCAAGCTATTGACGTTTTCATTATCAAAAGTGTCAAAGTGTGTGAAACTAATATGTCCACCTTCAAGGAAAATAAATTATAGTTGAGGAAGGTACTTGAAACAGGCCCTGATTTCAACTGCTCTGTATCAGTTTGATTAAATGAACAGTGGATGGGGCCACCAATAGCATTAGGTGGGTTTGATTAAATTGGAATGCTTCAAACAATTATGGAATACCTTTTGAGCAATAAAATATTCCAGGCTTTGTCCTGAGCTTTGCTTGGTTTCATCTGTGTAAAAGGAAAATATTCTTTCTGTGTTAGTGAGCAAAGCAAGTTGGCAAATTCACTGTATCTGAGTGACAGAGAAAAACAATCAGAACTCTGATGAGATGGGTATTTTGAAGTTAGGATATGTGGCAAGGCTTTGGATCTGCACCTACTTTTACAGAAGAGTAAGACTGGCAAATTAAATAATTCTTTATTCACTGGGGCTTTTTGCATAAAAAGGATATAAATTTGATCTCTAGCAGAAAAGAATCAGAATCTGATCTTTATCTTTCAGATGTGCTCCTTAATTCTGTTGTGTTTTCTTTATAACTGGAAGTACACAGCCTTGTATCTCTCAGCATTCTTCTTGTCATTCTTAGACTAAATGCACAAGGTATTTTTTTTAATGTATGCCATAGGCAGCAATAGTTATGTGACTAGAATGAGAACAAATCTACCATACTAACATCATTTTGATCATGCTCAGAAATCCCAGTAGTCATTTTGATCTTCTGTACCCTTTCCTTGGAATGAATGGGAATAAAGATGTTTATCTCATCGACCTAAATATAGTTCCAATGTGATTTATCCTGCAAAGGAGATTAAAGCATCTTAATGGTACGATGCTGCTTTTCCTTCAGTGGAGAGAAGTAGTTGATAAAATAGAAGTTTAAATCCTTGTCACTCGGTATCTAATAACAGTCAGCAATTTAAATATGAGTGTTCAAATATGTTCCAGGTAGCAGTTGTGCCCCCTGCCAAACCTCACTGCACTTGGTTTAGGGTTTCAGTATTTTCTTTAAAATCCCAGTAGCTAGATGAAATACAGGATTTAATTTTGAAGCTTACAGTATAATCCAGTGTATTTATTGAAGATGAATTTGTTTCAGTCAATGCTCATTGCTTTTGGGTACCCATTGAAGTCACTGGATTTTCTGTCCTAACTATGGACAGATTCGGGCACATCAGAAAATTAACTTTTTGATACCTGGAAACTGAAATCTGTGCCATTACAAGTACATATATATTTCCCCCCTTTCTATGTGGCAGCATCGTGATTGTTAGTGGTTTCTCATAGCAGTTGGGTCACTGAAATCATATTCCATTAAAAGTTCTATTGAAAAAAATATATATCTTTAGAAGGTACCACAAAGTAAGTAACTGATTTTCCATCATATACCACATCTTTTAAAAGTTATAATCAACCAAGGGTTCTGCCTTTTTAGCTAGCTAGTTATATTGTTGTTATTGTTGCTGTGTGAGAAATAACGTGATCTTATGCCCTGTAAAAAGAAATACAAAATTATTTTAAAGTCTCTGACTCTTTAGGAGACACAAGTCATGTTTCCTCATGGGTGTCTGAACAGGATCCTTACCTTCAGATATTAATTCCTGCTGCTAGCTCAGTCTTTTGGGCTGCTAGAAGTTCAGAATCTGATGGTACACATCATGCCATCCATGTTGAACTGTATGTGGAGTGAATTAAAATTATTAGTGAGTCTCCCCTCCAAAGACTATTAGCTAAGCAATAAATCAACAAAGGATCCCACAGCAGGATGCGACTGTTGTAGCCCAGGGTTATTACAACACATGGGGCACCTTCAGAGGGCTCTAATCCCTCTCAGGAAAAATAATTTATTACAGCAACATCTTCTGAACTTCCCTTACTGATACAAAGTTATTGGGCTGGAACATTTGGCCAAGCAATATTAGCATTGCTGAACAGATTGCATATAGTGACTTTACCTTTATGAATTCACATCAATACTTTCAGTAATGAACACAGCTATGTGATTTTAAACCAGAGATGCTGTGAAAGCAAAAGTCTTGTATTTGTTGCAATTTGACAATAATTCCTTTTGATTTTAATGATAAAAGATGGGAAACCACTGTCAGTGGCTGTATACTGGTTTCTTGATGGACGCCAGTAGAAGCATGATGTGCCTTGACTGGGGATACAGGGAGAGATGGATCTGTCAGGCCAAAGAGTATATGGGCATAACAAAGTGTAAAAGTGGCTTGAAGTGAGATCTGTCCCTTATTATTTCCATACGTTGCCTCTCCTGAACGAAAAAGCAGAATGTCTGCTAGGCCTTTGGAAAAACCTAAGGAAGAATATTGGCTCAGAAATCTTTGCCACCTCCTTCAGTATTAGATAAAAAATTTAACCACATTTCCTCAGCCTAGGTTGGGCAAAGATCAGATGGAATGAGTTATTTAGATAGAACAACATAAATGTGGACAACTGGGAAATTATTTCTGTAATCTAAATATACAGTTATTGAATGTACTGGGCTTTGTGGTTGTTTTTCTGTTTTGTTTTGGTGTTTCTTTTGTTGGTTGGCTGGTTTGGGTTGGTTTGGTTTTGGTTTATTTTTGTGAAGCATCTTTACTCTAAAAGTTGTACAGAAAATCAGGAGGAAAACTTTTTATCTCCTATATAACTTTTGATCACAACTGAGTGGATGTGCCTGAAGATTTTTGTCTTTTTTTCCCCCAACTATTCCAGTTCTCCCCAATCTTTTGAGTAAATGGAAATGCCAATAGTCCCTTCTGAAAGTAATGCAGAGTCATATATTCTATGTGTTACGTGACTGAATGCAGACAGGCACCAACATGCAATGCACATACACCGGGGCACACAACAGCAAACCTGGCATTGTTTTCATGAATATATGCGTAAAAACTTTCTCATCTGATGATGCTATGAGCACCTGTTCTACTCAAGGGTCTGGCATTTCAGGACCCTGAAAGCCAGATGAGTTGTGTGGTAGGTTGGACCTGAAGAGCTTCTTGGGAAGAGGGAATTGGAGACCAGGAATTGAATTACACTGGTGAGTCAGATCGAGCCCACATCCAGAGCCTGGACATACATATGTTGACAAATTTACTCATCAATGTTGCACTACTCATTTAAATAGAGTTATTCAATAATATATCTGAGCAGTCATGTTATTTTTGTTCTTGATTTCTACAGTGGTCAACATCTGACAGTTTTATTTTCTTAAGTAAACATTTTAATAACCAACGTCTCCTGTAACTCCTAATTCTGTCTACAAAATCATGTATATTTTAAATTCGCGAGGAATTCATTTTTGGAGCTTCTGGATTAATAGACCATTGGAATTTTTGGCCCCTACTCTGTTAAATAGGCCCAGTTGGGCAAAAGCAGAGAAGCAATCATGCATGGATACACAATCAGATTTTTAAAGTATTGGCCAGGATATGCTTAACAGAAATACCATAAAGCTATAAAATAGTTACAGCTATTCCTGGTAGTGACAGTAAAACTTCAAAAGCCCTTAGTCTACCCTTGTCCTATAATTTAATCTTCTGTTTTTCCTTTGTGTGTGTTTCTCAGACAAAATTCTAACAGCAAAATCATTCCAGACATGTGTCTCCTATTTCATGTTGAACTCCAGAAACTTATAACACCCCATTAGAATGATTTCCCCTCTCCCTAAGATACCCTGCCACAAATCATAAAGCAGCTTTAAGCATTACTTGGTTGTACCTGAAAATACTGTAGCCCTGAAAAGAGTCACTCTTTCAAAAAAGAGGTTTAATTCTGCACTGTGGCCCAGAGACATTGCAAGGTTCTGCTCCAAATTATCGTAGATGAATTTGGTAGCCTGAGGTTGTGTTAGCTGAGTTTGATTGAAACATCACTTGGGTTTAATCCTGCTGTTTGGGAGAAAGGAATATAAATGGCAAGCAGAATGTTAGCCCTGATTGAGATGATCAATAAATAAGCTCTCCCAGAAATTTGAGGTATTACATTTCACATGAACTATGAACTTATTTAATAGAAACTGTGTGAAAATGACTGTGATCCATATCAGGGGGGAATGATTAATATTTTTATGACATTTTATTAGAGTAAGTTTAAGTTCATTTTTCAAAACCATGATCACACTCGCTATTTTTATATGGCTGCTTGAAAGTATTTCCTCAAAATTAATCCCATGAATTTTCTTTTGTGTGAATGGAACCGAGCCTTCTAGTTAAAAAATGATGAACAGTAATTAGGACATAAATTATTTAAAGGTCTTGTAGTTTAAGCAGACATAAAAACTGGCAGGCAATTAAATTCATGGGAAACTCAAGGGGATACTGGTGGAAACAGGTGGAAGCAAGGATTTTATGAGACCCGAGGACAAGCTTGAGGGCTCAGGAGATGGTGGCGTGTGGATGAAAACTGGCATTTTTCAATCTAATGCTGGCTTAACAAGATGTATAGGAAACCTCATTGCACCGGTGTGCGTGTCCCCTGTGGGGCAGAGCGAGGCTCTTAGAGCTCCAGATGGGAACAGCCCACCCTTCTGTGAAAGCTTCCTTGTGCTTCCATCCCTTTGTATGCATAAATATCCATGGTGTGCATGGGCTTTGGAGACCAGTTTCTCAGCTACTGTGAACCCAAGCAGAGCAAAGCGTGTTCAGACAAATCAGCAAACCTCGCCAGCAGCCGGGAATTTAGAAGCATAAGTGCTATGGGCTCTAATACATTGTACCCACCCTGTGACTGTGCAGTGTGTACAAATCTACAAAGTGTCTACAAATCTACAAAGTGTCTACAAATCTACAAGTCTCTATTCTCCTTACAGATGTTTTACATTTGTAGTAAGTAGCAGGAACTCCTAGGTGGAGTCAAACAAGCTGGTTTAATACATATATATGCAATCAGTATTTTCCCTGTACATTGAGAAAAATATTTCCTTTCATTACCTTATGCTCCCTGCCTTTAATTATTTGAGCAAGACACAGAACTAACTACAAGACCACCATGAGGCTATACAATTATTTTCTTCAGCTTGCTGCATCTGTCTTGTTATTTTACTATAGCTCAAGAGATTATCGGTTGGTTTGTTTTATTTGTTCTGTTTGCTTTTATTCTCTGAGCTTGGGACTGCCAAACAATGAGACAGTCATCTAATATACCATAGCACAGATCAGATGGCTACCTCATGGGACAGCGTTTTTGAAAGTGTTATCAAAACTCTATTGGAAATGTAAAGTCATGCCATGGATGTGTTAGTGGCTTCATGTAGCACTCTGATTTTTTCGTTCTCCCTGGAGAGTGGAAATTGCAGCTCCATAATACAGGTTTTTAATGGCTTCTCAGCAAACCAGTCCCATGAACATGTAGACCAAAGATGGTTGTTCTTATCGGAGAAGGTGGAACACTTTGAACACTGCACAGAAGACAGAAAATCCAGCCTGTGGGAAAAAACAATATTTCAGTAGTTATTTCTATTCCATTTAGGGGAAAACTGCCTACATTTTGGAATTTCTAAAATGAAAATTCTAGGAAAAATATTAAGAAGTTTTGAAATGCTCTCTTTTGCTTCGACTTTTTGTGTGAGAAAAGCTACAGACTTTCAGTTCAGAAGTGCCAAACCAGGGTGCTTTATTCTTAACATCTCTTAATTTTTCAACTAAACGGGATTTCAATGAAATCACAGTCCTTCAGCTTTTGGCGGAGAAATGCATTGTTGTGCAAAATATTTCAGTTAAATATTTTCCAAACAACAGTTTCATTTTGAGTTAGTTTAGTTCTCTGTGCCAAAAATTCCCTTCTCTTTAATGTCAGGACTCTGCTATTGCAAACAAGCTGAAAAACCTTTGACTCTGATTCCATAAAGGGCTTTGTGGAAGCTGCTTTGCATGGACAGCATTAATTTCTATGTGTTGTTTCTACAGCATATATAAAGCTGTAGTCCTGAAGCATCTGTGTATAAGTCTTTGCAAATAGTGAACTTTTCCATTGTAAAATTATTTCACCAGTCCTAGCATTTCTACAGATTAGAGCATATCAGACATTCACACTGGGGACAGGCTTGATAATACATTGCAGGCTTTAGACTCAGCTCTGTGAAGAACTAAACTGGATAGAGTTCAGTTCTGTTCTCAGGGTAACTAAGAAGAGGTGGAACCAAAATTTCCTCTTTGGGAAACTGGAAAAGGCAGCACTGAGGTAACTCTCTTTAATTGAACTGCTCAGGATTTTAGCAAAGGTGTAACCACGCTTAGCAGTTTTACTCAAGAACTGACCTCCTAATTCAGACAGGTCAGTGAGAATCACACATTTAAATTTAAAAAACCCATTTCAAGTCTTCACACATGTGGAGGAAAGCTGGACAGCATAGTGTGATGCCATTGTTATGATCTGGAAAGTTAAAAGCAAAAAAACACTGCATGGGCGAACAGCTGATTAAACTATATTTTGACTCATGAAAATGATTTTTTTCTTAACTCTCAAGTTTTAAGGCCTGGCTAATGTTTTGTGAATGGTAAAAATTAGATATTAAATTCTAGATCCTCAAATACCATATACTCAAACATTGTACTAAAATATAGTGATCCTTACAATCCCTCATTTAGTGGAAGTGCCCTGGTTCGCTGCCAGGCGACCTCTGCACCTTTGGGGCCAGAGGTGAATTTGGCCCATGTGGAAACTCTGCTGTGTCACGCAGAATAAGATTCTACTATAGACGTCATTACGGTAAAGTATGTCACAGCCCAAACATTTTTACAATAGCTTTCTTCCTGCTTCAAACAATTGAAATAAAGTTAAAATCAATGGGGGTGCATAGAAGGGCAGATTTTGGCCCTGTGTTACCAAATGTGCACATTTTGTACAATTTTGGGATGTAAAATAATACTGTAAGCTATTAGGGCAGTATTTCCTTTTTATAATCCACATCAGATTTCTGTACTGCAGGAAAATACTTAAAAGCTCCAGAATCCCCTAAAGAATTGATTATTTTTAGCTCGTTGGAGCGTTTGTGCTCTTTAAATCCAGACATATTTCTTGAAGTAAACCTGGTTGTGTGTAACTGTTAGTAATAATAAACTATTTTGCCTACCCAAGAAAAGCTTTTAGCTGGTATTAGAGCTTTGCACAGAATGCACAGCGCATAGCTGAGCAAAAGTAGTTTTGCACTAATCAAAGCAATCCTATATTTGTCAGGAATACTAAAAAGTAAAATCAGTAGGCTTACCAATATTTTCTTATGTGCTGAAGAATAAAAATGCAGCTAAATACAGAGATCAATAATATATATTATTGCTGGGGAAAAAATTTCCTTTTTACCTCTTTAGACATTGTCCTAAATCTTAAGATCCTGTTTTCAGAGTTGCACCGAGTATTTGACTATTTCCCTTTTATTTCAATGAGAAATGAACATCAAAATCTCACAGGCCTGGATTTTCAAAGCAGCTTGAGGGACTGTTGATTTTATTCAGGTTTCTTTTTCACATTTAGGGAAGAAAATATTTTAAGTGAGTGTGCCAGCAGTGGTGGCCACAAATACTGGAATTTCGAAAGCATTTTTCTCTCTGTGAGAGAGAAAGACACCATAAAAGTGATGGCTAAAATGGCTCAGATATAAATGAAACAGGTGGTCAGTTGTGTTAGACCTGTGAAATTCTTTGCTTTAGGACACACTGGATAATAAACTGTATTGTGTCAAGAGGGGACTAGTAAGTATCTGGAAGAGAGACTTATTGAGGAATTTAGCAGACAAATCCCAGCAGGCTTTCGGAATTTTCCAAGCTGAAAATTGTTGTTGGCTGGCAGGGTATTAAGAGGGGAAATAGTACATATTTCTGCCTTGTTTGTGCTCTCCCATAGGTGCTCACTTTAGTTTATTGTTGGAGTCAAAGCACTAAGCTGTGGGCTGAACAATTATGGCTATTCTGATGTTCTTCTGTCATCCTTCCTTGTCTGTGGAAATACTTCAACAGTAGAGATGGGTTAAAGATTGTGCCCAAACCAAACCTTATTCCCTAATGGCTACACAACTGTTCTGAGAGAACTGGAAACAAATTGCCTCATGTGCAGGAGAAAACACAGATTTTCCGCTTTAGGTTTGAATGACCTCGCAAGATCACGCAGGAAGCCTATGTCCTAACACAGGGCTCAGTTTAAATCTTGCAGATCTCAGAATAATTCTTTAGTCATCACCTGGCAGATCTTGTTGGTGAAGATTCTGTGGAATCAATGACAGAATTTTGATACCTGATAATTTTGTAGCTTGCGAGTTACCAGCAGTAAGGATAAAACATTCTGGCATCCACCCACACGTTCAGTGAAATATGTGTGTGTCGAATGATTCATCTTGATCCTCACAGAAATTTTGATATTATTGAAAGTTAGAAGATGCATTTGGTTATTTAGGGAGTAAAAACTTTTTTCAAGACCAGAAAACATGCAGGGAAAAAAGAGAACAGATAATATTGTGCCTGTCAGTCTGAAACAGTAGTTATGGAAAACTGCCTGGTGTTGCCATACTTGGTCCAGACCCGAAAGGCAAATAAAGATTTATATGTGAGCTTCAAAGCAGCAACAGGGCCAGTTAACAGCATTTAAATAATCATTTGGTCAGTCACATTTGGAATAATACTTATTCAGACTAATGACTGATTCTTAGCAATTCCGCCTCAGGAGTTCACTGTAAAAGACAACCAAAGACTATTATCTCTATAACAGAATCCCACTTACCAAAAAAAAATAATAATAGCATCATGTTGTGGATGTGATGTTGAGAGACCTGCGTTAAGAATATTTCTCATAGATACTCTTTGGTCCTTTAAAAATAATCCTACAGGTTGCAAGGACTAGAGATAAACTGGTGAAGCCCCATGTGTGCTCTGCTGCTATTCAAACCACGTTGCATATATACTGCCAGAAAGTGATCCCGCTTCATCTTAAAGGTATTAAGTATTCTTCTCCACAACACCCATACAGATTTCTACAATTGTACAATATATCCATAAACATCAGTAAGTGGACAAAGGGTCCCATTTGTCATCATCAGAAATATTTAATAGTATTCGCTTCACAGTCATTAGTTCTTATTGCTCACTGTGGCTCATTTTAAAGTCTCAGTATAGTTATAAAGTTATAATCTCAGATAGTTATAATCAAAGGGTCTTTGAAAACTCTGTGGAGATTCTCAGATGTATCTATGCAAGAGTCTGTCTGATAGGTGATTTTTTCCATTCTTCTAAGAATTAATTTTGCTTTAAGTGCAAACCAATTGCTGTCAACATGCGGAATCAACAGGCAATTTAACAAAAAGTATTTTAAAGTTTCTGACATGCCTTCTGTTGTTTTTATCACTTGCCCACTATCTCCTTGTTTAATCATAACCTTAGTTTTTATTCTGCTAAATTGTGACTATCTTTCCAAGAGCTAGAACAAAGTCCATTCTACTGATTATAGCTGACAAACTGGTGGCATATCCTCTTTCTTTAGGGTTCTCAGTGTTTGACTTCATATTAGAGGACCTCAAAACCTTCTTTTCTAGACTCTACTTAGGTTTTGGATCCATCATATATTCTAAAGTTCTCAAAATTATCCTTAAACGTCACATTACGATAATAAATATTTTATTATTTTTT
Source organism: Nesoenas mayeri (assembly GCF_963082525.1). NCBI lineage: Eukaryota > Metazoa > Chordata > Aves > Columbiformes > Columbidae > Nesoenas > Nesoenas mayeri. The sequence continues at coordinate 64,462,226 of NC_137548.1, forward strand.
CATCAATTTCCTTATACACAGTTTCTTTCACAATCTGCTTCATGGTAAAGAAAGAACAGAAGTAAACTCCCAGTGGTTTGTTTTTTGGTGTGTTTCAAGAGTAAAGCTGGTTTTCCACCTTGTCAACCAGCACTGACATTACTCAGTGCTTTAGGAGGTGGGTTTTTTATGGACAATACCCTGGTGACACAAACCAGAGCAGCAATGGCAGCAGCAGAAGCAGCTGAGGTGGCAGCCCAGTTTTTAGTGAATGAAACAGCAGAACTTGCAGAATCTGTGCGAATGTGACCCAGAGGAGACCTTGTTGCCAACTTTCTCTCTTGGATAACTTTTCCTCTTTCTTTTTCATTATATTTGACGTTTTCCTGAGACTAAGTTTTGTTAACTATAAGTAGCTTATGGCAATGAAGAGGAGAAATAGGGTCTGCTCTGGAATGGAAAGTAGATAAAGAAAATATGCCAAAAAAAACCTTTTCAAAAGTTGGGAAAAGCATTTATGAAGTGCTTATGACTCCTCCTTGTCTTTAGATGCTTGTAGAAGCTGAGGTTCTCCATTACTTATACAGTTTCTTATACACAGAGTCGATGTCATTAATTTCTGTCCCTAATTAGAGCAGTAGATACACATGGAATGCACAAATGCAGTATATAGTGTTGCAATTGTCTGTGTAAAATCTGAATAGCTTTTTAAATAGTTTTAACAATTTTCCTTTCAAAATACATTCAAAATTGCTATAGGGGTTCTGCTAGACCTTGAGAGGTCTAAGATGCAGATTCAGAGATGGATTCAAACATCAGCTGTAGAGACATGAGGTAAATTTAGTTAATTTGGGTGAGAAGCTGATGTCTTTGGGATTAAAAGGCAACCGCTGGATCATCAGAAATCCACCAGATTACTTTGATTTTCAGTACTTTTAAATTTGTGATAAATCCTGATGGTAGAGAGTAGTGGTAATATCACTTCAGCTTTTTTTTGTGTCGAATTGTTTCGATATGATTGGTAAGAAAGACGACACCAGGCTTCTGTACCAAGCCCATCTTTCTACTCTTTATTGTATATCTGGCCCAATGCGCAGAAAGATTCTGTGAAAAATCACTGTTGCAGGTTGCAATTGATGTGAAATAACAGAAGAACCAGCCCTGTTTGCCTCTATTGTGCAGAGAACAGCAACAAGGCTGCCTAATGGGCTTTGCTGCTCTACGTGTCGCGAGCCGCACAAAAACTCAGTAGTTGCATTAGCGAAACAGGAAAAGTGATGAGAAGCGTAGATCTGCTCCCTCCTCCTTTCCCTCTCCTTGCTACCCCCATGTGTGTAAGCAAATATCTTTTAATGAAGCATTTGGTATTTCATCCATCCTTTCGTGTGCCAGGCATTGCTTTGAATCAACCTCAATGAGAACTTTTGAGAGAGGGTTTTGTTTCATGGTTAAAGATGAGCTGCTTCAAAAGCAAAAAGAGCTCTGTTCTCAGATAGGCTAAGCAAAGGGCACACTCCTAAGCCTGAAATGCTTTTTTTGCTTGAATAACTGGGATATTTTCTTCAGGTATTGGTGTTTAGGTTGTGACCAAAGACTGAGACACATGCTTGATGAATAGAAGTTGTTACTTTCATATTTGGAAAAAAAAAAAACCAAAAACAAAATTTCAAAATCAGATTCATTCTGCTGTTCCTGTGCGACTGCATGAGTTGGTTTAATGCACACAGAGACCTTCTTAGCATATCTATCCAGTGCTTTCAGGACTATTTTACAAGGAAAATAATCAGTTATTTTTACTATGATTATTTACAATGTATATGCAATACTGTTTGCATTGTACAAGAAAGTAATGCAACTTCTGTCCTAAGGTTTTAAAATCATTTGCGCCCACTGAGCTACTCACAAGCTGTTTCACTGTTACAGTTGTCCAGCCTGGGAAGTCTTGACAAGATCTTTTCTGTGCTAATGTTTTCACACCTGATCTAATTTAAGATGTAGTGAGCAAGAAAGTTTATCTAGAATGTATTATGTTATCTATGTGCATCTATGTGTGCTTCTTTAAGAAGATGCTCTGTATCTCTGCAACAGCTTATGATTATCATGTGCTGCAGGAATTTCCATGGTAACTACCTGTTTGCACAATGAGAAGGTAAGAAAAGCTGCTGAAGTTGTTGGCAACACAAGTTCCAGCTGCCCTTGGTTTGTGTAGCTCAGTCACGCCCTGTGATAAAAGCATCGTCTTAGGGTAGAACGCTTCTATTTTATACGTTAAATCCAAAAGAGGTGGGTTTTATTTGAAAATTGGTGGGAGTTCTTGTATATTTGTGATTTATGGCACAGAGGAATATACTTGCTTACACTCAGGAATGAGAAGGAAAGAGCTGTTTTGCTCATTTATCTCAATGATAAACTATTAGGCATTCCGTAGTATTTTGTAATATTTGAGCAGAAATGAATATAATTCTCAAAGAAAGGAACCCACAGACTGATATTCCTTAGAGAAAATATATAAGCAGTGTTTAAAGCTTTTTCAGAAATATGAATGCAGAAAATTCAGTAAAATTGAATTTTCTCGCATACAATTACTGTGCTCGCTCATGCCTTTTGCTTGGAAATGCTACATTTTGGGAGCTGTAGAACCTGAAATGCAGATGTTGTTTTTTAGGAGATAGTAACTGTATTCAAAAATGTATATGCCCCTAGTAATATAATTATAACATCTTCCTCTAGAGTTCCTATGGGTGAGTGCTGTCAAGACAGACAGCGGTGGGATGTGGCAGGTAATCTCATTCACTGGCAATTGCTCTGATCCTTCAAGGAACATTTATTACTTATTCATTGCGTGTCTGCAAAGCCAAGAAGCTCAGCGGTTTATTGAAGTGCCCAGTAAAATTTTGTTTCTTGCAATTCACTGCTTAAAGGAGAAAAATAGCATTTTTATAAGTGGCAAAATAAGCCTGTGCCCTTGAAGGGAACCTCTAAAAGGAGACAGACAAATATTTTTCACCATCAAATTATTTAGAGCTCAATGTGGTGGCTTAGTTTTAAATCCTGCGAGTTGCTGAATGTCTTCAGTGCCCACAGCCTGATGTTACACAAGTCCCCTTCACAGAAATAAGAGCGAAGAATTGTTAAATGTAATTCCCAGTGGTTCAGCCACAATTTCCAGACTCTGATGAGTCAGTGCTCTGTTGGAATCAAGAATTAAATTGTGCTGAAATTAATCAAAATCCAATCCAATTAATCCAAGTCTATCTGGATGTGTCTAATTTTTATTTTTCACCAAAAAATGTAGCATAGCTCAATAGTACATTACAGCTGGACACTAGTTTCTGTTCCCAGTTCTGCCACTGGGTAAACGTGTCCTGGTACTTTCAGTTTGCTGTGCGTGGATTTCCCTACCTGCAGGACAGCATAATGCTTTCTTTTCTCTGTGGAGATTTATTTGAGGTCTCGCAGGTAACGTAGAAACAATCAGTAGCTTCGCTCTCATCATCATGAAACAAAATATTACATCAGTTGTATTGTAGCCACACCTTTCTCTGCTCTTCTTCCCACCATCGTAACCCAGACAAGTGAATCGGCAGTTCTGGATGGTCACAGCAGTGAGGTCACTCCACCAGTACCTTTGCTGGTCTCTCAGCCTGACACGTTCCCCATCCTATCTCCAAAAAAAACCCATTCCAAATAACCAGCCATTTCACATCACAGAGCAACACATAGAATGAAACAGATCCCAAGGAACACTTTCCAAAAGCAATACAAAGAAATAAGGACTACTTACATCATTCTCAAATATTTCTTTGAGGAAAAACATTGTGATAAATGCTGCATTCACAGTGATTTGTGCTTGTATTGGTGTTTTGTATCAGATTTATCACAATTTCATATCTGCAACTTGAAAGAAATTATAGTAATGAAATTGCTTAGGTTCCAGAGTTGCCACACCTGAACCTGAACCTACATTTGTCTCCATGTAAACTCCAAACTGGCAGAGGGAAGACAAAAGGAGAAAAGAAGACTTTGAAGAGAGAATTCTGACTTTAAAAATGAAATAGCTCTTGCTTCTAGTCTTTCTCCTTGTCAACATCACAGGCTGCCAGCTGCCAGATTTAAAAGCCCCACAAGGCTGCATTATTTTCCAGTACTGAGACATGGGCTGACGTCACTCCTTACATAAAACCACAATTAACTGCATTTTTTCTTGAGTTAGTTCCAGTGATTAAATTAGTTACATTGACAGTGCCTGCTGTACACAATAACTGGCTCTACTCAAGTCTCTCAAGTACTTACCAACATATATTTCTTTTTCCAAACTTGCACTGACTTTTATTTAGAGAAAAATAGGTTACTATTAATCTATTAATATTTATCTTCTCCTTCCACTCAAGCAGCCTCTCATGTCCCTGTTGAAAATTGCCAGATATGACACTGAATTGTCAGGGGTCATGACATTATGCAAAGTTTTTGAGCATCAAATTACACATGCTATGTGCTAGTGATTTAAGGAGGAAAAGGAGGGTGGAGGTGACCGATGCTTCCTACAGTATTGATCATTCTCTGAGTGCTGCAGGGACCTCTTGGAAGGTTTAGAATGATGAAAGAATGTTTCTCTGGATATAAAAGCTTTTACTGGATATCAGTATAAAATACTGTAAAAACTCATGCAAAAAAAAAAAATGCTGTTTCAGTAGCAAATAAGTTAGGACTTCAAATATTTGAAAAAGTAAAATTTAAAATAGCTTTAGAGCTTTTAGCAATGTCCTTGTGTACATTGTGTGTGCAAAATGAGTGCAAAATGTGTCAACTGATGCTTGAAAAATGGTATCTTACATGTATGGAAAGATAAACAACTTGAAATTTCAGAAGCATCTATAAGTCATGCACTTCCCAAATGTCAAGTTCTAATAGAAATGTTATTTTTAAGAATAATTTTGTATGTATTTAATCAGTATCAGGTATCTTTAAAAGGAAAAAGTAAAGCCAAATTATATTGTGTAGTATTTCAGCAGACCTCTCCTTGTATGTTTTCAATGGGATGTGAATCCTTCAACAGCATGTAGCTGCCACTAAACATTCTACGGTAGCATATACTATATGTTGTCATCCTAAAAGGGGCTCAGCCTGAACAAAGTGATGCTCAACTTTCTTTTTCTCTTAGTAAAGGCGCAGTGTTCTGCTGGACCAGGTGGGAAATGGGTGGCTTTGCGTACATGCTACATCAGATGATGAAACAATAGAAATATTTCATGTTGATCTCTTGGCACATCATATTTCCCAGTCCTGAGAGCTGCTCCCAGCAGTTTCCACAGGTTCTATGCACAATATCAGATGCTGCTGGGACAATAGTGTGGATCTATTCCCAGACTGTCTATGTAGTAAAATTAGTTGGCTGATTATTACTGGTCATTGTCAGTATTTGATACTGAACATCAAATGCTACAGCAGAAAAATTAAGATTTGGTAACATTGCATGCTTTGGGTAAATATGAAAATAATTTATGAATGAAAGAAAATAAAAAGAACGGTCTAAAGATTTTCCTCTTTGTGTAAGTAATGCACTGCCTAATTGTAATACATAATATTCATCAGTTTTCTTTATGATTATGATTCATAATCTTTTCTGAAGATTGCTAAATGCTATTTCAGGTATACCATATGTATAATGACTATGTAATTTATATTTGTATATATACTCTTGTTTAAAGAGCACCCAACCAAAACAAAAAAAAGTGATGTAAATATAACAACATAGGTATATGGTCAAGATCTGTAAGGTCCATTCTAGAGACCCATGTCTCAAGCTAATAACATTTCACCTCCTTCCATTTCATCTGCACTTTGGCCTCTCAGCTGCCTCCACTGGGACTGGTTCAGATTCCAAACCACGGAGCAGCTGTCAGAGAGGTCCCATTATTATCATTTGACTTTTAAATGGCAACTTGCCATAAGACATTCCCAGTAGTTTTGAATTCTCACGTGAAGGGAGTGATGAGTAGCAGACACGGGGTTTGAAGACACTTCTTTTGTGAGGAATCCCTGGTTCTCCCTTGCTGCTCCACTGACTAATCCCTTCCCCTCCAAACGTGGAATTTGTCAGCAGAACATATGACTGGGCAGAGGGGGAGGAAGACACACATGTGCACTTTTTTTTGGTGGTGAAGATTAAAAATTATGTTGCTATGGATTCACAAGATCTTTTTTATGTCAGAGTCCTGGCAGTAAGACTTTTGAAATGGAGAAATGGGAGAAAGATTTGGTTTTATAAGCTTTTAGGATATGGGGAAAATGTGTGCTTGTGAGGGAATACAAGTGGAATTCAACACACTTGCCATATTTGATGTCAAACTGTTTTTAAAATTTTAGGTTGGGCAATTATTTCTCCTCAAACCAGTGTAGTCTATGTGAAAATCTTGAAAGGAATTCAGATTACTGAAAGAAAAAGCGTAATAGTTGTCACATCATGTGCTGTCCGTAGTGTATGTGAGTCTACATCTTATCAACTTGACACAGAGTGGGTAGACAGGCAGCTTCCAGGAATCAGAAATGAGGGATGTGAGACACTTGTCAGAAGTAGGCACAAGTAGGAGTAGCTACAAGTAGGCAGCTACACTTGGAGAGGTTGACCTCTGGCACATCGTGTTGCCAGCTCTTTTTTGCCGTAATCTAATACAGGAGCTACACGGCTGGTTTTTGTCTACTCAAAAAATGTAGCTAATGGTGATTTTTCCTCCTTAAAAATAGCTGTTTAGAGAAAGAGATATTACTAACTAAAAGATGGGAAGGCAACTCAGAAACAGCAGAGACAGATAGATGACATAATTCCTGCCTCCAGCATTTCATTCTTTATGTAAATAAAGGACATCTTCTAACTCTATATTTCACCACTAGATTGGCAGCTTTGAGATAGAAAAATATTTTCATGTTGTCAGTTGCTATTTATTTTTATTCGGTATTTTTCTCAGTATTTGGGTGCCAAAATGTCATTTGTCAGTTGTCCAGTATGTACAATTTTCACCCTTTGCCCAGAACTATTCATAATTCATTGTCTGGATTTGACTAACTATATTTCTCATGAATTTACAAATCAGAGAAATTTCTTATACTCTAGTGGCTCCTTGTGGAGTTGCCTTTTTCAGACTGAACTCCTGCACATGATTCACTGTTTGTTGAAGGATTATTTTCCTACATTTGCTTTACTATACATACCGGTTTTGAATCTTAAGTAAATAGCTATGAAAAATAACCCAGGTATTTGAAGACAGAAGTCCTTTATAAAGCAGTTCAGAGTTTTCATTATCTTCACTTTCAAACTGATTTGTTTCTTGGAATTTTGCCTGAGTCTTTTCTTCGATGTATGTTAACTTAGAAAAAAATGTACATAATTCCAAAATGTAAATGGCAGATATATGTGGAACCTTCTTACTCTTATTGAACTGGCCTGAATCATCTGAAGCCAGTAGAGCTACTCTACCAACATTGAACAAGGGTCTCTTTGCAATCCTGTTGCTTTGTTACTATCAACATATCCCATCCACTTCTGTCCATTTCTGCAGCACACATGGCAAAATGAAAACATTCTTTCCAAAAATGTATAGTTACTTATGTAGGCAATTAAATCAATATGTAGTACTTTGAAATTTTTGCAAGTGTACTTTCAAATACTTAAGCTCTAGAGCAGTGCGTACTATCATTTTATTTGTCCACTGAAGTTTAGCAAAAGATGCACCGCTTCATCATACTGAAATGCACAAATATTTATCTGTATGCGCTGAAATGAATTCCATATGGAGTTCCTGCTCATGGAGAATCCCTGTGAGAAGGATTCCATGGGTGATGTGGACCATTATGGCTGCTCTTATTAACCACATAAAAGGGTTGGCATATGGGTAGTTTAGGTACTAGAATTTTGCTGTCCAGATAGTCCTCTCGACTAAGGAATCAAATGAAATTGAGATTATAGGTTGAGCTGGTATTGCAGTTTGCAGATTTGGGCTGACGGAGAGTGAGGTGAGAAACACAGGCTGGGGATTGGGCACGACTCTTCTCATAAGATCATTGACTAATTTATTGCGTAAAATACAGTTTCTATAAATGATTAAAAGTGATTTGTCACATTAGTTGAAAAAAATGTGTGGTGACCGAGGCAGAGGATTTCTAGCAAATTACCAGCAAAAGAAGATGATGTTTTATTTGAGGCTGTTGAACACCCTCCCAATGAACTGATTTTTTCTCATTGCAAAACTTCAAGACTGCAACTAAACAAGTTATTAAATAAAGCAACCAAAAATTCTCATGGATATTAAATAAATGTTTTCCTTATTTCTGTGCAGATAGTGTGAGATAATACAGTCTGTTATGGTCAGATGATGCATCTGATTGATGGCTTTAAGAGCATTTGTAACTACAGCCAATGTAAGAGGTTATATTATAAACTTGGGTAGTTTTATCACCGAATGTCCTGAAAAATCAGGATTGGAACCTCTCAAATTAGTGCCCTATAAATTAGTTCTCATTTTCTTTTTTTATCTAGTGCTTTACCTGAGCATGAAATGAAGTCCCTCTGATATTCCATAGGTGCTGCAGAAATGCTGATCCATGTCTGAAGCACCAGAACACTGTAGTGATGACTATTACTGAGGAGTAAACAGGGCTTTACTCATTCCGTCTTCAAACCATGATTTAAATGGGGTGATAACATTGAACAAGGGGGAGAAAACAACCTATACAATAGCTGCTCATTGGTTTATGTTATCTATGTGTGTACTGAGTGACACAGAGGTCATTAGTTCATCATGCATTGTGTTAGAATATAAGTGGAAAAGGAACTGATTAGGGTTGTACATGCAAATTTGAATAAAAACATGCAGCGTAGCAACCAGAATTTTTAGCAAGTGTATGTTGCACATGCTCAGTTTGATGTCTGAGCATGATGTGGAGGTGGTAGAAGGCAGGAGAAATCACAAGAAGAGTTTATTCTTCTGTCTGTGGACTTAAATCTGCTTTTAAGCCTCAAGAGAGGAAGGAGAGATGATTTTCTCTTCTTTAAGGTATAATAAATCTAACAATACCAAGTAATGAGGTAATTGTGAATGTTAATGAAAAAACCGTAATGTGAATTTAGTTGACATTAACAATATGAAAAGGAATTAGTAAGATGACACTTTGTAAAGTCTGTTTTGCTTAACTGGAAGTGTAGCACCATTATGGGCTACTCAAAACCAGGGTAAAAAAACATGGTAAAATGTGACATGAAATTCATGCTGGCAGCACAGGCAATCAGGCTTCTTATTTTAAACTGTCCACGTCTAAATATCTTCTTTTAAATGGTTGTTTCTTGTGCCAAAGGGAAGAAAACAGCCCAGCTGACAACAGCACAGTCTCAGAGGAACTTTCGATGGAGCTTCAGCTTTGCTGCCATATGATAGTAAATGTCATATCCCAGGCCCAGGGAGGTGAGCAAAGAGAAAGGAAAAGGAGAAAGACATTGTCAGTACAAAATAATATGCTAAATTACTATTTTACTACTATAAAATGTCAGGTCTTTTCACTTTTACTATTTTTTTTAGTAGAAAATTTTATCTGCTGCAAAGCAAATATTAGTGCATAGCTACATTTACCCCAAGCCCTGCCTTCTGAGTTGTTACTTGCAATCTTTCTTCTCTGTTCAGATACAGAATAAGGAGAATGATGTCTGCAAACCAAAATATTCATTTGCAAATGCCTTATTAGGAGTATAATGCTGATTCGTTTTCATATGCTTGATAAATCACAAGAACAACAAAGGACAAATTAGATTTGTTTTTCTTTTTATTGCATACAAGATAAAGAGTGCTTTAGAGATTAACTATAAACTCGTTCTAATTAGTGCCCAAAAGCAAATCAATAATTCATCTGTATATATCTTCTTGAACTTTGCTAGTAATCACAAATTAAATTAATGGCCACGCACAACAAATGAATTTATGGGCTCCGACATTTTTTCTGGGGAGATCGACACCATTTCACTGCAGGTGACACACAGTCTCGGTGATTCCTGTGCTGTTTATTCAGGCAACAGAAGCAAAGTTACACTTAACGGGATGTCAGGCTTCAAACACCTCTATAAACACTTTTTATCCATATGAACTCTAACATACGCACATCAAAAATGGTTTTAAAAGAAACTTTAGCTCCTAATAAAAATACATACACCTTTTATTTTGGAAGCGATTGAGGTTTCCTAAAAGTGTTTGAATACATAATGTCTTTATATTCTGTTATTAAGACAGATAACCTTCAAACATCAACAATACCATTTTGCTCATTGATTTTACTGTCTTTCCTGATGTTTGGATTTGCAGCCTGTTCTCTTGGTGTCCTTTAAATCCTCCCCCTTAGTGAGCTGGAGGATTCTTTTCTGTCTCATTCTTTCTCACCCTTGCTTTTTTCTATATGCCTTTTTGATTAGTTTTATGAGATTACTCCAGGATGAATCACATTATTTGTGATTTTATTGCAGAAAAAGCCCAAGTTTCTTGAAATGAAAGAAAGAAGAAAGGAAACCGTAATCCCACAGGGAATGACTAAGTCATGCTACCAATGTGTTCCCATTAATCAACCTACAAATGATCCACTAGTTCATTTTTATAATATAATTGAAAGTGATAGATCCACAAGATGAAATGAATCAATAACAGAAGAGAAAATAAGCATTTCCAAGCAGTGCCTCCAGGTTCACTTACTAGTCAAAGAGGGTTGTTTTTTTTTCCTGATGACATAGTGCCTTTAGCTTGTGTCATTTGTTATTTTATGGGATATGTCGCTACTGACAGAAGCTGAGGTGTGTGTTCAGGTATATTACCTGATGCTGGAATCAGAACATCTGGAACATCTGCTGTTTGGGAGCTGTACCTTCCCTGGTTCTAATCCATGTCACAAAGACATCATTTCTCTTTGCTTCAAATACTCTTGCCAACTCTTGCTAAGTAAGCAGAAGAGATCAGGAGATTACCGAAGATCAATTCAGTGACAGAAGGATTTCAACATTTGCCCAGAATATGAGAAGCTTACATTTGCCAGGAGCTTTGAAATTGAGAAAAATATAGTTAGGGCTTTCTCACTCTTTCAGTTCTCCCACTCTGTTAAATGGGAAGGTGAGAAGCAGCACTGCAGATCATGTCCTACGTGGTAGTGGGTATCCCAAACCAGAATTCCAGTGCTTGCAGTGTGGTTGTAACACCGCACCACGTCCTGTCACAAGCGTGACAATGGCAATTTTGAGAAACTCGGTTGTATGGAACCCTTGTATTGAAGTCAATATCTTCAAAACACGTTCCCTCTACAGGGAGCAGAACTGAGTATTTTGATAGAGGACAGAGCCCAGTTCTTCAAAGTTTTGTGGTCAGTTAGGGAATAGACCTTAAACGAGTGCCAACAGTTGAATGCTAAATAGTGTGGGTATTCCAACTCCACAGCAATTATTTCAGCTCCTGTTCTTTCTGCTAGGTACTTTTGGCCTCTCACATCAAATTAATGCACAGGAACAAATAAACCACTGATGGCTCAAAGGATTTTATTCTAAATAAAACACGGAGCAGTTACATTTAGTATTAATGGTATAAACAGTAAACAACACTTGCAATAAGGCGTGTGAACTGTGTGAACAGGCTTCTAGGCTAATAAAGACATTCTAAGACAAGAAAATAAATGAACTAGAAAATGCTGTTTAAACATATACAAATTTTTTTTTACTTATATGAAACAGACATACACACACAAAAAAAGTCTTTTGAAATAATTGGCATAAAAGAGTAATTCTGGTTTCCTAGATTTTCATTTGTGTCTCCTTCATTACCGAATGTGTTCAGTGTATAAAAATGATTGATTTGACAAGAAAGGTGTATTGGCTTATAGAGAAATCAAATTTTAAGCTTCTAAGTATGACCCAGACCATATCTGAAAAAGAAAGAGAGATCTGGTTTTAATTGCGTAGGAATGATTGAGATATAAGAAAAATAAGGAAAAAAAAAATGTTTTCTGAAACACATATTTAAAAAAATGTTTAGTCTATTTAATTCAATTTTTAATCTATTTAATTTTCAGGTTTCTTAAAATGAGGTCAAAAGTTTTTGAAGGATGTTCTATGAATTAGCTCTTGTTTTAGAACTTAGGCTGAGATTATTATTATATTTTTATTATGAAAGGGCATATGTCAGCCGTGACTGGGATTTGCATGTTCGTGCAATGGAGAATACTAACTCACAAAGCACAGCCGCTCCATTTCTTCATAGTCCCATCCCATTATTAATATGTCCCATCACACTACCAGTCAAGGAATAACTGTGCACTGTTGTCTTGACGCCTCCTAAAGCAGAGCAAGAAGGTCGGTCTTCACCTTGCAGAGCTGCCTGGTGATTTTCCATGTAAGACTTGTACATGCCTATGGACATCTCGTCATATATCACATTTAATTTGGTGCTTCATCTGTACAGGGTAAACAGCTTGTGCTTTATCGATCCCATGGTCAGACATAACCACACAGAAAAACACAGCTGAGAAATACAGCTTTGGTTGACCTTGTCTTCATTTGATTCAATTTTAATCCCATGGAGCAACATTTACAAAAAAAAGAAAGTAACATTGTAACTTTCCAGATTAAAACCGAAAGCAGTTCTGTTAATTGTTCTGATGTTTACCTTGAAGACAATTATCACACCCTCCTCACAAACTTATTTAGTTCATGGCCATCTATGACAATTACCCAGTGCTGACACATTTAATTGATTATACAAAACAGACTCTAATTAAATGGCAATCTTCCAATTTTAACAATACTATCCTTTATTTTTGAAATGCTTTCTTATCTAGTTCATTTTCTGCTTCAAGCATCATTTTTACATCTGGTTTTGGTGTGATAGTGGCCTTTTGCTTTGATTTACTGACCTTTCCAGATGCTACAGAAAGGTGGAGAGAAGTAAATAGGTGAACAGAGCTATCACACATGTATCTGGATACTTCTAAATATGACTCCTTGTATCACACAAATATTTCCCGAAATACGAAGATTTTTTCTTCACTTTGGATCCTTGGGCATCCAACCATCCACTTGCATCCTCTGGTCTAAATCAGACACCGTTTGTGTGGACCTTGACACATTTTCACAGCGCATGTGATGTTCATCTGCATGGCATGGAAACAGTAAATCCAGCATTTCCTGGTATCATTTTTACTGTGCATGTCCTACTCAATATTCAGATTTTTCAGTGCATGTGATGCACAGGAAGCTTGAAAACCCCAGCAGGAGGAGCACAACTGTTGGAATAAGTGAAAGATATTCCATTATTCAATGAAAGATCTTTTTCATATTTCTTTTTCAAGAGAGAACAGACATGCTCTGAAACAGTACACTCTGAATTCAAGGAGATCCCTGAAATTAGGGAATATTATTAAGCTATTCGTATCTCTAGAAATATTATGAACCTTAATTATATCAAATTAAGTAAGGGAAAATAGATAATAGATCAATCTATATTTGTGACCTGGAAAATGTAATGGTGGAAGTGTTGAGATAAGCAATACAACACCAAGTGTTTCCTGCCAATATCTCCATACAGTTTTATGGACTTTTTCAGGTTCCAGTTCTGAAGTTGCTGATGTCCATACTTATTGTAGGTTGTAATGGTTTTGAGAGGAGGTTTATGTAGGTGATATTTGAGCTTTCTGAAAACACATTAGGATTTTGATCAGGTCAAAAGAGAACTAAAATATTTCTGTGTACACTAAGATTTCCCTCCTATTACTGCTCCACATATCTGTGTATTATGTACATATATATGTGCATATTGTATGTACATGTGTGTGTATGTATATACAAACCTCGAATAGCGCTCTAACGTGGTTTGTGTTAAATTTTAAGTGAAGTATAAGCTTACCATTGAAGTAAAACTCTTGTTGCTAATTTAGTGAACCAGTTTATTTAGTTAGTTTGCTAATTACATGTAATCTCTATATTTTCTGAAAGAAAAGCACTAGAGGAAGTAAATTTGCACATGTATAAATTATATATTGAGTGTTCAAGGTGTCACAGACAGAGGCGATGTGAATGAATTCATACTACTCGGGATGAATCGGGATCTTGCCAAAGCAAACATCCCTGCACTGTTTGTCCATGTCAAATGTTCATCTCGTTCACTGTTCTTTGTGCACAGAACCTGCTGTTTGATCCTCAAGGTAGAAGCAACACCTTGTCATCAACCCCTTGTCGGTCATATAAGGTGGTTTTATTCTTTACAATACCTGGATCGCCAGTTTTGCCAACAATCATTTTGTAACTTTGATTCTCAAACAGAAAAGATACTGTCTAAGCATGTGACCTCAGTATAACTAAGTACACAGGCTTCAGTAGTTATGCATGTGTAAATGTATAATATATTTCTTTCTTTGCTGTGCTTTGGGTTACAACAGAGTGAAAAAGTGTTAAGCAAAGCTAGAATAGCATCATGTTAGCTGGATCAGAGAGGACTTACATAGATACCTAATTAAATATATGACTGTAGTTCTAGGTCCTTTGATTATTTACTCTTAAATCTCCCGGTGCAATGAAAACTATTCAAGAAAAAAACACAAACAAATTCAAAATAAGTTCAAAAGTAGCTGCTGTTAAATAGTTAATGTAGACTTAGACTAGCCTTCAAACTCCTTCACAGCTTATCCTGAACAGAACAAAACATTTCATCTTTCAGAGGCAGCAAGTAAGACTGTGATGTTATCTTTCCAACAGTACGGCTTTGAACTGTGACATTTATTCTGACTTCCACATTCATCCCTATTCCTGGCTTCATGCTGAAAGAGGACTTCATTCGTATTTGCAGATATTCTTTTGTCACTCTTATTCAACCTTTACCTTGAGGTTTTCTTTTCCCCCAAAGAAAAATGTTTTTATGAAATTGGGTCCATTGAATTTCACGATCACTTCTGAAAGCAAAGAGCACTTCATGACAGCTTTATCTCCACAACAAAGAGTACTTGTTAACAGAAGGGATCTGACCAATGCAGATTTTAATATTTTCAAAGTTGTCGCTAGTGCAGTGATACTGTCTAAATGAAATCATTTGGGGACATAAAGGTGAACATTTGAGGTGATATTTTAGCTCATCTAAACCCAAAGCTTTTCTAATTATTTTAATGGAGCCTGGATTCTGCCCCTCCCTTTACTTATTGTTCTTCACTGAAAAGATAACTAACTGATAAATAAAAATGTGAGTAACAATTCCTTTGCTTTTCTTTTTTTTCACCATGGTGAGTGAGCTGAGAGGGAACAGAACAGAAACAGGTGACAGGACAAAACAATTGGGTGACTGCGGACACATTCTGATTGATAAACAGGGATGGTTTGAGCTGCAAAGAGGAGCGCTGTGCATGCAAGTGCAAGGTGTCTGCAGAGTTAGTCTTTGAATCTGAGTGCAGGAGAGAAATCTCTGGGCAGAAAGGGCACAGAAGCAGCTGAAGAGGGATGTCTTAGCAACGCTACTTCTTTAAAATGAATTGGAGAAGAAGAAACATAAATGTATTTAGTGAGAAGGAATATAGGAGTTTAGATGAAGGGTCATGTCCCCTCAACTCCCCTTTTCCCTAAACCAGATCCAGCTGTTGCTGTTTCTCTTTGCTGAATCATCCTTTGCAAGAACCCAATTATTTTCTCCCTTTCCCCTTCTTTCTCAGTCATGTTCCTGATGGTCATTTCCTATATTTTCCTGTGAACTGGAATCTGTGAAGAAGTAAAAATCTTAAAGCCTGTCACACCTTTTCCACCCCAGAATGGATTTCTCTGTGCTGCTGTTTTAAGAGGAGGCGAAAGAGTCAAAGCAGAAGCTGAGATCTAGAAAGAGAATGTGGAGGACTGTGGAGTGGTGGAGCATTTAAAGGCAGTTGTTGGGTTCCCACTGAGTTGTGTACGGATGAACAGTGCGGTTTCTAATGCCTGGATTAACGTCTCTCATTTATTCTAAGTAATTAAAAGGTGTCCAGCTAATGAGAACAAAAAAAAATTACCTATACTGAGTGAAAGGAAATTATTGAAACAATTCCAAAATATAGCGAACCTGTAAGATTAGACTTGAAAACTAAGAAGAATTGGTTTTAATTTTGCTAATTAGTTTTCATTTTCTGAGCTGTCCACTTACCGCAATAAATACAACAGTACTTTTACAGCCCCTATTTATCCCACTTTTGAATCTTTCAGGAAGTTTCCATGGCAACATCACACAGGTCCACCAAAATAATTAGCAATAACTTTTTGCATTACTTGGCATCTCATGACAACTACCCCGTGGGTGAGGAACATTGGGCCCATTACTGTTCTGTCTGCTTGTTTGCAACCTTTTGTTCAGTTTGGTGTTTCTACATTCTTCGATTTGGTTCAATGAAATTATTGAAGAGTAAAAATTGCGTTAGAAGAAGACTTTTAATATAGGATTTCTTGAGTTTACTAAAAAAAAATCCAAGAAGAGCAGGCTGCGATGCTTTTCATTTTCTTCACAGAATGCTGAACAACACCAGCTCTTTGGTAACACAGATCAGTCTGGTTTTCCCAGCTTCACTGCATTGGCTGGCACATCCTCCTGCTCCTTTCTCTTCTGTACCTACTCCAGCCGTCCTTATGAGAGGACAAACAACAATCTAGACTTGGGCACCTCTCCCAACAAGGCAGGACACCAGGAATTCAGCATAGCTCCCAGCTGTGATGTGAGATATTATCTCCATATCAATAGCAGAATTTATAATTCTAGTCATCTATCTTAGTCATCTATATTAAAATATGTCTAAAAAAATGACAAGAAACTACAATGGTCCTCTTTTATATAAAAGGATAAATAGAGCATTTTATTAACACTTTTTGCAGCAACAAAAGTGACACAGTCCACATCTTTTTCATTAAACACAGCAAAAGCTATGGTCACATTTTACATCACTTTGAGGCACAAAGCAAAATACTTTTTTCTTAAGGTCAAGGTATGATTTGCATTTAAAAGAAAAATTGAAAAAAAAAAGAAGAAGAAACAATCCTCAAGTTGTATATTGCGGTAGCAGGGTTTCCAATCACTAACACAATACAATGAACAGACCAAGAATCCAGAATGGATTATTACATACAATAGTAATCATTTGATTGAATTAAGAAATGGATCATTGTTGTCATTTTAGAGTATTAAGAAGTGGTCTGGTGTTGCTAACTTCAGTTGGTTCAGTTTGGTTGAATCCCAACAACCCCAAATATATACAACAAGCTAAATGAAGGTTAATATATAGTCTAGAAGATTATGCACTTCATAATGCATTGCACTTATTGCTTGGTACACTAATGTTGCAGTCACTGTTGAGTTATGCTATAAAGACAAGCGTGGTGCTTGTTGGCTTCTTTCAACCCAACACTAGTTACTTACCACTTTGGTTTATTGTGAGCTTATAAATTACTCATATTCAGTGTCCATTATTATTAGGTTTAATTGAAAGACAAATACATTTTTTTTTTATTTCAGGGATTTCTAAAATAGCGACATTTTCTATAATTACAGTATCTTCGATAAACTTATATCTATGTATACAACTGTGGCAAGATGTGTAAAAATATGAAAGCTATTAAGGGAAGAATAAGGGTTAAATTATTCTCTGTTTCTTCTGTTGGCTTCAAAATATTCTGCAAAACAAATAAATCCTTTTTATAGGGCTACTTGCTCATAGTAAATTTCTCTTTGGAATTTGTAAAAGACTATATATTTTTCTAGGTTATATTGGTTATTTTTTCCTCTCTCTAAAGACTCCAGTACAAAGTTGGAATATACTGCAAAGAATAGAATAATAAAGCTTGCTTTTCGATAAAGGGATTTGACAGTCTGCATGACAAGTCAGACTTAACATTATATATTGTCTTTATAGTAGTTGCTAAATGCAGGGAAGAACATGACAACGCCTATAATTTCATAGGATTCTGTAAAGAATAGAAATAAGAATTTGTGCCCAAACATTCAGTATAAAACTCCTAAATAATTCCTTTATTCATCACAGAGCAGCCTGCAGCATGTAATCACGATAAACATACAATATGCCGTATTTGTTCTTGAGGCTTGACACAGTCACCATTAAAGGGACTGGATCAATCCTTTGCAAAAGCCTGAGACTCGACCTTTCTTCTTTAAGAAAGCTCATGTCTTAGACTAAACACACAATTCCTACATCGCACTGAGTAAACGTGTGTATTTAACACAATCTCTTTCAATACAGTGTAACAAATATATAAGTGCATTTTTAATGATCAAGTAATTTTGGCTTTCTAAAAAGAGCATTAGATGTGCCAACTTGATTGCTTAGTTGTGCTTTAATCCTTAGTTATGAGTTTTAGCTCTTGTATACTGTAAGTATCTAATTGCCTCTATAGTTTTGACCAGTAAACCCTTAAAACTCTAATGTTTATAGAACAAATATAACCTAATGAAAGTGATGACATGTCACAACTCATACAGATTGCACTTTGATGTATTTTTTTTTACAGTAAGACCTTCCTGTTTGATATGTGTTTACGTTTATACCACATCTTATTTCTGTGTGCAAACAATCACAATGAATTTAATCACAAACACTACAAAATATACCCAATATTTAGGTTTGTTATGAATAATCTCCTTCCTTGTAGTTGTATGAGTCTTGTACTTCCTCTTGTACAAATTCCTCTTTTTTCTCCCAACCAGTAGGCCAGCCACCGTTGACCTGGGTTGTAGCACCATAAGACTTGGTGGTACCATAATTTACATAATTCTGAGTAATGTCCCCTGTCTCTTCAGCAAGTTCATCTTCGTGAATAAAGCCACATTTCTCTTCGCTTGTCTGTTCAGGGTCTGCCCAGGGTTGTTTCTCTCCTGAAGCAAATATGCCATAGAAGATAACACCTCCATAGTGAACTAAAGCCGCAATGAGGAAGACGTACTGCCACTCTTCACGTGTCTGTAAAGAAGAGATTTGCTAAATCAGACTAGTGCAGAGACTCATCTAGCTCTTCTAAGCTGAAATATTTAAATTAGGGATTGAGGTTGTGACAGCATGGCTGAAACATTTAAGTGTACAGTTTGCAATTATTTATATTCATCTTTATTTGAAATATCACGCTTTGTTAGCCTACAAAAGCATTGATCTTATGAGCATATAGTGAACCACGTTTCAAATTTGCGAGTTCCTGGATGCTATTCCCTGCAGGTCCCAGTCTCTAATAGGAACATCCTGGCAAATTGTACTATGGAAAGGTCTTTTTCTTGAAACCAATAGTATTAAACTGGAAGATTTTTAAACTCTATTGCTATTTACCTTGTTCTTTGTCATGGCTCCGACAATTATAGGGCAAACCATTCCAGACAAGGTCCCGACTCCATTAGAAATGCCCATTAAGATGCTGGCGTACCTTGGGGCAATGTCTAAATGGTTGACATTGAATCCTGTAATACAAAGGTCAGCAAACATTTATACCAAAAGCAGAGCATTACTTCAGTTCTGAAAAGTAATGCTGTCACCCGACAATTTTACTATGACATTTTGGGGCTGTTTAATTGCATTTCTTTTTCTCTAAAAGGCTTATAATTCCTAGAGAGACTCTGGGATTTCATTTGCTTTTAAAAATATCTTATAAAAGGATATCAAATGTATTATCTTCACAAAATTGCAGTTAAAAGAAGAAAATCCCAGCAGTCACTGTGTGGACTAGAGAACCCAGAAGATATTTAGGCAGGGAGAAAGTTCATATTTCACAGTCTCATTCATGGCCACTTTATGCTGTAAATAACATTTTGTTTCTTCTTCCAACTTGTACCATTTTCCTTCCCTATTGCCTACATTTTTCTTTTTGTCACACAGACCAGCAGAAGGGAGTTTCCTTCTGTTCTTGAGTGGCAAAATAAAAGGAGTAAAAAGATAGTATCTATAAAAGAGCTATGAATTATTTGTATATATATATATTTGTTTGTTCTCTTGCTTTTCCTGCAGCTTAATTCTGTTGAAATCCATGCAGTAACTATTAAATAATCTTAGAAAAAAAACCACATGCTTCACTGAAGTGACAGAACTCGTGCCCAAAATAAGCATTTAAGTGAAAACAGAAACCAAATCTTTGGATACAGAAAGATAATAAAAGGCAAAGATGGACAGTATGATATGGAAAACTGTTAGGGTACAAAATAGGCATGATACCTTGTAGAACATGTGAGATTAAGGACAGATTTGATTAAGGAGAGTTGAGATGTTTGGCACAAAAGACAAGAGAGCCTGTTTTAGACATAAGGAACCAGCATGGGAGAGGATGCGAAAATCACAGCGGGAAACAGGAGAAAGGCACGTGATTTGTGTTTGGGAAAGGCAAAGGGGTGATGTGTCAGCAGGAAAGTGAAGAGCTGAACGTTAATTCAGAAAGAAATTGCTAGTAATTAGGTCCCAAAATAATAATAATAAAAACATACAACACTAACAAAGCATTAATTAGTGTACACTGCGGAATAAAATAGTAAAAAGCTTATGTTTAAACAAAGGTGTGCAAATTTAGGTATCATCGTATAACATCAGGCCACTTGTGTTATATGTTTCATTTCAAGAAAAATCTATGGTGTACCTTAGCACCTCACTGAAAAGAAAGTCTAGTTTGATGCAATGAGTATGGAAAAGATTTAAGTATTTGAACAAAAATAATCTGATATAGAAGTTGTGGTACCAATTGTACTTTGTAATGATCATAAATAATGTAATTTGGAACTCTGGGGTTTGTTTAGATTACTATTAATAAATAAAAACTAGATGAGGTGTCCTATCCTTAAAATAAAATAATTCACTAATAACAATAACATAAACTTACCAGATATGGCAAATCCACTAAAGCCTACAGCAAGCACTAAGAAGGAAATAGCCACTCCTTTACTGTGAGAATACCCCACCACCAGAAGAAGAGTTGCTTCCATCCCAAAACCTGGCGAAATCATAAAGAAAACCAGGCATCAGATTTAATTCCCTCTCAAATACAGCAGGCCTTAGGATATGGCAATATTTCATAGGGAGACAGAGGCAAAACATTATCTCGGAATGGAATATAATCAAGTATTTATTTCATTCCTAAACAACACACGTTCTCACTATTTCAAATAATCCTTATTTTATTATTTGTATGCTAATTTATTGGTACTTCCTGCCAGTTTTAAGAGGAAAATAAATACTTGTGATTGGGTTAGGTCATTTCAACCCTAATGGGAATATACACTGAAACCGCTTATGAATTTTGCAGCCCTTATCACAACCAGGACTCAGCTCGTGTGACTTTAACCTCTCCAAGTCAGATACGTCACCTCAGGTGCTTGTCTGGGCTCTCTCGGTGCAGATGGTGTTTAAATGAGGAGCTGAGATTCAGTAAATAGCTAAGAGAAGGCAAATTTAACATTTCAAGTGCTTTTTCAAATGCCAAACATCTGTATTGAAACTGGGAATAGGAACGACTTTGATTTAGTAACCACATCACTAATATATAAAAAACGCACAAAGGATTGATACATACATGCATAAACCAACACAGTTTGTCTGGTTACTGTGCACAATATATATCAAGTATAAATATATACAGTGTATATATTTGTCCATATAGACTATTTGGATGTTGAATCTGTATAAGAAGCTTTTAAATAAAATTGGAAGACTTACCTCCACAGTTCATGATCTTTCTCACAGTAGTGGTTGAAAGAATCTGCTTGCTTCTTAAAAAGTCTGCAATTTGTCCCCCAATAGGAACAATAATTGTCATCACTAAATGCGGCACAGCAGACAAGATACCCACCTAAAATAATCATTCAAATTAGCAGAGTATAAACCATAAGAAAATATTGATAATTCATTTTCTGACGCATTCAGCAACTAATTAATTGTTTCTCTTCAATTTCAAGCTATGTGCTGAACCTGAAAGTCTTGTCTTGGTTTATTAAAAACTGGTGATCTTAAGTTGACATTGTATTTTACAAAGCACAGCCAGAGTTTTTAAGAATCTCTGATGCCATGACACTTCTTATTTATAGATGGTTTTTACACATCATATTTAAGCTAATGGATATTTTTCCCCTGACTTATAGCCCCTCTACCATTTCTTTTCAGAAAACCTATGATCAAATGTGTTGAGCTGAATTGCTACATGTCTGTTGGTGATGTGTCCGGCATAGCATTGCTCAGCAAACCCAACGTGTCCAGACAGACTCCCTGTTGATCATCCTCATGTACACAATGGCCACTTGCCTTTGATTTCTGACTGTCCCTCAAGCTTCAAATTTCACATGGGCAAAAGAAATGTCTGAGAAACTCTTGTACATAGTGAAAGGTGACACACTATATATCCACTGACAATATTCCAAATGCTATACATACAAGTAAAGACGTAGTAATCTTGTGATGACTGTCCCAATTATAATAATAGATTTGAAAACCATTTCTTCAAAGTGGGAGAGGGTATCTTTGAGCGTGGCATAAACTGCCACCTGCATGCTCCTGTCAACAGAACTGCCTTGCAGATAGCTTGCTTCAGTACATGAAAGACATTCTGTTCTAACAGGGAATTTTGATTATTGTCTATATCTGAAAAAGTGCTGAAGCACAGGGTTTTTTGCATAATTCCTGTCTGAGTAGTGGATCTGATGTCTGACTCGAGTTACATCAGCGTGCGGAGCACAGTCCATGAGAACAAAAAGAAAACAAGTTTTCCCTACTCTTCAATTAATGTCATGAAATTGTTCTTTTTGCTGCAGTTTATACATGTGGCAAGTATGCTGTGACAAATAGTTTTGTGTTAATAGATGTTTCTCCCTATAAGCCAGAAGTTAACTACGAGGAAACCATGGTATTGCAGTTACCACTTTGAGGTGTTCCTGACTAAATAGTAACAATTCATTTATGAGCATCCACATCCATAGCAGGTGAAAACTTTGCTGTCTTTGTTTATGAAGCTCCTCATTTCTTTGAATACACTCTAAGAAAAATCTTCTGGAGCAAAATGACCAGATTAATTCTACAGGATATGACCATTCTTATCGTGTGCATAACAATGATGTTTCAAGCATAGCAAAGCTTCTTGAAATAACTCCAGCTAAAGATGGAAGCCCATCTTTAAATGCAGGATGGCATTACAGAATTTTGACCACACTCCATAATGCAGCAACATTTTGGAAGCCACTCATCTAATTGTCACTTACACCGCAATTTAGGGTGACAATACCTCATAGAACAATCTCAAAAGAACAAAGGTCTCTCAAAAGCACAAGCCCCCATCACATTCACAAGAAGGAAATCTGTATTAGCAGAAAGCTTGCTACACACCATGAAGGTGTATTTGTGTGTATTCATATTTACATTACAGGTCTGATCCAAAATTCCTATGCATTATGTGGAAGTTTAGATCATACTTATGTCTCATATTTTGCTTCTTAAGTGCAGCGGCAGTAGTTCTCACCACATTATAAGAGGAATATATTAATAGAAAGATGATGAAAATGTACTATCCTTCCTAAAACCAGGTGGTCCTGCTTGGCAAAGTGCACCTGGAAAAACAGAACTGTCTGTCGATGATTTCTTCACAACTTTGTTGGGATCCTGTATCCCCTGGGGTGTCAGGGACAGAGGTGTAATGAATTTCTTGATACCTTTAAGATTTAAGACTTGTAAACCCATGATAAACACACAGAACCCTTTTCTTTCCTTCTCTTAATAAATACCACAAATGTAGCTCTGATATGTACTTAGCTAAGAGAAAAGTTTTCCGTTATTTTTACATACCTTGCTTATTTCAAATCCAAACACTTCCTCAAAATAAGCAGGCTGGCTGATAAGCAGCAAGTAAAAAGTCCAGCTTCTGCAGAAGTTTGCAACAATTATTGCATAGACTGGCATAGATGTAAAAAATTTTCTCCATGGAGTTTTGTATTTCTGAAACACAAGTTATCTCCAATTATCATAAAGTACATTAACTTCAATTATAAATTACATGCAGCCACATTTGGATGGACAAGCTAAATTACTGCAAAATTCACAAGTGGAGAAACTCAGTGATACTCAGCTGTATCACAACACTCACGTACAAGTGCCATTATCTCATCATGTAAGCATGAACATACTAAGTCCAAAATAATAGTGTGTCTGTAAAAGACAATGCTGCTGTATCTAAGGCAAGAGTCAGATTTTACACCATAAGTGCACTGTTTCATCCAGATTTGTTTTAAATGTATATTTTAGCATTTCAACCTTAATCCAGGCATTCTGAATATATATATATATATATATATATATATTTTTATCAAGCCTCAGCTGAAACTGCTTGGTCAATATATTTTTTGTTTGGTCTCTTGTATTTTTAAAATCAATTGCATAATGAAAGAAAAAAGAACCCATAACAGATGGAGAGAACTCCAGCCCTGCTGAGTCGCAGCACCTCTCCATGAACCCAGTGCTCTGCCCGTCTGTGTTGATCCAAATGCAGGATCCAGACCCAGATGAGTGTTTAAAAATCAATTCAGCAAGGTTCCAAGATGAATTTGGTCTATTGTGACTTGAATATTGTCTCTTCTTTCAAGAAAACAAGCCAATAGATAGATATATGTAATAACTTGTATACTTATTAAATTACACGTAAGTGACAGCTAAGGATTAAGAGGGTCTTAATTACTGAGAAGCCAGCCAGAAAAGATAACTTGATACTATGGGAAGAAACTAATCACTTCCAAAAAATATTTAGTTAAAAAGCAAGAACAAAAACTACACAGAAAATGTCCAGCCCCAGTTAGAATTATATGGACATTCTTTGAAATATGTCATTTCACATAAGGCTTTCAAAGGTGGTTACAGGTATAAGAAAGCATGAACACTGTTATCGCTATTGAATATCAACACAAACACTACCTCAAGAACACCTAAAAATGTCAGTTGTTGAAGGAATCATTCTGCAGTATTTCCAGTTCCCTATTTAATCTGAATCAAAGTTTTTTACTAAGTGAAAAATAGGGTTTTTTATTGAGCTCAGTCAAGAACCTGAATTAGAAAACACAATGAAGAGTGGTAGTGAGGGTCAATGGAGAAAAGATATTCGTGTTCTTGAGTTAGTAAACATGGTGATAGTCCCTTTAAATTATTTCAGTAGTTAGAGAAATAAAATTATGATTTAGTATGATAAGATTATTAAGTGCCTAGAAAATTCTCTGAAATCAGCTGGTTTTTTTAGTCCTTGAGAACTAACCCAGTACAGAACTAAGTCAGGTTGTGAGAGGTTCATAGCATGTTTCTAGGAAAATTACCACGATAATGAGGAACGTTCTTATGGCTCTCCTAGTATGCTCTATTGCAACCTCCGGTCTTTCTTGCAAATGAAACATAGAATGGAATTTACTTTTCTTAAGACCTCAAGAGACACTGAGTAGTGTTTTAATTCCAGTTTACTTTTAGGAAGAGGAAAACCTTCCGGAAGGGATTATATAGGAAAAAAATAAACCACTTGAACTCAAGGTGGTGTGAAAGTCTCGATCAAATGTGGCTGCAGGTTGGGATTTTGTTATACTTTGGAGTACAAAAAGGAAAAGAAAAAGAGGCATAAATTCCATGAGTGATCTACTAGAACTGGGACCTGTATTCTCCTCTTGTACAAGTGATATTCACCCAGAAACCCATCAGCAGATTTCAGATCTCCCCACCCCAAAAAGATGCAAATGTTTGAAACACACTTTTCTATCTTAAAGAAGGGTGTTTGATTTGTTGTTGTTGTTGCTGCCATTGGTTCTATTTGGGGTTTTTGTTTTTTACTTCTATCTCATAGGAAACAAGGTGTGAGCAATATTCTTACTTCCATTGCACCTAGGAGGTTGGCACTCTCTCCAATGCTTTCTTCTATGTATCTCCTTTCTTCATCTGTGATCGTAGGATGCTTTGCAGGACTCTCATATGAAACCAAAAGCCAAAACATGTACCAGACTATACCAAAGCTCCCTTTAGAATGGAAAGAAAGACTTTAAAAAGATGTACAGTAAAGCAGCAAACAAGGAGAAAGGTCTGTGAATAATGATAACAAATGTAAATGGCAATTGTTGTTACTGATTCCCTATTGAGTCATTCTAACAGGGAGCTGGATCCCGCAAACAGTATCTGTGCAAAATGCACAGAGAGCTGGACCACAGTGAAGTCATCTTTGCTTCATTTACAGAATGATTTCACTGTAAGTGAATATTCACTGGTATTTCAATATCAGTTTGTACAATGCAATGCAACAAAACAGCTTCCATTTCATTCCACCCGACTGTAAATTAAATTCTATTCTGCCTTAAGCCACTGTTGTTTGATTGCTGAACTAACTTTTTTACCAGCAAAATACAAGATTGAGACATTGTTTTAAACATAGCAACGCACTTCCTGAGTAGTTTATTAAATTTCTAGAAGATATTCCCGTGACTGACATCAAGTTTACACCTCAGAATGAACTCCTTTGGGCCCTTCTTTTCCATCAGCGTAAGCTAAGGTAGCAAAACAAGTGTGAATAAAGTCATATAGGTCTTCAGATAAAAGTCAGGACATCTTAGGTACTCTAAATTTATAGTTGTATAAATAAAATGGCAATGTTACATGATCTGAGATTTTGTAGATTTGCATGGCAGTTTGCACTACTTGTATTAGAAGTGATGAAGGTTTCACCATGAACTGGTTTCTCTTCTTTTTTATTAATGTTGCTTTCCTACGCTCTCTCCTTTAAATTCTGTTCTTTCATTGTCCTTTTCTCTGGACTGTATTTTTAGCTTTATAGACCCATGTGTCTCTTTTTTTTGGCCTCTTAGTAGTAGCTTTTACATTTTTAGAAAGGATAGAGCAGGGTCGTACAACATCGGATTGAGACGAGCAGAAACGCGTACCGTACACGTAGAACACAGAAGACCACCCAGTATATTGCACTAGAATCCCAGCTAAAGGCATCGCAATCACAGCTCCTGCATAGGAACCTACAAAACAAGACAAAAGGTGAAAAAAATCAGTCTCGAAATACTTTCACGGTACAAATAAAAGAAAGGCAAAAATAGAAAGTGACTTACCACAAAAGGACGTGGTTGCTAACCTACTTCTTTCTAATGGGGGGGCCCACTTGCTCCAAATACCGTGACAGGCAGGGTAGGTGACCCCCTGGGGAAGGGGTGCCACAAGTTAGCTAATGCCGATCAAGCACTCAGTTCATTGTCTTTGCATGAATTTTTGGTTTGTTTTAATTGCTACAAACAAGAAGTTGAGAATGCTTTGCATTTCTAAAGTCTGAGCACAGCCATAGAAAAACTTCAGTCTCTGTTAAAGTCAAAATAGGTTTTGTATATCACTCCAGATCATTAAAGGCGCCTGATGAAACAGATATAAAACATAATTATTTCCTTTGGTACCCCTTCCCCCTTCCAGGAAAGAATTGTGAAGAATTAAAAAGAAAGAATCTTAATGCACAAGTACCAGAATCAAAGGAAAGTTGAAACCACAGACCTTCTGGAGTCTTTCTAATGCTGGGCTCATTTTTCCAACCCTCAGTTTTGGCGACCATCCACCATTTTTTGATCTAACATTTAAAGCATAATTCAGGAAATAGAGATTACTGTTCCACTGTTCTAAAACTAGAAAACAAGATCAATAAGAGCTTAAAAATACAATAGTAAGAGAGAAGTTTTTCACTATCTTTGTCTTCCATGAACCTTCTTGAGCACTTAAAGTAAATAATTGAAAGATGTTAGTTGGTTTGATTTTAAACCACTTACTTTTTAGGTCTATTTTCAAATCCATCTTCTATCTTTGGTAATAAATAAACTAATAAAAAAATAAAATCCTGCTTAAGAATGATTACGATGTATGTATAGTTATATAGTCACTTTTCTCTCAATCTGATGGTTTGTTTCCTATGCAAAAAGTAGAAAATAATACTAACATTTTGGATTAATCTCAATATGAAAAAAGGTTGTAGAATACTTTCTTCTGTTTTGAAAGAAGATCCTGTAACCAATTTCATCTTCACTTCAGTTTCTCTGACAATTTTTTTAAGCAACATAAAGATGGAACCTTAAGGTTGTCATAATTTACTGTAAAAATTCTTCAACAGTCCCGTTTGAGATGTTTTGCATTCACAATTCCCTTGGACAGCATCACAGAAATGAGCGGGTCTAAAATAACTGCTTTATTTTGTAATTACCCAGTTGCTTCTGTTCGGTTTGCAGCTGAGCACACCTCTGTACACCCAGATCACTCTTCAGGAATGGATCCCTTTTTCTACACATATACTTTAGGAATTGGATTGTCAGTTCCCTAACTTGCAGACACATTCTGCATCCTCTTTTAGAGTCTTTTTACACAATAAAGTACATGAGTTAAAATCAGCTCATGCAACAGAAGCGTGTAGAACCGGTGATCACAGTCCCCAAAATCTGTCTGTCAGTAAAGAAACAAATTTAGAAGGCAGGCTCAAGTTTTTTCTCTTTTAAGTTATGGTAAATCTCCCATTCATTCCAACAAGAGCATGCTCAGGGCCTATGACAGAAGCTTAATTCTTCATTGTAGGTTTAATCTGAGGCTGGAAAGCAAATAACTGTTGAGAATATCAACAGTGTAAACTCTACGCAGTGAAACTCTGTGTTAAATACTTATCTCACTGGCTTCTTAGCAAGAGAAAACTTCACTGTGTAATTGTATAGAGGAAGGAAAAGCAAATATCTGTAATTCATACATTGAAACCCATCACGCTGAAAACCACTAATAACCTAAAAGCAATTTTTCTTTTCCCTCAAAAGTTGCAATTGCTAGCTAAAAGCTTACAAACAGCTATCACATTTACTGCTGAGTTGATGTTTTTTCCGTACCTCTACAAGGCCCTGCAAGATCCTCACGAAGATGACGCACCCGTAGTGCACCCTGGCTGCAGACGGGATTAACATGTTGAGGGAGGATGTCAGCAGGATGGCAGCACCAAATACTCTGCAAAGGGAGAAAATAAATTAAATTTAAAAGAAAAAAAAAAAAGTAAAGGAAGTACCTTCAGTATTGTTCCAATTTACCCCACATATGTTCACATATCAGTATAGATGTATTTAAACATATGTTCTTTATGTAGGGAATATAGTACCTGCTGGACTGCATTAGAATCTACTTCCATCTAGTGTAATAACTTGTCTAATGAGACACAGACCAAACAACTCTTTAGCATAATTTCCTAAGGAAATACGTCTTGTGCACTCACGGGTAGAGATCTTATTCTGCCTATACGTCCCCACTCTTTCCTGTGGTTTATTTCCACATCTATTGCAACTGAATCTGATCGAATTCTCTGCCCTCTACAGAAATCAGAAATTAGGTCTCCAAATGGTTTACTAAATCAGGTGGCCCAGTAAAAGAGAGATTCTTGTTAGTGCTTTAAATGTAAGAAAGTGGCACTGTGGTTTCACTACTTATAAAGCAGAAGAGACTCCACTTTTGTAAATGCCAAAGCAGCAGGAAGGATTTCAAACAGAGCTGGGATTTTCTTCGATGCAAGAATTAACCAATCTGGAAACACATATCCATAGAAACCAGATCATTCTTTCTGCTGTTTTTTCAGAGGCTACTCATTGAATGTTGCTGATTTTGATTCCAACAGCATCCCAGGAATTGCTTCAAATAAAGCACATTACAAGGTCTGAATAAATGTGTGAAGTGATGACTCGTTTTCAAAATTCCATTACTTAGACTGAATTTTTATTTGATTCAGTTAATATCTGACCCTTGTAGGGTTAAGCTTTTTCTCCAGTATTATTATATCATTTTTTTAGTGTTCATTCATTCCTTAATTGTGGAAATAATCCTTTTCCCCTGCATCTTCCTTTCAGTGAAACTATGCAAAGGGATGAAGCCAGTAGCAATGACTGGCCACTTTCTTTATACAAAACTATGTAATACTAAGATAAATCCAGGCGATGTCTTAACATATGACATCACAATATCTGATATGGAACTGATGTGACAGAAACCTTTAATCTCAGCATGTGTTCTTCAGAAACTGGTTCAGTGCCATAAGTTAGTGAGAAACAGACCTTGGGCTGAAGAATCAGCATTAAGTTTCAAGATGAAAATTCTCCTCATAGACATCTACATTTCACAATCTCTATTTAGAATTACAGCCTGATATGAATCTTTAAATAGCAAACTGAGTATACTCCACTTTTATTTGACAAATATTAAAGGGCAGCAGAAGAAAGGTTCTTGGCATGGTAAGGAAGCTTTATTAAATAGCTCTCAATCTGGTCTCCTCATTGTGTTCCCTGTGATCCTCACCTCGTGTTAAACAAGATCTAGCTGGCTGTGCAGCACATTTCTGGCTTTGTTTGGCAGCATATTCAATACATTTACTGGGACTGATGGGTGCATGTGTTTGTGTTGTACCGTGTGAACTATTTTGGCCTGAATTCTGTCTTTACTATTAATTTCTTTATGTGGAAGTTTCTACTCCAAACATACATGTGGTTCATTTCCTTATGATTTAATACCCCCATATGTTCACATAAACTACAATGGTGTCTAGCTTTTCATTTGCCTTTTCTCTTTATTTATTAATGAGAAGAGTTTGGGACTAATAGGAGATTTGCTTGTGGTTTTTACAAAGGCTTTTAAAAAGTTCAGTGTTCCTGTTAACAATTTTTGAAGAGCAATAGACTGTAACTGTTCTAAAGGTTTCTCAGGAAAAATCCTTATTTGCTTGTAAGCAGGAAAAAAGGACTATTTGGTTTGTGGCCTTTCTTGTTTCTTTTCTGAATAGTCATTTAACTAGATGCCTAACGCAGCAATATGGTTTAAATTTGTGATTGTGTACAGATTTGCTGGTGCAGATTTTTAACTAATGTGAATCAGTGCAACTCCTTCTAAATCACGATTCACAGAATCACAGAATCGACTGGGTTGGAAAAGACCTCAGGGATCATCAAGTCCAACCCTTGGTCCAACTCCAGTCCATTGACTAGATCATGGCACTAAGTGCCATGTCCAATCTCAGTTTAAAAACCTCCAGGGCCGGTGAGTCCAGCACCTCCCTGGGCAGCCATTCCAATGCCTGACCACTCTCTCTGCAAATAATTTCTTCCTAATATCCAGCCTAAATCTCCCCTGGCAGAGTTGAAGCCCATGCCCCCTTGTCCTATTGCTGACTGCCTGGGAGAAGAGACCAATCCCCACCTGGCTAGAACTGCCCTTCAGGTAGTTGTAGGGAGTGTTGAAGTCACCTCTAAGCCTCTTCTTCTCCAGACTAAACAAGCCCAACTCCCTCAGCCTCTCCCCATAGGTCTTGTGTTCAAGTCCCTTCACCAGTCTTGTTGCTCTGTTAAAATCATTCCTGTTAAAATCATGCTAAGATAGAACATTAAAAAATGCTGTCCCTTTCTAAGGATGATATTTGCAAAGTTGTTAGAGTATTCAACTATTTTTTCAAGGAAATTTACTCTAGTTTCTCAGTTCTGTGTCTGAAATCAGCTTCTGTTGACCACAACTAAAAGTTGTGTTTCCCAGAATTGCCTTTGTTCTCATGTTCACTGAAGAGAAGTTGTTTCTTTCAATCTGTTCCTTCTAGAAGAGAAAGGCAAATGTAATTTAAGGAATAATCACAGACATGCATCTTCTAAATTAAAATCTTGCCTGCATTTAGCCACAAAACTAACAACGAATATTTAGTTACAGTGAGGAGCAGATAATGAAATAATTGCACAATGTCACTTGTAAGTCAATTGTCTCAGAACTGTGCTCTGTTGGAACAGCCTTCTCAAAAACAAATCAATTTTTCCCCAAAAAAAATCTATGAAATTAAGGGTAGAATACATTAAATTATGAGTCTTGTCAGAAATGGCTTTTTCATCCGTTTCCTTGAATGCATATTAAAAGCAGTACTGTGAATTTAGTACATAACTATTTTAGTGAATTAGTTTCCTCTTTGACTTAGTCAAGAGTAAATTCATCTTCCTACATTTGCTTTGCATGTCTCAGACACATCCATAAATATATTCAGTATTTATCCTTTGCACTCTTTTGTCTTGCTACATTTATTTCACCTCCATAAATACTAAATTCTTCCTAAAAGAGTATTATGATATAGTTCTGATTTTTGTACATACTGTTTTATTGTTTTAAATATCTCAACTAACTATATTTATTATGATTTAGATCAAATAAGAATTATTTTCAGCTACAATAAATTTTAATATATTTTAATGCTTCTCACATTCTAATATATTTAATTGAGAAATGGAGCATTCCAATTGTTCCTAAGGCATTTACATCAAACCTCAAATTTGTGTTCTTTTTTTTTGCTTATCTTTTTGTTATGTTTATCAAGCTAGTGATTTTATGGCCTGTTATAGTCTTTAGTTTCATTTCTGCTTCTCAGACAGTTCTCATTTGCTTGATTTTGCTGCAATGGCTACTCCAAATATGGGTTAGAAACCATGTTTGTCTTCGGGATCCTCATGTTTCCATGACAAATTGAGAGTATGTGCATTTCCATAGTTGTATTTATTGCAGTTGAAATGGATTATATTCGTTCTTAAACAGACATGGCTCTTTGTTTAAAATGAGACTTTTGGCCTATTTAGGAGTGTTCATTCCTATCCCACAGACCACTGCATTTTTTAGACATGTATCTGTTTGTCCTCTTGATATCCTGATATCATTTTGAAGGATACCTTATGGGATATGGAGACTTAAAGCTGAGTGCCCTGTGGGGCATGTCTTCAGCCATCCCTCCCCTGGTGGCATGGGCTGGTGGAGAAGACTTTCTACCTTCCACTCCAACACCACTGGAATTCACGTCTCTCATGGACTGAGCCAGGCCTTGCTGCCCCTTGGGTTGAGCTCAGCCTAAGAATTTCATGTAGCTATGCTGTTGAATTTTGATTCAGATTTGTACCTGAAAATCCATTTCATGCTTTTCATATTTTAATGGAATGGCAGAAATGAAGAGCTTTATGAGATTGAAGGTAAACTCTGGGGAAACTACAATATGCCACAGCAACAGCACAGGAGAGACCAATGGCATTGCCTTCACTCTTGAACCTGACTTTAGGAGGGAATTAAAACACCCTGACATGCCTTCAGCTTGGGGGAAAATTCCTTTCTGACCCTGAATCAGCAACTGTGTAACTATATCTAAGAGAAAATAACTGCATGCAGAAGAAGATAAATGAATAAATACAGTAGTAATATCAAGGAGAGGAGAAAAAAAAGGTACATCCTGGTCCTCATAAGTGGCCAGAAGAAGCCCTGAAACAAACAATTATGCTTTAGTTATCTATTTCTATTTCTAGACTTGGTAGACTCAGTCCCAAAAGTCAGAATCTAACATTGATCTCCAGTGTTTTACTGACATTGGCATTATATGAAGGTCACAAGCTGTGACTTACTCCTCCTGTAATACAAGTAGTAATAATAGCAAAATCGTATTTGACTAAGAGACATTTGGGATGGGAGCAGAGGAAGGAAATGACTCTGACAATTCAGGAAAAATGCTTAGAATGGAACGAGGTTGCGGGGGAATTAATCTTGTTGGATTTCAAGTCAATCGGCTCATTTTTTCTCTTTAGGGACAAACTAAAGAGAAAGCAGTGTATTTCTTTTCATCCCTGGATTTCCAATCTCTGCATTTGTGCAGCCCCACTATTCTCATCTACCTTTTCCAAGCAATTCACATGACATGAGCATTCTGCATGGAAGGGCGTTAGAGGTATCGTCACTGGGCTGGAAGAAGTACCAGCTCAAAAAGTGAGCTGAGCACAGTGGTTGCACAGATGCATCCCAACTGCTGAATGTCTGGGTGACATATAGGGTTATATATATTATACCTGAAAGGAAGGGGTCCCAGTTGGAAGCATCCCTTTACCCCAAGGACTGGGAGTGAAAATTGCAACGATGACTTCAAAAAACTAAAATCCCTTTCATATGTGTGCGGGGAGGAGTCGATTCCTCAGTTATCTGAATCCCGTGTATTTCTATTGATGTCATTTTTAATATAATTTTTAAATTCCACAATTATCTATGTTTCTTTATTTTCTGAATAAAAGATCCAACTTTTTGAAAATTAAACTGTTACAGAAATAAAATAATATATCTGTCCTAAAGCATATGAACTACCTTAACTAAAGTTTCTCCTTTAGAAAGAGACGAAACCGAAGAGTAACTACATATGTTCAAAATAACATTTTTTAAAATACTTCTTTAAAATATAAAATACTGTAGGTTTAAGATGCTCAGATATATGCTGTACTAATCAATTATGAATGTCATTTCATTACACTCCAAAATAATTAAAGAATAATATGTGTTGGTCACTGACAACTACAAAACAAGATTGCAGATATTTTAATGGATTTCTTTCTATGAAGACACAGAAGGTTTCACATCAATCTTCATGACAACCTAAAGAAGTTTTCAGTGGTTTCAATAGAAAATTAATTCAGGACTATAACTGAATAGTTTTCACCTCCAAAAAGCCATCATTTCATGGAAGACATACATGGAATAGGAAAGTTTAATTTTTTTTGTTAGTTTTTGAGGGAATTATGGAGGGGAATGTGGGATGTGAAAGCATGTCACACTGCTACAATAAATGAAAACATTATAAGGTGGTTTATTCTGACTGTAAAAAAAACCTATGGAAAATGTAGCCCATATTCTTTCCTGGGACATACAACCACTGCACTTGACAATTTTACAGTAATACCGATCATATTATAGAGGACATTTTTTTAACTTGGTAAAGTAAATGTATTGAACAAATACTTTATTTGTAAACAAAGATAAAACACTTTTCCTAGTCTTAGATGAGATTCTTCTGTTAGGTAAGGATGGAAACTAAAGAAGAGTGAGAACATGACTTGTCCTTGCAAAGTTTTCCCACCCTAGTCTAAAGATGAGATGAAAATTCCCTCATCAAAAATAAACAAAATTGATTTGTATTCAGGTCAATGAGCTGATTACTGCCATTCTGTTTCCTTTCAGAAAACATATAAAATATGTTGAACCAAGACTTATTTTATCAAACAGATATAAAAGATAAACTGGGTCATGACTATCCTTTGATGTTCTTTCTTGAACAGTGCTTGTTTGGGAGAATCCTAGAGCAGCAGCAGCTCTGGGCAGCTGAACATGTCTCATGCAAAGTGACTTTTTAGACTATTCTGACAGATCAAGATTTCTGAAATGTATTGTTTTTCACTCCAATTTTGCCTTCTATCATTCATCTTTGCCACACCTCCTTCTATAAAAGCTCAACAGTACAACATAGAACCGATTATGTTATTTTTTTACACAATGCAAAGAATTTTTTGTCTAAGAGGAGCTGCAAGGCTGAATGCTGGATTAAATACTTAATTTTTTCAGTAAAACATGATGTGTAGGGAGAAACAGGACAGAAGCTAGCTGGAATGCCTGTAGGCATGCAGCGGTTTTTCAGAATCTTTCCTTCTGCAAACATCGCTAGCACCGACAATTTGTGGTTATCCTTTTTAATTTCTTTTTCTTTGAGCCGTGCAGTGACTGAATAGATGGAAATTTCAGGTGTTTAGCTGCCAGTTAACTCTTACAAAATGCATCTCTGTTCATGTCAGCTGTGATGAGGGCCTGCAAAGACTTTGACACAGAACATGAATGTTTTGAGGACCTGAATATGCTATGGTTTGATCTGTGAGGTTTGAAGATAAATAAATCCCAAAATATTCACAATTCTTTTAGCAAAACAGACCATACAAGGGCTGGATCAAGTGCCAGAGTGAAATACCAGGCAGAGACAAAGTCAATGTCTATCAGCAACCCAAAGTCCCTTTTGCCTTCTGCCATCTCCAAGCCCCACTGACGCCACTGATTCATACAGGTCAAACCAAGACCCTAAATAATTTTCATGCTGCACTTTTCATTACCTGTTCATAGTCTTATTTTTGATGTATTGGTGTTTATTTTATGAAGAACTTGGGCACTGTTGGATGACAGCATCATTGCAATGGATGCTGACTGTAAAAGACTCCTGGGTCATTAAATTCTGATCGTTGCTCTTACCAGCAAGTGCATTGCATCATCCTTTCATAAGCAGATCGAGTTCGGTCTCAGAAGTAATTAGCATTTGCCCTAGTTATTTTGGAGGCCTCTCCAGCTTGTAGGTTACTCCCTACATTCAGTAGATTTCTTGCATCCATGCTCATTTATTTTAGTGGGTTTAATCTCTGCAGTTCACCCCAATAGCAATCCTACCTTCTTTCTTTTTTCATCTCATCTTCTTTGTCCTTCACTCATTTGATCACCCTACCAACCCCCACTCTCTCCCATCAGAATTCAGCTGGGGAATCTCTCAAACCTGCGGTTTCGTTTTACAGCTCATTATATCCATGTACGTCTAGATAAGGCTCTGACTCATCCCTTCTAGCTCATTAGCTTTGGGATCACTTGCTGTTTAAATATGTAACCTGCTAGATCATGTTTCAAACCAAGACCATCTCATTTGAATTACCGTACTGAGTTCCAGGGCTTAGGCTGTGATTCAACTGTCTCTGTTGATTTAGAGATACATAATGCAGTTATAAAAGAAATCATCTGTGTTTTTAACTTTACAATATTTTATGGAGCTGATTGGGAGGATAATTGCTATCTGTTGGACTTCAAAGCTCTCTCTATTCTGCTTTGTTGGGTGTTTTCTGGCATACAGGCCACATGTTACAACTGATTGTATCTAAACTGCTGAGAGTAAAAGTGTGTTCCTTCACAGCAAAGTGATTGGGACATCAGTGGTTTTATGCAACCAACCTAAACATCATTTTGTTTCATGAAATCCAGTGTACATATTTTATTAGGGTGAAGTGTCAAAGCAGGTAGAGAGGATTAAGGAGACCTGTTGGAAAGAGCGCCTGGAAGTAACTGTGCCAGAAGCTACATGGGTTTTATTTCAGAGGATCAGCTTTTTCCACTCTGAAAGAGACCCTGGTCATGAGGTATCACACATGCAGAAGGGATTCATAGAGGCTGATGAACTGGGAGCAAAGTTATTTGATAGTATTGACATATCTACATGATATAATCCCAGTAAATAATATGGAGGGTTTTTTATAAGCCTGGTCTGAAAATGTCTTGTGTAATTTTATGTAAACTCTGTGGTAATTTTTCTACAGATACCAGTTTCAGAGGATTTAGATCAATGGAGGGTGGAATGCAAAAATAAGTCCAAATTTCAGACATTGTCTTACTTTTGTTAGTTATATATGAATAATCAGGATCAAGCTCTGAATTTTTTACATTTAGCCCTGAACAAACTCATCAAGAGTAAATGTAGTTCCCTACTTTCGGTATCTTAAGGCTCACTGCCATTTTAGATCTGAGTAGTTCCAAAAGTCCACATGAACTAGTCAACTGAGAGTAATACAGGTGCTTCTCAGTAATGCAGAAAACAATATTGTAACCAGTACTGTACTTGCTGGAGTTTTGCTTGGAAGCTATAATTTAATACCATTAATAATTCTTTAGTTGCTTTCAATTTATGCAAATGTAGACCCTTACTGACTTCTGAAAATATTCTTTTTCCTTGGCAATATATCGTGACAATTATTTGCATCTTTTTCAGCTGTTCCTCTGTGCATCAGCGGTTACCTCCTTGACCACAAACTGTGAGTAGCCATTCATTTGGAATATTTACATCACCTATTATGTTACCCATTCATCACCTTTGTAACCTAAATAATCCTGATAATACTTCTCTTATCTAGTTATCTGTTTGTATCATGCTGATTACCCTTCTTGGGGCAATTTATATTACTGTTTATATATTTAAAATGGACTAAGTGAAAACAAATCCAGTGTGGAGAGATACTGTTTAGCGATTCTGGGACATATATCATCATTCTGACTTGTTTCTAGTACAGGCTGATTTCCTGATGACTCTGTTGACCCTTTCACTGTAGACACGTGCCTGTGAATTGCCCACTCTGACAGTTTATGGCTTCATAAATGATAGACAGAATGTGGGGCTGTTTTCTGAATCAGGCCTTTAATTTGCATAGAATGGCATAGAGCTACCAAAGTGGGGATTATGCCATGAATATTAGAGTGGTTGACAAACTCAGCTGCCCAGCAAAACTGATGCAATAAGCTACCTTCAATATTAGAGAGGAACACTTATTCCCACCTGCCAGTCCTAGGTTGAGATTCTTCATGAGAGAATCGCTTAAAAATGATCCTCTTTAATAGCAGTCTGTAGCCAGAAGCTGTGGTGTAGCAGCTTTATTTGGCTTTTTGAAAATGTGTTAAAACAGGTTATTTTCATTCATATGTGTACAAGGGAGGAGGGGGATGTGTCTGTGTGCCCTTCATACTAAATCCTATTATAAGCCCTTCATGAAGCATTAATATGTATAAACCGACCTCCCGCCATCTAATCTCGTATAATAAGGGCTCGGATACATTATTAATTTTTGTCACACATCTGAGGCCCCCTTTTATCAACCAAAGCCCCCATCCAAATCCCTTGTTGCATCATTAAATTGTGAAAACAGCTTCATCACTCGTGACAGAAAGATGGAAGGACCCTGAGCCATATGGCAGAGGGAGCAGTGGTACCAGCCACCCGGAGATGTTTCCCCGGTTGCCTTCTTGCGGTGACTGGTGCTTAAGAGACCCTGCAATGCAGTAGGGTGACAAAACCACCTCGGGTTTTTTGTGCAATATTGGCTTCTTTGCCTGGAAACAGATGAACCCAGCACCAGTGCCTGGGATCTGAGCCCAGTTTGATCTGCGGGATTTTGAACTGAAAGGTGGGGTTGCAAATGCAACTTTGGGGGTACTCTCTTGCAGTGCAAGGTCAGTTTATGTCTTCAGAAGTTGGCTCTTGTCTAAGCATCCACAAATCCCCTGGTCATGCTGTGAATTATACATGGTTTGCAAATCAGGAAAACACACAGTATGTCCACCTGCTCAAAGAGAGTGAATAATTTCTCTCTATAAATCATGAAAATGTAAAGATGAAAAATTCTAGAAAACCTTTGGGAATTGTATTTCTAAACCAATACTTTCCCTTACAGTTTTTATGCTTGTTGTCATTAAGGCTGAGTTAGGGAGAAATATTCTGATTTCACTGACATAGCAATGACACGGTTTTGGTGAAAATCTTTGGGGCTCTGAGATGAGATGCACCGACATACTGTTGTCTGAAATTCAGTTTATTCATGCAAATAATCCTATCGGATTACTTGCTGGGAAGAAGGATTTAGCCCTTAATAACAAGATGAATGGCACTTTAAAAATAAAGAAGAATTTGAAGTGAAAGGTTGATTTATATATTTTCATTCGGGTTAGAATGTGACAATGATGATTTAACATAAATGAGAGATAATTGCATTGTAGAGAAATTCAGTATAGTTATGCAATGATGATTCTTCATATGAATAGTGTCCAATTTGCTCTCTAACAGGTAATGAAAAATATGTTGTTATTATAGAATTATAAGGTGACTTTAATTTTTAAACAATTGCCATTTGATTCTGCCCTTTATATTCCTTTGTGTAAGAGATTTCAAAAGTTTGAGTATACACAAATGAAATGGTCACTCAGCTTTGTTTTACCAAAAAAAGTCTGTGATTATTGAAGATCTATTTTTGAAACAGTACTTGGCATGTACAGTCAAAACCTGCATTTCTATTTTATATATATACACCTGTGAATTTGGGAATTAATTCCCTATTCTGTGTAATCTAATAATGATCCATTAATTTCAGAGAATCTTTCCTGATTTACAGTAAGTGCTTAAACTGTTCACTTAGGAAATCAGTGAGAAAATACTGCCACAGCATTTTGGTGATGCTCTTGATAGGGCAAGGGATTTACTATAGAATTCTAGCATGTTTTTTAAAGAATTTTTAAAGAGTATCAGAAATAAAAATATAATGATAATGATATTGAAATGATCCTGTGATGAGGTGGTAAAAACCAGT
Source organism: Nesoenas mayeri (assembly GCF_963082525.1). NCBI lineage: Eukaryota > Metazoa > Chordata > Aves > Columbiformes > Columbidae > Nesoenas > Nesoenas mayeri. The sequence goes on from NC_137548.1 coordinate 64,502,209, forward strand.
GCAGTTTCACACCTTTCCAGACACTTGTGACAGCACAGCAGGGCATCTATTCACAGACAGCTGCAGCTTTGCAATAGCATGAATGTGAAATAGGAAATATTCATTTAAATGAAATTATTTTATTTCTAGGTTAAAGACAAACCAAGCGCTTAGTTTTAAGGCCATCTAGTCTGATATTCACTGTGGCATTAACCTTATGTCGCTCTTTATTATCCCTTATATTTTACTTAATTATCCCTGTACAGAAAACATTTGTAGTAGCTAAAACAGAACATCCAACATAGGAATTTAATCCCCAAAGAAGAAGAATCTAGCATATAATTTCTCTGGTTGGACCAGTGGTGACTACTTCTTATTGTTAGTATTTATGGTTTTTAATTTATCTGGCTTTCATTTACTGGCTCATGTTATATCTTCCTTTGGGACTAAACCACACATTTACACCCAGTAATTTTTCCCAGTGGAGTTACATGCATACTTGGCAATCAAATTATGTCCTAGTAATTTTTTTCATATACTGATACACTGAATAGATAGCTCCTGCCACTTCTTCCATTATGTGACATTATATACTATCACCTTTTAAATAAATAAAGATCTCTAAAAAAAACCTTGAATTTTTCAACGCTCATATTAATATGCAAGTTCAGAAATTACCACAACAATTCCAAGTGCCATTGACCTAAATACACTCACTGCACTAAAACCAGAAAAACAAATATCCCAGGCTTACATTGTGTTGGAAGCTCCTGATGGGTTTCTAGCTCAGCATGGTGAGGTTCCACTCAGCACAATTGCTTTCCAGGGTGGTTCCCCACTCCCTGGTCTTACTTTGCACTTGAGTGTTGTATAAATTGAACAGAACCTAGTTTACCAAATGATATTTAATATATCACCTGCTTGCCCTGTCCTTTTTGTACCCACAAGTTTATCAGCATTTATAGATACTCCCAAAATGGCTGATAGAATGTGAAGATTTTATTTAAGGACTATTCAGCTGTATCATATATTTGAAAGGCTCAGAAAGACTAGAAGGTAAATAAATCATCAGTCTCCCAGTGTGATAAACATCACTAGGCCAGTTACAGGCACTCACTTGTGCAAAACAAAAATAAAGGGTTTCACCGCAGCTCGTGATGACCCACAAAAATACCCCAAGTAACCAGTGGTCCTTACACAGCAGGCAGGCAGGAATATGCATGTTCTGGGCTGGACACAACACATCTGAGCTCTGAAGCGTTTGTTAAATCACTCAATTAAACAGTCTAAATCTTCCTGGAGGAGCCCAGAGTCAAGCAAAACTGCACCTGTTTCCAGTTTGCTGTTTTTAAAGCATCAAAACACCAAAATCTGTTTATAGGATAGTTGTTAATATACTACAAAGAATGTAATTATTAAATAACATTTCTGAATTTTGCATCAGAACATTGCATTCCTTGCTTTGGTTTAGAACATTCAAACACCTTGCCCATTGCATTCCATTTAAACCCAATTTTAATTCAGAGTTGGAGAACCACCAAACCACAAATCTCTTTTTCTTTCTTTTAATAAGATTTCAGTCCCTGAGAATAATGACAGTATTTTAATGTTTATCAAGATGAGATGAACTCTGATTAACCCCAGCCAAAATTCTTTTCATGGACTGAGTAGAAATTAAGACTCGGTGGGGTTGGAGCACTGTCAGCTCTTCATACCCTTTCTGCTCACATCTCATCGTAATCATATAATGACAACCCCTCTGGTGGGAGCCTCTGTAATGTTGACATTGAAACCTGCAGTTTAAAAGCATTCAAATGAGATTTATGTCCTTTTAAATAGCATTAACTACCATTATGACTAACAGCTCAGCTGATTAAATAGTGTGGATACATGGCATTAGAGCATCACTCTTGAATTTTCTTGTTTTCTTTTGTTTTTCAAGAAAAAATACTTCTAAATAATGCAAAAACAACTCAGTTCCTTCCTCCTGAAAACCCTGCTCACACTAGTTGAAATCCACTAAGATTTAGTGAAAAACATAGCACTGAATCCCCAACAATCTCAAAAAAAAAGAAGTCTCACTATTCACATTCTGGGGAGAAAGCTTTGTTATTACTAGTCAGAAAGAGTTGTAACCAATAAACATTTGTATTATATTAGATTTCTGTCAAATCTGCTCACCTATTCTTGCCCCTACAGTCTCAAAAGCTCTGAATAATAGCTGCTTTTCTCTCAATAAAGATAGTTAAGGAAACATCTCTGCAGAGACCATGAATTCTGCTCTCAGGGTGTTGCAGCCTGGGGAGAAGGGCACTTTTTTAGGGTAAGGCTGTAAATATACTCAAATAGGAGAAGTAACCCAGGTTAGCTGCAAACCAGGATGTCCATGTGACAAGATTCCTTCTCTAAACTACTAGAGGAGCCTGTTAAATACTCTCTGCTATCACCGTGTTGTGCTCAATCGATGGCAAGGTTAATTGTTCTTTGCTCATTGAGAACTTAACCCTGAGAAATGCTATATCAGTGATAAAGCATACCCATGGGACTCTGCATTGCACTTCCTTTGTGCCTCCAGTCTCCAGTGGCCGGTTGCACAGTGGTTTCATACCAGCATCTCCCAGAGGCAGATCCTCCTCTGGGAGAAGAAGTCTCCAGCTCTGCAGCAAAAGGGAATCCTCTTCTATTTTCACACACTGCTCAAGGGATGCAAGTTTAAAGCTTCACTGATTGCAAATGAGGTGGCACCTGCGGCCCAATCACAGAATCACAAAATGGTTCGGGTTGGAAAGGACCTTTGGAAATAATCTAGTCCAACCTGCTAAGGCAGGTTCACCTACAGCAGATGGCACAGGAATGTGTCCAGGTGGGTTTGAATGTCTCCAGAGAAGGAAACTCCACAACCTCTCTGGGTAGCCTGTTCCAACGCTCTGTCTTATGAAAAACTGTCTTCCAATGTACCAAAGGTTCCCAGTTCCTACAGAAGTCAACAGGGGGTGATAGTATTCAGGATCACTGACCTTTGTTATGTACTAGCCCAACCTCTATTGGCCACCTGAGAGGAAAGCGCTCAGGAGATGTGTTGTTTCTGAATGTTCTCCAGAATTTTCAAACACAGTTTTGTTTGACCTCATTGGTACTACAGCAGCATAAAAGCACCTCTTTTAAATAAAGTCTTTTTCTTAGTATTGGATTGAAAATACTCTATAACAGAAACTTCTCAGTGATGCAATATGAGATAAATTGACACCTAAGCTATCATGGGTAATTTCCTGAGAAACTCCATCTCCTACTTGTAAATCTGTAAATCACTAAATCTGATCTGTCAGAAGTAATGGGCAGCTATGCATAATAAGAGCAGGGGGTCAAGGCAGAACAGAATAACTATGCAGCAGCAGCCTTGAGTTCTACAGTTAACAAAAGATCCCAGTAAAATGTTATCCATTGACAGACTCAGTTGAAGAAAATATATCAGCAAGTTCACAGCTCAGAGTTTCTAATTGTTGACTGGCAGCAAACATTTTAAAACAGGGTCAGAATCAAAATAAAGGGTTTCAGCCCAGCTTGAAATTATTGCATTGCGTGTAGAAAGGTTTTCTTGATACCACAGGAGGGTCATTTCTTTGATGTGTCATACCTTAGAGAAACTTTCTAATTATGTCAACCCAATCTCGATAATTGGTTCCTAGACTGAATCTTAATGTCAAGCAAACTCAGGGCCGTACACTCAGCAACTCCCTGTCAATAACAAATTAAGCTCGCAAAGCACACCTTAACCCTTCTCCCTGCTTCCTTCCTGAACACTCTTAACAATTGGGAGTCAGCTTTTCATTCACATAACTTTTCCATGTAATCATGATCTCATTCCCTTCCAGGGAATGAATCTTTGGAAAATCTCCCTTTTTTCTTCAGCTCAGGACTGAGTTTCTTAAAGATCATCTTCAATCTGGTGATGATATTCTAGAGTTTCTTATTTTTTATATAGAGCACATTTGAACTTCATTTCTCTGTATAAATTCAGACTTGCTCTGAATGCGAAGGAAACCATTGGCACCACAAAGACATTCAGTGAGCTTACTTGGCTGTCATCCACCACAGTGTGACTGGAGCACAAGACGTAAATCAGCAGAGACTTTTATAGTAACTCGTATTCTACTGGTGCTGTAGACCTCTAGGCCTGTGTACTCGTCTGACTTTTTCTCATGCAGTTTCTTGGAAAGGGTATGGACAGCAAAGCTTGCACCTGAATTTGGGTGTCACTTAATCCTACAGTTGTCCTGTTATTTCAAGTTGAAAGCGTAGGTGTCAAAATCTCTCTGAGGCATTCAGGAACCAACTTGTATTTTCACCTCCTCAATACCCTGTTATTCCAACTACTACACTAACCACTTGGCATCCTATTCTCTGTCATTTTTATCTACAAAATATAAATCACAGCCACTATCCATATTTTAACTATTTGTAATTACTGGCATGTATGTCATAGCTAGTTCCTTAATTAAATCTGTGATTTCCATAGTCATTTGCCTTATGTTGGAGTTGTCTCAGAGGCTTTCACAATAGTAACAACTAACCACTAATCTGTGAAAATTGCTGAGTTAAAATACACCCAGGTTAATAACAGGAACTGGTCTTCATTTGCTATTGTAAATGAAAATGTTTGTGAAGGAGAGGAAAATTTGATTCAGATACACCAGGTTGTGTGTTTCTACTCCCGAGTTTTCCTGGGAATGTCCCTGCCGTTGTCTTGCAAATCTTTGTAGTCGCACCACTTTAAATCTGGATGGATTTAAATGACTTTACTGATGTTGCTGGGGTGAATCAAGAGAGATTTTTGGTTCTCTGAGTCAGGTTCTGCAGTCTTTACTCAAGCAAAACTCCAGTTAATCCTGGGGAGTAACAGACTGTGCCAGGATGCAAAACTGCTCAAAGGAGAAGGAGAAAGAAAAGGCAAGGAATCCTTTAATTGACTGTTAATTGTTATTCGAAATAGCCTTCTACATTTCTAAACCATTAACAGAAAGCTGGCACTTGTAAACAGTCAATGGATACCTCAGTTTAATAAATGTTGTATTTTATTTGTTTTAAAACGAGGTATATTAGCGTTATCTCAGTAACAGAGTATCTATCCATTAGTAAATACGCATAATTTTTAATACCGGTCTCTGGCTTAAAGGTATCTGCCTTGGAGAGAGCATTTTTCCCTAATTCCCCCCTCTCCCCGCCCTGTTTCTCAAATAAACTCAAATAAGCTTGCTCGTCTGACAAAGCCTCTCTGCCTATCCAGGCCTACCTTTGATGTTGCACACTCCTGAGAAGAATTAAAGGTATATATTGCTGATTTTAGTATCCATTTGCACTTCGTTTGTTATTGTTTTGAAGCGTGGCACTAGGACCTTGGCTGCTTCTGCAAACGATGAGCCTGTGGCATTAAGCATGGACGTGAAAGCCTCATGTGTCTTGAATACTCAGTGGATCTAATTAACAGGTAGAATCGCACTCTGGGTGCTTGAAAAATTGCCAGACACCATAGAAACGACTCCTTAAGTCCCTGCACCATCTGCACTTTCTTTTCATTGCGGAGGTCTCATTGAAACGTGGGTTTCGACCATTCTAAATTCATTTGTGCCTTAATGGAAAATTCCTGCTGATGGTTTTCCTTTTCATTAAAACAAAAATCATAAAATTCTTTCATTCAATCACGAGGAAAAAAAAAATCTTTCAAGCTTTGATGAAATAATGAATCTTTGAATTTGCCTCTGAATGCAGGTTGTTGGAATATCATCGCCACAACCTCCCTAAATGACTTATTAAAGAAAAAAGAAACCAAAACGAGATAATCCACCTCAAAAGCAGAAGGTAGTTCGAAGGTGGGTGATCAATGCATCACCACAGCCGCGTTTCCAGTTTCTATGCAAGTGTTTTTCCCTTCTATTTCTTAAGACAGCCCTTGGAGCAGGGCCGGGTTGCTGCAGGGCTCCCCCCGCCGCTCCCCCCTTGGCCTGGGATCGGGCCCTGGGACGTTTATGTGTCGTTACCTGTTCGCTGCCAACCGGGACGAGATGTACCCGCCGGGGATTTGGGTGATTATGTACCCCCAGAAAAACGAGCCGTGGATCATGCCGACTGTTTCTGGATCCCAATTAAACTTCGCTTTCTTCCAATGCAAGGCACCGGGAGAGAAGGAGAGAAAGAGAAGAGGAAGGCTGTAATCGTGCCAGATTTGAGCTTTCACCCGCAGTAACTTCACACTGGGCGGGCGAACGGGGGGAATTCCAGCGCCGGCGGAGCACAGGGACAAGGGACAAAACTGCTCCCTTCGCTCCAGACCATCGCAGCAAAGACCCCAGCTGCCCGCCAGATAAATAAACGGCAAAATGCATCAAATAACAGCGATAAAACCAGCATCGTGGGATGCGAGAGGGGCAGGGGCGCTGATGAGTGACCAGAGCCCCGGGTACCCCGAACCGCCGACCGCGGGGCCGGGCAGCTCAGAGCCGGGGAAAAGCGGTGAAACGCGGGGACCTGCGGCTGCGACATCTTGGGACGGTGTCTGCCGGGCTTGCACAGACACCCCTGAGCGGCTGGGGGAGCGGAGGCGTCCCCTGCCCTCCCTGCTTGCACGGCCGTGGCTGTAAGCACCTACTTCTTGCTTGTGCAAAGAGTAAACTATCGAGGTTTGTCTGCAGACTTGTATATTTAACACTCATCTGTATTAAGCATTCACCTCTTTCTCGCAAGGAAAACACCCGCTTTAAAACGGGTCTTCTCATTTAGCGCCTTTTATCAACGCAAATTCTTTCACCCTGGTGTTTACAGACATTCCTGCACAACCTCCCAGTCTTCGTTACAGCGCGGCGAATCCGCCGGCAGTCGCTTATTCGACGCCTTCTTCCCCCATCCCCTACATTTATTTTACAAAGTATCTGCATTTTTCAAGGTTGTGTGCAAAAAAACCAAACAAACAAAAAGTGAAAATGTGCCCCAAATTAATATGGCGAAATAAGGCTGGGAAATGAAAAGGAAAAAATAGGAATAATCGATAGAAATGGTTTCTCCTTCAAGCACGGGATTTCCGTCCTCCGAAGGGCGGCGGCACCGGGGCCGGGGAGCATCGCGGGCTGAATCGGGGGGAAATGCCCAAAAACCTCCGAGCCCGTCTCGCCTGCGTTAAGGTGCTTGACCTGGGAGTTGTACTGGGAGGACACGGTTTACGAGGGAAAAGTTCCCACCTCTTTAATAATCTTTCCTCCTCGGTGGATGGTGCTGTTATTGACCATATCCACGATGGCCACTCCCAAGTTACATCGGATCCCGAAGGAAATGCAGAATCCCAGTCCACTCATGATGGCAATGATGTACCTCCGGGGCAGCCCGAAGCAGGTACAGTCGCACAGCGGCGCTTTCTTCTCGGGCATTTCCACGGGCTTTCCATCTTCTGTCAGCTCGATGGTGTCCCCGGGCTTCTGCCTCTTCTCTAGGACCCTGCCCAGCACAAGAAGGGAAAAATCAAGCCCTGAACACACCTCGAGGAGCTGAAGGTTTAAGTTTACCTCTCCCCCCGCCCCTTTGGCTCGGTTTGGATTGATTTGAGGATATACTCCTTGTTTTCCATTCACCTTCAGCTGTTCTTTAGCAGTGACCTGTGGGAGCCAGGATTAGTCATCCCCAGCTGCCCCCGCCGCAGGAGCCCAGGGAGGAGCTCTAGCTGAGAATTGCTCATCTATCATTAAAGACTTCTGCTTAAATATGTAGGACGCATTAAGAAGACATCAGCTGTAACCACTGCAGAGGCGCCATGTTGGGTAGCCCAAGAGGCAAAGTATGGAAACGGAAACAATCTTTTGGAGAAGGTTTTATTCCCTCCTTGCTCTATTAGAAACACCAAGGGGGATGATCTTGGTGTGCATCTCGCTTCAGTTCTGGGAACAAAAGAAATATCAACAGAAAGCGGGGGAGGGGTGCGATATTGCTACTTATTTTAGATTTGCAAAATGGCTGTCACATGCAGTGGAAGAAAATATGACCGTCTTTAGAGAACTGGTATCTCCGGAGAAGACTTTCCTAAAGATCTCATCTGCTCAGCTACATATCGAGAGAGTGTGATGGCTCAGCAGGTTTAACCTTCCCAGATCAGCTTTAAGCTCGATCTCATTGCCCCCACTCCCTTGTTTTGACATGGGGATCCTATCTCCTAGAAAACAATGTGCAGGAATCTGAAGGGAAATGGTTATTTGCAGCTATTTCGAATCAACAGAAAAATACTGAAAGAAAAAAAACCAACAAAACCAGCCCACACCAACCCTGCCATCCACGAAAGGTGACTTAGAACATTTCGTTTTATTTCTTCTTTGGCGAAAAAGCTTTAAAAAAGCCGTGTCGGTGGTAAGAAAGATCGGTTTTACCGAGAGAGCGTCCCATGCGGAATCTCTTAATCTTCTTTAAGATTCTCTTTTCTTAATCACTGAGATATTTAAAAGACAAACCGCATCCATCGTGGCTCCGTAGTCTTGAGGAGCGAATATGTGACCATTTCCCGACACTGCCAACCCTGCTTTAGGAGTGTTTTCTCATGTCAGAAATTCTCCGCGGAGGAGAATCCCTTTGAGGTTAATTCATCCGGCTAATGGGGCACTAACAATTAGCAGAATCAGGCTCAAAAGGTTCTCCGTGTTTTGGAAAAAATACAGGGATTTTCTCCAATAGTTACTCTGTTGAAATTCTTCCGATTTTTCTTTTCTGGGAGAATTCTTTCCATATTTAAATACCGCAACATTAAGAAATGTCATATAGTTGTGAATAAAATAAACCACCGTGGGTTTATGTTCAGAATTCGTTCTTTCGAATAAATGATGATGTAGAAGTGTTTTCTCCCTGAATGGGTTTCTTGTCTTCGGAAAGACACTAGAAATCAATGTGCAAGGCACGGGAAAACTGTTTTAATTTTAAGAATCGAAAACAAAATACCTCAGTCCCGTGAGTTGAAAAAGATTTGTAAATCGGACTTTAGTTAATCAAGAGGGGTGTTCAAACGGAATTTTGCTGTAAAACACCAACACCGTTTCTTCATTATTCCCTGTATGACTATATAAAAGCAGTAGACATGATCGGTATATTTATATGTTGTAGACTCTTAGGGTGAAAGAGAGTTTAATTTCTTCAATTACATTTTAAGAAGTTATTTTGGATTATCAATATTTATTTTTCTGATCATTGAAAATTACTTAAATATGACTCAAACCAGTAGGATATTCACTGCGTTGTTGATGGTTTTGGTTTTGCTTTTGGCTTTTCAAAATTGTACCCTTCCTACTAAAATGGAAGCGTTAATTTTGTCTTTCTCACTTCACTGATATGTTCCCTTCCCTGAAAATGGCAGCAGAAGTTGTGACTCACGCTGTGGAACAGCCCTGTGCCCAACACTGCCGCATAGGTATGGAAAAAGTCTCCTACGTGCCCTACCCATGGCAGATAAATCCGCAGTTCCCTTTAATCCGTAATTTGGGGGAAAAAGAAAATCTTCAGGGTAATTTCTAGCAAAAGGGACAATGGAAAAATACGTTGGAATTTCACAGACTGTTCTCACGCATCCTAGAGGTCACTAAAGTCGCCAGATTCAATGGAACACGATGTGTCAACTTTGGGGCATCCACTTTTTAGGTATGCGAGAATTTGGGCTTGTTTATCTGTGTGTACAGGTCTGGAAGGCGGTAGAAATGTTCTGTACACACAGAAACACACTGCTGAGCGATGCTTTTGAGTTTAGCAATTGCAGTTGTGTATTACTTATAAGGCCAGTGGATGCTTCTCAAGGCAGACGGATAAATAATTAAACACATCCCTCTATATGTTTCAGCTTCAGGGAAAAAAAAATCGTTCGGATATCAATTATTTATACATCTCCATGTTTATCTTCCTCTGACGACGAATTACACAAGGGAGAAGACTAATCGAAACCAGGAAAGATTATTATTATTATTATTATTATTATTATTATTATTATTATTATTATTATTATTATTATTATTATTATTATTATTATTATTATTATTATTATTATTATTATTTTTCAATGATTGGTAAAGGCAGCGAGAAAGATCCTGTGACTGCATTGCAAAATTAACAGAGAACAAAAATTCAGGGGGCTGCTCTCTCCTCATCGTGATTTCAAGATAGGATCCTGGTTTTGTGCGAAAAAGATGGGGTAATCTTTTGCTACATATTCACTGACACCATCTACGAATCAGATAGAGAAGTTACGAGGGTGCCATATTGAGAAGCTTCAGCACTAGTTTCCAGGCTCCAGATTATATCAGCAGTATCTCAGCAGCTCCCAGCCCCTCCACCACTAACCTCCCCAAAGCATTCGACCTCCTTCAGCAGCTGGTAGTAAAGGAAAGCTTCCATTTTTTTCTAGGAGGTAGAGTCCTAAGAGAGATCTCAGTCTTACCTGTAGAGTTGACCAAGCGATTTTCCAGCAAAATTCTTCAATCCCTCCTTACCAGGGGTCAAAATCCTTTGTTTTACCGACTCCATTCCTGCAGGGATGCTCGCCAGATTCTGCTCTGCTCTGGATAGGGCACTGCTACGAGCAACGATGGTTCATATTGGTTTAATCTCTTAACTTTTCCCCCCTCATTAAATGGCCATCAGTGCACCTCCGGGTAAAGGAAGAGCGAGAGGAAGCGTGCGCGCTGTGTGTGTGTGTGAGAGAGAGAGGGAGAGGGAGAGACGGCGTGCGGAGCTGGGGGGGGAGAGGGCGAGGGCGAGGGAGCGCGCCTGTGTGCGGCAGCGAGCGGGGAGTCTGCGAGCGCTGCAGGCAGCCGCCGGGGTTCCCGGCAGCGCGGAGTTGCCAAGCACGGTCAGAAAGTCTTCTCGGCCTCGCAGGGTGCAGTGGCGGCGGGTGGAGGCAGTGCCATGCTCGGCTGGGAGGGGACGGAGATCCCTTTGCGGGAGCGTTTCAGAGCAATCTCGGTTTGGCGCTGGCTGTAGAGCTGGAGGGGGAGGGGGGCGATTCGCCGCCGTAGGCAGACAGCCACGAAGTCCCCCGCGCCCCGGTGTCGCAGGCTGAATCCCTCGGAGGGCGAGGAGCCCTGGCGTGTCCGCGCTGCCCCTGCGCCGCTCCCACCCGCCCAGCGCGGCCGCGCAGGTCGCGCCCCAAGGCGGCGGCAGAAGCGAGAGGCACCCTGAGGCGCCTCGCCCCGTTCAGCACCGCGGACAGCGCCGCGGCCCCTTCAGCACCGCGGACAGCGCCGCGCCCACTCCGCGCCCCGCGGAGCCGCGTCCCCGCCTCCCGCTCCCGTCCGCGCAAGTGGGGCCTCGTGAGGGGGAACCCATGGCCACCCCCCTCTTTGAGTCCAGCTCGGTGCCACGGGGTTTGCCACACGTCGGGGTGAGCGTCGCTCACACCGTTGGTGTGGAGAAAGGACGTGGCCTTGGTGCAGTCGGTGGCGCTTCTGGGGAAACAGGGAATTAACTGCAAATAATGCTGCTCTTGCTATAAATAGATAAGATCTGTTCTAAAGGTATATTTATCTCTATACTCGTATTTACCCAAACAGATTACTTTGTATCATATGAGGCATCCATTAGTGACTGCTTTCTCATAAGCATTTCATATTTTTGATCTCTTTTGTGTCCTCTTGTTTCACACCTCCAAGTAGGCCAGTGTAACATTTAGACTTCATTTATGGCATTTACAGCACTGAAATGAGCTGGGCACATTCTGAACAGAATTATTTTTCTTTCTAGAATCTAGTAGTAATTTTCTGACTTAAAATACTTCAAAGTAGATTGAAGATGCAAAATGTAGTATTTATTTAGAAGTCATATCCATTGTATTTCTCTTAGGCTTCGTGTTAATCTTAAAATTTCTGTAGATTTATTAATTAAAAAAACCAAAACATAACAAAACAAAACAGGAAAACAACAAAAAAGTATAACTTGTGGTCTAAACAAATCCTTCTAAAATAAAGCAACTTCCTAGTTGGCGATAGGATGTAAACAGCATACTTTAAAAGTAAGATTCCCTGATGAAAATGTGTGTCGTATCTGCAATATCCTAAAAACAACTGCTCTTTGGATTTATATCAATATTTTTTTCTGACGTTGCCCTCTGGTGGAGGGTTAATGAAGTTTTATAGCAGCAAAGCACGTTTATACAAGACCAATTATTTTAATATTGACATTTCCCTAATGACTAATCCGTGTAGAATTTCGATATTTCCTTTCAAATTTGTAAAAGCACTACAAAGTACTACAGTAGAAAATAAACTAAAACTATATTGAAATGTTGCTAATTAGCATCATAACACAGAGCTGATTTCTAAGTCAAGGTAGGTACTGAATGTGTTTTTCAGCACAGGTTTCAGTACAGCATCTTCACTACCCTTATGCTGCCAAAATGATTTTTCCCAGTACACACCAAGCTGCACAGTTATATAAGCAACTCTTCCCAGTGTTCCATGGCTCCCGTGTGTCATTGCAGATGCTCAGAGAAAACCCATGTTGATAGATTTTTCTGAGGGACAGCAGGAACAGGAAATTGTTTTGCAGGGATGAAATGGGGCCAGATTCCATAACCTTTCAGAAAAGTACTGAGCACTTTTCTGAGCTGGAATCTAAGGGTGTAAAGTCTGCAGGGCAAGGGTGCTTTGTTTATTTGCACACTATATACAAGGAGCTCTGGCCCTTCTTTATACAAAGCTCAGCAGTGGCATGTTTTTGATACTATGGCTACTAAGTAGCAGCAATAATTATTAGTAAAATAATAGCATTTAATAAGTAAATGCTGACTGGTTTGGGAAAGATGAATATTTTATCATATGACACAAAAATGAATTTAAGGCCAGATGAGACATTTCTGGGTGTAGACTCTTACTAGAGGAGAATGAGTTAGTCCTTATTTGGATAAAATACACAAAATAGCAAACAACCCTGTTATAGTAAAATGCTGTAGTGAGTGACTAGGCTGCCTCTGCAGCCATCTGAAGTAGAAATTTTATGTCTATCACATGTTATATCCTGATATTCCTGAGTCACATTCTGATCAAGCTCAGCTGTTGTGGTTTCATATAAGGCACTAATAAGAGCAGCAGAATGCTGATGTCATCAATATTATAAAATATATACAGACTTGTCAGCTTTTAAACATTATATATTAGTGATTTAACCTCATTAGTATAAGCAATTTCTAGAAGAAACAAAACATAGCATTAATATATGTTATTAAAATTGTTATCAATAATCATTTCTATAATGAATACCTGTCACAGACAGACTTGTCTCACAAAAGACCTAATTCAAACTCCAGTGGAATCACTGTGAGCTCTTTCCACTGGTGTCAGTGACAGGAGAAACAGGACACTAAGCAGAAAATTCTAGTCCAGATAACACTGCTGAATGTTCACGTCTTGACTAGAAGGAAAGAGATTCAGTCAAAAGTCACCCAGTAAAAAAAAATGCAGCTCTGCAAAAGCTCTAAGAATATCTGTGGGATGATATGGTATGATGCAGGATGCTGCAGATGCCTGCAGTTTTTCACATAGAGCAGGAAGCTTATTGTTTTATCCTGAAATCTTGTAATTAAACACAATTCTCTTTGCCTAATAAGATTTTCTTCTGGTTGTGTGAAGGCTAAAGGATTGAGTCCTTGCCTGCCCTTTTGTTTCTATAAATAGTTCCATTTTACAAGTTTCTGGCTGAGCTATTTCAACAAGTTAGTTGACAAAGATGAATTACAGATGTGGTTCTTAACTTGTTTTTTCTTGTCGCTATATATCTAATATCAAAATTTTCCACTATAACCCTCAGAATAGTGTCTAAATGTAGTATAACCCTTTTAGAGGACTACAAAGTCAACGCAGCATTATACATTTCTCTAAGTTTTTCATTTTGCTGAAGCAAACTATACATTAAGCTAAAATTTTCATCTGTGCTACGTCAGTGATTTAAACCCACAAATTATTTAAATTTCATTTTTTACCTTATCTTTGCTGCTAATACACTGCAATATGGGTTTGCTCTTTCCCAAGTGTCACTAATGCAGAGCTTATAGATGAATATGTATTTTATGATCCATTTTGAAAATGAATCACGTGTTACTTTATATTCATGTGATCATACAGATAAAATCTAAGATATTTTTTTCTCCATCTATTCAAAGGTGACAAAAGATTTCTTTTGATGATACAGTATCATCTTCAGAAACATATTATGTGCTTAAAATCTTAGTTATGTCGCTAAATACATGTCTGTAATACAGAGTTACTTGGGACTGAGGATAGCGTAAACATGCCTCAAAAATTCTGATCTAATTCTCACTCCTCTTTATGGCGCCTTCTTTGGGACTATGAAACTACAAAATCCCAAAGCAATGCCGAAATAATGTTCTTGCTTGTCAGGCCACCAGGAAGAAGCAACAGTTTTGTAAACACTTTTTCAATAAGCTGTTTACTGAAAAGAAATATCCAACATTTCAAACAATCATTGAAATAAAATCTCCACCTTTGACTGCAAAAGCAGAAAAGATGGACAAAGAGATTGTTTTATACCAGGAGCCTCCTCGTTTTCCCCAAATTTTGTGAAGGTCACACCTTAGAACAACATAGGTGGGCTTTTGCTTTATATTCCTGTGTCATGATGATTCACAGCAACAATGGGAAAAAATCACACAATTGAACAATGTGAGGATTTAGATGTAGTGTTCATGTGTTGACACATTAAAGAGGTATCTATGCTGAATCCTGCACTCCAACCTATAAAGATTCCCAAATCCCAGCTAAAACTACATGTAGTTGGCTTGGCAATACTTTATAGATGATTCTGACTTTTGGAGATATGCCCAGCTGTGGCTAAAGATGTATTTTATGAAATTACCTTGGGTTTTTGTACATGTAACTCCAGACCTAGGTTGTGTTATATCCTGTTGAGAAGTGTATTACACAAGGGTGTTGAAAGGAGTCGCTGTCATGTATCATAATGCTGGAAGTTCACACAATTTCTGTTTCCTCCTGATCTGTGTCACATCTTGAGTGATATTTTAAGTTCTTCAGCTGTGGGCTAGATTGGTAATATATTTGCTATAAAACAAATACAGCAGAAGTTGAAGTATTGCATCAGACTTTGGCTTCTTGGAAATAGAAATCTGGGACTTTGGGCCAAAGTCACAGGGACAAATACAAACATCTAGTGGAGGCAAAATAAACTATGTCTGTGGATTTTGTCAAGTGAAGTTGTGTAGCTTTTCCACTACTTCACCTAAGTGTGATATATGACAGCTTAGAGCTTGTAAATTGGGCTACTCTCTTTCAGATGCCCCCATTCAGTTGCTAGAACATTACCATATTGCCTTGCCAAGAGCCTAATAAGCACAAGAAATGATACCTAATAGAGGATAGGAGTTGCCCACTAAATTTTCAGGGCAATTTTTAGTTTTAAGCCAAACTGGAGGTAATTTTTCTAGAAATCTTGGCACTAACATAGATGATTAAATACTCTAATGACTTGCTACAAACCCCAGTATTTGGAAAGTTGCTATTGCTTTCCTAGAAGGTAACAATGGTCATTAAAAAAACAAAACAAAACCAAAAACTGAAACCTGTACTTTTTTTTTTTTAAATTAAATTAAATAATATCTTGGTTTTAAGCTTATAAATTCATAGTGTCAACTCTAATGGCAATGCCTAATTTTCAGATAGTCCAGCACGTTTGGCTTGTGTAGCCGGGCAGGTTCGTTGTCGTGTTGAAGCTGTTGATTCAGCCCTCTAGTGGTAAAAGCCATTAGGGCACTAGAAGTGCAGTCCATTTTTATGTTCTATTAGTATCGCGAATTTCACTGTGAAAAGGAAAAGGCAACAAAAGAAAAGAAAACAAACCCCACTAACTGATTTCCAGTTACCATATATGACTACTCCATGGCTGGAATTTTTCCCATTACGTTACATAAACATGTATTTATTTCCTCTGTCCTCCCTTTCCTGTCTAAAATCTAGTTTGTTTTTAATATTAGTGACCAGATTTAAAAATAATAAATCCACCCAATGGCAAAAGACCTCCAAATCATGAAAGTAATGATATTTTTATTAAAAATCTAAATTTTTTAGTATACCTGAGGAGGCTATATCAAATGTATTTCTCTTAAAAGTAAGGGGGAGTGCTTATCTTCTTCCTGGATATTACAGGAACATCTGTTACTTTGAATTCCTGTACTGCTCCAAGAGGTAAATGCAAAGGATCCCGGAGGACTCCAAACCATCTGTCATGTCACACAGACAGAAACGCACCCACCTCTGGGGCGAGCAGAGTAACAACTCTCTCCGTACTCAAGAAAGCTCTGCAACACTTGGCGAGTGGGATGCAATTACTCACGATGATTTTTAGCCAAGGATTGCAGCATATTATCCTATCTTTTATTAATAGGATGGTTAATGATCTTTTATGTCATTCATATATTGTTATTTTATTGTTCTGCCATGTCCATCACTGGACTGTTTAACAGCTTAGGCAAGGCTTTTACCCAGGAGTCAGTTTGGTCTTAGTGATGGCCAAGTCTCTTTCCATTGCATGAAAAACCTTGAGGGAAATGTAGAAGTTGAAGACTGTATTCTGGTGCCTTTTTATTGCTAGAATTAGAAAATCAGAACCGGCTTTTCTAAGGCTGCAGTAGTCTGTCCTTTCCTGTTGACTTATCTCTTAACATTATTTTAAAATGTATTAAGAGAAGTTTGGGAAGGAATTTCTGTTGATTCAGATCACAGGTCACACTGATTTGAACAGGGATTAAATCTAAATTCATTTGCTAGCAGAACTGTTAAAGAGATACCAAGTCTAACTTGAGATATGTCATTTGATCTAGAAACTATTCCTGGTGGGGAAAAACACACATAGTAGATATTTGGAAAATAGTTGTGCTAAGGACAATGGGGAGCTGACATCTGAGTTTGCAGGCAGAGTCTGGGACTCCAGTGCTGGGTCTGGGATTGGTATCAGAGCCTGAATTTGTCACTCATTCTCTCCATGCCTCAGTCTGTTTTGTTTTGGTTTTTTTTTCTGTTATGAAAGAGAGAGAATAATTTACAAATATTGAACTGTCAATAGACTAAACTAAACCAAAATTCATAAAATGCTGTGTAGGAAGAATGTATGGAGATTCCCTTACACATAAAGCTGTTTCTCTAAGGAGGCACACATAAAGCTGTAATTTTTAATCTGTATCCACAAAGTATAATTTGCTAGTGATACAGACAACCAACACTTTTCACATTCACCACCAGACTCTGCCAGAGCAGGTTGCAGTGACCTAAGAACACTGGTGTACTTTCAATCACTACACCATAGCTTTTCTATGCAGAAGGATATTGAGTCAATGTGTATAACTGTAGCAAAAAATAATGTCTTTAGTTGATGTTTGGGTTTAATGGGGTCTGTAGAAATTGTTTCCCATGCCTTCCCGAGAAAGAACCATGTTCTTCAGTGAGGGAGGCTTCCAGTCATCCATTATTTCCTTCTTTAGTTTTATTTCTTGACAAGTTGACAACCATACCATGAATTCAAGACAGAACATAATAACATTTCATATTTACATTTCCTTTAAAATACCCTAATAGAATTGTCTCCAATTTGGATCCAAAATAGGAATAAAAGGAAATTTTGGGGATGGTTCTTATGTCATACGTTTGCATCTGCATCAGATAACACCAGTCAAAGCTAGCAATGCCAGCAGACCTTCAATGACTAGTGTTTCAATCAAAAGGTTCTCATAATTTTCTTTATAACATAATATCAGTTATTACTTGTTCTCTGAGCATCAGACTGGAGGCGTTTGGCTCCCTGAGGCTTCCTGTCTTCAGTAACCCTGGTTTTCTACTGTCCTCTCCTCATACCAGCCCCTGGTTCGGACCTATGAGAACTCCCTGATGTTCCCTAATGCTTTCCTGTCAACATGCATGTTTTCCATCACCATGCCTTCATCAGCATGCCTTTTCCCTCTCCCTCATCATGTTTCTTTTCTTTTTCTTTACGTGTCTGCTTTTGGTAAATTGTTTTTCTGAAAATTGTAGGGAACAATTAACTATTGGCACTTTCCTGTTTCTGGCAAATTTGACTAAAATAGGTTCAAAAGTGATTATGAAGAGGAATACACACACACACACAAACTGTAAGTCTCATTTCATTAGAACACTGGACTGAAATAATCAGCGTTAGATGCTGTTTCTGTTGATCTCATGTTTCATTAACAGCGGAAGTTATCTTTGATATTACTTTATCTTTTGAGAAACAATTCCTCTGCTTTCTATAAACCACAAAGATCTCACTTCTTTTATCCAATAAATATTGAAGAAGTGCTAGAGAACATGTCCATGGGTTTAAAGGCAGAAAAGTCCAAATGTTCTTTTTCTTACCACAAGATATAAAGGAAAATCAAAGACTGTAAAAGGTTTTGAGGGAATCTGAGCACAGAACTGCTGTTCCTGTTGGTTTGTTGAATACATAAGATGTTCCTTCAACCCCAGAAACATTAGAGCAGTACGTAATTCAAGACAACAGGAAAATATCTGCTTTGTTTTAGGGCACTGCTGATGAGCTCAAAGGTGATTACCTTGTGTTTCACAGGCAGGGGGCTGACTGGGGTATCACACAGTTAGATTTAGGCCAAAGCACTCGACCCATCCATTTCAAAATATCTGTGATCTCCAAATGTAACTAAAAACACCAGGTTCTCTGTTCCCTTTTCTAAAAGTCACAGGGAGCACCCTCAAGCTTGGGCTTCACAGGCATTTCATTTTATAATCTAATGTTTAAGTGTAAATATTTTATATCTATTTTTTCTTATTGTTTGCTATAAATAAATCATCACAGATCTGGTGAATTAACTACTTGATTCTACTAGAGGAAGCTGTGGCTCCAAATGTGTTGTGTCGGGCCACGGGGTGATATTAGCTTGGCCAACAGCATTATGATGGCACCGCTGGGGCATGATTAGGCTCCACAGGCACAAACTAAAATGTGTGGAGTGCTTCTGGACCCTTAATTACCACCTTAATTTTATATGTAGATATACCAGATTAAGGACAGGCACATCCACATATTTAAGAGCATGATGCTGACTCACTTTCCAGTCTGTCCTTCCCCTTCCCTCCCAGGTTCCTCTGGATGTAGTGAGCCATAACTTCAAGTGTTCCAAGGAATGCCTCTGGCTCGTTCTGTTCCATCTGAGTCAAACTGAGCCCACTGATTCTTGTGTGACTCAGTCTCTGTGTGACTAGTTCTGATGTCTTCAGCTATTCCGGGGTTTCTCCTACAGAGGAGGTGAATTTTAATTGCATATTTAGTGGTCTGCTTCCAAGACTTGGAAGTTTAAACAGTTCAAAAGACTTATGCTGAACCTTCAGCCCTTACCAAGCTCAGGGTTCTTGTTTGTCTCTGAAGTTGGCATTTTATCGTGAAAGCAAGGACAAGCTTTTCTGTCTTTTGGCTTTCAGCCCAACAGCCCTCAGCTTAACAGCTCATGTCTACCAGGCCTACACCATGGACTTTTACTGTGTTATCACAGAATCACAGAATGTTAGGGATTGGAAGTGACCTTGAAAGATCATCCAGTCCAATCCTCTGCCGGAGCAGGAACACGTTATGTCTGATTATTACAATTCATTCTGTAGTTGAGGCACTTTCTCGCTTCCCTTTTGGCAAAGATTTTTGGGCTGTTTCACTTTTGTACCCAAAGGATTTTATGAGTAGTTCTTAACTGGCTTTTTTTCACAGCTGGAGAAGTGATCAGTGTTACCATTAGTGCCATTTCTGTTTGCTGCGGTGTATGATCTATGAATCCCACTCTGTTTGCCAAAGCCAAATACTGAAGTGTAGATAGAAAGCTCTTATAAGGCGATGCTACTTATTCTCTGTCTTACTGCTACAGAAACTTCTCAATGCATTACAAAAATAACAACTTACAGCAGGAATAAGACAAATGTCAGAGTCTCCGCTTGGACTGTATTCCTACCTAACTCAGCAGGAGGCAGGTCTCTGCAGAATATCAACAAAGGAATTCAGGATTTGGCCTTCTGTATGGATCTAACTTTAATGTGCGCTCTGCATTTTGCCAGCGCTCTATCTTTAGCCGAGAACCCTTCCATACACCATTTCACATCCTTTGCGCCCTTCTTTCAGAAGTGATGCCAGCTCCTCAAAAAATCGTCTTACCATTTGCTTGCTCTAAAGCCCTGTTGAGGAACAAGTATTTCTTAGATACTAAGCCTGTTTTATCCATGAAAAATTTGCATTACACTACAGTCAAGCAAAGATCAAGACTGAGATGTGTATAAATATGTAAGGAAAGGCAGGCAATGAGCACAGTTCTGTTGCTGTTTGCCAGATGTCCTGAGATCACACCCTGGGGGCTGCAGCAAGGTAATTAATTTCTGCAACACATAACTTGTTAAATTTAGCTGTTTGTTTTCTTGTTCTCTCTCACTTAATATTCTCCTACAGTTCCAAACTGTAGGTTTTACTTCGTATGTAATTCCAATAAAATCACTGGGGCTATTTCCAGAACAAAGGATCTAAATTTTCTTACAGTGATCATGCCATGTTTTTTTTTGTGCAGATCATTTTTTCCCCTTATCATGATAGACTGACTTTTAACTCAATGAGAAAGGTACCAGTTGTACCTTTTGTGTGTGTGTGTGTTTTTAATTTTGTTTTGGATTGATGCATGTGTCCAGTAATTGGTCTGAGACTGCCAATTCATTCGCATCTAGCATGCTGTTATATATTTCCTTTTTTCTGGATGTTCTCTGCTTTCTGAAGGGCTGAACACATCAGAAGCATCACAAAGGCTGGCTTTTGTGGCCTTTGGAACAACAGGGTTCATGCTTTTTTGACTTTCTGTTAGGAATAATCGCATAATACTCAAAACTCTGAAATAACTACATATCCCCAAGCTGAATGGCTGGAAAGCAGGTAGTCCCTAAAAATCTGTTCTGTCAGTCACGTCTTCTTCACTTCCAAATTCTCCTTTACTGTGAGGTCTCCATGGCTTATGGAAACACCTTTCCTTGGAGGTAGCTTATCTTTAATAAAAATCTCCACTGAATCCATGAGTTCAATCAGTCTCAAGTTACTGAGTGGCTCTTGGTGAACTGAGTTGGTCTTCTGCTTTCCCAGACAGATTTCCTTGGCAGGCTGCCCATTTCTTTCTGTTTATGACAAGAATATTAATCACTCTCTGAATGGTGCGTGCTCCGTCATCAGTGCACATCATAAATCATGGAGAGGTACTTTCGCATCTGGTTAACATTACATCTAAGGGCTTCATGCAGCCTACACTTTCTTGGTCTACATGGGCATCTTTCCTTCGTTCCTGTCTTGTACCTTGACCAGTCTTCTCCAAAAGGCTTCATAAATCGATTGCTTGTCTTTCAAAAGCTGCCCTGTACCCTCCAGCACTTTTAATAGACTTCAAAATGATCCTCATTAATCCTTCTTCTCTACAAGGATGGGTGACCAACCATACAGCCTGAAGGAGATGGGAAAATACGACCAGTGAGGGAAACAGAGAACAGGATCCTCTTGTAAGACCATGTGGGGCACAGGGGAGGTCAGATAGCATGAAAAACAGTCCAAGTTTCTCTACTTGAACTCAATCTCAAGGAATATGACCTTAAATACAATTGGACATTTTCACAAGTTCTAGCATTTTTGCAGGAAATCTCACCACAGTTCACTTTCTGGAATTGCTTTCCCATACTACAGCCTGAAAGCAGACCAGAACTAGGCTTTTTGTGGGGAGTGAAGGCGGTTTCTATTCCACATATATATTCCAAAATACTCTATGCCTCATCATCCCATGCCTCATCTACCTCACTTCCCTGTAACAAGCCAACAAGCAGTTTACAGATCCAGTGGTTCCCAGCGTTTGAATGAATGTCCCTTCAGCAGCAGAAGTGAGATGGCAAATGTACAGGAGAACTGAATCACCATCCTCTCCAAGCTTCTTAATTTAATCCTTGTTATTTCACAAAAAGCTAGAAGGACATCAATAGGAAAAGATCATCACCAAAATGAAAATAAATCTAAGCAGTTGATCATGTTGCTAAACATTTGGGCCCAAATCTGATACCCTTAACAAATACTTGACCGAAGTGTAACTTAAATGTTTTTTCTGCTAGTAGCTACTCCAAGAGCAATCAGGCTCAGAAGTTCTTTGTGTATCAGGAGGGGAGACTGATTAAAATGAACATGTGCAAGAACTTTTTTCTTCTTGTTTACATTCAAATAACTGATACTTCTTAGAATTTTTATTTATGAATTGACCTGAGATTAGTTCTCCAGCTGATATGAATAGGCTACTAATTGTACATAATCTGTCTGATCTCATGGCCACATGACAACCTGCACATATAAGTAGCTGAAATGCAACCTGAATATGGCAATTGGTAACTCAGTCTTGCAGAACAAGACAGAAGATCAAGAATCACAAGAAGTAGAAAACTTTTTGCCTTTGATGCTAACAAAAAAATAATGAAAATGTCTGTTCTTAATTTTTTAAAATATTCCTGAAAACATATTTAACAACTATTTAGAAAATTTTATATGATTTAAAGCTTTTTCGGTTCAAAAACTGTCCACATAAAGTATGTTTTCATGAAAAAAATTTAGTTTAGATAAAATGGTTTAAAACTCAGGAAATAAAACTAAGGGAACATGTGGGAAACTGCAGTGAGTCTGTGGAATCCTTGACAGAAAATATGAGAGTAGAGATCAGCCTTGAGATATTAAGATTTACCCTTGTGAAGGATGGGAGTAAAGGAGTATCCGGAGAGAGGAGAGATATATCCATGAGAGAGAAGGGGATAGAAGAATAACATGGATGATAGCAAGTTCAACCAATGAGATGTTAGTGCTGTAACTTGTAACCAATAGTGAAAAGACACATAAACTGGCAGAATTGTATAAAAATGCACTTGTAGCAATAAATGGTATCTATTACTTTCATCTTGAAAGAATTTGGTCCATGTCGCTTGTCCGTCTCAACCGCGACAGGAACAATTTCATTTACCAAAAATGGTGGGTCAAAATCTGCTAACTCCTTTCACTGGCATTTTCAGTAGTACATGGGATGTATTAAAACAATATAAGAAGCAAATGAACAAATCTTGTTTAAGAGATCAGTTGTGAGTCTTCAAAAGGAAAATTTGAAAGTGTAATTTTTGTCAGAGTATTTGGGGTTTCAGGTTGACAATTGAGGTGCCTGATGTCGTTCTGCATGATCCCTGAAGCTGTCCAAAATCTCAGAATATAAGAGCAAGAATATAATATAAAAATATACAAATGTCAGTATGTTTCCTACGTATATAATGTAATCCCACCTTGGGAAGATGATGGTTTCATTATTCATATTGTTTTCAATGGCAGAAATATTTTAATTTCTTCAGCTAATACTGTGGGTGACTTGAGTTATACTGGTGATACAGATGCTCTCTGCTGCTGACTTTTCCGAGTTGTGCTGTTACAAAGCGAGGAGGTTAGGCTGATAGCAACCTGTTCCCAAAAATCCACCCCAGCTAAGAAGCAGAAGAAA
The DNA here is from genome assembly GCF_963082525.1 of Nesoenas mayeri. Taxonomy (NCBI): domain Eukaryota; kingdom Metazoa; phylum Chordata; class Aves; order Columbiformes; family Columbidae; genus Nesoenas; species Nesoenas mayeri. Next base: position 64,525,763 of record NC_137548.1, read on the forward strand.
GGAATGATGCGAGTATTTAGGCTGCATGTTGCAGCCTTCAGAAAATATCTACCAACCCAATGGATTTCCCAACATTTGGCCGCCACGCTCTTGAAAAGACACGAGTTTCTCTTCGCAAGGGTTTAGGAAAACAAAGGAAGGCAAAAATTATCAAGGTAGAATACCTAACTTTGGTGAGTTTATTCCTGTTAAGAAAAGGAAAGGAGGGTTCCATTTGTCAGCATCCTCATGCTGCTGCAGTTCACAGCAGTGAATCCCAATGGAGGGCAAGAAGCAACCAGAAACTGCACAGCTCAGAAAACGGGGGAGAACTGGAGAGGTGAAGCTGGAAACCACATAGATGCAATAAATAGTGTTGGTGTTTGGACATGTCTGAGCACTGACAATAAAAAATGAATGGCACACTGGTCAGGGAATTCATTCCCATACAGGGAGGCAGTTCAGAACCCACCACTGTTTTACACCCTCAGTGATTTCAGTGGGTACATCAGGGCCAACTAGTGATACACGCTCCAACTCCTGACAAAATAGATATTCCCATGGTAGCAAATATGGTGAACTGTCCCGGTTATCTTGCAAAAAACCTCTCAAAAGATCCAGAGCAGGCGGCTCAAATGGCGATCAGAGGGGAGGGTTAGGAGCCACCTGGTTTCAGCTAAGACCAGACTGCAAGAGAAATCCATGCTGAGTCCAGCATTTCCCCTGGAAGACGAAGAAGCAGATAACAGAGATGTTCAATCAGCCCCACAGATGGGAAGGAGAGTCCTATGAACAGTGTCCAGGATGGTAGCTGCATTTCCACAAAAATCTGCCTCAGTTTTCTATCAAAAGCAGAGACATAAAGTGCGATGTTTCCACTTTACGTGACAGACGTCTCCTCTCTGCGTTACAGTTAACATGAACATCTTGCAATTGCCTGTGTCATTATTGCCAATTCTGAGAAGAGATTTACAGTGGGACTGTCTTCATTTTTTAGGTGTTTGACATATTACTGGCAAATCACTCTGGACTGATCAAAGGCATTAAAATCAACAGAGAAATTCCTATCTACTGCTTTGGACTGGTGCTATCAGAACACCTCCAGGCCAGTTCCAGCACACTTTAAGAAGCGACAAGGACCATGTTCTTTGAAGACAACAAACTCATATCGCTTCCTTTTCTTACGCTAAATAATATCAACCCTTTTGTGGGATAGAGGTTTAATTATAAAGTTTCAGAATGGCTGAGAATTTTGTGCATCTGTGTTCCAAATACAGGCCAAATAATTGGCATTTATTGCAGAATGAAGCAACTCGCCAAGGTAGCCTGATAGGAAGTCATAGCTGTTCTCTCCACAAACTGAAATTTGTCACGTCCTCATCAGACCCCTTGAGTTCTTTGGAGAAACACTTGCTATGTCACTGTCTCTGTGGCCACAATGAGTAGGGTCCCCACAAGGACAGATGGGTGAAGAAATCCCTGATGAGCGATGTGGGCTCAGGAGAAGGGGAGACTGCTCCGTGCACAGGGAAGCATCTGGAAATGCTGGAATCAGAGTTTATTCTCACACTGAAAATGAAGCAAGTGCTCCAAATGATTGGGGGTTTTTTTGCATTTAATTTCTTCCAGGTGCAAAAGCAAAGGAAAACCTGCTTTTCCCTTCCCCTCAGAATCAACCTCTTGGATGCCCCATTTCAATTTCTGCATTAACTGCTAATAAAATTGGCTCCTCTCTCCTCGGCAGGGGAGGTTGCTGACAGACTAACATTTACATTTAAAGGCTTCCTCTACACATCTGAATATTAACAAATCTCCATAGCAGTTTCTTTACAGGCTTTGCCTTCAAGCCTGTCTGGTGCCTCAGTTTTTCTATCTTCTCCAGTTCAAGAGCCCTTTTACACTTCCATTTATCCACCCTCCCCCTTTTGAAGATAAAGTCACTGGTAAGGTCTTCACAGCTCCTTGCTCAAGTCGGTTCCCTCAACATGTTCAGCAGGTAGCTCCAGCACTTACAGTAGAAATAGAAAGTATTTCTGAATGTAAATAAAGTAAAAATAGAGTAAATTAAAGTAAATTAAAAAATTACAAAGTAAATAAAGAAAATAAAGTAAAAATAAAGTAAATAAATTAATAAATAGATAATAAAGTAAATAAAAATAAAGCAAATAAAGTAAATAAAGTAAGTTAAAATGCTTTTTGCATTGATTTCCTCTACTTGTGTCACCTCCTTCAGGTCTAATCACAGTAGTGACCCCATTAACTAGATCATCATCTTTTTACCAATCCCTGAGAGAGTACTTGCATTCAGTGTAAAAGTGGAATGTTGTTCATTGGTACGTGGTGACTCGGCATATTGTGGCATTTCTAATTAAAACACGAGTCATCATGACGGGCTGGTTGTAGCCACAGAATCATTTGCTATTTTCACATGAGTGCACAGCAGCAAAAATATAGTGAAAAAATATGCCACTTATTGCTTACCATAAAACACACAGGGTCTTGTTTCCTCACTCAAAGCATGAGACTTCTACTTAGAAACCTTTGAGAGAAAAGAAATCCCCTTACAGTGATACATCAGGATGTCCCATTTGTTTTTTTAAAAGAAAGAAGTAGAGGGGTGGGATATTTGTCTTTTCCCAAGGAAACAGCCCTGACACACTCCACAGGATCATCTCTCAGCATTTCTCTGGACTGAACCTACTTGCTCGAGCTTCAGTAGCATTGAAGTGCCAGGAACCATCACTGACACAGAGTGCCTGGAGTTCTTGGCTGAGATACAAGGAGTTTTTCTGGAAACGTTCATGCGATGTGGCACCAGCACGAATATCCTTCTCCCCAGCACAATCCTCGACTGCCTGATGAGCCCATTCGCACTCCACAGCATCTTGGGAGGATGCTCTGGAGGAACCCAGACAAGGAAGCCTCTGTTAGCAGACGCGTGGAAGTGTGACCTGGCACCTTGGATCCCATGTTGGGTGCTGCTCCCACCTCATCTCCTGTACTGCTTCTGGAGAAGCCAAAAAAGCTGTCGTGACACAGGCGATCCTATATGAAAGGGAAAGCAGCACATCCTTCCTGATTGCAATGCCCTGGCAGCTTGCTTAGAGCAGCACCAAGTCCAGACATCTCAAAATGAATGGATTGCCATTATATGGTGAGCTGTATGGAAATCTCTCGGCCCACCTATCTCGGGTGTTTTCTTTTTTTTTGCCTGGGTCTTTGTTAGAAAAATGTTGAAATCTTGGCTATATCTGAAAATAATAGTACAATTTTCATGGGTAGAGAAGGAGCCAGGATTTTATCTGAAGAATTATGTAGATCCCACAACCAGAAAACAGGATTAACTGTGGTGTTACTGTTTGCTGACACTCTACTAATGGGATAATGTCAACAGGAATATTTATTCAAGAGAATCCAATAGCAAAACTGTTGTGATCAGGTTGTAACACAGAAGAGAATCCAGCCTTTCTACCAGATTTCCCTGCAAAAATCTTCAGTTTGGAGCATTTTTATTCCTTTTTGAAAACTTATTAAGAGCCAGCGAGCACACAGCATGTGCTTCTTGAACATCAGCTTGCAGTATCATTGCACTAAGCACTGGCTGAGAAGAGTTAGTAAAAGCCATCAGCTTGGGAGATGTGTGGAAACAGGAGACATTGGAGACAGAACATTCCCACCACGGCTTTCCATTGCTGGTTCAGTTCAGATACACCAGCAATGCCAAGCATTGCAAACCCACTGTGGTATGGAACGGCCATAACAAAAAGGCTTATTTATTTCATGCCACTTGACTACAGGAGTAGTTATGATGTCTCCTACATCTTTCAGTACCAAAACTGAAATGCTAAATAGTGTTGGATGTGTGGAACACCCAAGGGCAAAGCTGGGTCAGTCAGTAATTTAAAGCCAGACGTGTTTTTGACTAGCTAACAGCACTGGTTTGTTGGTGAGCTGAATAAAACAAGAATGAGAAAGAATCATACCCTTACTAAATGTTTCAGACTGACTCATTTCTGACTGAGAAAGCATAGTCACTCATTATTGCAGTGGAATGTGCATATGCACCTTCCAAAAATTGATATGGCTGCTGAATTTCACATCCTACTCATCTCCCAGCAGATTTCTCGGTACACATGCTTACATAAAAAAACCAGCTTCCTGAGCTGCATCTGAATGATGTAAGTGTTGGGTAGAGACAACTGATTATTTAAAACCAGAACAAGATTGAATTTAGTTATTCCTTTTTAAGGAAGCCAAGACTATGCCACAGAGTTGTTGTGACCACACTGAGCATGCAGAAAGCCAGACAAGAAATAGTAGCTGTGGCTTAATGAGGTTACCAAGTAATTCAAATATTCTGGAAATTATTTTGTTATAATCCATCTGGTGAGGATCAGTGGGTTTTTTTCCCTTTACCACTTTCCATCTGTTTAGTGAAGGAAGGATTTTTCATGTCTAAGTGAGTCCTTTGGGAGGGCTGCCTTGGTACAAACTCTGCCACACCAGACGTGAGGAACCTCAAACTAAATCTCCTTCCAGTTACCTTCTGGGCTCTCAGATCGCAGGAGCTGTGCTGATCTTGATGTATTTCCAGTGCCATGTTTAAGGCGCTAGTTTCAGAAAAACTGTTTTTCTCTTAATTTTGAGCATTTTGAGGAACATTATGCAAGATTTTATTTGTTGCAGAGCCCACACATCTGAAAGAGACATGAAACATGCAGACTTCAGCTGTCAGGATAACGTTTCTTTCACATCTTGCTGTTCTTTTTTGCTGATCTACAGGTGGATGGGTTACATGTTTTTCTACTCCTGTAAGACAATGTATTTTACACCAGTTTGATTGAGATGCACATTCCTTCTACTTCAGTGCTCCCTATCATTTTTTCAATAGAATAAACATGGATTTATTTTTAAAAAGACCCTTTAATCTGGGTAGGTGAAGACACTGAGCAAACTAGAGGCCTTACATATTTTTCTGAGGCAAAAAGTACAACTGCCAAAATCTTGGTGCATTTCTTCAGTTACTGCAGATAAATGAAGGAATTAAAATTTTTGAAGGATAGCTACAATTTCTGATCGTAGGGAGAGACAGGTATTTGTGAATGTCTCACAACTTTCCATGCTACTCTTATAAAATATAATTGACTCTGGATGAAATCGGACCCCAATTAAACTTCATTACCCATTTACCTCAGGCCTCAATGGAGACGAGGCTTAAACTCCAAGAGCAAAGCCTGAATGCATCTGGAAACTTTCAACACTTCCATAATACCTTAATATCCCCTATATCCTGCATAGCAACAGGGGCTTCATGGAACGGTGGTGTTTGTTTGGTTGGTTTTGCCCTCCTTTCTCACTTTCCTTTTCCTACCACTTTCTTCTCCATCTTTCTTAATGCTTTATTTTTCCTTTTAATACCTAAGTACCCATCCTGTATTAGTAACCAGCACAGTGGTAGGAACAAAACACATAATTACACCTTGCTTGCTTCGGTTTTGTTGTTACTATTGTTGTTTTAATACAGACAAGATTGTTTTATTCATCTCATACATTTCTTTCATTTGATTACTGCTATTGCGTCTCTCTCAATTCATAATTTCAAAGTGACAAAGGAAATGTTATCCCAAGTCTGGCAGGCAACCCTGTTCCCAGAGCAGTTTGATAACGCGGTGTAACAGGAGAGATAATGTGCTGATGCTGCCGCTGTGAGCAAGTCCTAAACTTGAATCCAGATTCTCTGTGATTTAATCCAAAGCCACACACTGGTGCCAGGAGCGAGTTTTAAGATAAAAATATGTAGAGATATCCATGAACAGTAAGACTTTACCAGGCCCTCAGAACAGCTTTAGCTCTGCCATACTTTCCAATATATGTGCTCCAAGCTATTTAAGTGCACGTATGCGAAGCACTCGCGCTGTGTGTGAAACTGGGTGTGTGACTGACGGAGAACTTGCCAAGTCACCTCAGGTCCTGGCATCACAAGAATAAAAACCGTATTGAAGGAATGAAGGGAAAAGCAGCCTGGCTGAAAATCAATGTGTGTTAAGATATTGTTTGTACCGTACCTAAAAGATTAAAGTGCTAATGCAAGGAATTTGCAAAGCTGAATTCCCTCCTGGGCTATCACACACTCATGGCACCTTGGCCCATGTGCTTTGCCTACAATATATGCAGAACTTAGTATGTGTTTTAATTGGTAATTAATTCTTAAGAAAACACAGAAAGAAGAGGCAGTTAATATGATTATCAAGTGGAAGATGGCAGTCAGATGGAGGCTTCCTTCAATAATCTGAGTAAGAAACTTGTGAAGCTACAATTGCAGGAAATCTCTATACAGCACCCAAATACCCTGCAATGAGTTGCAGAAATCTGCATGAACGCTTTTCTCCATGAGGCTCTCTGGGCATTTAACTTCTGAGATTTCAGGTTCTCTCTAAATTCTTGGAATCCTCAAAAATAAGTTGACAACATAATAAAAATAAACACTGCTTTATTTGCCAGATTTAGACCTTATTAAATGTACATATATAAGTTAGCTGAATGCAATGTTTAAAAAAAATTATTTCAACATTAGCGTATCATATGCATACCAGCAACATACTTAGCAAACAAAATTGCCACTCGGGTTACATGACAGTACAAGTTAAAACAAGCAGGACACATAGAACAGTAGGAAAGTCCATCTATTTTCACTCCATTCTGTTGTCTCGAACTGATAGTATCACATAAAAAAAGTAAAAGCATAATAACAAAGTCTTCTAGAAAAAACAGTATAGTGTCTTATAGTAGCAATCTTGTTTTGCAGTCACTTGCTTAGAACATACCACCCTAAATCCTTCCAAGGTAGAAATACTACATTTTAATTGAAAAAAAATATAAATCCCTGATTGTATTACACTTGAAAGGCCAATTTTCTCTTTCTAGCTGATTTTAATGAAGCAATCTACTGTTGCTTAAATCACAATAGTTCCAACACAGAACTATCTTCACTTTGATTAAAGGACACTTTTAGATTAAACACATCAAAATCAAATACTCCAACAGAAAAATAAGCGCATTCCCAAACTAACCAGGCCATTTTCCTTATTTTTGCCGCTTTTCAAGAACACTTCAGGAAATGTATATGTATGTGGACCATTATAATCCTAATCATATTAATAATGCTTTGTTTGTCAAAATACTGCTTAATGACAAGTAAAGGCAAACTAGTATGTGAAGAGGTATTAGACTTATTTCATCATGTGAAATTAGCTCTTAATATGACAACACATTCTCTTTTTAACAGTGTCTACATACAAAGAAGTAGTGCTATGAAGTGTAATGATAGATTTTTAAGACATATATATTTCTTTTAAAATAAGATGATCCCAGATTTTTCCCACTTTTTACTGTACGATACAACATATGCAAAACATCTGTTTGTACAGCATTAAATAGGAAGAGGTCTCAAAAAATAAGTTTGAAAGAAGCAAGAAGTAGGGGTCAAAACATCAATTCAAATTCAGGGTCTGCATGTGCGTCTTCTGCACATCAATGCTCTATCCCATACTAAGGTATTTCCTTGCTTTCCTGCATCTTGCCTTTAAATAGCATTATTCATTCACAATACATCTATTTTGCTTTCATCTTTTCAAGTGTAGCATATTAGGACACTTTATTACAGGACACTAATGTTTCGTGAGCATAGTGCATCTAATGCTGAATTTCCAAACCTGTTTTCAGCTTCGATCAGATTGTACATTTTGCATAGACATATCGTTTTGCATCTCATCACCTTACCGTTTGATGCAATTGTTTGCATTGCTGACACTAACAAAACCGTGAAATCTAAATAAAGCAGTTTAGTTAACAGTATATGTGCAAGAGGCAGCAAAGTGCTTGCGCTGTGTAAATTCTGGTGTCACATACATAATAGTGGTGACTGATACTTTTCTTTGGCTTATACATTAAACAGCAGAGCTCATTTATTTATACGTGCATTCTTCCAACAAACCCATTACTTCAAATATATCTGAATATTCAAGAATATGGTCAGTTCATCATGAACACGAATTGCCAATATGCTTGATTTATCAAGCAAACCCACCGAACAAAGCTGAATAATTTACAGTAATGAGAAATGTACATCTGCTTCAACTCCTTGCCTGGCAGCCAAACCATGGGATGTTTGCTCGAGGTAGGCACTTCAATGTTAAAACTTTTGCTAACAATGACTGTTCTGCCCAAGACACTGATTTAAAACTCTGTTACAACATTAAGGTTACCAGCCAAGTATTACAAGACACAGGTCTGCTAAAACAAAACACAGAAACCTTACGCTGTGGATCTAGTAAACAGTACATCATTTGGCTGATATGGAATACAAATCTCATTTTTTTGTGTGTATACTTGCAAGGAAGTATAACTTTCAAAGTGCAAATATAGTAAATATTTCTAATCTCTCTAGCTAGTGTTCTTCAGCATGAGAGAGCTCAACAGTCTGGTGCTATTGAAGCAGTTTGGGTAGGAACTGCTCTGGGAACAGTCTGCACAGCACTAACACACACGGGTGGTTTGGCCAACGCTGCAGCTCCCTGCGCAGGGTCACAGTATCACGATGCCTGCGAGCACACCCGGGAAACACGCGTTTCCCCCTAGTGCTCATTTTCACATCTTTTGCCAAACGCAAATAAACAAGGCACTAAGCATGGAAGTGTTGATATGTTTTAAATATACAGCTAAATCAGAAAAATGCCTCACTGCTTCAAATTATAAAATGAGGGCACATTCCTAACAGCTGGGAGCTACTTTGCACAAGTAGATACTAGATATTTATAAACTCAATAACTTTGTAGAAAAGCCCCGTGACAACACAGAAAGAAAAACCCACAACAACAAACCAAAGCAAAAAAAGACCCATGGAGGCTCCTATATATAAGGATGATAGCAACGTAAACATAGATTAATTGGCATGCTTAAAATCTCTTGAATGCAAAATCCATGTACAAACTACCCAGCTAGATCAATTAGCAGCCAGATCAATTAGCGCGGCGGTCGTGCTCCCAGCCCGCTGCACCAATACATGTCGTGTACAGACATGCAGCTTTAGCCCTTTGTCGGCATTCGCTGAGAAGCCAAGCAAAGAGCAGCTTTGGCCAAAACTCACATCGAGTGTGATTTTCCAACGGCGGTTTTTGAGATGGAGAAATCAACCAGCTGTACTTCTCCAACACCTTTTCAACAAACACTATCAATAGGTGATTCCACAAGATTGGCTTTTCAAGAGCAAACTCTTTGGCAGACGATATCTTTCTGAAAATAAATCATGTGGGTTTTTTTTTCCTTCATTAGTATGTATTAACTCAATTCTGCATCTCTAAATAATTCCAAGTGGAATTAAGCCAATATATCTTTAAAAAAACATTCCTTCTAAAAAGTGTATAGAAGTTCAAAGCTGCAACAAAGGTTTCATGAGACATAGTGGACACAAATAAAAGCCCCTAACCCTAACCCTTGTATCAGGAGTGTTCTCCTATTTAAATGCTCATGTCACAAAAAGAATAGTTCTCAGCATTATCCCCAGCAGGAGTCCTCTCTGGGATCCTTTTCATCCCACTGGGATACAGCCTGGAACTTTGCGTTTAGTAACAGGGGGAGGGTTGGGTGGTAATGACCTTGTCATGGCCCTTTGAGGGTCATGTTCTCTGTACTGGGAATCCCAATTGGAGGATTACGAGATTACACTTATGATTCAAAGTGATGGGTAAATAGAAAACAGTGCTGCAGTCATACAGTTAAATAGATTTACTAAACCGAGAATGCTCAGTAAGACTTTTAAAGAAAAGTCTAAAATCTTCGGACTGAAAGCGAAGGGTTGAAACTGTCCTACAGCTTTCAGGATGATGCAATACTGAGCAAATCACAGATAAAAAAACCTAAAATGAGCTAAATCCCAAACAGTTGTTTTTCCAGCTACATTGCTCTGGATAACTCATTTCTCCCTTCTGTGGCGATGAACTCCTTTTCCGTGGCTCGTTTATCGCCTTGACACAGTCTCTCCTTCAGTTTTTCAAGTTCATACTCATGTAGGATTTTCTGTGTTAAATATTTTTCACGTTTTATTTTGGCTTTCACGTCTGCAGGGACATCAGGAATCATCCACGCTACAAAGAATTTGACGATGAATACAACATGCTGCCAAAAAAAAAAAAAGCCAGGAGAAATGTTACAACTCATTGCCAAATAAGACACCCATTGTTTTATCTAACATCCAATAGATCACTTTTTGTTCACAAACAGAATACATTTCTTTTGTCTGTTCTGGAACAATACGTAACAAACTGATGTGTATCTGAGATATGCACGAAGATTAAACTACTTCCTTTTATGCAGAAACTTTAACTCCAAATCATTTATGAATTAGCAAACTCAAGAGTAAAGCATCAGGCTCTGCCTCCCCAATATCGCTTTTATCAATATCTTTGTGTGGTTTCTTAGAACATTCATTTGGCCGTGCTGGCAACAGATATCGAGAACCGATAAGATACAGTAGGAAAAGTGATGAGAAGAGCACTTCAACAACTCCCTCTTCCCTTCAGAAACTGCAAGACAGTGGCTTAATATTGAAGTGCCAGTTATCCAAAGTATGGATTTAGCTATTTTAAGCCTATATACATCACTGCATTTTTGCTTTCTGGATTCTGAATACAGTCATCTCACACACAGCTCTTTAATGAACCCAGTAGGAAAGCGCTAGTCCTGGTGGTTCGTGGCTCTTCCATCTGCATAAAGACCTTTTTTTATTCTGCTGTTTTATTTGGATCAACTTTAGCAGTCCCCTCGGTTGTTTCACTGTTCTTACTCTGAGGTTTACTATAACTAGGTCTTCAGGGAGTGGTTATTTAAGACATGATTATTTGGTGTTACTTAGAGAAGAAGCTATTTTATACTCTCAGCAATTCTATTTTCTGTAACATTAGTAACCACTTAGAGAATGTAATGGTACCAATTGCAGAAGGACATTTTGCAGGGAACATACCTCCATAATAATGATAAAAGCCAGTTTTGCAGCAAGAATGTGCCAGAACTGCATAGTGTGTAAGTATTTCCTCTCATGGTCTGGAGGATATCGATAATCTCTGTACCTGTTGGATAGAAAGACATGCAGAGGTGAAATGTCACATTCAGTCTCAGACAGACGACAAGCTCAGTGACACTTACAGGCAAGTACAGCTGTCACTTAAGGAACCTTTTCATCTCGTTTTAAATGGTCTGTTTCCTGTGGCAGGAAAAGGTCGCCTCTCTATTTGTTTCCATCTTATGTTTGCTTAAAAACCCTCACATTCCCAGCAACAAAGATGAGGATGTGCGAGAAGTGAAATTTTGTACACAGGTTACTTTTTTTTCAGGTAATGATCAAATAATACAGGACAGTGATGGAATGTATCACACAGTAACGGTCAAGTATTGAATAAATGTGACAGATGTCAACGGATTACGGATGGAACAGTTGCAGGGTTTAATGGAAGGACAGTCTTGAGCACATGTTCTACATTCCCATGTACAAATAGGATAAAGACTCCTGGGGCTTTACAGTTAAAACATGATACAAATGTAGCCGCCTCTAAGTGTTGAGGGTTTTGTTTGGTTCATTTGTTTGAGGATTTTTTTTTCATCAAATCAATACTTTTCTTTTACTGTGGACTTCTCTAAAGTTCTTTCTCAATTACTCTAGAGCCTCCAATGCTTCTTCTAGCAAGAAAGGACTGTTTTTAAATGAGAGCAGGATGGCCCAGATCCTTGATGATATCTAGCACAATAACGATTGTCTTTAAACACCATATCTCATTTTCAGCTTTGGAATCTAAACATCCCTTTAATAGTCCCTTGTCCACTTAGGCATTGCAGTGTAAAAACCTTCAAAAATATAAGCTGAAGTTTGCAACCTTAGGGACGTAAAGCTTCTCCATCACTCAAAAATCAATAGTTCAATTCAGTAAAAAACAACCAACCATTAACAATGAGACACTTGAACAACAAAAAGGTGATGTTTTTCGTTACTGTCATGATCTCTTACCATCTCAAGCACTGCTTTGCTCACAGCTTAAATACTACCTCTCGCACTTTAGAATGATGAGAATGATATAATTTAATTTCTAGTGGACTACTTAGGTCTGCACTGACCTTTTATGCTGTATTCTAACCAAAGTGATGTTTATTATTACACAAACCTGCATATGACAAAGTCTTCTCGATTCACTTTAGGTTTGTTTCTGTCAGGAAAATCTGAGATTTGAAACACTGACAAACTATTGTTTATGTATCCAGACATAGGAGAGTCTTCATTTTCAGAATAAGCATAGTAGTAAACTAAACGAGGGATCATATCTGATGTGAATGCAACGATAAAAGCCTGAAAAAGAAATTGGAAAAAGAAATTAAGGAAGTGGCACACAAAACTTGTGAGAAGATTCATAAAGGAGTTTTGTGCCGTGACTCCAGACTTTTCAGCAGGGCCTGTTACAACAGGACAAGGGGTGATGGTTTTAAACTAAAGGAGAGGAGATTCCGGCCAGACATGAGAAATATTTTACAATGAGGGCGGTAAAACACTGGCCCAGGTTGGCCAGAGAGGTGGTGGATGCCCCATCCCTGGAGACATCCCAGGCCAGGCTGGACGGGGCTCTGAGCAACCTGAGCTGGTGAAGATGTCCCTGCTCATGGCAGGGGTGAGACAATGGGCTTTGAAGGTCCCTTCAACCTAAACCATTCTATGATTCCAAGATCTTTTAAGCAAGGGTGAGCATGATCAGGGGACTTCGCCTTGGTAAAGATGCTGATCGCGGCCTCTGATGCAAGGACCAGCACTCAGTGAACAAAACATGAGAACAGTGCTTATAAGAGGCACCAAATCCCAAATATCTCCTCACACCAAACTGTCTTCTATTAGTGATAACAGCACTCGTTAATAAAAGGGGAGATGTGGTTTTGAATTCTTGTGAGAAAGGATGAACCCAAATCCAGTGTGTGATGACTTGATCCAAGAAGGGGCCACTCTCTCCAGCTGTATTTAAAAAGGAAACAATGGCCACCAGCACAATTTGCCTGGAATCCTGAAGTACTTGAGATGCTCAGGTACTTTGCTAATTAGGCAATACCTGCAAGTGGGTTTATTGCCTAAGGCACTTGCAGATCTGATACTGTTTAATATTCTGCATTAAAAAGAGGCAACTCTCTTGCTCAGCAGTCTGCTTTACATGCTACTTAAGGTGAAATACTAGCACAGCATTTAGTTTCCAGCTTATAAAAAGTGCTCTGAGCCACTGGCCCCATAAGGGCATCCAGAAACAGTCAAATGAGCAGAATTCCCACAGAATACTGTTGATGAAGGAGAAAAAGCATTAGCTGATTTTTAAGTCTGTAAATTCTGAGTACATGGAAGAATCGAAGTGGATGTAGCTTAGTTGATGTACTTACATTAGTGACAACAGACAAGATGGCCATTCCGTTCAGGATTTCTTGCCAAACTCCGATGCTGTGTGCTTTGGCAGCCACGGGTCTCCTGTACTGTGTGGTTAATTTCCAGGAGTCCACTCGAATCTCCAGGATGTTATTCATCAGAGCAAGAAGGGGAGCCAGAGGAAAGGACGCCACAAAGAGAGTGATGAATCCAAACTGAATGACTGCAAGGGAGAAAAGAGAAGTGCCAAAATCTGCCCCTATTCATCAGCTACACTCCTAAATGAAGAAGAGGAAACACGTTTAATTGTATGACAACCTCATTTCCACCTATTGTTAGTGGTTCAGTCAAAATATTAATACCAATTCTGTATCTAACAGTTCCATTGGGGAGTCTTAACATTAGTTTAAGAATTGCAAATAAAATACACAAATGATCCCTTTAGTCATTACCAAAATGAAATGTCTCCTGGTGTGGAATGTGACAGTTCTCAATGCAGAGCCAGTACTGCCACTATATTTTAAAGATAGGAAACAGAATATCTTGTCTGGTTTAGGCATAATAAATTCCCACACAGCAGTCATCAGCTCTTCCATGATTTCAGTGATGATGAGTTCTTCATCCTAGACAAGCAACAACATTCCTACTAGCTCAGCAGCCTCAGGACAACGCCGGAGCATTCGGGTTCAGTTCTGATTCAGGAAGAGGGAGGACATCTATTAATGGGCATGGCTCACAACACTGTTCTGAGTGTATTAATTTCACAAGATCGCAGCCCTGTATGGAATACCATGAAGTGACAATAATAAAGCCACACATCTCTAGGCAATCTAGAACACTTAAAAATTATTTCTGTAGCAATAAAACACTACAAAGGTCCACTTTTCCACAAATTTTGTCCTTATAAAAGTCAAATATATATATATATATATTAGTGTCCTTTAGATTTAGTTTGGCTTCAGCTTCTAGTTTTAGTTTCTCAGGTTTTGTAAACTAATTTTCAGATGCTGACCTGTTCACGTTACCTTTGAAAACCCTTTTCAGTTCCCCGTGCTCCCTCTGCTGGTCTATATCGAAGCACTAATCAGTGCAAACCCAAAACTAGACGGATTCTCCCGGCTGCAGTTCCCAGATCTCATATCTGCAGTTCCCATCCTTACAGCATATTTGGCACTCTCCCCATACATACAATTTCCACTGACATCAGCTGAGAACACGCTTGGGAACAAGAACAGAACAGACACCGAGACAGCTGGCTGCACCGAGAATAATGTTCCCCATTCAAATGAGGGAAACAAAGAGTCTTTGCAGTGTTTCTGTGAAATTCCCTGCAGTCTACGATGCAAAGGCAGCTCTTTTTTTTTAATTGGGCTGACCTATTTAATGATTGCCAGCAGTTAATGGTCTACTGTTTACCAGATGAAAGTGGTGGCAGCAACCCATAACAACTAATTGAGAAGCCATTTTTCGGAAAGTGTCTGTACAAGGTGTCTTGCCCTCAATTCCAAATGTGTATTTTTAAACTCACCCATTTCTAGATATTCATAGAACAGGCCTAAGGCTCCAAACGACTGCAGATCATGGTCTTGCTCCCAGCGACTGTATAAATTCTCTGGGTTACTTCTGGCTTTCCGGCGACCCCACCAGTTACAAATCCAGCTGTAGATGCAGAAAAAGAGTTAAAAATGAGGAAAGCAGATCAACATCCCTTCCCCTAAGCAAGCCTCTTGTTGCAACATGCTTTTCCAAGCAAGGCTTTCACAAAAAGAAGCCAAGAGCTGCTATGAAATGAGTCTACTTGTCAGAATTTGTGCTTAATTTACAGCAGTTTTCTTAGCTTCTTCATATGGCAATACTTGTTATCATTCCACCCAATAATTTCCTCTGCCTGTAACATGGGCATCTCGGTGTAAGGAAGAACTTACGGGACTATGGCCTCTTGGATATTTCCCCAGATCTGTTTGCCAGCCATGACGATGGTGAGTTGTGTCGTCAGTTCTATCAAACAGCCCGCAGGATCGCACTGGCCGAGACAAATTGGGGGTTAACAGACATTACCCAAATAAAATATATTCTACTACTGTATCAATTAAAGAAGAAGAAGGGTTCTTAAAACTTGTTAGGATAATTAATTTTCACCTGGGCTGCCAGCTAGAACACCCTCTCAGGAAAGAGGTTTTCAACACTCCCTCTGCTTGATAAAACACACACCAAAACATAACAAACTAAAGACAGAGTAATTCAGAGATGCTCCAGGCAACCACTGTGCAGATACACAAAGATGGGGCAGTTGGATCCACGTCCAGCAGCCCCAGCAAAGATGAATCTGTAGCGCTTGGTCACCTCTCAACACCAGACCAACCCTGACCTATATTTTCAATTCATATCCCTACACCAGAGTATCTGGTTTTTGCTGTTGCTGAGAACACAGGTTTTAAAGTTTCAACTCTTTATTTAGGCCTTCTTAAGAATTGATAACAGCAGCCAGACCCGTATTAGGAGACACTCCATCAGCAAGTGCACTGCATTACTTCAGCGTGTTTTGAGTGAAGTTTTTCCTCCACTATTGACTCCCAATCAATGCTTCACATTAGATATTGTATTTCATCTCTGTACGAACACCATAATTAGCAATGAAATGAGGGCAAAAAAGCAAAAGCTTACAGGTGTCTCTCTTATCAAATGGTTCCTCTGAAAATGTAGTGCCTCAATAATGAAGACACCCAAAAGGCAGAGAGCATTTCTGTTTATACCAGCTTGCTTCAACCTAGAGGATCACTTTTAAGACCTACGGTGAGACCTACGGTATTTCAGGAGAACTGGGGCCAAAAAAAGAGTTTTTATTTTTCACTCTTTTGACCGAAAGACGTAGATTTTCATTACTGGTGCTTCCCTCACTGGCAACAGCAGGAAAAGTCCTTGGAAGCTCCTCCATCAGTCTCAGGATGCCCAGCTGAGGTCCAGCTCATTTCAGACCAAACCCACAGCTGGTAATTCATGGGGATAAAAGCTAGTTTATTATTATCATTCAATCCTCCTCAACCAGAAAAGTCCTACCTCTTCATTTCGCCAGCGATTAAACATGTATGTGTAGGCACCTGGGTAACCAACAAACTTCCCTTTGAAGAAGGCCACATAGAAGCAGGATGAATAGTAGTTGACAAATTGGAACAGGAACATTTTCATAGTGAGCCTGTTCTCATACTCCATATGAGTTCTGGGAATCTCTGCAAAACCAGAAAACAGTAATTTTATTTTCCTTTAGTCCCTTTAAAAGGATACAGATTCATTAATAGTCATCACCCACACTGCCTTTACATCCCAAAAGAAATAAAAGGAAAGAGAAAGGAGAGCCACCTGAAAATGGAATTCCAGCTCTCAGACATCCTGCCCTGAATTTACAATGCAATGCTCTGAGTAGACAAGCAAGTGAAATTCATTCTTGAAACATTTATAGGCTTCAATTTCCCCTTCTTTGTACTGTCCAATAGCACTTGTTCATCCCAAAATCTTACACGATTTTTAGGAGATCCAGGATGAATCTCGAACATTAACTGGCTGGGTCTTCTTGACTGAAAATTTCACTCACCCCCTGTGGTGAAGTTATTGTATAGATCTGAGGAAATGAGCATTTCCAAGCTTGGCAAAACATTTCATCCCCCGGACCTAAGCCTGACCCTAAGCCTGGACTAAGCGCAGCTGCCGCAGCCGCCAGAGGAGGGCAGCACTCCCACAACAAAACGGATTTCTTGTCCCTCTAACTGATAACCACAGGTTATCAGGTTATCCAAAAATTAAGAAATTAATTCTCCATGCTTGCAAACACCAAAACAACATGGCTGAGCCTTCATGCTTATAATTCCTGCCCTTCAAGAAAGAATGATTTAAAAAATAGCGTTTGTGGTTTTTTTTTTCCCGCTAGGGGGAATTTTACCTATTACTTGTTCTGTTTTTCTTTCGTCTAATTTGGCCAAGTGAGATAAGCAACACACATCTCCGAGACAAGAGACAGTTCCTGATAAATCCAAACAAACCCAATGCAACATCTCATTAAGCTTCTGCAAGAAACACCTTTTGATTCTTAATTCCACTTGCAAGACCTCATTAAAAAAACCCGACCCCCCCAGCTATTTTTATGACAGCTGTACAAACTACAAGTATCTAATACTTTCAGCTCTAACCCCCCCGGCTTAATATTCTGCAGTTATTTCTCTCTATAAGGCACCTGCAGGGACTTGTGCATCTAAATCATTAAGGGCAAACAAAAAAAAATATGCAAGAAGGGCTCTAGGGAAGGACATTTCCAAACATAAAATCCGCTACAAAAGTATTAAGTCTTTCTAAGATCTAAGATCTTGTGGTTCCTCCACAATGATACATCTTGGGCCCAGCTTCTCAACCTGCTCAGCCCGTGGTGACTCCAAATCTGCAAATTCACAGCTAAGGGGAATAATGCCAAGAGAAAACCCTGGACAATATACTGTCCTATCCATCCCCCAGCCTCCTACCTTTTCCTACAAAGTAAAGGATGGGATTACTCAGTCTTTTTTCTTGTAAAGATGGCTGTGAAATTTATGTTCTATTTTTAAATATTATCTTCAGGGTTTCTAATTGAAACACTGATAAATCAAGACAGTTTGCTCTTGCTTTGGCAGCTCTAATTTAACACATGATAATGTTCAGTTATGTTCAGAACTAGGGTTGTCTCTGTAGACTAGTTTTAATATAAGCAAACATGATACTAGGAGAAACCGGCTTATGATAAATATTCAAATGCAGGGAAAATGTTCAGTATGGCCATGGATATACCCTAGTTGGTGCTACAAGCTGCAGACTCACATCCTCGTGCTCCCACTGTGCCCAAATTGGAAACAACTACACAGAGCATCTAATTCTACCTTCAGCGATTCCTTGAAAGTTTCATTTTCAACTACACTGCTTACCCATGTCGGTGATCCAGATGGCTATTCTCTCATAGAGGAAATTCAGTATCATGATGATGACAAAGTTGAGGCACGAGGCTGTGACCGAAGTTGCCAGCTGGGGGGTCAGCAGCCCCCTGACAGGCTGTAACGTCTCCGTGTTCTCCATCAGGCTGGCAAAGGCCGCGTACACCGCCAGGCGGTACACGATCACGGCGATCATGCTGGCAATAATCAGAGACACCTACGGGAAAGGGAGGTTTGAAATGCACCTATAGCTCAGTACAGCTATATGCATGCGACTTTGGAAATAACATGTACATTGTCATGCTTTATGGTTGTTATATTTATTCTTCATGGGTATGAGTTGAGCAGCACTGAAATGCAAAGTCCACAGGCAAAATACTTTGTTATATTAGATACACTAAACCCCAAAAAATTCTTTTGATAACACAAGACAAGCAGACTATCCAATACCAATATTAATAAAAAAATAGTGCAGAAGGATACAGACTCATAGAAATGGAGATGGACGGGACAAGTTAGATTAAATTGTCCATGCTGAAATTCACTCTGCAGGTGTTTCTACACAGGAATACGTGGATATTTCATTGTGATGGATAACACTTTTCTTTTTGGCCTTTACTATTAATTTTTCCAGTATGGTCTGTTAACAGTACATAAGCCAGAGGAAACATTATCCTTATGCTAAAATGTTCAATCAAATTACTAATTAATAACAGATTTCCAAGATTTTTTTTTTTTTAATCTGAATTGAAGTCCATTTTGCATGACAGCAGGAAATCCGCAGGACAATAATAAAAGCACATGTTAATATAATAATTAAAGCCAGTTTGTGTTAATGTAATGATTAGTGATGATCAGTAACCCTGATGTATGTTAAAACAACCGTTTGGAAAGATGCTCACCCAGAACAAGACTGTAGTTCCCGAGATGCAGAACCGCACAGCCTGGCTGGTTATAGGCAAATAAGGCTCCATCTCCTGAAACAGTCAAGCAAGCAGAGCACAGATCACAAATCCATCATCTGACATCAAGCAGCACACAGAGCTCTCATCAGCTGTGTGAAAACCATCTCTAAAAGGGCAGATTTCGAATGTGCTGGGGGAAAAAATAAAGACCAGGACAGAAGTGGCCAAAACAATGCTAAAAATTGAGACGGTACTTGGAAAGACTGGTTAAACCTTTGTAAAAATCAATCGATAGCTCAATGAAAAAGACCACCCCCCTCATTAGATGAGAGGGACAGAAGTGTGACAGGAACGCTCGGTCAGCTGCCATACTGCTCCGAGTCCAAAACTAGACTGAATTTTAAGAAATTCTTCATGTTGAGGTTTCTTAAAATGGCACCACGTTTTCCACACAGCCAGAGAGTGTCTTCCTCCACTCCTTCAATTCATTTTTTTAATTGAAGAAGTGGCCACATTCATTAGCTGCCAATCTCTGCCGCAGCATCAGGCAGGGAGGTCTTACCCAAGTGAGTATCCCCACATAGCACATGAACAATACTCCATGTTCGTGTAAAGATCTCTTTCTCATAACCAATTCTAATTCCTAAAATATCAGATTACACGTGTTAAGAAAGGATCATTTGAGTACTAATGACCGTGGAAGAAGATTCAGTAAAAAAAAAGTGAATTTAATAAATCTTTAGGACAAGACATTGTAGTATCCTTACGCTCCTCTTGGACAAATGGGCACCGATTACTATAGACGAGTGCAGTATTATCTTATCAATAAGTATTCTGAATCAGGAAATGCTTCTTTTGACAACAGAAGATATTGAGCCTGTGAAACATTGTGAAGGGACTTTATTTTCTGTCGCACAGAAGGCCAGAATGTGCCGAACACGCTGGCATAATGCGGTGTAATGCCGGTGAATACAACAGCTCCACATTTCTCCCTGACACCACCAAGCAATAGATGTTTTGCAAACGCTTCTTGATAGTGATATTCTTCAGTCAACTGGGATGCTCATACCAGTGTGACTTTGTTAGAAATACAACGTGCTGTTCTCTCAGGAGAGATAAATTGCCTGTATCTGCCTGAGTATACTCACTAAACACAATTATCAATACTGCAGGCTCGAGTCACAACAAGTTGTTTGATGATGAAAACAGTTAAAGGCTCTGTTGACAGAACTATAAAAACCCAGCTGAAGATAAGATAACAAGCATAGGTAGCAGGCGGCTTTACATAGGCTTCTAACATTTTATACCTATTATGTATAAATAGATAAGACATATACTCTATAAGAACGTTTCACACATTCTAGGCTATTCAACAACTTTTTTACTTTATAACAAAGGTGGGCAATAATGTGCAATGACAGAGCCTAAGTTTGAATGGAATGCTTCATCATTTACGTAAATTAAGATTCTATTGTAATGAGTAAAACCAGATTTTAGCTATGACATAGCTAAATAGTTGGCATCGTGATCAGCTGAGGTGTTAATTAAAGCCTCGAGATGGGCAATTTCTGTTTCAGTGCAACTAGAACTTGGAATCATGGCCAGGAATGAGAAAATCATTTTCTGAGGAAGGCAAAGCCTACCTTGGGACACAACAAACCCGGTGACCTGTCTCTATATTATTTTATCAGTCTGTAGAATTAAGTTGTTTCAAATCACTGCTCTTTCACATATTCAGTATTGCACATTATCTAATGAAAGGAAATTACACTACAGCCTGCCTAACCCATACGGTTTGCTATAACTGGGTATTGATAAGGATCACTGCTATATCTTGCCGCACAAAAGGTTCTGAAACTCCACCAAGGTAATAAATGGATGTGACATAAAATAAAGGATTGTGCAGTCATAGAATTTTTTTATGCATAGTTAGAAAGCACAGAACAGTGCAGTATCTCACTCTGAGATGAGAAAAGTATATCATGATCCAACTTCTGTTTCCAAAATAAAATCACAGAATCACAGAATGGTTGGGGTTGGAAGGGACCTCTGGAGATCATCCAGTCCAACCCACCTGCTAAAGCAGCTTCACCAGAGCAGATCACACAGAAATGTGTCCAGGTGGGTTTGAGTGTCTCAGAGAAGGAGACTCCACAACCTCTCTGGGCAGCCTGTTCCAGGGCTCTGTTTTTCCTCATATTCAGATGGAACCTCCTGTGCTTCAGTCTGTGCCTGTTTGCCCCTCATCCTGTCATTGGGCACCACTGAAAAGAATCTGGTCCATCCTCTTGACACCCACCCTTCCCATATTTATGAGATCTCCTCTCAGCTTCTCTTCTCCAGGCTGAACAGCCCCAACTCCCTCAGTCTTTCCTCATGAGAAAGATGCTCCAGACCCCTCATCATCATCATAGCCCACTGCTGGACTCCCTCCAGTAATTCCTTGTCCTTCTTAAACTGGAGAGCCCAGAACTGGACACAGCCACATAAGAGAGTGGACGTTTGGAGTCTGAGCACACACAGGGATACAAACCAGCAAATAACACGCAACAGGCAGGCATCTGTTTTCAATTAGCTCATCGAAAATTGATTTACCTGAAATTGTCTTCCTGAGCAGGGAGAAATCAATACCTCAGCAGAGCTACACTCAAAATCACTGTGTATGGTTATCAAAAGTCTGAGTAACTTGTGCAGTGCGCAAGCTACAGGCGCAAGAATAACAGCGTTAATGCTGCATGTGCAGAAGGGGAAGGAGAGACAGGAAAATTGTCCCTCATGAGAAATAAGATTAGTGTATATATTTCCTGATAATTCAGGATACAAACCCTGAAAGACAGGGCTACTGTTTATATGACAACGATTCTTCCCATGTTCTGGCTAAGTTTCTATTTCTTTTCTGAAGACTGTGCTACTAAAGTATACTTAGGACTACCAAAAATAAGTTATTGATATGCAGTTCTAGGAAGAGAAAGTATGATTTAAAAATACATCAAATTGAGGTGGTAGATGTATTGGAATGCAACCATTGCATCCCTAAATTTGTCAAATAACTCCTACCTAAATTAAATTTGAATGAAGACATTAACATCTAGTAAATAATTATATACAGCATTTAACAGAGTTAAATAGCATGGTTAATTGTATCTAAATTAGATTTCAGACAAAGGGCTTCAGTAACCTCCATCTCTCTAGCGTTCCCCCAAGCAAAGTGGTTTTATATCAGAAGCAATACCACAGCCAGTCCCACTTCTGTATCTTTAGATCGAGACAACTGCTCCTCCATATGCTGTGCAGGGATGAGAAAGAGTGTTTTTGAAGGTGTGAAGATTTCAGATTGCTACCTTGAAACGTGAAGGACACAGTAAAGATGGTGCTAGCTAATTGAAAACTACTAACTTTGCCTTTGTATCCCTGATTTAATATAGTTTTCAATTAGCCAACTGTGACCATCACCACTGCTCTGTGCAGACGCAATAGCTGAGGGCATGCCCTGCTCCAATATAAAAGCAGCATCGCTTTTGTGTGTCACACAGATCTGTACCTGAACCTTTGCCAGCCCTCCAGCACACCACTGAATCTCCACATGTGTCAACCCAGCACCCTCGTTACCTGAGTCACAGGATTCTTCTTCTTTTGGGTACATTTTGCCTCATACTCGGGCCTCAGCTGGAGCTGTTGCTGTTCCTCTTCAAAATCAACCAAATCCCACTCGTATTTCAGCCTAGCTTGCCGTCTCTTCCAGAACTCCAAGAAAAGCGTAACTGCAATTTGGAAATTTTAAAATATATTTATGGGAGAAGTGAACAAGTTTATGAACAAAGATAAACTTGTTTCTGTGCTGGCTCCTATTCTGTGGTCTGTTATTCCCCCTCGCAACGTGATCCATCTATTTCTATTAAAGTTCACAGCTAAGACCATAACATGGATAAGGTAATATATTAGCTAACTGAATTTCAGAAGTGGATGACAAGGAAGATGCCAAGACAGGATATGAATGTCTCCATGGTTATGACAACCATGTTCAATCACAATTTAACTGCCTTTCAGAGGCAAATAGTAATACAGAATTAACAAAGGAACATTATCATTCAATTAATTGCTTGCGTATAAACCTGTAACACATGAACAAGTATTACGAATAAGCAGAACTGTTTTCAAGTAGTGTGTTCAAAGGCTTCTGTTGCTTTTTGATGGTTATTTGATATCACGGTCATTTTAAAGACAGTGAATGTCTGATGCTTTTCATACAATCAAGAGTGAGACTGTTGAAGAAATTTAAGACTCTAAAAGGAACTGATTTAATATATAAAATAAACAACTATAAAAGTTATTATATCACATTTTAAAAGTCTTTTACAAACTACTTTAAAACATAAGCCTTTGGTAATCTAATTGTTCTTATTGGACGTGGGGAGACTGTACAGTTCACACAAACATAGGGAAGTTTATCTTCTGCACTTCTAAAATCTTTTGCTGGTCCTTCCTGAATGACTAATCCATGTCACTCAGAGACTAGTGCTTAAAACCAAGAAAAGTTTAGGAAAGCAGCCATACAACATCATCTTACTCAAAATTTTCTTTAGAATTCTCTATGAACAAGTTAGTGGCTAGATATCGGTCCTTTGATAATGAATACACAAACAAGTTTTGTATTAGTATACAGAGATCTCTGCACATTAATGAAATATCTGTATTTGAACTGAAGATTTAATTATGGTATTTCATACAAACAGTATGAAACAGGAGACAAGGTATTTAGGTAATAAGAAATAATAACTACACTGTTCTGCATCTATAAACCTGCCCAAAGAAAAGAACATGTATTCAAGACAATAAAATCTTGAAGTGTGAACAAGTATCTCTTGGTGTGAAACCACGCTTCTTATAGCAAGAGTCAGGAAATCCACCTCTTTCTGCATCATCAAAACATAGCAGAATGTATGACCCTTCACTGGAGTAGAAACTGATTCTCATCCTAAAATTAGAATTAATTAAGCGGTAGTGCTGGACCACCCTCCAGTGACAGGACACAATCTCTGCTCCCTCAAGGGGACACTGTGGCGCTAAGTAGAGACTATTCTCACGAGGGCTGCGTAAGGCTGGACCACTTGACCTTAGGTTACTAAGGAAAGAAATAAGTGTTACCAGTACACAATGGTTATGATGTCTCAGATACCTGCTGGATGTTGTTCAGTTTTGATCAAGTCAAATCCCTCTGTACCTTAAAATTATTTTTATTCTTTCATCACTTTTGCCTCTGAGGAAGGATTTTAAAGCCAAGCCATTATTCTCCTCCTTCCCACCTCCAGTGTCGCTCAGCAGTTTGGCCAAGATCTCCTTATTGCTTGACATCAAACTTATCAAACGTACTTACCCCATATCCCCATGAAAATGGCGAAAAAGAGAGTTGCCACGTTGTCAAACAAATGGGAATACTGCAACAGAATACACAAGAACAAGTCAGCACCAGAACAGTTTTCAGTATGACCAGAAATGAGAAGCAGTTGGAGAAGCAGCTACAGACCTCTGAGGACTGGCAGGTGGTGTTCAGCCTCCAGTACTCGCAGTCTCGGTCACAAAGAGGGCACATGATGATCTCTCCTCCAATTGTAGGGTCACAGATTTCTTTGCTGAGGAGAAAACCATTGTACAGTACCTGTTTTGATACCATCTTAACAGGTGCCATATGAAATTCGTTTAAAAAAAACAATCAGCATTTGAAAAAAGATAAATTAAGAGCTTTGTTTGTTCAAAGCTCAATTGTTGCAGCTTCACAGAAAAGACGCCAAGTCTTGTTACATTCACTGGCGTTCACCTGTAGTTGGTGAGGGCAAGCCAGGTTGTGTAGCAGCTGCTACAAGGAGAAAGAACAATTCACATAGTCTGGGCTTTCTGATTCTATCCCTAATGAATCAGAAGCCTGTGAGGAGCTGTACTGCACCTGCACTGCGTTCAGGTGAGATACTACCCATGTTATTTCTCAGCGGGTTAGTAATGTGCTCATAACACCCTTTCTAAAAGCAGAGGTATTAATTCAGCTTTGCTACCTACAATAAAATTTGCTACTTCAATTTAAGTACCACAGCGGGCAAAGTTTATAATCCCATGATAGTCCTTCAGTATCCAGAGAAATCTGAACACGTACAGCAGTATTCCCAGGCGAATTCTGAACTGAGCTAAAACGTAAATCTCGAACTGACCTAATTCAATACAATGGAGGATGATTTTAACCTGTTATTCATCTTTTATGGTTAAAGCTCAAAATTTTCTGGAAGCTTTCTTATAAAAAACAGTGAGCAATGGAATGTCAACTCTCTTTTCCTCTCCCTGACCCCACATCCCCAAATATTGGGATCCTTGAAGAAACAAATATAATGCTTATTTAAAAAGAAGCTTCCAAGTGGCTTCCAAGATACAGGACCCTTCTGTGACAGGAGAACCTGCTGATCTGTCCTGTGCTCCTGCTTTGGGCAGCCAGCACAAATGATGACCTACACAACATGGTCAACGGAGCATCCTGCAAGGCCATTTAAATAAAAAAGCTTAAGGCAACAATAAACACTTGAAACAAGTAGCATTGAGATGTGCCAGTTGTACTCTTAGGACATTATGTATTGCAGATACTCCAGTCTAAAAAGCTGTTGCCAAATGACAATAAAATATTGCTTTTCACCTACAAATCAAGTCTTACTAATTAATAGTCACAAGTTCTGCATTAGCTGTCCACCACCATTTCAGTCAATAAAGGCGGCTGAAGAACAAATTTGTCTGCTCTGACAAGCTTTAAAAGCTTCTTACCTGCTTTATTGCAAGAACAAACTTTTCACATCGCTTAGCACTTCCCATTATAAGCTCAGGAGACTTTCAACATTACTCACCTGCTCATATTTTCATCCATTGTAAACAAGCCATAAAGAAAACAGATTAAGCCAACAACTGCTGCAAGGAATAACATCTCCGTGTAAAATCCCAGCCAGGCAAAATAGATTCCAATCTTCTCCCCATAGTACTTTCTGAATTGGAAAAAATTGCAATTATTAGGAATACAAAGCAAAGTTTAAAACTACAATAGGGCAAACTGGCCAGAGTCAAAATGAAACACCTGGCAAAATTCTCATTTAACAGAAGAGTAAATACATTGATGTACATTGCAAAAGTGAGATTTGAAGCTAGATGTGAGAAGTTATGAAGCTGAATGAACAAATTATGTGGCCTCTTTCAACCCTTTTTTAAAACTCCAGCTTTAAAAATCACTTTCTCCTTCCCACAGGATAATGTAAATGAAGATTTACTTTTTTGATTTTCTAAGGGGTTATACAAATGAAACTGGGCCCAACAGTTCTGATCATGTGGTTAGAATGAATGTCTAATTCACAGAAATACAACTCCTTGTGCTACGAAAGGGGCAGCTGTAACCTGTGAATAATGTAATGTTTTTGTTATATGAGCTGAATCAAAGGGATCTTGGGTGAGGTTAGTTTAAATTTGGGTTTAGTACTGAATTAAGAGCCAAGCTTCAAAACTGGTTTTATCAGTGTTTTTTCAAGTCTGTGGCAAAATTTCAAATCAATCCTTAAAAACTGTGGCAGATATTGATTATAAAATGCAAGGTATTCTTCATATGTGCTTCTCTACAGCCCAATTATCTGTAATACACCTGACACCAGCAGCACTGGCTACATTGAAAGAGGCTTGATTTGAGATCAATAACTTTTCCTGTTGCCAGTAAAAACCTGCCATGCCCTCCAAGGACCTGGGGCCTGATTAAGTATCTGATTCTTAAAAGCTATAAAAAAATCCCAGCAGGATCAAGCTACAGATGAATCCACACTTGTATTACAGTGAGAACCAAGTCAATCTAACAAAGCACAGGCGGTATTTTATTCTACCTGATGAGGTCCAAAGGCTGTTCCTTGTAGAAGCGCAAGAAACGGGCCCACTCCATGTACAGCGTGTACCTCTCGTTGTCACAGTTTGGATCATTTGCCTTTTTCCAGTACTGGCACTGTGAGCAAAGTAGAGGAAAAGCAAAACACCTCAGACTCAAATACTGCATTAAAATAAATGAACATCAATGACGATGATGCATCCCTCTCAAGATTGTGCCAATTAAACCGATTTGAAAGTCAAACTTATCACCCTACTTCACCACTTCATTTAAGTAAAACCCTTTTTATATATGTTTTAAGATAATACATGTTTTCAGAAAACATTTATCAATCTGAGACATTAAGTCAACCTGCACTGTAACCACATCATGTTACTTTACACCGGTGTTGTGCTGGTACAACATACTCATTTGCACTGGTAGATTAAAAGATGTATGTCTTTTAATGTTTAAAAGACGTATAGATGAGGTTCTTAGGAACATGGTTTTGTGCCAGAGTTAGGTGATGGTTGGACTCGATCTTAATGGTTTCTACCAATCAAAATGATTGTATGATCATTGCAGTGAGGGGTTTGTTCCTTTGCACTGGTAGCAAGTGCAACTGCAGAAGTTCGAGCTTCCCTAAAGCAGAAAATCCCCATTTTACTCCTATTTCATTTCAAACAATGCAAATTGAAATCCCATTCTCTGTACTTCTCAATCAGGCTCTCACTGTTAATTGCCCAGCCAAAAGCTCTTCACCAAGAGATGGAAATGAGGGGATAGAAATTCAAGTTGTTTCCTTTCTCCAGCCAGAGCACCAGAAAGTGCCCCACGCTGCGGCTGCTCAAGCTGTCACGCAAAGACATGCAAACTGACACTAATTAATGTCAGTGGTGTTCATCACTATCATCCATCCACTTGTCAAACACTAAGAAAAATTAAACAGCACAAAATAACGACAGTTTCTGACAGCTCTTGGAACTGTGTGTTGTACAACTCCAGAAATATTTGGCTATGTCAAATATTCTCTTTGTCATCTTCATGTTCCTTTTTTTCTGAATGTCTCTCAATGACAAAGAAAAGCATGAAAATTGGTTTCTCAATAGAAATCAGGAAGTCTACGCAACCTAAACTTTGCATTTTTAAAATATTTTAAGAGGTTAAATAGTTTTTTTAGACAATGATTTGTGAGTCTGTCTCATGACATTTGGAGTTTCTTCAGATGTTTCCTGTGTAACCTCATCTGGGTGTTCCTGCTCCATAGGGGAAATGCACTGGATGAGCTTTCGAGGTCCCTTCCAAACCCTGACATTCTGTGATTCTGTGATTCTTAGCCTTTAAGGCTGATTGTATTTGTATAGAACAGAGTCTTGTACAACTGGTTTTCATTATCTGTGTTTTCAGTCATACCAATAGTATAAAGTACTTGCCAGCCTGGACTAGTCTTCTACAGCCAAGACTCTAACCAGCTAAACTTTCACCCTGAAAACCTAAAGATTGTGCATTAATCCATTTCTTTTCATTTTCTAAGGGAGGAAAAAAATATTAAAAGCATAAATCTATATAAAGTATTTAAAATTTTCTTGTAGAATGCACAGATATAAATAAGCAATTTAAGCTCCTAAAGCATTGTGACTAATCTGAAATAACTCTTAGAAATAAGGAGAGAATTTAAGATGTAATTAAACACAACATTCAGAAGGAAAAAAAATACATTAAAAAGAAATCTGTAAAATATACAACAGGTAGTATGTGCTACTGTGTAACTATAGTCTGTACACATCCTATACACACACAGCTCAATGTATGTGTGTACAGAAGGTATTCATTCCTTGTTATAATCTTGCTAATGTACTATTGCATAATCCATATCTTAGACATTATAGGAATATACTACGGAATAAGTCTTACAAATTATGTGTCTGACACATAAGTATATCCCAGAAACTCATCCATAGGAAGAAACACTTCAGCAAATAAGACCCAAACAGTAGGACTGGCAGCTTGGTCTTGTGTCTTATAAACCAGAATCAATTACTGGCACAAATGGGAGGGTTCATTGCATTTCCCTTTCTGCTGGAAACAGCAAATGTCACGGTAGGTAAAAGAGTAAAAACACTGGGAAATGCTCAGGGGAGCAGAAAGCTCCAGTACTTACATCATGAAGAGGATACGCAGCTGAGTAGGTGCCATTATTTAGCAGCCTCTTAATCCCGAATTTTTTCTTCCCTTCTTCTGTTCCATACGGGCAACGTGTAAGAATATAATTAACCTACGATTCAAACATAAGAATTTCAGACCTTTCCTGCTTTATGGCCATTTAGTAGAAACCTATAATGGTTGTGTGTTGTGTATAACCTGCAGGAACAATACGCAAAAGCAAAAAGCGTTTCTTCAGAAGGCCCTACCCCATGTGAGATCACTGAGGACACACTTGCCTTGTAGACAGAAGATCCATCCAACAAACACCACTCCAGGTTTCTAAGAAAGATGCCCAGGCATTCAGGCTTCCTCATATTTACCCACAGACAGCACAGTTTATACCCTCCTTCCTTGCATGAATATTCCAGTGGGACCACGTAAATCTACCTGTAAATATCAGTAGGCAAATTCACATACGTACTATTCTGTTTCTCATGGACGGTGAGAAGAAGGTGCTCTCGTCATCGATGAGATACAGCTCCTGCTTGTCCTTGCTGAACGGAGCTGTGAAATAATCGGGCTCAGGGTGCATCACCTTCTCGGGCAGCCTGAGCGGCGCCAACATACAGTCCAGGGGGTTCTCCACCGTGGAGGGAATGTCGTTTTCCTTGATGGGAACTTTGATGTTCAGCACTTCTGCATACGTGATCAGAACCTCCCACGGGGCGTGGATCTTCACAAAATAGATCTTGCCATCTTCCGATTCCTGCCCCAGAGAAGTTAAATCAGATGTCAGACTAAACTCTGTTTCATTGCAAAATGTATGAGAAAAGCTGTTGTACCAAATTTATTGCCTTGTACATATTTTTTAAAGTGTTTTTTTTTTTTTTATTTTAAAGGAGGGGGGATAGGGAAACCTTTTGTATACACATTTTTAATAACTGAAAAGCTTATCTGAGTGGTCATTTGTTCATAAAGACAATCTTTGCACTACTAAAACGTTAATCTTGTGCACCAAGGCCTGAAAACTCTCCTTAGGCTCCGAGCGCATTGGAAAGGCAAAGGCTGGTCATGCAGGGCTGCAAAGCTGCTCTCTGACCTGCAGAGGGCACTTTTCATACAGCAAGTACAGCACACAGGAGTCCTTGCGAAAAGGAGTTACCAAGCAGAGTTAAGATCTGCCACCGCCTCGCAGCTGTCATAAGGAATAATCTTACCACAAGCCTCACCCCCCAGGATACATTCTTGTAGTCTTCCTCAGCACACACAGGAGAAAATGGCAATCAGAAGGTATTTTAAATGTGTTACTCAATGAATCCCTATCTAGGGGATGTTAGACAGCCTGAACTTCATCAAAAGTTATTCTGCTCCCCCAATTTCTGGTAGAAAAACAAAAAAAGAGCCTGCTGACTGAAGAAGTCAGCAAAGTCAGCATCCTTGTTCTCTAGTTATTAAACAAAACAGTAACACTAATCCAACATCCTCAAGTTGTTACATCAGGGTCCTTCCTCATCGTAACTACAACATCCAGTGGCCACGCGCTAATCCATTCACTGACTTCCAAATATGTTACTAGTTGTTCAGTGGGATTAAATCTGGCTGTGAGCATACTTCCCATTTACATGGGTTTAAATGAAGTCACAGCTATTTCGGAACTGCTTTCCTTTTGTTACGAAATCCAAAGCCATCACTTCCTCCTGAATCAAAATTACTTTGCTTCTATAGTTCTTATAAAGGTATCTGAAAAAATGAACCAAACAGACACATTAAGCTTGTTTCACTTAGTCATTGCCCACTGAAATCTGGTAGAATAATTTGTAATTAGCAACTTGCAGGTCTATTTCTTTGGTCCTAATTTTTCTCCCTTTTTTTTTACCTTCTTGTCTTCTGTTTCTAGTTCCAAGCCAGCCTTTTGCAGATTGCTCTCAAATTCTTTTCTTCTTTCCTAAAGAGAAAAAAGCCACACTTTATTAACTGGTGAACTTAGCAATTAACTGATCACTTCCTAATGATTTCACTGAGTTTCACTCCTCCTAACAACCCTGATGACAACCCTTTCATGCTCTGTGACCTTTGAAAAAGAGAGCAGACAAAACCCAGCTGACGCAGACCAGGCCACTTCTGACTAGGATCAGGAAACCTATTTATTAGTCAGGAATAGGCTCATAAACTGTGCCATCTCGTTAACCAGAAAATAAATGAAGTCTTAGGGACTTGGCTTAGTGACAGTGTTGGGTCAAAGGTTGGACTGGATGATCTTGAGTGTCTCTTCCAATCAAATGGTTCTATGATTCTGTATCATGCGTCTTGAGCACTTCCAACCCTTTCAAGGGTAGTGTGTGTTATTGTTTAAATTTAGCTATATTTCTAAGAGAATATTAAAACTAGATGAAAAGAAAAATTCTGGAAGCACGTGGAAGACGTATCGCTTCTAGCGATAGCTACTTACCAATTAACCAACCATACCTGATACAGACGCTCGAGTACTGATAACACACAATTCCAACAGGACGCCTCCCAAACAACAGAACTGTAAAACTAGATAAGACTAACAAATCATCCTGTGGAAGCTCAGATATGCTGAGCTTGCATAAAGCCAGCCTGGACTTCACGCAGATATAAACCAAGGCCTTGCTGAGCCTGCGACCTTCGTGAACACTGTCTTTTGCCAAGTAATTCCAAGGTGGTAATTTTCTTCCCCTTATTCTCTCTAGAATGTTTGCTCCTATTAATTTCCTTTTAATTATATACAATTCATTGAAGAACTGCAGGAATAACCAAATGTTAAGCTCAATATTTGAGCTCTAGCCTCATTAGAAAGCACTAGGGAGACTAACACTTTATGGGTTAAAATGTGCATGCTGGGTGATGGATTCTCTATTGAAAGGTCTTACATGATATTTTTCAAGCACACTTTGAAAAAGAAAAACAACAAACAAAGCAAAACACCATCGCTTTCAGCCAGTTTCCTTTTCCTGGGTGCCTGTGAGGGTCAGGAAGCTCTATTTGCATTTCAGTTTGCATTAACTACTCAGATAAATGAATACAGACAAGAATGGCTTTAATGGCTCTGAAATCTACTCTAAGAGGTGTCCATGTTAGTGGCCTTGTATTTTGATATGTCACATCTGATTCTATTATTAGATATTAAATTAGACACTGGCCTAGGTAAACTTGCAAATATGATCATTCCTGAGTCATAGCACATGCTGGAGAAAATGCAATTCCATGTATTATTTTTTAATTCATTTATCCCACAAACCTGCCTGCGTGCGCCTGGATAAACATACCCCAGAACTCTTCTGTGCTGACCTGCTGATCTAATAGAGAACAATACAATTAAAGGTGATTTATCATTACAGTCAAAGTGGTGTGTAAGAGCTGAAATTCAGGCCTGGTATCCAGAGCTACGTGCTGTTCTGGGTTACATTTTGTCCAAAAAACACTGGGGGAGAGCCAAGTGAGTAGCTCAGTGGTTCTGTGGCATCAGATCCCAGCTCCTCCTCCTGCTGTGCAGAGCCCAAGGGTCTGGCCCCATCTTACGGATTTTTCCCTACTATACACTTACTGTGATAAATTGCTTTGCTCCGATAGAAGTTATACCCTTTTCACCTCTTTGCTCTCTTCCCATAAGCCACCTTCTCTGAAACTCGTGAGAATGTGCTGTACTTCGCAGTCACTTGAAACCACCGTCTTTAGGAGGAAATCAATGTCCTGAAAAAAATATTTGCTAACCCGTTTCTTGCCAAATACTGGATTTCTTCATGTTGCTGCTAAAGGCTTAAAATGGACCAAAGGTACCCTTGGATTAGTGCTGGTTTGTTTTAATATATACTTAATAGAGTTTACTATCCCAAACCTAAAAAGCTGGACCTGGTGAGTGTATTTGTGACTCCACAACAGATGCCGCCCTGCAGTCACATAGGGAAGCAACAAAACTAATAACAGCAGTGAAGACCAGGACTTGTGGGCTAATGCCCTTCCTCACATTTACTCTTTGTTTAAGTACAGTTCTTAAGACCCCCCAAAGCATCTGTAAAGGACTGAAAACACATTTTCTGAGACCACTGTGGCCAATATGGGTGAGTTGCCAGTAGAGCATCCACGTCTCCCAACACCGCTGGGGATATCCCGCCTGCTTTACGGGGTCACGTCACCATCTAACTTATCCTGGGCTGTAATGATCCATCCTGATAAGATTAACAAAGCAAGATCCAAAGTCCAGCGGCACTAACACACCCAATGCAGACGCAACACTGCAGGATTAGATACCCAAGGAAGATAGACAAGTGTAATCAACCTGTTTTCTTGATAAGGATGCTGTTACTGCTAGTAACAACAATCAATAAGCAGGAAAATAAAATAATTTTAAGTTTACAACATACTATTCCTTCATCAAACTCCTCCTTCTCACTTTTCCCCTTCCTTTAGGCAGGGAGCGCCAAGCTGACAAAAGCTTTTTACATATCAGGATGCTCAGGCTTATCCTAACTGCAGTCCTAGGTAGGATATTGGGAAATAAATATGGACTTTAGGAACAACCACACAGTGGGGACTTTGCTTCCAGTAAACATAGGAACAAGTTACTTTCCACAGAGATCCCAGAGTCTTAATGCTCTGGAGTTTCTTGCGGAGAAATACACTTATGGAGAATAAAGATCAAGTCCTGCTCATACATGAATGCTTTGTTAGATATTTTTTAAAACTCTGTTTATTTTTCCACGTTCACATGCACTTTGTATGTGGGTAAAATATTTCCACTTATCTGCTAAAGGCTTTAAGGAAGCAAAAACATAATCCTAATTTTTGTTTAGAGAGACTCAGTGGTTTGGATTTATTCATGTAGCTCATAGAAGGCAAGTTCAAAACAGTGTTTAAGATGGAAAGTTTCTGGGGAACATCAAAGTAGTTAATGCATTTGTTCTACATGAAGCTAAGGGAGAAGATGAACAGACCGTCTCTTCCGTCTGTATCAGGGCTGTGTTGAAACACACAAAGAAGTTATTCATCCTTTTCTTAGCAATGCAGAATAAAGCTGTTTCCTCGAGACAAGGAAACAAACCCCTTTGTCACAACTGTTATTCTCTTCCTATGAAGATTTCTATTCTTAGCTGTTCCAAATTGCTGTGTCATTGTACTCAGTAAAAGAAATTCACATTTCTGTCCTGCGATGACTGTACAATGGCAAGTACCACATGTCAGATGGATTCCAAAGGCTGCAGTGCATCAATATTTAAATCTTGTTCTCACAAAGACAACAGCACGGTACTTCTATGCCAAGAAATTTGCATTAATTTATGGGCATTTGATTGTACAAATATAAAACATAAATATAGGGCAAATTTCCTTTTCTTAGCAGATAACCCAGGAACTGTGTAAAAACAGATATGCTGTAACACAGATATATTTGTGCCTTGTGAGTTACCTATAGGGCCATAGACCAAACACCTTCCATGGGGCCATAAACTCTTTTACAAGTAGCATACACATACAGAATTAAATCTCACGCAACTTCATGTGGATGTTCCCGCCTTTTGCAAGACATTTCTTCCTAACCAAGCACATCTTTACCTCAAACAAGAGCTACAATATTAGCTCTAACTCTTGGGTTCTTCCCCATGTGAATCCTTCAGCCCATAATGATGCCCACGTACGTGGCCTCTGGTCTGGCAAAGATTCCCGCTACCCCCTAACAACCCATCAAGCAATGAAGTGGAAATTGCTGCACAAAACACAAATAAGCAACCAGACTGAACATCTGGCTTGTTTTCCTTCCCACTTGAAGCTTTACCTAAATAGTCTCCATTTCTTTCCTCATGTTATTTGAGTATGACTAATGGAAAAGTTTATTTTAAGAGTTGCTTTCACATAGTTTACATGGGTATCTTTCTTCTCTCTACAGACTGGCCTCCTCTCCCTTCTTTTCTAAATGCATTTTGCTTTATGGGAGAAGTAATTTAGCTGGATTACAGCCTGACGAAGTCAGTGTGGGTTTGAGAAATGTACTTTTTCTTTTTAAAACCTATGGTTTCATAGCTATAATGCAACCCTGGTCTGTCAAACTAATCTCCTCAACGTGGTCAGTTGAGAAACGCTGCCTGTGAGATGCTTAAGCTGGGAAAAACACCAGAGACAATGATGGAGATTCTTGCTTTTCTTAAGGTAACAAGAGTAAGATGTAGGGGCTGAGCTCTACACTGGGTCAGATTTGGGTGCAAGTGTACCCAGCATAAGTCCTTAATGAAAACACTCTTTCCTTCATAAAGGACTGAAAGCAGTCAGCAATTCTTTTGAACAGCCCAATGTTGCAGTTTTTGTTCAAAGGAAATGATAATTTTTAATTATGAAATGCTCTAATATGACAAGATATAGGTAGGAAATGTCCTTTACTTCACAGACCTTTAGTTTTGATTATGATTTTGTCATAAGCCTCAGCATAGTTTTCTTCCAATATCCTTAATTTTCTGAATAATACGATTACATGAGAATGAAGTTTCTTTAGTTTCCCTCTCTTTTTTAATTTTGAGATATATATTGGAGAGACTAGTTTGTAAATGTCACCTCTCCTGGCAGAGAGAAGGCAATGAATAAGGAGAAAACGAAAGAATTAAAATCCCTGCAATTAGTATTCTTTTAAATATTGTCCTTTATAAAGTATTTGTTTGTCTTGACTGCATCTCACAGTTCTAGATTTTTTTATGTAGCTTGAATTTACATGTTAGTCCAGTTAGACCTCAAGTGTCAGTGTTAGCAAGAACAAATACATATAATTTACTGATTCCATCTGACCTGCTGCCACCATTCAGTCAACTGGGTCGTGCTGGGAAGCTCAGGGATGATCACTAACCAGCATTTTAGAGAAAGCTCAAACTTCGTACTCTGTTGTTATACACAGGAGGTCTCTTATCAAAGTCACTTTAAATATTCTTCTAGAAGAATAAATACACATACGCAGAGTGCAAGTCAAGCACAGGGAAAAGCTCAAATAGCAGACGTGCTGTTTGTTTTACTCTGAGTATTTATTTTAAAAAAGTCTTAAAAGGAAAATTGCCTGGATCCTTGGACCCGAGAATCTATTTCTGCTCTAACTCAAGTCAAAGGATGGGGGAAAAAAATTACTGTTACATTTCATTTGGATAATGTTTTGCTTATTTAAAAGAAACCTCCTTCATTTAACTATTTACATGTACAGTTTCACCACAGCCACAGGTAACTGCAAGACTGTTAAATGAAGAAAACAAAGCCATTTGGATTACTTGGCACTGATTGTGTAATAAATTGACCAACCTAAGTAACAGAGAGCGATCAATTCAGTAAATAAAGCCCCAAATATCTAATAACATTGGGTCCTAACGCACAACAGTAAATTACACAGAAATTTCAGTACACAGAACAGCTTTTTACACACCTACCAATTTTTTAAGTCCAATTCCAGCTGAGTGCAGTGATTTGAAAGGCTTAGCAACTGATATTTGGGTTATGATAAGAATTAAGAGGACCTCAAAAAGTCAAACTTACCCACTTTTTTTCCCATTCCTTATTGAGATCATCCACATAGGAGAGAACAAAATCAATTCTCCTGACACCATCCCTGAAGAAAATAGAATCTTTGCTTTGATGTCTTTTATCAATCTGTGGAAGACACAGGCATGTGATTAAAAAGAGCAAGTATTGCTGTCGCTCTAAAATGTAACAGAAGACAAAGAAGTTCCCCAAATTGTCTCAATTCTTCAATTTCTTCATAGCTGAAGACACACTTGTGCAAGTTTTAACAAGGGATATATCCAGTTAAAATAATTTCAAAATTAGCTGCTTATGTCCACAAACTCTACATGTAAATAATTAATATATGAAGAATAAATACACGTTAGTGTAGCAATACCTGTGAGCAATGCCACCATCACAATCTTCACTAGTGTGTCATAAATGATCGAGACAAGTGTTATCTGATAGCATGGGGTTTTTTCCTGCAGTTAGTCACAATGTCACCACACAAAACCCAGCCAGGGCACGGTTCATTGACCCGAAGCATGTAGCAAAATGTGAATTCCATGCGTTTTCTTCTATGTAACAAGAGTCACTAAACCAACCACCACAGAGAAACATGTTCCAGCAATGATGACATGTGAAAATGCACACAAACAACATAGGGGTTACATTTCAAAATAGAGTACTTACTTTCTTGGAGGGGAAAAAAAATATCTAATGAAAGGTTATCAATGTAACTGGGTAATTAGTATTCTAATTGGTCTATTAAAGGTCATACTTTCATTTCTCAGCATGCCAGAATGTCATAGTAACAACATTAATCTTTTTCACTCATTAGACAACAGCAATTAATGTTAAGGAAATAAAGGCTTTTACTTCACTCTCCTAGGGATCTCAACATAATATTAGGTAGTATTATTTATTATCATATCAATATTCAGCACTATCAAATTGTTTACAGGACTGGAGGTTCATCCAGCAAAGTGCTCTCCATAGAAATTAATTCTCTGGTCTCAATTTAACTCCATGCTAAGGAAGGTTGGTGTTGGTTTTCTTAACCACAGCTATCACAGAAATTGTATTTATAAAGGACTGGGTTTTCATTTTATTAGAGTAGGAACAAGAAAATAATAATTGAGAGGGATACATCTCCATCTTCTCCCTCTTAAGCCATGCAAGGATGCACGGGAAAAATATCCTGTTCTTTCTTAGGGAACTTTGTAATGTGAATCTTGCTCCCAGTTAACAAAAGGCACCACACAGTGAAGCATGTTATTACTGCAGCCATCCGAGCCACTTGCAATATCATTCATCACTGGTTTTTACCCTGAGACGTCGCTTCAGGAACAGATTATATCTCCTTCCACTCTGCCGGAATAACCAACAAGTAGTTAGTAAGCCCACGGTTCTTCCCCAAAACCCAAACCAGCTGCCAGCACACCCCAAAACTAAAGTTAGTAACAAATCCGTGTCCTTAAAAAAGCCAAGAAAAGCCTCCAACTATTAAAAAATACAAGTACCCACAAACATTATGACTATAATGTCTTTTTTACTAAAGGCAAAGCTGTGCTGGCAACCACCTTGATAATAAACTCAGGTGGTTTAAAATAATGACTCCTATAATGCTAATTGCCATGGTTTGGATACTTAAGCAGATTTTTTAAAAAAGAACAATTGGAAGTTTATTAGAATGGAACGCAAAGGTATCAAAATAAGTGCTGGGTAATGAACAGTGTGAGCCTGTTTCTGTTACACTCAAGTTGGACCCACGGGGACATAAAAAGACAAATGGCAACCAGGTAATTCCAGGGCGGACAATATTACAAGCAATACAATCCACATACTCCAGGACATGTGTTTGTCTTCAGACAGGCTCAAATTTAATAATAATAATTAAAAACATCCTTATTGTGTCATAGTGTTGAACAACTTCATGTGTTTCCACCATACACGCCGGTAACTGCTGAACGCAGGCAGCAGCCGGCTCAGACCATCCAGGCATGCTGGAGAATTCCTGTATTTCTGAAACTATCTGAGCCTTTGGGAGCTGTAAATCAAGCAAAAACACTTCTGAAAATGCTGCAATGTCTTTTTGCCTTCCCTCTTTGGCAATTCTGTTGAGTTTTTCATCATTTTTCTACTTGAGAAATATTTACGGCAGATCAGTTAGAGCAGATTACTTTGTAAGACTGAAAGCAGGACGACTACCTCAGAAAATGCTTTTGTTTCCAAACGCAGTACATAATAATGCAAGACTAGGGGGGGGGTCACAAAAACAACGGAATCCAACAGAACAAAAGAAAAGAAACAGCCTTTTCTTATTCTATTTTGTGCTTATGGCGTTTTTGTAAATACAATTGTGACAAGCAAATCGCAACTGTTTAGATGTTAACTTAACATAGAACCACACCCATATCTACGTAGCATCAACAGTACTGGAACTATTCAACATTACAGCAAGTGAAGCCCAAAGCGCATTCTAACAACTTACAATCTTGGGAATCCGCCTAAAACTGAACTGGTAGTTTAAAAAGACAGAGATTGTGTGAGTGTAGACACTGTCCTAATAAACTACCAAAATCCATATACACAAAGAAAAAGAAGTATAAAGTTCAATCAATAATATTTATTTCACAAAGGGCTCCTGCCAAAGGAGTGTCCCTAATTCCTTGGGCAGCATAGTTATAAATTAGATTATTCCATACAATTGAAGTAATAATTTGTCTGTAGTGTCAAAGTTTGGCAATTTTCTAGAATGTATCAGAATCCTGCTCAGTCATTACAGGCCTGGCTATCAATTTAAGAAGATGCAGTAGTCATCCTTGGATCTGCTTTGAGAAGGGAAATACTTATCATTTCCCTTTCCTGTACATAGGATTATTCATCATGGATAGTGACAGACCTACTTATTAAACCCATAAATTATTCCTTTCCATTTTGCTGCAGTTGGATTTCACAAGAAGAACAAGATCAGTCTTGCATATTCATGCCGTTCTGTGCATAAATGTGCACTCACAGGTTTAAAATATATAAAATGTTACTAATTTGCACTGGTCGCATCAGTGAATCATAAAACATTATGGATCAGTACATCTCATTCTTTAACAGCTCCTTCCAGAACTGTATTCAAATTAATTGATCTTAGACAACCTGCAGTTATTAAATGAAGTTACACCTCATTGGAGCAGATATTGTGTGATGTGCACCTTCTGGAATACACGTAACCAAATTCGAACTTCCCCACGCAGCTTTGGAATAATTGAATAACAGCCAATAAGGAATTACAAAAGAGATGGAGCCCCGAGGCGTATGGTGAAAACTCAAGAGGCAAGAGCCACAAGTTGTAACAGGGAAATTCCTCCTGGATTGAGGGTGGGGTTGAGCAGGAACAGGTACAACAGGTTGCCCAGATTGACTGTGTCATCTCCATCCTCAGAGATCACACAGCTTGACCAAGCAAGGCCCTCACTGAGCAACCTGATCTAAGTTTGAAATCAGCTTTGCCTTGAGGAGGAGATTGGTCAAGGAGACCACCAGAGGTCCCTTCCAGTCCAAGCCAGTGTATGATTCTACGAAATGGTGCTACTTCCAAAACGTTCAATAAATCCATCAGCTACAAAGCAAGTTTACAAAAGCTACTTGTTCAAAAACAAATACTGCTCTCCCGTTCTCCAGTAGTAACTTCCCAGTTTTAATAGTCTTAATTACCTCTATAGGAACTATAAGACTTTGTAGCCTGTAGACAGATGTGCTAATTGAACCCTGTATGGTCTATCATAAAGAGGGAAATTTTCTTTTGATGTGGCTACATAAGTGCAAACTGACTGGATTCATACAGAATTAATATTTGTAGTTACGCCATAAGCGATAACTTCTGGCTAGACATCCAGTGGAGGTCAGGGTATGGACCCACCTTCAACCAACCTTCCAAGTACCTGGATTCGCAATCCTCGCATCAGGGACTCAAGCAGGGCAGGTTATAAGAAAGACCAAGATGTCAGTACAAAAATAAACAAAGCCCAGCTCAAGATGAAGTAAGGCCACAACATCCCATCACGGTCAGTTCTGCCCAAACTGCTTTGGTGTAAAGGGTGTAAATGCTGGTTGATGGTCACACGCTACATCCAAATCCATCAAAACCCTCCTGCTCAAGCCTTGGCCACCTCGCTCGCACCAGTGGCCCAGACAGGCCTCTCCAGGGCCAAAGCAAACAGCGAGAGGGGAAAGGGAACTGCTGGCTGTGGCAGCAACCGCTAAACACAGAAAGTGCTTCAGAAAAGCAGCTTTGGAGTGAAGCTGAAGAGACCGTGGTCAACATTTCCCTGGCCCCATACCAAAGCACACAGGCAGCGGACCTTGGTCAGCACAATCTGCCAGGCCTCGGTGGTCTAACGATAGCACAGCACCTGAAAAGCAAATACGTCTTACAGATTATACCTGGATGATCTAATCCTGTATATTTTCACAGGACTCGGG
The DNA here is from genome assembly GCF_963082525.1 of Nesoenas mayeri. Lineage (NCBI taxonomy): Eukaryota > Metazoa > Chordata > Aves > Columbiformes > Columbidae > Nesoenas > Nesoenas mayeri. Next base: position 64,567,010 of record NC_137548.1, read on the forward strand.
GATTTCTATTTCTGGCTATCTACCTAACAGGAAATTTATGTCCCCACAGGCCACTCAGCGCAGGTCTCTCCTTGCAGGCAACGGAGCTTCCTCCAAATACCCCTTGCTACTCAATATCCCAGCTCTCTCCATGTTTGTACTTCAAAGACCAAAGAACTTGGCTTAGAGCAGTACTTTTCAGATTAATATTCAATCAGAAAACTGCAGGTTTCTCAGGGGCCTACATTTAAAACCACACTTCCCAAACTCAGCTCCCCAGAGTCCGAGGTTTCACAAGTGTCCGACCTCGCAGAGCTGGGACTGCGGGTTCAGACCTCAGCGTCCCTCATCTTCTGCTTTTTGTACCTCAGAGTGGGAAGATGGTTTAAAACAGTGATTTCCGTACCAAAGCAGTAAGTAACCAACACCAATTTGAGACAGAGGAAGCCAAGATATGAGCTTCATTAGAGTTACAGGAAGAATCTGTGTCTATTAGTAACGGGTATGCTGAAAAGTTATGTCAATAACATGATGCCCACCAGCACAGCTCTATTATCAAAGTCCTACATTACCAGACAAGAAAACTACCTGAAATTACAAAAATAAAATTGATTTGCAACATTTTGCTTACAAGATACAGTCTACAAACCAAGTATTTATTTACTGCACACCTTTGATAATCATTCAGGCAAATTATTTTATCACAGACAATGTAACAAACCAAAATAACTGTATCACAAAGGAATTCATTAACTTAGGAATTAAAAATCCACTGCAGAAAAAAAAAATCAGAAAATGGACAAAAATACAAGGGCTTGAAAGATGAATGAAAATACAAGAAAAGCCTCCACAATTGGAGGGGTAGGAAACATTCAATGGCTTAAAAACAAATTTATCACCCTTGACCCCCAGTGCACAGAGAACATTTATACATCTCCCTCTTCACAGAATTAAACATGCTTACAGCTATATGAGAAACATGGTGATTAAAGTGCTGCTGTGCTAAATACAACCGCTTGATAAAATGTATTTCCAAAAGCAAAATGCTCCTGGAAATGCATTTCCACAACATATGAAAATATACAGGCACCCTGCTGAAAATCAAAAAGGCAGATTCCTGGTTTCTGCACAGTAAACTCAGGTCCCATTAGAGCAGAGAGCCCCTTTGCATGAAGTTCTCTTCAATATTCTTCCTTGGAGGAATCCAGGTAACCAAAGTGCTTCCCCACTTCAAAGAGGTGAATTAACAACACAAGATCTTAATGCCATGTCCAAGTTATGCTTCATGCAGGCTCCAAAGTTGCATACAAAACTATAACCTTTCCCATTCAACAAAAAAACCACAAAAGCTCAAGTATTTCTTGCAGCTCAAACTTGCAAGCTGCTTTTTGCACCTTTACCACGCTCGTGTTGCAATTTTGAATCACGGGGAAATCAGAAAGCTTGAAAACATGCATTTCAAAACCGTTTAGGACACCAAGATGTTTGCACTAAAATCTAAATGCACAGAAAAAGCCTCTCTGGAGAAAAGACAATGAACAAGAACAGAACAAAGAAACATAACAAATATGCTAAGGGAGCGTACATGTTAATGTAAGACACCAGAGCCCAATGTAAGCAAGCAGACAGTTCGAATACACCTCAGCATGTACTTCTTCAGTTATCTTAAATGAGTTTTATAATTTTTCTCTCCATAAAAGCATAATGGTTATTTTAAGTTTTCTGGTATATTTACCAATTAATACAATTATCTTGGCTATGAATTTCAACAAGAGGATATTTTGAGCCTTTCCTTATTACTTGCTACAATAAGAACAAACCAAAAGGCAACACATTTCAAATGGTGTCAGGATTTCTTGCTCTTTACAACATTTTAAAGTATCATGCTGACTCAGAGAGCCCTCCAGATAAAAAGGAATCCCACATTTGTTAATAACACCACAGTCAGAATGTACCCTATAACCCATCAAACCAAAACAATGCTAAAAAAAGCAAACTTTCCAGTTTACTCCACCACTACTTAACTTTCCAATTTTATTTATTATCCTTTTGATTCGCTGGAATTTATCATTTAAGCCATCACTGGGAAAACCACAAAAACCACATTCGTTTTTATATGCTAGAAAAAGAATTTCTAGAAGGATGGCTTCCTTGAAACTGGAAAATTTTCAGGTGAGGGACTTTTTGGCAAACGGTAAGAGAAGACGCCACACAGATTCATGCAGGGAAGCATGAATATCGCTTACTGCTTACCACTTGATGTTCAGGGATGAGTAAAGTAGTCTCAGTGCTGTTTAGGCCCTGCCAGTGGCATCACGGGAAAAACATAATGTTGTTAGCGACGATGCAAAGGACGCTTTCAAATAAAAGGCTATTTCAGAAGAAATAGTGCAGCTTCTGGTTTAAGTTGCTGAAGAGCTGTTCTGAGCGATAGATGGGTTTTCAGTCTAGATCAAGTTTACACAAAGCTCTACTCTCTCAGGTGAGCTGGGTCTCCAGCCTACGGCCCCTATTGATTTTTAAATATTAGTAAGAATAACTTTCAATAAAAGCGATACAGTAACCCTCAGCATTTCCATTATAAAACATGAAGTCTAGACAACTTGGCACAGATTCCCATTTGCAAGCTGATAAGGAACAAATTTTAACAGTATTGTTGTTATTTTCACATCAAAGAGAGAAAATGTACATAGCACAGACGGCTGCACTTGCATTCAGAACAAACGTGACACCCTTCTTAGCTATTTTTTTCAATACAAACTGAAATTACATCCTGTGAACTGAAGAAAAACAAATGTGAGGAGACAAATCATTAATCTCATAGTGCAGACAAGGCAAATTGGTATCGGTAATTGCAGTTGTTCCACCTAATGAGACTGGTGAGGGTTTCCCAGCTTCCAGTTCTGATCCACGCCTGCTGAGGCCCTACCCTGATTTTAGTTGTATTGGTTTTATTAATACAAGGTCTGGGTGCTCATTATTTTTCTGTATGGAGCCCCAGAGGGTGCTGCAATGTCCTCTGAATATTTTGCAGGCAGGAATGGCAGGAATAAGTGGCTTGGAGGCTTTGCTGTTGGGATGAATGATGGTTTACAGTCCCTAATCAATTTGGCAACACCTAATTCTGTTAGTCAATAATTTCTCACACTGTTCTCCTGCTTCTGAAAACAAATTATAGACAGGTTTAAATGGTGCAACCAAACAGTGCAAGCGGATTAGGAAAATATGACAGTTCCCTATGGAATTGAATTAGCTTTCAACAGAAGCAGAATATTCACTTCATTTCATTATCATATCATCATTTATTGGTTTGAGGTTGTATTATTTCAAAAACACGCATTTCCCAAAATCCAGTTTTCATAAAGTACTGTCTATGATTTTTGAAATTAGAAGTGAATATTTTTCACTTTTATTACAATTTTACTTGAGAGAAACCACACAGGCCCGCTCCTATAGTTTTGTGAGACATGTTATTTTTGTTCCTATTTCCATTGCAAGTAATACACACACACACATCTCTACATTCTTTCTTTGTGATGCCATCTGAGTATTTGCTTATCTAAATAAGATAAAAACGTCCTTTTCAGAATTCAGTCAAACCCAGAGAGATTGATCTGGTTTTGGCCAGGAATCCACATGAGAAACAATGCAAATATAAATAGCTGCACTGTGCCCTTACCTTAAGACAGTCTGAACTGGCTTTAAAGTCTAATCCTCTCATCACTGATGCTACTGGAAAAACCTGCACTATTTGTAGAGAAATAAGGGCTGAGACACTTAAATGGAAAGTTTTTCTCCAATTATACACTGAAAATACCTGTCATGTAAAGTACTGTACAAATTTGACATTGATAACAGTGCAGCCTTGCTCTTGTTGTCCCCATCTTTTCTTCCACCTCTCCATCCTGTGCTGCTCCCACCTCCTCCATAATTCAATGTAACTATGGATTTTAGCCACCCGTGCTTCACTCCGAAATACAATTGTAATATCTTTAGTGAAACATTCAACTGTGGGATGAAAACAGCGGCCAGCTGCCAAAACCCCTTTGTACATTCCCATTTGCTTTGTGAAACGCTTTCCTGCTAAACCAGGGAACTCCCCCTGCTCTCTGTACAACTGCCTGAAATTATTTGGCTCAAGTCCTGCTGGTTATGTATTAAAAATAATGATAGTCAACATACTTTTACCTTGTACATTTAAAGTGCAAGAACTCTTCTAGAGAGACATCATTTTCTCATCTCATGCTAAATTCTATGTACAATACAATGGGGCTTCAGTCTTTATAACACATGAACCCCGAAACAAGAACCAACCTGTGCTTTCAGAAATGCTCAAATAGTCCAACTTGGTTGAGATGAAAACCAAGAACAAGGGCTGGCAGCACTGCTGGGCTGGTCCTTCGTACTTTGGAATCCACTCTTGTATTAATAATGGTATTTTATGTTTCTACTTGAAAAGCCACTGGTCTGAATTGCAAATGAACAAGCATGAAAGTAATGTACGTTATCATGGTGTTTTTTTCAGAGAAAATAAATCAGTTCATTTGGAACACCTGCAGCAACTGCTGCTCTCAAAATAAATAACTTGTCTCACATCCCTAATTTTGGTAAAACCCTTTGCTTTACCACATTGGATGGAGCTCTGCCCATTTACTTCTGCTAACCTGGCTTAAATAAAATGACTTGTTCTCAGATTATCTCACAATCAAGTTACAATATGGAAAATCCTGTTGAACAGAAATGTTTAGTAAGCATTTCATTGGTGGGAAATGAACAGCAAAGGTGAACATTTCATCCTTAACTGTGCTAAATGAACTCCCAGCTTGTCGCAGCCAGAGTAGGGCACTATCCTGCACCTTTCCTCAGAGTAGCACAGCCCCGTATGGGCTGAGAAACTCAGCGTCCACATGCACACAACGCAAACACTTTAAATTACTTTGTACTTCTTAATTGGAATAGCAGACAAATAGTCCTCAGCACACACCTCTTATAGATGTCGATAAAACACAAACTAGTTAGTAAGTCTTCTACAAAATCTGTACTAACTTTACGATTATAGCCTAGAATTTTACTATCAGGAAATTTAATACAAATTCAACTTTTTAACCTTCCTTCCGATCTTAAATTATATAACTGACCTTCTTCCCTCCTATGAATAATATATTTTGTCAGTGGGCCTCATCCTCGTTTGCTTTTTAATTTGAATGACTAATTATAATCACAGAACAGAGATGCACTGTGCTATCAAAACAGAATTATGCCATTATATCTATTTTTCTGATGCTGTCTTTGCATACATATAATGCACAGAGAAAAAACAGATTCTCAGCTTTTCTTTCATTGATTTTCCAATTTTCTTGAAAGGACTTCCAGAGGAATTTATGGATTTTTTGGAACACAAACACCATAAAGCCTGATCCAGGTAGATTCTACGTGGAGACTCGATTAGGACAGTTGCTGGTCCCTAATAGAAGTCACTATCTGTGAATTATTGATCTAAAAAGGAGGTAATTTGAAGCAGTCCCCATCTTAGTGCCTATTTGAAATTATCCTTAGCATACCCAGTTTTATTCCCCTCCAGTCTGTGCTGAAAACATCTCCTTGCTTCCCAGCATCTAGAAATGCCGCATGCTATAAGGCTTGGCATAGGAAAAGCTGTTGAACTCTAAGCAATCCTGTTCCTTTTGTCCTTGTGGGAGATTAAAAGAAGGAAAATAAAGACACTCAACAAAAATTATATAAAAAGGGCAAAAAAAAGGGTAATTTAGGGAAGCAGCAGTGGATTAGAGCACAAATGCAAAATCATGAGGAAGGACCAAAGCGCCACTGACAGGAGACTCAATTACTTTTTGAGTCCTGGATTTCATCTGACTTTTGTGTATGTGTTGGCAGCTTTCACTACAGACTGTTTTTCACCTTCTCTTTTGTTTTACTCGCATCATTCCTTGTGTACATATCACATGCTCCTTCACAGATTACAAAAGAAAACTAAAAGCCACTGAATTATGGATAGGTAATGTTTTCTGTTTTACATATTTGAATCCTGATTTCTTTTTCCCCTGCTGTTGCTAATTCAACAATAAGGATGTAGCTTTTCCTCCCTACTGCTGAGCAGAAACATATAGTTATTGTACGTTATGTTTCTTCTTCTCCAAAAGAAACGACAGTAAGCATAATGAAGTTGTGACTTGAATGTAATTCATTTAACTCTTTCCCAACGGTCTTTTTATGAATGAATTCCATTATCATTTTAAAATTACCTGACCTTATTGTTTTAAGACTTCTAAGCTTTTGTATTTTCCAACTGCAGGAACAAAGTTCATGGTTTAAGTAACAAGAACGTTTCCCATCTGTCGCTAAAGTAAAATTATAAAGTAGAGAAATGTGCTGTCTTTCAAAACAAGAACAAAGCACGTTGACCTGAGCTAAAAAGGGTCCTGGTGGAAAGGGGAGAAATCATGGCTTGTTTTTTATGGCAGGGCAGATGACCTGGCTCAGTTCCTATGGGAACACATTGAGGATGACAGAAGGCAGCCCAGTGGAGAACTGCAGGAAAATGAATTCTAACAGTTTATAGAGAAGAATACTGAAGTTGTGACAACACATGAAGATAAAGGATTAGCATTGTATGGAAAAAGAAACCAGGGCTACCTTACTTCTGGAATGAATTCATGGAAAAGATTTAAGGATAGACTTAACCTGAATATCTAGGACATTGATCATCAAGCACTAAGCCTGTCGTGGCTGATAAGAGTGTGAAACGGGGCAAGAAGATTAACTCCGTAGCTTTATGTCTGCCTAACGCATAGAAAGCAAAAATCAGGTAAATGAGACCGCATTCCTAAAACTCAAACCTCTATTTGCTTTTTCATAAGTCTTGCTGCACTGTCACAAAGTTCCTAGAGTAGAGGAACCTGAGTGCTTTGATTTCCCTACCGAGCCAGCAACATAGTTTGCAGCATGAAACAAAGTGCTGGGTTTGTGCAGAAGCATTATGTTTTTCCAATTGCCAAAACATCAAATGATTGTTTCTCATTTCAAGACTAATGCTGGAAACACCGTTTCCTACCACCACTGCGTTGCAGCGCTAACATTTGTAAGTCTGTTGCAAGACTCAATGAGTGTGAGTGGCACTTTCATGGTTTTGCTCCTTCAGAACACTAGAGGAGGAAATGTTTACATGCATAATAAAGGCAGTATAAGACAATCTGAAAGAAATACTGTTTTTAAAACTAAATCTCTCTTACACAGCAACTGTTCCTCTTTCTTCCTACCAGTAATGAATTAGCACCGTCTGTACTGGACCTTACCTCGGAGCTGCTGGGGATTTCTGATTCTGCAGATGAAACAGTTTCACATAAGGGTCCATTGCATTCTTCCCCTAAGGAACATGGAGAGAAAGATTCACATAAATACATTCCTTATTTTAAAACATGATTGTAGCTGAAAACGAAGTGAACCTCGAGGGCATGGAACTACAAACAAGCAAAAGCTGGAAAATAGTACTCAGCCACATAAAATCTGCACGAACAGTTCTTCGAAGGGAAAAAAAACTCTGGGAGACACAAGATACTCAGTCTGTCCTACCTGGTTGTGACCTTGCAGACACAGGAACACAGTTTAAGATGTAACAAGCAAAAATCTATCAGCATCATGTATTTTATGAGATATTCATTGTCTCAAATGCCTGATAGGTGATGTCTACAAGAGTCTAACACTTGTAGCTTTGCTGCCTCAGTTATCAAGTTCAGTTATCTCTGGAGTTTTGCTAGAAATTGCATTATTTTTTTGTTGCTAAGGAATGAATGGTGCATATCTCAAGATTATAGATGCCCACATAATGGAGATATGCTGACAGGATCAATATCAACTTTAACCACCAAGCTTCTTGTTACTTAAAATAAATAAAATCCTCACCTTGATCTTAACAACAGTATTGAAATCTGACCTGACTTTCCTGCAAATATAGCCAGTCCACCAAGGACACTTATCTAAATGTTAACATACAGGGAAATGTTAACATTATAGGGAAAAATCACAGCAGGAAGTATTGGTGGGTACAGCTTAGACTGGACAGACTGACTAGCACAGCTTAGTCTAAGCTGTGGGACATCTATGGCTAGATTAGTCCTACCAATAAAATACAACCTACTCTCCTTTTATTTTTTCAGAACCTTCAAATATTTGGTGTCAAAATTGCAGCCAGGCAGGATATAAACTGTTTTGTCTACAAATCTATAATAAGATACTTAGGCAAAAGAAAACAAAATAGAGGAAACAAAGTGCTCTCAAGCTGTCTAAGTTCACTTACAGAAAATGGTCTCTGTAATTTGTAACTGTACATACGATGTGATAAGAAATTGGGCAATAGTGTGCAATGGTATATAACATATAACAAAATGTCTGAATGCGGAGACATTCACAGTTGTTGCACGCTGTTCTGCTAAAGCAAAGTATGCCTGCAAAATCTGTATTAGTTGATATAATTTGAAAATTTAAGTTTTATTCGTGCACCTATAGAAAGATGTTGCATATGGTGATGCAAGTTGGGAGAATAGCATTAAGTCACCTCTAGAACGTTAGTGTGGAAGCTGATAATTTGGGGTCATTCTGCCTGCCCAAAAGTATCATAAATAGTGATTCCACGGCCTCCAACAGCAGCCTTGGATTATCCTGTCTGTAGTTGTGAAAGTTTAACCTCAGGAACAAGCACGATTTTGAGTTGTACATTTTAAATGCTCTCCCAGCACCACAGCTGATTACTTATGCAACTTGTGAAACGAAATTCTCTCAGTATCTCTGATCCTGAGGAATAAAACTGAGTAACCCCAGTGCAGCACCCAAGGTGGCAAAGAGAGAATGTAAAACATATGTTAACTGAGAAGTACAACACACTTTACGTTCACTCCTTACAAAACACATAACAGCGTTCCTAAGCAGGAAAGAAATGCATGTTGAAGTCATATAGGAAGGTATAGAGGAGCCGCACATCACAACTGCAACAAAAACAGGGAACAGAGATGTTCAATTAATTCCTAACCAAAAGGGCTGCCTAGAGATAGCTAGAAATTTACTTGTAAACCACATTGCAAAAAGCTTGGCTCGTATATGATAGCGATGACTCATAGGAACTTAAATCAGATTTCCAAGAGGCTCTCACAGGAAAAAAATACAAGAGGACAGAGCAGACATACAACAGGGAGGAAGGCGCAATGCTGGTTAGTACGATACCTTCTGACCACGATGGCTTGAACTTGGTGAGAACCACAATGTCATCTTTAAAAGGAAAAGACACTTCAGTAAGAACCAGAAGGAAAATTCACTCTGAACATGAACCCGTTTAATAATTCTCCTCTATCCTTTACAGTATGGCCACTATATCCAAACAACAAACAAGCCCTGGAAACAAGAGACCGTGACCTAGACCTTTTTCTCCAGGCACATCATTCAGCAACACAAAGATGCCACTTTCACATATGAGCAGCAGGGAGGAATGTAATAGTTTCTGCTAGCCAAGAAAACACCTTTAAAATTCTTCAAGAAATTATAACTTCATATCTAAAGAGAGAGTAAAACAATAATATCCCGATAAATCCATTATATTTAAGGGAACGGCCTTGTTTTTCAACACTACATGCTCTACTGTATGTGAAGAGATCTAAAAAGTCCTGCACACCAAGAAGAATGAATGAGGACATCTGCTAAGAATAAATAGCCCTTCAGTATAAAATGCACTTTTACAAATTACAGTCACTCCTTCCAAATTTTTTGTACAAAACTAACCCCAGAATCACACTAAGACTATCAGAACCCATTAAAATCGCTTCAGACATACAAAATTTCAATATTTATTCAAACCATTGGCCCTTCCCGGGCATGCACGTACCCCAGCTGAAAGAAATGTCTTTTTCCAAATGTAACCGCCGTCTCCAACAGCCTTACAGTTCTGCACACAATTATTTGTAACTCCTTAAACACGTGCCTTGGGATTTTGCACATTATTAGAAATAAGTGAGCTTTGAATGGTCTATAATTTTGCAGTATTAACATATGCTGTCCCAGACTCCACCTCACCACAGGGCAACCTACTTATAAACCTTTGGTGTGCCAGCCCGAAGAATTACAGGCCGTTTCTGTTTCAATGTCAGACCCAAACGATCAGATCAGCAGGACTCCAAAACAGTTCAGAACTCAAGACTGGAGAATGTAATCCAGACTAATTTCGCCCCTTAAAATATATGTGGTTTACCCCACAAAAAGAAGGTATTTTAATGCGTGCCATCTTATGATTTCCCTAACAAACACAAAAAATGGCTTCTTGTGTATTGAAATGATTAGTCGTTCTACAATAGCTCAACTTTGTTCACAGTATCTGAATCACTTTATTTTTCTACATTGAAAACAGACATTTTTGGGAAAAAAAGGAATTTAATTCCATGTCTTGACCTCCTGGTTAAAAGAAGTGGTTTAATATGATTAATATTTCGGGAATCATGAAGTTGTCCTTCAAAGCCTTTTTATTCATTCCATGATGAAAGACAAAACTGCTCAGTGGTCTGGACGCCAACATGCTCATGGGTTTTCAAAGACATTACTGTATCTGCAATTTACAGAACTGGCAGACAAGCTATTCAAGTACAAATGAATGTCTTTAAAACTCAGATAAATGGATGGGAGACCAGATGCATGACCTACCCACCCTTTATTTGACAGAAAGCAGGAAATTCTCTTTGACGACAATGGCAATACTGGCTTTGTAAACTTAAAGTCACCTGCAAGAAAACAAGCAGCTTGAAAGAAATTCTGTTTATTTCAACAAGTGCTGTTGAAGTTCATCTATGAACACTTATGAAACAAAAGCAAATGGATTCATGTTGCCATAAAAAAGTCACAATGCCATTGTAAATCAAAGCGTCCAATAGCCCTTCAAGTTGTGCCAGGGAAGGTTCAGATTGGACATTAGGAAAAATTTCTTCATGGAAAGGATTGTGAAGCACTGGAACAGGCTGCCCAGGGCAGTGGTGGAGTCACCCCTGGACGGGTTTAAAAGATGTGGAGATGACGTTCTTAGGGACACGGTTTAGTGCCAGGGTGAGGTTATGGTTGGACTTGATGATCTTAAGGGCTTCTTCCAATCAAAATGAACCTATGATTCAATGTTTTTGTGATAGCTGAGGTGAGGAAAGCATCACCATTTAAAGATGCCACAGGACTGGCCATGTATCCCTCTGCACCAAAAATGAGCTGCACATTCTCTAGGAGAAGTACAACCTGTCACAGAGCATGTCCTGGTCACAACACCCATACCTCAACTAGGGAAATAAAAGGTCCAGGACATGGGCCCAACCACAGACCTGCTCACTTAACTTAATTATTAGTGCACTCTGTCCAGCCAGAGCAGAAACACACTTTGGAGGACATCACAGGCCAGGTTCTGCTCTTCAAAACAGCATGAAGAAGTCAGCCCAGCTTGGGGAAGGAGGCAGTTTGGTGCTATGGACGTGGCTGGACTGTGCTACTTGTTCTAAAAGGCCAATGAAAAAATCCTTGGCTTTTCTCATTACTAGCAGAGGCCAAGCCAGGGATGCTCCAGCATCTTTAACTGTACCTAACCAGTGATGTCCCTGAAACATGATGATCTATGTCACTTCAGCATCCTTAGTCTGCTGGTAGATGGGAAGAAAAAAGGTGGGTCAGTGCTGCAGCACTTCAGCTACCGCTGGACACGGAGCAGCTGCTCCAGGGATGCTGCAGCCTGGCAGGTCACAGCAGCTCTGCCTCAGAAAAACCAAGAGAAAGAATCTAAATTTTCCTTTCTTTCAACTTCTATCAACCTCATTCATCTGCTCCAAGTAGAGCTCTTGGTAGATGTCTATCAGTAAAAACATCAACAGGTTAGGTACTTCTAAAGCCAAGTGGCAGCCAAATAGACTATTTATGAATCAAAATTTTCATTTTGCTACTTAAACTAAAAAATCATCTGCATGTGCACACCTAAGACCTCTGACAGAGCTGTTGTATTGCAAAGGGAAAGCCAGAGCCAGGATTCTCAGGCAGGTGCTGACAAGCCGTTTAATGGGCAGCAGCAGTAAGACAGTTTTCCTACTGCTACTGCTGCTACTTTCAGCGTTGGTTCCAAAATAACTGCTTCCATTTATTTCCACTATGTCCTTAGACACAGTAACAGCATCCCATTCAGTCAACAAAAGCAAGCAGGTAAAACCAAACAGCTTTCAGACCTGTCAAACTCTCCTGCGTGTGTCTGATGCCTTTGACATATTGGTTTACACACACATATATATCCCTAGACCAAGTTTTTGATGGTCGAGGTACAATAAATAAACGAAACTCTAAACAAATAAACAAAAAACCCCATAACCAAACAGAAACAACCATCAATAACATAAAACAAAAACCCACCCAACAATAATAAAAACATTGAAATATACATGGCAGTTGTTACAAGGTAGCTACTTTGTACTATGAAGAATATTCCTAATATTCATCCTTACCAAACAATGAAAGATTTTATTCCCAGATGTCTTGAGGTTACCATCTTAATAGAGCCCTGCCATTATTCAGTAACCTGGCCTGCCTGACAGAAAAGATAATTCAATTTAAAACATGATTATTTATCACTAAATCAATGTGCTCTTTACAGCACCGTGTCCTTTGCTCCCCAAAGATCGCGGTGGGATTCCCGCTGCAGCGGGATCTACTCTCACCAACTTCCATCCTTGACAAGGATTCAGCACTGAGTCACTGCCAAAAATGTGTAATGAACACAGATCTCTGCAGAACAAGGTCACTCATTCCAAGTGAGCTTCGTCATGACTAAAGTGCTTCCATATCTAAGAAAAATACAGCTTTAAATGACTTATTAACTACATTTATGTGTATATTGACCATCTCCTCCCAGAGCTGGATGACTGAGTTGCCCAGGGGGACCAAGGACCCACCTGCACCACTGAATCAGAGAGTCCATCTCAAAATTACACTTGAATTGGTGCTTTGTGCACACTCAGAGCTGCTCCTAAAAATTTAAAACTATTCTTTAACACGAAAACATAAAATTCTCCATAAATCCAAGAAAATTTATTCAGAATATTTTAAAAGAACTTGATGATTCCCTTAAAAAAGATTGCTTTCAAGTATGGTTTGCTTCACAGGCATATTAGTTTTCAGCACGTGTTTTATCATTAAACAAGTGGTTCCAGAGAACAGATATTTGTCAACACATAGAAAGTAAAAGGAAACAAACAACAGCATTTCATATAGGCAAAAATATACAGAAGAGAAATCTGCTCCTAACAATAAGAAAGTCTCATTTAGCATTTGGAAAAGTCATGAAGTCCTCAGTTCTAATCTCTGGTATAGTAAATGAGGATTTTATATCAGAACTTGAGGTTTACCCTCAGCCGCCTTCCTTTTAAAGAGCTATAAAATCTCCTCTTTTAATTAAATCAATTAAAAGCACTTGGCTAAAGAAAATAATAATAATAATAATAATAATAATAATAATAATAATAATAAAAGAGCAGTGCAAATCTGTTTTTAGAAAAAAAAACGCAAGCATAGTGTTGTAACACAGAACTTGAACCTGAATAGCATTTCAGTGCGGTCAAGGCAATAACCATAACCATATTGGACGTACCAGCACAGACCAAAGCTCAAGCATCCTGTGATCACCGAATTTAGCACTTGCAGTTTTCAGGCATCAGCATTTTGCAGAAGGACACAAGTAAACTGATTAATAGGTTCAAATGCAATTAAAAAAAAGAAAGCCCAGATCAGTGACAGCTGTAGAAAGTCTGGTGTTTGTTAATTGTCTAGCATTTCGATGCATGTAATTAAAGGGGATGGCAAATTAAACCTCCTAAGAGCAGGGTGGTAAAATACCAGATTGCAGATGACCTGACAGCTCCTGAAGCAAATGGCTGTGCTTGTTGGTACTTAAACTATTCGGATGTGTGGGGCCAGATTTCATCAGCACCATCTGACTGCAGAGGCAGAAAAACAGCTCAGGCAGTTGCCTTGCACATATATGAATATAAAAGCACCAGGTGCTTGCGATTTCCTTCAAAAAAGCTGAAGAAAAGGGAACCACAGTATTGCTTTTCATCGCAGCCCAAGGGAACGATGAGCACCTCAAAAAGTGTTAAGTACAGGGCTGCTTTCCTGCTGTTCCCAGAGATACACTTAAAATCTTACAGCATCATTAATGCATGCTCATTAATTACATGCTCATTAATGCATTTCTCCCACTGAAATCACTGAAGCAACACAATCTTTATCTTGTTTCAGCATTTGCAACACACACGTTTTCAAAAGTAGTGGAGGGCCCAATGTATTTTTCACTACATGCCCATCCTTGTATGTCAGATCTTCTATAGAGAAGAGAACAGCGGTACATGAACAGGGAACTAACAACAAGGAAATAGTGAAAAAATGCTGAGAAGGGGGTTGGCATAAACTAGGAACGCATATAACTTGTACTTTCATTAAGAAAGTTAAAAGCAATATATATTAAAAAGACACGTGATGAATTTCCCGTCCTCTGGCAGTACTCCTCAGTTTCATGCTACCCAGACATTTAATTTCAGATGGCCAATTTCATCTGCTCTACCTAGTTCAATACTATTTTAGTTATGCTTCCAATGAAATGCATCATTGGGAATTTCACTGGTATATTCACCAAGTATTTAATTTTCTCATATTAACATAAAAATATACCAATATAGAAAGACTTTTTACAAACAAATCCCATCAACTTTTTTTTTTATTTCCTGACGTATGAGTTTGCAAAACTCACCATTTTCTGTCTGAATTACTTCAAAGACGATGGAATAACTCTGGAAGTCATATACTGACCTCAGAGAGAAACAGTTCCCATCAATCAAGAAAACGAGCAGGGCAATGGACCACAGCTCCCATCACTTAGGGTTTTTTAAGTAAACACCCATCGATTAACGGGACTGAAGTACACGCTGGCATCCTGCTTGCCAACAGCATCAAAACCACGTCTGCAAGTCATTCATTCACTAGCATGGTATACTTGTGGCACGCTATAAATTGTACAAATATAGGCTCTCCCATTTCCTACCTGATAGTTAAGAAAACCCCTTGGAATAACAAGCCACAGGGCCCTTTCTAATTTCGGGCTAGCACAGAAAATTAAACGCCAGTTATCTCTATCACGAGCCCTACCCAGATGCCTTACTGGCCTTCTGCTCTCTTGCCAAAGGCCTCAGATTTCACTTTTACCCTTTGGAGCCTGTGAAGGAAGACAAAGGATCACCCGGGATTTCCAGTTAGAAGACTGGAATTCACCCAAAGAGATTCTCACTTCCTAAAAACCAGCATTTGGAGCTTCACTACCTCA
Source organism: Nesoenas mayeri (assembly GCF_963082525.1). Lineage (NCBI taxonomy): Eukaryota > Metazoa > Chordata > Aves > Columbiformes > Columbidae > Nesoenas > Nesoenas mayeri. Next base: position 64,582,371 of record NC_137548.1, read on the forward strand.
ATGGGTCCTCATTGAGATCCAGTGGAGAATGGCTCCAATAGCACCAAAAGACCCAGACAAAGCAACATGTGAAATACTGAAGTGCTTTTATTGTGCTGTTTTGTGTAAATGGGTGATCCACATGCACTGGAAAAAAAGTCTGATTTGAAACAGCAGCTTAGAATTAAGTCTTTTAACAAAAATAACACCAAATGTTGGTCTATTCTTAATTTATTCTTAATGGTCACAGACTACTATACTGCAAATGCAAAGAAAAAAGTAGTAAATCTCATAACCCTTTAATCCACAGGTGTCAAACTCATTTTCATCAGGGGCCACATCAGCCTCACGGTTGCCTTCAAAACACCAAATGTAATTTTAGGACTGAACTAATGTAGGAGTCATTACATTTACACAGTCCTAAAATTACACTCAGCTCTTTGAAGGCAACTGCGAGGCTGATGTGGCCCCCAGTGAAAATGAGTTTGACACTCCTGCTTTAATCTATGGTATCTATTGAAAATTCCAGATTACAACAGTGTAAACAGGACACAACATCATTTCTCTCCTTGTTTCTTGGGCATCAGTTATAACTAAAGCCGAAACCCCACATTAGTGAAACTAAAGATGAAAATAGGGGCTAAAGAGAGAGACTGCAGGCAGGTCTGCGGTGTGTGAGGATACATGCTAGTTCTGCCTTGATGTGGTGTGGAAAGAGCAATCCGAATTCCTACGTGGATATATTCTGAATACACAGAAAGATTCAGAAGCCTTTACTGCATTACTGAAACACGAGTATTGCAGATATGGAATTATTTTCTCAGCCATTCTGGGGAACCACCCTCATACACAGATTTTCCTGTTGCATTCCTTTGCCCACATAGAGAGGTGAGTTAAGAATAGTATTATTTTACATTAAGACAGGTAGTTAGTGCTGACAACGCACATCAACACAATTGCACAAGGGTGTCCTGCCTTATTTTACTCCTTTTTTATCAGCAGCAGCCAACCAGCGCGCTAACACCCCATTTCTTGGCACACACAGACCACAGCATGAACACCATGGGTTTAGCCGCTTTCGGTTCTTCCAGGAGGCCCTTGAAAGAAACACACACATCTCCATAGTACAATGCAAGTAACCAAGTCCTGACCTAGAACCAGCTCCTCCCCCACACAATGTTTTATCTATAAATAATTCCTGACATATTATTCAGCTTTCTGCAGGAAGCCGACACCTCGAAACCCTTCCATAACTATGCTATAATTACAAGAACTATCCCTATCAACAGGACACAAGGATGTTCCTTCCCTTTTGTGCATTTATACACATGCACAGGTGAAAAGCTACTGCCAAATACAATGAAATTACTGCTAAATAATGAAGTACAACCTGGCAACGCTCTTCAGTTCAGCCTCAGATAACAATAAAAAACTAGTGGAAAAGTTCACTGCATTGTTACCTTGCCACTGAATATCTGAACCAGCAGCTCTAGCCACATTGTTACACTACCTTTACTTTCTTAATTACATGTTTCTATTAGGTGACTGTACTCCATGAGTATGTCCAACTCATTAGTTTACAGCTACTAAATATGAAGACAATGGTGTTTGGTTTTCTCATTTTGCTTGGGTTTTTTTTGGGGGGGCGAGGGGTTGGTTTGTTGTTCCCCACAAAACACCAGCCAACAGCTCTCAGCATAATTTTCAAAGGACATTTTTAGTAGCGCCCTTGTATCTTATCTTAGTTTTTCCTTGAATCATAGTACTTATTAATCATTTGTACATAGATGTCAAAAGTGTGCTTCCGTTTTAAGATACACTTATTTCTGGAGAAACTTTCCTAGAGTGCAACAACTAGCATTTCAACATACGCTTTAGTTCCCCAAACGCGCTGCTAATGCACCTGCTAAATAAACTTGAAAAGCAAAGTAACTTTGAGTTTTGTTTGCAAACTGAGAATTACCTACGGGATGTGACATCGTACTTAGGGCATCATTTCACTGACCAGCAGCAAAGGCTGGAAACCTTCCAGCTGTAGTTATACTTTGAAAATGTTGAGTTTTGCTTACATCCAAAGCCAGATTTTTACTATTAAAATAAAAAAAGAAAATCAAACCCCTACGCACTGGACATCCGCCTTTCCACTAGTGCTGCAGTGAGGTTTCAGGTGCTTCCTTCCTATTTATTTGGCATTCCCAGCACAAAACCTCTGCCCACAGCTGGAACGAAGCCCATCCCTCCAGTAACCACTGCAAGGGACAAACAGCCATGGAGCACTTTCTTTCCTTTTCTGAGCTAAAAGGTGAAGCTGCAGAGCCGCTTTTAAACGGGGGGTAAAGAGCATTCACCACTCAGTTCTTCACCAGAGGGAATTGAGCTGGATTGCCCAGCTCTCCCAAGCCTGGCCTAAGCTTCCCACATAATTGCTACTGGGTTAAGAAGGAATGCGAAAGACTTAATCCCTCCTGGGGAGCTGCTCTGCTTTGCCATTCACTGGGCTACAGAGTAGAGGGTATAAACGTGACTTTAACCTCACATGCAGGGTCCTTATCTAAAAGAAAAGTGTTATAAGTCTCAGTCACCAATCCAAAGCCAATTTTTTTAAAAAATTATTTGTTAATTTATTTTTCTTTTTTAGCTGCAACAATCTCTGGATAAAATCCATACATAACAGCTGTGGTGGAATGAGCTTAACTTTTATTTTCTCATTAAAAGCACCACTGCATGTATACAAAGAAATAGATATAAGGCGATATTATGCAAGTTGTTGGGATCAGTTCCCAAAAGCAGGCTGTCCTACTACAAATGGGATTTTTCCATTAAAAAGGAGGTTCTACCTTCCCATAACCGACCTGTATTTACACTGTGCCCCCGCAGTGACGCATCGCAGCCAGTAAAGAAATTCCACTCAGGAACTACACAGGGGTTGGTCTAAGGGAGTATTTTCTCCCCTGCTTTTTACATTCTGAACTATGCGTAAATTTCTCCGAGTTTTTATTTTATTACCTAGGAATAACCCTTAAAAAAAGCTTTCATGTTAACAAACCCTCCGCTTTAGCCCTGTTGGGAACATGATCTCTCATTCAAGGCTTCCACAAATAGATCAGAAATTACTACATACATTGCTCCAGTAATTAGAGACAGATGTAGTTTTGAACAGAGGCCTGTGTTTTATGTTACTGGTATGAATCATAATGATTCTGATTAAATAAGTGAAGTATCATTCTATTAAACAACGGCAGTATTTGAACCTGAATGCTGAGGCTCTATGAGAAGCACGAGCACCATTTGCAAGTCATGCCCTCGGCTTTTCCCGATATTTTGCTGCCTTTCTCAGAGGGAAGATGACAATCAATCTAAATAAACGTTTGAATTCAGCTCAGCCTTAGAGCATTTTGAGTTCAAACCAGACTCCTGGAAGTTTTGAAAGAGGAACTGTGCACATAAAGGCAGAGTATTCCCAATCACGGCACGGAGCCAAGTACGAGTTTCCAGAAGATCCACAGTCTTGGGGACACATCCCACAACACGGCTACTGTAGCATGAACATTGCATGCTGAAAAAAAAAATGCTAAAAGATAGCACAGACATAAAGAAATATTCCTAATAACATATTGTTGTCTTCTTCCTTGGATATTTACATTCCAATTTTGCAAGTTCACTTTTCTTAGTTTTTAATATTTGAAGTAAATGCCACTCATCTTCCAAAAGAAAGCAAAATCACGCACACGAAAATGGAAGTTATTACCTCATGTGGGTGTAATTCAACAGGAAGCCAGAAAGTTTCCTCCAAGGTAGAAGTTTTGGCACACGGTCTCTAAGCACAGACCCTGCAAACTAAGCTTTCTGCTGCTGGTGAGTAGTTTTTCACCCACACGACCTGTTCCTCAGCATTCAAGTTCAATGAAATGCAGTAGTAAACCAGAACTAAATGCACACGCACTATCCAAATATGAACACATATTTAAGGAAAATAAGTAGCAGATGTTTTTGCTTCTCCCTTGTTGCTATTGACTCACACAGACCCTGCTTGTGCACGTCAGACATCTGTAGCCTGGAGCCTCCTTAAAAGCATAAAAGCAGATGTTCAGATCTACGAGAAGGCCCAGTGGCAAGTTATGCGTGCTGTTAACTTTTCTAAAGCATAATTTAAGAAAGATTTTATGTTTGTTTGTTTGTTTTTTATCTTTGAGAGATTTTTGAACAATGAATCAACATAAAAAGTCAAAGCACTTCACCCCATATTCCAGTTTATTACTGTTTTAGAAAGTGTTTGATGAAAAAAATTCATTGACCTGGTGCAAGATTTTGTACGGACAGTTATGTGCTACTGTATGGTAAATCCTACTGAATCATCCTCATCCACCAAAACCCCTCAAATCTCCTTATATTTGATGTGTATGAGTAGAAAAAAATCCACAACATGACCAGGGGAAAACTGAACGCTGCAGAATTAACTTTGCAACATCATTCCTTAAATGGTTACTGTGTATTTTGCAAATATTTTTTAGTCTCAAGCTATTTGAGAAGAACAACCCCCGGCTAGAAGAGCAGCTCAGCCCTGAGCCCTTTTCCCCGCTCCGAGGCAGCGGGACGGGGGATGACTCAGGCCTCCCCACGCGATTTGGGAAATGCATTTTTGGCCAAGAGCCTGCACCACCCATCTGCTCGGGTTCCTGGCCAGCCTGCCAGCTCCACCGGGCCTTCCCAGGGAGGGGACTGTCCGTCTGTCTGACACTTGCTGGTTCGCCGCAGCAGGACACCGCTCCTTGCCGGCACAGTAAACAACGTCCTCTGGATCATTTCCACAGTCACTAGCTGCTGTCATACTTCTCTGAAACAAGACTCAAATGCTTTGAAAAAAGACCATGATTTTACACTAGCGCTGGAGGTATTTGAAATGACACCGTATGTTTTTTCTAAAAGAGACCATGTAGTCAAACTGTGAGGGAAAACACACAACCCAGGCAGCCAACCTAGAAACTCTTAGTGCTTCTTTTTTGCTTTACAATCTTCCTTTCTAGGACTGATGGCAAAGCGTGATTCCCATAAGGAAATTTCTCTAAGTCAGACTTTTCCTTTCTTTTTTTTTTAATATATTTGAATCTTTCTGAAAATACCAACATACTATCTTACATCTAAGTGTTGATTCCTGTTGCCAGGTGACATACTGATAAATACGCACTCAGCATTTGCGTCATGTTATTTTATGAAATAATATCATTACCGCATTTATTACAAGTAATTACATTACATACTGACATGAAGTGGAAAATGTAACCTGGTTATTGCAAAAAAATAAGCAATGCCACAACACAAACCCTACTCTGGAGCATCTGGGATGGGGTGGGGATAGAGAGGGGCTGCCCCCACCTTCCAAATGAACCTGAACCTTCTTGGAACCTGAACCTTCTTGAATCCAGCTGCTGCTTTGTGAAAAGCTAAAAGTTTGCTGTTAGGCAAAAGCAACGTTTGTATTGGAAGTGTGTTTAAAAATAGAAATTAAGCGCTATGTCTAGTTTTGGTTCTGAGCAGTGTGCTGATGCAGGAACCTTCCCCCCCCACCCCGGTTTATTTAGGGTTAATAAAACCCTAATAGAGTTAAACCCCCCCCTAATTAAACTACACTCAGGCAAATGTGGAGGATTAAAGACACACTCAGGAGGCATCAGGGACCACCTGGGATCAATCCCATCTCCCAGGTGCCTTCCTGATAAGCCCCGGGGCGGAACCGAACCTCCCAAAAAGCGGACCTCCCAAACCCCCTGCCCCCCTCCCCGGGCAGGAAGCTCCGGCCGCATGCGGCCCCTCCCCAGCGTGCACGGAAGCCAGAACAAAGCAACGATCCCCCCCGCCGTCTCCTACCATCCGTAGACATCGCCATCTCGATAAGGGTCTCGTTGTCTTTCTTCCCCAAGCGATTCATGGTGGCCGCCCTTTTTCTCTCCCTCCTCGCCGGCGGCGGGGGAGCCCTCCCGGGAGCGGATGGGATAAGAAGGGGTGAGTCAGGGGCTGAGCTGCCGCCCCATACATGCGCACTGCCCGCAGAGGCGGAGCACGGAGAAGGGGGAACCGGAGAAGGGAGGGGGAACCGGGGGCCGCCCTCGATCGGGCGCGGTGCCCGCCCGGGGCGGCCGACGGGCGGGGAACCCGTCGGCCGCCCCGGGCGGGCACCGCGCCCGATCGAGGGCGCTTTGTCTCCATTAAACCCCTCGGTTTTCCGCTACGTACAGAGAAACGCCGGAATGCGAATCGGGAAAGCATCCAAAATGTGAATATTGATTAAATTTCGAGCGTTGGCACGCTCCTTTAGTAGCGCTTTGGAAAAGCAACTCCCTTGTACAGTTGGATTTCTTTGTTTGGATATAGCAGAGTTTGCCTTTTTTTTTTCTGTTTGTATCTCTTTTAAGTAGTGCTTGAGATAAGAGACGAAAGAACATGGATTAAAGTAATACTCTTTGTGGGTCGGTGTCACAGAATCACAGAATGTCAGGGATGGGAAGGGACCTGGAAAGCTCATCCAGTGCAATCCCCCCATGGAGCAGGAACACCCAGATGAGGTTACACAGGAAGGTGTCCAGGTGGGTTTGAATGTCTGCAGAGATGGAGACTCCACAACCTCCCTGGGCAGCCTGTTCCAGTGTCTGTTACCCTCACTGGGAAGAAGTTTATTCTCATATTTAAGTGTTCCAGTTTGAACCCATTACCCCTTGTCCTTTCATTGGTTGTCACCGAGAAGAGCCTGGCTCCATCCTCCTGACACTCACCCTTTATATATCTGTAAACATTAATAAGGTCACCCCTCAGTCTCCTCTTCTCCGAGCTAAAGAGCCCCAGCTCCCTCAGCCTTTCCTCACACAGGAGATGCTCCGCTCATGTTGTGGTTTAACTCAGGCTGGTGACTAAATCCTGCGCAGCCCCCGGCTCACCCACCCCAAGTGAGTTGGTGGGGAAGATTCTGAATAGTAAAACTAAGGAAACTAGTGTATTAATTATACTGTGTTTGTATTAAAACAAACAGAGAACAAACATGAAAACAAACAAGCAAAACAAGTGATGCAAAAGAATTGCTCCTCACCAACTGGCTGATGCCCAGCAATGGCAGCCCCTGCCAACCTCCACCCCCTACCAGTTTTATTTCTGAGCATGGTGTCTTATGATATGGAATGTCCCTTTGGTCAGTTGGGGTCAGATGTGTCCCTTCCCATCTTCTTGTGCACACCTAGACAATTCGCTGCTGGGTGGTGTGAGGAGCACAAAAGGCCTGGATGCTGCATTAGCTCAAGCATCCCTGTGTTATCAGCACTGTTTTCTGTCACGTAGCCCCATACCAGCTACAATGAAGAAATTTAACTCTATCCCGGCTAAAATCAGTACAGTGGCTGATTACTGAGGATAAATTTGCTCTTTTTATCTTGCAGGGATGTTAAGAACAACAAGCAGTTGTCTTGCCTACAGGGCAAACGTAAGCTGCTGTCAGACAATAAAGGATCATGCTGTTTGCTTGTTCTGATTACAGAGTCAGAGCTAGCAAATGCATTGCTTTGGCTAGCAAGCCTGGGTTCTTTGTATGTAGTAGTCAGGAGAGAGACAGAAATAAGGATAGAGCCTGAGGAAAGAGAAATGAGGCCTGAAAAGGTGGCAGAAGAAACATAAGTCTTTCATTCCAGGGCTGGAAAAGAAACTCCATCTTGATTCCTCGGTCGGGTCTCGTCTCCCTCAGGGTCTCTGAAGCTGAGGGGACCCGGGACCAGAGCCCGGCGGTGTTAGGGAGGACAGGAGGCTCCAGCCATGGCTGCTGTTCCTTCTTCTGGAGCTGGCGCCATTTTCGTGTCTCAAACAGCCTCCTCTCCTCATCGCTTCCTTCAATAATCTGAAGTAGTTTCCAACAGGCTGTTTAGTGCTTTTTTTTTTCACACGGCTTTTTGTTCATTAATATCATCTCAGGCCTTCTTTCAGGTTAACTTTTTGTATATTCAGCTTTTACTCCCTCAGTAGCCATTTTGTGTACCAGACTGACAGGGAGTTTGTTGTGTGGGCAGCTGTAACGCAACAGTGGTTTCATGACAGGATTACTTAATCATAAGACTGATCAAGTGAGTCAGATAAGGTGCTGGGTTTGTGTCCAGGTCTATGTACAGCATTAGGCCTTTAGTTGTATTGTGCCACATTACTGCTTTGAGAAGTATATTTTTAGTCAGTAGCAAGACCTAAAAATGTGTCTGGTTGCTTTCCAAAGTCTGAAATGTTGAGTTTAGCTTTTAATCTCACAATACAGGGTGTCAGGAACAACGAGGATGGGCATCAGCACACCAAAAGATGCCTTTAAACAGCTTGTAACCGCACACAACGCACCAGGTCACTAGGTTCAGTTTAAAAGCTATGTTTTCTAGGCCTTTAATTTCCTCACAGTATTATATATCTCACACAGATGCTTTTATGCCCATAGGAGATGCAATTTGAGCCAGTATTCAACAGGAGCCAGGAACAGCAAGAATTGCAAGGGCCATCGCTGGGTTTTGCCTTCTAATTACACGCTCACCCTTCCCATCTCCACCCAGCACATGTGGCGGTGAAGCCAACTGTCCCTGGAGCTGTGTAGGGTGCCCAAGATGATTTTGCAGATCTCTGTAATTGTACAGGCTCGTGGTTTGTTGAGGCACTGGATTTGTATAAATTACACTGTGTCCTGTATTAGGGATGGGGCAGAATTTTGCTCTCCTAGGAGGAGCTGTCTATGGAAGGCCTTGTGCCCATGGCAGGCACAGGGAGGTCCATGCAATACCCAGCCTTGAGTTTTGTACATCCAGAGTTTAAGCAGCCATTTTCTGACTCGGTGGTTTCACAGTGTGCCTAAGCGATCCAGGACCACGCTTCCTTCTAAAGGCATAGACTTTTTCCCCTCCCAGCTTATATTTTCACTGCTGATTGAGCATAAGGTGATACAGTGAATCACATCAACCTGTTAAACTGACTGATCTTTTATTCCCCAGGTTTTCAGTTCCATGACTCACTGCAACCAAGTGGTACCACCAAAACAAAGGAGGAAATGGGGAACCACACAACAGCAGGACCATATTACTCCTGTAATATCAAGAACCAGGTACGTCGTAGCATTTCTGCTTTTGGTGGTCTGGAGTTCAAACACTCTTTCCAATAAAAAAAAAAAAATACATAGAAGGCTGTATGTGTAGGTAACAAACATAACCAGAAATTACTATCAGTGATCAGTTCAGCACCAATGCATAATCTTTAACTGTGTTTCTTAGAGGAGAGCAGGTAGTTTGTAGCCCTTATAAAGTCTCGTTTTCCATTTTTCAAAAGCATGGATCTGATTTCTTTAAAAAAAATATATATTATTTAAACACAGAAAATTGGTGGGGTTGGAGGGCCAGGGTTCAAAGATATCTCTGTGCCCATCATTGTCTCAGGTAGGTACCCCAAGGCCTGTTCAAAACCATTCTCAAGTTACAGCCTGAGATCCCAACTTTCTGTTAGAGGATCATCTAAACCTTGTGTCACCAAAGCGTCTCTGAAAATATGATCCTGAGTTCTAAATCATATGGAAAATGGAGATTTTGTGTCTATCATTTAGATGCTTTGAAAAATTTCATTCTCTGTTATCTATCCTCTGAGAAGGAATCTAGTGAATACAGCTTTTGCATTTACCACTTGGGCACCTACCTACAAGTTGTTCAGATGATGCTTTCAGGATTCCCTATGCTGTGCATGTCATACATCCATATGGCACAGTCTTAGAAGGTGCAGCAACTTTCTGCTATTGAAGATAATGAGTACTGAGTACATTCCTCTTGTTTAAAGAAGTTGTGTATATATACATATATATGTAGAGTTTTAGTAAGTTTTCAAATCAGACTGTGAGCACAAGTTAGAAACAGACACAATAACAAAACCTGAATTTGAAACCGATACAGGGTATATTTCCTTCCCAGCCTCTTCAGCCTCCTTTTTCTCCTCTGATGGCTGAACAACCACACGGTTGGTCACTTTGGTGTGAGATTTCAGCAGACAAGGGCTACATCCCAGAAACTAACGTTGCTGCCTCTCACATCTTCACTAATGTGCTTTTTCCAACCAGTTAGAGGCCACTGAGGATTTCTGGTTGAAGAGCTAACCACTTTCTTTCCCTGTCTTTGAATTAGCCCTTTAAAATATAAGCAATAGTGTCATTCAGAAAGAAATTAATCTTTTAGAGACCAGTAAGGGCAGATTCCAGACAGACTTAGAAAGGTAAAGCGGCATTCAGATGGAATTTAGGTGCCCAAATCTGGCATGATGGTACCCAAAACTGCCATTCAGTTGTCACATAACCTTGGAACTTCCACACAGTTTCTGTATCCCAGGCAATAACTTAAGGTTTCAACACACACCTGTAGTGTGGGGGATCACAGGGCAATTCAGTCTGGGCTCCCTGAACTCCTGCATGTTACTCAGAGGCTGTTTGACATCTGACTCTTCCCCTCTTGCTATACGCAGTTCCTAGGGCTAAACCCAGCTGCTGGAACACCACTGCAGGGTCAGGCACTCAGAAATACAGCAACGCTTGCTGATGGGACGGGCATTTGGGTTTATATATCGAGATGGGTGATTCTGGGGTGTGCTGCTGCACAGCCCTGAAGCTGCCAGGAAATAAAAAGCGAGTGCCATGAAGAGCTGCGGTGCAAGGCAGCAGAATGCAAACGCTTCTCAAAGGAAGTAAGAAGTTTTACGTAGCATGTGGAAGTTCATTATTAGTCACTGCGTTTTTTTCATACTCCATCACTTTTCAGTTAGTCAGCTGTTCGCAGTAAGCGGTGCAGGAATAACACCCATGATGTCTAAACAAACAGATGACTTTACGAGCTATAATCTACCTCTTTCTTGGCTGGGCTTACTGCACATTTGCAACAGTGGAACTAAAATCAACTATTGTGTTTGCACTCTCTCTAGGGCAAGGAAACTGTGTGGGTGCGGTCGCAGCTCAACCCAACCATGTCCCGCGGTGCTGGCTGCTGGGGGAGGAAAACCTGACATGTGGACACCGGTTCTGGGGGCTCCACGTGAGCAACCGAGATTTTCAGAGAGCTCCTAGAGATCAAGGTAATTTCAACAGAAGTCTGTATCCTGTTTCTAGCGCAAGCAGACATTTTAGTTCTGTAATCTTGTGGTTACACTCCCGTAACTGGATTGCTCAGTTTACATCTGCCATCAAAGCCTCCTTAAAAAATAATCTGAGGAAGCCACAAAAAAAGACAGCAAGACAGAATTCCTTTGGTGTGTTTTGTGGAGTAGAGAGAATTCATCTCTTTCTTGCTGGTAAAGATATTCTTAAGAATACTTGAATATGTACAAAATCTATTCACTAATAATGTCTGAGGCATGATTTTTCACTTTCATCGTGTCTCTGTGGGTAGAGTTACACTGATTTTGCTAAACTCCCCCTGAACAGCACGAGTGAAGATCAGTATTTAACTCTGACGGGTTATGTACTGATAGATATGCTCACATAAAGGCTTATTGAATGCGATTGGGTTGGGATAAAGCCACATCGCCAGTTCTGGCACTTAAATGACAATGTAAAAATAAGAAGTTGCGTCATCTGAGTAAATTCCTGTGTGCTTCTAATGAAATCATCTGTTTTCTCTCTTGCCCTTTTATAGACAATTTAGTTTCTCAGGGTTTAGTGCCCTCTGGTGGTAATAGTATTTTTTTTCTGTGAAACTAGATAGGCTGCCACCTCATGCTGCTTTTTTTTCACCTAGATCTGTTGATTATCCCAGGGTGAAAAATGAATAAATAAAATCAAATTATATTATAGAGGATTGTGGAGTGGGTAAATGAGGCTGTTGCGTGAAAGCCAGAGCACTGAAATGATGCAGGGAGCTTCGTAGCTCTAGCAAAAATATTAAAATATTAAAAAATTCGGTTCAGTGTGCATTAATCAGCTTAGACAGTAAAGCAGAACTGAGTGATAAAGGTACCACAAAAGTACAAGAGAACAAAAAATGCAGTTACATGTAAGATACACACAAATAACAGTGTGTATCTTCACCAACACATTTGTGATAACCACAGATTTTTGTATACACCTTTTAATTATTTGTGCCTTTCTCATCTATGCATGTGTTCAACTGTCCTTGATTACATATTTTATTAAAAAGTGTATAAAAACTATATCAAGAGATTAGCAACCTTGTCAAAAATTCTAGAAAAATGTAAGCCCTTGAAGGTATTAAAGCACAAGTTACTCTGTGTGAGATATTCAAGCACAACTTATTTAGCTGGCAGGTTGGTGAGAATAATAGAAATAATAATACAAGTGATTGTCTCATCCTATGGGCAGTATTGAGTGACTGGCTTTTTCTCTGCTGTTTATAACATTCTCTGTGAAGAATGGTAGTAGTTATAATGTGAACTTTAGGAAAATGTTTCAGATTTGCTGTTATAAATTATTGCTTATTGGGTAGATCTACCCTTAGTTTTTAAAGCTTCCATTCATTGCAGCGCACATATAGAGCATCCTTATAAACAACTTCAAGGAAGCATCTTTCCATGTGGGCTTCTCTAATATCAAACGCAGAAGCTCCACCGTCTCTTTTCAGCCCTTAGAATCACAGAATCGTTTTGGTTGGAATAGACCCTCAGGATCATCAAGTCCAACCATAACCCAACTCTGGTGCTAAACCATGTCCCTGAGAACCTCATCTAAACACCTTTTAAACCACTCCAGGGATGGTGACTCCACCACTGCCCTGGGCAGCCTATTCCAATGCCCCACAACCCGTTCTGTGAAGAAATTTTCACTAATATCCAATCGAAACCTCCCCTGGCATAACTTGAGGCCATTTGCTCTTGTTCTATTACTTGCTACTTGGGAGAAGAGACCAACACCCTCCATGCTCCAACCTCCTTTCAGGTAGTTGTAGACAGCAATAAGCCTTGGGCAGGCTCTGCAGGCTTGCTCCAATGCCTTGGCTGAGGGTTTCCATCCTTCACAAGCTCATGCATCTTCCTATTTTCTCCTTTTTTTTATCAGCATTCCTGTTCTCCTCCTTCCCTGCAAAAGCAGAGAGATGCTGCAAAGGCCTCACGTCTTACAGACTGGTCCTAGGTGAAGGGCTGCAGGGAGCAATTCTAATAATAAGAAATATTCTTGGGCCAGGAAAGAAAACAATATGCAGTTTTCTATGGAGAGAGAAAAGACCAGACAGAAGGAGAAAAAATCAGAAACTAGAATTTATAGGAGCAAGCAGGACGAGAGGGTACGTGTGGGGCTGTCTGCCCTTCAGGGGCATCACACAGAAAGGTTGTGTGATGGTCACAGGCAGAAAGGAAACTGGTTGAGGTGTTTCTGCGGTAACCAACCCTACCCAAGGACACACGGGTTTTCCTGGGTTTTTGGGGCTGTGCACGATCACAAAAGCCAGCTGCCTGCTTCAGGGTGCTGTTTTCTGGAGAAGTGGGTGTCTGTGCTGGCCTATACCCTGATGGATGTAGCAACACTGATATGTGCTGGAAAGGAGCCTTCCTCATAAGAGGTAAATTAAATAGTGGGTGACATCAGCCTTGGTCCAGTACTACTTGATATAATTTTGCTTTCAGTTCTAATAAAACTGAGGTCTTGGTTGTCACAGCCCTTAAGTTTCCTTCTTGCTTTCACAGCTTTTCCACCCAAGCACAGGAAATACAGTGTCCATGTGGTTTCCAGCCTATCCCCAGTCTCTAGTTGATCCCTATCCGAGGTCCTGTCTGAATAATACAGCGTTTATCACCCCACCCAAGGGAACCCTCGTGCAGAGTTGTTGGGGCTGCCCCAGCTCACCCGTCTGTCCCAGCACAGCCCAGGCTGGGCATACGGATGAGTTGTGAGAGCTTGGTGGACACGATGAGCATCCTGGAGCAGCAGGAGCCGGGAAATGCATGGGCCCCCTCAGCCATATCAATCAGAATTGGAAGGACTGGGCAAAAAGCTAAGTGACAAATTTAAGCGGAAAAGATGCATCTAAAAATCAGTGCTTTAAGATAAGAAGTACGAACAGTAAGATGAAATAAATATAATCTAATAATTCATATACACATTCTAAACAGGAGAAAGCGAAGCCTGTGAGGAACAGAGTGAAAAAGAATAGAAGTAACAAATAAGAAAAATACAATATCAAATTAAAACATTTATTAGTTTCAAGTATATTTAAAATTTTAGGGGAATAGATAAAAGCCCTCAAAATGTAGGATGCTACTTTGTTTCAACTGGTTTCAAAGAGTCCTACCAGTGCCAACAATGTAATTTCATTTTTTGCTGTTTACCTCTGGCTTGTGGTAGGAAAGCTGAAGTGTAACACAAATAAGCCAACACATAATTCTGTTGTTTCTGTAGAGCAAATCTGCCATTTGAACACTTTTTTGGTGGCCATCTCTCAGAATGTTAATTCTCCTTTGCTGTCAAACCACTGAATTCGTAAGAGGAGCTATGCCATCTCTAATAAAAGTCAAATCTCTTTTCTTGAGATTGTTGCTATTGTCTATAATCTTCTTCTTCTTATGAATTGTAAATTGTTTATCAGAAGACAAACCAGTTGTGCCTCCTAACTATGCCCCTGTGGATATCCATTCAAGTGCATAATACATGAGGAGAAGGCTTATTTGTCATTTCTTGTTTCCCTCATTTTAAAAGTTCTACTGTTTCACATTTCAGTTGTGAAAAAAGAGAAGAAGATACCATGGTAATTACCTATCTGGTAATTACATATTGGATCATTTCTGAAATCCACTGGTCTTACTGTATTAATTGTGAAGATTTTTCCTGGCTGTTGAATTCTTTACTTCTCCTGCTAATGAACATACAATATATAGTTCTGGGTGATTCCCTTTAAGTTAAATCTTCAGGTAAGCCAGTCTGCTAAGACAGCCGGTATTAACATACCTGTCTAATGCTTGAAATTACTGAGCTTATCCTTATCATCAAACATCAAATATGAACACGCAGACAGTTGTTGATAGCCCTCTGTATTGTAGAGGACAGAAACCTATATTTGAGTGATCTGATACGTAAACTCTGGTACTGTAGATACATTCATGGGTCTGTTTTTCAAGAACTCCCATTGTTTTCTTTTAACCTTGACTGTTAAGTCTAGAAAAACCTTTCTTTTTCTTGGATTAAACTTGATCCTCAGTTTTGTCACAGTTTTCCAGCACAATCATGGTCAGCTTGTCAGAGGCATAATCTGTGCTTCACACTTATAAATGGTGCATGAATCAAGAAAGGAGCTAGTACCAAACACAAAAGCACTTTTTTGGCCTGGCTTTTAAAACCGATCAATTGCACAAGGACTCGGTGGCCATAATATTTCCCTTCATGGCCTTTCATGGGCTCCTGAAGAAGCTGCAGCATCAGGATTTGAATGTATGGTGCTCTGACTCCGAATTGCCTCACACCTCCACATCAGTTCTAACGGGAGCATTAGAGGACTGAACGTAACTTTACGTAGGACGGGTAACACCAGCTTTCCCTATCCTTACATTAATTAAGACAAGTGATGCTACTTCGTTTTTCAGTTCAAAGCACATTCAAAGCAAGTCTTGAATGATATTACTACTATGAATACCAAGATGATTTACTCTTTGATTTCCAAACGATCTTTGGAGACAGAAGCAAAGTCTCGTGCGGTATCTGTAAGTACCAGCCTTCTTGGTCCATTTTTGCCCAATGTTCTCCTAAAACTTGTCTGACTCAAGTTAATAGAGCAGGCTTTAGTTAATCTCTCTGTTAAAATTACTGAGGAAAAGTTTCATAAAAATTGGCCTTTCAGTAATAGGTCTGTGGCTTCTGATGTGATTTAATTTTCCTGGGTCTGACATATTGAGAATTAAAATAGAATGACATTTTTTAAAACTGTCAGTTATCGCTGCTCTTATCAATCATTAGCACAAGGCACCATCTGTATCAGCTCACTTTCCCTTGGCCTGCTGCAGCTTTTTTCTTCATTTCCTTTGTACTTTCACAAAGTAATGAAGTTATTAAGCTTCATCCCTCTGATTCTGTTGGTAGAATTGATATCCTCCCCACACATTTCCTGTCATGCTCAAATGAAAGCTGAAACAAGCAGAGCATTTCTTTTTACCTTGCACTTTGAAGCATCCACGCTGTTTTTAAATAATATTTCTGACTGTCTGCTTATGGTTTAGTGTCTCCATACCACAGCTCTTAAGAAATGTTAATGGTCTATCATTGGTTTTCTATCTGCATGCCCCAGAACTCATGTTTAAAATCTCTTCTGCTGTTACAATGCTTTTTAACCAGAATGAATTGTTCAATTAACCAAAATGAATTTGTTCCAAATTCATTTTCAAGATCATGCTTTGCTGCTAGGTTGGGGCTTCTTTTCTCTAATTCAGCGCAATTGCATGTGTTGTCAGGGTCAACAGCAATTGCAGCACTTGCTTTAATCAACCTTTATTAGCACTAATCTTTTTAGCGCAGTTATCAGACAGCGCATAATTGATTATTAGTATTCTTCTATGGTACATCTTCCTAACCATGCAAGAGAGCTTCTTCCTTCAAAGACCAGCAACTTTGATGCAATCCTGTCCTGAAATAAAGTCAGCATCCCATGCTGCTGCATGAGCTCTTATTTTATGTTTTGAGAAACCTGTTTTCTTTGTCTCCCTTAAGTCTTCACTATTTCTTTCTTGTTGGTGTCACTTGTTGGTTTTAGTGCTGGGACATGGAATGATGTGACTCTTTCTATTGCTTTTCTCTCACAAGAAACTCTGCACCACAGTATGTTCCCCACCGTGATTTTGTGGTACATCGAGTGCATTCACCGTGCCTGCATATGATAGAAGAAGCTCGATTTGAAACTTTCCCTGTGTGGATTCCTAACACTAACCCTTTCACTGCTGATTTTAATTCAGATAAAAACCAGAACCAGACAGTGATGGGATAAGCATTGCCATCAACTGCTTATCCAGAACAGTTCCCCTTGTCACTGCTCATCACTATTTGTGATCAAAACAGTCAGGTTTCAATGATAAAATTATTAACAACAGGAACATTGCTTAGTGATTCTACACTATACACCTCAGAAGTTGCTTAACCAGCAGATAAGAGGGACGTCAGGAAACAGAGTCCTGTGTGAGTTGTAGAAATATGTGCCAGAGACTTTCCTTAGTTTTATTACACCTGTTGTGAACTTGGCCAAGTGAGCTTTGGCTTTGTGTAACAAATAGTTTTCAGTCATAGATTTCAAGCTACTATCAGTTTGCCAGTGAAATCAGTTGGTTCAGCAGGACGTAGACATATCTGAGCCAAATCCAAGCAAATGGCTTGGCTGGAACCCTGTTTTGCTGTTTCAAAATGCAAAGTGAGCAGCAGGAGTCGCGAGGAGGTGGGGGATTCACAATTGCCTCAGTGTTACGGTCCATAATTGTGTTGTATTAGATTTCTGCCAGGGCAACTTGACCTTAGTTTAGTTTTTCTCTCCTACCTGAGTTTGTACCTTGACCTCTCCCACCATGTGGTGATTCTTATATGTCACAGGTTTACTCAGTAGCTAAGGAACGTTGAACATATACGTCTAAAATACAGATTTAGATGTTGAAAGTGTAGTTAGATGAAGGAAAAGTAACAGGTAAGACAAACCACAGAACAAATATTAATCCAGAAGGTACTCTCTTTTAATGGAGACTTTCTATTTTTAATTGTTTTTCTTAATATTTCAGAATGAAAACGTTTTCCTGTCTGTATGTAAAAAACATGACCTGAGGAAAACAAGTTCTCCCCTCTCTACTTTCTTTCACACTTCACAGCTCCTATTTTGTTCTTTTCCTATTATAGTCTCACGCTTCTACAGAGAGTGAAAATTATGTGTAATCTGAATAATTCATGTAGGTTTACTGCTGCTTTGTGTTTTATGTTAGTGATTCCCAAACATTTTTTTACCAAGGGTTCCTCTGGCATGTAAGTAAACTTGCCAGAGCATTTGCTTTCTCCACCTCTGTTCTCTCTTCTCGCCCTGCTGGTGCTGCCCAGCTCTTCCTACCCACCTGCACATCTCTTTCCTTTCCACTCGATTCTGATATCCCCCTTTCTTCCATTCCCCCATTAATCAACCTTCCCTCCTACACTCAAGTTCATTAATTATTCTCGTCCTAGCCCGTTCAGAAAGTCTTTTGCTCTTCTCGGAGTTTTGATGCTTTTCCCTTAAGAAGGAAATGAGGGTATGGCAAGAATACGGGATTATGCTGCTTCCACAGCTGGCTTTCTACTTTTTCTACACAGCCACATATTCTCCCTCTTCCTTCCTAGCAAAACTAGATTTCCTGCTGTCTGAAACAGAGATTGCTGGTTCAGGGGACAGGTGCTGTCACAGTGGTCTCCTGGTGACCAGCAGTTTACCCTTGGGGAGCAGCAAGTATTTTATGTCACCTTTGAATGCATCCCTGTCTCTTTGTCTGCAAGTATTTGACGTTTAACATTGGAATATATAAAATGTTTTGGCATCAGACTGTGGGCTGTTGCTGATACTGTCATCCTTTGTTGCCAGCGCAGTCCCTTTGGAAGCATTATGATATCCTTCACTGTGAATAAATATTTATCTATTTGAATCTAATGGTGGTGTAATTCTATGGACCTAATCCCGAAATGTTTAGTTTGTCCATTTTCCGACAAAATTTGCACTAAAGTTAATGACTCGAGATTTTTTTGTTACTGCTATAATGTCATTCATTGAGAAAGAGAAAAAAAACTTGTCAGAGGCATTCATTTTTAGACGGCAATGTATCTCTTTCTTAGATGAGGAGAATCGACCGGAAAACAAATATAATTCAGCAAATGTTTTGGCATTACAGGCATTACACAGCAAATGGAATTGCTTTTATATAAGAGTTTGATATGACAAGTTAGAAATCATTTTCATTTCTTTTAAATTAGCATCTTGCATTCCCAGAGGCTTTGTCTCAGGTTTAAAGAGCACAAAGAAGAATACTGTCCCCAGAAAAAGCTATTTTATGTAATTTCTTTCTTCTTTGCTTGCAATCAATCATTCTTTCAGTGAGGCTGATCTTATGTGCTGCTTCGTGGTTGCAGGATACTTCTTGCCGCACGATACCCATGGCTTTGGCTCACCATAATACGATCATCCAGTTTGCTGTGGCTAGGTTCTCGAACACAGCATTCTGACATGGTTTAATGTGAAGAAGTGTGCTCTTCCTTTCCTTCATTTTTAAATGCTTTTCAGGAAGAATTCGTGCCTTGTCTCTGGCTTTCACAGCGTGCAGCAGCGTGTAAGAAATGGAATTGTACTTAGTACTCCCTTGAATTGTTCCTCCTATAAGCAGAGTAGTTAGGAAGATGTACAAAGCTCTTACTTGGGGAACATCCAGCAATAATTTTTCTGTCTATTTTAGCCATCATTTGGAGATTCATAGTCAGTGATGTTTTTGGTCTCCAACCTGGAACAACAGACATATCATTCAAACTGGGAGTCCCATGTTGATTTTCAAGAGCTAATGTTAATCACTTGAAACTGATGCTTTTAGTAAGAAGTTTACTAGTCTTGAGTCTCTTTTTGTTCTATAAAAAAGATTTCTCTCATTCTGGCCTAAACAAGAGGAAATTAGTACAAGGTAATTGTGTAGCTTAATTACAGGGATATTAACCTGGCAATGGAGAAATGCCAGATCACCAGAAATGGTGAGTTCGAGCTATTGCTTGTAAATATTTCGTACCCCATGGAATCGCTTGCTATTCCAACTGTTTTGTTCTGTAGGCTTGTTGACAACAAAGTCAAGGTTAAGGACACCAACTGTAATCCACCAGTCTGGGCATTCAACTGGCGCATTGTAAAACCAACTGTGTGTTCCAGCCCCACAGGCGTAAAGCTCTCTGTTAGAAAGGCAGGAGTGAATTATGGATGACTCAAACACTACAGAAAATTACATTAGCATATGTAACACAGAGAGGGTTAAGTATAATTACAGTAGCTGTATGCAGCAAAGTATAGATGGATAGAAAACCAGCGGCACAAATGCTGTTCCCGCTGAGTAACCTTGGTGTGCTTGGAGAAACAGATTCCAGGCTTCCTTTGGTTTGTATAATCTGAATATTTGCCTGGCAGACTTTTTTTTGCCAAAGCCCAGTGTGTGTAGCACAGATGTGGGGTTAACAGTCGATTCATATTAAGGCTCAGATTAACTCCAGGATTAGACAATTCAGATCTGATATGCCCACAAATGCTCACAGACTGAATAAAAACTCTTTGCTTCCTTCACAAGGTAATTTTTCAGGCTCTCAGTGGCTACAGGTTGGAATTGTAGGGGTGGTCAACCAGGCTGCCACAACTGTGTATTTGCTGGGAGATTAGGGAAAATAAATCTGGGAGGCAAGGGGATTTTTGGAACCATGGTAGAAAGGTATCTTAGTGCAGTTCTCAGTCTAGAATATGTACAGCTGCTGCCCATCCAGCAGAGGCTTCATCTGAAATTGAAACACCTCAGACTTCTGGAGGCATTTTTTAAGGACATATTTTAAATCTTAAGAAAAAAAATCTTCAGCTCTTAGTTTAAGCTCCAGATAAGTTGATTTCAACCATCTCTGGGTACATTAAATCCCTCCACTACCTACTGTTTCTTGATGGAACAGGAATATTCACCAACCCTTTCTTTAGGAAGTGAAAGCCATTTACACTACAACTTTAGCCTACTGACCACACCTAAAAGGAGGGACTTCATGGCTTATGATCATTAATAAACAGTGCTGCTGATGTAACAGTGTAAAATTACTTCTGCTTTTCTGGAAGTTTTTGTCAACATATTAGAGGAAACTGGTGTCTTTGTGCATAGTTCTATAAATGTTCTATTGTCTGGATAAATTCATTAAACTTACAGTCTTTCCTGTCTCCAGTTTCTTGGACTCTCTCTGTTTTTCTCATAATCCCTCAGAAAAAATAGTTCCAGTCTTATCAGTGCTTAACCTTGTGGTTTGTTACTTATTAGACAGCCCTGTGGTTTATATTTTAATACCAAAGATACCTCTTCATGACCCTAATTCACCCTGTGTTTGTATTTGCCAGAGCACTTCTATTGTGTCAACATCCTGCTTAAATTATACAAGAATGTTTCACAGTTTCTTTATGCTGAAAGAAAGAGATTAATGAGCTTTAAGATAACAGAAATCTTCTTCTCCTATCTTTTCTTCTCTCCCCACTTCTCAGCCTCTGTAGTACATTGAGTGATTCTGTGAATATCAAGTGTAGAATCTGTAGGGTTCAGCCCTAGTGCTCCCTCCCTACAGAAATCCAGCTCTACATAGTAAGTAATCGTGCTGAAATTTATTACTTATGCTGTAGGACTCCAGGTTCTATCACGTCCGTGGTCAGACTCCTTTGTGTATACAGTTCATATAGCTACTATTCATTCTATAAATTAATCTGCTATATTCTTTTAACAATGGAAACTAAATGCATCCTGCTAAAACCAAATCAATGTCATCCATATCAGTCACCAGGGGTCCCTTGATCTCTTCCTAGCAAGGATTTTGTTATTCAGACATTCCCCACAAGCTGTCAAGTGGTCCAACTCAATAACAACTAATAAAGCAAGCACCCCTTAAAAATTTCCCCGGGGAATCTGTTTAAATTGAACAGGGAGTAATAAATCTTGTAGTGTCAATAGTGGTGAAAATGTTAATCTGGGAAGATGGCTGCTGCTTGAATTCACCCTGTTGCTCACAGACTGCAGCACCAGTTTCAAATCTGTGGCAAATCTGAGATGGGCTGTGTAACAAAAAGACGGTTCTGGTGATCTAGTTGCTTCTTCAACCTTTTAAATCTCAGCTGCTGATTTTAGTGATGCCTTCAAAGGAAAATTAGATGACAGGGATGAATGTGCTGACAAGACTTTTTCGGATGGTTGACCGATATGGTCCTGAGCACATAACAGAGATGTGTCCATCTGCCAAGCATAGCGTGAGTCTGATATTCTATACCACACAAAGCTGGTTTAACACTAGGATCAACAACATCATTTTCTTAACTATACAGACTGGGTAGAAAACGGGTTTTATGGTGTAAATTTAGTCTATTAAGGGCATTTCTGTGAATAAATTGTACTAGATGTTCTTTTCATCCTTTTTAGCACAGATTTCTTTCACAGATGTCATTTTTGGGCATTAGACAATTTTTTCTTTCTCCTGCTGTTGTGCAAGGAGAACTGCAAGTACTGACATTAAACATTTTAGGAAATTTGTTCTGTTCTTTTTATAATAAGTGGAAGCAATCCTGCCAGAACGCAAACCTTCCAGTGACTTTAATGTCTATTTTATTGTGTTATTTCTTAGGTACTTGGTATCATCCTAAGGAAACTAATAATTCAGGGACTATTTCCAAAGTTCCAATCACATACTCCATATAATCATGCTTTTATTTTTTTAAATATTTATATTTGCAGTGGAAACAAAATGTCAGCTTTAAGCATGACTACTAAAATATGTTTTTTCAATGTAACTTGCTGACATGAGATAACAAGTGCTAAGAATTTCTGATTGAGTTGTTCATTTCTGTGCTTTGATTTGGCACCAGAGCTAGTACACTTCAGGACCTACACGGCTGCTTTGAGATTCTCCTTCATGTTTTTAAAAACTATTTTATTCATTCCATCATTCTACGTTTAGGATATTTTCATTTTCTTAGCTGCTTAATCCGTGGCAGGGTTTGTTTGAACTCTTTGTGGGTGGTATAGGAAAGTATTTAATTTGCATAGTAGGCAGGCAAGGAGACCTGATCATCTTTATCCATCAGCTTTAACAATCAAGAACCAGCTCTGCACCCAGAGCAACACAGACCTGCCCTTTGTTTTGTACAGGAGTTGGACTCCCCTGCCATGTCCAGGTCCAGTTATAAATGCAGAAAATAAGAGAAATGTTGAAGCAGGAGCACCCAGAAGACACAAGGCAAACTTGCTGGGACCCTGAGGGCATCACCAGCCCTGCCTGACCCTGCCCAGCTTGGCCATGGGCCTCACCGAGATTGGCCTGGCTGATGTCCCAGACTGGGTGATGGAGATGATAGAAGGAAAATGAAGGTGGTGAGGGGTCTGGAGCACAAGTCTGATGAGGGAACTGGGGCTGTTCAGCCTGGAGAACAGGAGCTGAGGGGAGACCTCCTCACTCTCTGCAACTGCCTGAAAGGAGGTTGTAGTGAGCTTGGGGTCAGTCTCTTCTCCTAAGTAACACGTGATAGGACAGGAGGAGACGGCTTCAAGTTTCACCAGGAGAGGCTAAGATTGGATATTAGGAAAAATTTCTTCACAGAAAGGGTTGTGAAGCACTGGAACAGGCTGCCCAGGGCAGTGGTGGAGTCACCATCCCTGGAGGGGTTTAAAAGATGTGTAGATGAGGCTCCTAGGGACATGGTTTAGTGCCAGAGTTGGGTTATGGTTGGACCCCATGATCCTGAGGGTCTCTTCCAGCCAAAATGATTCTATGTTTCTATGTCCCAGCCCGGGGCATAGATAATCCTCACAGATTATCAGTCCTGGTCAGCGTGAGCACCTGCTGTCATGCACACGGTACCGGGCAAGCAATTTCCGTGGGTTGCTCTGGAAATTGGAGCGAACACGCAGATATAGGAAATGGTGCATCTAAAATGTGAAAATATGTGTATTTCAAAATACACATAGATAAATTTCAAGATTCACACAGATAAAGTTAAAACTAGTTGTACCCTAGTTAAAAGCTAAAACTAACCGCGGCAGTTTAAAGTTAAAACTCTTTTTCCCGCTCGTCCCCGTGCATCCCCGCGGGCGCTGACCGCAGGTGCGGCGCGGAGCCGGCAGGGGGCGCTGTGAGCCCGCACCAGGAGGGCCAGGGCGGGCGGGGGGGGTTGAACATCAACCCCACTTTGGGAAAGGGTGAAGGGAAAGCCGGTTTTAATATTATTTGTTAATATACTGCACATAAGGCTGACGCTTTTCAGGGTAAAACTAAGCAGTCCCTTTGGTATTTAAATTATTTTAAAGACCTGAGGTGGCTCAAGAATGCTGAACGATTCTGATTCTAATTCTAATCTTCACACATTTCTCAGACTGAGAAGAGAAATGGTTAGAAAGAGTGAACACTGGCCGTCATACACAGAGAGGGTTCTATTGCCAGAAGAGGCCACGGAAAGTGTCGGAGCCGTGTGCAGCTGCTTGGTGGGCTTGTTTAGTTATATTTGCACCGGAGAATCCCAGAGCCTCAGTAGTGCCGCGAGGCCGCCTTCTGATCGGTCTTGTGTAATAAAAATACGCAGAAGAACAAGGAGGTCTCTGCTGCAGAGAGCTCACAAGTGCCTATGATTGTGTCTGCGTGCCAGGCGGGCTGCGTCCCTGAGTAGTGACCATTGTTTTGAGAGAAGGACATTGCAGTTACTGTCCTGGCTGCTCTGTAATTCCATTTGTCTATAGGTGGCATTGACAGCATGTTTACTTGGCACAAGGCTGCTCCGAAGTGTTAAGTTGTGATTTGCCTACTAGTGATGTAGGTCAGTTGAGATGTACAGATTCTTTTCTGGTTTATTGAAGTTTTTCTTGATGGGAGTCACAGGGCTTGAAACTTTAAACTTCTTCTGTTTAACTAAATGTGAAAATAAGTAAAACACACTAAGGCCTCCTTTTCAAATACTTTATGATCATCTGCAGTAGTGCAGTGCTGGAAGAAGGTCTCCACATCATTGGTTCCAGATTTCTGCTATCACGAGCAGGTTTATTTTAGCATCTGTTTTACAAAGTGGTACTGATTGTTGCATGCTGGCTGTCATCTTCTTTTTCACGTGTAGCAAAAGCAGAAAGAGGGATAAAAGATTTATAGAGCACTATTCTTGGCAAGGAAATTCTATATATAGCAAAGGAGAATGTCGGGTTTCTGCTCAATTTTTTCCCATGTTGTGACTTTTAAATGAAATCAACGTTGGTTGGGATTGCTATTCATGACAGGCTTTGTAGTGCAATGCACACAGGATGCTCACGGAAATGTCACCAATAATAAAGTATCAGCAAAACCTTGTGAGAAAGAATATCCTGATTTTCTGGTAGCATGATGCCACAGAAGACTTCCTATCTGTCCCTTACTATGAAATGATCAGTTTGAGATCATCATCAATTCCTGTTGCCCCAACCTCCCGCCTTTCATCTGATCAGAAAAAAATTGCTATATGCTTACACCAAGTGATTTTCTACAACTGAAATAATTTAAAGTGACCCCTTGATCTCCTAATATAGACCATGGCAAAGAATTGGGCTTAGTTGTCCTTCTGCCATTGTACATTGAGGTGGGAAAAACAATAAAAGACAAATATTTACTTTTAGTTGGGGGAATCTTACATGTGTGCACAGACGGTTGACCATACTTGATCATTTTTTAGACAATTATTTTCCCTCTCTTTTAATCCTACCTGAGCATTTCCCACAGAGCAAAATATTTTAATGCTAGCGATGCACATAGTTTTCTCTCATAGTCTCTGCAGCAGAGTTTTCTCCAAGTTTTGTTGGTTCATTTTTGAGAAATCCTGCTGTGCATTTCAAAGAGGTGTTTCCAGTCTTCCTCAGGCTGTTTCATCAGCAGCTTGAAATACAGCAACAGAAAAATTACAGGCTCTGATCAGGCAAAGCAAGCACGGAGAGCACTGTAATGTCAGAAAGGGCACAAGCATCGCTAAATTCCAATAGCAGAGCAGCTCATTGATTTAAAATATACTATTGACAACCATTTTTTTCACACTTGCTCTCAGGAGTATTCTTCAATAACATTTATGTACAAGTTTAAGATCCCTTACTGTGTATTTTTGAGCCTGTAGTGCTTGGAGTGATCCTGTTGAGTTTGCAAACGTTGTGTCCTAAGTTTCTATTTTCCAAATTCAGGTATGAATACTGGTGTTACCTAATCACGGTGTGTGTGCTATATGAAATGGGAAAAGGTTTTTGTCAACAGGTCAGGTGAGTGCAGTTCTTTTAGACAAGTTATCATACTGCCTAGAAACAAAATGTGAATTCATAGGACCAGATGGGTTTCTGTGAGATGCTATATCATTGTCTAGAGTAGATCCTTAGCGATCTGCTGGATCCTTAAATGTTGTTGTGCTTTAGGGGATTTCTTTTCAGAATAACAGCTTGTTAGAGGCTTGGTGCAGATGGAAATGCCCAAGTCTCTGAAATGACCCTTTCAAGTTACAAGCTTTAGAGGGAAAGGTCGTTAATATAATTGGGCCCCTGTTGTGCGAAGCACTGTACAAAAATGAATAGAAAGGCAAGTCTGTGCTCAAGTAAGTAGTCATCTCCAAAACTCAGCAGATTGCTGTATGTTAGAAAATATCTGGAGAGTTTTTTTATATATATTTAGCTGATGGAAAATCCTCTCAAGAAATTAAGGCAAAAATCTGGTTGCAAGGAAAAAGCAAAATTGAAAGGCAAGTCCCCAAAATGTGTCTCCATGTTCGGGCTGAGGAAGCAACGAGCTGGACCATTTAACCCACAGCATGGCAAGGAAGGAAACAGAGGCTTGGGTGCATGGGTGCCCTTGCAGCCCCTTCTCCGGCAGAAGGGACAGTGGCTTCTGCGCTAAGATTTTGTCAGACGACCTAGAATAGCTCTGTAGAAAGAAACTTAAAATTACCTTTCTCTTTCCCAGCTAGCAGGAGGTGCAAACATGTTTTACCACCATCTTCCTTTTCCAGCAATCCCTTCCCGTGGAAATAACTGCTTCAAATACTTGCCCCCGTTCTAAATATAAACATTTTCATAATAAGCGTTTGTGTTTTCTCGTTTGAATTTGATGCTTTTTGGGAAATCTGCTACAAACTGCCCACAGCTATGGAAGTGATCTTGCTCTAATTGCAAGATGGATAACTTACCTTTGACCAACTCCAAGATGAAATAATTTCAGATTTGCATGAAAAATTAGAGTCTGTAGAAAGTATACATAGTCTCTTTATTTGCTTGATTATCAGTAGAAAAACAGTTGCCATTTGCAATAGTTCTCTTCCTTAAAAGATAAAAAGCTTAATTCACATTGGTTGTGTGCATGAGAATTGGGGAATTATGGTGTTGAGTCACTTATATTTTTAGAAGATTTAAATTTGTCAGTGCCTACCTCACTTTAAAAAGGGAATTTAGGTTCCTAAGTCATCAATGTGCTTATTAAAATTTTACTATAAATGGCTTTTCCAAGTGCTCAGTGGCTTTTGAGTGCGAGCGTCTCTACCTTATAACCATCTTTCTGAAAAACATAGAAAAAAGTAAAGTGGACCACCTGCCTATCCTTTCCTCCAGGAAGTTCAGCTGAATTGGTTTTGATTAGATTTGATTTGATTTTAGCCTTTAAAAAATTTGCAGCCTAGTGGGCTAAGCATCACTCAGAAGCATTTTGTACAATCAAATCTTTGCGGTTTGTCAAGGTATTTTCTAATGTAGATTTATGGCTGTCCTGAAAAGCAGTCTAGAAATATTCTGGACAAATACGTCTTTTTACTTCTAAAAAAGTATGCCCTATTAATAAGACAGAGGCTTTTCAGTCTATTTAAAGTCAGAAAAAGGAGACAGTAAGTCATGTTTTCAGATGTGGCATCAGTTTGTCACCACTGTTCCCCATTATATTGAACTGGGAAAAATGCTTGGTTCTGACAACCTGCAATTAGAGATCGCTGTTTGCTTCTTGTCGCAGGCGGTGGTGATTTACATGGCTAACAAAATAATGTCTTTATTATGTTTTGTTCTGTAGAATAACCTGACCTCTGCCCTTCTTCAGGCAACACAGCACTGAGACACACAGGGCCAATGCTCAAGGGGATTTCTGTTGCTGCAGTACTAACCCGCATCATTCTGAACTTTTCATACCCAGAGGCCTAGATGAGTTCACAGGCCAGAGATAAGTTTATAAATTCCATCATCTAATACTTGGATCTAATATTTGCTTAAAAAAACCCAGAGTTATAAAAGTCGGTGGGCAAAAATGGCAAAGCATGTCAGTGCCTTCAGGGAGATCCTTGTTTCTCAGGTCCCTCCTCAGCTTCCCTCTGCTTTTAAGAAACAAATATTCATTTCCTCAAGGACTTTAATTTATTTTGCTTTTATCCCGTATGAATTCTGAGAATCTATCTCCAACTAATGACAAATATTTAATTTTTTTCTGTGCAAAGAAGAAAAGCTTCACAAAGACATATTGAGACCCATTTGTCTTGTGTTTTCCAGTGGGATGCTGGCTTGCTGGAAGGGTTGATAGGTCCAAGTGATGAAGCTTTTAAATCTGGATTGTCCAGTACCTGAATAAATATTCTAATGACTTTATGGAGAGCTCCTCTCCTCTCTTTCATTGGGTTGAGCACGCTCAGAACATATTGTTTTGGTCCTATTGGTGAGAAAAGAAGACAAATGTCTGTGTTTTCACGCCACAGACTTGTGCTGGAATAGGGAGACAGGAAACTATGAAAGAATTCTAACCTCAGGGTGGTCGGACGAGCCCTTATCTACCGTTTATTTACGAAGTCTAAATGAAGCCCAACCTTTAGACATCACAAATTTTCTGGTTGGGTATTGCAGTGATGGAAGACAAAAAAAAACACCAAGACAAAAAGTCTTCAATTACTTCAGACACCAGGAGAATAACAGATCTGTTTTTTTTCAGAAGCATCTTTCTATCTGCTACTGGAAACCTTGCTAGTGCTAAAATTACTGAAGCCTGTTATTTTATTTAGTAAGCGAAAGGACATAGTCAAGTAATTTGTTTTTTCTTACTGTGATTGTTTTTACTCACTGGTAGTTCATATCGTTAGTTTGGTGTTATGTAAGTCTGAACTACATCTGAGTTACACCAGCTAAAGATTTGGCTCAGGAACGTCAATTAGATTTGCACATCTTAATCTACTAAGCATAACTTAAGTTCCATAACATTAACATAACCACACTCTGCGCCTGACAAATTTTCTTCCTTATATTCTGAGAACCAGATTTCAGTGTTGGTGACTTCTCATTTCTTTGTAGATAAAGTGGAAAATCTGGATCAGATTGGTACCCTATCTTCATTTTTTGGGGGATCTGAGATCCAGAATCAAATTCAAGTGCTGAAATTTTAAAATAATGGCCTTAATTTTGCATTAAATTCATTGAAAAGAAAGGACTATCCATGAGATATTGCTGTATCTTGCTACAGTGGATATGTTTTCTGTGCTGTCTCCGGTGATTCCTGTGAAATGCTATTAACAGCAAGAGATTACTCTGTGAAGTTTATGATGGTAGTATTGCTGATACAAGCAGATACTTTCTATTACATTAATGTTCCATTTAAATAACAGATTGCCAGCCACAAACTTTATACATCTTATTCCCCATAAGGGCAATATATGGGTCTCTGAGTATGGTTTGGTAGATTCGTTTAGCCCCTAATGCACTTTTAATGGAAGATTTTTTTCAGCATCTCTTTGTAAGGCTTGTGGTGCAACGACTTTTCACAGTGCTTCATAGAAGAGGTATTTATAATTTTCAAAATAGTTATGAAAGTCAGATATTAGGTTTACTGAAGCATAATGCACTACAGGGAAAAAAAAGAAGGAAAAATTAAAGTGAATTAGGTCAGGAAACCTTGCATATAATCCAATACAGCCTCATGACATTTCATCCTGCTCTTTTTGCTGAAATATATGAGCTAAGTTGATGAGCTGTTTCTGCTGGAGAGCACAGATGCAGAACTAGTCAAATATCCTTCCAGCCACACATCTCATCAAAACCCATTTGACAAAATACCTAATCAGGGCCACTGATTTTTCACAGTTCCTAAAGAATGGAAGTAAATGTGGAGAGAAATCAGTTCTCTCGTACACTAATATTGGATAGGGTGCAGAAAACATTTGTATGCCCGCTTGTGTTGGGCTAACCAGTGTGAAGACCTACTACTTGTGTTATAAATCCATGGTTCTTTTCTGGCTTAGGAAACATGAGGGAGGGGATGGTCACGGGGAAATTTATCTGAGCAGAGCAGTCAAGGAGAAGGGAGGCAACGTGAGGGATTTGCATTAGACTTTGGGAATCTAAACCAAACCAGACAGCTGTTAAGCTGAGCGCTAAGGGCTTGATCTTTAATGCAGACTGTAGGTAGAGTGGCCTGGAATATTAGACCAGACCGTGAGCCACGACAAGTTTAACTGGAAAAAAATGGTGGTAATGGTTCTCTAGGACTTTATTAGAAAACCTCTTCAAATATAGCATTGTAATATAATTAATGTATTAGATCCCATTTGTTGGTAGCAGATGGAAGCTGCCTGTTTCTTGTCAGTTTAACCTGTGCTGGTGAACTAGGAAAATGCAGTATAGGAGTGAAATATTGTTTAGGAATATATGAGTTGAAACAGTCTCTGTATTATCAAGCCACCAGAACAGAAATTGGAAAGAAACAACAAATATTAAAAGGACACAATATTTAAATGATTATAAATCATCATGTTGCAGGGCATAGTCACCCTGAGCTTAAGCCAGAATTTTCTTATTGAGCCTGCTGTTCAGAATTTTTAGTAAGAATTTCTTGTACCTCTTCCATTCTGTTCAGTGTGAGGTAACTCACATTGACCACTGCATACACAGGGCATAAAACTACATGAACTATTGGTTTAGTTCAGTAAATAATATATTTTCCTTTCTGTCAGCAAATGCTTCCAGAGCATATGGACCAAAATAGCAAAAAAAGACAAGTGGAAAAAAAATTCAGCCAAAAATCTGTAGCAAGTATCAGTTCTTCCCTTTCTATGAGATAAATTTATCATGGAAAATTCTCATGTCTCTTTTTGTAGACCATGAGACAGCAGGTAGGTATTATTAAGATGAAATGTTTAATAGCTTCTTCCTCTATTAAGATCCTTCATAACCATCTACAGTAGGTGACAGTGCCTAATGACTATTGTTCCCACTGGAGTTTTGAACCAAGAATTTACTTAATATATTAACCAGTGAACCCACACTTCAGGTCATACTTGCTTTGCTGAACCACACTTAGTTAGTAAGAAACCTAAAAGATTGTACTGCTCCTGACATTTTTATTATGTATTTTCCCTTTTTCAGTTCTCTCTTTTTTCTTGTGAGCTTAAATATGCCATGAAGTCACACTTTTTGGATGCTGGTCCTTTCACTGCTCTTGGATTTCAGAGTGTAGCTGCAACTGTTTATACTTCAGTATGTTTCTTTTCCCTCTTCTGCCAGAGTTCAGATTTGCTCGGCCTTGTCCAGATACCGAGCTAAAGTGACAATGAATTCACAACTTGGGTTTGACGGGCTTCACATTCAAGATCCAGTAATTAGATAATCCTGTGATTAAACCTCCAAAGGGATTCCACCTAGTTGAGTGCCTTATGAACTGGAAAGATTGGACAAACTGCAGTAGGAGATGTCATTTTCCTTCAGAAGGAAGACGGTCTCACCCTACCCTTCCCTTTATACATAGCACCCTTTAATTGCAAAATAATGATGTTCACCTTTCTTTCCTGTATAACAGAGTTGAGACCCACATGCCCTGTTTTCTTGCCCAGTTTAGGGGTCTGTGGTTAATGGGGTATATACATGGGCAGTGCTCTTCAGCCATCCTCTTGAATCTGCATTATTGTGCACAAATGAACTCAAGATTCACTGGGCCAGTAAGGTAATGTCAGTACAAACGTATGTTCATGGGGAGGGCACTACAGGATAGATGGATATCTTGAATTCTGCTCCAAGGATTCATATTTTATTCAATGCTGTTTCATCATCTCCCCTTTCAACTATGTTTTAAAAGGAAAAGAATAGTCCCTGCTTAGCTATATCAAAGACAGGTCACAGACCCCTCCTTTCAGGAAAGGGCTGAAAGCTGTGGATCTGCAGTACATAAAAGCATTTTCCTGCAAAATGTGAAGCACACAGTAGGTCAGGGTCACATTTCAAACCCATCTTTGTGCTTAGTGTTTCCTAAAACAGCTGCTTTCAAAAAGTGCCTCCTCCCCATCTTCCCACACAGCACAGAGTAAATTCTTGAAATACATTTCTCAGGAGCGTGAGGAGGCCCAAGGAAAGATCTTTGACTCTTTTTCCTCTGCCTTTCTCCCAGGTAACCGTGTGAAAAATGTACACTAGTTACTGTGGGCTAATCGTCTGGAGGATGAAGGCGTGTGAAGGACCCAAAGCTCCAGAGCACCCCATCCTTGTGGCAGCAGTTGGCTGAGGATGGTCGGTCTGTCCTGCCCTTCTCCAGCCTGCCTGGCCCTGCACTGGCTGCACCACCACTGGCAGATCTCTACTGTAAGGT
Organism: Nesoenas mayeri; assembly: GCF_963082525.1. Taxonomy (NCBI): domain Eukaryota; kingdom Metazoa; phylum Chordata; class Aves; order Columbiformes; family Columbidae; genus Nesoenas; species Nesoenas mayeri. The sequence continues at coordinate 64,614,634 of NC_137548.1, forward strand.
AAGGCAGCAATGAAGCCAGGCTGTGAGAAACCAGTTTATACAAGAAACAGACAATTTTCCAAGAAATCTCTGCATGAATAGGGACAAAAAGCCTGAGGTTAGTGATGGAAAGCCATGTGAGTCCTCAAGTTTGGCAGGAGCTTAGGTCTCTGGGTTGCCAGGTAGGCAACAAGAGCTGGAGACAAGCAGAAAGGCTGAGTTACCTTGAGAACAACCATAATACTAGTGTCTAGCCATAGTACCACGTGTGAGTTTTAAGAGTCTTTGGATGCCCATTTTGAGGTACTTCACCTGTGAAACAGTGGCATCTCAGGCAGGTATCTGGAGACCTTTGGGAGAGCTGGACACTTGCAAGCACAAGTTTGACCCTGGAGTGCCTGACTTGCAGGTGTTTGCACTCCTTGTTAGACCTGACTTTGATACCATGGAAGGAGAAAAAGAGCTAAAGGTAAACCAGAAGAAACCAGCGCTACTTTAGCAGCACACGTTTTCATTGTCTGTGTGCCATCTAGTGCTGGTGGCTCTTCAACTTCTGGTGGCTCTTCAACTTTTGGTTGCTTGCTTCAGGTTTTTGTTTTCCCTGAAACTCTTCAGGTGCTGCCCAGGGGTCGTCCTCCTAAAAAACAAAACAATCACGATATGCTGTACTTGTGGTTTGTGATGGAGAGCAATCTTTTTTTAGATTTTTTCCAAACCAGCCCTCCCAAAATTAGATTTTCTGCCAGCTCGCAGAGAGGATAAGGCTAACACGTCATCTTCAACCTGAGAGCTGACCTACATCTTTTAAGTAAGTGAAGAATATCCATTTAATTGACTTTGTTGCTGTGTTGGCTCTGGGGGCACTGCGAAGCAATATGGGCAGTGGGAGAAAATGAGTTGTAATAGTTCAACTGACATTCACGTGTGACTGTGTAGGTCATCAGGATATTTAAATGAAAACGGAGTGACTTGAAGTGTGATAAATGAGAAAAGGTTATTTCATTGAGCAAATTCTAACTTCACTGTGCTTTGACTTTAAGTAGTTACGGTAGGAGTGTAAGGTAACAGACAGTGAAGGGCAAAACTGCAGATTCCTTCTAATTTACTTTGTATCCCAAAATACTTGCCTTATCACATGAAACAATACAAGAGGACGTGAAGGCCTTGCAGCATTTTTATGATACTACCGAAGATATTTTCTCATGTATTTTCTTCGTATACATGAAGGTCCTCTGACAGAAATGCAAATATATAAATTCAAATATTGATATAGATACAAGCGTAGTGATAATGAAAGCAGCTGTCAGGACTACACTGCTTTTGAAAGCTGGTAGAACTGTGGAAAGACATTTTGGTGATGACAATCAAATCCCATCTGTCTTTTTGCATAGGACTGGAGAACAGTCTGAAGTGCTGTAATTTATCTGGTTGTATCACTGGAGGAGAGTGTTGGAACATGCTGCTTCTGTTTGTGTGAGCTGAGCTTGTTCTTCAGCTTTGCTCCCTTGTCGGCTTTTCCTTTTATACTGGAGGTCAGGAAAGAGGAAGGACAGTGGGAAAAGAAAATAGACATTTCTAACCTCTTAGTGCCTGGTAAAAGGAACATACAATATTTACAATCTTTTTTGTCTGAATATATGTATTTGTAAAGATTGAAAGAACATTTGAGTTTCTTGTATCCCAGTTTCTATACAGGCATAATGTCTTTCAAACTTGATGAAAACAGCTTCGTGGTGTAAATAAAAATATGTGAAATACATGATCCTATCACTTATAGTGTGTGGATAATGACCTGAATGAGAGAACATCAGCTCTGAAATCTGCTGTGCTTCATTCATTACCTTTTTTGTGTCAGACTTTTTACTTTTTGGGCCAGCTTTTCCTTTTAAAGTGCTGTATTTCAAGTATTCCATCAAGTATCATGAAGTGAATGCCTTTCAGTTTTAGTTTTGCATTTTTATTCACTTGCTTTCTTTCTGTCTATTTATAATTTCTCTTTTATCGGAAAAGCAAATGCTTGACCTCTTTTCTTACCCTAATTACTAACCTTTTTAGAAACTGAAATTGTAAAAGGGCAGCCAGATTTTATGATCCTTCATGAATATTTGGTGTGAAACTCAGATAACAATGGCAAGATCAAAATGCAGATTTAACATATTTCCAAAGTATTTTCAGCATATCCTTGATCCTCTCATCTGATACTGCAGTTGTCTCCAATGAGCAGAAGCATGTCATGTCATGCTTTAAATAATATATTGCCTGTTCCTCTGCTTCGTTTCTTTCCTGTACACGGACATGGCCTCTGAAACACTCAATTCTAGTTCAGATTTACTTACAAAGGCCTTGTAGGACTTGTAGTACTGCTGTACCTCAGGTAACATAATCTTATCTGACTCCTGGAACTGAGAGAGAAAAATATCCCTCAGGTCATTCATCTGGGTTTTCTCACAGTGACTATAGTATTGTCTTCTTATTTTGAAGGAGTTTTTTCTTTCAGGTCTTACATTTGCCAAACAAAAGTGCCTCTAAGCCTTCCTTTCTGAGCTTATTCTGTAAATTCACGCAATGTACAATTACGATTTTTTTCTCATATCCGGCCTAAATTTTTTTCCCATTTCAACTACAAACCTTTATTATGCCAAGTTTTCATTTTTCTTTTCAGTAACTATAAATCCACCATATTTTAACAGTAGTTTCTCTGATGACCCCTCCTTTACTCTTTCCCGAATGTGATGAACTGGCGGCATTTTGGGGCATCATTTCCTGCATTTTGGGCAGCCCCAGGGCAGATTTCATCCTGATGGCTCCCTTGGCCCCTCTCACATGATTGACTTGATTCAACCCAGACAGACGCTTGTTTTACACAGTCGTATTTTATATTTTTGAACCTGACTCCAGCCCAGGTCTTAATTCGCAATGGCATATTCCCTGAACTCTTGATCGGTGAGCAGAAGATAAACAACTCTTGGTTGGTGAGCCAAAGATAAACAGCAGTTGCAGCGTTCTTGGCCGGCAATCATGCCCTCAATGCCTCTGCTCAATGCGCAGCCCTCGCCTCTAAGCTGCTTACGCTCATGTCCATCTGCTGAGATGGCAAAGTGCCTCCTCACAAGTTGTTTGGACTCTCGCCTTGAGGGCAGAGGTGCCAGGCGACAATCAGCAGCCCACACGACAACATGAGCGCCATTTCTTCTGAAAGAGCAGCTCCTTGAAGCAATTACTGTCTTACAGGCTGCTGCTGCCGGCCTCTTGGAGCATGATGACACCTGTTGAAAATGACATGCCAAGAAAAGAACAGATGAACCATGCTGGAGAGATGGCCAAGCGGCACAGCGTCATTTTTAGCTGCCAAGGAGACAGGTTGCGTTGCCGCGGGGGTATGAAAGCTCATCAGTAGTTCTCAGGGTGTCAAAAAAAGATCTCAGCAGGCCAAAATGGCCTGGAGGCACATCCAAAACAGACAATGCCGTGGCCTCAAGTAGCAACCGAAGCAAAATAACAGGAATAGAACCTGTGTGAGAGTTTTCCTCACAGAATCGCTGATTTAATAAAGAAGAAACAGGGTGGCTTGGTGTTACCCTCTTCAAAGAAAAAGAGAAGATCCTGACTTTATTCTTCGCGCTGAATAAACACCTGTGGTATGGGCTATAAAGGCAAAGATATAGTAGGAAAAGAAGGTAACATTCATTTTATGTAGGTGTAATTAGAGTGATGGGACTCAGTATAGCACTACTGAACTACTTTGCTAACAGAAAAATCAAATGACAAGGAGGAAATTCTGAACATTGCTCTATGCAAATGCAATAGAGAGATGGCGCTGGACAAGCCCCATGGAAGGCAAATCCATTTTCAATCCCAGGAATCCTGAACCTCCTCTCAGTTTAGGGCATGGGAGCAAATCTGCCAGCTGGGGTTACTAAACCCACTTCACTTTTGTCTTGAGATGTTTTCAGATCACCACAAGCCACTGGTTTTGGGAAGTAGTCCAGAAGCAGCTTGTGACCCATTCTGCCCGCCTCCTGCTATCCAAAGCTCACATCTTTACAAAATGAGCTATGATTTTTTGTGACCAAAACTAATTTTGGGGCAATGAAGTTTCAACAGCTTTTATAAGCATTGTTATTAAATGAAAAGCTGTTATTAAAAATATTTTAGGAGATTTTAAACTCAAAATTACTCTTTGTTTTTCTTTAACTGAATTATCAGACCATTTTTCTTTATTTTTTAAACTGCATTGCAAAACATTTTAAATTGAATCAATTTTGCCCTGGCTAGTAATTTGTAGAATTTTAATTATCTAAAAAGTTCATGAAATATTCATCCGAGAGAGTCTCGAAACAACATTTCATTTTTGTTTTTCTTATGCAGCAGAGAACTAAAAATCAGTTGTAACTGTGCTGCTCAGCATTAGCCTCGAGGTAATTTGAAATCTCCGTTGAGTTGCTGGAGTGGACAAAAGGAGTTGTGAAAACCTCTGTGTGTTTCCAAGGAAGTACAATGAGCTGAAAGGCTGTTACCAGCCTGCCCTGGTTTATATGCAGCTGTCACATTCTGTCTCGGGTCCCTTTGCAGTCAGTGGGAATTCTGCCATTAACTTCATTAGGACCAAGATTTGCCCTAAGCCCCAGCTGATATTTTGTGTACACCACTGCAGTGATTCTATTTTCTGCCAGCTGATCATTTTGAGTGCCAGATTAAGAGATTTTGGCAAAGACTGGTGAACAAAGGCTGCTTATTCCTTATTATGGGCAAGTCTTATTTTTGAAACAGGTAATAGTTTGCCTTTGGATTTGTACTGCAGGGCTGAGTTCAGAAACTAGTCTCTTGTGTCTGATTCATGATGAATGCCAGAGCCTTGGATCCTTGACACCTGCAGTTAAAATCATAAATGGCAAGAAAACTGGGAGTATGTAGATAATATAATTTGAACACAGATTGGACTTCAGGTGAACCTTTCCCTCTAATTGGAAAGAAATACAAAATGACTTCCATAACAAAAGAATATTGAACACCAAGTAAATAACCCATTGCATTTCTTCTGCGTGCTGTCCAAAAGACTCTGGATTGATATTTCAACGTCATGTCACAATTTCATTGACTGCAGAACTAGCTCATGCATTCATCGGGAAGCATCTTAGTCTGGAATTGTTTCAGCTGGAAAGCAGAATTTCCCCTACTCACTACACAGTTTTACAGTACATTAGCCTGAAATTGTTTTGAGAAAAACAATGTGAATAATTACTTTTCTACAGTGAAATGCTAGCTAGCGTCTTTATTCTGCCCTTAGATCCACATGTATAAGTCTCAGTGATAGCAATGTAACTTCTCTATGCAGAAATAAGGATAAGGTTTAGTTAATGATGCTTTCTTCTTCCACAAGGTATATATTCCTGCAGGTATTTTGGCTGCCCATGTCTTATGGTAGTACAGTTGACACACGTGTTGGTACACAAGGAGTCATTGCTCTTATGACTATCAACCAGTATTCTTCTGTCTTTCTTGAATAGTTGAAAACAGAAGATTATTGTACTCTGAATAAAGTGAATCTAATCCAAAAGATAGACTTGGAGAAGGAGAAAACACTTTAGGTTCTTCATTCTACAATTTTCTGTATTAAAACCTAATGCAGCTTTCATTGAAGGCAAGAAGACCAATTGCGTTGCTTATGGTGGGAAGAATATCAGGCTTTAGCCTTTCTACCGAGACCAACCAAAGGTATAATTTGAGAGTCACCGTGATAATGTCAGGTAGTTATGATCTCCGAAAACTTCAGAAAAGCATAAAAAATGTAACAGCAGCCATGGTCAGATCCATCCAATGCAGCATCTTGTCTCTGACAGCAGCCAACAGTGGGTGGCCAGGGCAGCTGGTGATACTTCACAGGATTTTCTCCAATATTAAAGGAGAAACTCAAACTCCGGAACACAGAGAGTCAAAAGAGTAACTATTTTCAGTCTCTTATTTCCTAGTTTGAGTTTGAAATATCAGAAGACATGACAGCTCCATATTCCATTGCCACTAGCAACGAGTCCAAACCCCGAGCCAGGGTAAAATGATGTGCAAGGCATGTACCACACTCTCCATTGCGCGAGAAGACTGTGCTGAAATGCTTCAAGGTTTAGCAGGAAATTAGATTTGGATTAAAAGGCCTTTTAAACCAACAAACAGAAGCGTTCCCCAGGTGCCTGCAATCCTTTTCAAACATGCCTGACAATGAATTCCTCCTAAGTTCATATTTGTGTTTGTTTTACTGTATGAAATCCTGATTTCATATGTTAATGAAATGCCACAGCCCAGCATTTTACCCTGAGGAAAAATATTTGCCATTAAAAAGAATATGCATAAAAATTTTACTTCCTCATGTTTTGAAGGATCCTTGCTAATTAATCAGCTCCATTACTGGAAGAGTTAGTTCTTTTTAACATTCAAGCTGATATCAAGACCTGATATCTCTCAAATAAGAGATATTTGCTAGCTTCTCCACAATGTACTCGTCACCATTAGGGCTGAGAATGAGACAGACACTACAAGGTTTCTCTTGAGTCACAGGGCCGTTTAGCTGTAAAAAAAGCTGAAAGCAAAGAATGTGAGAAACCGATGGCTTCTCAGTGGAAGAAAAACAGGGAGGATGAAGAATGGAAAGGATGTTTCAGCAGTGATGATACTAATCACTCAGTCCCTCCTTCCCTATGGAGCTGAGCAAATTGCTGAAGTAAGCAAGTGTACATCACCCCCAATTTTTTTGTTTGTTTTGGTGTCTTTAGGATGGAATTTAGATGTCCAGGCCTAAGAAGTAGTCTGTGTAACTCATTTTCCAATACCCTTAAAACCCTGGAAATACTTACTTTCTGAACTGTAGCAGTCTTGAGATTTTTAACATAAATACTCCCATGTTTGACAAAATCAGAGAGAGGTGGATGCCTGGAACGCCTGCCTTGCTCTGCTGTGGCCCAAAACCAAAGTGCAAAGGTTCCCAATTCTGTTTTCAGACTCTGAGTGGGATGCAGAAGTGTCCTTCAGGTACAAGGTTTGCTTCAATGTTGACTTATTGTTTGCTGCTTTCTGTCAGAGTGGGAGCCGTATACTTTACCTGAATTAGAAGCTCACTCACAGTGCGGTTTCTCTTTTCTTTAGATGGTGACTGGGCAATTTAAACACACAAACTATTGTGGGAACAAAATGCAAGCCTTTTGATTTTCTTCCTACTGCTGACCGACCTGTCTTCTAATCTGTGGTTGCTTTGGTCCTTTGAAGCTTGATTTTGTGGCCTCACAGTAGTTCATCTTCTGTGGAAGGGATCAAGTAGGGTTTTTTCCTTCTCATGCATTAGCCAGTGATTGTGAGCTCGGTGTGGCAGCAGATAGTGACTGAAGTCCCTCCTGTCGAAGTTGTAAGTGTACTCAGGTTTCTTGTCGCCTGGATAAATGCTTTATGCTGTTATTGTGATTTTTGATGAAGTTGACTGTATGAAAATCGTAACTCTAGGATTTGAATTACTTTAGATTCAGTGACTTGAAGTATTTCTACATGAATGACTTAGCTCAGGAGTCTGTTTTTAAAGCAAATCCCCCAATAATCTCTCATTTTACTATGTTGTGTTTTGTATTATTCTGTAATTTCTGAACAAACAGACCAGTTTCCTTTCTGATGATATTAAAGAGGTAAATGTATTAATATTCATTAATTACACCTAATGTACTCTAGTTGTTAATGGGTATTCAGGTTAGAGTTCCTTTGAAGTAAAACTCTTGAAACTTGTATAGTGTGGATGTCAGTTCCTGTTGTGTTGCACAGCTTGTAAATCCAGAAATAGCCTTATGCTGAGCCTTGACCCTCTTCTCCCTTGTTTCTGTTGAAGAAACCTGAGGAGGGGACACGAAAGAAAATAAAAGAAAGCAGCAAAATATAGAAATAGGAAAAAGCACTTAAGTGGACTAAAAGGTGCTACTGACTAAAGACATGAGCACCTCACACAACATGCAGGAGAGAGAGAAATAGAGAAATAGGAAAATTATTTCTTCTTTCCATTAAATGGATTTTAAGTCCTATAAAAAAATACATCGTTAAATATGATGGTTTTGGTCCAGTTCAAAAGGAGAATTGGTTAAAGCTGGGAAAACATGTTTTGCAATGCAGCATTCACAGATGTGATTAGGGAACAGGAGCATTCAGCTCTGAAGGACTTTGATTAATGAGAAAGCCTGATTGGATTCTGGGGTAGGAAGTGTCTGCCTGGTGAACAAGCAATAGCTTGGAATCAGCTGCAATTACTGCAAAACTAGGCTAGAGAATTAGTACTGAGCTTAAGTAAGTAAATAAATAAATAAAGTTAGAAAAACAAAAACAGGCTAAATGAGCCGTGTTTGTAAGTAATCAAGGTTTTATGTCTCTTTTAGCTTTATTAAGGTAAATATGTAAAGGCAGAATAATTTTTCAAACATACCCCTCTTAAACATCATTAGAGATTTTTTTCTGCTATTCAGAAAGAATGAGAAAAGCAGTGGGACTCCTGGGAAGGAAATCTGTGAGAGGTTTGTGCTGTTAGTGCAACGAGGCTTCCAGAAAGGAGCTTTACTGGGCAATTACTGAGGAGTCCGGGGAGGCAGGTAAACAACTCGGGCTACTTATGGAAACAGCATTATAGAACATTTTTCTAGTAGATATCCTTACTCTACTGGCTATGCACAAGTTACATGGAAATATTCAATAATGCTCTTAGTTGTAGATGCTGATAAAGCCAACACATAGATGGCTGGTGCTACTATCTGATGTGTGTGTTTTGGCTGAAGCTTGAGGATCAATTCTCTGTCCCATTTGAAGGGCTGTGTGATTTACATGAGATACTACACGTGTGGCCAGAATGTTTGATTGCTCTGGCAGGAAGGAGGAACAATAGATAGTTACACTGTCTTCCTTTTCTTAAAGCAACCTCAAAATGTATTTTTCCTTAAGAAAATAAACTTAGGGTTCTGGTAAAAATATTAGAGTAGGGTATCTGGCCACATGTCTCTTCATCTTTGCCGCCTTGTTGTACTTGGCTTTATCATGTTTCTCTTATCCTGTGTGTCTTCCTACCCAAACTTAGAGACATATTTTATGAGATACGACGGAATGTGATGCTTGTGCTGTCAGAAAAGGCAATTATTCCTATTCCTATCCTAGTGTAAAGGAAAAAGAGGTGAAGATAATTGATTTGTCCAAAGGAAGTACATTATGTTATCAAAGTGTATCCAGCAGTAAAAACCTACTGGGTGACACCATTTCATCTGCAGAATGACACTGTTCTTACTGCCTTGTTAGCTCCCTAAAAAATAAACACAAGTAATATACTGGATACACATAGGGTGGCTGTGCTTGTAAAAATGAAAAACATATCAGCAACAATGAAGTTGGAATAGCAGCCATCAACACAGCATCTTCATAACAAAAGCTAATGAAATAGTTAAATTCTAATAAAGATTGCATAACAGCCCACAAAATATAATCCCAATTCTCTACGCTCTGAAAAGACCGAGAATGATGATATTATTAAAGAACATCTGTCAGAGGCTTAACAAGTCTGGATCCTTTTTAGTTACTCATTAAAGCCCTGTAAAATCTTAGTTTAGGAAGAAAAAACAAACTAATCCTGTGCAAATTAAAGCAGTGAGTGCTACTATGAGGAGATTTAGACCCTTTAATGCAGTAGTTACTGGTAGAACAACAAAAAGTCACCGCTTTGGGTGTTTGGGTAGAGTAGTTTAGGTAAAACCTGCTAAATAGTTGTAATAGAAAACTGTTGTTATGATGGTTCTTCTGGAATTCAGGTGCTCCTCACTCACTGTCAGACTTTTGCTAAGTTATTTAACACGACTGTGCTCACCCAAACTATGCCCATAGTAAAGCTCCATGTCTTAGTCTTTATCTGCTGCCTCCGATGCACAGGATCTAATCAGAACCGAATCTGAACCATCCCTGGCATTTGGACTGAATGAGAACACCACGTTCTCTGCCTTTGGAGAGGGACACACAACGTCCTGAATTGAAAAAGCTTTTAAGCTAGAGAATGCTGTAGATGTCTGCGTTGTAATTTTGTATGAGAGCAGATTAACGCAGCTGCCGAGGTGATTTTTGCAATTCATCAATACTGGCCAAAAGGGAAGAAACCAAATGTGTTCTTTAACTGTAAAAGCATAGGCTGCTACCCAGTGAATTAAAAGTTCTGCTAGTTTGGGCTGCAAAATGAATTATCCTGGTAAGTAGGAAAATGAATAATTTATTCTTAACAGAAGTGCTCAGGGAAGGAATTTTCTGAACCTTGACTTACACTTTAAGAAATTCAGTTTTTCATCCCATTAAGAAATAGTTATGAGACAAAAATCTTGTTTCTGCATCTTGTATTAATTTAAAATAAGCTAATTTGGAGGCCAATAAGTAATATCCATTTTTCATTTGCTTCAGGTGAATTTGGGAAGTATTAGAGAACACATTTGTTTTTAAAACCCTTAGATTAGTTATATAGTAAAGCATGAATGATGGGTTGTTGTTGTTTCTTTTCCTCTGTGCCCTGCAATTCTGATGCTAAGTACCTAAAGAGCTGGCAGACGCTGTCAGAACTGGGATAGGAATTGATCAGGAAAGATCTTAAAGATGTTCCAGGAGAACAAGGTTGATTATAATCCTTGTCATCCTCTGCTTCCTTTTTAATTGCTATATTTTAACTTAATTTCTTGGAAATCTGAGGAAAATCTGTGTGTAGCAGCTTCACTCTTGACCTCCCCGCTCTGCTCTCTTGCTCCCATGTTGTGAAATGTATATATTTATATGTGCATATGAAGCAAACCCATTTTTTCTTGTCTTCCATATCAAGTCTTTGCCTCACATCAGCCTCAGCTGCGCTCTAGAAATAATATGTATTAGTCAATTGCTGCAGTTGAATCAGCAGGGAGAGTATATCAAGGTTTAGAGGTGTGTTGGAACAGTGAATTTATATTTCTTTGACAGAGTGGCAAATAAAAAGATGTGGAGAAAATGAAATTTAGACCATACAGCAATGTTAATGTAGGTTCTGTTTGAAAAACTAAGCTATCTGAATGTTCCTTCAAGCGCCGTAATTAATAGTAGCTTACATTTCTATAGCACTTTTCATCCTGAAGCACTTTCATGCATGCACACAATGCCTGCAGGAATTATTATCCATCTCTGAAATGAAGAGGTGGTTGAGGACCGAGGACCTTCCTGGAGCGCCAAGGAGATATTTTCATTCCAGAATTTCAGCCCTAATATAAAGGGCTGTGACTTTTTGACTTAAGGGAGAGCTTTTGAAAACTTGGTGCTTAATGGGGGCTCAAATGGGAAGGATTTTGTTAATGTTATTTAGCTTAGGAAAGTCAACCAGGAGAATTTCATCCAAATACCAGCACAATACAGGCTTCTTCATTCTGCAGAGAACAAAGGGCTGGGTAAATATTGCAATAAACATTCTGGCTTATGTTTCTGTACAAACTCAGCTAGTATTTAGCCCAGAAGGTCAGCAAGAATGGCCATGTGTTAACTGCATGACTTTGTGTGTGTTTTGGCTAACGAGGCTGATGAACACAACAGGAAGAAGAGGGGAGGAAAACAAACTTCACTATGTGAAAATATCAAGTGTTGAGTACACAGAGGTGGTGTATTGCTGGAAAACTTTACTGGCACATAAGAATCAAGACCCAACAGTTACATTTTGAGAGCCATAAGAACACCAGGCTAAAGGGACAAATGTGTTATTGATTCTCACTCTTTCTACTAAAAGACAGCAGCAGATAAGATGTTAAGTCCGGAAAGGTCTTACTTGTATGTAACAAGGAAAAATGCACTTGCCATCACCTTAAACCAGTTAGATTTTCAGCAGGAGAGTGTAAGCCTGAAAATCAGGCACAGAAAAGGAGGAGGAGAGGGAAAAAGAGACATTCTAGTCCCCTTGCCAGGGTTTAGCAACAGCACGGAACATATTAGGTGAAATACTCAGATAGCTGTTGGTGGCACTAGCGTTTATCCATTGCTGTTTTCAACCACAATTTGTAAGGCTCAGTTTGCTTTTGGCAGAGTTCCTGGCATTTACCAAAACTGCAAGGGTGTTGTACAAAACCCTCAGTGAAACACCATTCCGGCAGCAGTGTTGCGTAGCCCACCTCTTTCAGAAAGCCTCATAAACCAGGATCACAAAAAGAGGCATGGAAAGATTTATTTTGCGACTTTTCAGGCTCTTTATACATTCTCAGATAAATGTTTGCACTAGGAACTATGAGTGAATAAATCAGATGTATCAAAGCAGTCAATAATCTCAAGAATTCCCAAAGCTCTGTGCTCTGATTGTTGGAAGGTGACAACATAGTCTTGCAGATCTGCTCTGCAAGACTTTTCTTACATGGTACCAGGATAAACAGGGACAATTTCTAGGAGGATGATGAAAGGGAGCAATAGCTTTTAATTTTATTGTGGCAAAAAACCTTGTGTTGACCTTGTCATGGTTGAAGTTTTAGCCTGCTGTTCCTTCACCTTGATTTATGCCTTCTCTATGCTGGTAATGTAACTAGTAAGCTTTGAGTTCCTTCTAACCTTCCGATAGAAAAATTTTCATGATAAAGTTTCAGGAGTATTTATCTATGTTTTGCTTGTAAGCTTTGTACTGAAGATTGTTGCACTCCTTTTGGGGTAGTCTTGGGCAGCCTTCTTAAAGTTTAGCAGTCTAAAAAAACCAATAATCTGAAAAACAGATGAGTTTGTTCTTTGGGCATTTTTTATTCCTCTCCTGGGTGTTGCTTAATTACATTATTCATCTCAGTACAAGTCATAACAGAAGATCTCTGATCTTTTAGGAGTAAACAACAACAAAGAGACAAGTGCTTTATGCATGCACAGATCGCTGTAGGTGGTAATTTGTAGTTAGCAATTTTATAATTTGTGAGCAGGAATACCTGAAAGTATAGTCACAATGCAGATCAACTGAGAGGAGTTTTCCTGTGCCAGAGAAATCACAGCATATAGAAAATGTACTGAGATTGATCCTTTAAATTGCCATAAATTCTATTACGTTTCAGAGAAGATAATGACATCATGAAATTGGGTTAGATATAGCACTGGAAGAGATAGTGATCTTATCACTGAAGCCTGAATGATTTTATTTGAACCCATTTATCATTCTCATTAAAATCACTGTAATGAGAAAGAAGCTCTGTTCTATTTATAATCTTTCTTGACAGAGTGCAGCAGGAAGTGTGTTAAAAGAAAAGCAGCAAAGCACAATACTGAACCTGTTGTCACTGTTGCTTATTGAAAGAATAAAGAGAGAAGCATTGGGGCGCTGCAGTGATTGTGTGTTTTAGGTCTGCATGCAGCATTGTTCATCCATACAGAGTAGGTGGAGATGAAAATCATGGGGCGTGGATCAATAACTGACAAAATAAAGGGTTAAATGTATGACTAGATGAAGTTGCAATCTTTCCTCCCTTTCATTAACCCTTCTAAGAGTGTCATACTGGTGTGAAAAGTGTGGAGTAGGGAACACTGGAGGATGAAATCTCTCCTTTACAGAACAAGATAACAGATCCTGCGGCGAGAATGGAGAGTTTCAAATTTTGTCAGCTCAGGGACGAGCCAACTCTACGGCATGATCTGAATAGCTTGCTTTCGCCTTCAAATAAGTCCAACTTCCACTTCAGCGAAACCAAATGCGATGTCGTGCATCTAGAAACAGTGAATGTAGGTCAAATTTTCAGACTGAGGGACTGTGTTCAAGATGGTGTTGCCTCTGGGAAAGATTTTTGGGTCACACTGAGTATTTAAAGAACCATGAACTCCCTGTGCAAGGCTCTGGCTATGAGAACACATGTGTTGAGAAGGTACATTCCTTTGGGAATTAGGAAGTTATGTATGTGTGTGGCATTAGTGAAATGACTGTTGGGCTATTGTGTAGAGTTCGGTTGACCAGAAGGATGCAAAAGTTGCTTCCATGAAACCTAAAAAAGCACAGTCTGTCTATCAAAGAGAACTTAAAAGTGACTTAATCACATCTGTATGTTGCTTGGGAAAGAGTGTAACTGATTGCAAGCGTAATCTAATGGCTAGAAGGTGATGTCAGACAAAACTCAGGTAGCAATTATGCTCATATTTATAAATGAGTTTATAAACATAAAGCAATTATAAGACTTTATTAAAAGCTTGGTGATTTTCTAGTGATTTGCAATCTCAGTGAATCAGTGAGCCTTTTGAAAATAGGCATTTCTTATCTAGAAATTAGCATAAGGGGCAGTTATATGTCATGCATTATGCAAGAACGCAGATTATTTGAGTCATAGTAGGTGGTCTCTTGTCTTCAAAATGTCTGTCATTAAATTTACTACATCTGCAAGGACCAATTGTAGGTGCAAAACAATATAATATCATCATATAAAATCAGTGCCTGTACTGACATTAAGGGCTGGTGGGAAATCTTTGTGCATGAAATGGACACCTACCTATTTAAAGCACAATGAAAATCTAGCCGCTGAATAGTTATCTGATTCTGTGTCTAAGAACTCTCGAATGGAAAGTTTTCCTGCTAAGTGCTTAGAGCACTTGGGGAAATCGGCACAAAATGTCATATGTGTTATAAAGACGAATAGACTGGAACATACTATTGTACTATTTTAGGCTGCAGAGTAATAATAACAGTAGGAACATGAGGAACTGAGCCCCGAGAACATAATTCAGAGTCATTCAGCCATCCCAGAGAAAAACTTTGGGCCACTTGCATATTTGTTGAACATGACTTTGTCCAGGTTAAGAGACTTTCCAGTTCCTGAGAAATCTGTATTTACTGGAGAATAGCTCAGAAGTCATTATCTACCCATCTACATGCCCTGAGTTACCTTGTGCCTTCCGAGCACATGCATTTCAATGTCAATACAATATTTGTTGCTTTACTTTGGAAGAGATCTGCAAGGAATTATTACCTGTGTGATTTCATCTAAATATAATGCAAATATCCATTTAAAATACTGGGAGGAAATGTAATAGAAAATACTTTACCTTGCACATTTATAATTTTATTCTGTCAAGAAAGGTTCATGTGTGTGCATATAAGTGAAGGAGAAATTTCCCTGGTACCATGGCAACAATCTCTCCTTATTTTATAGACCGAAATCTTGTTGCTTTTTTCATTGTAGTAATTTTGTCTCTCTCTTTCGTTTTTTCTTCTTGATTTTTTTGGGTGGGTGGGAACACTAGTTTTTCTGGGCTAATTCTGCTCACCCCATTCTCTACTGTGTGAACATCTCAGTTTCCTTCATGTATATCAGGTAACCCTGGACAGAGTTTGAAAGGCCTATTTATGAGATAGACTTAAATGAAAAGTATTCAAGGGCAGAAACATTGAATTTAATCTGCCTCATATACACGGATCTTGCTTTTTTGAATTTTCCCTTAAGATAATTAATGCTTTAAAATATACAGAACAAAAGCAGAGGAGAGATAAAGGCTAAACTTAGCTCTAGGGTGCTGAAAGTCAAGGGTCAAGTGGAAAGAACTTTATAGTGGATGGTATTCCTGTCATGGAAAATATTCTGCTTATGAAATAAATAATTTAGAAATGCAGAGAGCCTGAATTCCAGCTCCAAGCAAGATGGTACAAATATAAAATCTGGCGATAGTACCAATAATATCAAAGGCCTGGTGCAATAAACATCCTGAGAGAAAACAAAGAGTGATTAGTTGCTATTCCGGCTTTCTAAAAATCTCCCCAGAATTCTCCTTTATCAAAAAGTATGTATCTCAATTTCCCAATACTAAGGAAATTTAGTAATGATTCAAAGTGGAAGTTTACCTTCAATTTTAGGCATATTACATAATGCCATTATAATTCCTTCTATTTATACACAACTGTCTATTCCTCCACTGGAGAAACGACTCTTAATTCAAAATTATACCTACTCTTGTTCATTTACATTTTTGCAGTCTGAACTGGAGCCAGAAAGGCAAGAAATGACTGTTCCTTTTGACACCACTTCTAATATTTTGCTAATTCAGCTGCCGTATACATGTTATCTAAAAGTTTACATGCTTTCTCAGATTAAATTTCTGAATACATTACCAGTTTTAGTTTCCAGTATCATTGGCTGCCCCACTACATTTGCAGCACTTGATGAGCTGATGGTACAGAAAGAGGATGAGATGGCTGGAAAAAGATGTAGCTTTGCTAGGAGAGGTTTATATAGAATTCATTTAGACTTTGGAAGCGAAAGGCTAATCTCACTCAGTCAGGGAATTGTGTAGAGCTTAAAATTGCTTAAAATATCTCCTTATTTTTGCCAGTAGATTTGAAGGGGGAGAGAATAAGCATAATATAGAGATCAGACTGAAAGTAACTATGGGGAGAAAGCCGTTAAGGATGGATGAAGGGCTGAAAAACAGCTGCTGAGAAACCAGCCAGCTTCATACAAATTTCCACAGTTTACAATGACTCCTGCCTGATAAAATGAAATAAAATACTAAAACAATATTCCCCCTGCAAATTATAAACTACTTGCATTTCTTTGAGTGAGGGCCTTAAAATCTGCTATGGATTATAAGGGTCATTTTTTATGGTGAAAGTCACCCATGTGCAAAGGGCCGATGGACCGCGAGAGTCCCAATGTGAAGCTTTAATGGGATTTAAGTTGTTGTATAGGCCTTGTGAATTTTCAGGTAAACATATTGAGCATCTGCTGCACAAATCCAATGTCGGAGAAGGAACCAAGCTGATTGAACTGAATAAAATAATGCGTTCTCAGCTATTGTTCCTGATTTTTCAAGTGCAGCCTTGTATAAATAAGATAACAGCCAGATATTGGCTTGAGGCCATTTCCAATAATGTCTCTGTCAATGAGAGTATCCGTTTCACATTATGGTGAAATATGCTCATTTTCATGTTCAAATATTAATTTCTTCCCATACATCATTGAATTTAGGAAACAATGCTGTAAGTCAGCATCAAAATGTCTGTGCAAATAATAATCCAGTATTGCTCCATTTGTAAATTACTCGATTTGGATTAAGACCTGTGCTTTCCAATTGCCTGTGACAATACACTAATTAATAGATTGAATGCCTCCTGCTTAATCAAGTATTTTAAAATGTAATGATTATATATATTTAGTCAATTCTTTGACTGCATCATGCTTTAGCTTGATTAAAATTAATTTGTGGGAAGAAACTGAGTGGGTTTTAATTATCTTGGATTGTGGCTATTACCTAGATTATATTCTGTAACAGTAATTCACAGACAATGCTTGAAGTAGGGGCTGGGACATTGACTTGGTTGCTTCTCTCACTATGACCTACCTATGTTGCTTTATTTCAGGAAACAAATATTTTCATTTTTAGTAATGATTTTCCTTCTTTGATAAAGATAAGAATGGGTATATTTTTTTCTTAAAATTTTTCATTAGCAATTAATTTTTGCTGTCTTCAAGTGAAAAATGTGATGCTACCCAATGGTTGGAGTTATGTTCTGTGAATGATGGCCGTACAGATCTATTTCAGCTTGTCTGTGGATGCCTAAGTCATGTTATTTAAGGTCAATGTTTTAAAATGTCTTGTGTTGCTGGGGATGAATTTCAGGAGGTTTTCCTTCACAGTGGTCTCATTCTGCGTCTCATGGAAGGAGTGGATGTGGTTCTGTGTTCCTAGGTGTTCTGAATTTATTTCCACTTGAAGAAGGACCAGTTCATGCAGTGCAAAACCACAGTGCGGTGAGAATGAAAGGGCAGCAAATAGGGATGTTTAGCAGATTGACCTCAAATCTGTTCTCCTGATGTATACTAAAATGCTAATGCAGAGCTGCTCACAAACAAAATGAGTCTTAGTGCAGCAAAAAGTACTGTTGGTGCAGAAGAAGCTACTGTCTCTTTAGGTTTAGTGGTGGAGGCCTTTATTTCGGTGATCAAGGCCTCTTTCTTATAAGGTCGTTACCTTAGAATGGCAAAATGTTTAAAAACAGGCAGCATTTTCATCAGACTAACTGTCTGAGTTAGAAAGCAGACACTTCGTTTTTCTTTTTGGCATATTGTCCTTTGCCCCTCAGTTCCAGAAGGACAGAGAACTGCTGGGGCTCTTGAGCTTGGAGAAGAAGAGACTGAGGGGTGACCTTATTAATGTTTGCAGATAAATAAAGGGTGAGTGTCAGGAGGATGGAGCCAGGCTCTTCTCGGTGACAACCAATGAAAGGACAAGGGGTAATGGGTTCAAATTGGAACACAAGAGGTTCCACTTAAATTTGAGAAAAATCATCTTCTCAATGAGGGTGTCAGAGCCTGGCCCAGGCTGCCCAGGGGGGTTGTGGAGTCTCCTTCTCTGCAGACATTCCAACCTGCCTGGACACCTTCCTGTGTAACCTCATCTGGGTGTTCCTGCTCCATGGGGGGATTGCACTGGGTGAGCTTTCCAGGTCCCTTCCAGGCCCTGACATTCTGTGATTCTGTGATCAGGTCACATTTGGAGATGTAAGAATTTAACCCTAAGGACCTAGGTTTCTGGTAAATACCATACACTGGTAGTTTTCATTATTTTAAAGTGGATTTGTTGGTGCCAATTATTGCTAAAGGTGGTGCAAAAGCATTTCAGATTGCACCCGGGACACGAGAGAAGCATTTTGAAGACATGAGTCTAAACAACTCGAGAAAGAAGTGCTTCCTACAGAAAAGAATTTTGTTGAGCAAAATACTGTAGTTTTGAGCAGCACCTTTATGTCTTCAACAAGAATGTGAGTAGCCCAAAATATTCTGTATTTTTATTGTTAGTAACAAATGATAGTGTCACACGTTTACCGAATCACTGTAATGTAAATGAACGATGAATCTCATTTAATGCGTCTTTCACCTCAGAGTAAACCTGAAGCCTTCTCAATCAGCAAAAAATTATGTTTACCCCAAGGTTATTTTGAATAGATGTTTATGGTATGTCAATGCGCTGTACTAACCAATCAATGAAAACAAATGTGATGCTGTATATATTTTAAAAAAGGCAGAGAACACATGACTAGTATTTGCAAGTAATCCCATTCAAGAATATACAAAGAAATCGCAAGTCTCAGTTTTCCTATATAGTTGCAATTAGCTCAGTCATGGCAGATGTATAAAACTGAATTGTGGCTCTGAATTACCATAAGCTTAGGCGAAAAAGGGCATATTAAGGAGAAGCAACATAAGGAATGAAAATGGGGGAGAAATAAGGAAGTTGCATGTGGATATAAAAGAGAACTTAGGGAACTATGTCTGCTAATGAGTTAAGATATAACTAATTTTAATAAGGAAACAGAAGGTTACTGATAAATCTGACTTGCTCATTTCCAGTACATTTAAATTAGAGGCAGAATGAGAAGGAGCAGAGGGGGGTTAGGGGGTGGAAAAAAACAAAACCACACCACCACCACTTTTCATTAATAAAATAATCTGGGAAGATAGGTGGGTGGATGACAGAATACCCTTGCATTCATGTTAGAAAAATTTGCCTAGAGGTATAAAATGAGCACGGTAGGGTTAAGATGAAATATGCTGAATGAGTAACTCTCTCAATGTCCTGTGTGGTTTGTTGAGGCGAATGGAATACTACTCATGTACGAAAAGCAGTTGGGAATAAATGTCTGACCAAAATATAGATCAGATAGCAAAAAGGATTGTCAGCCGAAAATCTATAGTCCTAATTTACCCAAAGAGATGAGCTCCCTATAAACATTACTTCTTTTGGCAATGTTTGATTATTTTGGATCAATAACTAAACCTTGTCTATACAAGTAACAGGTTTAAAGTATTTTTCAGGTAGGTAGTTCTAGTCAGAATTACAATTACTGTACTTCGAGCTTCATTCAGTTTGTTTTAAGCTGGAAGTTTTGGATCTTAAATGTATTTCTATTTCAGTAACCTCTGAAAACATCAAAATAACTAAGTCTACAATCCACAATACATCCGTGGAACAGTTCTGGTGTCCACAGTTAGCAATAGAAATGGTCATATTGTGTTTATTCTGTAGAACTTAAAAAATATTGTTTGCCTTATAATTCTTAATATGGAGACGTGCAAAGAGCATAGGCATTTATCCCGAATTTATTAGTCTTGGATTTTTGAATTTTGGACTTCTGTAATCTCTATTTGAATAATGGAAAAGATGTCTCCAAAAAGGGTTTGCCTTTTGTCTATATTAATTATTATTTAAATTATAGTATTACGTTTTATATTATTCATTATAGGGACATGTGGAAAAAGAGACCACTTTGTCTCGAGAGCTTGCATATTGGGATTTATTTCTGGGATCAGTAAATGCTATTACATTATCAACTTCATGCATGCCATTCCTCATGAGAAAATATATAATACCTTTTATTGCTGTGAGACACTCAGAGTGCTCCGAAGTATGATGCATTGTGCCAATGTGTAGTATATTTATTACTTAAAGTGTAGGAAACCTTCTATCAAAAGAAAATCTAAACTGTGCAAAAGTTCACAGACACAAACCAAGGAAAAAAGCAAGCTCTTACTGCACGTGGGGAGTATTCAAGAGAGCCTGGATGTCAGAGCCTTAGCTATTTCTTACCAGTCTTCTTAAATCACGTCGATAGAGTTTGACATATTCTATAAGATGTACTCAAATGCACGGTGTTATTGCTTGTACTATAACAGGTAAACAGGATAACACGATGCTCTCATCTACTAGCGAACATGAAGCTTGTGACATTTTTCAGGCTGTTACACAGGAAGAAAATTACTTGTGTCCTCATGTCCCCCTCCTACAGAACAGATTTATTTAAACATAAATCTTTTCTGCAAATTTCCATCTTGACTTAATATCCTTCTGATGCTGCATTTTCTGTAGAAAGGGGAATCAAGCAGTCATTCTTAATTCTTAAAATTTGATAAAGATGGAAATGGTGATTCATTACTGTCGGCTCCGTCTCAGCCCTTGAGTTTGGTAGTTTTCCAGTATTCCAGTGAAGTTAAAGACAAGGGAAATCAAAGAAAGTCCTTGATCGTGTTCCAGAATATCACAGTTATTCTCAGCTTGGCATTCATTGAAATATTACTGGCATGAATTCATTGCCTGAAGATGCAACTTGCAAGTGGAAATGGGTCAAGGAAGACCCACACTTGATTTGCCAAAAGACTGCTTTGATGAAAAGACAGCAAATGCATTTGATTAATCTTTCATTTCCCCAATGTCAATTCAAGTCCATTACACAAGAGTAAGTGATTAGAGAAAAAAAAAAGGCCTAACAGCTTTCAGTGTTTCTGCTGAGCTCAAGAAATGTCTATATTCTGCTGAATGGTGCTAACTTTTGGAGACTTTCCATCCGCTGAAGACTGTTTCAAAAGCACTTTGACTTTTGTAATAATTTCTTGTCCCTGCCTTGTTGCCATTCCTCAGGCACATATCCATATTTAGATTACGCATACCATACAATAGAATAATCAATGTGATATTTAAAAATGCTAAGCAAATAGTTTTCTTGATTTCTGCAGTATTGGCCTGTACCATTACTGTGAGTTGTGGCATCTTCCAGTTACATAAAGCATTTTCTAACCAAAGACATAAAGGAACTATGCAGTTATTGTGATTTGTGGTGCACTCATCCAAATTGCATCAACTCGGCTATGACGGTTCAAAGTGTTAATGACAAATAACCACAGATGACTAAATGAGAAGTTAATAAGTATGTTATTGTTGATGAAGAACATGTGTAAATTATCGGCTAAGGCAAAAAAAAGGGTTACAACAAAGCGACTGCTATATTTGTACATATTATCAACTGAAACTGTTAGTCATCACAAGCAAGGAGCAGGCGTGGAGTGCAGCAGCATTTGGTAATGAGTCTGATAGAGAGAGGAACAGTCAATACAAAGCTGGAATGGGCAATAAAGTTTGGAATGGCTTTGATTGACTTGGAACATGGGCATACTAAGCATTTTGGCATTGAGAAGTGGAAGCTAATGAGCCTTTGGAAAAAAAAAAAGGATGGGAAATTTATTCTTAAAGGACATATGTTGTGAAAGTTTGAGTAGGAGTAGAATGTAGCGTGGTGGTGGATAGAACTAAATACTGGCACTGTGCTTGAGACTGCTATAAAGAAAATCGAAAGAATGCAAGATCAGGTTTCAGAAGATACTGGAACAATTTCAGCTCTGGTGTGAGAAGGTGAAACTCCCACAATGAACAGTTCTCTGTTACAACGTGACACACTTTGGCTAAATACAGAAGACTTGGGAAAAATTTCAGGACACATGAGAGTCTGTAACGTTACAAAACTTATGGCATATGTCTATACGAAGACTTCGGTTTTCTCCATTTTACGCCTGATTCATCAACATTTCATGAGAAATTCTTGGCGTGGACCGTGCAATTCATTAATTCACAGATCACATACTGGGCATCCATTCTCTGAGCAGAACATAAATTTTAGAATCAATTTTTTTCAAAGGAATGCTTTGAGCAAGCTTTTAATGTGCTCTGTGTAATTCCAGAATTGTTGCCATGATTGTTCATACTGCTGGGCTTACTATAATATTTAATGAAAGCAATTAAAAAGAAAAAAAGAAAGGGGGGAACAGTCTTTTCTGGTTTTCACACAAAGACCTTTTCACTACCATAAATTCTGGAAGGTCTGAAGATAGAATGAGTCATTTTGGGAAGCACACACTTTATTCTTTAATCTTTTTCCTCCAGCACTTGAGAAAACTCCATTCCCATATAGTATTTTTCAAAAATGTTGGGAGCCATATTCTGCATCTCGCTCAGATGGTCTGATTCGTTCTGGCTTCTGTTCATGTCATTTCTCCATGGTTACAGCTACATGACTGGAAGTGTCAAAAGTTTAAAAGCACTCAAAGGACAAAATGCTGCTTCTGTCACTATTTCATAACAGTTTGGGCCATAATCTTTAAAATATTCAACTTCAGTTACTGTTTTGGCTACTGAGAGGTACAGGGAAGAAAAGGAAAGAGGGTTTTCTAAAAATGAGTGAGGCAGCAGAACTGCCATGGAGTTCCATGGGAAAAGACAAATATACTCTTTTATTTCTGAGGTATTATCCCTGATAAGTATCAGAAAACCACTATACGTAAAGGTAACATCGGAGCTTCCCAAAAGAACTGCAGCTTCCTATCATCCTCAATATTTTATGTCTTATCTTTGTATTCATATTTCCTTTCACTGATATGAGGACATTGCCAAAAGTAATTAGATTTTTATCTGCCATTAGTTCCATATAATGCTCCTTTTTAATTTAATGGAGCCTATGGTCATTAAAGATATACAGAACTCTCTCAGCCTTGTTCTGCATTTGCCTCACTTTGATATGTTGTTAATATCTGAACACAAAGACATAAAACTGAGAATACAAATTAAAAAAAACCAAAATCAGGGTTCTCATTGCTGATTGTTTCTAAGCCTTGTTGCCACTTTGCTTCATTTCCATTCTGGTTTTGGTAAAAAGATCTTGTACTGGACTATTTGTGAATATTGGCATAAAGTAACATCGACGAAATACATTATGTATACTGGAGAGTTTCTGTACTAGTTGCAAATAATAGTACAAATTCCAGTTAATACATTTTTTTAATTCCTCAGGTCAATCTCTTCTCTATCTATTCTGACCCTAAAAGATCTTATGGCTCTTTGATCCTTGTAGTTTTGAAGGAGCAGCTCACAAGGAAGAATGTTCTGGTGTTCCCATGTTCACACTTCTGT
This sequence comes from Nesoenas mayeri, assembly GCF_963082525.1. Taxonomy (NCBI): domain Eukaryota; kingdom Metazoa; phylum Chordata; class Aves; order Columbiformes; family Columbidae; genus Nesoenas; species Nesoenas mayeri. Next base: position 64,638,325 of record NC_137548.1, read on the forward strand.
ACTGGCCAAGTCTGCACAGAGATGTCTGGATACAATGGAGACCAACCTGGAGTCCAGATGCCAGGTCAACCTGCACGGGCAACCTGCACAGATCTGGCTCTTTACCTTGTCTCATGTTGTACATTCAGCCCATCCTAAAGCAGATAATAGTCAGCTGTTAATAACAATCTGTATTTTTAGCTCTGCAGTGGTTTAGTAACATCTTAAAAGGTCAAATATGTATGAAATTATTTAAAAAATAAGAAAAAGTTTGTCTGCAACCCCAATAGCATAGATTCAGTTGATATGATGTTGGGCCGTTTGCAAGCAGTTTAATTCGAGGCATGTGAAAAATAAAAATGGCCCTTGGCTTGACTAACTTGTAGCTCAAAAAGGCCCAAGCAGGAGATACAACTGCTCAGGACTTGACTTCTTTCTGTTCACATCCTCACAGCACTGGTGCGATCGCCAGGATTTGATCTCCAGTGTTGGCCCAGAAGCAAAATACTTTAATTAACAGATGGGTGGAAAGACCTGAATTAGGTTTTGTTTTCCTTAAATGCATAGATCAGCAAGCATCATAATTTCCATTATAAGGCCAAGACATTTTAAGGAAATGGTAACAATTTTTCTCATCTTTATGCATATTAATTTTTGCATGCAAATATAATTTGCAGAAGGATAGACCTGACAATATTCCAACATACCTTCAGAACAGGGGAGCCTACCAGCAAACATATACCAACAATACAAGCAAGTGCACCAGGACTTTCTGGTTCCTTCAGAAATGAATCACACTTTGATACTATGTGCAGGTTTGAAAACTGCTCTGATTTATTTGAAGAGCCACATTTACCCTTGGAGCAACAATGCGATACCTCAAAGCCTTCTTTGTGTAACTTTCCCTGTAATTTAGACCATAGGCATACTTCATGTATTGACCATGCTTCCAGACAGCCCACCGCAGATACTTTTCAATTTTTATATTTATGTAGGATGCCATGATCATATTTTTACAGGGAAGTAGCTCAAAGACAGTTGTAAAATCAGGCTACCCGCTAGGTGGCAAAGAGAGACAGTGATTTGCAATGTATTTCAGCATATGGGAAAAAGAGGGTGAAAAGCAGCCAGCTAGCGAGACAGGTTTACAGAGATATATTGTGCTTTACTGGTCTGGACTTTCAGAGTGAGACTGAATAAGTGTGATTCTGAAAGACTGGAAGGAGCAGATTGATGAAGGCAGTCTAGCCTAGCGAAGAAAGCTATCTGCATGTAAGGAAAATGATCTGATTTCAGTTTGTCCTTTTTAGTAACCTACTTGAAAGGTGTTTACTTCTCCAACTAATTTCTTACAAATTGAGATATTCAGCGGAGAGAACCACGATGTTGTGGTCAGCTCAGCTGAACTGCTGAAGCAATAAGCTGTTTTGAAAAGTAAGCTTTGTGATGACGGAATTCCACTAGCCACACTACAGAGTATTGGCAATATGGGCTATCTCTACCGCAGTTATTAGAGTTATCATAGAAATCTATTGTTGCAGGTAAAGCCATATATAATCTGTGCATTTACAGCCCATGGCTGCAAGGTACTTCCTTGACCTTTCAGGGTCATACCCCAAGAATGTGAAGTGGAGCCTTTCATAATGGAAAGAGTTGAAGAATTTGGGGGGATTTTTTAATATATATATATATTTTAGTGCTTTTCTATACCAACTGAAGGCTCAGCTGAGCTTTCCGTGGGTTTGGATATAAGGTGATTGTGACATAATATTTCTTATAACACAGCAGGTATATCGAGCAGTTCAAATTTCTTGTCAGCATTCTTTTTGTCGCACTGTTGAAATGAATTCTTTTCAGGTTTATAAAGAATTCTAACTTTCCCATGGAATGAAAAGAATGAAAGAGCTTCATTTGCTGAATGTTAACAAAGCACTGCTATTGATTTTGTTAAAACTGTATCATTTTTTGCAAAATTCAGCTTGTGTTTCGGGTATTTTTTCTCTTTGTAAGGTAATAGCAAAGCTCAAGAAACTTTATTATAGGAAATAGGAGAAAACCTTATATTTAGTTTCTCTATACTTTCTATTGTGAAATCATTTTTGCTTATTTTGAAGAGCTCTAATATCTCAATGAATTATAACAAGAACTTGAAATTTGGAGGAGCCAAATAATCCTGACACACATCTAGTCTTTTGTTCAGAAAAGAAATTGCCAGACTTCTCAGCAGAAATGCTGAGGCAGTAAAAGAAAGCGCTCGCACCTCAGTTATTTAAGAATATTAGGCTCATGTTTATAAACTTATTACATAGAGAATGAGAATAGAACATGGTGGGAACAGGTCATGGAGAAAGAGAAAACTAGTCTTAAAAGAAGATAATATTTCCAGTGAAAAGAGATCATAAAATTTGGTTTATGTCTTTCATGGTGTGGCACAGGAATAGGTGGTTCTTCTCACTATCTATTGAGGGAATTCCTGTGCTAGGAAGTTTAAAGAGGTGTATTTGATGAGGATCTTGGAAGAACAAAGCTGAAAGTGCACTTTTTTTTCCTAGGAAAAAGGTTGAGAGTTCAAGTGTAAGGAAACTTGTAACAAGAATGGCAGAGGGGGAGAAAAAAGGGCTATGGAGATAAAGAATACAGAGGATGACAGTAAAACCTGAAAGCTGAAACGTTTAAGTCACTAGGTCTACATATAACTTTTCAGATAAATATGAGGAGTTTATTACTGCTACAGGAAGTGCCAAGAAGCCTTGAAGCCACTCAGACAAGTCAAGGTGAGAGCGTGACTTGATGGAAATGGAAGTGCTGCAATTTGAACAAAATAAGGAAAATAAGTAGCAAAGGCAAGAGGCTTCGGCGTTTGACACACGAGAGGATGAACCTTGTTATAGACTGTGTATGTGGAAGAAGAGGAAGAAACGACTTTTAGAACCATCGAGGAAAAACATTAAAATGTTTCTTTGATAGAAACCGTGCCTGTGGAGGATGTAAAAGTCAAGGACGAAATTTCACTGTGCCTGAAGAAGAAATTGGCTGCTGAAAAACACTCCCATACATTATGCAGAATTAGCACAATGGCTTTAATCCTGTTGTGACAAAGCAAATGTAGTTTATTACAAAGAGGATTGTTTTGGAAAGGCAGTCTCAATTTTTTTGCTAGATAAGAGAGAAAATGTTCTCTTGGCTTCCCACTGGTATCTGAGCATCCAATAGAAGTGAACTAATCAAAGAGAAACCCTAAAATAGCAAGAATAAAGCTTGTGTGAAAACACATTGTTCTGTATAAAATACAATAGGTTGGGGTTTTTTTGAGGAATAATTATAAAACCCTATTAAAAGTGTATCATCCAACTGGATTCATCAGTGTTAGATTCAGTAGATTTTATTCCAAAAGGGTACCTCGAAGAAAAAAAAAATCTGAAAATATGAACTGCATAATTCACACTTACTCAAAGTTTTCTTATGTCTGGGAAAATAATTTTTCTTCATTTAAAAGCAAAATCTTTGCTTATTTTACAGACCTTTTCACCTGTTGCCATGGGGTTTGGTTATTTCACTGATGACCACTTTGTCAGTCAAGATTTGGCAGAAAACCAATTTTCTCTATGATGTGCTTCTTCAGTAGAGAAATTTAAAATGCACAGCCTATTCTCTCCTCTCCTCTAATGAGGAGACAATCTGAAGACATCCAGCAGGACGCTTAGGATCATGGTTCTGGAATTTCATATGTGCTTTGAATGCTGGTTCCTCCTCAGGGTGCAGCAGCTCGCTGGAGAACTAAATACTCAGGCCAACGCAGTCCACATAACAAACATCTGGAGGATAAGTAAGGTCCAAATCTTTGACTGACTTACTACTTACAGAAACCCACTGAAATCACATTCCAGTTTGACTTCACTTAAACTAAATGAATTGAACTCTGTTTTAAAGTAGGTCAGCGAAGAAACATTTCCCAGTAGCCAAAGGGTCCTCGGGAAAGCTGAGCGTGGCAATGGTTGTGAGATAAAGCGAATAATTACCGGAAGACATCTGATGGTACTTTCTACCTCCAATGTGGTTTTATCGTATGACTAGAACTGTAACTCAGAGGGCTCTTAAAAGCTACTGGAGTGATCTAAAAGTTTTCTCTGAAAATGTTCGGTTGACAGAATCCACTGATATAGCTGCAGGTAACGTACAGTATTACAGACATCCTGATAAGTGTTAAAAAATATTGAAGAGGACATTTTAGAAAAACAAGAAAATGATAAAGAATCCCCCCAAAGCATTGTTTCTAGGTAATATCTATGTGTCACTTAAACATCTATACTCAGCTTACAGTGGAGCTCTGGCAGCAAAAGTCCCATTGATCTCCATGGTACAAATTCTAAAGTACTGTTACAGATTATATATATCTGTGTGTAATGTTATAAATATACCTCTATATATTTATATTTTAAAATGGTGATGACATGCTTGCCCTTACAGAACTAACTATGTAAATGGAATATCTTCTAACTGTCATCGGATGAGTTTTAAACCAGCTACCAAAGGAGCTTTCTGGATTGTTAATATTGATTTTTCTGTACATATTGGAAAAACACAGCCATGTCAAGGATTAGAATCAAGCTAATACTGTGACAGGTTTGTTTGTTTAAGTTAATGGACAGCCAGCCCGCAATCTGATCTCTGGCGAAATAATGGATGGATTGATACAGGACTCGATGGAGACTTAAAGGACAGTTATTACTAATAACTAATTGAAGCACAAAATTTGGTAAGAAAAGGTTTTTTAGTCAGGCAGAAAAGTCCAGGAAAAACAAAAGGCTCAAAGTCAAGAGAGAGAATGTTGAGAATGTTATTCTGCGTATATTTTAAATGTCGAGGATAATTAAAAATAGGAGCCATTTAAAAAGAGTTCTGATGTATTTTTTATCACTGCAAAATCGTACAAATAACACTGGTTGTTTTTCTGAAAGAAAATGGCTTGTTCAAACTCAACTGTTGGACTCTGAAGCTGGAATTAATGCATGAAAATCAGCTAGTGCTAAACAAGAGGTTAAAGTACATAGTTAAAATGAGCTTTTCTAGACTTTAAAGGCTGTGATGTGTGAAAGAGAAGCATTGCAATACCTAACGGTGAACTCAGTGAACCGGTCCCCCTTGTACTCTTATAAGTACATATGTGTAGGAAGCAACAGTTCTGGCTTCAGCATCACATTAATTTATTTTCATGACAATTCTTTTATGTTGGAATAAGTTAAACGGTGAAAACCTGTGTTCGAAGAGGAATGCTCAAAATGTGAGTATGGTAAAAATGAAAAAAAAAAAGCAGCCTGGTGGTCTTTGACATTTTATGTTTAATTTACAGTGAGAATCCAACTATTTATTATAGTTGCTGCTAAAACAGTGATTTTGTAGAGCGCTAAGCTGAATTCTGTCCCGTCAGAAAGGGCAATTTCAGATTTGCACTGCAAAACTGTTATTTGTAATGGTGCAAGAAGTACAATGAGCACAGGCTGATTTTCAGATCTTGGGGATTTTGTATGCTGGAGATGACATTTAGAAAAATCATTTGTTTTGCAAGCCTATTGGATTTGATGTAGCGTCACTGGGGGGAGAACAAAACACGGAGGCCTGTGAACTAATTTCTGAGATAGTGCTTTTCTTACTTGAAACACATTTTAAAGCACAAACTTTGCTTTGTTGTGCTGTTGAAGTGCTACTGCCGTTCAGCTGATGCTGTTTACTGTCAGAGCAATAGTCAAAGGCAAAAAGACACCAGTGTCCCCAGTGTGTTCTTCATCATTCTTCAGTCCTGGCAGTGTTGAGCAGCTCGGTGTCTTCTCTTCTTCATCCCTGAGCTACCTGGGTTGCACAGGTTGGACATCTCAGTGCCCATCTCATCCAGAGAAGGCACTTGATGAAATCTGTTGGAGAAAAGGAGACTGAGGAGAGACCTTATTGCTGTCTACAACTATGTGAAAGGAGGTTGTGGCAAGGTGGGATCGGTCTCTTCTGCCAAGTAACAAGTGATAGGACAGGGGGAAATAGCCTCAAGTTGCGCCGGGGAGGTTTAGATTGGGTGTTAGGAAAAAATTCTTCACAGAAAGGGTTGTCAGGCATTGGAACAGGCTGCCCAGGGCAGTGGTGGAGTCACCATCCCTGGAGGGGTTTAGAAGACGTATAGATGAGGTTCTTAGGGACATGGTTTAGTGCCAGAGTTAGGTTATGGTTCTTAAGGACATGGTTTAGTGACAGTGTTAAGATAATGGTTGGACTCCATGATCTTGATGTCTTTTCCAACCAAAATGATTCTGTGATTCTATGACTGTTCATACCTATTACTGGCTTGAGAGTCTCTCTGTACTTAGGAACTAACCTGAGTCAGTTGCCCTTCCTGGCTTTAGGAAAGAGAAAGCAAGCTCACATGAATTTATGTTCTTAAGTCCTAGAGCTGCTTTATGTCCTACACAGCATGCATAAACAGCATGTACAGGGCTGCAGTTGTCACTTTTGGGTCATCCGTGCCCCAGTGCGGAGGTGCATTGTGCCCCGAGTGTGCAGCATCACACTTGGCTCAAGCCCCTCATTTTGAAGTCCTCGCTCTTTCCATGCGTGGTGTAAGAAGGACTAAATAAATCCTTTACTCTTTGCTCTGGATTGCAGCTAGTGTAATGGGAATCCCAGCATGAGTCCTGGTGCTAACCTAGTCCTTTAGCCTGTGTGTGTTTTGATCCATTAAAATTTGTGACCTGTTATATAAATGCACAGAGGAGCATTTTGGAATAAAGATAGAAATATAGAATATCTTAAGTTGGAAGGGACCCGTAAGAAACCTTGCAGGAGCATAACTGTAACTTTACATAAATTTACATAACTGTAAAAGATTTCAGTTTGCTTTTAAATCATCTTATCTTTTTAATTATGACTATAAATAGGAGCAATCAATGCAGGGTTAAGAAAGTGTGCAGAGCAAGTAGATATGAAAGGTGTTACACAAAGCATCTGCTGAATCTCCTGTGACCCAAGGCTTTGATTTTGGTTTTTGGCACTGGATTCCAACAGGTCTTTGGCTTTATTCAGTTATTTATTCACTTATTTATTGTTACATCATAAGATACACATTATAACCAGCAGACCATAGCAGTTGCACATAAAACATTATGGTATGTCATGAAAACATTTACAACTAATTTGTTTAAAGCAATAGACTACCATAATTATAATCTACTAAATAATTAGTATTAATTACTTAGAGGTTTAATTAGTTTGCTTCTGAAGTACTTTGAAGATGCAAAGCAAAGAAGAACTGCTGTGTATCATGACCTGTGTTTCCTTCCAACTGAATATAACATATTGTCTAAAATGTGTCATCTTATTTATGCAAACTTGTACTTCATTAGGCCGGTATGTGGCAGCATTATTGACTGGATCTAAAAGGATTTTGTTTCTATGAAACCCATCAGAAAAGTGGGTCCTTTCTCCCATCTGAATGAGCAATCGCAGCTCTCCTATGGGGAGATCTGAGCCTCAGAGGAGAATGCAATTAAGATTCATCATGCATAGGGAGTAAAATTCATCCCTGTGCATTGATCTGTGATATATTTTTATATGCATACTAGCATTAAGAATCTAATTACTAGGTACTGAGAGCAAAATTCACCCCTAGAAGAATTAACTCTAACCAGTTCAAAGGTGCTGTTTGAGAATCCCTGTAGCACTTGTGCCTCTCAAAGCCCCACATTAAAGTTCCTGATTTTCTGAAGTACCAAATGCCAAGATGTCTTAATGATCTTAATGGGAACAGTGGTTGCTTTTCAAAGACTTTGAATCCAGGGCCCTTTGAGGCAGGAGGGACACAGAGAGCTTTGCAAAAGCTCTGAATTTATCTAGTATGAAACAGAAATTTGGGTATGTGAGATATCCATTGGCTTGTCGGTGCTTCTTAGCAGGTATGCAAGACTCTGCAGAACTGAAAGAACTTCTTGTCATTTTCTTTTGTATCCTTTGAACATAAGAAAGCAGAATGATGGGCTTAGACATCTGCAAAGGTTTGTGTGCTGACCTCTAATCTGAAAGCAGTAGGCTTCTGAAAACTGAAAATAATCTGACTTGTCTCTTCCACAAATGGAGAAAAAAATCTAGTAATTAAATCTCATTGTCCATGATGGCAAACTTACTGCATTAATATTAAAAGATGATTAATGGAGTTATAAATCTCTAAAACCAAGGAATGATAAAGAAAATCCTGGGATAAATCTATAACTTCAGCAGCACTGGCAGACAGCGTTATATCTGGATATTGCAACAGGCTTGATCAGTTTACTGTCAAGAGATAGAGACCAACTGCATTATATTCTTAGATATGAAGGGTCAGCATGTGACCTTCAGCTCTTTTAAATATTTTTAGAGCAATTATGTTAATAGTTCTTCTTAAGCACCAAAACCCTCCCTGACAGTTTCATTTATTCCTTCTAAAATTATGTCAAAGTGCGCCTTTTGTATATTAACTACAGACAAGTGATGAGCCATTCAGCAGGATCTTATAGCTCAGTGAAGAAGAGGTGTAATCATATGAATGTGACATCTGTAGTATAATGCCTACAATCCTTAAATATTCCCTATTTCCTTCAGTTCTTTGGTGAAGGAGATTAAATCACACAGGAAAGTGTGCTGCATATGGACCAGTGTTAACATAGGATGTTTCTAACTTCACTGAATTATATATCAGTTGCAACAGTGTTGTTTAGTTGGTTGGTGTTTGTGAGTTTGTTTTGGGTTTGTTTGTTTGTTTCCAAATGAAAGCACGCTCTTCATTCACTGCGAGTTCTGATTATACTTATGGACTTCTTATAACTCTGAGGAATTCATTAAAAATGTTTGTAGCCCTTTGAAGTTCCATGGGTTCTACCAAACAGAATTACTAATCCATACATTTATTCTTTGCTCTTTTCTAGTTTCAAGAAAGGCTGGTTATTCAATCTGGAGGTTTATAAAGACCATAGACTGGGATGATAAATTGCGTGACATAGCTATCAAAAAATAAATGCCGAATATCTGGCATAAAGAGTATGTGAGCAGTCACACTATAAATTCTACATAGCTAAACCATGTACCACGTACTTTTAAAGTAATTCATACATTAGAATCATAGAATGGGTTGAGTTGGGAGAGACTTACAGGTCAACTAGTCCAACCCACCTGCAATGAGCAGGGACATCTTCAGCTAGGTCAGATTGCTGAGATTAGTGGACATCTGCTTTGGTTTGCAGTTTTCTCCTCTATACGAGCATTTGCGACGCCTTTGTTTGAACCATAAAAGCATAGCTGGTTGCGAAAACTTGGCTTGCACCTTTTTACTGAATTCAGCTGCCCATTCTTCCAGGATCAGCCCAGCTCGGCAAGAGTTTCCTTCTCCTTCTCCTCAAACAGGCTTGGATCTGGAAGGTCTTGGCCTCAGGTGAGGGAAAACAGGAAAAAAATCCCTACCAGCCACTTGTTCTGACATCTGTCTCATTTTCCTATTTCTCTCCAAAATCCTCCTGCAGTTGGGCTTGGGTAAATCCCCACCCTGACCTCGAGTCTGTAGGAATCTCCTCTTCATCCTGCTTCCAACCACCCTCCACCTATTCTGATTTAAATCTGGAAGCTGCCAGATGATTTTTAAAGAGCAGATCTCCCCTCTAAATGGTAGACAGTCTTATCCCTACGAGGAGAAGTCACAGCTGAAGGCACTTATGGTCATTATAGTTTCTCATGTGCCTGTTCTTGGAGCACTTCCACCTTTTTGTTTCAAATGATAGATACTTGTCGAGTTTAGACAAATTCTAAGGCCTCTGTTCAAATGGCAGCAGCAGCATGTACAGAATTAGTCTCCCACTAATTAACACGTTTGTTGGCAGTTTCTGCAGTGAGATCCAGAAGTGAATAGAGCTGAAGATGAATATGTTCCACCCCTTTCAGAATAGCTGTTTCTGGCCAAGGCTGATTTGCTGTAGTGGGAAAGAAAACTGGTCCAGGATCTGCCTCTGGTGTAACAATCCTCTGAGTAAAATAAATAATCTGTCTTCAAGACCATCAGTTTGATGTCATCAGTAAGCATTTCATTTGCTTTTATAACAGGTAATAAAGAAGGAAATTATTTCTAGTAATAGCAAATTCTCTGCTATCTGAAGCATTACAGGTTTTTCAGTGCGAGTGATAACAAAGAAACCTGGCGGACAATGGTTTTCCGAGGCTGCTTCTGCTGAGGAGGCAAAGATATGGCACGTCGTATCTTTGAGTCACATAACTACTGAATGTAAATCAGCATTACTGCCTCATTCGTCAGCATGATGTCTTTAATTGTGGAGCTAGAAGATTAATTTACAATGCCTGGAAAATCGCCCAATTTTAAGAGAAGCATTTGTATTAAATGATCAATGTGGCAATGAAAAAGTGATTGTACATAACCCTTAAATCTTATTTTGATCCAAGAAAAAAAGCAAAGACTATAGCCATGAATAGCAACTATTTTTATTCCTATAGGCTCTTGAATCCATTAAGATTATCATGATATTTAAGTGTTACAACATTGTACCTGACGTCGAATGCATTAATATTTATTTCTGCTGACTGAACAAACAAAAATGGTAGTATATTAATACTAAGTTGTGTTAAGAGCTGGATAGCATTATTTTCTTTCTTGCCCCTACTCTTACAAACCTAGAAGCTTAGTTCTTAACTCCTGAACTGTTATTGAAATGTCTCTTTTCCTTTTGTGAATCCCTAATAGAAACAGGAAAAACTCTCAATATGGATCAACAGGTCAGACTTTCTTTTGACAATTAGTTGCAGTGACATGTTCCTTCTGCCTGGTCCTGTCCATAACTACATCTCCAGGATGTACATTTTACTGTGATTAGAGCATATAGAAATAATAACTGTGTCCACATATGACAGGAGATGAGCGTGAGAAAATATTTTCCTTCTTTTCTCCCTTGTAGAAAGCAGAACAGATATCAGGATTCCCCTGAAAGCCTCTTTCATATCACTGATGTTTGTTTAGTCATTCAAGCATACATTGTTGTCCCTCTTTCATTTCAGCTAATCTGAAATCCTGGAAGAGTGGACAGAAACAAAACACAATTTCTACCAAATAAAATGAAGCAGAGGGAGGAAAGAAGAGGGAGGTTGTATGAGGAAAGGGCCGTGAAACCAACTGTAATCAAAGATAGCACAACCTCCTCTGGCTCTTCAGTTTCTTATTAGCTCAATATTTTACTACTATTGGGAAAAACAACAATAACAACACAGAACACTAGATGTACGTCTACTGTCTTTTGAGAACTGGCTGAAGTGACTTTATCCTGATGGATGATCCTTTCCAAACTGAAACACAGGAGGGTTCCATCTGAACATCAGGAAACACTTTTTTACTGTGTGGGTGAGCGACACTGGAACAGGTTGCCCGGGAAGGTCGTGGAGTCTCCAGTCTTGATGATATTCAAAAGCCATCTGGACATGGTCCTGGGCAACCGGCTGTAGGTGGCCTTGCTTGAGCAGGCAGAGGGGACCAGATGATCTCCGGGGATCTGTTCCAACCTCCGCCTTTCTCTGATTCTGTGATGTCTTTAAAAAACTTTGCACCCTACATGGATGTTCATACAGCAGCCACAGATATTATTTATTTAATTTGAAGCTTCTTGTTGAGAAAATCAATATATCGTTTGTAGCTGATCCTTGCTCATCAAAGAGTCTCTTAAGAATATTAAGCGTATTGTTTCAGGAGCTACGGAGTAGAAAGAAACAGCTGCAGAAGAGCAGTAGCTCTTGATGAGACCATCCTTCCACTTATCTGCTGGATGGCTTCATTAGATCGCAGTACGGTGTGACATCTTTCCTAGGCACTTTGCTAATGCAGTATTTTAGCATTCATTCTTCACTTTTAAGCCTTACAGTGGTATGGAGGCTCCTGACAACAGCTCTTAGAAGTTTCAGAATAACTTTCATCACATACTGAACAAAAGGCACCAGAAAGATCACACTCGCGTTGTCACCTCCAAGTTGTCATTTCAAATGGGTGGAGGATGTTAAGAGTGCAGATAACATGGTCCTAGTGGGTAGTAGAAAGGACAACATCTGTCTTTTTTTCTCTGTTGCTTGCCAAATGCTTTAAACACCAAAGGATTTTTGGTGGTTTTCATTATGTCCCTGAAGCATGTAGAAAAAGGATTTCCAACAGGTTTTACCTTCCAGCTTAGATAACTATCTTAATTGACTTGCTTTCTTCAGTTGACTCAACATTTTTCCCCTTTTTGGGTACTAGAAAAGGGGCTTTATAGGAGTTTGCAAAGAATCCATAATAGATGCTGAATGATTGTTCAAAGCCTTTTAGCATTATTTTTGGGTTGGAATTATACCGTGCAAATTGCAATGAGTTGTTACCTGGGCAATTCTAGGCTCATCTCAGAGAAACTGTTTTTCAGACTGTACTATGAGTAAGTTTGGATCTTACCATTAAACTACTTATAAGATAGGAAGAGAAAAGCACAAAAAGGACTGGAAACTGAATTACCTTCTGTTTTGTGTTGACATTTTTCTTGATGATTCTTTGCTGTAGACACTAAATACACATGTAATTTTCTCAGTGTCATCTTTGTTTTCTCTTCTACATTTGGCCCTTGAAGGCGGTTGGATCAGAGAAAGCTCACGTTTTCTCATCATTCAAATTGCAGAACATGTGGAAAGCGAATCAGGTTGAATTGCTGGTTGGCCAGTTAACAGACTTAAATTTTAGTGTAGTAGAGCTTGTTTTGCACTTTGTTTTTCGTTCAATTGTAAACTACTCTTTTTTCTGTACTCGTTCAGGATTTTATAGATCGGTGGTTGGCTCTAATCAATTCTTATCACATTTTCTCATGTCTTTCGGTCACCACTTAGCCATGTTTTGTACACTAATTTCGCTTAGTTCCCCTTTATAATTCAGTCCTCTTAGCTGTAGATATCCTTGAGACAGGAGACTGGAATGTGACAGGCTCTAAAAGAAATGATTTTTAACTTTAAAAAGATGCTATTTGGCTCAGTATTGCCTGTCTCAATTTTCTCCCATTGCTACACAGAGTCCGTAAGCCGGGCACATGCACCCTTAATACTTCCTCCAAATTCTGAAATCCTACAGATCCCGTTTAAATTCTATTTCAGTATTTTCCTACTATGGCTTCTAGGCATCCGGAGTAACACCGGCTTCATTGTGTAACCTTGTTGTACACATCTGCCGTGCATTGTGTGCCTGATAAGTGTTTCATTTGGTCTCATTTTCCTGTGCACGTTCTACGTGTCTTGTCTTTTTCAGATGGAATTGCTATTTTGTTTGACTTGCTCTGCAGAAGATTTTAGGGATTTTTATTTTACCTGGCATGCTTAGAGTTTAACAATTATTACCATATAAAGCCAGTTTCTGTGTGTCCTAAAAAATATTTTATCTTATGTGTCTGTTAACTATATTCTTACATGTGTCTATTAATATGTATAAGCACTCAAATGATGTTCTAGGTAGTGCAAGTATTTAGTCTAAACAGTTACTTTTATACTGTAGCTGCAAAGAGAGTTCTCTGACAGGATTTAAGAGAATGAATCCTTCACTATTCCTAACCCTAAGATAATATCAAAACAATATGCATATATTTATAACATTGCCAAAAGCCTTTTATAGAAGGTTCTAATACTTTTTTTAATGTTTAGGGATTTTCCTTCATCTAATAATATCAATGATGTCTCCATGAGTCATAATTTGCCTTGGAAGAAATTCTAGCTGGTGACAGTCCTATCTAGGCAAATAAATGAAATATTGAGGTGATCCTCATACATATTCTTCTAGGAATGAATCACATGCCTGTCCTTTCCTCCAATTGCTTTTCCTATGCTTTTATAGAGTAAATTTGTATATAATGCAAACCAAACAATTATCACCAGATAATCCCATTTCTACAAGGCTCCACGTTTTTGTTTGAAACTTTCATTGGAAACGTGCCAGACTTTTTCATGATTATGATTATCTCCACATTTTGGACATAGTCTCCGTGTCAAGTAGGTCTACCTATTAAATATACAGAAAAAGATTTTATTACCTGAACATTAATAGAATAAGGAACTTTGAAGCAAAAGGAGCATTAGCAAAATTATGGCTATAGTTTACTGGAGGGGGGCTAACCTTTGAAAATTATGTGGTTATTCACTGTAATAAAATAAATTATGGTTGCCTTTGACAATTAGGGGGGATATCCTGAGTTACTAAGAATTCTCATATCATTTGACATTACAAAACTCTCTTCTCCCACTGCAAGATATGAATGCAATTTCCATGGCCATCGCTGGGAATTACTATGGGCTGCCATGTCAGAATAAGATCAGGTATGTCCATTGACGAAATTATATTGTACCTGTGCTGTAATATATTTGTAATGTCTGAACAGGTAGCATAAACTCTGATATACCAGGAGAACCCCGCTAAACTTTTGAGAAAAATATCTAGATCCTAGATGGAAGGAAAAGCTGGAAAATGTACCTGCTGTCTGAAATACACTTTTTGTTTAAAAGCAAATTTACTTTTTCCTGTTCCAGCTGATTATAGTGCATTATACGGACTGATATAGACTTACCACAAACTTGAGCTGTATGGTATGGTCCCCACTGGGGCTAAGGAATTGCCCCAAATCATCTGCACCATTAAACTGTTCATGTGTTTTCCAGCAGAAGTGTCTTGGACCAGCCAACTTTAGATGGTGAAAATGTTGTTTTAGAAGAGTTAAGAAAGAGTGAGGGACATGCAAGTAAACTTTTTATCTTTGCGCGCTGTAAATAATTGCAGCTTAAATGCATTTGCTTGAGTGTTTGCACACTCTCTGGATTTGCATTTTTACTTCAATAAAATCTATCACTTAGACCTAGCAAGCATTTGTTCTGCTTTGCATCACCTATAATCCGCATTGACTGATTTTGAGTATTCTCTATTGCAGCCAATATAATTTTACATACTATAAATCAGGATGGAATTGTCTTTATGTCTGTCTACAGCTGTAATATTTCCTACGAGTTCTGTGTAGTGGAAGGCATATTACCTGGGGGATGTACATGAATCTTTTCCCCACACCACTCAGAAAATCACAGGTTTCTCTCTGTGATATGGTTTGATGTTGGTCATGTAGTATGCTAAAAAATAATGCTTAAATAATACCCAGTTACATCACTAACGTTGAAGTAATGTCATGTATACGAAGTCTAATAATTCATTGACATTTTTATATGATTTTTTTCGTGGTGATCAGTATTTATCATCCAGAATATTTCTATTGCTGTGACATATCGCCACTGTTTTGTTGTTTACTTTTGAAATTTCATGCCCTGTGCCCCGCATTCTTCTGTTTATTTCAATTCTGCCAGGTTAAATCCAGCACGTGAAAGAGCAGACCAAGGATAACTTCTGAAAGTATGTAAAAATCTTACAGTTTTGTTTTAAGAAAATTAATACCTGTGTGCAGTCTGGCATCTTTGCGACAAAGTTCTAGGAAACAAGAAAACCTGCATGCTTTATTGAAGTACTTAAGCCGTTGTTGTGTGCTACTTTATGTTATAGGTCCTTTTATAGTCATGCTACATGGAAATCATCTTCTAGTCATTTCAATGGGTAGATCCAGGTTCTCTGTGCACTTGATCCGTGAAGATCTACATGAGACTGATGTTGTGAGTCACTGTGGGGGAATCCCTAGGTGCACATAGACTTTTTCTGATGTTTTCTGTTTCTTTAATTGTCACAACCAGCAATAAAGGAAAATATTAACCTTTTCTGCCATTGAGCAGTGATACGTAATGTTCCAAAAGGCCTACTAGAGAACCCGCTTAGCATATAGGAACAATTCTTTTTAGCTCAACAGTTATGGATTTGTAACAAGAATACCACCTTTCTACAGTTTATGCAAGTGAGTTTTCTAAATTCCCATTGAAAAGAGCAAGGGAATGTATTCTCTTGTGCAACCAGACTTCATCTTGCTGCTGTTGCCCTGGTGAAATATTTTTAGTAAATCACAGTCTCTGTGCCGTCCTTGGATCTTGTGCAATCTCAGCGGCCACTGCAGTATAATGTACATTGATTTCTAGTTGGTATTCAGACAGAGAGAAAGCTGTTTAATCATTTGGTTTCTGACTTGTTAATAAAAAATCTGTCTTCTTTAATAAGTTTATTTTAGATAAAACTACATTCTCTGCCATAATTTGACATACTTTCTTATGTTTTTTAAAGTAACAAATGATGCTGAGGAGGAGACAATATCACTGTAATTTCTCCTTACCAAGTGAATGCCTTTGTGATTTGCAGTGCTGTTCAGCATACAGAGAATGAAAGCTATTTAATCATTCTCCATATGAATTGTAAATAAAGTTTTACAGTTGTCCCACATGGACAGAAATGAAAGAAGAAAAAGGAGAGACCTTTGCTCATTGTAAGGAAACCCTTTCTAATAGTGCAGAATGACACGTCTCTTCTAGAAAGTGAACATCTTTAACATCACTAAGAGTTTTCTACCCCGTCACATCTCATTGATATTCTGCTTCATTGAGGTCTCATGATAGAAAATTTATTAATATGCAGAGATAATTTTGTCAGATTGGGAAAAAAAACACCCAAGTCTAATAATATAATTACTGATGTTATATGATGGGAAATCACTAATATGATTAGAAGTGCCTGACAGATTGTCATAAGCGATTTGATAAAGTCCACCTGGGTTTGGAGGAGTCAATTGATCCAAGTCCCAGCTACTGTGGGGAATAAGGAATGGAGGAAGCGGCAGGGTTGGACTCCAATTAGAAGAGCATAAATTGGTTTGTTTTAATGATTCTGCAGCAGGTTTGCACTTTGTAGCCAGACTGTTCTCTGTATTAAAGATGTTCCTCCAATTTAGCACTTGGTTCCATAACAATGATTATGATCTATAAGTATAGATAAGACTTTGTCAATAAGATAATGAATTATATTTTGAAGTATTCGAGGTTGTAGTTCTCAGCAACCTTTACTGCTCCACATTTCATTGTGTATAGAAGAAAATTTAGTCTGTAGAGCCCGATAAATCCCAGTGTAAACGTGGGAGATTTACAGTGAAATTGTGGGACAGTGTCAAGGGTTTAGATTGCGGGGTGAGAATAAAACCCTGGCAGATGTATTGTTAACCTCCTCTCCTCCTCCTCTTCCCCCTTCTGCCCCTTCCTCTCCCCCCTTCCCACTCAGGACAGGCGATCAGGAGGGAAAGAAGGACAGAGAGAAGAGAGTTGGAAAAATTAACAATGTTTTACTAATGCAATTAATAAGAATAGAGAAAATAATACAAAATATACAAAACCAATCTTGAAAGTCTCAGCAACTGCCGAGCCGGTACCCAAAGACCTGGACTGGACTCTGTAGCCAACCGGAGCTGGATTCAGTCTCTCACTAGGCCTCAGTTTGCAGGGATGACTAGCAAGGTCCTCTCCTAATGTCGGCCATAATCAAAAGGGAAAAAAGGGACGAGATCCTCCTGATCTCCCGCTTCTATATGAAGTATTCACATGAATGGAATGTTATACACAGTTGGTCTGTTTCTTGGTCATCTGTTTCTCATTGCCTCTCTCGCGAGATGTGAATCTGTGCTTATCAATAACTTCGGATTCCATTGCTAGGTTTACCAAAACATGTGTCTGGTTCTCCAGGAAAATGCAGCTAATATGAAGCTTTAGCTGACAGGCAAATTCACCAAAAGAGAAACTTGTTTTTTAACAAAACCAGGACAGACAGCAACTGGTCCAACTAAGAGGAGTTTCAGACAAAAGGTATTTAAAAGATTTGTTTAGCGTGAAGGCATGTTATTGTTTTAGATGTTCAACACGCATCAGCTCAATGGACCAGAATTCTTCAGGCACGTCTAAGAATAATTTTGGAACAAAGCAGCTGAGAGCGTGTGAGCAAATGGCTTCCCAGAGGTACCTTGTGCTCTGTATGATGTGCAGTGGCTTGACTGAACATGCAGAATTTTCTAGATTTTGTGAAATCTCACCGGGAGTGTATTTCTGCTGCTATTGTCATGTAAGTGACAAAATGGTTGCTTAGAAATGTCTTAACGTATTTTATATTTATAACTTGAGGAAGATGCTGGCACTCTATAAACATATTTTGTGTTTCTCAGCTGGAAATTTATAACACAGTATACTTGGCATTGTGGAAAGTTTGTCAGATTTGTGTAACAAAGTTGTGATATAAATCAATTAAAGGAGAACCAGATTTCACAGTATCTGTTGATAACAGGTCAGAGAGAGGCATATTAACAGGGGAAAAGACAAAACTGAATATCAGAATAATACAGCAGGGGGACAAATTAGATACTGTTCTCTATAAAAGGCTGGATAACCAAATACGATTATTTTCTTTATGTTGTCAGAGCAGATTATTTTTTGTCAAATAATTGAAATTATGTCGACTTCGTTCAGTTCAAAATAAGATGATATTATTTCTGATCCCTTCAGCCCTTACCCTGCAGTTCAGTGAAACATTCACAGACCTGTTGACCACAATATTTAGTAATATATTTTTCTCAAGAAAGATTAAGAAAATGATGTATGTTCCTTGTTGTTGTTTGGTTTGTTTTACTGTGTTTTTATGCACTTAAGCTCATCAGTTGCTTCTTAGTGATAAACAAAATAGTGCCAAGGCACCGTTTTGGACTGTTTGCCACAGCTGCTAAATTATACACAGTTTTTGGCATGGTCTTGTCTTGTGACAACGAGGAATCTCCCAGACAATTACCAGACTCAGTCTGAGGATGAACATGAGTTAGGGACTATGTACAACAGGTATTTTGGCTGCAAACCTTCTGGTTTGGAAGGTAAGAAAAATTAACTATACTGACATGAGACATACTATGCCAGAGAGGTTCTTGTCCATTTTATTGACTAGTGTAAATGAGGCAACATTAGGCATAAGATTAGGAGTAGAACACTGCAGCTTCTTGTAGGCATCCAAAGGTCATGACTGAAAAGTTGTCTTCTCTGAAGATCAAAAATAAACCTCAAAACAACTGTTTTTTGAAAGCAAAAGATTTCAAAAGGCAGCCTTTTGCTTTACAATGGTCTGTGGTGCTTTTTTGTCCCCACCTTGGTTTAAGTTTCTGGTACTGCGTTGATGCAACTTTATAATTGTGGACTTATATTAATTATGGAGTAGCTACCAATTATGACATAATATGCATATAGTATACAGAAAGAATAGTATTATCTTTAAAAAATCATCCACAGCAGTGTTTTGGACATCTATTTAAGAGATGATAAAGAGATGATAAGCCTTTGATAAAACTTCCTCCTCTGCAGAGGGTGAACGTTGAGTTCCACTTAAACCTCTTTTGCGCATCCTGTCTACAAAGAGTGGATTTCAGACATCTGATCAAAGACCCCTCTCTTATTTCAGAATTGTGAAATCTGAGAGATATAATGTGTATTATGGTCCTTTATTTAAACGTTCACTTCACTCAATTGGTCTGGTTGCAGTTTTAAAAGGCAAGTAAAATCACTAGATTTATTTTTCTCCTCTCCTCTTGCTATGATGTAACTGTTGTTAAATCACAAATAATGAAAAGTCTCTATTTGTGTTTCCCACTTGCTGGTGTTGATTCCATTGTGATTTGATCACAGATTAAGTAGTTATTTGGACTTAGTGGACATAACCCTGGCTTAACTATCAAACTGAAAATAAGCCAACGTTTTTCCTGCCAAATCGAGATGAAAGAGAAAGGGTCAGAGAGTCTCTGAGCTTTGGAATGATTCTGCTTTCTTCTTCAATGTTACAGTTTGCATCTTAACTCTCCCAGTTTGGTGGCCCATGAAGGAAAAGCCTCTTCACAGTTGGAAAAAGAGTGTAACAGCAGTAAACAAGGACCCAAACTTGCAAGTGAAAATCAAAATTTGCATGCTAGTCCTGGAGACCTCAGAGTCTATTTCCTTCCAAAACAAAAATAGTTATAAGAAAACAGACTATTTAGTTAAACTTCTGCTGAGAGCGTGTGTTGATTGATGATTCCTAAAACGTATTTGCAAATATTATACTGAGGAAATAAGACAGAACTGTGACGAGCGATTATTTTGCTAAAAAATGGTAGTTTATATCATTGTGAGATATGTGTAATAACTGCGGAGCATGTCCTCACCTAGAGACAAAATTTATGCACTGCAGATTAGAGGACAAGAAAGAAAAAAGGTGTTTTCAAGATACTTAAAAAATTTCTTAATCCTTGGAACATCTTCAGCCTGTGGGAGTTCTGTCAGGAATCCCTCGAGTCGAGCATTTTGAAATGCATGACAGATTGTAAAGCCATGCAAAGGTTTCCTACCCATTCAATAAAACCTGAGGATTAATTCCTTTCATGTTTCCTGCAGTAGCACGACTTTTAGAATTAATATCATCAGAGGCAGTTATCTGTTTCCTTTCATCCTACAGCCATGCCTGGCTCTGTCTTCTTGAGGATATCTTCACAGGTATTGGAAAGTTGCTCTTCAGTCTTTCAGCAGTTGGCTCTTCTTGAGGTTGAACAAGCCCAGTTCTCTCCTTATAGGACCAGTGCTCCAGCCTTGTGATTATCCTCATGGCCCTCTGCTGAACTTTCTTCATTTTGTTGACCTCTTCACTGAACTGGGAGGCCCAAAACTGGGTGGAGCATTCTAGATGCAGCCTAAAATGTTCCAAGTGAAGGAAGATAATCACTTCCGTTGATCTACCCATTGTGCCTGGGATGCTGTTGGCTTTCTTTGCTGTTTATGTGGAGCCACAGGTCCTTTCCAGCAGAAATGCTGCCCAGCCAGTCAGTACCCCGCCTATTCTGTCGCTGCAAGATGTTATTTCTTCTCAGTTGCAGGATTTTGCCTTTATCCTTGTTGAATTTCATTATGTTCCTGTTGGCCGGTTCCTCCGATGTGTCGAGGTACTTCTGCATGGCAGCCCTGCCCACCCTGATATTGAGAGCATCAGCTGGTCCCCCATTTATAGTCATCTGCGACTTTGCTGAGTTCCAGCATCTCTTCCTCATCATTGGAGGAGATGAGTGAACATCAATAAACATGTTACATGGGAGAGGTCCCAATACAGTCCCCAGAGGTACCACTTTGTCACACTATAGACACCCCATCTACTCCGTCCAGGTAGAGAATGACCATTAACTGCCGCCCTCTGAACAGTAGTTTTACTCTTCTAATTGTTCACCTGTACAGACCATAATGTCCTAACTGGGCTACAAGAGTATAGGGTGAGACAGTGTCAAAACTCTTGCTAAAGTCAAGGCAGATGACAATGACAGCTCTTCCCTTGTCCACAAATCTAGACATTTATTCGTAGAGGGCGGTCAGGTTGGTCAGGCATTATTTACTCTTGGTAAACCCGTGCTGGCTGTTCCTGATCACCTCCTTCCCCTCGATGTGCCCAGAAATGTACTACCGTGATATGCTGCCTTTATTCAACACCATCAATTCAGAAATTCTTTATAAAAACCAAAAATGAGGTATATGTTTAAAAGATCTGTAAGTCATGTATCATTTTATAGCAAAATATATCTATTATCTCTCATTTTTTGATACTTCAGTAATACAAGTACTTCACGGATTGTATTTTCTGATCCAGTAGTAAGCAATTTTTAAATTGAAGCAGGTATAATATGCCACTTATCACTATCAAAGCTTTATCATTTTGGCGCCTGGGAATCTCTTATATGGGCTTTCATATTGAACAAGCAGATGCCTTCGTGCTGGAGACAGGGTCAGAGTTTGCATTGAAATCCTAGGGGTGTATATGGGTGTCCTGCCTGTCGCCAACTGGCTTCTGAATGATATTTACCTAAGCTCTCTGTTTTATTGATATTTTCCAGACAGCAAACATAACTGAAAGTGCCATCCCTGTGACTCCAAGATATTGTGGGTGATTGTCGATCTGCTGCAGAAATTCTCTGTACCTCACTGCTTCACAGTTTTTGAAGTACAATACAAATTCTGTGGGCTCCGGGGCATGTAATTTCAGTCTCCAGTTTTTCAAATTAATTTCCACCATTGCAAGAGAAAGGAAGCAGTATTTTTCTCACTGTCTTCCTCAGTTAGTATGAAAACGTGGTTTATGCCGTTGAGGTTGTGACCAAGTAAGTCCAGAAAAATTTAATAATCCTTCACAGGATAAGTCAACCAGAGAGTAAATCCAGATGGTAATTTAGCACAATTTCAGGGATGTTTTAAGTTACAGTGGCTGGAACATTTCCTTGTTGCAAGTCCTGTGACAATTACATTTTCCTTTTCATGACATGTTCCTTCACTACAATTTTCTTTTCCAAATATGATCATTTTCTACCACATGGGAGTCAGTGAACTCTAAAACCTGGATTTCCCAGTGGTTTTCATTGTCCAAGGGGCAACTATAGCCATTACAAGGCTCCAAGAACAATCCAGCCTTTAGCGGCAGAGATTCAGTCTTCAGTATTTGCTTCTGCACAGATATTGATGGTGGATGAGTGGTGTGAAATATACTGCTGAAACAAGACAGACAGGCTCATTGCTTTTTTCCTAAATCACATATTAAGATAATTGTGGCATGTATCCATCCATATGCTGTCTGAAATGAGGCGAAGAAAGGCGCTGAATGTGAGTGCTTTGGCAATTTTGTTTTGACATTTACACTTAATAGACCTGTGTCCAACACAATTGCCATTTTATGTAGTTAAAAATAAAACCTGTGTATCCCAGATTTACATATACCTGTTTTCTGTAGAACATAATCTACTGGTATGTCCTGCCAGAATATTTAAGATACATCACTTTTGCCTCTTCCAATGGCCTGGATTTGTGTCTGCCATACATCCCTTACAAATATTAATTGGTGCTACTCCAGGGATGAATTTGGCTGCTCGGTACTGAAACAAGCCAGTTGTTCATCTGGATGGATGTGCTTCCTTGAACACTGGCCAATGCCTAATGTCTGAAAGGCAAATGAAACTTTTCCTCGTAAAGCTGTTTAACAGTATCATAGGCGTGTGGGGAAAAAACAATATATTTCCCTATGCCCATTAGTGATACGGATGACTTTTTCAGATGCAAAATAGAAGCATATATTTTCAAGTAAAATACAAGGTGAGAGCAGTTGTTCTGAATTAAATGCTTTCTGAGTGAAAGGATTTTTCTAACTTAAAGAGCTGAGGTTTTGGTCATTGAGCTCCAGCTCTAATCACAGCCTCAACAGTAACCACAGCTGCTGCTTGTGGCCAATACCAAAACAAAATACGAGATAGGGCACTAGGCAATGTCCAAGTCATTCTTCTTTGTAACTGTGTATGCACGTAAAAGTTAACCCAAATTTTGCTTTTAAGATCTGTTCAGTTTTCCAAACCTTAACCCTGACCATAATTATAACTCCATGAAGTTCTCTGAGGAAAAGGAACAAGTCAAACATTATTTATAATCCCTAAGGATGTGTATTTTGAAAAACCCAAACATAAACTTGATTCTTGATCATTTAGATCCCTATAACTTAATTATACCCATGAGACTGGTTCCTACAGTAAACAATAACATTAGGAATTGGTTACTGCTGACATCGCCCTCTTCATAACTTTGAGGACTAAGCAGTTTCCAGTTCTGTAGAGGACTTCTGATATTTTATGTTTTCAAATTCTAATTGTGATCCCAACTTTAATTTTCACCTTAAATATCACTAGGGTATCATTCTTTAGGTTAAAACGGAAAGCAAGATATTGGAACTTCTTGACTCCAATTGTCTGACTAACTGCTGAATTTTCGGGATCCATCTGTTGTATTGTTTAACTTTTAGCTTCCACTCTCTGTAACACTATCTGGGATTTTATCTTCAGACAAGGAAACGATACTTAGACTAAAATACGTGATTTAATATGCAGAGAAAAGAAATACAATGTGTTAACACCAGGCCTTCTCCTAATTTGTTAACCGTGTTCAGGACAAAGACTTTACCTTTTCCAAACTTCTTTTTCAGCCCTGTTCTATCCCAAATTTAAACAGACCAAAAACAACAGTGAAATGGAAAATAGGGTACTGAAGGTTACACTTATTGTCTTCTTAGTGTTTCAGCCTGTTGCATCCAGTCATTGTTTACACTGAGATCCTAAACTTTAACCTCTATCTTGGTTTTAACTTCAAATATAGGCAGGTCTGGGCAAGCAGTAGAATGAAAAAGAAGTTACTAGAAATTATTGGTAAGAGACTTCTTTCCAATTTTCCAGGTTTTGTAAAAATCAAGCTATTAAGATTGACTGTTGTCTTTCATCTCCAAGACTTTTACCCTCTCAAAACTGAAATTCCAACCTTAAAAAGGTCAGGGAAGTACGACGGGGGGAAATTTTAATACAGTGGGAGAAATATTTTCGATCTATTAACATCAACAGTTTTCCTTATTTTGTGGCACATGTAGAATCTTAACATCTAAATATGTAGAATATAAACAGCTGCTGAAAACAGTTTTCTAAATTCTGGCCAACCCTAACCCCAGATGAAACATGCTGCTAGTACATCTCTGTGCAAAAGGAAACACAACACAATAAAGCTGCCAGTACACAGGAGTTTATATAAAGTGACACTATTACTTCATTGGTTATTTGTTTTCCTAACATCTTGCTGCTGACCGGCTGTATGGTCATTAAAGGATTGACTCCAAGCAAGGACTGTCCTGGGACAAAGAGATGAAGTAGTTGGTTTTCTGGATCATACATGCCTGGAAACGTGGACTAGATGATCTTTTGAGGTCCCTTCCAATCCCTAACATTCTGTGAAATGGAGGAAGAGAAGACCTTTGTTTTAGTGGACCAGGTGTGACCAGCTGCCATATTTCAGTGTCCTCCATGAGGATATACTCACACTGACCCAAGCCTGACCTCAGGACCATGCCCCAGCTACCCTCCTCATGTTTTAATTATTTTTGTTCAGATTTATGATACAAAAGTACATCCTGCGTGTAAATAAGAGCATTTGGTTTTCTATTATGTGGGACTAGTGGCTCTTTCTCAGCTCAAAATGACCCAAGAATACTCCTCTTCCCAGACTGCTAAAAAAAAAATAGATTTACAGCAAAACAAGTGGAAAACACCTGAGGACAATGAGCTCTCAGCAGGGGAGCTACTAATTACCAGTGCTCCCAGCTGATTCTAATGCTGCCTCCTGCCTAGTTACAGCCTCCACTAACGATCTCCACTAATGATCTCCCCTTTTGTTTCAGCAGAAAGTCAAACAGGTGAGCTTTAGTCTGTTGAATGCAGCCTTCTGGATGGAGTGGTAGCTCATCAGCCTGCTATACATAGAAGCAAGCTTTCGGAGAGGCCTTTTGTTCCTGAGGTATGTTTAGTTGTGGTTACTGCGGGTCAGGGTTGCTGATGTTAAGGCAAATTTGTCTATTTGAATAGTTTGCTTGTTAAGCATTAAGCAGGAAGAGAGTCTTGAAGTGCATTGTTATTGTTCCATAATGTACTTAAGGAAAATGGAACAGCTTTGTTATGTGCTGGGAAGTTGGGGGCATATGGAAGAGTGGATTATTTCCAGCTCTATGGTTTCCCAATATCTTTTTGGTCACACTCGGTTTCCAGAAGGGACTAGAAATATATATGATGTTATCTGAGACAAGGCATAAAGCAAAGGTTTGTTAACAGTTCTGTTGGTCTCTGTGTCTATGTTGGTTGGTGTACCAGCTGCTATTTTGTTTTATTTAGCAGTAATTGGGCAGATGACCTCTGAAAATTAGAAAAGGGAGTTGTTTTAACTACTCTAGCTGAGGCTGTAGCACATTTCTGTTGTCTTTGGTATAGACATGAGTCAATAATGTGTTATTTAATGGCGGCTGGAAAGGATTTGTGTTCCTAAAATCTTTGGGATTATGAATATAGCAACAATTATGATCTGATAAAGGACAGAGATCCTGTCGTTTATATTTATCAATGTTGACTTACGTATCTTTATTATTTACATTGTGGTATTACCTATATATCTTAGCTCTTAGGACCTACTCAGGTGATACCATAGAACATATCAAAATGCAGTCCTTGCCTCAAAGAGCCTAAAAGCTAAATAACTCAATGTAGTAGTGATGGAATGCATTCCTTTGGAGAATGCAGTGTATTTTTCTCATCTTATGTGCCTATCTCAAGTGAAAAAGCTATTTGTGTTACAACACTGCAGTTTATGAACTTTCTTTTTGTAGCTAGTGATTCACATAAATGCTAAAGTTCAAACTGTGTTTTGCCTATTTCGTTCCTTCTGCTGTGTAGATCCTATTATGAGACCCTTGCTGAGGCACAGGGCAAATTTGGAGTGTGCAACAGCCCCCCGATCAGGGCAGACTACAAAGATCCTCCTCTTTGAAAGGCCCCTGCCCAAGTTATGTTTAGAATAAACAGAACAGTTGAAAGATTGGTATGGAAATGGCTTTGTGGCTGCTTCAATTATGATGCAAAGTGATGACAGAGATGACTCTTCTGCAAGAGCAGCAGAATTTGGTATTGTCCCTTTTGATGCATAAAATGCATGCAAAATTGTTTGAAAAGTGCAAGTTGATTAGTAAAAGGAAATTTGCAGTAATTGTAGTGAAATGAAATAAGGCAAGAGCATTGTAAAGAATACATTTAATTGCGTGTAATTACTTGATGTATGTTTCAATTGGCAAGAAAGGCAAAGGAGCATACTAAATAGTGTTGGTGTGGCAATCACTCTAAGATGATTTTCTCAAATGACTGAACTTTGCATGTTGATTTTAAACTTAAAAAATAATACGCAAAACCACACAGACAAAAAACAACAAGCACAATCCAAAATCTATTGTGAGGTCTTTCTAGCTACAACTAAAAATGGTACTTTGAACTTTTTTGTTGTGACCAAAGTGCTCCACCACATCCTTTATCACATGCATTTGTATGTGTGGACAAAATGCACTTTCTTTTCTGCAATTGCTCTGTAAGCAGGTTAGGTAGAATACAAGTTTAACAAAATTTGAACCGTCAGTGTATAAGTAAAATATTGCACGTTGTTATTTTATGTCACAGGACTTTACACGTGCTCTAAGATTGAGCTGCTCAGTTGAACAAGTTTCTGACATATCAGCTTTGCTGTCTGTGGAAAAAATTACAATGTGGTTTGAAATTAAAAAATGCATGTATGGCAGAGGGAAAAGTAGAAGCAAACTAGAGGTGAGGCAAGGTTCCCAGCACTAATTCGAATTCTTTTGTCTCTAAAAGAAATAATCAGATTACGCTAAATAATAAATTGAAGGTCACATACCATCTATGATTTTAATCTATGTTCCCCGTAAGTAACAAAGTTTAGGGGTGGAATAACTTTTTTTTTTTATGGCTTCTTATACTGAAGTAATTCATATGAACGCTTTCCATTTTGGATTTGGGGTGACGCAGAGGCATACCTCTGCCAGTGACAAGCAAACATTTGGACTCGGTGATCTCAAGAGTCTCCCCCAGCCTAAAATGATTCTGTCATGTGATCTATCATCTATCCTTTGATATTCATAAGAAGGGCATTGAAGCACTAGAGAGAGTGCACAGGAGGCAACGAAGCTGGTGAGGGGCTGGAGCACAAGTGTAATGAGGAGCAGCTGAGGGAGCTGGGGCTGTTCAGCCTGGAGAACAGGAGCTGAGGAGACCTTATCGCTGTCTACAACTGCCTGAAAGGAGGTTGGAGCATGGAGGGTGTTGGTCTCTTCTCCCAAGTAACAAGTGATAGGACAAGAGGAAATGGCCTCAAGTTGCTCCAGGGGAGGTTTAGATTGGATGTCAGGAAACATTTCTTCACAGAAAGGGTTGTCAGGCATTGTAACAGGCTGCCCAGGGCAGTGATGGAGTCACCATCCCTGGAGGGGTTTAAAAGGCGTTTAGATGAGGTTCTCAGGGACATGGTTAACTGCCAGAGTTAGGTTATGGTTGGACTAAATGATCCTGAGGGTGTCTTCCAACTGAAATGATTCTATGATTTTGTGATTTGGAGGGGCACAGGAATGCACTTTCTGATTTATGGGGACATTTTTTTTTCTTTCTTCCTGATACCATCTAATAATCACATTATACATTCCTAAGATGGTACAGAAAACGTACAGAACTACTATGGTGTAATCTAAATCTAGGTACGTGGGTGGTTGCCTAACTGTGGATCTTGGCTTATATGCAATCAGGAGACTTTGCTGGGGAACTAGACTAGCTGAGCTGGACTTATTGGGGAACTTAAGCAATATATGCATTTTCCTTTCTCTGCAGCAAAATAACATATTGAGCTTTTTAAAGAGGTGAGGAGAGTTTCTGCCAGCTGTGTAGCAGAGCCCTGGGGCAATCCTGGTTGATGCCACCAGACTGGGCCTCTGTAGCATGCAGTGGACTGCTTAAATATGCATTTATCTGAGAATTTGGCCCAGTATTTTAGGTAAAGGTTCATCTATTGTTTATCATTTGTTTGGAGAAGAATGCTGTGTAAACATCTAAGAGTTTGTATGTTTGAAGGAGCACATGGTACTCCAGTCTATTTTTTTCATTGCCTTAGCTGACCTAGGAAATATTCCAAATATATATGTATATATGTGTGTGTATATATATATGTATAAAATATATATATAACATAAGTAGTGGTGATATGTGATTTTTTTTCCCCCTTATAATTGCTGTCTTATTCTCTAGGGAAGCTTTATCTCGTCTGAATATGACACTCCAAAAAACATAGAGAGACAGGGATGAGATCCAACAGTTAAATCTGCACTTCTGAAGCACCTGCTGTGCAGGTAAGTTTTCAAAATGAACATTTTTCTTTCTGCCAGTTTGTGGGGAGATGCAGATCAAAACCATCACAGTGTCATTAAGTATCTTTCTCGTCTTGTGAAAGGATGAAATATCTCAAACTGATACAGCTGAAGAGGAGTTGATTGATACGCAAGCTTTGAATGGAAACTGGATGGTCAAGTGTGTCAACTCCCACATATATATTCATATGGTACATATGTGATGATTGGTTTGGTTTGATTTATCTTTTTCCATAGCATGATCAGCTCACACGTGCTCCCGAGTGCCACTGTGACCTCCTTTCTGCTCTAGGTCACTAATTTGGCTGTAGATAAATAGCTGAGAGTGTGTTATGAATGAGAGGACTGCAGCAGCATCATGTAAGCTGTGAGAGAACATGCTACTGGGATCCTGCATTGTGGGGCTGTTCCTTCTCCTGTCATAGCAAGACAGGCTCCACAAGGAGCTTTGAAGGTTGAAATTTTACAGTATAAAGAAAAAAAAAATGGTGTAAAACCCATCCATTAGCCTTCAGTAATAAATAGGAATTTGGAATGGACATCTGATCAAGGTGATTTTTCACCCTCTGGTCCTGTAGTTTTCATAAAAATTGATCTGTTTGCATTGTTATGGACAAAGTGTAGACTTCAGAAACTGAGCCACGTTCCTGAAGTTCCTCAGTGAAAGTGCCTTTGCCCTGAGGTAACAGGCTCAAGTTCCAAGATTTTATTAAAATAACAAAAAAGTAAGTAAGAGTTAAATGTCAATGATGCTAAATTACTGCAGCTTTGCAAGGCTGATTAAGAGCAGATCAAATCAGCTTCTTACCATGGCATTCCAAATTGTTACTGTAAAAAAACACTATGAAATTTCAGCAAAATGTCTTGTTTCAGTGTGAAAGCTCAGTTCTTTCTTAACCTTGCATAAACATGTGGAAGGAATGGTTGTTTTCCAGTTAACTAGGGCGCTTATTGATAATTCACTAAGAAGGGGGACATCTACCCTGCTGGCAAAATAAATGAATGAGTCGTTATCAGGGATTGATGGTTAACTTCTCTATTTAATGATATATGGGAGTTTACCAGGTCATACTTTCTCATTATATATTGCTACCGTTTAAAAAGCTATTATGTATGCTTATCTTTTAATACGTAACAGTGTTGAGATTACAAAGATTTGATAGATTAGTGATTCCCATATCATAACAGCTTCTGATAATGCTTCATCTTCGCTCTGGAGGCTTCCAATAAGGAAAAGACAAATGTGAGAATTTGAGACTTCCCTCCTAACAAGTGCTGGTAATAACAACATGCCTCAATGAACTGATGCTCATGCAATATTCACACAGTAGTGAAGCTGTTCTTGTACAATCTCAAACTGACATCTGTCTCTAGGATTCTTTGACACATGTAACTACAGTTTCTGTGCTGCTAGACCCAAGCAATGGAGATTTACCAAAACGTTGGCTTCCCTGGGTACCCCCTGGGAGGTGATGCACTGGTCTGATCACACAGAAATAATCGATGAACTAAATACCGTACTTCTTTTTCTGCAGTGTGTGTGAGATCATCTTGGTAGTTTTTAAAGGTGTATACTTATCTTCTCTGTAGTTGTGAACTTGAAAAAAATTTCACCTTCTTATGCCTCAAAAACCTCTTCCTTCTTTAAGCCCAAGGCAGACATTTGTGCTTTCTGGATTCAGTAAAAAAGGTTGATTCTCCTGTGACTGTCAGGTCTTTGGCTGCTGTGTCTGTACTCTTGAGATACCTGCTTTTGTAATTCATCTCCAAATTGGAATAATAATGGGGAAAAGCTAGATAAGGACAGAGGAAACGGATACTATTCTTCTGAGGAAAGACTTGAACTTGTAAATGAACTTGGGGCTGTTCCTCAGCATTTTTTAGAAACTTATCAATGTGTCCATTCATAATCATGGTTATGACTCCTCGACTGGACAAGAAAATCAGGGGTGAATTCTAAATGGCAAATATTGAGGGGCTAGTCCAAGACTTTTAACATATGACTACAGAATTCCTTCTCTGTCAGAATGAGTTTCCTTTATTACAATACTATTGAAGTTTTTGCAGGCTTACTAATGTAAGTGTATTTCAGTATGAAAGATTAGCTATGTTTTGTTTGGAAAATTTTGCCCCCTGTTGTACCAGTGTTAGAACAGGTTCACTGGTGGAATGTACTTCTGTGGATGTGTTTTTACTTCGGGTCTTAATCTGGTGTGTTATTTGTTTGTGGTGAGAGTTATCAAAGATGGGCATGTAACTGATAGCACTTTCCAGTTCAAATACAAATAACTGAAGTATGTTCCTAGAAATGGAGTAGAATCTGACTTATTTGGGGCTACACAAAAAGTGAGGATAAATCAAGGAACTAACAAGACCAGGAGTAAAGATAACTTTCCAGATCCCAGAGTGCCAGTGCTGGAAAGTTTATGGTCATGGAATTTCCAGCCAGAATGTAGACTCGGGAGGTTTAGATATTTTGGATCCATTTCAGATCAGCAGAGTCTGCTTGACATACTGTCTATTTCTATGGTAGCATTTAGTTTTATGAGAGTGTTATATACAAGAAACAAAATGGCCTGTAGAAGGAAACCTCAGCAGCTTTATTTTAGCATTTCCAAGAGGAAGACCCACCACTACTGTTCCCTATATCCATGGGTCAGTGTCTGTGCTGAAAATGGTTTAGAAGGATGTACAAATTAAAGATCTTTTTTCCATAGGCTGTTGGTGCCAGCTCAGCCACTGGCCATTTTTAATACACAGTGTGTTACAAACCATTTGTTTGTGGTAGTGAACTAGAGGCTTGATTACTTATCTCTCTGGCTCCTCTTTCTTTTTTCTCCTTGCTCTGAGATCAGCAGTTAAACTCCGGGGCACGCAGCTCCCAGAGCCGGTGGAAGGCTTTCCATTAGTTGAAGTTCAGCAATTATACTCTATCATGAGACCTGGAGTGGTCAATTTGTGGCGGTTATCTTACAAAGGTTCTCACTAGGGGATCCACGTGTTCTCACAGACTTCCGAGGACGGTTGCCAGTAGGGCCAAAAACCCCACAGGTACACTGCATGTGAGCAGAATTTTTGAACAGGCAGTGCAACTTGATATAGTGGCATTTCCTTTTGTCTATAATCAGGAGGATTTATCTGCCAGGGTGTGTGTTTCCTGATGTTTTGGGTGAACAGACCTACTCTGAGATCCCACTTCTTCTCTTTGCTGGGACTCATCCAGCATTGAGTCCTTAGTGCTGCATTGACGTGAGAACGATTATCACAAGGTATAACAAAGATATCATGAAACTTGTGATCTCCTGCCTTCCTACTCCCTCCTCTTTTCCCTGGTCCATAAAGGTCTTTAGCCAAGACAGCACTTCTGTTCGTGTCCTAAGAAGCATCATAAGTGTTAGTTGTGGGCTGATAGTGCTGAAGCAGTTGACCACGTCATTATTAGATGACCCCTGGCATTTCTCAACTAACTGAGAAGTTAGAGATGGTGAATTTCCCTTGTGTTGCGAGGTAAAATGCAAAATCACTTTTGGGAATTACTGCAAAACCTTCTGCAAAATCCATTACTGAAAGGCAGAGATAAAAATTTAGGTAGCGGTGACTGACTTCCAGCTGAGATGTTTTTGCAAGGCTGGTGCTGGGGAGGAGGCAGGAGTTCAACCTGCACTGAAAGCAGCTCTGAGCAGCTCCTGGACCAGGAGAGGTGATCTTGGTGCTTGTTAAGCCACTGAAGGGTGGATCTGACTGCTCCTTGTGAATATAAAAGCATGAAGCACGTGGTCTTCTGAGAAATGGATAGCTGGATGTTTGATGGTTCTTTCTAAGTGACCTCTAGTGCCAAGGATGCTCCATATGGAATGGCATTAGTGATATAAATAGGAGAGGATTAATTGCATATTGTGAATGAGGAAAGACATGGTGTTTAAAAATGGTTTCAGTTTGGTTATTAAGCTACAAATACGCTAATTTTTCTACCTTTGTTTTACTTTAGGGTGGTGATGCCACTTAAAAATGTTTTCTCAATTCTGAAGCTAGTACTGTGGTTATCTGGCTAATCTTATGAGTCTCTTCAATCAGTTTTAACATATATCCTAGGCCTTGGTCTTCTGTCCCTAGGAGAAGCTGGTGGTTCTGTTAAATCCAAATCAATATTGTAATATGTTATTCCCTTATTAACATTTTTTTCCTGATATATGAAGTTGCTTTTTAATTTCTTTTAGTCTCTCAGTGGCATAAGGGAGAAAATTATTTTTAAATAAATAGATCTGAGCTGAGGCTCTAATGCCTGTCCTTTTTTTGCTGGAATCAATTGCTTTCACACTTATTTTTACATTCTCTTTTCATGAAGAGGCATTGGTGTTGTAAAGCGTGTCCCTTCTCCAAAGATTCTCATCAGTGAGGAATTATATTAAAGTAATGAGGCAGAAATTAGCTGGAATTCAAGAGTTATAAAAAGGGAAATTGCCAAAAATGAGGAGGTTTTCTCTGAGCACAAGTATCTAAATACAGTGTTCATATAATAGCAATAAAATACAATCTAGTGATGATAAATCTGCAGAAGGAAATTATATTTGGATATATTTCCCATTTTCTTACTGTAATAGAGGAAATTGCAATAAATTCATCACTGTCATCACAAAATGATTCTTTCTGTTTATGATTGCTCTGCTTACTATTACTAAAAATTAAAATTGGTTTACTGAAAAACCTGCTATGAACTAGTCACAGCTCACTCATCTCCAAAATAACACTATTGCATATCCGGAATGTCGGGGATGTGTGTGGCAAGGTGAAGCAGTGCAGTGGAATATCTGCTGCTTGTCTGCTCCATCTCCTCATTTTCACATGGAAATAATATCAGACAGCGTTCCTTCCTCTTCCCTTTCCCCTGCAAACAACTGCAATAATCACAGTGATATCAGCCAGGCATCAACGTATAGAATCTTCATAATGACCAGCTCCATCGGTATTTAAAAAGCGTGAGCTAGCTCTATCTCTTCTTTACAGAAGCAGCGGAGAGGGGTTGTTTATCCAGCCATTCTTGATCTTGTGCAAATTCTATTGCAAGAAAAAGAGCTTGATGAATAGCTGAAAAATCAGCTACCAAAATCCTTGCCTTGCAAACTAAATGGTCATACTTCTACCTCCCTTGTGTTATCTGTAACAGACATTTGCCTTGCTGTATATTGCAGGCACAAATGCTCATCAAAACACTTATAAAGCTTTCAGTTTTAATATTTATTAATATTACATTTTCTTACGCAAGTGTTTTCTGGAAATAACTGTGGATCTTCCATTAATGAAACAAAAACACAAGTACATGATTTATCTGCCCAGTTACAATTGGCCATCAGAGGAGGAAGGGTCTATATTTAAGCACCAAAAGAAATTGGGAAATATTAAAGTTGAAGCCAACTGCAAATTTTGTCCCCATGAGAACATAAAGATGATGCATTTCTACACCTGTGACACACAAACTATTGTATGATTACAGCTCTCAGATGTGCACTTACCCGTACCCACACCACAAGATGCCATCGGGACACTCACTGTGACATCTGGATTCCCTTGGGATTAATCCCAGGCCCTTGGGGAGGCAGAGAATCACAGAATCACACAGAATTGTGATGAAGCCGATATCACGATGTGGATATCACAGATATCTTGGTGTGGATGATGAAGAGATGGTGCCTATGTCTGCAGGTCACATCATGAGTCACCTCATAGTATCAATTTTCACAACTAGAGGGCAATTGCTTTTTCTTACAAATTATTAATCAGACCGGAGTCTCATTCGGGCCTCATTAAATTAGAGCTGTATATACCAAATAAAGAAGTTCAATCATTTGCCTATACATGGAGATGGAGCAGCTCATAATTCTTGGGTTTTAATTGTCTGAAGAGGTATTGTAATGAAAAATGAGTGAGAGGAGTGGAAGGAGCTAAACTACCGATTTCTAATCCCGGATTTCTTGTAACAAGTGACTAAATTAGATTGTCTGACTCAGGCACAGTACTGTAAAGCTACAAATGTGTGTGCAGTACATTGCCCACCTAGTAAGTTTAACAAAAACTGCAGACCATTTCCCAAAAGCCCATAATTTAGTCAAATCAAAGCCTTTTTTTGTTTTTCTCCATAATGCTATGCTTGTTTCTCAGGAGGGACTATCATGGTGACAAATTGGAACTCTTTAAATTTTCAGTTATTTAGGTTAAAATGTTGCCCAGAAAATCTCTGCTTTTTTCTTATAATGTAGAAAGTGTTATTTTTATTCTCATCACAACAAAAATGAGTGAAGTCACTTACTCAAGCTACTGAAGAGATAATGGTGAATTATTAAATAGAAACCATTCTTGGATAGAGACAGGAAATAGAAAATTTTGGACCAAGCAGCAACTATTTAGAGGAAACGATTTGGCAACCCCAGTTACAGTAACTACCGCTACCCTATTATAACAAATTTATGAAAGATGAATTTTCATGCCCACTCACAAGGCTGCACGTAAGTAGGTCCACTGCTTAAACAGAGTGATTTACAGGTAAAATGATGGATGTGGTTGGAACTGAGCTGCAATTCTGAATCTATCAAAGTACTGTGTATTTTATTTCATACTTCCAAATTGTTTTGTTAAAATATGGTATTACAGCATGAGTGCCAGTGGCACATCCATATCATTTTTGCTCATGTTGAATAGTTCCACATAAATATTAATGAGGAAACTATTTTGCTCACACCAAATCCTGGCCTTTTGCTGTGGAATTTGATTTCCAGCACAGCTGGGTATCAAGTTCAGTGTCGTTGTCCGCACAAATTATTGTAAGAACGTGGCTGTTGTGATTTTTGCAGAGAACTTCATTCCTAATGTACCTATATGTGTGTGTACACACTCACCTGTGTCTGTACACTCACAGTGACTCCGTGTAGGTGAACGTGTGTATGTATATATGCATAAAATATACATAAATGTTTACAAATAATTTAATCTGCATCTCTCTAGATGTACTTGAATGCACACAGGCAGTATGTGTGAATCTACAGCATATGTGTATTGATCCTTGAGCACATGTGGCATGTTCCGTAAGCATCTCTAAAACATGTGGTTGTACTGGAGTACCAGTGTCACACTCGAAGGAACACATTCTCAATTTCACTGTTTCTGCCGTGTTTTATATCTTTTTTTGTTTTGATAACTTAAAGTGGAAGAAATAAATTCCTGTATGCTGCCTTGCGATGTAGCCGTGTCCTATCACAAGGAGTGAGTAAAGAGAAATACAGGGGGAAGAAGCAGCCTTGCTGCCCTGAAGGGACAAGGAGGAGGAAACCTTGAGCAGCTGCTCTGTGGCCCTCTGGCCATGTTTAGCAGCCGGAGCAAGGGACATGGACCTGGAAGATGCTACTCCCTGCGGGGCAGCATCCTCAAGCATCTGTGAGTGGGGATGCAGGGATGAATTGGACTTGAAGCTGATGAGATGTTGAAGAATCTGATGTGAAGACATAGGAGTGATGTGTCTAGGGAAGATGCTGCTGAATAAACACTTAACTGTGCACTTGGTTGTTGCTTCTCCGCTGTTAAAAACTTCTGTTTAAACAAATATATTTTATTCTTTAATCTTACCCTGTACAAAATCTCATTGTGATTAGTTAGGGACATGGAGCACATCCTTCAAATAAGGAATCCTTGCAGCTTCATACCGGACCATTTCTTCAGGCCCCGCAATCCTAATGTTAACGTGGTTCATTTCTGTGTGATGATGTCTGACTTACAGATTCATAACACAGTAAAATAAGTGTGTTCTAGTGATCAGCAGGGGATAGCAAATTCCCTTGGCAAGCAGTAAGATAAGGCAGAGCACACTTGAAAACAAATGTGGGCCTGAAACAGCCTGTATTAATAGTGGGTTTTGTACCTTTACAAATAGCAGTGGTAGTTGAAGGATATAAGCATTCTGTAGGTAGAAATAATATAATTTAGTAAGATTTTATTTTATGTGAATAAGCATAATTGCAAAGTACATATGCCTATGTATATGTAGATAGATTCATTTTAAGACTAGAATAATTTCCAAAAGCAACAAGTAAAGTGGCACTTCTATTATACTGACTGACATTTCATTATTTAAATGCCTAATGTGCATTTTGCTTTTGGATAATTAGTTGTCAGTTTGCAAAAGCAATTACACTTTGAATGTTACCAGAGTTTTTCCAAAGGGAAACTTAGACTTTTTATCTTGTAGCTGTGTTGGTATTCAGATTTAAGTAAAGACTCGCACAAAATGCATTTTCCTCAGAGGGATGTGTATTGGCAAACAGTGGTAACACATGGGCAGGGTTCAGGTGTCCTAGAAAAGATAAATAAGGATTTACAATCAAGTTGCTGCCATGCTAAGTACAAAGTGGTGGTTCTTCATCTGATTAACCCCATACTCCATGAACACATTTCTTACACAGCTGAAGAACTTCCCTCTCTATTCTATGGATGCAAACAGTATTGTTTAGGTCCTTGCACAGTGGTTTCTCCCCCGAGGCTTGAAAGTTTCCTGCCATCCTCACTACCTTGGCCCATTATATTTCTTTAAATTATTATTTCATCTGTGTTTCATTCCTAGGGAAGATTATTTTTTACCCTTCAGTGCAGGCTTATACACACAGTTCAACTAAAAGATATAACTGTAGATAAGGGGAGTTAAAGCTATCTTGGTAACATTTAGATAACAAGAAGCATTTTACTTTGTAGGTGGGTATTTGGGCCCAATCAAAACACAGTGGAGCTGTGGACCCAGCTAAAAGTGTAGGGAACTTCCTTAGAATTTACTCATAATAATCTTGGGAAGGCACAAAGGTGAAGCAGCATCACAAGCTTTGTGTTGAAACGCTTTCCCATGACACAGAATTAACTACATTGGTGCACACAGCTGCCAAGCACAGGCAAATATACAAAATGCAAATGCAGCATTCAGTCTGGCATCTTACGAAGTGGTGTGTAGGAATGGATTTCCACATCTAGCATTTTTTTTGTCCTGAGATTCCAGAAGTGGTTCTGTACCACAGTGGGACAAAACTGAGGCTTTTTAAAGCTTTCTGTGTGAAACAAGATGGAAAGAATGGTGGTAAAAACATTCACCTATGATGTCAGATATCCAAGTCAAAGTCACATTCAAGTTGGACTTGAATTTGGTTTTTTTGATACACTTATGCTTTTATCTGTCTTGGAGCTTTTCCATTTACTGCAAATTGATATTTCTTGAGAGAGCCCAAGTGAGATTGATAACAGCACTTAGAGGCGAGGTCTAACACGAACATTCAATTCCTGCATTCTTCCAGGTATAGAACATCTCAGAACTATCCTAATAATCATATGGATTTTATAGTATTTCAAAAAGCCGTCGGTTAAATGGGTCTCTGCCCATCGTACTCTTTTCACTTATCACAGAAGCTGAGTGGCAGGCAGTAGGTTTTGAACCTCCTTCTGTGCCCCAGACCAGAAAATGGAAGCTTGCCAATTAACATTGGTTTGGTTTTGACGAATAAACTACCTGGCAGCATCGAGGCAGGCTGGTACTGTTAGCTATGATATCACCAGGCAAAGTGCGGCGACATTCTTAATGCCTGGATTTGTCAGGATTTTGCATTTCTTTCTCATTGGCAAGGTGGCAGCATTAGCACTGCATACACGATTGGCAGTGCTGAAGGATGAACAGCTGGTTTGTTGCTCCTTGATTTTGCCTGGAAACACGTTCCCTAAGGACGTGGTTATGCAGTCGAATCTTTCTGGGCAGAGCTTTGGGCTTCTTTCGGAAATATATGCCTGAAATCTAAAATGAAATGTCATACTTAGGTTTTGTTGCAGGATTTGGGGTCCTCTCCTCCTGTTTTCTTATGACATCTACAAGGGAAGATGATAGGAAAGCAAGCAAACCTGTAAACCATTCTTAATTACTGTGTTTACTGCCTCTGCAAACGATGGCCTTAGCTATGTTCCTACTTTATAAATGACGTATGTAATTGGGTTAAACAGTCTCACACACAACATTTGTTGGTCAATTACCTCTTAAATTATGTACATTTCTATAATTAGAAAAGGCAATTTTTCTCCCACACATAAAGCTTTTTCCTAAATATGTACTTAGTATATCTGAAATTATTACTTGTATTTGTACACAAAAGCTAAATTGAAAAGAGTTTCCCTATTAAGTGTGTATGGTTTTCTAATGAGCAAGACAACTTTATTTCTGTATATATGGGATGTTTTCAGACTTACAGACTGAGGAATCAATGGGTGTGCAATTCCTAGACAAGAAAAACCTGAAAACCAAACGTGTGCACTCAGTCAACAACAAAATCTGCATATTTATTAAAAGAGCACAGAATGGATGTTATAAAGTTAATATTATCCTAAGGCTCAATTACCTGTCATTTTCCTACAATTCCAGTAAGCAGGCTGAATTGTCCAGGAAAATGTGTTCTTGCATGACACCTTTAAATATGCATAACATAGAATCTCATTTTACAAAAATAATTGAACTCTACCCTG
The DNA here is from genome assembly GCF_963082525.1 of Nesoenas mayeri. Taxonomy (NCBI): domain Eukaryota; kingdom Metazoa; phylum Chordata; class Aves; order Columbiformes; family Columbidae; genus Nesoenas; species Nesoenas mayeri. Next base: position 64,677,647 of record NC_137548.1, read on the forward strand.
AAAACATTAACTAAAGATGTTAATATTTTTGCATTTGTTTTCCCCCAAAAAAACAAGATGAAAACTTATCTGACAACACCACGTATGATGTGTATGATCATCAGCTACTCTGTGGATCTTTGGAAATGTCCTTAAAAAATTTACTGAGCGAGGGTTTGGCTTCTTTACCTGTGTAAAAGGTGACATTCCCCCATTAGCACTGCTCTACTTACACTGATTTGTACCTGATAATTTAGTATTGGATTCTTATTGTGAACAAGACTAATTAATTCATCCCTACTGTGAACAGCATTTAAACATGTGCTCAACCTCATACACATTTGAATGTTTTGTCCCAAGTTGACTTTCCAGCATGAATCATAACAAACAGCACTATGAATTGGCAAATAATATTTTTGCTTCTTAAACATTAATAATTTTTCTATAATTTCCCTGTATAATTATATTTGAGTTGACAACCTGAGTTTCCAAGGCATTTGAAGACAATATTAGGTATTTTATTTCTTTTTCATTTCAGTACAATTTGCCAGTTTGTCAGATTTACACAAGTATCTGCATTACTGTGTGGGGCAGAGAATCACCGAAGGAATGGAAGTTTGTAAATCATTTTGTACAAGCAGGAATCTTGAAAATAAAATCAAATGCCATTTGTTATTACAGGTTGTCTCTTTGCCAAGAGCCATGTACTATGATACACAGTACCATAGAATACATCCATAGTACCACTGTACATGTACCATAGAAATACAATAATCCATACTATAACTGTCTATTACATAAAATGTTAGAAAAGCTATGGGACGGAGCTCCTGACAGACTGTGCCAGCATTATGCCAGATTATTTTGAGACACACAGGGAGTTTTTGCTGTACAGTCTATACTCAAGTCTATCAACGTGCTGTGTCTTATGCATGATTTATTCAGTCTTTCAAAACCGTCCCTCCCCAGTCTCTTAATCACTTGCATCAGCACATGCACGTCATGTGAAGAAAGCTTCATTCACGTTCAGTTTGCTCAGTAGTCTTTGTGTCCTGTTTCCATATTTTCCTCATGTTTTTCCTCATCCCTGTCTCTCCTCGGCATCTTTGATAAAGGTTGGATCCATCTATTTTAGAGGCTGTGAATGGGATAATAATGTCTTAAGTGTTTGCCAGTTGTTTCAAGCTCATTCCTATCAAGTCATGCAGTTTCATTATCCCCCTGTCCTTCCTGTCTAGTATATTAAGTTTTTATGGAGAGAAAAGATGCAATGAATTAATCTTAGCAGTCAGTCTCTACCTACTTAAATGAAAATTAAAATTTATTTCATTGTAGTGCTGTAGGTAAAAGTCTTGTGTCTCTAAATTACAATATCTTGACAGTTATTTCAGTGAAACGCATATCTGAGTAGCTTAACTTTCATTATTTTTATGCTGGGGAAACATACTTAAGGTACAAGGAGTTACTAACATGTTCTTGTTTAATATAGATCTGAAAAGCTGCTATTTAAGTTTAGAGTATTTGGACTCACATTATTTTCCCCATACCTTTCCTGCTGGCTTCCTGGCCATACTGTATTTCTTTCTGTCAAAGTGGGTGATGTGGTCATTCCACTGAGGCTACAATTTCCCTCAAGGGATAGAAGATCGTGGTGTTAAATCTGCCCTTGAGTTTAATCCTACCCTGCTCACTGGTGTACCTTCAAATTAGATTTCTATTTTCTTTCTTTTAAAAACAATATGTTCCAAGGGTCTCCCATACCCATCCCTACTGGAAGGCTGTGTTGTAATCTGACTACATTAAAAATTAAGAAACTTCTAATTTCTTGTTGAATTTAATTATGAATGTGCTGTATCTATTTACATTTGAACTTATAGAAATATATTTAAGCAAGTAAAGATATTACCCCTCAGCCTCTACTTCCATTGACTCGTCAGATCTGTGGTTTTTTTAGGTTATGCTCCCAAATAGGCTTTCAATTGCTTTTCCCATCTAAGTAGTCATTCACACTCAATTCAGTTTATCTCTTTGTAAAGCAGCATTTCTAGGTTGAGTTTGTACTAATGTCTCCAATACCATTGTAGAGTCTATTTTCTTTAGCACAGGAATACCAGTGGTGTAAATGTAATAAGTAAGACATGCTATTCTAAAAGGACACTACTTCATGTCTGGTCTCTACAGACACTTTTGCTTTTCTATTTCGGAGTTTTACAGCATGATATATTAATTCTCTTGAAGACTGACAATACCTCTTACCTGCTTATTGTCTGCAAATTCTGTTAGGACGTTCCTACTTCTTGTTTCAGGACCAAGAATGAAAATTTACAGTCTTACAAATTCAGTACTTAAGGTCTTCAGTTGCAGTCAGATATTCCCCTTTCAGCTCTACCCGCCATATTTCTTTGTGTTTATTTTTAGTTCTATTTCCAGTCTCTATCATGTCTGACCTTGTGTGGCACTGTAAAATAGTGATCTGGAAAACTATGGTGTCATTAGTCTGACCTCAACAGAATGCAAGAATTTAAGAGATCTTGAAGGAAGAGAGAATGAAAGCAGTTATAGGCTTGTTATAATTGCTGTAGTTGAAGGATATGCACCAGACAAGTTGTAATTAAAGAAACAGAGATAAAGAAAAAAGGGTAGAAAATGAACCAAGGATTTGCCAAAGATAGATTTTGTCTGAATAATCAAGCAGCTTTAAGTACGCTAACTGATTTTCTAAGAAATGGAGTAGATTAAATCTATCTGGACTTCAAAAGTTTTACGACTCCTCTGTCTAGAAAATCAATTGTCATTTCGAAGTCTGCTGCTGTGAAACCCACAAAGAAAGGAGGATAAAGCTGCTTTCTGCTTCCACTCTGGCTCAGGAGTGGTAGAAGATGGAAACGACTTCAGTTTCTGGCCTCTTTCTGCTGGAGAGGAAGGTTGTGTCACTTGTTGCTGCCGCTTTGGATGTGTATAGGACCCAGAATCGGTGTTAATTATTTCTGGTTATGAGCGCAATTCTTCTATTCAGGGGGGACTACTGTGAACTTTTTAGGATTCCGAAGAAGTATCTTAATAAATAAGTTTTTGGTGCAAGGCGTTCAGTCATATTCATGACAGAAAGGATTCTCTTTGTACTGGAAAAGGGAAGACAAAACCAAAAAAAACCTCAACAAACTACTATTCCTTTACCTTCCTGTTGTCCTAATCTTTTCTTATTTCAGTGCTAGTCCCTTCTTCTGTTCAAGGAGGCAGAGTTGCATAGCTGATGTCCCGAGCCCTCCTTCACTGCCTAATCTCACTTAAAATGCTCGTATTAAGAAATCATAATCAAAGAAATAGTGACTGAGAAAGGACCGCAGGAACCAGCTTGTCCTTACTCTAGCTGTGCATCAACTGTTCATGGCACTGTCTCTCTAGGATGTTTTCTTTCGAATCTTCTGGTGGTGGAACCCCTCTCCCTTCTCATTGAAATATTTAAACTTTTATATGTGTTTACAGTTAGGAAGACTTTATTTTAACATGTAATCAAAGTGTTTGTATCAATTTGTATCCACCACTTTTGACCTCATCCAGCTGAATACAGAGAACAGTTTATTCCCTTCCTCCTTGTGGTAACCTTTTAATAGTTGGTGCTGTCTCCTCAGATGTCCAGAGTCTACACTAGACTGAGGAATTTTCCTCTGTGTCCTTGTGTATGTTCCATCTCTTCTAGAATGTTGATTAATTTGGTGCTCTTCCATGGATTTTCTTAATCGATTCCTACATCTTTTAAAGTGAGATGTCCCAGTCTTGACCCAGGACTCCAGGCGAGGCCTTCTCAGTGTTGTGTAGAGGGGCCACTTTGGCTGTCTTTATTTATAATGCTACTTTTGTGCCATGTCAGAAGAATTATGCTTTTCTCAAGCACAATACTACTGAAAGTAAGTAAATAAAATACAGCTTGGTTACTCTGGGACTTTCTCCTGAGCTTTCTCAAAGATTTACAAATACCACACTAGCAAAAAATTACTAACATGAAATTGCATGGCTCAAATCCTTCAGACTTACTGAGGACCCCAATCCTTGACAAATACCTACATGGTCCCAGCAATTTATTACTGACAATGAAACCATAGAGAGGCATAATGTAGTGTCAGACCTCACGAGACTAAATTAAAATTAATTGGCCTAGCATCTCCCTACCTGCCAAATCCTTATCAGCATTGTTGTCAATAATTCTATTTGCTTGGCATTAAAATGCAAAAAATCCATGAGGTATCGTAACAATATAGCGTAACTTCCCACTAGCAAATAAAATTAAATCATTTTATTACAGGAAAATAAGAGAGCAAATACAGAAGTTGTGATGGAGAGGTGAAATACAATGTTTTACAAAAGGTATTAAGTAAATATATCTACTGTGTTCACTCCTTGTTTACCAGCACTTCTCCCTGTTGTGATGGCTGCAGATGGAGTAATAAGTAGAAATTGTCTGGAAGGCTCATAGGCAGAAACAGAGAGAAAAAATGCTTTCAAGAAAAGTTAGAAAGTTAGGACTTTTTTGAGAAGTGTTCCAAAGGCTTTGAAAACCTACTTCTACCTAGATGTTGACAACAATACCTTATCTACGAGTAGTTGTAAATTTTCCTTGTAGTATCAGGTGTTGTACTGGCCTAAGAGGACAATTTCTCCACATCCAAGTTATATTTATAACAAACTGTACTGGCCACAGCATTCTTGCGACTTAAAGATTCTTTTCTGTTTTATCCTTTCACAAATTCTCCACTTTGGAGAATAAAAGTTCACCCAACTGTCGGGTGCATTACAGCTCGTGTGGCTCTTTGCTTGGCCATCCCTGTCTTCACTCTGAGATGCAGCATTAGCTTTCCAACAGAAGACAATGAAAGCGGTAAAACCAAGGACTGTCAAGAACAGAGTGACAGACAGATGAGTTTTTACACGGGAGTTTGCCCGTGGGAGTTGGAATGAATAAAGTTTAGCAAAAAGAAAGCCGGCTGGAGGATCCAGGCCAGCAGGTTTCCGGCAAATCCCTCTAGAACTCATTTATTAAATTCTTGGGGCTTATTAATTTCATCTTCCTCACAATGTTGTTAATGCAGAGGAACTTAAGGGAGGTGCTGAGAAATGGTATCTAGATGGTTCGACAAAAGGTCTGAGTCACCATTGTGACCTTCTCAAAAAGTTCCCAATCTGCAGATTTGCCATCTAAGTGGCTGGAACCCTGGACACAGAGGGCTTTGCAGGGTGTTTAACGGTGGTGTCTCCCCGCATCGTTGTTCTCTGGTACCTTTACAGAGAGAAAGATAACAGTAGCTTTTAAACTCATCCTCGTAGATTAACCCCAATGCACAGAGAATATCTGACTTCTACTTCAAGCACATTCCGCTTGATGAGGGGATGATGTCAACTGCTTCTTAGGCTACTGGAGTAATAAGTAATAATGATAGTTTTTAAATAGCCCAGTGCACCAAACCACACTTAAATAATTCAAAACAGAACAAACCTATTAAACAGTGTTTCAGTCTGAACCAGGCTTGGATATAGCTGATTTCCTTAAGCATATATTAATTACTAAGATATGTTTGTCTCTTAGAAGCAGGCATTAGGCTGTTTGCAAATGTGTGCATTTAACTGGGAGTTTCTTGAGATTTCTTGCTGATGTTCTTTGTAGGTTGCGATGTTTTTGCTCTTTTAAGAGCACTGATTTAACAGGTCTCCCTTGCCAGCCATGCACCGAGGATGTCAGAGAGAGGGGAATGTGTAATGAAAATCTAGTATTATCCTTGGGAACGCTTTGTGAGGAAAACAGCTGCTCTCCAGGTAAAAACATTAATCCTGGCGATGCACAGTGGATGTGCCTACACTAAGCACGGGTCACAGAGACCAGCTAAATCCTTGGGCAGTGCTCATATCAGGCCTTACTGCATCACTAGGTTTCATTTTACAACTAGGTTTGTAATCATATTAAAAAAAAAGACAAAATATCTGTCTGAGAGTGAACCTACTAACCTAAGTCTATTCTGTAATAAGTTTGCATCAGAAAATGACAGGTGCAGTTTTACAACATGTTGAGCCCACTCCTAGCATGGTTTATGGCTTTGTCTCACTGTAATCAAAATTGAATATATTGATGCGTTCATCAGCATTACACAGAAGAGCTGGGCTCCACTGGAATGCAGTTTCAATCTCACCTCACTTTTGATAGATTGGTTTTGTTTGTGAATAATTCTATTTGTTATCCCTACTCCTTAATAAACACTGCATCTTCATTCATAGCCTCTTAATCTTTCATGCGATTGCATCTTGATGTGATTCTTCAGCCTTGTTCATTATTGTGTTTTATTGTACCTGCTGGATTGTATGTGGACTGGAAATAAAACAACTGAGCAACATTCAGATAATCCTTTGCTATCCAGGCTAAAACTTTGGACAGTAGCTTGAAATACATAAGATCTTGTGCTCTTCTCAGAGTTGAGCTGAGGTAAATCCTTGAAGTATAAATAAAATTGAGAGAAATACTACCAGGCAGATAGAATAATATAACCTCAGAAATTAGAATTAGTTTCCGAGTTCATTGTCTAGCAGTTACAAGTATTCCTCATATGGAAAAACCATTTATTCTATGTTACTTTAATAACTTGCAAGACCCTCTACAGGGAGTTCATATACTCACTTCATATTAGAATTCTCAATATCTTGCTGGATAGTAATATGCTCATATTCTTCCCTAAAACTGGCTTAAGTAAATAAAACTTAATACTTTTTTCTTATGTATTTCTTCGGCAAAGTTGTAAGGCTGGTAGACTTGCTTGTTTTGTTTGTTCTACCTTTGCTGTGTAATTCTGATGAATAAATCACTAAATGTGTAATAGCATCTATTTACTCTGAATGGCAGCATTTCAGTCCAGACAGGAAAGGACTATTCTTGGGTTTTCTTTCTCTTTTCCTACTGTCTGAAAAGAAATTAATCGCATTGTGTGTTGCCATTATAGAAGTATGTAAAATTACACATCACAATAAAGTAATGGTGCATTTTCTAGTCTCAGTGTGAAGGTATTTAGCTTCTAGTTTGCAAGTAAATTGCTTTTCTCACTTTTGTTGCAGGGTGCCAGGATTGTAACAATTCTGTCAAAATGAGGCCTTTAATTACTGCACCTTTGCGATGGTCGCTTATTAGTGTCCACAAAATTCGTGACAGATTACATGAGAAATTCAATAGAATAAAAAGTTTAATCATCACTAAAATGTGAACGAAATAGATTCCAAATTTGATGGACCTGTCATAGGAAAAAAGTTATTAACTTGATTTTTATAGCTTTTGCTGGTCCTTATGTTCTTACTGTACCGGTGACAAATGTATCTGGTGTAACAACCACTATTCTACAGGAATACAAAGGGGAAAAGCAAGGTCTGGTTCGAAGTCTATTGAATTTATAGCAGTGCAAGTGAAGTCAGGGAGTCCAGAGGAACTCAGTGTCTTAAACTCTGTGCAAGGTTCTATGACGTGTATCTGTTTTTGTTCCTTACAATGAAGCACATCCATTTTTATTTTTAAACTAAAGGCTAAACTGTGTATGATACCAAATATAAAATGAATAGTAATGTTAATAAATTTTTTTCCTCTGCTGATGATTTGGCCAGAGGCAGATATAGTTGCATTATATGAAAGTACTGCTCGCAATATTTGAATAATTCTTGATCTGTTGAAAAAGGTCTTTCACTAATATATATACATATATTTATATGTGATAGGGTTATATTCCGATCACAGATTTGTACAAGTGTTGGATTCTGCAAACAATTAATGTTTGAAATTTTAATTTCCTTTGAATATAACCATCAATCCTGTAATGCAGTAAAATACCCCCGAAACCTGCACATTTTTTTAAGCAACCAGAAATACTGTTCTTTCCTTTGGAAGGACAACTGTGGTTTAATAGCACCTGTAAGAAAGCAGGAGATACTTTGCCCGCATCTTTCACTTGCCCTTTAGTTTTCATAACTAGTAAAAGGTCTGAAAAGGAGAACAGCTGCAATTTCTAGTAAGCAAATTGTCTGTGATGAAATTCTGTTTTGTGCTGAGTAAAGGAATTTGTCCTTGCAACGTATTTACTTTTTTTCTTGCCATGGATTCTAGTTGAAATTTTCACCCAGACGTTTATATATAGCAGAATCTCTTTAAGGGAAGCAACAGGAAAGCAACTGGCTGTTATGCTTTCAGAGTGTGTTACTGTACACATATAAAGTACCACAAAACAAGTAGCTTAAGTCTATTAAAATGCCAAAAAATCCATCTGAAAAGCCAGAAGAAACACAAATTCTTCCTTCGTTTTCAGGCTACTTGAACTTTGATGAAATGCTGAACTAAGCAGAGGGTGATTGATATCCACAGACAGCCACTAACCTGTCTCCTTGCAAAAGCAGCACAAGTTTCCCTGGAAAGGACAGGAGAGTGGCTAAAAATTGAAGTTTGAATGTTTTACTGCCAATGATTTACTTAATTTATGTTCACCATGACTTTTATTCATGCCCCAAGGATCTAGAAGGCTGGTTAACCTCCCAGAAAAGAGATCACTGCTACCTGGTGGCTGAAGCAGTTAGAATGAAGCCAAACTAATGAGGCCAATAAAGTGTAAACTCTGATAGCGAGGGTATAAATAAAAGCAAGTGCATTCGTGCAACCCATTCACAAATTGCGGGTTATCTGCACATAGTCATGCTTGGAAGATGGATGACTCCATAATCATTGATAGTGATAAAGCTAATAGTATGAAACTGGCCACAGTGGTTTTCTTTATTCCTTCTCATGCTTGTAGGGTGTGAGACTGAGTATTGTCTGCTCTAAGGTTTCTTCTCAAGGTTATTTTCTCAGTCTGTATCTAGATCAGGATCAGAAAAAAAAAAATGGGGTGTCTTTTGGAGCCATTTGGGTCTGGGTGGTGTCAGAAGTGCCTCCCAACCGTATGAATTTCCATTTCTGAATAGCTCCTTGGTGTTATTCATATTGCTGGTCTGTTTCTGGCATTGGAATTGGAGGTACTGGATGACTGATTGTGCCAAAATAACTTTGTAATAGTGTATGTAATGTCTTCTCCATCTAACACAGGGTCATAATTCTGTGTATTTATAAGGCTCCCTAACCTCTTTTTGACTGTTTAGTAGCTCGCAAGACTCAAAACTGACACTAGCAGTGAGCAGACAATATGGAGTAGACAAATGATGAATGAAGTAACTGAAAAGTGCAGGGAATAGAGGGGAAAGAAAATTAACTCCACGCCAGTCAAAAGCAGGACAGTAAGCAGCAGTATATGGAGGGTAAACGATCCGTGAAAGCACCATGGGAAGACTTTTTGTATTTCATTGGAATAAATCAGTATAGCAAAATTTCACATACATGTCCTGTACGAGTGGTGATATAAAACAAAAGCTACTCATCTTACTGAAAAGAGCACTGACTCATCTAAGTAGGACTATTCACAGAAGCAAGATTTATCCACCGTCTCCTCCTTTCTTTGAATAGTAATATTGTACAGTATTAGGTAAATGTCAGTGGATGATACTTCCGTGGTTCCTTTAGGTAAATATTTCATGATTTAGTCTAGATTCTGCACCTTTTCTTGCAGGGTTCAGATTTTTATCTTCTTTTTAACTTTGTTGCTTCATGCTCCTTCTGTGTGCTCTTTTTTACATTATGTCCAGAGAAAATACTAATTCACTTAGGAAAATTGCCTGTACAAGCAGACTTTGATGGCAATAGCTGTGAAAATAGTTGCATTCAGTGGGAGAAGCACTTTGCAAATCGCCAGACTATTTCAGCAAAGCTCACGTAGCATCTCGGTGAGCAAAATGATAGGGTTCAATTTTCCTGTGTTTCCAGCGCTGAAGCACGTAGACTACCTAATTTGAACCTTTAGATAATTAATAATAGCCTTATATCATTAATGACTATATGCATGTTTCAGTGCTACTTTCTCTTTTTAAGTTGTTGGCCGTCTTTAATTAATACAGGTACAGCAGAGAGCACTTTGCTGACATTTGGCTAATCCACACTGAGCTGCAGTGATTTGCTGGGTAAATTACATCTTCTGAGGTTCTAGAGTTTATGTCACGATATAGTAGCAATTGGTAACAATTGATGCCCCAGTTTTGAGCTCCAGTATCTATATGTCAGGGGCAGGAGTGTTCTCTTTAATACACCTGGGGTATTACTACTTAAATAAATGTTTTTCTTCTGTGAATAAGCAGCAATAAGTGCAGATTTTCAGTAACTGGGTGACTGAAAATAGTAGTATGTTTGATTTGTAACTCTAATTGTTAATTGGTAAGTGTGTGATCAAGTTTCAGATTTTATCTGTATCCTCGTCCCAGAGGTAGTTCTAAGGAATACATGGAATAAATAGAAGCACAAGTGTGTTTGGAATGTGTGATCTCTGTTGCTTCGCTTTGGCCAGATTAACAAATTGAGAGAGAAATGCTCAGGTAACTCTGGTAGTTTAGACTTGCTCATAAAGCTTTTTTCTTTAAACTTCCATCACAGTGACCAGTCTCTTGGGTTTTCTACCTCTTTTCCCATGTCGAAGACTAACATAGAAGTCCAGGCTTCTTTCCATTTTTCTCAAAGGCATCACTGAAATTAAGTAGCCTCAGCTCAGCTGAAACTAGTGGAATTACTGCCACAAGTCTTCTTAATGGGTTGTGTCTGTGCCGTGTACCTCATTCTGCAGATTCACCTTTTCTGAGTAATTCGATGCTGTGCAATACATCATTGCCGGTTTACACTGGCAGTTTCTTATTGATGTCCAATTTAAGAAAGATCCACACTTGGAGAACTTATCCTTTCCTTTATGACATAATTATACACAAACCAGTTAGTGCAGAAAAGAACGTATATTTTTCCCGTCTGGTGCTGAGGCTGCTGGACTGTTCCTCATTGGGCTTTATGCTTAAAAAGCAAATCCAAAGTAAGCTGAGGTGTTTTTCAAAGTTTATTCTCTTTAAATTAAAAATAAGCAACCCAATACTTAATTTAACAGTATGTTTTTGATTAAATTAATAGTTGTCTTTGACTATGTCTTGTAGATTCATGTTCCTAGTAAGCATGACGAAGTTAAATTCTCTGTTAGGTGAATACCAGTGGCTTCAATTAATTTTGTGCATTTGTAGCCTTGCATAATTGTATTTTAAAGCTAGACTGTTTAAAGAAACATCAGGGAATTTAGAATTTTAGGTCCTCAATTTTGTCCCCTTTTAAACACCTATCATACTCTAAACACTTGACTTCAGGCTTTGTACACATGTTCTTGTTTTAAGTTATTAGCCACAAGTAGATAAAAATGAAATTGATATTCTCAACTAGTTCACTGAGTAATTGTTTCATTGCAAAGACACGAGTGTTAACCTTCCACAATCTGAGCACTACGTACCATGAACTCTTAGAGCAGTGATTGCTCTTGCTCACTATCCCTTTTCAGATGCATATTGAGATTGCTTTTTTTTATTTCTTGGATGACAGAACCAAATATCAATAAAAACCTCCAGATCCTTCCTCAGTTTCTACAGCTAAAGCTGTGCTTTTACTAGCTCCTGTGCTTTTCTTCCCTGTTAAACAGGGAAAAAAACCAAAGCAAAACGAAAAACAAAACCCCACACAAACCAAAACGAACAAAAAAACCCAACCCTACCTGTAAGTCAGCTACATTGCTACATTGACTTAAGAATATCAACTGCTTCTTGCCTGTTTGGAACACGTGTCTTTGAAACAAGATCTGCACATTCTGTATTGCACTTGTGTTGCACGTCTACAAACCTCAACAAATACCCAGTAAAACAAATGAATTTATCATCTGGAACACGCAGTGAGTTTTCACTAATATTTAGGGTCAGACTTGAGCTCACCCTCAACGTTTCCATGCCATGTAGTGCAGCAGATTTAGTCTTTGGGCTAAGGCCAGCCCAGCCAGGCCAGCCTGTGCAAAGCAGCAGCTGGGATCTGTGATTTGCTGCTTTCCCCTTTAGAAACTATGCAGGGTTGAAAGATGGAAGCAGAAAACTGGGATCACTCCATCCCATCCCTGTTTGAGATGTAAATGTGGACATGCTTTAGAAAAGGATGGGTGAGAAAGGAAGCTGATTCAGAGCTTGACCTCCTGTCTAAAAATTAAATAGAGTTTTACAGCCTTGAGAGAGCAAAGTGCCTCAGGGTAAAACTTGGGGATTTATAGTAATACAGGAAAGCAGATAGGAGTTGAATAAGGTTTCATAATGAAGCTTAAGGTCAACATAGTCCAACCCTGATCCTTCGTTCTGATCCTTCCTTACAAGTGTCAAATCTCATGTAAACTCCTTTTCTTGCTATTCTTGACTCCATATCCAGACATATGAAAGATATAGCTGGCTATGGTTCTTCTGGAACAGAGTAACATTAAAATACAAAGAAAGATAGTCTCAAATATTTTTTTTCTTTCTTCAGTGAAAACGAATGGTATACAAATTGTACAGAATATATTTAAAAGCTTATAAGAAAATCAATAAATGTCAATTAAATAGAGTTTTGGTAGGGAGGTGGGGGCTTTTGTCCATATGGTTTGAATGAACATATCCATGTTCATAAATGTAGTAATTATATGCTTGTGACAGGAAAGTTTCAATGGATTTTAATTGCTGTAATTGACCATCCATTATTCAAGAATCTTAGATAACAGGCTTCCCTTCTGTTAAATTCTCTTTATTTTGTTATGGACTAATATTGTAAGGTACTTTGGTAATTAAAGATAGTGGCCAAGCATGCTGCTTAAGGATGATACTGCCAATGACATTCTCTATTCTGAAGAACCAGACTAAGGCTTTTAACCAACTGCTCTCTAAATTCTGTGGCCAGTTGTTAGGTACTGAGTTACAATAGGGTAGAAGACAGACCTCATCTGCAAAAAAAGCCAAATTGAGAGTGATCTTGCCTGTTAGGAGCAAAACTATTGTCTAACCTGGGTAGGTTATATTTTGCCCTGTCTATTATTTCTTTGTAATCCTCTTGAAATACATGTCACTCAGCTTGTAAAATAATTCTCTTTATCTGTGTTGATACTTCTGCCTCCAAATTGCTTCACTGGCTTCTTTAGGTAAGTCCTACTTGATAGTAGACTTATTGCCGGGTTCATATTCCTTATCCCTCAGCATGGAGGCTCAGGACAGCTTGATCAGTTTTCACCTTGAACCTTTTTCCTCCTTTATTCCTTTGCCGTGGTTGGCACATACCTGGGAGTGGTTTGCTGTCTTATTACACCAGTCTCTGACATTCATCTCATTTAATGTCCTCAAGATTCAGATCTGCCAGCTGCCCCAGAGCAGACCCAGGCGGAATCTCCTGTTAAGGTTAGTGTCAGTAATGCCATCTCATTGCATGTGTTTACAGCTCCAGGTACAATTAGCTTTCAATCTTGACTGACACCTTTGGGCACCACAGAACACATATAATGTGCAATAAGTGAGAGGGTGGATATTTCTTCTTTTTTTTCATCTTAATACCTCTTGCACTGCTGTCACAGCATGATCATGAGCTAATGAGAAACACTAGATGACAAAATCCAATTTATTTTTTTTTCCCCAACAGAAAAGAGATGCTGCTTTCATAAAAGCTCTAAAAATTACCTTTAAATCTTAGTACATTTAATTTATAAGATAGCTGTGAATGGCCCAGTACCCAACCTATGCATACAGCGGTATACAATACAAAATATATATGACCATATTAGTCACCCCATATGGCTAAAAATCAGTGTTGTATCACAGGATATTATTTAAGAATGAACTGAAAACACTATATTCTGCACTGTAGTATATTCCAATGGTTTCTTTCTAGAGTCAGTTTTGTGGCAAATGTGACCTAATGTGACTGCAAGATATAATAGATCTTCATGCAAAATTAAGAGCTTAATGGTTTTTTCTCCTTCCCTCCTTCCTTCCTTCCTTTTGAAAGCACTCTTGCTTTCCCTCTCTGAAAGTCTATATTAATCCTGTTTGCTTCCTTTAGCCTTTTGAAAGTTCTCATAAATTTTTTGTCTTTAATTGCTTTATGGTTTTGTAAGTTCCATAGCTTTACCATAACAGCCTGGTGGGACGATTGCTCTGCTTGCAAGTATGAGCCATCTACTGTCTGTGAACTGAGATATTTACCAGGGAGAATACTGAATCCTTAGGAGAGTTGAGTTCTATAATAAAACAAAAGCTCTGTGATAAAAGTAACTGCCATGCATCTTTCAATAGGTCAGCTGCTCTCTGTTCACTAATATATCTTTGCCGATAACTTCTGAAACACTGTAGCCCTCTAAGGCACATCAAAGAGCTCACAAATCAGCCTTCCAGTTTTTAATGTTTCCTCCTTTTTGCCACAAAGGAGAACTTGCCCCTGTTTTTTTTCTCTCAAATTTGTCTGAAATTGCATTTGCATGCAGGCTGGTGTGAGATTGTTTTCTCTATAAGCTAAACTGAAGTTCTTTTGTGAATCTTTGTTGAGGGAATTAGGCAATTTAACTCTGTTGGAAGAACTGGCTTTTAGAGAGGAAGAAATGCTTGAAAACAGTATGTACATGTTACATACGCTGATAATATGCACTCACTGACGTGTAATGAGCAACTGCTCTGAAATTGCTATTGGGCTGTCAAAGCAAGATTGTGTGATAATATAATATAATTGTGTGAAATATAAAGTATGAAAGTCGGTTGTGAGTGGTGGTTTTGTTTTGCTTTAGTCTGGTTTGTTTTTTCTCAGGTTGGTTATTCATCTGTTGGTGTGGGTTTTGTTGTTTTGTCATGGGTTTTTTGTGTGTGTGTCTGTTTTTCCTTTGGTTGGTTGGTTTTGGGCAGGACATTTAAACACTTAACAAAGTGATCTACTCATAAATTTTAATAAATCTTTCAAAATAATGATCTCAGCTGGGCCAGAGTTAGTTCTGCTTAAGGAGATTGCTGGTTATCACCACCATATGAAGAAATGGAAGCTGTTAGAAACAACCTACCCCCTAAGAGCAGAAAGAAGAAAACACCCATTAAACACAGCTCAAAAATTTCAGTTTATAGGAGTTAGAAGTTATATCCTTGTGGCCCAGAGGACAGAGAAAGGACAGCACTATTTTGGAGGAGATATAAGGTCGGGACAAAAAACTGCATCGGCTCTATCAGCCAATGTCCACAGGTGTTGATGGGGCTTAGAGCTGTTCATAGAAACATTTTGGTTTAACCGTGATTTCAAGTACCTGTCCAATGTCAAGGGTTCTATCGAAACCATGTATACTGCCTAAAAAAAAGGAGCCTGGCAAGGTATTAGACTATTTAAATAGAATATTAGCATATGCCTGAATTTAAACAACAGCAGTAGGATTACCTGTGCCAGTCAGACCGTATTGTGTTGAGGGGGTATTGTTTTGGTTTTTGTTCTGGGGTGGGTTTTTTTGTTTGGTTTGGTTTTTTACTGCTCTTCCAAAGCTTCCATTTATTCACTAAAATCTAATCTGGAGAGACAGAGGCAGTGCCAGAAAATAGAGTTTTTGTTCTGTTGAAAAAAGAGCACAGTAGCACATTTCTATACCGTTTTGTGATTTGTGTATGTCAGGCATGCACTCGATTGCAAACTGTTTCTGGTATTAACCACTACAGGATTCAAGCTATATTTGTTTTGTCACACAGACATATTCCTGCTATTAACTTCTGGATAACACCAGTGCCTCATCTAATGAAAAATAATGGCTTAAACAAAGGACTCGGTAGCTTGTTTCTAGAAGAATCCAGCTGGAGGACAGAAGCTCCTTATGTTGGCCAGTATTTTCTGCCTTGCTCTGTTTCAGTGTATTCACTCCTTTTGTAAAGGATGTATGAGGGAAAAAAATTGTATGAATACCATTTTTTTTAAACTCCTATAGTCTCTAAGGATCTGAGCATTTGATATGGTTGATTATAACATTCTGTTGGATAAATCAGCCTCCTAGGGTTTGATGGCTCAGCTCTGAAATGGATCACTACAAATGCAAATCTAATATGCTAAAGAAACACGTGTCTTTTCAGGGACTTTTCCATTTATTAGTGTTTAAAATAGCAGAACTGGTGAAATTACTACGTGTCATTTTGTCTAGTATTTCTGCATTCGTATGTATATTTTTTAATCTTAATTCTGCACTGTGATACGTTTCCGCTTGTCAATTGTATAAATGCCTATATGGTGATAATTCTATAAAGAGAAGGGGTCTAGGGGGAAGGATGGAAATACCCATTAAAAACTATCCAAGGAATTCCCTGTTTATTCCTTCCATTCTAAAAATGCAGTTATTCTGGAAGTGAGACTGTTTGCTGTTGCTTAAAAATGCTGAAGCTGAAAGATCCACAGCCTGAAATTCTCTGTCTGTGAAATCAGTAAGGTCAGCAGCAGCAATGCTGCTTTCCCTTGTGTTGTTCTGCTAATACACCTTAATCTGTCCTGGGGGACCTGAGCTAATCCCGGCTTTTCTGTTGAGGCTGCCAGCCGGGACTTCAGCTGCTCCCAATGCTCTCCTGGTTTCCCTCCCTCATCTTGCTCCAATAAAGTCATTAGAAAGACAACAGTCATTAAGTTTCACCATAAATACTTTTCTAGATCTATAGATACCTCTGTGAAGTAGCTAATCCCAGTCTTGATCTGTGCTTGTAGCAGGGGACACATTGAGTCGCTGGACTCGGTGGCTTTGGGGCTTCTCTAATTTATGCAAAGTCATTTCAAGCATCAACCTGTTGAGAACTCGCAGAATCTTTATTTGCTGTGCTGCTGATTTACCGTCATCATTGAGGCAAAGGCTTTAGATCTAGGAGCAGTGTGTTCACTTCAAAGTTTTTTCAAGAGATGCCCCCTAAAACCTTGGTTTCTTGGTGATCTCCTTGTTTTGTGAAAACTATTGATTTGTTCATTTGTTTTTTTGATTAATTTTGACCATAGTGGCTGTTAGGTATGTACATATGGAAAAGCCTTCTTTCTTCCCCATTGCCTGTGTAAACATCATTTCAGAAAAAAAAATTCTCAAGAAACATTTAGCATTCAGCATATTCTGTTGCAATCTCTCTCTGTCGAGGGTTTAGATTGTGGGGTGACAATAAAACCCTGGCAGATATATTGTTAACCTCCTCCACCCCCCCTTCCCATTTTGCCCCTCCCTCTCCCCCCTTCCCACTCAGGCCAGGCGATCGGGAGGGAAAGGAGGACAGAGAGAAGAGAGTTGGAAAAATTAACAATGTTTTACTAATGCTATTGATAAGAATAGAGAAAATAATACAAAATATACAAAACCAATCCTGAAAGTCTCAGCAACTGCTGAGCCGGCACCCGAAGTCCTGGACTGGACTCTGCAGCCAACCGGAGCTGGATTCAGTCTCTCTCTAGGCCTCAGTTTGCAGGGATGACTAGCAAGGTCCTCTCCTAATGTCGGCCATAAGCAGAAGGGATGAAAAAGGGATGAGATCTGTGTGATCTCCCACTTTTATATGAATTATTCATGTGAATGGAATGTTATACACCGTTGGTCATTTTATTGGTCACCTGTTTCTCGTTGCCCCTCTCGCGAGATGTGAATCTGTGCTTATCAATAACTTCGCATTCCATTGCTATGTTTACCGAAACATGTGTCTGGTTCTCCAGGAAAATGCAGTTAATATGAAGCTTTAGCTGACGGGCAAATTCACTAAAAGAGAAACTTGTTTTTAACAAAGCCAGGACATTCTCCTTAATATGACTATTGACTCCTTCAGACTTCAAGAGATTTGTAGGAAATAACTTTTCCACAATAGCTGTGCTCATTCTTTCCCGTTATATCATGTCTATCCCCATGTCTAATAAATACATTTTTACTTATTACCTTCTGTTCGTCTGAACTGAAGGCCATTTAAGTGACAATTTACATACCGCAGGTTGTTCCTTGGAAGCTCCATATTTGTGTTTGGAAGATGAAAACCTTGTAGTAGTTGAGGGGATTTTTTCATTGTTCATTTTGTTGATTTTCATCTTCAACCATTTCCACCGATAGTTCCTGTTTTCGACACCTCTTTTACTGAAGTATTTTTGAAGTCTGTGATGAGGAATCTCACTGATGCCTTTGGTGAACACTAGTGCAATAAATGAATTTCACTTCTCTGCTTTTACATTATTTTTGAGTGCGCCTTTTATGCAATTGATGTTCGAATAGCCCCAGCTGGGAGATTGCCTTTTTCTGAAGGGTTGTGGATATAAAGCAAAGGGGATGCAGCTGTTTATGCTTTGTGCCATTTTGTGCTTTGCTGCTCGACATCTTTTTCATCTGACATATCTGGGTCCATTTTTAATCATTTAGTCTTTTTTTTTTTCATTTTAGCATTATTTTTAATGATTGAAGTGCTCTTCAATTATCCAATATAAGTGTTTTATCTTGATTTTGGTCTTGTTTTACTCATTTCTGAGATAAGATATATTAATATATCAATATAAGCTCAGGAAATCCCATAACCTACCGCATGCTGCTGTATTTTACCCTTTAGCTGTTGATATTGTTTTTATTGTAAATACCTCATTTATATGTAGCTCTTCTTTTTAAAGGTAGTCCTGAGTTTTAAAGGTAGCTTTTTTCTCTTTCCAGAAAAACAAACAAACAACTCTATATATCTATATATCTATATATCTATATATCTATATATCTATAGTCATTATTGCAGAATGACTTTTGTAAGTTATACCCTACGAGGAGCTTTTGTGTGCACTGTACTAGCTGTATGCGATTCAACTGGGATTGCTCTTCTTCCTATGAGTTTTCTGGCTGCAGAGTATTAAAAGTCATCAAACAAATGTTGAAGAAAAATTCTTTCTGATATGTAAAAACCATATGTTACACATTAATATCTGAAGTGATATTTATGTAGTTTGCCTGGAGGTGTATTTACTGCCTGCATACCTTCTTTAATGTTCCTTTACATTTTCTCATTACTCTCCCATTCTATTTAGATATTTTAGTACCACACAATTTCTGAGTTGGGCACTGATTGGCAATCCTCACATGTGCACTATATTTTAATACATTCACTTATTTACGTTACTTGAGAATAACTATTCTTTAACTTTAGTTTGTCTTTCTCCTCTGTCAGCATGATCTATGCTTTCAATTATATCTTAGGGTGTTTTTTTCCTGACATTACACTCCTTTTTATCATAAACCTTCCACTAAATTCCTGGTGTACTTTTTCCATTAGTATCTGTTTAAGGAATCTTCTTGCTACTTACTTCGAACACTTATATTAGATATGCTTGGTCTTGGCTAAGCTCCCTATTTTTTGCATGTCTTGCTAATTACAATTTCTGAAGAAGTATTCTTTGTTAGTTCCGATGTCACTTGGCTTATTATTTTTTGGCTTCCTCTATCAGCCCCTCCAGTCTCTCCCATCTTTCACCTTATAAAAAAAGCAAAACCAAAACCACACATCTTCTCTAATCTTTTAAACGCTGGCGCTCTGATCTAGTTTTGACAACCTGCTCCTTTTGTTTTGCTTTTTTTTCTGTTATATACTTTTATATATTTGATCTACTGATACTGGAGTGGGAAAGTATCACATCTATTAAACCTGGCTGATAAAACTTGATATTTAAGGATTCATGGTGGGGGTGTGTGAATATTGCCGTGTACATCATCAGTAGCAAATTAATCTCACTAGGAATAGGATAAATTCTTATATGCTAAGGTATCCACTCGTAACTTCTTTGCACTGCTGAGAATCAGGAAATCAGTAAACTTTAACATTGGGTAGTGACTCTGTGTCCTAATAATTCAGCTTTTTAGATCTGGATCACTAATAGCAGCACTCTTGCTTGCCAATGTGTTGGGACAATCTGTAACCTGGTTCATTTTCATCCTCAGCTGGGTGAAGTATAGCTTAACTTCAAACAGAGAGACGCTGATTTACAACAGGCAGAAGTAGCTATGTATTTCAAATATATTTCGAATACTGAGGCTTTCATAATTCAATGCCAGTATTTTTTCAGGCCTCCTTGAATGTGCAGAGCCTATAAAAAATCAGGATCATACAGATTGCAGTATCAGAGAAAATCGTCCCAGCTGCCTGCTCATTCATTTATTCAACTGTATTAATCCAAAACACGCAAGGATGACCATATACATACAATAAGGATACTTATTTTTCAAGGCTATATCCTGCCTGGTCTTTCTCAGGTGTTTTCTGACAGTTGCTTGCACTGTCCATCAATTTAGAAACCAGCAGCTCCTGGTACCTGTTCTGAGCCTCTATTGGAGTGCATGTGTATCGTTGCCCTTTCCCAATGAATCTCAGTTTCTTGCTTTGAGTCATTATAAAGGATATTTCCTCGAGTAATTACGTGGACACCTGCAAAAAAGGAGGGAATATTCTTATAGTGTATGGTGTAACTATGATCTGCCTCAACTTTGTGCTACAGTGAGCTAGCTAGCTTAGGAAATGAGACAGTGATAGGAAAAACACCAGACAGAGGAGGAACTAAAGGAAAGTGAACACAAACCACAATGGGTGCAGAAGTAAACCTAGGAAATAAAAAAGAAAGGATTTCTTTTGAGGAAGAGCAAAAAAAGGAGAAAATACAGGTCAGAAAGAAGGGACAGATGAGACTTGTAGATCTGTCACTTTCGTAGCTGAATTTCCCATAAACTTCCATTGAAATCCGATTAGCTCTGCAGGGAGCAACGCGAGTGGGAAGGCATTAGGTGTAACTGAACTTGTGATAAATCCTCCTGCAGCCAGGCATTAGTCAGAAATATACTGATCTAATAACAAGCCATGATTACAGTTTAATCCTGACTGGTACTTTCTGAATTACAGATAAAATGGATCGTTTAGTGTTGACTTTTACAAATCCCCAAGGTAACAGTGTGGGGTTCTCATTAACTAAAGTAATTATTCAATTTGAGGCTGAAGCCGTATAACTGCATGCTTTTTATGGGACTGGGAGTATTAATATTGTTGCAGAGGTGTATGTGAATTACTTCTAAATTGGGTACTGGTGTGGGATCTGGACTATATCTCTTTTGATTCACTGTGGTTAGGATCTGTCATTTTCATGGCTCAGCAAAAGATAACATTAAGAAGCCCGTTTGCTTGCAAATGCAGATTTAATTGCTCAATTGTCTCTCACGTAAAGTATTTTTGAGCCAAGATTCACAGTTTTCTCATAAAACCCTGCTTTCAATTTTTTACCCAAAAATATGCATTTTCTGGAAGACATGAGATGAAACAATTCTCATTGTATGACTTCACATAATTTTAAGCAACCTTGGAGATTTAAGTGAATTTACTTTGTGCTATAAACAGACGTTATTGTTGAACATTTCCTGCACGTATATGTTTGATTTCTACAAGGGTTGCATGCTGTATATTTTCTCAGATCATAAAGGCATTTGGCATTAAACCTATTAGTAGAAAGATTAACCTGACACCGACATCTGTTTGGTGAACCTGCAAAAAACAGTGTTTGCTTAGTACCTGCTTAGGTGACGATATATCTTAAATGATATATAATTAGGATTTTTACAGATATATGTTTCTGATTCCAAAGTTTGGTGCATTCTCTGTCAGCATTGTGATACCCAAGTCATTTTCATTATCACACGATCAAATAATATATCCCTAATGAGTATCTTTGGGAATATTTCTCATGTGCATATAAGCAAATGTTTTCAGACCTGATCTATAGTGGGATACGAAAATAAAACAGACATTAACAGTTTTAAAGCAAAATACCATTTTGCGGGTATTTTTGGGTTTCAGCTTTCTGAAGTTCTTTAAATATCAATAATTCTCAGGTTGCAAGTATCCCAATATATTTCATGTCTCCTTTTTTTCTGTTCCCTGAAATGTCTTTAAGTTTTCCCCAAAAACTCTCTCAGTACCTCAGAAAATAGGGATTTATGGTGAGGTGGATGTCTGACTTCATTTTTAAAAAGGAATGATTTCTGGGGCAAAGAGGTGAAGAAATCTGTCTTCAGGTAATAATTCTCATTAGTTTCAGAAGAAAAAGCACCAACATGGAAAAGGAGTGGAGCTTAGGGACCAGCTGATGGATGGAGCTGGTGGTTCTCTCTGCAGCTCTGTTTTGAATCAGGAAAGAGAAGTTAGTGAGTCTTCAGGGGAAGGAGACCAGAAGTGAGGAATCCAAGGTGTAAAAAGATGAGGGAGAAAGAGGAGTTTGATGTGGTGCGGGTGCTGAAATCTCAGCCAAAAAAAGCCTTGAACAGTCAGTTTGAGTTCAGCCCTTGGTTAGGGTTATATAAATGCAATAAAAAATATCTTTCTGCTTCATTCCTGAAAAAAAAAATAAACATCTTGTAAACCTGTTTAGTGCTGTAAGAACCTCTCATGAGATCCTGATGAGCTTGGTGAGGCTGCACCTTGAATCCTGGGTTCAATTTTGGGCCACTCACTATAGGAAAGCCCTTAAGGTGCTGGAGCGAGTTCAGAGAAGGGAACGGAGCTGGTGAGGCGCTGGAGCACAAGTGTGATGGGAGCGGCTGAGGGACCTGGGGGTTCAGCTGGAGAACAGGAGCTGAGGGGAGACCTTCTGATCTCTGAACTGCCTGAAAGGAGCTTGGACCGTGGTGGGGGTTGGTCTCTTCTGCCAAGTAACAAGCGATAGGATGGGAGGAAATGGCATTAAGATGCACCAGGGGAGGTTTAGATTGGAGATTAGGAAAGATTTCTTCATGGAAAGGGTTGTCAGGCATTGGAACAGGCTGCCCAGGGCAGTGGTGGAGTCACCATCCCTGGAGGGGTTTAAAAGATGCGTAGATGAAGGTTCTTAGTGACATGGTTTAGTGCCAGATTTAGGTTGTGGTTGGACTTGATGACCTTAAGTGTCTCATCCAACCAAAATGATTCTATGATTCTGTGTAACTGGCTGGGTGAAGGTCCAGCCACAAGGTGTGGGAGCCATCTGAGATTTACCAAACCTCCTGAACCTGGCAGGTTAACCTGAGGTCACCCATCTGTGTTTCTGCTGCCATCTGGGACAGGAGAGCCTGGAGGGTGGCAGCTGGGAGACGGGTCTGGCTTATAGGACCATGAGAGCAGTGAGGGCTGGACTTGATTGAAGAACCAGATGTTTCTCTCCAGCTTTGCCCCTGAGGGCTGGCTGCTGAAGACCCGCTCTGGTGAAAGGGGACAGCCTTGGGTCATCTGCACCCAGGATGTGCCATATCCCCAGGAGGTTCACTGATTTATTTGGTCCAACCTGGCACCTGGGAGCTGACTGACATGCAGACATTGAATCTGGTCCATGGGATCAGCGTGTCACAGAAAAACAGGCCAATAGTCCAAGGGGGTCCAGAGCTGGTGCAGAATCAGCTGCACTACCATCTCATTGTCAGTTTGACAGCAGAATTACACTGACCTCAGTAAAGTAAATCCTAATTTAACATTGTGTAACTGCAAATTGAATGGCATCCAGTGCGGTGTTAAGTGTAGGCATGGGGGTTTTTTTATTATCCATACAGACATATAAGTATTTATTTACTTATTTATTATAATAAATGTATAAAATATCACTTACAAGATAATCTCTTATTTAATTTCCTAGTGGTGGTGGCTTCCCTGCTGTCTCATAAGGTAGTCTGTTTTCAACATAAACACTGTTTAATAACAGAATGTTTAAAGTAAGAATACTATGTCATTCCAGCTTCTGTCCTTTTCAATGTTAAGCAACAAATTGTTTTTTAAGATGTACGTGGCAATGATTGTGTTGCTACAAATATAGGACTGGATAGAAAGAATAAAGCATTTTTTTAAGGTACGTGTTCATCTGAAAATCTCTTTGGTGAATAAAAACAAAGCAAAGGGACCTTGAGCCTCCCTCATATTGAGGTGATTCATATGTTGCACACTTTGACACATTTGTCACTGTCTGATGAAATGTATCCCAGAAAAGATTTATTTTCAGACATGTTTTTCACAGCCATAGTTCTGAAAGCTGAAAAAACCCCAAAGTGCTGAGAATTATAACATATTAGCCTAACTGCTGAGCAAAATTGAACAGTTTTTTTCCAGTATGAAGTAACCAGGATTCTGATCTTGTGTGATGATTTCCCTTCAACTGCAGTGCGGCCCGTTGCAAAATTGCTGTAATAAGAGCTGCAAATATTTGTCGAGCAGAAGGGAGGAATTAAGAAATAAAAGCCTGTTTAGGAAAACCCGATGTAGAAATACATAGATCCTGGAGGTCAGATAAGCTGCGCCTGAATGTTCCACCAAGTTCAGGTGCTCAATCAAATAGCAGCAGATGGTACCACGTCTCTGCAAAACCAGCTGCTCTGTAGCATTACTCAAGGAAACCCATTTATGTGTGAAGGCATCATAAACATTACTCCAGCTGTGGGCTTCTAGAGATATCACCTCTCCTTTAGTAACCAGGGGCCATCTCTTTGAAAGAAAAACCCCGCTGTCAGATGTTTCTTTTGGCAACAAAATAAATACTGATTATGTGGGGTTTGTCTGAAACTCATCCTTCTGCTGTAGCAGTGGCTTTATCTTAGAGCTTGTTATAAGACTCTTCCAGCAATATTTTAAGGAATTTTCTAATAGGTAACAATTTTTGTATTTTCTTATAAACAGAATTATTTTAAGGAATGATTTTTAATGAAGCAAATAGTAAAAGAGTTGCTGTAAGAACAGGCATGCTCCTGTTAATTTCCAAGGCAGTTCCAGAAACCACCTATCATCAGGTGGATTTGTCTTCTGAAGTTGTCATGCTATAGACCCAGCATAAAGAAATAATAACAATTTAGATTAGACATGTAACTTTTAGACAGCTAAAGCTGAGCCTGACTTTTAATCGTTATTTTAAAGAGTTGTCATTGTTGCTGAGGACCCTTGATTGCTTTGTAATTGCATGTGATAGAAATCTATTTAAATCAACCTCTTTTTGTATTCTTGTTTCAGCACCTGAAGAGCTGCTATTTGTCAATCCTTTTCACTGTCAGTGTCAGTATAAATTCTTTTATACCTAAATTGATACCGTCAGGGGAAGGCAGGTGGCAAGTTCATTGGTTTGGGGATGTTAAAACTTGATATCAAGAGGAAGTTCAGAGAGTTTTAGGGAAGAGAAAATCCACTGGTGGTTTCTGTGTATGTAGAGAAGATCTCTTGAAGTGGAAGTAGTGAAGGTACTTGGAAAGTAACACAATGTGATTGCCTTGTTCTGAAATCCTTCCCTGGCATCCTCCTTTGGCACCTGGTACAGACAGGATCCTGGGCTAGAGGATCCTTTGTTCTGAAGCACTATAGCCATATTTATGTTTCTAATGAAGTTTCACCTTGTGAACATAAGATTTGACAGCTCTGGACACAACTCTCAGTCCAGTAAAGACAATAAAGTGAAGGCCCAGGTTTTTCATCTGAAAGAACTGATTTCTAGGGGATGCAGTGAGGCCAATTCTTGCCAGATTCATCTAGAAATAAATCACATGGAAGGGCTCTATTGCTTTTAGGTATATTTTGCTTTTCTTCCTCCAGCAACCTGTGTATGTTCCCTTTTCAAATATCTGACCTTGCCATGGCATTTGTGGAAAGCGTAGAAAAATGTGTGGAAAATTTCTGGTTTGGCAATTAATTGTTTCCCATTTCTTTGGAACCACAGATTGAAGGCATGTGTAATTTTCAATGGTAGGAATAATTTGCTAGTACAGAGATCCATCTAATACAATCAAGTTAGTGCTTTACGTGTGCTTGCACACACATGTACAGATGTACCCCCATAGCCAGCACACAGGCATGGATTTTCTTCTTTCCTGTTTTCATCAAAGTGTTTAGAGACTGAAATTATGGAGAGTTTTTTGTCTTCCTTGTTTGTAGAGAGATGCTACAAATGTTAATGGAACTCTGTGCTTTGTAGACATCTTTTTAATACATTGTTAAGAAAACAACCATTGCAGATTGTTGAAATGACAGTTTCAAAACCTGATTTTATTCTATATGTCTAGAATTTGTAAGCATAAAATAGAAACAAGTTTAACAAATAGGACTTTAATTCAGCTACAAACATTAGTGGTTTTAAATGTGATTGATGACCTTATAGCCAAATATACAGAGTTCCTAAATCCCTGCGTTTTCTTCAAAAATCATAGCACTTGTTCATAAATAATAGTGACTACATCCCTGAAACCAGTGATCTTGATAAGCCTAGACTGCAAATAAAGTTTATCTTCATGGACTTTCAAGCTAGGTTTTAAAATATCCATAGGTTTCTGTTGTTAACTTGGAGGTTATTAGAGCACTGTCTTTAAGCTTCTGATTTTTGTGACTGTCCCGCCAGTTCAGTAGATGTGCTTCCATCACCTCCACTAAGTGAGACTGCTCTTGGGTCATCTGCTTCAGTGCATTGTATACAAGGTAAAAGAATATATAAGGTATTAGTGTGCCTGTCAGAGAGAAGTCAACAACAGTACAAAAGCAGAGGTAGTTATGAAAAGAGTGTGTGCTGCTCTCAACCTGCCACCATCGCCGCATTTGAAATTGCTCCTATGAAGAACACTATTAGCAGGGGTTTTGCAGGCAAAACTCTACTTTAAAAGGATTACTTAGGTCCTTTAATGCGAAAATCTTAAGCAAAAGACAGCTGAGTGCAGAGAGGCCTGATAATGAATATCCAGTATGCTCGATAAACAATAATCTGTTGTACTCAAAATTATTCTTATTATTATTGTTAGCTAAGATACTTTAAACCTCCAACAGTAATGCTCAGTGCAGATAAAACACTGCGATTTCTGGTGGTTTTTAAGGTCTTTTGTAAAGTCATGTACAACAAGCACCCATAGGTGGCTCTTAGCTAAAGAGTTTGTGTCATCATCTCGGTGATTTCCAAACAGGTAGTTCCATTCAGGGTTTTTTCCCAGCGAAAAAAATAATATCTATATTGGCCACTAACAACTTGTGTGCACTGCTCCACTGTTAAATATTTTCATGTTCTTGTCTTGTCCACAACCAAAAATATTCATTCTAAACCTCACCACTTTCCTAGCCGTCCGTTTCCCTGGTAACAAAGCCAAAGATATAAGTTTCTGCTGCAAATTTAGACCAGGGTAAGTATGGAGCCACATTACTGACTGAATTTGAGGCTATATTCTGATGCACCTGCTATTAGTAACATTGCATGATCTCTTATTTAAAGCTTTTTTCACCTCAAGTAGCTAATCCATGACCAGTGAGTCAAATGAAACCCCAGCCTGCTCTGTGTCTCCTTTTGCCTTCGGACCCCTGTCTCTCTCCCCTGTCAAATGATTCAAATGCATGAAAAAAAGAAAATACATGAAAAGGTTTGGTTTTGTTCCTGGACCGCTGCCATATCTGTCCCAGGATAAGGCCTTTTAGCACGTCTGTTAGAGGGTATATGTCTGTTCTGATTAGGATACATAAGGTGAGACTTTTTTTCTCAGAAGTATCCTAATTCCTTTCTACATTTCCCCTGGAGAGCCAATCCCCACATAATCCTATTAAAATTAGAGTTATAAGGCATATCTACCAATGAGACTTAACAAAGTCTCAGTGAGGATTACAGTACCAAAATTTGAGACCAGCCAATTATGCCCTCCTGCCTTGTTACTGCAGCACCTGGATGTTCACCCTGGCTTCAGGCATGCCCGGCAACTAACCTTGCCATGTGTCAATAAAATGCCTTTATTTAATTCCCTGTCCCTTCCATGCATAGCAGGCAGCCCTTTATTTCCTACCCTCCACACTTTCAGCTCTGACTTAGAAAAACAGCATTTCAGTTCTTCATTTGATGACGCTTTACTTGCTTTTTCGCATGCTTTTGTAAGCAGTGGCATACTATTTGGCTTCATGTCAGCAGTTGCTGAATTGAAGTCGCTCTATTCGATCCAGACTGCTCAAGAGAGAATAGCCAAATAATAAAAGAGCCCATGATCTATGTCTAGCAATTTGCTCGCTTCAGCTCGTAATCTGTAGCTGCTTTTGCATGATGCTGCTAATTCAGACATTGTCACTACTTGAGTTTTGTTTCATGGTTTTTTGATAGGCCGGCTATTTGGAGTTTATAGAATTACTTAAACCAATTTTGTTGTACAAATGTTCAAGTCGTATCTTGACTCAACACTGCACTGAATGGAAGCCAAAATTAGAAACACTTATAATTACAGTACCATCGTTGTCATCTAAATCACTGCCCATCTGAGTGGATGCAGGCTGAAGTACATGATGTGCAGGTATGCAGAGAGACAGTTTCAGACTCTGCAGATTCAAGCGTTTCTGCATATTTCTGTATCAGTGACACTCACTTGATAAAGTTTGAAGATTACATGGAGTTATTTTGCTTTAAAGAACATGCAATAACTGGGAGAAGTACCCAGGCTTGACACACATGCAAGATGCTGCTGCGCTCTCAAGGCTCCAAGCCAAGGCCAGAACAGCTGCCACAGCATCTCCTGTCCTGCCTCCTCCCCTGCTTGCCAAAATTCGGCTTGCATGAGTGCCAACATCTGGTGCAAACCACACTGCACCCTGGATCTCTGCCTGGCCACCACCTGGAAGAAAGACTGCAGATTAAAGCCTGGAATTGAAAGGCATTTGATTTTGTGAGCTGTAGGGAACATAACATTTCTGTTTGTGTCTGCTGCTCTGTGTATTTCACATTAGATCATAAACTGAGAGGACTGTATGTGTCTAAACCTAAACTAGCTACTTAATGATGAAATTTATTATAAATTAAACAGCAGCTAGCCTTCAAACCTAATGGCAGCAGATGGACTTCATGATGCCTATTCCAAACCATTTGCTACTGTGCTACTCCCTCCAAATTCCTCTGTGGTTGTGACCTCTTTGTTTTGAATACAAGCACAGTTGCTTTCTTTTTCCTAACATTTACTTGGTTGCTTTACCCAGAGGATTCTATTGTGAGGGATTGCAAAGACTTAGGCAGCTGCTGGACCGCTGTGTCCTCTCTGGTGTCATTCTCCTCCAATATGCTGGTTTTTGAGCAAGTGTCCAGCTTCTCATCTCTATTCTCAAATTTGATGAAGGATTTTCTCAGCGCTATGACCATATTTCTTCCCTGGGAGGTTTCTCACTTGTCCTTTCTAGTTGCATCTACATTGCCATGTGCCCTGTGGTGCTAATCCCCTCATCATGCAGAGCTGGCCCCCTCCTGTCTGTTAGTCAGGACCCTTTAAAACAGAGTAGGTAATAATAAAAAACAGGTACTGACATGCAGCTGGTTTTTAACCTATTGACAAGTATGAACTGTGAGCTTCATAGCTGTTACACCAGCTTCTCTGTTTGGTTTGGGCTTTGGTTTGGGTTGTGCTGTTGTTGTTGAGAGCGTTTTGTTTGGTTCTTTTTTTGCTCGGTTGGGTGTTTGTTTTGGTCTTTTGTTGTTTTGGTGGTTTTGGGGGGTCTTTGTTGGGTTTTTTGCCTTTTTTTCTGTTTTTGTTAAATGATTGGGGGGTTTTTGTGTGGTTGGGGGGGTGGCTGTTCTTTGTTTTTTTGTTCTGCTGACTCATTTGCTGGCTAGGGCTTTTGTAAGCTTGCTTGTTATGTCTCTGTCCCTGTGTTAGCCGTCTGTCTCTTAGCAGCAACATTCAGTTATGGTTGGTACTTGCAGCTTCTTGAGCATGACAGTCACTCAGCTGTTGTCCATGAACTGCTGCTCTACACCTGCCTCTGGCCATACACTGTCCTGCTGTGCTTAGGACCCCTGTCCTTGGCTACTGATCTGTGAATCCATTTGACAAATGGGCCTCTATGTCTCCTAGCCTGTGATGCTTTCTGTACTGGGCTGTGTCAGGCTACCACGGTCTTCATCACATCTTGCAATATGCCTCTGTAGTCATTCTGCCACACTGCTACAACAGGATTACTCCTCCTAGGAAGCAGGGTCTTTCCTAGGTTCATGCATCATGAACCTTGGTTGCTTGTGTTCTTGGGATAGTGTATTGACGTCCCTCAGTGATGCTGGGTGGGAGTTTTTCCTGGCTGTCACATTCTGCATTGCCCTTAGTACCAACCCTGCTCTCCTGTTACTCTGTGGGCGAAAAAAGGAGGAGAACTGGGAGAAGGACTTCACATTTGTACTCGCTGTTTGAATTCTGCTCCTGGGAAGTGGGCTTGAGCCCAGCATGGTGGATGTCCTGTGTCTTACAAATGGGATTTGGAGTATTTCTATTTTTACATTTATTCTCAAATCAAATCTAGGTGGCCTGAATGTTTCCTTGTCTCTGTCCCTCAAGTTGCACCAGGGAAGGTTCAGATTGGACATTAGGAAACGTTTCTTCACAGAAGGGGTTGTCAGGCATTGCATCAGGCTGCCCAGGCAGTGGTGGAGTCACCATCCTTGGAGGGGTTTAAAAGATGTATAGATGAGGCTCTTAGGGACAAGGTTTAGTGCTAGATTTTAGGTTGTGGTTGGACTTGATCATAAGGGTCACTTCCAACCAAAATGTTTCTGTGATTCTATGTAAGCAGAAGAGACAGTAATGAACACAAGGCACATGAAATCAGACAGAAAATGGGCAATCTGAAGTTGAGTGCTAGTTTTCTATCTTACAAAATAGACTAATACCATGTACTTTCTTGTCAAACTATCCCCTAGGCTTTACGGGGTCATTCCTGGGCAGTGAAGGAGCTTTACTCTTTGTACCTAATCTACTGTTCCTTGCATGTGCCAGAAGAAATCAGACATATTATTCCAGAATATCCCAAGAAAATGTTGAAGTCCAATATTAGACTGTGTTGGTGAACAATTTCCTCTGGCAGTCTGAACAATAGTGCATGCCCCTTAAAATCTCAGTTTGTCTCAGGGATGAGAATAGTGCAAATTGAATCATCAAATAGAAAGGCAAACCCTCCAAAAACTATACTATTCTTATTCTGTGAGGAGACCATACTCCTTCATAACCAGCTAATGAGGAGTTATCTCTCAAGCAGGTCACTTCAGTTAATGCCACACCATGGACAACTCCAAAGCAGATCAGATATTGAGAGAGATTTAATTTGTGTAGTAATTCACTTTGCAAGGCTCTGAAGTAAATGAGTACATTAACACTGGTTTTATAAAAGCAAAAAAAAAACCACAACAAAACCTCACACTATTATTATAGAAATGATTTTGCTAAAATAAATCAAAGCGTAAGAAAATTTAGATAGGATTAAGCATGAAAAAGTGCTATGCCATTTTAAAACGATTTGGTACAAGAGAGAAAAAACTAACACTGAGATTATTTCTCATGTTCTTGTAAAAAGTAGATCCACTTCTGTGAGCATCAGACTTGAAACATTCTGAGAGTATCTGATGTAATCAAAGGGATGGAAATGGTTTACTGGCATTTGCAAGTAGATGTTGTGCTTTCCTCATTTAAAAAATCTTCTCAGATGTTGTACTTCAAACCCTCTCTGGATATTTGATTCTGTGAACGGCTGCTGAACATTCAGATTGATTGCTTCTCCTCCACATGCTGCTGAAGAGTTCATTTAAGCGTCTAATGTCTGGCGTGGTTTATATTTGAGCGCCATCCTGAGCCTGTGTTCAAGCCCAAAGTCATTCTGTAGATTCAACACCCCTCTGTGTTGCTCAGGACTAAAGCCGCGTTCAGCAGGAGACTTAGGAGACCTTGAGGGCCCCGAAGAACATGTGAGGAACCCTAAGTGAAGGTTTTCAGGGTGTGGAGGAGCTGGACGAGGCCTGGCTGAATCCTCCACCAAGTGCCTATTGCATGGTCTGTGGTCCTACTTAGCAGCAGTTATAAGAAAGCACCACTGTGCCTCTGGATAAAATATTATGGTTGGGCAAGCATGCTCAGCAGCCCTATGTATAGAAAATGTACGTTTTTTCAATAGTCCCTCAGAGGCAGCGTGCAACAGGCGGTACTGCCGCTCGGTCCTTGCTGAGCTCACCTGGCCCAGGTCTTCATGTTGCTTTGCCGTTCAGTCAGCTGAATAGTTTAAAAACTAAAATAGATCCTAGTACTTTTCAAAAATCTTCATGCTGGCTTGAAGGTTTCTTTTAAAAGTAGTTTTAAAATATGTATATACACTTTTTTTTTTTTTTTTGACTGTGTATTTTCCTTAGTTTTAAAGGCAATGATGCAACATGTACAAAAGGGCTGCTTGACAAGACACGGTGAAGAACTTCTTCAACTCCAGCCCATTGGTGCTTGGCTTGGTGATATGCAATGCTGCGTTTGGTTTAATGTTAGAGCACAACAGAAGCCCCTGTAACTTTCCTAGAGACTGAGTTGACAATTAACTGTGGCTTGTAATAATATCTCCAGAGCAGTCATGTAAAGGTGCCAGTCTAGATATAAATCTATATAAACAATGAGACAACTAGTATAATCACGGAGTGGTCGAGGTGGGAAGGGACCAAGGAGATCATCCAGTCCAACCCACCTGCTACAGCAGGTTCACCAGAGCAGATCACACAGGAAGGTGTCCAGGCGGGTTTGAACGTCTCAGAAAAGGACACTCCACAGCCTCTCTGGGCAGCCTGTTCCAGGGCTCTGGCACCACAAAAGTAAAGAAGTTTTTCCTCATATTCATATGGAACCTTCTGTGCTTCAGTCTGTGCCTGTTGCCCCTCATCCTATCATTGGGGACCACTGAAAAGAGTCTGGTTCATCCTCTTGACACCCACTCTTGAGATACTGATCAGCATTGATGAGATCCCCTCTCAGCTTCTCTTCTCCAGGCTGAACAGCCCCAGCTCTCTCTGTCTTTCCTCATTAGAAAGATGCTCCAGACCCCTAATAATATTTTTTTCTTTTTTTTAATAAGACAGGCTGTTTCAAAAAGATAGACCAAATTTCAAAGATATTATTTCAAATTGGGTCCATCTTTTTGAAACACCCCGTATATAATTTCCTTTTTTCTTGTCACAAAGTCTCATCTTCTTAGATGAAGGAAGAAGCTGGATTTTCTGCCAAGATAAGCTGGAATGCAGCAAGACCTCAGTGTTTGTGCTGCCCGATTGCTCGAAGGGCTTGGCTCAGCTGTGCTGGCTGCAAATCCTCCGCCCAGAGAAGATGAGCCCAGTTTGGCTTTTGTACTGATGCCACCCCTTGGGCATTGCTGCCCCGCATCAAGAAAACCATCCAAGAGGCTGGAGCTTCTGAGGTGGAATATATGTAATTATAGGTAACAGCAGTGCAGGCTGTAGGAGGCTGTAAAAATACTATGACTTAGAGATGCCAGATCCACACAATTTCACATTGTAGTTCATTTTTTTTAAATTTTATTATTATTTGTGAGGAATAAGGAAATGCATTAGAAAATGCAAAATTCTTATTCTTCGCTCCCATTTGGCTGTATCAAATAATAATGCCAGATTAATAGAAATAATTGGAGAGAGATCTACCCTTCCCACCAATGCCTTCTAGATAGTCATTTTTTCACAAGAGTAGTTTTTCTTATTTTTCTATAAAAAACCCCAAACCAGAATCAAATCAAGATGGAGTGATTAGAATAGTTTTCATTGACTCTTGAAAAAAACCATAAAAGCCATCATTGTTTTTAGCCAAAATATCATTTTTATATGGAATAATAGTGATAAAAAGCAGAGATTTGTCTGGTTATTTTAACGGTTGTGGTGCTTTGGCACATGGCTTGATGGGGCGTTTTAGACACTGCTGAAATGATTCTGGCAGATAACTTAAAACTACACAGTTTTGAACTCCTTCCTTCACTTTTTCCTGTCTTCATGTGGAAGATTTTTCTAATCTTATAATAAGCTAAAATATTTGCTTATTAGAGAATAATTCAGAAATCAATTTTATGTTATGCAAAATGTAACTAAAAATGTAAATCAATAAAACGCAATAGTGGATCACCATTTTATAACTTTACGAGCCAACTAATCAGTATCAAATAAAAGCCATGATTTTTAATGCATTTGGTATCATTGCAGAGATTCTCAAGCAGGGCATGTTAATTTTCACATTGGAGATGGGCTGTTGGAGAATATGTAACATTTTAAATGTAGCAATGCTTGCTTTCAAGGAAGTGAGGGAAATTCAGAATTTTTACTTGACTTAGGTTACTTCAAAAGTTCTGTTTCCTACCAGCACATTTCAATACAGGAAAACTCGTACCCTGTTTGTGGGGATCTGTTCATAGCCACATACAGTCAAATTCTTGAATTCTTTTGCCTAAAGCTGTTTTCCATTACTAAATAGGTGGATCTTCAGGTGGATATTCTAGCAAGTCTTTCAGCATATCTTTAAGATGTACCTTCTACAAAATGTCCTAATGTCCTGTGCTTTGCTGTGAGTTCTCAGTGCCTTTATTTGGCCACTCATTTAAATGCCTGATCCAGAGCACATTGATGTTACTTTTATATATATATATATATATATATAAATATATATATAAATATATATATATTTTTTTTTTTCCTAAACTTCAGACTGTTCTACTGCAGTTTCATCCTATACTGGTAGCAACTTAAACTCCATTATTGCTTCATTTTTTGACTGTCAGCACTACAAATTTGTTCTCTGATGCAGGCAGGTAAAAGCACAGAGCAAAATATTCACAAACATACTTCTAAGTTCATTGAAGTCTCTTCTTTGCAAGCAGCTCCCATCACAGTTGTGTTTAAAGACTTTTAGTTAATTTACTCCAGTAGCAGGAGTGGATCTCAGAGGGAGCTTCATCGCATCAGATACTGAATAAATACAAAGACACATTTTGGTCCTCAAAATATATAGTGTAGAATAAGTCTACATGAAGAAGTCAGGTAGGACTAGACTGACGCCCTGATGGGCTTTTCCAGTGATGATTTTTGCAGTAGGGTGATGGGTGCCTTTTCTGGATGGGAAGCGGTGTGAAATGATCTCCCTACTGGCATATTTAGACACATGCTCAAATGCAGAACAGAGTTCAGCAAGTGATGTTGATATAGCTCCACCACTCTGGAAACCAAAGTCAAGATATTTGAGATATGAAGAAGTGATGTGTCTTCTTTTTCTTTTTCTTTTATTTTTTTCTGTTTTGGAAAACATCTTGTCTGAATATCTCAGTAGCTTTAGAATAACCTCCAGATATCTACTACTACTCTTTAACTAACAAGAGAGAAAATTCTGCTGTTTTTCTCTGGTGTAATTGCTCTTCCCACTGAAGCCTGAATAAAGCTCGAATTCAGAATAATGTTGATACATTGGCTCACTTAGAAAAGCATTGTTAGCAGCTGATTGCTTATATAATCTCCTTGGCAATTTTTTACATTTACATTGTCCTTATTTTGTTACAATAAAAGAACATAGAGGTTTTTACTTCAATTTGGTCCATTAACTTTTGTAAGTCATTTCGACAGCAGGGTATTTAAGCAACCTCCTATGCTGTTTCAATGAGATGCTATTTCTAAAGGACCTAAATTGAGTGCTTTTAGTCTGAGGCTTAAGGCTTTCATTAGAAGCAGGCCATGTTATCCATGAAAGATTAATGCCCATATGAACAAGAAGGGGCAATGTAATCAGGAATAGCGGTCTTATATCATCATAAAAAATGCATCTTACTAAAAAATCAAAGTGAAAAGATTTGGAGGTCTAAGCAAACCCTCATCACTGGTTCTTTTATCGTTATCGGCAAATTAAAACTATCTTCTAATCACGGAAGAACATATTCTGATGTTCCACTGATAGTTTGTGGTGATTATAGAGGCAGGTGTGGAGCAACGGGAATGCTCAACTAACATGCGTGAAAGACGTGAATGACTAGAATTAGGTCTGTATGTTGTGCTAATTTTCTTTTGGGTATTCCGGTCGGTATGGAAGCAGGAGGATTTATATTTCTCCCTTTTTTCCAAATCTGCTGTATTCAGAGAGGTGTGTTGTGGTGATTTGTAGGCACAAGACATTTCAGCCAAGCAATGTGAAGATGTATTCAAGCTGGATGCATTTCCCTGAAATTGTAGGAGCTCTAATGATAGAGAAGGTAAAGAGCAACTCCAAAATCCCTTATGCCCATTCAGCTTCCTTTTGTTAAAGTTTCTAATATTATGTTGGAGAATGAAGGAGCCTTTGAAACAGCCAAAGAAGCAAAAAATCCAAATGAAAACTTTGATTGCAGTTTACTGCAAAGTCTCTTTCTAATCAGTGTGCTTTTGATTTTGCTCTACATGGTATATAATATTTTGCTGAATATTTACTTTTTTCTTTTTTTCTGTATGAATGGTGAATATTCTCACTGTCATACATGGATATTACGGAATATACTGTGTCAAAGAAATATGTAAGAGATGCAATTTTAGAAACTTAAAGGAATGGGAAAGTCCTAATGCTGAATGTTTTAAGAGGTTGAGACAAGTAGGCATATGGCTGGCCAAGTGCTAAGCTGTGAGAAGAGGAGGATGTCGTTGCACCTGTAGATGGAAACCCCAGAACAGGTTTGAGTTGGTGTCAGAGGAGCCCTGCTCCAGGCCAGAGTGCAGCTCTCATGGGGTGGTCAGCAATATAAGGCATTTTATTCCAGCTACAGTCAATGGATGTAATAACAGCTGCATTTATTCTTTTTCCTGCCTGTTTCGAAGCAGTTCGCTGTTACCCTTCTATTAGTCAGTTCTAAGTATGGAGATGAAGAGTTCCTTCTTCCTACAATCCTTTGCTTAGGCTTTCTTTGTGTTTTTCATCCCCTGATACATCTTTCTGACCTAAGTTAAACTAAAAATTTTTACTCGTAAAGCCATACGTTATGAACATCTTACTAAATAGTCTACAAAAATGAATTTTCTCTAGTCTTACCTGTGTATATTTCTTTTTTTTTATTTTTTTAGAATACCAACAATCTTTTGATTTTACATTTGCAAAGCTTCTAGCGTAACAGAATTGTGCTACATGACTTGGATTTCTAGATATTTCTGAAGATCCACTTTCCTTCCAGAGAGAGAGATTCTTAACAGATTATCCGGCATTTTTACAAGCCAAGCTCTCACTTTAGATCAAAGCACATTTGTGCTATTCATGCAATGTCAAGGATTAGAGCTGAAGAGGTGCCTGGATTCTGCCAGAAAGATGCCTTAGTGTAGGACCTTCTCTCACCTCAGTATAGGAAGTATGTTGGGAGTGAGTTTAGTTGACTAAACCAACTCCGTTGGTCCTCCAACATCATCTCCACCCTGCAGATCTTATGGCCAGCTATGCAAAGACCAGCTCTGGTAATCCCGTCTTTCCCAGAATTTAGTGGAGCCTAGTGCAAAAGAGAAATTATCTTACTATTTTATTTTTTGCGTCCTTTGCCCCCCTACTGCATTATTTAGCCATAGTGACATTTCATTATTTGTTTTTATATCCTTATTGATCATTAAATACCCTCCGAGGGTGGTCTAGTCCAACCTCTTGATCAAAGCAGGACCAACTTTGGAATTAGAGCAGGTTGCTCAGGGCCATGTCCTGGCCAGATTTAATTATCTCCAGTGACAGAGTGCACAACGAGGTCTTCACCACTCTGTGAAAATATTTTGCCTTGTATCTAGTTGCATTCCCTGTGCTGTAACTTGTGGACATTACCTCTTGTCTCTTCACTGTGCGCCTCTCAGAAGAGTCTGGCACTACCTTCTCTCTGTAATCTTGCTTCTGGTAGTGGAATTAAATACCATCTTATCCTTTTCTGCTCAAGGCCAAGCAAATCCAGCTCTCTAATTGTACCTCGTGTGTTCCAGCCACCTAACTATCCTCATGGCCTTCTGTTGGACATGTTTTGCTTGTACTGGGACAGTTGGCCAATGTACTGTCCTAATTGGACAACATTTTGCTTGTACTTTTCATTATTTCATTTCTTAACGTTCTTGTCACTCTGTTCCTCCAGACAAGGTAAATATCATCCAGTCTTCTCCTTTCATCACCAAAGTCAATCAGATCAGTCAAGTTGCCCTTTGTAAATTCATGCTGGTTGTCCCCAGTTACCTTCTTGTCTGGCAGGCGTGTGGTTCACTTGGTTTTCCTCCTTGTCTTTTTGAAAGATTAACCTTATTTTTGTTTTCTCCTGAGTCATCAGGAACCCTTCCAATCTTTCAAATGTGGAACTCGTGAAAAAAGTGTTTAGTCTTTACAGAACAGTGTGCAATTTCAGGCAGAGTAACTGGGTGAATGTCTTATTAATAACCCAAGTGACCATCTAGGTGCAGGATAACTGTGTTATCTATTCCATGAGGAGCACGCATACTGGAGCCTAACATCAGATATTCTGTGTACTGAATGAGTGAAATGTGTAAAGTTTGGCCTGATGTTTTCCATTGTCACTTCCACTGATTTCTGTACTTCTACAAGTACTCAGACATTTTGTCAGTCAACTGCAAGACCTTTTGTGAGGTTATGAGGATTTCCTGAAATCTGAAATGTCGTGCAGAAGCGCCAATTTTGGCAATGCTGACTTAAGGAAAAAAGGAGGGAGAATAGTGCAGATTCTGTGTCACAGCTAAAATCCACCAGAGATTCTTCTCTTTTCAGTTTAAATTTCATGCAGCTTTACAATTGTTTTGACATTTTATATCTTGGCACTGCTGTAAGTAGCAAATTTAGTTAATGCCAGATACTTGATAAGTTATGATATTCTCGGCATGCTAAATCCTCGTTAAATCCATGTATTTTAAGCTCTTTCGTAATTTTAAAATTCTCAATCAACAGCACACAATGCAATTACCAACAGATTCTGGTTGTTTTTTTGAAAATAAACAATTATATTTGATAAAATATAATATTGTTATAGTATATTATATATATATACTATATATGCTTCATTTTGTGTCTGGTAATGATAAAAACAAAAATTAAGAAAAAAAAATCTGCAAACCACAATGATGATTGGGATTAGTTGTCAAGCAATTATGTACTTAAGTAATTAAAACTATCATCCATTACATTGAATGCTCTAAAAATTGTCTCATAATTGATGGCAGTTTTGTCCAGAGAGTAGGTTTTGTCTCCAATGGATAGAAAAATATTCTTCCCAGATTTTAAAATGAAGTGCCTGGCTTTTACTGCATCCTCTTCTTCTCCCACCCCTGCAAGCAACTACGCAAATCCTGAGTGCCTTAACAATAAATCCTGTGCTTTTAAATACATGTAACTTGCAATGGAGCAAAGCGTTTTCAGATCATGCTTCCCAGATCCTGTCCCTGTGTCATATTATAAAAAGCACAATGATATCATTTTCTGGAAAATGCTAGCAGTGGTGAGCAAGAATTTGCATAAACAAATGAGGTTGAGAAATGAGAAACGAGGTTGAATGTCAGAATAGAAATGCAAATTTTGACGAAGAAATCAATTTCTTCTTTGTATTCGTATGAAACATGTCAAAAGCAAAAAGTTACTCATTACCAGTTTCAAACAGAAAAACATGGATAGCAAGTTTAGTCTTTGAAACACTGAGATGACACTGTTGTGTCAGTGGTTTAGAAATGCCATCTGGGGCTGGAACCTGCATTCACATTGTGTTTTCAGAGGACTTGCACTCAAAAGCTTTTGTTAATTGGTTTTATTAATATGCTGTCTCTTTGTATTCCATCCCTAACTGAGGAGACCCACCTTTCTCCAACCCACCTTACCTGCCTTTGTGCTGTTTTAATCATGGTTCATTAGGAACACAGAATCCAAACTCGAGTGAACAATGAAGCCCCCAAAGATGTGAAATGCTACAGAGAATAGTGGAGCCAGTAGCGAAGTTTCCCTATCTTCTCTGCTCTTAATGTTCTTGCAGGCAGATGCCATCGGGCTTGTATTACCAACTGTGTGGGTGAGAATTTCATGTCCACAGTATTATGCAGAAACCTACTGGGACAGTTCTACCTCCCTTGTGTAGCTCTAAATATGTGTCGATAAATATATGTAACTCTCATGTGTAGCTCTAAATATGTGTCGATAAGGTTGTTACCTTCAGTGATTTGCTTTAATATATTTGTTTTAAAAATAAGCAAAAAAGTAGAAAATGAACAAAACCATGGAAGCTGTTCACTAGTGAGATGTTTGTTGAAGATGTGAATAGAATTATGAAGATTTCCTTAGCTTTTGATTTCCATGATGGTAAAAAAAATTTCCCCTGCTTCTGTATACTAAAACTTCATAGGAATTTTGATTTCCACATGGCTTCATTTGATGTTTTGTGAGATTGATATATCTGGATATTAGGATAGTTTATTGAAAGACAAGTAGAGCGTGGTACTGCTCTATCACCAGCAAGGGACCATCGTTCTGGTTTAATCAGTTAAACTTGGCTCGTCGTAACTTTGTTTAAATGAACATTAAGGGAATGGCCTCCCTTTTAAATAGTGCAGCATCCAGATAACTTGAGATTTCAGTTTCTTCTCTTTAAAAAATCATTAGTGGCAAAATCATCTTGCCATGTTATCATAAACACATCCCATTAGCAGATATATATTTAGATATTCATATATATAAAACTGCTAATAGCTTGCAATGTGATAATTTTGCCTAGTGCTCTTGAACTGTGTCCATCTGATCTTTCATTACCTTTTTCATAGACTCTAACAACCGCTCAACCAAGTATCAGCCCCTCCCTACAAAATTACATGAATTAAATTAAAATTTACAGTTTCTAGTATTTCTTTTTCAAGGTTCTTGCTTTCCACACTTATCCATCCTGCATTCCTTAGAACTGTAGTGAAGATTAACCAGCCTACAAGCAGCCCTTATCTCCAAGGAGTCTGAATGGCTGAGTAATCTAACTGGACAGTTAAGGATTTTCTGTCTAAGATGACTGATGTTAATTTTAGTAATCCTAGACTTTTTTTCCCTTGATGTTTCAGAGAGTTGTTAGCAGAGTTCAGCCTTTTTCTTCCCCCCTCACGTCCATTAGGAATATCCCTGTATACCTGCTGACCCTTGGGGTAAAGAGTTGCCTGGCTTGAAAAAGATGTGATGATGGTAATATAAACGTAGAGCCACGATTTGGCATAAGGACTGTTCCTTTTAATGGCACATCTTCAGTACTGTATTATCTGTGTTCCAGTGATCAATAATTTTATTCAAATTCCTGAAGATAATTTAAAAAATAAAGAATTATAGACTACAGTTTATATGCAAGATACATTTGAATTCTGTAGACTGATCACTTCTGTGAAAGATGAGATCCAGAACCAATGTGTTCTTGAGGTCATGAACTACATTCATTTGTAGTCACTGTAAGTTTATCTATCTGCCTAAAGAAAGGTATTTTCATTTTCTTCAACCTGAGTAACAGACAAAAGTACTTCTAACAACTTCAATTAGGTATAGAATTGATATTCCTCGGGATCTTTTTTAGGATGAGATTCACTTCATTAGATTCCAGAAACTGGCTCAGGTTTCATCCTATTACTCCTGGTCTTTAGAATAATTCAGGTGAAAAATCACACTTCATTTCCAAGCAGGGAACAGTGTGTGTATCTTTTAGGACAGCACAGGCACAAGGTTCTGCCTGTGGCCATTCATCCCACTTTTTGGATGATAGGCTGCAAATTTATTGCAGGCAATTCCGTTTTTAAAAAACAAAACAAACAATCAAACAAAAAATAAACCAACCAAACAAAAAAAACCCACCAAAACCCAAAACACAACCACGAAAAACCCCCATGTAGTCCTACAATTACAATTGAAAGAGAGTCTATACAAAAATTTCATAGCCCTAACAGTAATTCTCTGATTCTGGACCATATTTGGCCTGTTCATATTGTAGTGACTTTATGCTGTTTTTCTAGTTGCACCAGTTACTATTGGATCAATTCATCCATTTTAAGTAGTCAGCCTTCAAACACAGAAATATCTGATTTTGGAAGACCAAATTAGTTTGTAGATTGGTTCACACATCAAAATTGATAGTTGAATTCAGATTGCAGAGTCTTCTGTGTTATTTATTCATGTTTTCAGTAAGTACCCAGCAGGCCCTGAGTGTGTAAACTTATAAAATGAATTAACTTGATTTAAGACCTGGAGAGGAAAATAAAGTACAAATTGTCATATGCACACACAATAAATTTTCCTCCAAGTACAAACCTACATGTATATATAGGGATATGACCTGCACATAAATATTGCCAGCTTTTATGCTACAATATATTATCATTTATGTCATGAGAATCTAAGGTTTTATTCTTAACAATATATGTCCCCATTATGTTTTTTTTTTAAGATTCATTTTATGTTTCTCTTTGGTTGACTTGAAGCCTGAAATTATGTTTTTATGAGGAAATCCTTAGTAGTTGTACGGAAGTTACAAACAAGAGGTGTAATATGATCCAGGTCTAGAACTACTGGGTTTAGTATCACTAAGGATCATAAGTATTAGAAGCAAAAGTTTTCTCCAGTATGTTTTAACATTGACATTCAGCAAGTAGAAATGAGAGTAATATGTCACACAATCTTCTTTAGCCTTGTATCTTTTTCTAACCCAGGGCTGAAATTACACTTTTTTCCCTATCAATTTGTTCTACTACAAATGGAATGAATTTGATTGTAATTTTAATTTACTTTATAGAAGAAAGTTGCACTTCTTAGTAAAAACTCATTAGCTAAGAATGAGGTTTTAGTTAAGGATGAATTAGGTAAGAATACGCTTTATTCCGTCATTGAGAAAGAAAAGGTTCTTGGTGTCTCTCACACCTGTAAGTGTATTGTCTAACTCCTCATTTCTTCTCTAATTATGTCTTGATTGTGGGGTAAATTCTCTAAGCTGCATTGGAAGGAAAATCATTGTCTTTTTATCCTCTCTGTGGGGAATTCATTCTACTTGTTTACTGATGTGTGTGGCAGACTGAATAAAATGATTCCTAATTAGCATATATGAAATAATCATTGGTCTATCTGGAGTCATAATTAATGCATTAGGAAGAATTTACTGAGTGTCAAGGAGAAAGACATTAGCATAAATGAGCTTATTTTAGATGGGCTGCAATTGAGAGTCTACTTTCCGGTGAGAATGTTTACCAAAATTAAGCAATAATAACATATCAATTTACTAAGAACCATTAGCGTGCGTGATCTGAACTATTAACTTGTGCAAAGAAGCTCTGCTCTGAACACCTTGCTAGCCAAAAGATTTTGTCGGCATCCTATTAAAGTCACAGCGGCACCAAAGGGAGCGGGGATGGGAAGCGAGACACTCTGTGGATGCACAAAGAGACTTTATTTAATGTGCTCATGGACCCTGAGAAAAGCAGATGCTGCAGGATCCTATTAACATCCTACTCTGAGGTTTTATTGATTAAAGCAAGTTCTGACTGAGTGTAACCTGTAGACAATAGCAAAATGAAGATTATCCTTACACAGGCAAAGGTGTTGAAGTAACTTTAATTTCTATATTGATACTCTGTGAGTGGGGAAGTGACAAACTGATATACACTTCAACTATTTTAATTCCTTTTTTCCTTAGTCGATCACCAGGCATCTAATAGCCTGAAAGTAGATTTCAATCTTTAGAGGAATAAATGCTCTACCCAGGAAAGAGGTGAGATTCAGTAGGCTGTCTTGTAGGACTTAAGTTTTTAGGACTTACATCTAACATCTTCTAGCAGAGTCATCATTATACTTAATGTTAAAAAGATGTGATTGCAGATAGAGCCTGGCAGTGGGTCTGTAAGCCATTAGCTTTGGCCTAACTTGAAGTGCAAGGAACTGACTGAAAACTGTTAAACCTGACTTATCTGACTCCAGTGAGAGTCACTTCAGTCAAATTAGTGTCAAGCGAGTGGAAGTGGCCTTCAGTATTGCACTTGCTACAAGAAATGGTGAGCCATTACAGGATTATAAATTTACAGTGGTCCATCAACAATCATAACCACAACCATTAATTCACGTGGGGAAAGCATCAGTCCGGTTGATATCTCCTTTGCTGTCACCAGCTTCTGTACCACTTTCCCTGTATATTTCCAGTAAGACAAATCACTGTTAGGTACTTTAAATCTCTGCAGCGGTTTCTGCTTCATATTCTTTGCTGTTGACATTTAAGTGAGACACCACAGATCGCCAGTATATCGGCGATGGTAAGAAACCCACAAAACACAACTCTCTGTATAGAAAGCAGAGTCTTTTTACAGCTAAATTAGAACAGAGAAGTGTTTTGTCAGTCATCATAATGTCTGTGCTTCATTAAGTGCTATGCAAGACAACTGATAACATAGGAAAATGTGTCATTTGGTTGATGAGGTCTTTGTTGTTATAGTCAGAACACTCAGTTTATTGATTCTCTGGGGTATTGACTTTTGAAAATGAATTGAAAGCAGCATTATTGAGGGGGATTCAAAAAAGGAAGAAGGCAGTCTTAATGATGCACTGTGGTTCAGGTGAATGCAGCCATTCAGATTATTGAACAAATCAGTACGAAGTGTAAAAGACAGGGAAACTGTCAGAGTCACAGTACTGGTAAAGAAAACCTATTTAGGCTTCCTTGCTGCCACC
Organism: Nesoenas mayeri; assembly: GCF_963082525.1. NCBI lineage: Eukaryota > Metazoa > Chordata > Aves > Columbiformes > Columbidae > Nesoenas > Nesoenas mayeri. The sequence goes on from NC_137548.1 coordinate 64,722,010, forward strand.
TTTATTGCCTTCATAGACATAATATATTTAGCAATAACAATCTTCCCTGACCTTTTTTCTAATCAAGTTATGAGTCTTTATACTGGGGAAAAGTGACTGCGATGTTCCATTCTGTTTGTGCCCCTTCTGGAGGAGATAGCATATCTACCAGCACGTCAGAAGCTCTATTTCCAGTTGTTGTAACAGTGCGGTTAAAAACCACCATCTACAGTGCTGACATTTTGGCCTAGTGATAAATGTTGTAGCAAAATAAGACTATTTCCTCCAAAAAGGTCAAAGCCAAGGGAATCGATTAACATAGCACCTGCTTAAGGAGGAAAGTTGGTGTGTTAGAATAAAAAATTACCTTCAGTTTTCTTTTGTCCTTCCGTATGAGATTACTTTGTGCTTCCACGAAGTAAAGAAGGAAGAATGCAAAGAAATCCCCTTAGGCTTGATCCTGCCCACCTCCATAACTGATAAATCCCAGAAAAAACATGAGTTATAGTCCTTCGTATCAGTTGGTGTTGGTCCTGTTCTGCAACAAGGCCAACACACCTGTTCATTTGCAGTGTCTACATAAACTGCTTCCTTAAAATGTCTCTTAGAGTTTAATACATATAGAAGAAGGATTACAGAGAGAGCCTTAATAACCAAAAGGAGAGTGATGGTCCTCAGAAAAGCTTTCTTTGTTCTTGCCTTCCCCTCTCCTCTTCCCATCTTGGCCAAACAGCTCATCATTCCATCAGCTCATTTTCCATCATTCTCACTCCTGAAGGACATGCTGGGATTAGCATGGAGGGGGAGTTCTCCTGCTCCTAAAAACTCAGGAATTCATCCTCTGGTCTTGCTCACCTTGAATGTCTGCGATTCAGTAAATAACAGTCAGGTTATGAATTTTTAGGCACCGCCTTTCTGATTTGTGGATACAACCGAACTCCAGGTGCTTGGCATGAGGATCAAGATGTGCTGCTGTACATTTCTGTTTCACGCTGACTTTCTTTTTAATTGCGGTTTTCAGACACTGCTATTGCTGGGCTTTTTCTTAATAGTATTTCCTTTCTTTAATGTGTTCTGATGTATTTTTTTTGAGAATCTTCCACTTTGCTGTCAAAAGCTAGGATGACAAGTGTGGAGAATTATCCTCAGAAAATGAAAGGCTTTTACAATTAAAAATAAATAGAAATAAGCATTTTATTCAGAGCAATGGACATGTCACGCCGTGCTTGTGGGAGATTGTTGTGGATTCTGTGTAAGATTTTCCTGTCGCAAGAGGAGCTTTAACAGATCTTGTCACTACTGGTGTTCTGTATTCAGTGATACCCTGATCCTCTCTGCACCGCATCTCTGACCACCAGTCCCCCTCCTTTTGGTTACGAGAGCATCGCTTTGGCAATTCTGCTTTCTCCTCATCTCTATTCTCTTCTCACCCCTGCTCAGCTGATCAGATGTCACGCAAAAGGCAGCAAACTTTTTATTTTAGGAGAAAACTAGGACACAATTTTGTGTAGTCTATGCATGACAGAGATGGTGAATGAAGGATTCTTAGTGGCGAAAGGAAGCAGCCACAAACCTTTGTCTATTGGATAGAAAGCAAGTATATACCTTTTCAAACAGTGGCTGAATTTACCGCTGGCATTAAGTCCACTTGAAGGAGGTGCAGCTTTTGGCCCTGGTGATGGTGTCTCTCTTAAAGATGTATGTATTTCTGCTAATCTGACTTCAAACCCCAGCATTCTCATTTGATTTCACATTCACCGTGTAATTGCAAAATAAGAATGAAGATGCTTTTTATAATGTAATTCATAAAGCAGCTTATGGCCTTTCATAATTAAAATGCCTAAATGGTAACAGCTCACTGCACTTTGAAATGCATACTAAGCTAACCAGAAATTTATCACTGAGTGTAGTTTCTATGAAACTATGGAAACTTTGGAAATGTTTAATAAGGTTGCAACCTACATTACTCCGGGAGGTGCATAAAATTAGCAGTAATTATTACATGAGAGTTGTATCACTGTATCATCATAAATAGCATATTAGATCTGGCAAAAACCCTTTCAGATTATTATAAGCAAATTGGATTGGTTCTGCATTTTGTTCTCTGGCTTGCAACTGCTTTTATCTGTATGCACGTGATCTTGAACTTCCAGGCTGTTTGTCTTAAAGAAATTCAACAGTGATTTGACTCACACGCTTTATTTTTAACAGAGGCCTAACTATATATGCAAGTGATGTGAGAAAATTTGCATGATTGACCAGAGCTTCCTCCAGCCCATCAAATTCACTTCTCTCCTGCCAAGCTAGAAAGACAGAGAAGACACAAAAGCTTTGCTGCTGTGACTAATTAATTAGGAACCATGTAAATGTCTGCAAACTGAGACTTAGGAGCCTACTTACCATGAGTCAGTTAGACTCTCATCTTGAAGTGTCAGTCTTTGGAGCGTATTTTCAATGTATAAGATAGCATTATTTAACACAATTAAATGTGTAATTAATCACCTAAAGTAATTATTTTTCCTATCCCAGTATGAAACTGGAGAAGCTGGGGCATTGACTTAATTAAGCTACACTGTACCCAGAAATCAGGACCTGCTGTTTCTCAGCCTGGTGTTCCTGAGACGCTACGTACCATTCTTCTCCTTCCCAACAGGACACCATACGGCCTCTCCTGTAGCTTTGTACATCACTTACATATAAACAGCAGCAGATAATATAGTTCTCCATGGTCTGCCACTGTGTCAGGGCTTTCCATGAGGTTCACCCGTCCTCCCAGAGGCTGTCAACAGCATGTTCCCATCTGTGGGTCTCCGTTCCAGTTTTTACAGGCAGCTGCATTAGACTTTTTTGAGACACGAAGATTCACAGAGCAGCTGTACTATTAAATCCTGAATAGTGTCATTCTGAACACACACTTATTTTTTTTTTTCTTTTTTAATTAAGCCCATTTTCATGGAAATGGGAGGTTTTGTTCATGTAAAACAAATAAATGGTGTATTCCCCCCTTCTGCCCCTCCAGTGTGCTGTCACAATTCATGAAAATTCTTCTTCTTCTGTCCTCCTCCCAGTTAATGGACTCTAATTATCATGCATATGAGGGATGTGAACTTCCAGCATAAATGGGTGGATACTGCCAATAAAAATCCTACGCTGCTTTCAGCGAATGCTGTGCATGTGTCACCTCCCCCCATCATTAATTTTCAAGCGCTGAGATTGCAGTAATTTCTGCTCATAAGTGGCATGTTGATGTGTTTATTACTCTGCCGTTGAGTTCAGGGCTATTTCTCACAGCTTTTTGCAGTGCTCATCACCACCTCAGCAGCTACAGACTAACAAAGCTTAGGCCCTGTCTAAGACCCAAAGTAGATGATGCCTGGGGAGTTGTTGATATCAACCTGCTGTTCAAACAAACTTTCTCTGTTGCTGGTTCTTCAAACAGTCACAATCTTTCAGACCTTAATATGAGGGCTGTATCGTGGAATTTGAGCTTCATATTATGTATTTTTAAGGATTATCCTGTTTCAAACAGTGATTCCCGATTAGGTTTTAATGGCATGTTCTTTGGGAAATACTGCAGTCATATCGCTGTCTGAGAGCTCCAGGTGTTCTCATAAATGTGACAGAGCAGATACTGATCCTAAAAAACAACGTGGTGAGGCACAAACAGGGATTATTCTGTCTCCCTTATAACCCTTCACGAGCTTCCCAACTATTTGATGCATCATCTGTGTTCATTTCCCAGTAAGTGTTGGCCACTTTTGAGCCATCATGAGTTCTGTGCAGGACTTGTAACTGCTGCAATGCCACGTTGCTTTCTCCTAGAGCCTTTCTGCTGCAGACGTCTCTCCGCTGGCATCGGCGGGAGAACCTGGCCTATCTCCATTGTAACCATATGGCAACTGGTTGATACACAGATGCCTCTTAGTCCATGCTGCAATAGGATGGTGGACTCCTCTGTCAGTCCTCCACGTTAGCATGTATTGAGTATTTGCTTGAAAACATTGACTCTGAAGGATGCTTAACCTTGATTTGCAAGGGCTGCTCTTAAGTGTAAACTGCTGTCTGGAGGGCCCAGGACACTCCAAAGCAGAGCCCCTCTGGTAGCATAACCCTCTATGGGCCTTTGCCAGGGCCTGTTGAGATAGGACAAGGAGTGATGGTTTTAAACTAACGGAGGAGACATTCAGGCTGGACATGGGAAGAAATTTTTTACAATGAGGGTGGTAAAACATGGGCCCAGGTTGCCCAGAGAGGTGGAGGATGCTCCATCCCTGGAGACATCCCAGGCCAGGCTGGACGGGGCTCTGAGCAACCTGAGCTGGTGAAGATGTCACTGCTTATGGCAGGGGGTTTGGACTAGACGACCTTTGAAGGTCCCTTCCAACCCAAACCATTCCATGAGTCTATCAGAGCAGGCGGAGTTCAGGCTGTTCCCAAGACACCCATCGGGATGTCTTGTCAGGCAGATTGTGGAGCACGTTGTGCCCATGAATGGACCTTGAGCTTTCCCGAGTGTAACCGTCGATTTCCAAAACAATGTATTAACCCTGCACTTCTTTGTTAATGATCAAAACAAAAAGAGCTAAGGCCTGCAACTGAGACATCTGAAAGGAAACCTAAGCAGCACATTATGTTTCAGAACTTCATGCTGTGGCTTTCATTAGGATTTTATTGGAGTTTGAATTGCTAGTAAAAGAAAAATCACAGAATGGGAAGTGGAGTCAGGCACCAACGCTGGAGCACAGCTCTCACAAATGAATTTTATTGTTAGATATTCAAACAGGACAAATGTGAAAAGTACCAGAAGATCATTACCATTCACAGATTGTTGATAGCATCTTGGTTTTAGATACTGATTCTGAATGATCCTTCCCCAGTAAATTGTAAGGTACTGCTCCAGAAGACTAAAGGACAGAGACAGCTTTGCCAGGACCTGAGCAGAATTTTGCAGGGACCCAATAAAACCATAATGACACTCTTTAGGACTGTACAACTCTCCTGAATGGCTCCTAGTCTGATGGGTTTAGGGTACAAAGCTGTTTCAATGGTAATGGATGTGATGGGAGCACTTTAAAAGCAGTATTTCCCATCTTGATGCTTGTCTAAGTTTGAGATTTCTAAACATAGTGGACAGTTTTAGAAGTTTACTGTTTTCCTCTATTATGATTAAACATTTCCATTCTGGGATTCTCTACACACACAAATGGAAAATTATTTCACTCTCAGTTTAAAGAGCTGAAAAAAAAGTACAACTAAGTTTGCATCATTTTGTAAGCCAAATTAAGTAATTTACATACACAAGCAAACTTATATGCATCTTTATGATACACAAAAATCCTTTGAAAGAACCAAATGATATGATGTTGTTATGAGTGACCTGTACGGTGTAGCTGTTTTGATTCTGGAAGTTCTGTGATCAGGGTGGTACTCCAATATTATCTCACGACATCTGAAATGAACTCAAGAGTCTATAAAACTATTTAGCAAGCAATGACTGCCTTGAAAATGAGGATGAGAGATGGTGGTTAACACTGGACAATTCTGATGTTTGTTACTGTTATGTACCAGCCATTCCCACTCTGTTAATGAGTCAGGTGGTGCTCAGCATACCTGAAAATGAGTCATCAAGTGGTATTTATTTTCCAATTAGAATGAACACATTTGTAGGATTTCTGGGAAAATGGGGTTTTAAAATGAGATGTAGCGAAGAAGCAACAGAACAAGCATATTTGTGTACCTTCTTGTGAGCCCAGAAACCACTAAAATTTTGTGCCTGACTCTAAGTAATGAAGTTATTTTGCAGTTCTTTTATGATAGTCAGAAAACTTTAACCTATGCTTATGAATGGGAGGCAAATTATTGATGAGGTCTTGATGTGCTTGAATAAATCACACTATTTTGTAGCTTTTGGGAACCAAGAATAGAAATGTGTTTGGCTTTTGTCCTCTCCTCCCAAACAGCTTCTTTGCTTCCCCACCTCCTCCCTCACCCCCAACACCACAAGACTCAGGCAGTTGAAGGCTTGGGACTTTGTAAATACTCCTTGGATCACCCTGAAGTCAAGCTTATTGGATATCTTATTGCATACAAGAAGAATGACCTCAGTTTTGCCTTCATATCCTAGGTCTACTGCAATAAAAATGGTCCACTTACATTTCACATAACATCAGGAGAAAACATGGGAGCAAAAAGGTTGGGTCTTACTTTCTGTCTCCCCACTCAAAGAATCAGAGAGTATATCAGGTTAATGAAAATGCTGGATGGAAGAGGGGAAAGAAGGGCTGATACTCAAAATAATAGCATGTGAAACACTGGGAGGTTTTTGAGTGGTGGCCTCTTCTGCACAAAGTGTTGTGAGGTTTCTGAGATAGGTGAAGAAATATGGAAAATATCAGGTTTGTAAGGAAATTACCTGTGTAATCTGTGCAGACATAAATGCCATCTAAACCGAATCCAAATTTAGAACATGGTTTGAATCACAATCTCCTCCATAGAATTTATGTATTTCACATTTAAAATGAAGTATTGTTTAGTTATCCTCTTTAGAGCTTACTTAAATAATTTATATGGAGTAGTCCAAAATTAAAACCTTGCTATCCTGATCCTCTGTGGTTTGGAAAGAATGGAGTTTATTCTTCCTTTTTGTTCTCATTTTCAGAAGGTTGTCTAAATCTGAGAGGTGAGAACAAGGGGATCTGCATGCTGTCCTTGATTTTGCTGTTGATGTATTTTACTTCTTTGGCAACTTACTCTATTGTGTGCCTCAGTTTCACCATTCAGAGCGGGTTCAGTGCTTCTGTACTTCATATTGCGGATGGTGATAGTTTATTAATATTTACTATCACCTTGTGAATTTTAGGTGGAAGGCTGTATTCAGATACAAAACATTACTTGTCTACAATTATTATGTTCATGCCAAAACTCTACGAATAAGCTTTGCAAAGCCAACTCGCTGTGTTGTGCTCCCAGCTTTAGTTGGTACCGCATGTTACTGTAGAGAAAAAATGGTACTTCTTGTTCTTCCTCCTACAGAACTTCTGATAAACATTTCAAATGGCAGTGGTGTAATTATCTTTGATTAGTGACTGTGCTAACTTTAAAATTAAAAAAAAAAAAAGTAAAGTAGATGTTGATTACCGAGCACTAATGTAGTGCTTTCATGCACAGCTATAATTCTACTCATGAATATACATTAATCTTATGCATCAGTTGTTATCTTTATCTACAATCAGAAGACACTAACCAATGCAGCTTCATTCTGGTTTATGAAATGTAAAGGAAACATAGCAATGACCACAGTGCAGGATATTTCTGGATGATATAAACTCCTCAGATGTCTTTGGAGCCTTGCTGTTTTGGAATAAACCCTGCATATTTTTCCACAATCAAAATGTTTCGGAATAAAACCTTGGAAAAGGTCACAAACAAAATAATGCTGAGAGAGACGAGAGCACAAGCGAATGTGGAAACAGAGGCTGGAAGGAGCAATGTTGGGAAATTGCGTGTGATGGGGGAATCAAACAGTGATTCCTGTATGGTACATGAATGCTTAATGGGGAAAAATATCTCCTAGGGTAACCTGGGGAGGGGGAAAAACTGACCTACAGGTGAACATAAAGTGCTTGGGTTAGGATTTGTATCACATAATGCTGATATATGTTATTATCAACATGTGAAGTAATTGTCTAAATTTGCTTTTCAGTCAGAGGAAAGAAAAAAGCTACTTATGGGGCATGACTCTTGGAGTGAACATGTAAATATGTAAATACAAGCAGATGAGTTGTGCTCTAGAAATTCTTATATCTGTCCACTGACTCGCATGTGGGGACATCTAATTCTTGCTCTCAGAGTCCTCCCGAGCTCTAACGCCAACATTATTACTGCGGTCGTTCTGAAGTTTAAAAAATAGCAATTAAAATCAGCATGTTTCAAATAAAACCTTGAGTGACAACAGGTTCTAGAGAGCTTCTGCTCTGCTGCCATTTCTCAGTCTTTCGCTGTAACCCATCTCAGCAGCGTGCGGCCTCAAGTGCTGGGCTTGAAATCACTGCTGCTGCTGCTAATTTCCAGAGCAGGGATAATTGTTGCATCCAGCATGATGGGGGCTCTCGAGGGACACAAGTGCTGTGGGGCTCAAAACCCAGAAGAGCTCGTTGCCATAGTAGCCTCCCATGGAGCGTTTGCTCCTTTGCTTGCTTTTCTGATATGTCTCAATCTTGTGCTATGTCAAAGTTAGTTGTTATTCTGTAGTGTGCTGTATCCCATTTGCTTGAACCTGTCAGATCTCCCTAATCAATTTTTTAAACATCAGTTTTCTTATGCGGTGTGTTAGGGCAATCTAAATGCTTGAATCTAATTGGAAAGGTGCTTTTTTTAAATTTTATTTTATTTTATTTATTTTACCGTCAGTACAGAAAGTAAGAACAAGAGCTGAGTGAAAAGCAGTCTGGGAAGTGTATAGTCAGCAGATTAAGGGGTCTGTTCTGAGTCTTCATTTTCCACTCTCATTACTTTGACTGATCTTTGGCAAAGCAAAGCAGGTGCGTGGGCTGTATTTCCAACCCAAACTTTTTCAGCAGCTGTGCAACAGACTCAGAGACGGCAATTGATGGTAGCACTGTACAGCTTAAACACGCCTGTGTGCGGCAGGAACCGCACCACGGCTTCCCTGGCTTTTCTAAAACAGATCTCAAAGTTTTGTACATACATTCTGTGTTTTCCTGCAGAGCTGAATCTGACAAAATGTTCTTTGCAGTGACGGCGCTTAAGTGCTCATGGTTGCAACAGGGACACAGACACAGAGGGTCTCCTCTCCTTTAAAGAACAGTGTTTGCATTTCACAGCCTATCGCTTCCCCGCACAACTCAGTCCGATTTAGTTGTTGTATACAAGAAATGATCATTCCCATCACTCCGAGAGAGTAAATTTCTTTTCATATGGGTGTTCCTTGTGTCTTTCACATTGAAGTACAAAATGTCATGTTGTTGCTGCCCCAAAAGGTACTGTGAGTAATTATTGAAAGTAGAGTGAGGGGAAAATATGGTTTCAAAGCAAGTTCTGCTAGTTGGTCTGTGAAAATGTCGATTCAAAGGCATTTCACAAGAAGAGCAGAGTGATTCCTTTACTGGCATGATTTGGCACCTTGTTTTCAAGTGGACTCTATTTTCCAAGGAGAAATAAGATTGTTTTGTACTTGTCTTTAAAGAGGGCTAGACCAAGAAAATAAAGAGGTGAAACACAGTGGCTCAAGGTTGCTGAGTGCATGTGTTTGATCCGTCAAGATAAGCCCAGGAAGCACTCAGTTCTGATTTTTCTTTCAGTGATTTTACACCTATTTGATAACTCTGAATGCAGTAATAAGACTCGTATTTTAAATGAATATGAGATGAGTTTCAAGCCTTATTCACAATTCTGACTTCGCAGCTCAGACCCGTCACTACTAAAAGATTGAAGAAACGTACAAGAACGATTCATTCCTAAGAATAAAAGCCCACAATGAAACCCCAAGGCAGTGGTCTCTAGGATGCTTGAGCCTTGCCTGCCATACCGGATTATCTTTGAATTCAGCAAAAATTGCCTTTTTTCTTTTCCGGGTGATGTCCAGGATACAGATTTCCATGGTCAGAGAACTGCTAAAGCTCATCCAGTCATTCTCTTTTTCAGACGTTCTGGCGGATAGGAGGGAGCAAAGGGAATCTGTTGCCTTTGTGACAGTCTCAGTTTGTTAAACTAGACTTGCAGTTTTATCTGGCCTCATTTTTAGACGTCTTTATTCTTTCTGGGCTTCCAATTTGAGCCAGTGACTGAAGGCAGCAAAATGCTGGTTTTACAGCAATGACAAGAGAGCTGAGTTCAGCTAGTTTTTCATTTAAAATTATCCTGCTCCCACAAACTGGATTTACATTAGGCCTGAATCCAGTCTGAATAAGACTCTTGACCTTTACGAGTTTATCATGCTGTGGGATGGACGGGTTTTCTCAAATTCATCGCATTATACATGTAAAAAGAATAAAGTTCTGGTGCTTTGTTGGAGTTGCTGTTTCTGGCAAGATACCTTTAAACTACTCCTTATCTGATTTGATATTCCCATGGACAACGTATTTCCTTTGCCTGCAAAATACAGTTGAACCCATGCAGCTATTTTTAAATATCTTGTAAAACCAAGCAGAGTTTTTCTTCCTTCTTCTCATTAGCTGAATTCAGTGAGTAATTGTTGATATATTCTACATTGTGGCAACATGCCTGTAACAATGGGGTTATGACACTAGCTCAGTGTGATTTAATATAATGCTTTGTGGTCAGTGACTTTGAAATCAGGACCATAGTGAAAATAAAGAAGGCTAAAACCAATTGGACTTTTTTTTAGCCAGTTGCCTTAGTAAAGGCTGACATGCACATTGCAGGCACTGACATAGAGCTCTGCAAAGCCTGAGCCCTTGACCTTGATTCTATAGGTGCAGAAAACTTTTGGACTCAAGAAAACAGAGCATATTTGTTCCACTATGCAGAAGGGAGTGTGTTATCCCCCAAGGCTCTAGAGAAAGACCTGCTTTTCTGTATGCCAAAACCAGAACTGAATTATTGTGTTCTCTACTATATGTGATGTCAAGTTTTCTCACATAGCAATTAGTGCAAAGGGATAAAAATATAAATGCCAAGGTTGCAGGTTCGTAAATTAGTGTTTTAAAGTGTATCACTTAATCATATATTCAGTGTTAGACCAAGGATATATATATATTAATATATCTGAATGCGATTTGACTTGTAACATTGAATAAAGCCTGGTTATTGCTGAGGCAGAGAGGCAAAACTCATAACATAATTGCACTTGCCAAAGAAATGTGCTATTATTTGATGTTCATTTAGAGCAAGCCTTCCTGAATAAGCAAGTAGAATATTTACACATTCAAGGCTCGGTGTCTAATTGTGTTTGTGCGTGTAGTTACATATTGCAATTACTGTTCATTGATGCTATGCATGCGTTTTTAAAAATCTAACTTCATAAATTAATATCTTTAATTTTATCGCCTCTCTCACATGTATCTGAGGCTGGTGTGTGTATATCTATCTATCTATCTATCTATCTATCTATCTATCGATAGATAGGGATAAAATGACTTCTAACTAAAGGTGGCACAGAACCACCAGTTACATACTGGTTTCTCTTCAAGAAAGGGTCATTTGGTAAATGAATAAACCAAGAGAAAAGTTGCATGAGGAAGTGATATAAAGAATGTTCATGTAAAGAATGAGGAGGAGAGATCGAGCCTTAAAGCTTGGGGTGGGTTTTGGTAGTAGCTGAGGTTTTTCTTTAGCTAATGGTAATTCGTTAAGCTCTGAACCTCAGGTGACCCTGAGTCTCACCACACAAAATATGGTGACACCTTCCTTGTGGGGTTATAAAAAAAATTCCCCTTTAAAAATTAGGTCTCTTTTGACTTACCCATAATGGAGTTTCAGGCAGTACATAACTAATCTTCATGTGAGAAATTTTTCCCCAAGTGAATAGGGTTGGATTTTGATTTAGAAGCACAAATCACTTCAGAGTTACAGTTCAGGGACTGTACAGAATAGTATTTGGAATACAAAAGATTGAATAAAAGAATATATTACTGCCTGGTAAGGTATAGTAAGTGTAGTGTACCCTTTAAAATGGCATTAGTCAAGATAAGTTAAACTGTTGAAAATATACTTTAATTCCAGTACTTAAAAACTAATCAAGTATGTAAATTAAAGATGAAGGAGGAGATAATTGATTTGAAATCTGAAAAACTGCAAAATCACCAGCAAGCAGAACAGGACATGGAATTCTTAACTAAAAATGAGCTACTAAAATTTGGGAAGCGTAGAGTCTGAACAGGCCAAAAGACTAAATGAAAAGTCTTGATGCCAAGATGAAAATGATGTCACCAAAAATCTTTAAGCTTCTTTTTTTCTACTTCTTTTCTTAACATATGTATGGCTATGATAATATATATAAGTATCCAAGGAATGTTAGTGTTTATGACCTGTTTTGAAAGTGATCAATCCTTAGTCACAGATCTACATGAACAAAAATCTTAACTTCTATTCACATTGGTTTTAGGGTTAGAGAAGGAGAATTTCAAGGGGAAAAAAAAGATGTCTTGTCACCTACTGACTTCCCCTTTTGTGACTAAAAATCTTCCATTCGGGCTTCGATATCTGTATTTGTTCATGTTATGCTTCTGGAAAGATCTAAATTTTTCATTTGTTTCTGCCAGCGGGGCTATTTGGATCACAATGTGAAAACTCCTTGATGTCTTTCCAGAATGGAGTTGCAAAGAATAGTCAAAAAGATAATCAGTAGAGCTAGTTAGGGAGAGTTTCTGTGATGTGCTTCATGGGACTGGGGCAAAACCAGCCAGCATTAGAAAATGACTGAAAAACCATCAGCAAGTGGCTTCTTTGATCCCTTTCCATCAGGATATATGCAAGTACAACAGCCTGTGCTCACTTGCCTACAGCATCTGTTTGCATAATATTGGAGTACGTGTTGTAGTATTTATCAAAACATAGGATATATTAAATACATTTCAAAAATGCATCTCTCTAGACAGGAGTCCAAATCACTTTGCACAATCATTTTAAAGGAGTCTAGAAATACAGAGAAAGTCTCTGTTTGTGCATGGGGAGCCACCTCATCAGCGCTCAGCAACACACAATTACAAGAGAAACCCCCATTGACTCCTTTTGAATTACACATGAAGGAAACCACAGTACTGCAGAAACCATTGTAATTGTGGCTAGTGAATTTTCTGGTAACTACAGAACGCACAGAGCTCGATCACTTGTTGTTGTTGTTTTTAAATGGCTAAATTCAAAATACAGATTCTCCAAAGCCTTCTTAGAACCTGACTAGTTAATCCTGTGGAGCCCTACTTGTCCGCTAACTAGGATACCTCAGTGCGCATCCACCGAGCCAGCGCGTCTTTTCGTTAGTGAGCAGCATGGTGCTTAATCTCCAGCAGCATTCAGAAATGAAATTCTCCCTTCCCCGTAACACCTGCAAAGGCTGATCAAATGAATACTCTTAGAACAGAAAGCCAGGTGAGATTTCGTGCTGAACACAGGGGAAAGGAAGAGAAAACATGCTGTGTATTTCCCTTCTTTTTTTACTTACAACCTGGTGTTTATAGCTTCCACCCGCAGGATAAGAAACTGAGCTTCAAATCCTCCCATTGTTTGTTTAAAGCAGGACTCTGCTTCTAGGAGCATGCGCTTGCACGGCCCAAGATAAAGTTCTTAAAATTGCTGCTATCGAAGCCGTCCTGCGGCCTTTCCCTTCTTAGGAGGTGAAACTTAAGCCCAGCTCCTTAGGATTCCCTGCCAAGAGTTTAGATAATTGAGAGTGCCAGTTTCTCCGGATTAATGCAATTTTAGCACTTGTGTTGGGAAGATTATGGCACAGACAATAGCGAGGCATTTAGGGGTAGGTGTGGTTAAGCTGTGCCTAGCTCTCTTTTGCAGACCTGCTCACTGAGATTGCTTTAGTCCCCCATGGGTAAAAATTCACTCTCAAAGATTTGAACTTATACAACAGCTTTCTAGTAGAAAATATAGAAAAAATGTTTCCAGTATAAATTAGAGGTTGAAAAATGAAACTGTTTAGCACATGGTGGTAAACACACCTATTCGTGGATTAATTTTCTATCTTGATTGTGAGAACTGGGATGTCTTTAGCATGTGATCTCCTCGAAAGAGGTGCAGCTGTCACAGCGGTCCAAGACCTGATCCTCTTCTGTTTAAGATGGAGAAAGCAGTCGGCTCCTGCATGGCCACTTCTGCTCAGCTCCGGCTCTGTCACATCCTCAGAGAACTGCAGGACCATAAGGATGTGTCTAGATTATTCTCTTTCTCAGCCGGCAAGAAAGATTAACATTTAAAGGTATTTAAGCATAAGATAGTAATCAAAAGTGGGTAAAATGCATATAGATATAGATAGTAAGTAAAATATATTAGCTCATTGTTTAGTAGATCAAATAAAGCAAATGTATAGCTTGTATACAAGTCAGCTGTACTTAAAACTTGTGCTCTAGATGTTTCATGGTATTATGGTACTCGTGGTACCATGTTTCATGGTACTCAGTGTGAGAGTATATTTGGCTTCTAAGCACTGTCAGGAATGAGAACCAAGTCCTACCTGGTTGTCATGTTAACTTTTTGATTAAGACTGAAATTAGATATTTGGATGAGCCTCTATTTTACTAAAGTCCTTTGTTAGAAAGGCTTCCCTCTTTCTCTTTTTTTTATAATAGATCTCAGGAGTTTCATGAGCAAAAGGCAAATTCCTTCCATGGGATCCATGAGCACCTGTAGTTCTGTTGTCATGATGGACATTAGATAGTATATCCAACAATGAATACGGTTTAATTTTAATCATTCGAAAATTTTTTGTGCTATTTTTAGTAGAATATCATTTGTCATCCTGATAGTGTGTTTATAATGGTCACAAAAATAGGATCATAATTTCCTTTCCGTCCGCATCCATTTACAGACATGTTCAAGATACTATAACACACCCTAAATAATTCACATCTGTTTTAATTTTAGAGCCCATAGTAAACTTTGTATTTTTACTTAGTACATGTAGTTTTAATTGGTTAAAAAACTTATGAGGAGAGATGTTTTCTGTTGTGTTTAAGGCAAGGCACCTTGTTCAATTTATATAACTACCCAGATTTGGGCTGAGCAGCTTCCAGAAACATCAACCTCTTGCAGCGCTTTAATGTCTTCAGTAGCTTTGCGTGTACCCAGTTGCTCTGCAAATCAAGTCCTGGCTATGAATCATGGACTCTCAAGAACTTTGCCATGGAAACTTGTTCCTTCCACTTAACCTTGTCTAATTTAGGGTGAATAGCACTTACCTAGTTCACAGAACTGCCAAAATGCCTGATTCATTAATTAATCCATCCTGTTAGTTCATTCAGAAGCCTGTGATACGTTCATTATTAGTCTTCTTTGTATTCTATTGCCGTAGAGTGAAGTGTCCTCATATATTTTGGTCATCTTCTCTGATAAACTCGAGAGAACGTTGTAGTTTATTCCCGGAGTTTGTTTTCTTTGGAATCAGTAGGTAGGACTACACAGGGATGTCTCTCATTTCACCAGATGTATGAGATGGCCCAGGGGATGATATGAGATTGTTTGGTTTATCATCCTAAGTGAGTAACTCTTTACTGCTATTTTTCAATGGGTCTAAACAATGTTGTTTCTCATCTCCCCAGTATCCAAGCGAAGATTTTAAAGAGAACATATAGAAAAGGCTGCATGTATTAAAATGTAATCAATTTCCACCCCCCCCCCAGTGAAAGTTTTGTTATAGCAAATGAAAACTCTGCCACAGAATGCTACTCTAGATTTTATCACCAAATGGAAAAAACGTTCTGTTGCTGCATATTATACGTTTTAGCCAACTGTAATTATTACATTCTAGAAATAGCCTGAAGTCTAACAGAGAAAGGGCCCTCCCAGTCTTTTCTTGTCTGTAACGTGAATTCTGTAGCCTAGCACAGGTAGGCTGCCTAGGATAGACAGCAATTGCAGTGGTGGGGTTGTAATAAACATGATAAACATGTTCTACTAGAAATGTCTATGCTCTGCAAGACATGCTAGAATCTAGTGATGGAAAATAGCAAGTTTCTGGTTACTGGCATCGCTGTCTGAATCCAAAGTAAAATCCTGCAGATGACTTTGTCTCCTGCTACCCATCACCTGTCTCAAAGGGAATCTTTAGGTGCAGAAATAAAGAAAGAAATAATAACAGACTTAATTGCTCTGGTCTTAATATGTCA
The DNA here is from genome assembly GCF_963082525.1 of Nesoenas mayeri. Taxonomy (NCBI): domain Eukaryota; kingdom Metazoa; phylum Chordata; class Aves; order Columbiformes; family Columbidae; genus Nesoenas; species Nesoenas mayeri. The sequence continues at coordinate 64,737,801 of NC_137548.1, forward strand.
AGAAAATAAGATTGTCAAGAATGTTGAAACAGCAGAGTTACTTTTGCTGAAATATTGTCAGGGCAAATTGCAGCATTAGCAACTAATTAACAGCTGGATATTGACAGTTCGGTAACTACTGTGTGACCCATCCCTATCATTTTGCAGGGCTGCTTTTTGCAAGCAGAGTGAGCCAGAGATTAATACTGCACATTGGCAATGAAAAGGCAAAAAAGACACAAACAGGAAAATCCTCTTAGACTTCCTTATGGCGGCTCATTTGGAGTTGTTAAAGGGCCTGAAAGAGGAGCTCCTTTAGAGAAGAAAGTACCAATTCGCACAAGTGGTTCTGATGTACAACAGCTTCCTTGGACTGGTGCTTTGAAGTTAAATCTTTAAGCCACCATAACCCTAGAGAGAGAATGAGCATTATTTTAATTCTCAGGATTCTCAGTATTAATCTTCCATTTTCAAAAAAGTTTATAATATTCGAAAAGTCAATAGAATATATCATGGTATCCCCTTTGAGATCTGCATTACAGCTGTTTTCCTCTCTAGTGGATTTTATGATGCATCTGGGCACACAAATAGAGTCAGGAACATAGAGAAGAATGTGGAAGGGGACTGGTGCTCTCAAACATCATTTATACATCTAAAATCTACTATAGCCTTTATAAAGAATTTGTAGTATCTGAAGAGGGAAATTTTCCCAGTTTGGGTCTACATTCCCTGCCAGACAAATGTATGGCTTGGGCTATGCAGGAAAAGGAAGGTACCCCAACTGAAACCGTGAACAATGTTCGTTTGCATTTATAATTGTAGGGTGAAACAGATGGTGACAACGTAGTTGAATGTGAACAGTCCATTGAAAGAAACTAAATTGACAATCTATTCTTCTATAGAAAGCGGTCTATGCACCATTTGAACAAATTGAAAGTAGCCTTCACACTATTGAATCCGCTGGAATTGCCTTACGCTCGGAGTTACGCGGGGCTTACAGGATTTTGCAGTGTCTAAGCTGTTTCATTTTGGTAGCTGTGCATGCTGCAAAGCTGGGGAAGAAGTCTCACAAGTTAATAAAAAATCCATAACCATTCTACTCTCTGACTCATTTTGCTGTAGAAAAACTTGGAGGCAGATATCTGATGAGATTAGCGGCGTTAACAAAAATGTCATGTCTTCAGTTTTAAGCCCAAGGCCAGACTGCTCTTATCAATAGGTTCCAGATCTGCAAGGCAAGGCAGCAGCCCAGATCAAACCAAGCTCCAGCAAAAAGATTGTTCTCCACTTTGGTTAATGTAATGTGTTTACACTCAGCATTTTAAAAGCAGATGGCCAAGTGCCTTTGTATTGCATGACGTGCAGAATGAGAATAAGCTGGTGTGGTTGTTGTGTGACAGATTTTTGTTCAGAGTCTCCGTGCGTGACTTGAGCAGCAGGTGAAGCACCGAGGGTGCTCCTAGCAGCCTCGATTCCCCAGCCAGCCCTGCGGAGAGCAGACCCAGCTCTGCTGGGCAGAGTGACAAGAAAATTGTACTTGCAGGGCCAGGGTGCACCATCAAAAACTCAATTGCATGAGCAGAATACACCTGAGATAGCCACTAAAATCTACAGAAGAGGCTATGGCTTAATAAATAGTTCTATTCTATTAGATTTGATTAATCTAATTCTATCTTAATCTATTCCATTCTTCTATTTGATTATTCTATTCTATTCTATTCTATTCTATTCTATTCTATTCTATTCTATTCTATTCTTCAATTTGATTATTCTATTCAATTCTATTTAATTATTCTATTCTATTCGATTATTCTATTCCATTCTATTATTCTATTCTGTTCTATTTTATTTGACTATTCTATTTATTCTATTCAATTATTCTCTTTGATTATTATTTTATTCTATTTAATTATTCTATTCTAATTTCTATTTCTATTCCTATTCTATTCCATGGAGTTCCTGGGATGTAATTTGCTGCCACTGCACTACAGCAACTGGTTTTGTTAAGCTTCCATGTGCATGTTCTTTTCCTGTGATAAATTTGCTGAATGCACGGTAGTTTGTAAGTTTTTGATTGATTTCTCTCTTCATGCCGTTATGCTTTGATCAGGGATAGGAACTCTTCCTTTGGCTGTGATTCCAGAGTAGCTGTTTCTGTGTCTGGGATTCCTCTCCAGCATGAGGTTAAGTGTATAAGTGGCAACTGTCCCTCCTCAAAAAGGAGAGAGAACCACCATTGCCCTTCTACCCATGTGGCACTATATTCAGCTGATATTTGATATCCCTTTTTCAGCAGCAGAGATTTGAATCATGTGGTCCTATACTAAGAGTGAATGTCCCCCCCCCA